>NC_039367.1:80324562-82724562 GCF_003573695.1 Papaver somniferum | reverse complement strand
GGGGTGCGCTCAATGACTTATATAAATAGGATTTCAACATATTTCAGAAAAAACACAAGCGTTATCAACACAAGTAGCCAGAAACCATATTCTGATACAAGTCATAAACAACCATACCTTCATAATTCAACATTCTGATCTTAAACACCTTCTTCGCTTCCCTTCCTAAGATCAACCCTTCTCCTTCACTTTGCGACCGAATTGAATCTGGAACGACCATTTCTTGGTTTAGGCCAGAGTCTTAAAGATTGATCTCTCGAATCTTTAAGTACTCCTGTGCACTACATTTATTTAGGGTTTGAGTTTGTTTCTCATCAACACACCCAAATTTACCAAAAACAACAGAATCAGTTTTTACCCCAAAACAGTTGCTACGACCCGAAGTCAAAGACTTGATAAACAAATCTGTCTCCTACAGAAATACCTACGAGTTTTTGTTCCGTCTTTTGACAAATCAAGGTGAACAGTAACCAATTGATACACCATACTTATATTCCCGAAGAACAGCCTAGTAATATCAATCACCTCACAATAATCTTAATCGTATGGTAGCGAAACAAGATATTGTGGAATCACAAAGAATGAGACGAAGAGCTTTGTGACTATTTTTTATCTTACCTATCGGAGATTAAATCTCGAGCAAATCTTAGAGAAGATAGTACTCAAAACGATATAACAAAGTAAGATCAGAACAAGCAACTATAGAGAAAATTATTGGGTCTGGCTTCAGAATCCCAATGAAGTCTTTAAGTCGTTAACCTATAATGGTTTTAAGAAAAACCTAGGTTAAAGGAGAATCGACTCTAGTCGCAACATGTATCACACATGAGGTGTGGGGATTAGGTTTCCCAGTTTCTAGAGTTCTCCCTTATATAGTCTTCAAATCAGGATTTGCAATCAATGCTACCTTGGTAACAAAGCATTCAATATTCATTGTTAGATGAAAACCTGATTAGAGTCAAGCTAATATCTTTCAACCGTTAGATTGACTTAGCTTGTTACACACAAATGAAATGTGCCTTCATTTAGATATGGGTAACCGTACCTAAACGTGTACACTTGGTTGGCTCAATAATAGTTAACCGAAGTTAGCCATATGAACACTTCCATATCAACCTTGTTCATCTTTATCACAACTAGTTCAAATGACTCAAATGAAACTAGTTATAGAGTTGTTCAATTGTTTATATTCTCATAAAAGTATATAAGACACAATTGAAGCAAAATCGGTTTTGATTCTGTAGTGAACTCACTACAAATTGGTTTATCAGAAACAACTTGGATCTCTAAGGATAGAGATGATTTGGGATAGATAGAGGAAATTAGAGGATTAGAAGCAGAACTGGACAAAATATAGGAATAAGAAGACATTGTTAGAGAAAGGAGTTGCAGAAGAAATCAGGGAAGAAGATAAAGTTTTACATTACTCATTAGCTAGTTCTTAACGATATACAATAGTCCATATATAAGCTGGACAACACACAATTACCATGCAGAGCACGAGCCACTCACATGATTAACAATATGTAGAACTACTAATGGCACCCGACTCATAGCTAGATAGGTCCTTCCCATAACCAATATGGTCTGCCTCATGTAGGTTCATGACAACTACCGACCTCTTGAAATCATCCTTGTCCTCAAGGATGAAGGATGAGAATTGAGCTCGGCTACTTAAGCGGCACCATTGCTGCAACTGCATCTCGAAACCAATAGTAAATGTGAATGTGACCCTGGTGGACTTCAAGGGAAAATTCACAAGTCATTGATATTTTTCAAGTAAACGGCAGGATTCCAGCTTGGTCACGGTTTCATCATATCCATAATCGACGTCAAAATTGGTAGAACAATTGGCTGTGTAGACCCCAATGAGCATATTTTCTTCATTACTGAAATGTAGCGCAAGTCTCTTATCTCCAGCTTGACTTATCTGTAATATTCTAGCAAGATTCCTGCTTTTGGACATAATGATCCTGGTGATAAAGACGAATTCGAAAGAATATAACATCCAATACAGAACTTCACCCCTTTGTGTTGGAATGCTTCGCTTCGTAATGATGACTTTCAGGAGTTTATAGAGTTGGTTGCAAGCTAAAAGGTGTAAATAACAGATAACATAGTCATAACACATGAAATAATACACTCCTTTAAGAAAAAAAAAGCAAGAACGGGTAGTTTGGGGATCAAGATTGATATGTCAAAAGCCTTTGATAGAGTAAATTTGGATTGATTAATAACAACCCTTAAAGCTTTTGGTTTCAACTCCTCCTCTTGTAACTTAATTCATCAATGCATCTTTACTTCCTCCATAGTTGTTCTTCTTAATGGCAATCCTGGGGAGTTTATTAAACCCACTAGAGGCCTCAGACAGGGGGACCCTTTATCTCCTTATCTTTTCATAATCTGCATGGAAATTTTCTCTAGACTTCTCCTCACTCATGAAAATGGTAAGCTCATTCATGGAATGAAAATCACACCCAAATATAGTCTCATTTCTCACCTATTTTCCGCAGATGATTGCCTTCTCTTTGTCACCTATTCATGGAATGTAAGAACATTCTTCAAACAATTTAAATTTTCAGTAAAGCCTCTGGACAGTTAATCAATGTTGAAAAATTGGATGTCTTCTTCAGTTAGAAAGTTCACCTTAAACACCATCTAATGATATATATGCTTCTGAAAATAAAGAAAATTGATCTAAAAGACTCTTACTTAGGTGTTCCCCTCTTTATAGATAAATCAAAAATAAAAGTTTTTGAAGGAATAGTAGATAAAATGGAACATAGGTCCCAGGGATGGAAAGGAAAAATAATTAATCAACCCAGCAAAATGATTCTTAATAAATTTGTTCTTGCAAGTATGGAAAACTATCAAATGGGATGTTTCATAAGTACTCAAACAAAATAGTTTCATTTTGTAGTAGATTTGAAAATCTCTTATAGCCTGTTTGGATACCAGAGGCAAAAGTGCTTATGATTCCCCAAGAACGGAAGTCGGGAGCAAAAGTAAAAAGTAATTTTTGATTCATAAGAAGTTAAATTTTTTTGCTTTTCATTCTGAAATTGTGTACCCAAACTAACTTCTGACTTTTTTACTTCCAAAAGTCAAAAAGCAACTTCTGGAGTGACATCCAAACAAGCCAAAAGAGACTGAGTAAAAGAGTGAGATATTGATTGTGGGAGAGCAAAATAAAAGAATAAGAGGATGAACATATGCCTCTCAAATTTTTTTTCCATTTAATAATATAATCTGACTTTGGATCCCGTGTCTAAGAGTTTTAAATTAATAAAACTCTAAAAAAAATACTTGAGAGGCAGATCTTTCGCCGCTTAGGGTGATTTTTTTCAAGCGGTTGAAGATCAACTCTTAGTCTACATTATCGAGAACTCCTTCGTATGAAGGAGTATATGAGAGCTTTGACTTATAGGATGAGTATTATCATCCCATAGTAGTACCTAATTTGGTGTTTTTTGAGAATAGTCCTTCATATTGAGTGAGTGTTATCATTCCATAGTCCTTGCTTTTAGGCCCAGCACTATGGTTAGCCATTTGCTTTGCTATAACTTAATATAGCCAAGAAAAAAGAGAGGGACATTCCATTCACTATCAGAGAGGGGCTTCACCTAATGAGACGCAAACTGAGTTTCCGTCCGCACAGTAGAAAACGGATACTGAGTATCCGTCTCGGTCAAAATGTTGACTTTGACCAGAAGGATACTCAGTTTCCATTTTCCATGTATAAACACTCAGGAGAAGCGTGGGTTTGGCACTTCACCTTCTTTACTCCATCCTTTGTTTCTCTCCCAACCCTTATATACCTTTCTTCCCCCTTTCAATTTTGAAGGTGGTTTAACTTGATTTATTGCGCCAAATTAAAAGGGTTTGTTACCTAATTTTACAACTTCTATCGCATCTTTCAATTTCGAAAAATTACCAAAGGTAAGTCATTCTACTTATAGAGTTTGTAGTGAAATTATTTTGATAAACATGAAATTCTTAACATTAGGCTGATTAATTACGTTGTAATAACAACATTAGAGCATATGTATATGTAATTAAAATCCATGATTATTACTTGTTTTATGATGTATCTCTTGATCAATGTTGAAATAAACGGTTATGAACTACTATTTTATTGGTGTTGAATGTTGATTGAATTATATTTCATGTATGGTATAGAGAAATTGAAACTAAAATTCTTTTTTTCAAAGGTACATCATGAGCCTAGTGAGTGCTTATGTGAGACTTACATACGGAATTGAATTGGATACTTCAAGTGATGAAGAAGAAAAAGTTCCGTTATTATTTACACAATTGTATTTTGATAAATGTAGGCGTATTATTCGTCAACCGGTGTCTAAGAAAGTGCAGACACAAAGTGTACTTAGCCGAGATCGGGTGTGGCATGATGCGAAAATGATGAATGATTATTTCACACTAGGAACTGGTTATACTTTAAAACAATTCAAACAATGTCTAGGCATGAAGGAAGATTTATTCCATAAATTTTTAGGAAAATTATTTGAAGTGGATGAAGAATGACATCAACGTCCGGATGCAACTGGTGTTATGGGACATTCTCCATATATGAAATTAGTTTCCGTGATGAATGTTCGTGTAAAAGTACAGTTGTTGATAGTGTCGATGAATACACTCGCATGGGTGCCACACCAACATATTATTATCTAAAAAGATTTTGCAACATAGAAACCCTAATAATCAATTAACAGCTTATTGATCAGTGCCTAATAATGCATATATCTAGATCATTTTGTTGTTGTTTATTACATGTCTAGTGTTTCATTGTTCTATTTTATGACAAGATCTTGTATTTTGTGCATATGTCCATTAGCGGGTAATTTTGTCGGAATAATCTCATTTTGTATCGTGATGTAGGTGGTTGAGTAAATAGTGAACAAGAGAGCAGTGGGTTGATGAAAAGGAAGTGATTGGAGAGGACCTGGTGGCACAACAAAGGCAAGAAAGCAGTCAGGCCGTGATGGTGGGTCAAAGTTCAAACTCATATTGCTTGTCATATACAGAAAGGGTAAAGCAAACCAAGCCTCATATGCACCTAAGACAGGTGTTCGTGTATAACATGGACCCTAAACCCATCTTTCATTTTCACTTTCAAGTCTGGATCAGAAATAACTTCATCTTCTCTCTTACTCGTCGACAATACCCTGTCTTCCATCTGAGAACCAAGGAAACCCTAACTCTTTTGGTCTCATCTCTCTCTCTATATCTCAATCCAGTACCGGTTCACATCAAAATGCTCTCTTCATCGATCTCTCGACAATTCCACCTCTCCCCTACTGTTAGAAGCTTGGATGAAGATTGATTTGATGTTTTAAGACATGGAGACAAGGTCAGGCGGCGTTACACAAGCAACATATGTTGTCAAATTAGGTCTGATGTTGTTCTCCTTTTAAACACCGACAACATCAGTCGATTAGTGAAGATAATTCAGTGAATGTGCATGATGAGGAGTGTTATCAGTGGTGAGTTTCGATGACATGAAGAACCCTGAATTGATAATAGGGTGGATATGAAGAACATTATGTAGATTGGGGAAAAACGAGTTGCTGGTTTTTACGGAATTGAGGAGACGACCGTGCGGAGAAAACTCCTTGAACCGAGCGAACTGCTAAACTTCACACAAGCGCACTGCAAAAAGGGAGTGCTTTGAATTCGAGAGATCAATCTGTAGGACTCCGGCCTAAACCAAGACAATGGTCGTTCCATAGTCAATTCGGTCACAAGAGAGGATGGGTCGATCTGTAGGAGGGAAGCTGAGAAATGTGTGAGATCAATAGTGATCGAAGATTGTAGGTGTGTTGTGTATCCGTTGTAAAGAAATAAAATAAGCTCTGATTGATTGAATTTGCTCTGTTGAGAATAATTTCTCAGACGTTGAGTTGTTAATCTCGTGTTGTCTGTTTTGACAAAAGATTATCTTGTTTTCAATCATGATTCAGATACTTATTTATATTGCTAGAATTGTAAACACCTTGATCCCATGAAGTGTGACAGTTGCTGGAGTCAAAGAGTGGGGAAGTGGAAATCTTGTTAAAACCAGTTGCTCATCGTGCGGAGACTTGGTTGATTATCTTCCCACTACTTTGCTAACTCCTTCAACTGATTGCACGACTTGCTCACATTTTCATCGTGTGTATGAACACACGTGCCGTAGACCACCAGACCAAAACCCTAGTTAATATCCCCCCATGTAACACGATTGATGTCTCGTGATTTTGGAGTCTGCAAGGCAGGCGTGTATTTAGTTAGTCAGTTGCTGACTTCATGGGACGATGAGTCCTTGTATTGCTGATTCGAACGTGATTTGCACATGTTCTGAGACTCCTGAATTGAACGTGTCTGTTGAGACAAAGGTATAATTCTCGAATAAGTGTTGATAGTTAAGGTGAGAAAATATTGCTCATTCGATGAATTGTTGAAATATTGATAGTTGAACCATTATTCCTTAGTCTGAGAAAATATTGCTCATCTGAGCAAGTGTTGCTCGTTTGATGAATTATTGGTAACATGACCAAATAAAATATTATTTTATTTTAAAATACACTGAACCAAGTATAATTAATAAAATGTTGATCATGGGATCGTCGTAAAATTATTAGCGTTCGAATCTGGAATTATGAACCTTGGACTCGAAACCCTAATTTTGATGATCAATTGATGATTTAATGAAAATTAACCACGGAGTGAAGGATGGACCGGCTACATAGGTTGATGGGTCGACCATGTAGCGCCCAGATGCTCGAGTGGAAAAAATACCGAAGTCTCTTGAAGACCAGTTGGTGAAAAGATGATTAAATGTTGGTTTAATCATTTATTCAAATAATGTTCGTCTGAACCTTAGGTGATAAAACCTAATAAATTATGAAGAGATGAAGGACCGACCAAGGGGTCATGAAACCAGCTCTGGTTGGTCACGGGATCGACTGACGATCATTTTATGAAATTCCAAAATTGTTTGGAAGAGTTTGAACCTAATGTGAACAAATTAGGTCAAATGATGAAAGTATGTGGGACCGGCCTCTTACAAGTCAAAGAGATAACCTTAGTCGGTCAAGGTAACATGCTCACGTTGCCAGAGTGTCCGTGTCTCAGTCCTGAGAATTTTGATATTTTCTGATGTGCGTTTGAACAACATTCTGAGAAAATATGAAGAAATCAAGGATTTTGCTGAAACTGAGGAAACTTCATAGGGTTAATTGGTGTTTGATACTTACATTTTGTCCAACATTAGTGTTTGGTCTAACTTTTGTCCAACTTAGGGCTTGGTACTTGGAATTGACATCGACCCTAATTGACCATGACTTCTGGTTAATAATTATCAAAAAAGTAAGCAAAAATCTAAATACTTAGCGATGTTAGATTGCCGTTAACAAGAAGAACCCTAATTCATGTTCTTCCCCAAAATAAAAATCACAGTTTCTTCTACATTCCCATTTCAGTTGTTGTCATTCAACTTAACTTTCATACCACAAATTCAAATCATCTTATACAAAAATCATGTATCATATAAGGTAACAGAAAAACAAAGACAAACGTTAGCAATAACCTCAATTTGCATACACCTTCTGCAAAAATTATGAAAAAACACAATTTCAGAGAAGAACAACCCGATTACAAACCCATCTTTAAATCACAACTATCTTTTGATTATCTCACAGAAAATAAAACCACACATAGTTTTCGAAGGTCCTTCAACTAGTAACATCATGAACACATTAAAAATACAAAAAAAAACCCAATATTTCACTCCAAACCTTCAACCAGATAATCCTGATTTCATTCCCAACCTCAAAATTATCTCCCAAATAAAAATTGAACACGCTACAGACCCACGAATCGGATGCGAATAAGTGACCAAATCAAGCATTTCTTCAGAACTTCATCGAATCATTTAAAATACCAAAAATCAGATCTCAAAATCTAGATGAAATCAACACTTTATGACAGACGATTAATGGGTTTAAGGGTTGTGATTTAGGATTTGGAAAAACCTCGAAGAATATGAATTTTGATATGGGATTTAATCACAGATAAATTAAATATGAAATTGAATTTAAATATGAAAAATATAGGGCGGACAATAATTTCAATATGAAATTTCTAGTTCTTTAATCACAGATGAGAAAGAAAAAAAGAGAGGGGAAAGTATTTGCAGGAAGGTGAAGATATGGGATTCGAAGAAAAAAAATGGGGTTTCTGTGTGTGTATGGATTTAAAAAGAAGAAGATGCAGATGCAGTTTCTCTTCGGGGAAGATGAATAAGTGAAACAAAGTATTAAAATCCTAACTGTTAATCTCGTAGATGCGCAGAGATGTAATATGGGCCATCCATGTGTTTGACGAGTTGAGGACAAGGTTAGTCATTGTTACTAAAGATAAATATGTTATTAATTACGTATTAATTATCAGAAAATTTAAACACGTCATGACTTAACCGGGTCAACGCGGGTCAATGCGGGTCAACGTTATTTCCAAGTACCAACCCCTAAGTTGGACAAAAGTTAGACCAAACACTAATGTTGGACAAAATGTAAGTACCAAAAACCAATTAACCCAACTTCATAAGATGAAGGAAATAATAATAATAAAATAAAGGAATCATGAAGTGTGGGACCGGCTATGGCCAAGGCATGGCCGACTGGCCAATGAGCCCGGTCCCATGGCACTTTTTCTAATTTTATATTATTTTCATGATTTTAGGGAACATGAAATCAAGGAGTTTGTTGAAACCAAGGAGTTTTGTTGAAATCAAGGAGTTTCCTTGAAGTGAAAGAGTTTCCATGAGATGAGGGAAACAAACAATATTAATAATAATAAAAAAGGGCGTGTGGGACCGGCTTGGGCATGGTCCGCCGGCTAGGACCCGGTCCCACGAGTTTCCCTAATTTTATCCTTTGTTCTTAATGTGAAGGAAATATCATGAAATCAAGGAATTTCATGGGATCAAGGAAATAATAATAAAATAATAAGGATTGCAAGGTGTGGGACCGGCCACAACTAGGGCATGACCGGCCGGCTAGTAGGCTTGGTCCGCACACCTTTCCTAATTAATTATTATTTCCTTGATGTGAAGGAAACACCATAAAACTGAGGAGTTTCTTTGAAACGAAGGAATTTTGTTCAAATGAGGGAATTTTCATGAAATCAAGGAAAATAATAAAAATATGATAAAATATAAAATTGGGTGTGGGACTGGCCACGGCACCACCGGCCGGCCGGTGGGCCCAGTCCCCCAGCGCCATGATTAATATTTTATTATTTATTATTTTCTTCCTATTTTTCATAGGTTCATCGTTCCTTCGTGTTTTGGAATGATCGTTCGTGCACTCAGGTGCTCGTTGGTGCATTATTGCCGAGTACACTTGCACCATTTTGGTCGGGGCTTACTCGATAGTGGCTCAGATTCCCATACGTTGAATATTTATTACTAACCCATGGAATTCTGCTGGGAAAAACCATGAATTGAAGTAACGAAATATTATGAATAATGTAGAATATTTTCCAGGAATTCAGTTAATGAATCTGATAATTTAGGAATAATTAATTGATGACTCATACTAATACGATGTTCAAGGAGCATTAATTATTCAGGAATTGAGTGATATGAGCTTGTTGAAGCTTCATACTTCTTCTATATAGTCAGGGAAAACATTGTTACATCCTGAAGACGTTATTGCTCTATACTAGCAGGCAAGCTGTCTAAGAGTCGTCTAATCTTGCGGTTCTATATAGAATAACTTACTGAAATTGCTCAGTATTCATGAGATATGATGTTGCCTCAGCTGAGAGACTACACATCTACATATGCACTCTGAGAGACAGTATTCTCAGTCAGAGATTCTTGTGGCATGAGCTTTCACGCTTCGATGAGAGACATGAGTCTCAATACTCATCTGATTGTTGGATCATGAGCATTATAATCATGGTTTTACGATTTTAGCCCTTGTCGAAAATCCACCATCTACATTAAGTCCCCTGCTTAGTGAGGGACAGTCATGTTCCTCAGTCAGCACTGGATGGTGATTTTCCAGTTACAAACAAAATAAGTAATTGAACTTAGTCGTAAGATAAGATGTCACCGAATTTTCGATTGCGCGAGCGAACCACGGTAACGAAGATCCCAGTGGTATGGTACAACGTCGCCTAACGAGTATAAATTGGTGTAGAACCGCTGATTTGATGAAGAAACCTTGGTCGGTTTAGGATTCACGGGTCGGGCCCAATAGGGGTTTTGGAAATAAAATTTGATATAAAAGGGAATTAATCCTTTTTTTTTCTTTTCCACGACTGACCACCACCTTCCTCCCTTCATCACCTTCACGTCAGAGCACAGGAGAAAATCCTCGCCGGAGCCGCCGCCGTCCGACCGACGCCACTACTGTCCGGCACCGACCACGTAAGTTTTTTTTTTTGTTGTTTTCATGAATTTCAGGAGTTGTTCATGCCTTGATCATGTTGAAGTTATATACATGTGCATATATGAGTGTGAGTTTCGTAGAAAATCCTTGTTTTTAGAAAACGTATGTTCGTTCGATCGTTAGTTTAAGATACGAGTAATAATCCCTAACTTAGGAGAGATTTTTTTTATATATAGACCTGTGTCTAGTGATAAAATTTTGTTTATGAGCTTTCATGGAAAGCAAAACTTTATCTTAAAAGTATGAATTTTCACAAAACCGAAATAAACCTTCGTTTCGAAGACGGACGATCGTACGAAGTAAAAGTTTTTTTTTTCTTATGAAACCGTGGAATATCCACGATTTTTTTTTGTATGTAAAACCGTGACGTGTTCACGGAAAAAAAATTTTACGTGAGTTTTGCTCACATTGAAATAACAAAATTTATTTTTACGATGAATAATTCACGTTTTATATATATATATGAATATACATTATATATATTTTTTTTTGAAAAGCAAAATATGAATTTTGAATAATTTTTAAAGGTAAACAATTATTTATGATGAAATATTGTTTAGTTTTCATGATTCTATGGTGAATGTCCGCACAGTAGAAGTGTTCATGATTTTATGAAAACCTGAGTTTTACTCGTCTTTTGTAGATTTCGAAGAAACGAGCGAGTTTTGAAGTGTTAACTCTCGTATTACAATCACTACTGTTAGTGGAATCGTAAAAAGGTAAGAGTCAAGAATTACCATTTTTTTGCAGATACTAGTTGAGCATTTCGCCATTTGCATGATTCCATCATCTTGTCGAAGTTTGCATTTGGATGATATACTGAAGTAGAATGTTATGTGAATCTTATAGATACTTCGCAAGAATGTCTGATTCCCAAGCTAATGATGCCTCCAGAGATGATACATGTGTAGATAATGATGCCTCCAGGGACGATACATGCATGGATGAGACTTCTATTGGCGAAGAGGAAGATGAAACACCTGGAATCAAGAATGTTCCAAACATAGAGGATGCGTTCTTTGTGGATAAAGGGTCTGAAAAGCGTCTCAGAACTCCAGCATTTCGTCTTCTGATAAATCCTAGAGAGGTTACTCAGAAAAAATTGGTGACTCCTCAGGCAGCCATTCGGTTCTGTCTCGAACGAGGATATTTTTCTGCATCAATCATTGAATTCAAGCTTTCTCGACGGCCTTTAGAAAAGTTTTCTGGATGGGCGAGGTATATGCTGGGTTTTCCTCGCGTTCGAGCCAAGTTGCATGATGCACAAATAATACGGGCTATCCAAGCTTCTGGAGACTTGTTCATTTTTCATGACGCGCGAGGTATTGTAGCTCTACTTGCTCGTTGTTGTATTCCAACTCATTCCTTCATATGCATATGGGGAGAGTTTTCCATTACTTTAGAAGATGTAGTTGCTTTGTAGCATCTTCCAATCACGGGTAACCTTCCTGAAGGTCTTTCTTCCTTAAAGGAAACTGCAATCTCTAACATCTTGACAGTCGCAATGGAGGAGATCAATAAGGCATCCGGCAACAAAGGTTGTTATGCTCATTGGTTAATACATTGGTGGCCGAGAGATACTCCTCTGGAGTGGCATGTTGATGGTACGTTATCTATTGCTGCTTTCTTGTGTTTATGGATGTCCAGAGATGTATTTGAAGATACTGGAAATTTGTTGAAGTCGTTCGTGATTCCTTTTGCAATTAAGATGGCTCAGGGTGAGCAAATCCCAATAGGTAGTCTGTTCTTGGGTTCTTTGTACTCTAACTTAGACTCCTTGATTATAGACTCTAGCATCTCGAATGGTCTTATGAAGATTGAATGTTATGCCAATACAATGTTTCTTCAAGCTTTAATGTGGGAAAGTTTCAAAAATTATGCACCCATTCAACCTACCATCTTGCTGAATGCTGATGCTCGCCATGTTTTCTCCGAGAAGACCAATGCCAGGATCATGCGCTGGTCCACAAAGAAACCTTGAATCAAGACTCGCTTCATTGATGTGTTAGACCGTGAATCTGAACTCAACTTTCGTCCATGGGTGTCAGTCCCTTCTTATATTTCTCAGTTGACAACTTTCAATGCTGAAGAGAGTATGACTTTGAAATCTGGTGCTGATTTGAGTGACGACGAGAGGTCTTTTATGTTGAGTTGCACTCCTGGTCACCCGATATCAATAATACATGGCGAATTCACGGTGGAAGAATACAATATTGATAGGGAAGCTCGGAAAATGGGTATGGATCAGTGTGTTCCGACTTTTAGAAGAAGGAAACCATCGGTTGAACAACTCATGACCCGTTTAGACCGCACCCATGTGGAAGGAAGTGAATGTTGGTTCCCTAGCTCTGAGAGAATTACATATGTAACTCCAGGTTACATAAACTTTTGGGATCAACAACTCGGGCGTTTACTCGATTTCGTGACGGTTGATCAACCTTTGGTGAAGGAGCCTCCTTCTTCTGAGATGATTGCTACTCGACCAAGACTGAAGCATTTCCCTGGTGGTGATAAACGGAAAACATCTCTAGGATGTTCACAAGTAAGTATTCTTTGTATAATTTTCATAAAATTATGATAATTGTATTTTGATTATCGCATCAAAATTTTCCACAGGACGATCGTAACATAAGACCTCGAATCGATATAGACCTCTCAGAAACTGAAGTGACTATTCATGGTGGAGAAGGCAGGAATAAGAATTATAAGATGTTACCTAACACCATAAAGTCCCCAGTGATTTCTTTGGTGAGTTGTCGATATTTCTTTCAAAGCCCAGTACTGTAGAGGAAATTAAGTAAAGTACTCCAGATACGAAATATGGAAAGTGAAAACGCGGGGGTATAACAACCACACCCAACTATTTCGTTCGGCAATCTGTATGGACTAAACTCCAATATAATTCCGAGAGCATCAACTTAAATGTGAGACTCAATCAAGAAAGATATCAAAGAGCATATCAAAGAGCTTTATCTTTTTCTTAATACAATCAGTAAATCAACTAGATATAAATCCATGAGACTGATTGTTATGAGAATAACTCGGATGGTACCAAAGACCAATGGTCGAGTGTCAATCAAGTCCTATCCAACAGACAAGGTTGGATTTATCAACTATGATTGAATTACGTACAACCTGTGATATTTCAATTATATAAAAAAAATATAATGCGAAAAAGATATAACATAGACACCAGAAATTTTGTTAACGAGGAAACCGCAAATGCATAAAAACCCCGGGGCCTATTCCAGACTTGAACACCACACTATATCAAGCCACTACAGACTCTAGCCTACAACAAGTTAACTTCAGACTGGAATGTAGTTGAGACCTAACCAAGTCTCACACCGATTAAGATAC
Organism: Papaver somniferum; assembly: GCF_003573695.1. NCBI lineage: Eukaryota > Viridiplantae > Streptophyta > Magnoliopsida > Ranunculales > Papaveraceae > Papaver > Papaver somniferum. The sequence goes on along the minus strand of NC_039367.1, from coordinate 82,710,745 downwards.
ATTCGCGTTCCTTACGCCTCTTGAATCCCAGTAGGACTCTACGCACTTGATTCCCTTAGCTGATTTTACCCACAACTAAGAGTTGTTACGACCCAAAGCCGAAGACTTATAAACAAATCTGTCTCCCACAGATAAGTCTATTATGGTTGTTGTTTCCATCTTAAGATAAAGATCAAGGTGTATAGGAAACTCAAATAATAATCCGGTCTTATACTCCCGAAGAGCAGCCTAGAAATATTAGACACCTCACAATAACCTAACTGATTAACAGAAGAAGTCATTGCGGAATCACAAGAATTTGAGACGAAGAACTGTTGTGATTACTTTTTATATCTTACCTATTGGAGATGAATCTCGAGAAAACCTTACAGAATATTAAACTCAATATGATAGAAAAAGTAAGATCACAATACGCAACTACAAAGAAAATAGTTGGATCTGGCTTCACGAATCCCAAATGAAGTCTTTAAGTCGTTAACCTAATAATGGTTTTGGAAAACCTAGGCTAATGGAGAATCGACTCTAGTTTGCAACTAGGACACACGAGAAAGTCGGGATTAGGTTTCCCAGATGCTAGAGTTCTCTCTTATATAATATTTCAAATCAGGATTGCTTACAATCAAAGCTAAGATAGCTTAGTAACAAAGCAATTGATATTTACCGTTAGATGAACTCCTGATTTAATATTCAAGCTAAGTCTGCTTAGAAAATAAGTAATCAATCTCTACCGTTAGATGGTATTAGCTTGATACACACAAATGAAATATACTTATATTTAGATATGTATGAACCCTACCTAAACGTGTATAACCAGTTGGCTCAATAACAGTTAACCGAAGTTAGCCATATGAACACTTTAAGTTTAGCCATATTCATCTAACACTTCTATATCAAATATGATAATAAATCAATCATGATAGATAATCAAATGAATCTAAATGTGCTTTAAGAGAGTTGTTCAAATGTTCACTATCTCATAGAAATATCCATGAACAATTTGAAACATATTCGGTTTGGTTTGTAATTGTACAAAGTACTTATACAAGAACCAATTTATGAACATAATTCCAAGGTTTGCAAAACAAGTTCGCATACCTTATTTCATTAAAGTTCCAGGGAATTTAGTTCGCAAACGAACCTGAGTTCATGAGTATGAATTGTCATACTTACCGATTTTAGAACCTAACCACTGTGTTCGCAAACTGAGTATGTGAACCACAATTCTGTACCTAGCCTAGTCTTGTCGTTTACAAACACTGTTCGCAAACCATAATTCCGGACTTTTCACAGTTAAACTCATTCGCAAACAAGTGTTCTGGACCTGAACTAGTAATTCACAGTTTGCATATTAGGTACGCATACTGTGCTATATCCAGATATTGGTAGTAGTTCTAAAACTCTTATTCAATCATTGAAACATCCTTTGAAGACAACGATGGTAATCTTACACATACCACTAGCTTCAAGTAATTTTCAAGTGATTAATTGATCAATACGAAACTTCCCAAGTTAACATCAAATGATTGTCTCATACAAATCATGTAACATGTTCAAGGTAATCTTCACATGATCTTCTTGACTTAATATTTAGTTTCCAAAAAAGAATTGTTTACAACTAAACTCGTCAAGTAGATGATGAAATTTAGCTAAAGCTAAAAAACTTCCAACACATGTTTAGAGAAATATATAAACGAGATAAACTCGACTCAAAATTTTAAATGTGTACGATGCAAAGTCTATATAGCTATACGACTTAGTCTCATTAATAGATAAAATAGAATAAACTTCTGAGTGATAGATAAGTTTTAGTCTCCACATACCTTTTGTTGATGAAGTTCCTTCAAGCTCTTCAGTAGATCTTCTTCTTCAATTGGTGAACGTCGTGAATTCTAATGCTCAACTGTACACTTATATCCTAATCCGAGACATAGCTATAAGTAGACTATAAATCAAGTATGTAGTTTTGATCAACTAAACTTGACAAACAAGATTGAGATAGCAACGTTTGCGAGTTCGACCGAGCAGTGCTCTAACAGAAAGGTTTCTATAACTTCCCTTTCAGAACCTACCCCCCAACTTAGAGTAGCAAGATGAGTAAGTAAAATCAATCCTTGTTCGTACATGGGTTTTCCTGGTACGAAATGAGCCATTTCAAATAAGTTCTTTCCTCTATCCCATAATTTAATCAATCCGCGCAATCATATCCAGTAGCCATAAATCTTCACAGAAATGCAGATTTATATCACATCAGTGTGATTTGTCACCGTAGGTATATTGAAACGACTATAACAATCAACAAAAGCACTTTGAAGGCTATGCATCTTTTCTTTTCGATGAGAAGTGACGAAAATTAAAAGATGAAACTCACTAACGTAGAGTGGTCATAATCAGAATGAGCTAACAAGGCTAACTTATACCAAAAAGAGTAATCCAATTAAAAATAACAGAATAAAGAAGGAATCTCTCAAACAGTCATGTACGTAATGCCAAATTTTATAAGGTGCATGACTGCCACAATTAGTTGTTTTATATGCCTTCGTTTGTTAGTGTATAAGAGGTTGTTCCTTTCCCTCCAAATAGTCCACCAAATGGAAAATTATAGCATACCTTAAATTCTCTTGACTATTTTTCTACCTTTTTGTTTCTCCATTTCCAAATAGTTGATTTGACTCCAAAAACTCTCCATAAAATATTTTCAGATTTCGTTAATCTTTTTGCAGTGAATGGACAAATAATCACTAGTTTCAATAGTAGCATCACTATGCAAACAGCAGGATTATGAATTTTACCAGTTTTGAACAAAGTATCCACATTAAGAGAATCTTTATGACGCTAAACCAAAACTAAGAAAGAAACTTTCAATGTGACTTTGGGATTCGAAATCTGCTTGTGGGGGAAAGAGAGATGACCATTTATGTCAAGAAAGGAATAATAGGTAGCAACAGAAAAACCATTACCAGACTTCCATTTCATTAGATTATTTCCTTTAGGTAAATGGATAAAAATCATAGGTAACTGGGTGACTTCTTCCATTTCAATCAAATTTCTTTTAAGATTCATATCCGAGGCATTATAGGATTAGGTATTTGCAATAATGTAACATTTTTTATATAGATTTTAAAGAGCTGGAAATAACGAAGAATGATCCCCAATCCACCAAATGTTTCCTAACAAAATACTGTCACCATTCTATACAATAAAATTAGTGTGTTGCTTAACATGTGTAGTTGATTAAAAGCTAACAACCACACCCAAGTAGAGATAAACTCACTACTAATCTAAAACATAAGTAAAGAGACATGAGAGAAAGAGTTTGCTTTTTCTTGATAAAATCTTCAAGTTCGGGTCCCTAAAGGAGATCAAGGTGGGATCCTTAGGTTTAAGGCTAAGGTTACGAATTTATATGCTTGAGGGAGCACCTCCTCAGTGATCCGGTACTCCTTAAGGGAGTATATTATCTAAGTTTTACATATTCTAGAGTATTCCTGGGCTTGTACTTGGGATTAACGCATACACTTAATACTAGCCCTTCTAGCTTAGGAGGGACATATGGAACATGGTATCCATATTTTGCATTTTTTTTATTAACCCTCAAGATCAAGGTATCGATCTTCAGTAAATTCTTTGGTAGAGGATTTTCAGACCTGATGCGTTTTGATTTGCTTTGGCGATCGTTTAACTGTTGTCTTTGGAAGATTGTTCGATATCTACATCTTGTGGAGCATCAGATGTTATCCAAACGTTGCATCTATTTGAATGCTGAAGGGTAGAGGTGTCTTTTATTGTGGGAGTTGATGGAGGATTTTTGACAAGGGACAAAATTGTAAAATCAAAGTTTTGTATATCTCTGTCCTGACTTCACACGCATATATAAAATTCATACTTATAATTTAGATATAAAAGCTTTTTGCACGATGATCCCTGATTGATCATGTTACCTATTCAGAGCATAAATATGTAACAGTAATATTAGAGTCTCTTTGATGAGCTTTCAATATTTTGCGTATTTCATCATTTATATTGTGCAATTCAGTATCCACTTCTGTATAAAATCGAGAATGATTGGACTACTCCTAGATGGATTGACCACTAGTATAGAGTAATAATGTATTCAGGATGTCACTGGTGTTGGTCGTATTATTCCCCTCTAGGTGTTCCCTGACTATACAGAATAAATATTCAGAACCGGTACGGTACTACTACCATCATGTACCATGTTCTCGAATAAATATAATGCTTCTAGATAGATTGCCTACCAGTATAAAACGACTTATAAATAAATTTTAGCGTTATATTCACTTATTGAATTCCTAGACAATATTTTTTCCCCAAAATATTTCATTACTTCAATTCATAGCTTTTCTCAGTTGAATCCTATGATTAATGATGAATATTCGTCTTTTAGGCATACATGCCACCACTGAGTAAGCCCCGAGAAAATGGCGCGGGTGTATTTAGCAATAATGCTCCAAAGAGCACCCAGAAATATGGACGAATGAGGATATGGGATACTCATCGAAGGAGGAACGGAGGAGAGAGAAAATAAATAAAATAATAAAACAAAAAGAATGTGCGAGACTCCTGGCAGTTTTCTAACTCCAATTTGTAGAAATCCTCGAAGTGATCCATTGGTTGATGTTGTACATACCCGTGTTGTCGCATCACCCTTGAGGGGTTATACATCACATATCATGTGGGGTGCCACAACGGTCCAAAATAAAGGGACAAGTCCGGCCAAGCATTTATATGCCCACTAGCTCGGTCTTCCTTGTATGGATCCAAGCATACATCTGAGGCCGTCATTTTGTCCAAAATCTCCCTCATGCGAATCCACTGCTGCTCTTTTGACCTAGAACGGTTGTCTTCGAATATATACTTTGTTCCTCTAGGAGTACCTTTGCGCCACTCCGGGTTCTCGCTATCCAACTTCAGGATAGAGAAATGATCATAGATCCATGCTTATATAAATAAGAAACCAAGTATTAGGAAATGGATTCTAAACAAACGGAAGTAAAAGTACATAAATTGAAACCGAATATACATATTCGGAGGTTTGTGATTTCCGAATATAGCACTTTCGGAAGATAAATATATATATTTCCTACCGAATATACATCATCTGGAGTTCGGTAAACTATAATTTTTGAGCCTATATAATCGGTAGTAATTGCTCAACACAAATTTCCGATTCTTAATAATCGGAAGAAAAAGGAAGTACCGTGTTCTCGAATAAGCTACATTCGAAAGTTAAAAATATGTAATTCCTACCGAATATGCATCATTTGGAGTTCAGTAAACTCTAATATTTTATCCTATATAATCGGTAGTAAGTTCTCCACACTAAGTTCTGATTCTTAACAATCGGAAGAAAAAGGAAGTATTTCTTTCTGAATATACTACATTCGGAAGATAAACATATTTAATTCCTACCGAATATGCATCATTTGAATTCAGAATATGCATCATATATATTGTTTATCGAATAACTATAGATGGACTTACAGAGTTAAAAAAAAACTGCAATAGAGCCACGTTCCTCGCCTCGACGCCTTTCTCAACTCTTCCATCAAGAATGCTAGGCATGTCGTAACCCAAGAGTAGTCACTGACTTCGTGGAGAGGATCCAAAATTTGTAGAAGGTTAGCGTCGATTCGGTTCCAGTAGTATTGGGGGAAATGACACATCCCAATACACAAAGGAGATATGTGGTGGCCACGTGGTCCACTTGCTCATCAGTTTACGTTCTCATTTCTTCTTTATCCTAGGTTCCTCAGAATATATTCATCAAAACGGTAGTGTTGATCTGTCTAGTTTTGTAACTTGCATGTCTCATGAACTCTTCTCTTGATGTCTTTCCAACCTAAGCACTTTTTAGTTAGAGCATAAAGTTGTTCCCAAGTTAAATGCTTTGTGTAGTTCAACTTCACAGCTGTGCCTTGTTCAGGGAGGTTCAGAATCTGCACAACATCATCCGGGGTAATCATCATCTCCCCAAACGGCATATGGAAGGTGTCGGTCTCAGGATACATTCTCTCCACGAATTCCGATATAGCCACACGATAATATTCCAACATTGAATTCTCAGCAGCAGTAGCTAACCCCGAGGTGGCTATAATTGTCTTGAACCTTTCACATTCACCGGATAAAGGCCAATCAAGCATTTTTGTTGGTGCGACAGTAGGTTTGAGTAGACGAACCGCATCTTGATGATACTATTAAACACACGAGAAATGTTTAGAGTAAATACAAAAACCTTTAATACAACTATTACGATAGAACACATAGACAATACATTAATAAAAAGGATACGATTATTATTACCTCGGTTTCGTATATGTCTTTGGCCCATGAGTCTTTGTATCCAAATAGAAATTTTCCTCCATCTGCCGGTATCCCAAGGATTTTTCCTGGTGGAGTATCCTGCACCTTGAAGATATCAGGGACAAGATGTGAGGTTTTCTTAGAAATTTCCTTCTTTCCACCTTCTCTTACTTTGTTGGCTTATTTTGGCTTTTTTGGAACCACTTGGTTGTCCTTCTTCTTGGTTACCGCTTGGTTGTCCTTCTTCTTGTAATGTTGGCACTGGATCAATTGGTTCAATTTCATGTTGGGATGTAACTTGTGGAGCACTTTGTTCTACACCACCTTGTTCACTGCCTTGTGGAGCAGTTGGTTCTACACCTTGTTGAGTGGCTTGTTGAGCACTTGGTTACACACCTTGTTGACTGCCTTGTGGAGCAATTGGTTATACACCTTGTTGAACACTTGAATTTCCCTTGGCACTCCTTTCTCTCCTAGCACTAGCTGACACTTTCTTACTCCCTTCTCGATGAGGCCCTAAGTCGCCTGTTTTAGGGGCTTGCTTAGCTCGACTTTGCCTAAACAACAAAATAAGGTACAACATTTACAAACTATACAATCATAAGAAAAAGTACACAAATAAAACCCGAATGTACACAATCGGAAGTAAAAGGAAACATTTTGTTTCTGAATACATCACAATCGGAAGATAATCAAATATATTTGCTACCGAATATTCACAAATTAGAGTTCAGAAACTCTAAGTTTTTCATCCTATATAATCGGAAGTCATTAACAATATTTTCTACCGAATGAAATATGGCCCCAAAACTATTTTAGTTTCAACATTTTACAATCGAAAGTATAGAACATTATATTCTCTTCTGAATATATACTGGCCCCAAAGTGGGATTTTGCCTAAATCACAATTTTGAGAATTTTTCAAAATATATATATTCGGTAGTAAGTGTATTTCCGATTACTATGTCTCTACATCAACATATTCGAAAGTAAAAAAATTCTTTAAGCTACCGACTATATCCATTTTGTTGACAGGAAGATACGACCAACAATATTCGGAAATTAACCTATAAATCTATCTCCCCAATACTGTATATGTTCTTGAGAAATGAAGAACACGACTACATTCAGAAGTCAGTTAGCATGAATATCTCCCGAATCTGGGTAAATAACTGAAAACCCTAGAAAAGAAAATTCTCGATTCGTCGAATTAAAGCGACATAAACCCAAAAAAAATCATAAAATCTTACCTAATTAGGGCCATTTGAAGTTCCCGGAGTGTTTGACTATTAGATTCACCACCACCAATTGTTAGATCACTGCTCGGTCGAACTCGCATGCGTTGCTATCTCAAGCATTTTTATCAATGTTAGTGATCAAAACTATAAGTCTTGATTTCTAGCCTATTTATAAATGTCTCGGACTAGGACATAGTTTGTGTAGTTGAGCTTAGACTTCACGGCGCTTATCACTTGAAGACGAAGAACTACTAAGGAGAGCTTGTGGAATTTCATCGACAAAAGGTATGTGGAGACTTAAACTCATCTATCACTTGGAAAGTCTATTTTTTTAACGAGGAAACCGCAAAAGCGAAAAAACCCAGGGACCTAGTCCAGATTGAACACACACTGTATTAAGCAGCTACAGAAACTAGCCTACTCCAAGCTAACTTCGGCTGCACTGTAGTTGAACCCCAATCAGTCTCCCACTGATCCAAGGTACAGTTGTACTCCCCACACCTCTGATCCCAGCAGGATATTGCACACTTGATTCCCTTAGCTGATCTCACCCACAACTAAGAGTTGCTACGACCCAAAATCGCAGGATTTGACAATAAACAAATTAGTCTCACACAGACAAGTCTATCAAAGGATCAATCTATCTTCCACGTAAAAACCCTAAAGTTTTTGTTCCGTCTTTTGATAATAATCAAGGTGAACAGGAACCAATTGATAATCCGGTCTTATATTCCCGAAAAATATCCTAGATTAATTAATCACCTCACAACAATATTAATCGTATGGTAGCGAAACAAGATGTTGTGGAATCAAAAACAATGAGACGAAGATGTTTGTGATTACTTTTTATATCTTGCCTATCGGAGATATCAAATCTCAAGCCAATCAATCTGATTGTACTCGTACGATAGAAGATGCAAGATCAGATCACACAACTACGATAAAAGTAGTATCGGTCTGTCTTCACAATCCCAATGAAGTCTTTAAATCGTTAACCTGGTTTTCTAAGAAGAAAACCGAAGGTTAAAGGAGAACTGACTCTAGTACGCAAACTAGTATCACACGTAAGGTGTGGGGATTAGTTTTGCAAAATACTATATGTCTCCTTTATATAGTCTTTCAAATCAGGGTTTTGCCTTGGTAACAAAGCAATCAATATTTACTGTTAGATGAAAACCTGATTTAGATTCAAGCTAATATTTCTCAACCGTTAGATTGAAAACTTAGCTTTTTATACACAAATGAACTGCACGCTTCTAGGTTTGTTAACCGTACCCAAACGTGTACATTGTTGGTTCAACAATAGTTAACCAAAAGGTTAGCCATATGAGCATTTCATATCAACCATGTTCTTCTTCACCATAACTAGTTCAAATGACTCAAATGAACTAGTTAGAGAGTTGTTCAGCTTCAAGGAAATCTTATGTAACTACACAAGATACAATTGAAGCAAAAATGATTTGATTCACTTGAATCGGTTCATGAACTTTTATAGCTACGGTTTGCAAACTACATTGCTTAGTCTTTTTAAATTTTACGTTCAGAAATCATCTTCAGATATATAACCTTCTTAAGTTCGCACACTAGGTTCGCGGACTTAAGCAACCGAACAGAGTTTACAAACTCCAGCATAAAATCTCGGCAAGAGACCTTCCGCCGGTTCGCGGACTGAGTTCGCGGACTGGTACTCACGCAACTAGTTTGTCAACTCCAGCATAATTTCTCGGGATGAGAAGTTCGCCAGTTCGCGGACTGAGTTCGCGTACTTGGCAACAAGCCATTCTTCCGGTTTCTCTTGATCAACAAAGTTCGCAAACTTTGGTTCAAGGAATAGGACTTATACATAAATGTGTTTCCACAACAATGCTTATGTCCATCATTGGTTATGTAATCTAAACTATCATTTCAATCATTGAAACATTCTTAGAGGACGTTATACAGTTGTTACACCATTTCTCGTCAAAGAAATTTTCAAGATGATTGAAACATATCATGACTTTCGTCACTAGGTAAAGATAAACTTGGTCGAAGCGAAAAGCTTACCAACACATATTTCGAGATATAGATAGGCGAGGTATACTCGGCTCGAAATACCAAATGTGTATAATCTAAGTCTATATATATAGCATACGACTTTTTGTCTCAAGAAGTAGGAGATAAAGTAGATAGACTTTTGAGTGACAGATAAGTTCAAGTCTTCACATACCTTTTTGTCGAGAAGTTCCACCGGTTCCTTGAGTAGTTCTTCTACTTGTATGATGAATCGCCATGAAGTCCTTGAGCTCAACTACACTTTCTATCCTAGTCCGAGACTTAGCTATAATAGACTAGAAATCAAGACTTATAGCTTTGATCACTAACATTGACAAACATACTTGAGATAGCAACGCATGCGAGTTTGACCGAGCAATGCTCTAACAAAAATTTCTTTGATGTTAATAGTGTGTGAAAACGGCTATTATCATTATAGAAGAATGTTTTAATGATTGAAATAAAGAGTTGATGATATAACCATCTTTGGATATAAGCATATATAGTGTGTTCGCACATTAGTGTATAAAATCCATAAACTGGGAACCAAGTGTATGCATATATGTGTATATCAAATTGGTGAAGGAGACAAGATAAGTATGCGTACCAGTACGCATACTGGTAGAAGTTTTCGAACCAAAAATATCTGTTGTGTTTAGGAATTACAAACTCCTAAACTAGTCACCTTAAGTATGCGTACTCGTACGCATACTGGAGAAAGATTTTCGAATCGAAAAATATCTGCTGAGTTTGGGAATTACAAATTCCTAAACTAGTCACTTTAAGTATGCGTACCCGTACGCATACTGGCGGAAGTTTTCAAACCAAAAATTTATGTTGAGTTTGGAAACTTAACAAACTCAAATCCGGTTGCTTAAGTACGCATACCCGTTTGCATACATAAGCTGGTTATCTTATCAAATCGGTTTATTCATGAACTTAAACATTTAATTCATAAGGAATGTAATCTTTTCAAACCGTGGCTATAATGTTCATGATTGATTCGAGTGAATCAACGATTTTGCTTCAATTGTGTTATTGTATAAATCCATGAGAATATAGAAATTGAACAACTTTTTAACTAGTTTCATTTGAGTCATTTGAACTAGTTATGGTTAACATGAATAAGGTTGATATGAGAGTAATCATATGGCTAACCTCGGTTAACTATTTGTGAACCAACATGGTGTACATGTTTAGGTACGGTTACATAAACCTAAATGAGGGTACATTTCATTTGTGTGTAACAAGATAAGTTCGATCTAACGTTTGAAAGATATTAGCTTGGTTGAATCAGGTTTTTCATCTAACGGTGAATATTGAATGCTTTGTTACCAAGGTAACTTGGATTGCAAACTCTAATTTGAAAAAATATATAAAGGAGAACTCTAGCAACTGGGAAACCTAATCCCCACACCTCCTGTGTGCTACTAGTTGCATAACTAGAGTCGATTCTCCTTTAACCTTAGGTTTCTTCTCGAGACCCTGTAGGTTAATGACTTGAAGACTTCATTGGGATTGTGAAGCCAGACCCAACTATTCTCTTTGTAGTTGCGTGATCTGATCTTGCTGTTTCTATCGTGATTGAGTGTAATTGTAAAATTGGCTTGAGATTTATATCTCCGATAGGAAAGATAAAAAAGTAATCACAAACACCTTCGTCTCATCGTTTGTGATTCCACAATAACTTGTTTCGCTAGTCGATTAAGTTTATTGTGAGGTGATTGATAATACTAGGCTGTTCTTCGGGAATATAAGTCAGGTTTATCAATTGGTTCATGTTCACCTTGATTTATCAAAAGACGGAACAAAAACTCTTGGGTATTTCTGTGGAAGACAGATTTATTTAATCATATAGACTTTTCTGTGTGAGACAAATTTGTTTATCAAGTCTTCGGCTTTGGGCCGTAGCAACTCTTAGTTGTGGGTGAGATCAACTAAGGGAATCAAGTGCGTAGTATCCTGCTGGGATCAGAGACGTAAAGAGCGCAACTGTACCTTGAATCAAGGTGAGATTGATTAGGGTTCAACTACAGTCCAGTTCGAAGTTAATTGGTAGTAGGCTAGTGTCTGTAGCGGCTTAATACAGTGTGGTGTTCAATCTGGACTAGGTCCCGGGGTTTTTCTGCATTTGTGGTTTCCTCGTTAACAAAATTCTGGTGTCTGTGTTATTTTTTTTCCGCATTATATATAATTGAAATATCACAGGTTGTGCGTTAAGATCAATCAATTAGAATATCCAACTTTGGGTTGTTGATCTACATTGATTGACACTTGAACATTGGTCTTTGGTACCTTTCAAGTACTTTCTCTTATATTCAATCGGGCTCGCAGATTTCTATTTGCTGATTGCAGATTGAATTAAGAGTTATAGATATTAAACTCTTTGATACACTTTATTCTAGATTGAGTCTGACTGTCTAGTTGATTCTCCAGAAAGTGTATTGGAGTAAGTCCTCTCAAATTTCCAAACGAATTGTTGGGTGTGGTTGTTAGACCCCCGCATTTTCACCAATTACATTCGCGGCTGCATGTTCTTCGCGTTATTCGTGTTCTTCGTCATTTTCAGCAATAATTTCTTTATTTCTTGCTGCAATTCCAATACGTGGATCGACACCGCGAGCAATATTTTTCTTTCGAGCTCTTTGGGGTTTATCATTTGTAGACATCTTTTAAGAGAAGATCGACAATATTTTGATTTTCCGATTCACGACGACGATGAGTTGAATTGAAGAACGAGGGGGGAAAAATATTTCCTCCACAATCGGGAATGAAGGGGAAGAGCAGAAGAAGAAGAGTTGAAATGGGTTGGAATGATTTTGATTTGGTTTTTATTTATTTGTTTACTGGAAGGGAATATAGGTAAATTCAATGTCATATAGGGTATCACTTAACTAGTGACCTTGGCTGGGTATAAATTGTTGTCCCCTAATTCCTTTTGAGTGGCCCCTAAAAATGCAAGGTTAAATATTAACGTTTTAAATTATTTTCAAATATTGGTCTTAAAAGCAAAATCCTACTTCCTCTTCGGAGCAAAATCAAGAGTTTCAGTCAAGATCAAACTCTTCTGAAAATACAAAATAATCCTCTAATGACCACCAAAAAATACCGAAGTTCTCGGGAATGGTCGACATAGTGGCCCGTGCATTGCCATGGTCGGTCCTGGTCGGTCCCTTTTTTGCCACCATGGTCGATCCATCGGATATGTTGATTAATCATCCAATTAATCCTCTGCAATCCATTTTGGTTCATCCTCTTTACACAAGTTGGAAAATCATTCATATATCGCCTAGCCGATCCTGCCACCACCAATGGCCGGTTCTCGTACCTATTGGTCGATATTCCATGAATTGCTCCTTGATCCATCACTTGACAAATTAGGGTTTGATACTTGATGCTCTGCAAAGCATAATTCTAATTAAGTCTGAGCATCGATAATTTTTATATTGATCCAGATATCAATATTTTAATTAAATATTCAATATTCGGTTTTGCTACCAACATTTTAGTTGCTCGGCAAAGCAATATTTTATTGATTAAACTATCAATGTTTAATTTCTCTGAGAAGCAGTATTTCATATTTTTCCATCTATCAATATTCCATTAATCTATCGGCCAATATTGCATTGGCCTTTCAACCAATATCTCATTGGTTTGTCTCCTAATATTTTAATATCATAATCCTTGCTTTGTCATTCAGACTACTCATGGCATGGTAGATCGAGGATGAATATTTTATAATTACTCAGCATTATTCATGTTCATGTGATTTCCAGTCAAATTCTTAACACATCAAAATATATATTTGTCCATGATCGATCCAATAATCACATCATACCTATGCTCATCAATCCAAATCACTCGAATATCATTGTTGCCTCAGCTGACACAATGATATGTCACAATCATCAATAATCCATCAGACTCAGCGTTTATGGTCTGCAAGCATCATTGTTGTCTCAGCAGACACCTTATGCTTTATACATCATAAGGATGAGTAACAGAGCATGTCTCATTCATTATTGAGAATCATGCTCGACTCATCAACATGCTAAGACTCCCAGTTTATCTAAGTCAAGGATTGACCAAATAAAAATCGTACGCAAAGAAGACTTCACATGAGACACCAATCATGTCAAATAGGGGGATATTCACCAGGGTTTTGGTCTGGCGGCCTACAACACGTGCGATGTAGCAATACATATACTATGAGAAAGTGAATAAGTCATATTGGAAGTTGAAGAAGTAAACTGAGTAGTGGTCGGACAATCAACCAAGTCTCCCTAGCAAACCAGAACTGGTTAAACCAAGATTTTCCACTTCTCTACTCTTCCACTCCTCTTCAACCATCACCACTTACTAGAGATCAATGTTGAAAATGCGGGGTCTAACAACGTCACCCAACATTTCGATTAGAAATCTGTATGGACTAACTCTAATATACTTTTAAAAGAATCAACTAGACAGTCAGACTCAATCTTAATAAAAAGTATATCAAGGAGTTAATATCTCGATCTCTTGATTTAATCTATACTCAAGCAAATAGAAATCTGCGAGTCTTTATTAAATACAAGAGATATAAACTTGGATGGTACCAAAGACCATTATCCAAGGATCAATAAATTTCCAATCAACAACCAAAGGTTGGATTTCATAATTGATCGATACAATGCACAACCTGTGATATTTCAATTATATAACAAAATATAATGCGGAATAGAAATAACACAGACACCAGAAGTTTTGTTAACGAGGAAACCGCAAATGCAGAAAAACCTCGGGACCTAGTCCAGATTGAACACCACACTGTATCAAGTCGCTACAGACACTAGCCTACTACAACTAACTTCGGTCTGGACTGTAGTTGAACCCCAATCAATCTCACACTGATTCAAGGTACAGTTGCGCTTCTTATGTCTCTCATACCAGCAGGATGCTACGCACTTGATTCCCTTAGCTGATCTCACCCACAACCTAGAGTTTCTACGACCCAAAGTCGAAGACTTGAATAAACAAATCTGTATCACATAGAAAAGTCTACGGTAATAGATAAATTTGTCTCCCACAGATAAAACTACGAGTTTTGTTCCGTCTTTTGATAAGATCAAGGTGAACAAGAACTAATCGATAACCCGGACTTATATTCCCGAAGAACGGCCTAGAATTATCAATCACCTCACAATAATCTTAATCGTATGGTGGTGAAACAAGATATTGCGGAATCACAAATGATAAGACGAAGATGTTTATGATTTCTTTTTATCTTGCCCTATCAGAGATATAATCTCAAGTCAATTATTTCAATTAAACTCGTACGATAGAAAATGGCAAGATCAGATCGCTCAACTACAAGAGAAGTAACTTCGTCTGGATTCACAATCCCTATGAAGTCTTTAAGTCGTTAACCTACAGGGGACTCTCGAGAAGAAACCTAAGGTTAAAGGATAATCGACTCTAGCTAAACCAACTAGTATCACACAGGAAGTGTGGGGATTAGTTTTTCCAGTTGTTAGAGTTATCCTTTATATAGTTTTCATAACTGGGTTTGCAATTAATGTTAGCTTAGTAACAAAGCATTCAATATTCACCGTTAGATGAAAACCTGATTAGATACAAGCTAATATCTTTCAACCGTTGGATCGAAACTTAGCTTGTCATACACAAAAGAAATGTATTTCATTTAGGTTTGAGTAACCGTACCTAAACGTGTACACTTAGTTGGTTCACAAATAGTTAACCAATGGTTAGCCATATGAGCACTTTCATATTAACCGTATTCATCTTCTTCATAACTAGTTCAAATGACTTCAAAAGAACTAGTTCAAGAGTTTTTCAATTGCTTAGGTCTTTATACATAGACACAATTGAAACACAATCGGTTTGATTCATTTGGATCAATTCATGAACAATATAGCCACGATTTGCAAAGATTGCATTCCTTATAATTTATTTTTTAAGTTCATGAACTACCGATTTGAGAAAATAACCAGCTTGGGTACGCGTACGGGTATGCGTACCTTAGCAACCAGATTGAGTTGGTTTTGGTTTCCAAACTCAGCAAAAAATTTCGGGTATAAAAGTTCCGCCAGTACGCGTACGGGTATGCGTACCTAAGGTGACTGGTTTACTCTCAACAAAATTTTCCGAGAGGAAAAGTTCCGCCAGTACGCGTACCCAACCTGTCTCCTTTACCAATTTCGTATGCACACATTTGGTTTCCGGTACATGGATTTATACACTAGTGTGCGAACACACTATATCTGCTTATATCCATAGATGGTTACATAATCTCAACTCTACATTTCAATCATTGAAACATTCTTCTATAATGTTATAATAATCGTTATTCACAATTATCGTCATCAAAGCAATTTTCAAGAGATTGAAACGTCATCATGAGTATGTATGAAAACTATCATACTTATACGACTTTTGTTTCAAGAGTAGGAGATAAAGTAGATAGACTTTTGACTGATAGATAAGTTCAAGTCTCCACATACCTTTTAGTCGGATGAAGTTCCACTGGCTCCTTGAGTAGTTCTCTGTCTTCGTAGGATGATCACTGTGGAGTATGGAGCTCAACTACACTTTACTATCCTAGTCCGAGACTTATCTATAAGTAGACTAGAAATCAAGACATATAGTTTTGACAACTAAATTTTACAAACAAGCTTGAGATAGAAACGCTTGCGAGTTCGACCGAGCAATGCTCTAAAAATCTCCCCCTTTTCAATTTTAGTGACAAAACTATCAATACATATGGATTACAAAATAAATAAAACTTTGTAGCTTCTCGTCCACATGATTGATCTCCTTGGTGCTTCAACATTACTTGAAAACTTAGTCTTTTCCAAGTACTCCCATGATTCCATAGATGTTCAGTTCAACATCATAGTTGTTGAAGATCCATAGCCATAACAATGAGAAAACAAAAGCTCTCGATCATTGTTATGCAGTGTCATAGTATTATTACACAGTATCAAAGTTCAATTGTATCACAACTTTGACAACAATACTATGGTGATATGTATCACTCCCCCTTAGTCAATACCTTCATCTCAACATGAAAACCATTCCCTCTTACATAATGATCCGAAAACCATATGTATTTGTAGTGTGAACTACACATTAATTCTCCCTTTTTTTGTCAATAAAATTGGCAAAGGTACGAAAACGGGATCCTGATGAAATTTCCACAGAGATGCTTCAAGACCAAAGAAAAGTACATATCAACTTTGTTTAGATGCAATCATATATTCGAAGCTAAATGCATTCATCAAGGAGTTTTTAAAGATACAAGATAACTCCTAAATTATTCCACAGGCGCACTCCCCACAAAGATATGGAAATTAAGCGCAAGTTCAAAAGAACTCTCCCCCATTTGATGTCATTCCCGAAAAAACAACAAGAGTGGCCTTACTTTCACAAGAAAAGAAGGATTTCTTTGGACATCAAAACCACAAAGGAAATGATTTTGTATCCAAAATTCTCAATTAAATTAATCACAAGAGAACCCATGATTAATTTAATCGGAATACTCAACCAAGTTAACCGCAAACGATTTCATGATTAGTTTAGTTGGAAATGCTCACATAAGAATACTTATGGAGCCACACAGTATATATACATAAAATATGGATCAGGGAAGATCAATAATGCGGAATGGACAAAGATTCATTCTATTTTCATAACTATTTGCATAACGACATATAATAGACATAATCTTTGTAGACAAAAATTCATCCTATCTTCCATCAATTATTTGCATAACGACATAATTAGGTTCAATTTTTGTTTTTTCAAAAGTTCATCGATCTTTTATCAATACATGCATATCGACATATGAAGGAGATAAATTTTGACATCGTATGGGACAATCATAGTTCACGGACGCAAACACACATATCCCATAACATATTGCAATATACAAAACCATAAAGATTAATACTGCAAAAATCATCTTCCAAATCAACTTTAGAATTTAAATAAATAAATCTAAAAACATTGCAAGATGAAACCGTTGGACATAGTTATGTGTACTCACAATAATGGCTATTCCAAACCTTAGTTATCCTTCTTAAAAAAAACAAGAATAAAAATTCTCTTAAGAAGTTTCCTATGCATTAAGATCTTTGAAAAATTCCTTGTCATCCCCGAACTCCTTGTCGTCAACAGCCATTGGTACATATGGTTCATGGAGGAAGGAGTCAATACCAATGAACCTTCTTGGCTGAAGTTGTCGAACCAAGGCCTTCTGAATTTCCAGCGATCTTAAAACACAAGCCTTTATTTGATGAATCTCTTTCTTTGTCTGCTTCAACTCTTCAAGAACATCAGAAAACTTCTGAGAGTTTGAAGGAACAACTCTTGGCTTTCTCACATTCCTTCTTTTTCTTTTCAAAGTTGGAGACAATGGAGATCTCTCTTTTTCCTTAGTGATTGATGGATTAACAATCATATTGACATCTTTTCCATCTGAAGACGTGATGCTTGGAGTATCCATATACGCACGGTTTTGTGAGAGGAAATCACAATCAAAACTCAACAAGCAGTCTTAAGATATAAAGAGTGTCTGAGAAGGAAAAAGGAATGTAGAGTTTCTAAACCTTTAAAAGGTTTGTGTACATATAGCTCGCAGCCCTATAAAGAGTGGAATTGTCTATAATAACCCTTTCTTTTTGATTAAACAGGAAAATCCCTTCCAACATGAAAGAATTCCATACTCAAAAACAAAAACTAAGAAAAACAAAACAAATTTTTCTTAAAGTCTAAGGTGTGCATAATCTTGTCTCTTTTAATCAGGCACATGAGACGAGATGCACGAGGACAACACAATCAAGTTGTGCTGTGGTGAACAACGATTTGTCCACCATAAGCTTTTTAAGAGGAATTCATGGTTCCCTGTCTATCAACTGGTTTAGACCATACCCTTTCCTTTAGTGGTCTAGAATTATCTTTGTAAACTAGCTTCTTTGAAGAAGATAAAATCTTACATACCTCAGCGGTTTTCTGCGCGAGTTTAAGCTTGTTTGCTAGACGATCCGCTCTTCGTTGAAGCTTGTTGACATAGCTCATCTTGTGTTTATACTTGAAACACTTTGAAAGTTCATGGCCCTTGAGTGAACAATAAGAGCATGTCAACGTATAAGCTGATTCAGGTGCTTGTGATATGCAAGCTGCTAGGCACATGGTAGATCCTGAAACATTAGACAAAGAGTTTCCAATAGAGGGGTCAATTGATTCTAACATCTTGATTGGGTTCTCTTCTAAAAGATTATCAAGATTGATATATGTATTGCTACAATTATCAAAATCAATATTTTCACATAGAAGAGCAACACTTGATTTTTTTTGTCTTCATCAGAATCATAATTGTCAGACATCTCATCAAGCGTTGCAGCAAGACCTTTGTTCCCATTGTATTTTCTGCGATTTGGACACTCGTTTGCAAAATGACCAAAACCCTTACACTTAAAGCACTGAGGAATGTCCTCGTCATCAGTTTCATCTGTGTCCCTATTTTTAGGAGAAATACGATTATGGGGTTTTACTGATGTTGTTGGCTTATCTCTGGAGAACCGTTTACTTCTCTTCAAAAGAGGATCTCTAAACTGTCTTGTGATCATCGAGACTGATTTGTCAAGATCTTCATCTGATGAATCAGTCTCAGAGTGATCATCTTCAGATATATACACATTTTTACTTTTATCAAGTAATTTTGTGTCTTTTTGTGCTTTAAACGCAACATCCTTGCTAGATTGGGATGTATGCTCATGATCAAAGATCTTTAGCTTCCCAACCAAAGTATTTCTGGAGAGGGTATCAAGGTTATTTCACTCAACTATGGCATGCTTCTTAGAATCGTATCTAGATGGCAGCGATCTGAGAATTTTCATCACAATGTCCTTTTCAGGATTAGTCTTACCCAGTGCAAAAGATGCATTAATAATTTCAGAAACTTTATGATTAAACTCATCAAATGAATCTTCATCTGCCGTACGAAGGTTTTCTCAATCGGAATTTAGGTTTTGAAGCCTGGCTTCCTTTTCACTAGTATTACCTTCAAATACGGTTTCTAAGATATCCCAAGCATCTTTAGACCGAGTTAAATTAGACACATGGTGCTGAAGATTAGGGGTAATGGCATGTATGATAACATTCAAATCGTCGGAGTTTTGCTTTGCATCAAGTATCTCTGCAGCATCGTATTTGCCAATATTCTTTGGAACAGTAGCGTTACCTATTGCCACAACGGGAGCATCATACCCATTAACTACATATACCCATGATTGAAAATCACGCGATTGAAGAAAAGCTCGCATAGCAATTTTCCACCATAAGTAGTTTGAGCCATCGAAGACTGGTGGTACGTTGATTGATAACACCTCTGTCCATAGAGTCAGATCGCTATAAACACAGACTTTTGAGGCCTTGAACGTGTTTGCCTGCTCTGATACCAATTGAAAATGCGGGGGTCTAACAACCTCACCCAATATTTCGATTAGCAATCTGTATGAACTAACTCTAATATACTTTTAAGAGAATAAACTAGACAGTCAGACTCAATCTTAATAAAAAAGTATATCAACGAGTTAATATCTCGATCTCTTGATTTAATCTATATTCAAGCAAATAAAAATCTTCGAGTCTTTATTAAATACAAGAGATATAAACTTGGATGGTACCAAAGACCAATATCCAAGGATTAATCAATTTCCAACCAACAACCAAAGGTTGGATTTCACAATTGATCGATACAACACACAACCTGTGATATTTCAATTATATAACAAAATATAATGCGGAATAGAAATAACACAAACACCAGAAATTTTGTTAACGAGGAAACCGCAAATGCAGAAAAACCCCGGGACCTAGTCCAGATTGAACACCACACTGTATTAAGTCGCTACAGACACTAGCCTACTACAAACTAACTTCAGTCTGGACTGTAGTTGAACCCCAATCAATATCACACTGATTCAAGGTATAGTTGCGCTCCTTACGTCTCTGATCCCAGCAGGATGCTACGCACTTGATTCCCTTAGCTGATCTGACCCACAACCAAGAGTTGCTACGACCCAAAGTCGAAGACTTGAATAAACAAATTTGTATTACACAGAAAAGTCTATGGTAATAGATAAATCTGTCTCCCACAGATAACCTACGAGTTTTGTTCCGTATTTGGATAAAATCAAGATGAACAGGAACTAATCGATAACCCAGACTTATATTCCCGAGGAACAACCTAGAATTATCAATCACCTCACAATAATCTTAACCGTATGGTAGCGAAACAAGATATTGCGGAATCACAAACGATGAGACGAAGATGTTTATGATTTCTTTTTATCTTGCCCTATCGGAGATATAATCTCAAGTAAATTCTTTCAATTGAACTCGTACGATAGAAAATGGCAAGATCAGATCTCTCAACTACAAGAGAATTAGTTTCGTCTGGCTTCACAATCCCAATGAAGTCTTTAAGTCGTTAACCTACAGGGTCTCGAGAAGAAACCTAATGTTAAAGGAGAATCGACTATAGCTAAACCAACTAGTTTCACACAGGAGGTGTGGGGATTAGTTTTTCCAGTTGCTAGAGTTCTCCATTATATAGTTTTCAAATCAGGGTTTGCAATCAATGTTAGCTTAGTAACAAAGCATTCAATATTCACCGTTAGATGAAAACCTGCTTAGATACAAGCTAATATCTTTCAACCGTTGGATCGAAACTTAGCTTGTCATACACAAATGAAATGTATTTCATTTAGGTTTGAGTAACCGTACCTAAACGTGTACACTTAGTTGGTTCACAAATAGTTAACCAATGGTTAGCCATATGAGCACTTTCATATTAACCGTATTCATATACTTCATAACTAGTTCAAATGACTTCAAAAGAACTAGTTCAAGAGTTGTTCAATTGCTTAGGTCTTTATACATAGACACAATTGAAACACAATCGGTTTGATTCATTTGAATCAATTCATGAACAATATAGCCACGATTTGCAAAGATTGCATTCCTTATAATTTATTTTTTAAGTTCATGAACTACCGATTTGAGAAAATAACCAGCTTGGGTACGCGTACGGGTATACGTACCTTAGCAACCGGATTGAGTTGGTTTTGGTTTCCAAACTCAGCAGAATTTTTCGGGTAAAAAAGTTACGCCAGTACGCGTACCTAAGGTGACTGGTTTACTAGTTTGTAAACTACAAACTCAGCAGAATTTTCCGGGAGGAAAAGTTCCGCCAGTACGCGTACCCAACCTGTCTCCTTTACCAATTCCGTATGCACACACTTGGTTTCCGGTACATGGATTTATACACTAATGTGCGAACACACTATATATGCTTATATCCATAGATGGTTACATAATCTCAACTCTACATTTCAATCATTGAAACATTCTTCTATAATGTTATAATAGTCGTTATTCACAACTATCGTCATCAAAGCAATTTTCAAGAGATTAAAATGTCATCATGATTTTCGTCACGGGTAAAGATGAAAATGGTTAAAGCGAAAGCTTACCAACACATATTTCGAGAAATAGATAGGCGAGATAAACTCGGCTGGAAATAGCAAATGTGTATGTATGAAAACTATCATACTTATACGACTTTTGTCTCAAGAGTAGGAGATAGAGTAGATAGAATTTTGAGTGATAGATTAGTTTAAGTCTCCACATACCTTTTAGTCGGATGAAGTTCCACTGGTTCCTTGAGTAGTTATTCGTCTTCGTATGATGATCTCCGTGGAGTCTGGAGCTCAACTACACTTAATTATCCTAGTCTGAGACTTAGCTATAAGTAGACTAGAAATCAAGACATATAGTTTTCACAACTAAGTTTGACAAACAAGCTTGAGATAGCAAAGCTTGCGAGTTCAACCGAGCAATGGTCTAACAAATGTGTTAACTACCTGTGCTACAAATAGGTTCCTCAACCTATGATTTGGTAACTTAAAGTAATTCAACTTCAACTTATGACAGTCTATTGTTATCATACACAAAGGTTTTCTCCCTGTCTAACACAGAGAAATCATCTTCAAAGCAGTTCAACACATTATCCATAATCAATCAATTAACATTAATCATAACTCATCCTCAGCTTCCCTCCCTACATATCCACCCTTCTCCTTCTTTTTCATCGAATTGAATCTGGAACGTTCATTTCTTGGTTTAGGCTAGAGTTTTGCAGATTGATCTCTCGAACTCAAAGCACTCCCGTGCAGTGCATTTATTAAAGGTTTTAGACGATCTGCTTCATCGAGCATGTGCCTACTCTACCGCTTTACACTTTAACCAGTAAATCATTTTTACCCATCAATAGTGAAATACTGTGTAAATACTTTATCGTCTTCGTTTTTCTTCGTATTTTCTTCTACGACTTTTCAATCTTTCTGAGATGGATGAATCTTCTAACACTTGGGATATTCTTATATATTGATTCTTTTGTATCCCTTTGTTGCGAATATTGTCACCTTTTTCCATTTATTGTTTTTGGTGAATTGCTAAGATATTTTTATTCTTCGAGTATTAATACTTTCAAGGACATTGTTACAATTATAAGTGATCGCAATAAAAAAACAGAGGCAAATGCTGGTGACGTGTCTCCAAAGGTGCATTTCGCAGTTATGTTGAGATATGGAAGGGCCTGTGATGGATGAAGAAGAGGGTTGTGATCCTTGAGTGGAAGTATGAACAATCAGTTAACGAGGAGCTGGAGGATGCAACTAAGCTTTACTTTGTGGCGGAATATTCGTTTCCATATTAGGACCTTGAAGGTATGTATTTTCTTCATGCTCACAATGAAGAAGTGTGACACTGCTCATTATCGATGGGTCGAGATTGTTGACAAATGCGGAATTAAGATGTGAGGCTCATGTTAGTATTATGCTTGGTTTATTCGTCTATCGTTTGCTCCTGCATGTAATGGTTATTAAGGTGGTCAATATCATTTTTGCATATGCACTAGATTTTTTATAAAACATAAAAGCTTTAATTTTTCTCTTTTCTCTTTTGGTGCGAGGGATTTCCCTAAACAATACGAATAAAGGATAAAAGACTTAGCTTAGCTCGGACATGAAGGTTTGTCACGGAGGAGGCGAATGAATGATAAATGACCTAGTTTATCTCTTGGCATGAAGGTTTGTCACGGAAGATGCGAATGAATTATAAGTGACTTAGCTTAGCTCATGACATGCCACCATGTATCTGTAGACATAGTTTTGTAACTTGTATCTATAAAGGGTTAATTTCACGAACTGCCAAGAGTATGCATACTATGTCATATTATCAAATACAGAAGTACAAAAACTGCCTTGTCTTTTGACAAAGGAAAAAGTTCATGAACTGTCCAAGGGTTTGTATACCATTTCAATTTGGACATGGTTATGTGCATTTTTTTTGCAAAAGAAACAAGGACACTAATTGCTAATTAGACGTTGTACTTTTGTAAACTAATTATTGAGGTATCCTTGTACTTTTGCTAAATCATTCATAAACACTTCTAAGGCACCTTGACTCAAAAAATCTTAATGGGCTTGTGGATTATTGTTTAGTCTTGAGTGATCTTGAACACCATCATTGCATGAACGTTCACGACCTCACTTGGTCATGGTGAAGCATCTACTTGCAAAGTTCTGAAACCAACCGGACCATGGGTGCATATTCTTCTATGTGATTCAAGGAAAAGTTCTCACATGATTATATGATTTCCTAACTTGGAATGCCATCTTATTAAAGAAGTTGTTTACGTTGAATTTTAAACAACCTTTACTTAAATAAAGGATTCTTTCTACTACAATTTTAAATCCCTGGTACTCTGGTGTCCTAGTTGCTAAGCTAGTGTCATCATTTATGACCTAGGTTTGTTTGTGAAGTCGTTCTTACAGCTTATTGTAGTTCATGAATTATGAATCAGAAACGAGATAGATATAAATTATAAAAAAAATTTCGTCTCAGACTTTGTGATTCCACAAGATTGATATCTAAACTCTTTTTTAATTGTTTGGATTGTTCTTGCAAGGTGGTAGTGATATAGGCTTCTCTTAGATAAGAGTGTGAATGTTCTAGATCCTTAAGGTTTGCTAGATATCATTCTACTGCAAACAAATTTCGAAACCTTGATTGAAACATTTGAAGGGAAAACATAAGATTTTTGTTAGAGGAAGAATTACCAAAAGTATTCACATAGGTTGAAACAACTCTTAGGATATAATAGATGTCATCTAAGAGAATCAAGCGCCTAGAATCACATTAGATTCAGAGGCGTACATGAGCACAACTTAAGATGAGTTTCTTGGAGGGTGAATTCGGTCTCAACTAGATTACAATTTAATACAGTGTGATGTGACTAGGTTCCAGGGTTTTTTGGAATATGTGGTTTTCCTCGGTAATAAAATTTTAATATCTTGTATTATTTTACTTTCCGCGTTATATTGTTTATCTTTATAATAGTAATATCACAAGTAGTACATAATCAACCTAGATAGTCTTATTGCTTTAATTGGTTGAGATACAACAAGATTTGTTCTTGTTGAATTCGTATCTTGAAATATAAATCACAAGCCTTGTGTTTGTTGGAATTAAGATATCGTGCAATTCGGGTATAAACTAGGTTGATCTTGGATATTGATTTTGAGATCGTCCAAGAACTCTTGTACACAATCAGGTACGAGGACCTTTGGTCTATACATATTGATTGTGTAAAAGAAAGATATAAACTCAATATACAATCATATACAAGGGTCTTTACCATTGACCTACTTAGTGATTGTATTTGGATTTGTCCACACAGGTTCCGAATGAAAAAGATGGTCATGTACTTGGTACCCTCTAGTTCTCAAGGCCAACTAGGTTACAACCAAAAATTACAACATAAACTATTCGACTGTGATCATAACCTACACCGGAAATAATACTTTTCATGAACGCAAGCTCAAAAGCTAGAAGAATATTCTTAAAGATAACAACTTGGTCTTCAAAGTCATACAAAAAGACAAAATATCATCCACAAATAGCAGATGATTAATGATTGTGCCATTTTGTGCTACCCTGAACCCATAATTGAGACATGAAGATGCATTCAACAATCAAAATGAAATAGAGAAGGGAGATGGGGCACCTTGTCTTATTTGTTTATGACTTTTGGTATAAGAGATGCACCATTAAATATAACTCCTTCAAATATATGACTAAAACAAATCTTACAAGAGTTAAATCAATACAATCTAATCAATGTTGTCAAAAGCCTTAAAGTCCACATTACAAATAGTATGAGGCTTGCCTTCCCCTTGCCTTGAGTCAATAAACTCGATGGCTAAACAAAAATCATAATTTATTTGCTAGCTATGAACAAAAGCCCCTTAGAAATCAGTTAGGAATTAAGGTTCACTTAGTACAATCAAGCCTCCTAATCTAGAAAGCTGGTAGACTCAAATTCCTTAACTATTAACATAAAAAATTTCTTTTAAAATCTCCTAATTAAGAAGCTTTGAAGAATTTCAGATATAAGTCATCGGGACCCAGAAACTTGCTAGTGTCAAAGTGCTAACTTACAGTCTTCACCTCTTCTCCATTGAAAGGCCTTTCAAAAGCCATAACTTGAGCAGTAAAAATAACATGCAAACCAGGTCTTACAGAGTAGTGCTTATTAGAGAGACTAATAAAAAAAAGTTGGATTATTTTGTGTTTCGTACTCAGGTTTTGTCCAGTTTTAGAGTTTGGTCTAACGTTTGTCCAGCTTTGTTTTTGGTACTTGGAATTGACGTTGACCCGTGTTGACCGTTATTGACCTGATTTTAATTAAATTTGTAAAATATGAGTTTACAAGTCTACCCCTGATATGAGATCCAACAGCTATGATGTAACCATCATACCTACGGTCATGATTCAACATATCTACTTGACCTAATTAATCCTAAGGTCCATATGCCAGAGATTCACCCTCACTTTCTACTCATTCCCTTCATGACTGATACTATACTTCATCCCGGAACCCCATTAATGTACCCACTTGTCCAAAAATGAAGAAATGAAAATCCAATTGTATATACACTCCTTCACTTTGTCTCCCAAACATCAACTGAAATATACCCCTCTTCTCAAAAGCCCTAAAAAAATAATGGTGTCAGTGAAATAAACAAATTTATCTAAGAAAGGAAGAACCTTAATCGACCGAATGCGAGTTTCAGATACAGAAAATCGAAACCCAAATCCCAACCCTAATCAACAAGACAGTGGATTAACATCATTAACAAGAGAAAAAGTAATTCGAAGAAGATTACGAAGAGTTAAACGAACGGAGGTTTGATAAAGATCGGGATTGGTTTTTAATTGTTGAAATGGTGATGACCATAGTGTCAGTGGTGGTGTGGTGATAAATTAGGGTTTGTAAACGGGGGCGATTTATTTTTTTTTTGATTTTGGTGGATCTGTTGGTTCGATTTGTTTGTCAATGAAGGAACTAATAGTTACTTTACTTCTGGATCTTGTTGGATCTGTTAATCATGATACAAAGTTGCGTTCTTCATTGTTATGCTTTGTTTTGATTTTCATCGATTCAGTGGCTTCTCCTGTTTTAGGCAGGTGTCGACAAATTGATTAAGGAGCTAGTGCCGGCCGTGGTTGATCAGGAAAATGGTAAAAAGGTTATCATATAAATATTAGCAAAAATGAAGGGTATAATGGTAAACTTAATTAGTAATTGTATTTTATTAAATTAACTAATAAATTATTAACTAAAAATCAAGATTTAACGGAATCAACACGAGTCAACGTTTATTCCAAATACCAAACACCAACCTGGACAAATAGTAGACCAAATTTTAAATCTGGACAAAACCTGAGTACCAAAAACAAAATAACCCGTAAAAGTTCCTAGCTTATTTAGTAATGTTGTCTTCGTGATAACATAAAGTATCATCAATTATCAAGCAGTTTGTTATGTTAAGCTTATACTTAAAAGATGTAACCTGATGAAGGAAATTTAAAATTCCTTTCACCTTCTTTGGACCTTTTTCCCTTTTGCTCTTTGAGCAAGTTTCCTAGCTAAGTTAAGAGATAAAAAAAACTTCAGTCGTAGCTTTTTCTCTCGTTAGTACATCATCATCGGTAAGCAGAAAAAATTCTTTTACACTACCTATTGCATTGACCGATTCTTCCAAAGTATCAATTTTAGATTGCAGAAACAAAAAATGGCTTTATTCCAAGATTTGATCGAATATTCAAACCCCGATAACTTTTTAGTAAATACTACCTCCTTTTTAGTAAATACTCCCTTCGTCCATAATTAGATGACCTATTTGGTTTTAAGTTTTATCCCATAAATAGATGACCTATTTTTGTTACTATAAGAAATATGTATAATTTGATAATTTTGTCTATATTCGTTACATAAGTGTTTTAAAATGCTTTTCAACGGTATAAAGTTTACAAAAAACCGTGATATAATTTAAGAGATAAATCATTTCTAAGTTTTACTAACATCCTTGTCTTAAAAATTGTGCAAACTACAACTAGGTCATCTAATTAGGGACGGAGGGAGTATAAAACTTGGTTTACCGATAAAGTTTAAAGTAGCCCACAAAATTCAAGTGCTCAAAAAATGAAGGGTTAAATAAAACAAAATTATCGAACTTGAAAGGGGACTTAGCCTCATCGCCAGCGTTGAAAATTGCCATAATTTGAGAATAATTATAAATTAATCTTTTAAGTCTTTTCTTTTTTTAATAAAACTTTCCTCATTATATTGAAATCAAAGTATCATTGTTATCCTGCAATAGGTAACGATACATCGTTACATTTTCATTTCAAGTCTGGATATTCAAGTAAGCTAAAAGAGCCCATAGCTATGATCAACCCAGTTATGTTTAATCATGTACTTGTTACAAAAATTAGCTAGTTTGGCTGCCCATATTACATTTTCCGTCATCACTAAAATAAAGTCTCGAGCTATGAAATTTATATCAAACTTGTCTTTATTTCCAAACTCTTCACTGATCTTATATCTCTGTTTGCGAACTTTTACATACATTCAGCAACAACAAGGTTGGTTCAGAGTCACTCCTAAACGAAATTCCGTGTCCACTCCAATGTGTTGTCCATCGGAAAGTTGCATCGGCACCAGCTTTTTCTAGATCCTCCCTGGTTGTACAGTCTGCATAGGATCCTCTAGCTTCTCTAGCTTCTTCACTGATTAATCTTTTAAGTCTGAACTGCACCAAACTGGGGCATTAAGATTCCCATTCATCAGAAACCAATAATCTATCTTGTCTTGCAAGTAACAGTTGATGTCGTAAGTTGGGTCCAAGTGAATCATCCACCAGCCAATGGAAGATCAATTAGAGAGAGTATATTAACAATTGTTCTTAAGGATTTTCTATTCAAGAAACAACCACCATGCAAATTCTTATCTTTTTGAGGAATAATGACATTAAAATCACCACACATAATCAAAAGATTATAAAAAAAAAAGTGTAATATCACTAAGCTCTTGCTAACATCATTTTTTTTTACCGGTAAAGAATTTGGTGCCAGCGAGTTTTGAACTCACGTAACTGGTATCATCATCCTATGACTTTACTATTGTACTATATTGATAGCGACTTGACATTGGTTTTAATATCCTGCATCATTTGCAATATACAACCAGAAAAAAATCATTTGCAACTTTTTTGAATTTTATAGACATAAAAAATGCACCAATAGGATGACCTTCGACAACCAAAATTCATATTTCCACTAAACAATTATGTTCCTCGAAGCACCTTCTGAAGCTAAAAATTGGTAATTACATGTATCACTACCTTGTAAAACACGAACTAAAGCATTATCCACCCTCATGCATAGTTTCTTGAATAATGCATGTTGTGATATTATTTTTTTCAAAATTATGTGCAGAGCAAAAGAATTTTAGGGTTTTTCCCAAGACCTCTAATTTTCCAACTCAAAAATGTACGATCCACTAAGAATGAACTGCAACCCTGGAGTTAAAAATATCCTTTAATTCCATATTTCCATCTGTAACATCTAACACGGTCAATTTGTTATTATGGATCATGAATTCAACCATGCTGCTACACCTCTGGATCATAATCATATTCAGCGAACCTATCATCATCTGAAAAAACCTCCATATAAGCGCAATATTACCAACATTTCTGGTTAACAAGTCTCAAAATATTTTCCTCATATTAGGATAATCACATGAAATGCCAAGGCTTCCATTAAATTGAATATGGAAATATATCTAAGCTTCAATAGGATCTGAAGCAAGTGATTGAAAAAGATGGAGCAACCAACGGTAATGAAACATTCAAATTAAAATCATTAGAAGAAATACTTAGAAGACTCGAAAAAAAAATTCAATGATTAATATTGATTAAAAAAATACCACATATAAAACTCAACCCATATCCAGACTCCACGCTTGTAGTATAATTTTGGAACAGTGTTGTAGTCTATAATTTGAGGATCCATATAACCATAAACTCTTGGATCATGGACGGGTTTAAGAGTTAAAACCAATTTGAACCCGAATCCGTATCCTACCCTACCTTTTGGCACATACGGCAACTCCAGGAGAAAATATTCGAGAAAAATTCCGACAAACCAGACACTAATTGGTCATGGGAAAGTTGAGGAATAAAACATGTACTCGAACTCGATAATTACGTCCCCACCATCTGGCCCATATACCGTCCCATCAACATGTATTACTTGGGTTACTAACAAGTGATAGACTGAAGTCGAGAACCAAATATATAACTTGATCTTAATTAATGTAACCCTATTAGACATTACTCTGGTTGAACCCACCAAGCCTTGGTATGTCAACTTTGGTTGTCATATTTTAATTCCAAAACTCAAAGCTGCTTCATTTAATTATTAGAGTCAACTTCGTAAGGTTAGACTAGGAACATAAAAATGTTAAGACTTGCTCTTGTAATTCATGAAAAACCTGAAGACGTATCGGTATGAATGAACACATCTTCCTTCAGTTCGGGGTTAATAATACAAACTTAACTTGTTCCATTTATATCTATGTTTTTTTCAGTAGTATTTATTGAGATGAAGTATAGTTTGTTTACTTGTCTCTAGTATCAGTTACTTGATCATTATACTATGATAAACGTATCAAGAAAAGATGTACTGGTTGTTTTATACAACTTTAATTGGTATATAGAGTTACGAATTTGAAAAAGCGGGGGTATAACTATCATACCCAATATTTCGATTAGCAATATGTATGGACTAACTCCAATATACTTTCTAGAGAATCAACTAGACAGTCAGACTCAATCTAGAGAAAAGTATATCGAAAAGTTAATATCTCTCTCACTTGATTTGATCTTTACTCAAGCAAATAGAAATCTGCGAGTCTTTATCAAATACAAGGATAATAACTTGGACGGTACCAAAGACCAATATCCAAGTGTCAATCAATTTAAATCAACAACCAAAGCTTGGATATTCTAATTGATTGATCTTTACGCAAAACCTGTGATATTTCAATTATATAACAAAATATAATGCGGAATATAAATAACACAGATACCAGAAATTTTGTTAACGAGGAAACGCAAATGCAGAAAAACCCCAGGACCTAGTCCAGATTGAACACCACATTGTATTAAGCCGCTACAGACACTAGCCTACTAAAAACTAACTTCAGTCTGGACTGTAGTTGAACCCTAATCAATATCACACTGATTCAAGGTACAGTTGCGCTCCTTACGTCTCTGATCCCAGCAGGATACTCCGCACTTGATTCCCTTAGCTGATTTCACCCACAACCAAGAGTTGCAAAAAACCAAAGTCGAAGACTTTAATAAACAAATCTGTATCACACAAAAAAGTCTATGATAATAGATAAATCTGTCTCCCACAGATAAACCTATGAGTTTTGTTCCGTCTTTTGATAAATCAAGGTGAACATGAACTAATTGATAATCCGGACTTATATTCCCGAAGAACAGCCTAGTATTATCAATCACCTCACAACAATCTTAATCGTATGGTAGCGAAACAAGATGTTGCGGAATCACAAACGATGAGACGAAGATGTTTGTGATTTCTTTTTATCTTGCCCTATAGGATATATAATCTCAAGTCAATTATTCAATTGAACTCGTACGATAGAAAATGGCAAGATCAGATCGCTCAACTACAAGAGAAGTAGTTTCGTCTGGCTTCACAATCCCAATGAAGTCTTTCAGTCGTTAACCTACAGGGTCTCGGGAAGAAACCTAAGGTTAAAGGTGAATCAACTCTAGCAAACTAACTAGTATCACACAGGAGGTGTGGGGATTCGTTTTTCCAATTGCTAGATGTCTCCTTTATATAGTTTTCAAATCAGGGTTTGCAATCCAAGTTACCTTGGCAACAAAGCATTCAATATTCGTCGTTAGATGAAAAACCTGATTTCTCCAAGCTAATATATATGTCAACCGTTAGATCAAAACTTAGCTTGTCATACACAATTGAAATGTGCATCATTTAGGTTTGAGTAACCATACCTAAAAGTGTACACTTGGTTGGTTCACAAATAGTTGACCGAGGTTAGCCATATGAGTACTTTCATATCAACCATATTCATCTTTCTCATAACTAGTTTAAATGACTCATACGAACATGTTGATAAAGTTGTTCAATTGCTTAGGTCTGTATTCATAGACACAATTGAAACAAAATCGGTTTGATTCACTTGAATCAATTCATGAACAGTATAGCCATGGTTTGCAAAGATTGCATTCCTTATTGATTTATTGTTTTAAGTTCATGAACTTCCGATTTGAGAAATAACCAGTTTGGGTACGCGTACGGGTATGCATACCTTAGCTATCGGATTTGAGTTTGGAAACTCAGCAGAAATTTTCGGTTCGAAAACTTCCGTGAATACGCGTACGGGTACGCGTACCTAAGGTGACTGGTTTTCCAGTTTGTAAACTACAAACTCCAGCAGAAGTTTTCTGTCAGAAAACTTCCGCCAGTACGCGTACCCAACCTGTCTCCTTTACCATTGTCGCATGCACAAGTGCACACAATTGGTTTCCGACACATGGATTTATACACTAATGTGAGAACAGACTATATATGCTTATATCCATAGTTGGTTACATAATCTCAACTCTACGTTTCAATCATTGAAACATTCTTCTATAATGTTATAACAATCGTTATTCACGACTATCGTCATTAAAGCTACTTTCAAGATTGAAACGTCATCATGACTTTCATCACGGATAAAGATGAAAAGTGGTTAAAGCGAAAGCTTACCAACATGTATTTCAAGAAAAAGATAGGCGAGTAAACTCGGCTCGAAATAGCAAATGTGTGTGTATGAAAACTATCATACTTATACGACTTTGTCTCGAGAGTAGGAGATAGAGAGATAGACTTTTGAGTGATAGATAAGTTCAAGTCTCCACATACCTTTTAGTCGGATGAAGTTCCACTAGTTCCTCGAGTAGTTCTTCGTCTTCATAAAATGATCGCCATGGAGTCTGGAGCTCAACTACACTAATCTGTCCTAAACCGAGACTTAGCTATAAGTAGTCTAGAAATCAAGACATACAGTTTTGACACCTAAACTTGACAAAAATGCTTGAGATAGAAACGCATGCGAGTTAGACCATGCAGTGCTCTAACAATCTCCCCCTTTGTCAATTTTAGTGGTAAAACTATCAGTACATATGGATTACAAAATAAATAAAACTTTGTAGCTTCTGTCCACATGCTTGATCTCCTTGATGCTTCAACATTACTCGAAAATTTCGTCTTTTCCAAATTCTCCCATGATTCCATAGATGTTCAATTCAGCATCATAGTTGTTGAAATTTCGTAGCCATAACAATGAGAAAACAAAAGCTCTCGACCATTGTTATACAGTGTCATAGTATTATTACACAGTATCAAAGTTCTTATATCACAACTTCGACAATAATACTATGGTGATATGTATCACTCCCCCTTAGTCAATACTTCGTCTCAACACGAAAACCACCCCCCCTTACATAATGATCCGAAAACCATATGTATTTGTAGTGTGAACTACATATTAATTCTCCCCCTTTTTGTCAATAAAATTGGCAAAGGTACGAAAACGGGATCCTAATGAAATTTTCATGGAGACACTTCAAGACCAAAGAAAAGCACATATCAACTTGTTTTGATGCAATCATATAGCCGAGGCTAGATGCATTCATCACGGAATTTATAAAGATACTGGATAACTCCTCAAAATTCCACAGCCGCACTCCCCACAAATATATGGAAATTAAGCGCAAGTTCAAAAGAACTCTCCCCCATTTGATGTCATTCCTGAAAGAATAACAAGAGCGACCTTAATTTTACAAGAAGGATTTCTTTGGACACCAAAAACCACAAAATGATTTTGTATCCAAAAAATTCTCAATTAAACTAACACAAGATAACCCATGATTATTTAATCGGAATACACAACCAAATTAATCACAAACGAAACTATGATTTGTTTAGTTGGAAATGCTCACACAAGAAGACTTATGGAGCCGCACAGTATACACATAAAATATGGATCAGGGAAAGATCAATATTGCAGAATATACAAGGATTCATTCTATCTTCATCATTATTTGCATAACGACATACAATAGACATAATCCTCGTAAACAAAAGATTTTAACCTATCTTCCATCAATGAATTGACATAATAGGCTTAACTTTTGTTTATCAAAAAGTTCATCGATCTTGTATCAATACATGCATATCGACATACAAACGAGATAACTTTTGACATTGTATGGGACAATAAAAGTTCACGGACGCAAACACACATATCCCATAACATATTGCAATATATAAAACCATAAAGATTAATACTGCAAAAATCATCTTCCAAACCAATTTTAGAATTTAACCAAATAAATCTAAAAACATGAAGATGAAAACGTTGGACATAGCTATGTGTACTCACAATAATGGCTATTCCAAACCCTAGTTATCCTTCTTAAACAAAAACAAGAATAAAATTCTCTTAAGAAGTTTTACTAGACATTATAGGGTTTTCTCAGAGCATCTACTGAGAATTCCTTCTCATTGTTGAAAAGACTATTGGTTATGGGATCATTCAATTCCTCTAGGTCTTCAGAAATATCAGTTAACTCACTAGGTTCTCTTTTTGGTTCACACAAGGTGTTCTTGGTTAGAGACAACATTTGTTTATAGTGAGTTATCTTTTCCAAAGATGAAACGATTTGAGATTTTAAATCATTTCACTTTTTGATGAATTCTTTCACCATGCCTCTAAAATCATTATCAAAATGACAGACAGATAAGAGACAGTTAGAGGAAGAACATTCTCCATCGATTGTCGACTTCACTTTCTTTATTCTTGAGGAGGGATTCCTTCACAAAGATACACATTAACTGCTTCAACTGCATTTCTTTTTGTGATCCCTCTGGTTATAAGAGATATGAGACTGTATCTTTTGATAAGAAAAGAGAAAGGGAGGACAAGAATATAAACAGATTTATGAACACAAAACCCTAGAAGACATTGAGTGAGTCTTTCAGGATTTGTTATCCGCCTTCCATCATCTTAGGAGAATATTTTCTTAACAATATAAGAAAAAGATTTACAAAAAACAAAAACTTGAGCCATTTTTAGTGCAAAACCTCATTTTTCCCAAGCTAAAAATGAGGATACGGACATCACCAGCATT
Source organism: Papaver somniferum (assembly GCF_003573695.1). Lineage (NCBI taxonomy): Eukaryota > Viridiplantae > Streptophyta > Magnoliopsida > Ranunculales > Papaveraceae > Papaver > Papaver somniferum. The sequence continues at coordinate 82,675,443 of NC_039367.1, read as the reverse complement.
ATTTAGTGACCGAGTGATCCATATGCTCACACTTCTTATTTTTTCGTGGCTTATCACTGTTTTCTGTGTAAACAGATTTCTTACCTCGTCTAGATCTGGATTTTTTAAAAAAAGCTTGGTTATCCGGACCCAGATTCATTTTCTGCATGTTCTCTTGAAGTGTGGTGATTCTATTATTGCTCTTTCTGAATCTCCATCAATCGTTCTGATCATGATTCGAATGTCCACAAAAGGAACAAATCAATGAGGATTTTTCGTCTTTATGTGGCTCTTCCTATTTAACATAACAATCAACAATTGTTGTTCCTTGATTAGTTGGAACGGAAAACTTTGAGCTTTGAGTTTTGCTTTTGAACCCTAAACCATTAGTGTTTCCAAAGGATCTCTGGACAAATAGCATTGCTGCAATTTTTCCAGAGCTTCCAGATAACCTTTGCAGGTCATACTTGAGAGTATTAATCTCTTCTTCCTTTAGAGACATGGTTCTGACGAATTTATCATTAAGATGCTTTATCTCAATATTCTTCGCCTGGAGTGATGATTCAACTCTCTTCAAGGAGGCCTTTAAGTGAAGGTTTTCTTGAAGAATCTCTTTATTCAAGAGATCCCAAGAAAATCTCTATTATACTCAAGTTCTGAATCAGAAGTTGGAGGGGAAAGAGAATCTATAATAGACTCATCCGAGACATCCACCGTAGTTCTGTCTTCTATTGAATCATCAGAATCATTAACTAAAGATGGATATTCATCACATTTATTTTTCCTCTTTATCAAATCCTTAACCTTTATGATTATCAGTGATTTATCAAGATCAACATGATTGGAGCAACATTCATCAGCCCAAGACAAGTGAGAGGATACACCTGTTTTGGTTACAGCATTGAGCGTGAACGTTCTTCCTGTGTTAAGATCAAGAATTTTTAACTTTCCTATCAGAGTGTTTCTGGAAAGAGTATCAAGGTTATTTCCCTCAACGATGACATGCTTCTTAGAGTCGTATCTAGATGGCATCGATCTGAGAATTTCCATCACAATGTCCTTTTCAGGAATAGTCTTACCCAATGCAAAAGATGCATTAACAACTTCAGACACTTTGTGATTAAACCCATCAAATGAATCTTCATCTGTCATATGAAGGTTTTCCCAATCGGAATTAAGGTTTTGAAGCCTAGCTTCTCAAAAAGCGGGGGTCTAACAACCACACCCAATATTTCGCTTAGCAATCTATATGGAAAAAATCCAATATACTTTCTAGAGAATCAACTAGACAGTCAGACTCAATCTAGATTAAAAGCATATCAAAGAGTTTATATCTCAATCTCTCGATTTGATCTTTACTCAATCAAATAGAACTCTGCGAGTCTTTATGAAAGAGAGATAACTTGGATGGTACCAAAGACCAATATCCAAGTGTCAATAAATTTAAATCAACAACCAAAAAGGTCGGATATTCTAATTGATTGAACAATGCACAACCTGTGATATTTAAATTATATAAACAAATATAATGCGGAATAGAAATAATACAGACACCAGAATTTTGTTAACGAGGAAACCGCAAATGCAGAAAAACCCCGGGACCTAGTCCAGATTGAACACACACTGTATTAAGCCGCTACAGACACTAGCCTACTCCAAATTAACTTCGGTATGGACTGTAGTTGAACCCCAATCAATCTCACACTGATCCAAGATACAGTTATGCTCCTACGCCTCTGATCCTAGCAGGATACTGCGCACTTGATTCCTTAGCTGATCTCACCCACAACTAAGAGTTTCTACGACCCAAAGTCGAAGACTTTAATAAACAAATCTGTATCACACAGAAAAGTCTACGATAATAGATAAATCCGTCTCCCACGAATATACCTCCGAGTTTTGTTCCGTCTTTTGATAAATCAATGTGAACAGGAACCAATTAATAATACCAGACTTATATTCCCGAAGAACAACTTAGTATTATCAATCACCTCATAATAATCTTAATCGACGCAACGAAAAAAGATATTGCGGAATCACAAACGATGAGACGAAGTTTGTTTGTGATTACGTTTCTATCTTGCCTATCGTAGATATAAAATCTCAAGCCAATTATTTCAGTTGTACTCGTACGATAGAAGATGCAATATCAGATCACACAACTACAAGAAAAGTAGTATCGGTCTGGCTTCACAATCCCAATGAAGTCTTTAAGTCGTTAACCTGGTTTAGAAGAAGAAACCAAAGGTTAAAGGAGAATCGACTCTAGATTAGCACAACTAGTATCACACAGAATGTGTGGGGATTAGGTTTCCCAGTTGCTAGAGTTCTCCCTTATATCCACTTTCAAATCAGGGTTTGCAATCAATGTTAGCTTAGTAACAAAGCATTCAATATTCACCATTAGATGAAAACCTGATTAGATTCAAGATAATATTTCTCAACCGTTAGATTGAAAACTTAGCTTGTCACACACAAATGAAATGTCCAATTTTGGGTTTATGAACCATACCCAAACATTAACATTTGTTGGTTCAACAAGTCAGCCAAATGGTTAGCCATATGATTACTCTCATATCAACCTTATTATTCTTCACCATAACTCGTTCAAATGACTCAAATGAACTAGTTAGAGAGTTGTTCAATTGCAAGGATATCTTATGTAACTACCCAAGACACAATTGAAGCAAAATCGGTTTGATTCACTCGAATCGGTTCATGAACTTTATAGCCGCGGTTTGCAAAAGCATTCCTTAGTTTATTTAAACATTAGTTCAAGAACAACCGACTTTAGATATAACCTGCTCAAGTTCGCGGACTGGGTTTGCGGACTTAAGCTCATGGAAGGAGTACACGAACTCCAGCAGAAAATCCCGGGCCGAGAAGTTCCGCAAGTTCGCGGACTTAGTTTGCGGACTTGGCTCACGCCACTTCCAACTTCTCTTGATCAACAAAGTTAGAAAACTTTGGTTCAAGGAATATGACTTATGCATATATGTGTTTCCACAAAAATGCTTATATCCACCAATGGTTATGTAATCTAAACTCTTATTTCAATCATTGAAACATTCTCAGAGAACGTTATATAGGCGTTATTCACAAACCATTTTCCGTCAGAGCAATTTTCAAAGTGATTGAAACATAACATGACTTTCGTCACTTTGTAAAGATGAATTCGCCTAAAGCGAAAGCTTACCAACACATATTTCGAGAAATAGATAGGCGAGATAAACTCGTCTCGAAATAGCAAATGTGTATAATGAAAGTCTATATATCAAAACGACTTTTGTCTCAAAAGTAGGAGATATAGTAAATAGACTTTTGAGTGACAGATAAGTTCAAGTCTCCACATACCTTTTAGTCGATGAAGATCCACCAGTTCCTTGAGTAGTTCTTCGTCTTATATGATGATTTCCATGGAGTCTTGAGCTCAACTACACTTTCTATCCTAATCCAAGACCTTAGCTCTAATAGGCTAGTAATCAAGACTTATAGTTTTGATCACTAATATTGACAAACATGCTTGAGATAGCAACGCATGCGAGTTCGACCGAGCAATGCTTTAACAATCTCCCTCTTTGTCAATTTTAGTGGCAAAACTATTAATACATATGGAATACAAAAAATAAATAAATTAACTTTTGTAGATCCTATTCCACATGCCTAATCTTCAACATTACTCGAAATCTTCCTCACTTCCAAGTACTCCAATGATCCCAAAGTTTGTAAGTTTAGCATCATCGTTGTTGAAAATCCGTATCTATAACAATGAGAAAGCATCGGTCTCGATCATTGTTATACAATGTCATAGTACTATTATATAGTGTCAAAGTCCAATTGTATCACAACTTCAACAATAATACTATGGTGATATGTATCACTCCCCCTTAGTCAATACTCCATCTCACATGAAAACCACTCCCCCTTACATAATGATCCGAAAACCATATGTATTTGTAGTGTGAACTACATATTAATTCTCCCCCTTTTTGTCAATAAAATTGGCAAAGGTACAAGAACGGGATCCTAATGAAATTTTCGAAAGAGACATTTCATGACCAAAAGAAAGCAAAAATATCAACTTGTTCTTTAGATGCAATCATAAAGCCGAAACTAAATGCATTCATCAAAGATTCAAGATAACCCCTATAATATTCCACAGCCGCACTCCCCACAAAGATTTGGCAATTAAGCGAAGTTCAAAAAGAACTCTCCCCAATAAAATGTCATTCCCAAGGAAACAACAAGAGCAACCTTAATTTCGAAAGAAAAGAAGGATTTCTTTTGGACATAACAAATCTCATACAATGAATTTGAATCCAAAATATTAAATTAACCACAAGAAGTTCATGATTAATTTAACCGAAAATGCTCAACACAAGTAAACTTATGGAGACTTAAGAGCGCTCAATTATATTAATCACAAGTAAACCCATAATTAATCTAATCGAAATACACAATCAAACTAATCACAAAATAGTCAATTTAATTGGTCATACTCACATAAGAGAGTCTATGGAGCAATGACTAAGTTAATCATGAACAATCAACCTAGTCATGAACGCTCAAACATAAAAAGACTTATGGAGTCATAACCAAATAACCAAACAAGATGATTAATTTAGTTGAAAATGCTCGTCATAAAGTACCTTACAGAACAACAACATAGCTAATCAAAAATAATCAACTTGGTTGTTTAATGCTCAACATAAGACACTTTACGGAGCCTCACAGTAATACATAAAATATGGATCAGGGAAGATCAATTATTGCGGAATATACAAGGATTCATTCTATTTTCCATCACTATTTGCATAACGACATTTAATAGACATAATCCTTGCAAACAAAATATTTTAACCTATCTTCCATCAATAATTGACAATATAGGCTTAACTTTTGTATTTGTCAAAAGTCTATTCATTCTTTTATCAATACATGCATATCGATCATAAACGACTTTACTTTTGACAAAGTATGGGACAATCAAGTTCATGGACGCAAACACACATATCCCATAAAAATATTGCAATATATAAAACCATAAAGATTAATACTGCAAAAATCATCTTCCAAAAAATTTAGAATTAAAACCAATAAATCTACAAACATGAAGATGAAAACGTTGGACATAGCTATGTGTAATCACAATAATGGCTATTCCAACCTCTAGTTATTCTTCTAAACAAAAACAGAAATATAGAAGATTTACTAGATAAATAAACTCATATAAAGCATTTCACTTACTTTGAATACTGTTCTCATATTCTTTGTATTCATCAAGCTCATCTTCGATCAGATCAATTCTCGACTCCATGTGATCCATCTTTTCTTCAAGTTTCTTGGAAGAAGTTTCGAGTTCACTTTTTAGGGAACGAACTTGTTCCAAAACGAGATTCATGGTTAAAAAGAGCTTATCAAAATGAGAAACACAGACGTTCCCGTCCAGAGAAGATCCGTGAATATCAGGGCTCATCGCATTATCAGAAGAATCAAACCGTATCTTCTTAGATGGAAAGAGAACAGTCCAAACATCACTTCCTTGCCTGAAAGACTTGAAGAGGACATGATGGAAGAGATATATGAAATTTTTATGCAAATGAGAAAAACTTCATTTAAAGAGGAACTGAGGATAAGGGATAAATATCCAAAATAACCTTTGACCAAAACCCTAAATGATTATCCTCAGAACGAGTCTTAAGAAGAAAATTTGTTTGAGAACAAAACAGTTCTAGGATAAAACAATAACAGAAATAACTTATCACAACCCTCTTGAAGATCATCATTTTTGTCTAAGAGGGATAGACAAGAATCATTAAAACAATATTACAAACTGTAATTGTTCCAATCCTCTGCAGGACTGGGTAACTTCTTTCGAGGGGATGAAGTATTTGATATACTTTGTTTCTGTCTTGTTTTTAAGAAAGAAGAGTTATGTACTTCATCCTTTCTTTCTTTTAGCACAGATTTGAATACCTTGATTGTTTATTTTCGTAAACTATGCATTCTTTTTGAAATCTCTTTTACAAAAGATGAGGGTTTTGTACGAGATTTATTTTTCTTCTTCTGCAAACGACGTTTGACAGAGGAGTACTTTTCCTGTTTCAAGGTGTCACAGGCTTTAGGATGATCCTGATGATCACATGAGGAAATATTGAGATTAGATAAATCCTTGTGATCTTTTGTATGATTCTTGTCGTCAAGGTGACTTAAGAGTGATATAGAATCAGGAGAAATTTGCTGGCAGTACAAGGTCGTCTTGTAAGAATCACGATTGTTCATCTCCAATTTTAAGTTATACAGTTGGCATTCCAGATTTTCAATCCTTTTAATTAAGACTTCCTTTTCAAGTTTAAGTATTTCCGAGGAAGTAAGATTGTTTATCATGAATGATCAGGACTGTTAGGAGGACACACGTGATTATCAGCAAATAGATTAAGAAAACCTTCATAGATTTCATCCGCAGGACAGTAGTCAAGAGTAGCCATCCATACTTTAGTTATCTCGCTTTTTTCTGTATCAGGATGACTAGAAGCATTGTGAACACTTCTATAACACTTGAAACTAGAATTTTTGACATAGTTTTTCTGAACTTTTCTATTGATTGACTTTTCTTTTGAGACTTTCTTTTCCTCTATCTAAGGGCTTTCTTAAGCCGTTGTATAAACAGTGACAAAGTCGAATTAAAGCAATTCTCATTACTTTTATCAGTCAATTTAGAACGTCGAGACTTATGGTCAGATGCGGCAACATGATTGCTAAACTGATGACTTTTCCCTCTTTGTTCAAGTTCAAGACCGAAAATTTTCAACTTTCCAACAAGAGTATTTCTGGATAGTATATCAAGGTTATTTCCCTCAACGATGGCATGCTTCTTAGAGTCATATCTAGGTGGCAGCGATCTAAGAAATTTCATCACAATGTCCTTTTCAGGAATAGTCTTACCCAATGCAAAAGATGCATTAACAATTTCAGAAACTTTGTGATTAAACTCATCAAATGTTTCTTCATCTGCCATACGAAGGTTTTCCCAATCGGAATTAAGGTTTTGAAGTCTAGCTTCCTTTTCACTGGAGTTACCTTCGAATACGGTTTCTAAGATATCCCACACATCTTTAGACCTTGTATAATTTGACACATGGTGCTGAAGATTTAGGGTAATGGCATGTATAATGGCATTTAAACCGTTGGAATTTTGCTTTACATCATTTATCTCGGCAGGGGTGTATTCACCAATAGGTTTGGGAACATTTACATCTCCAACTTCCACGGCGGGAGCATTATAGCCATTAACAACATATACCCATGATGGAAAATCACGTGCTTGAAGAAAAGCTCGCATAGAAATTTTCCACCATGTAATTAGAGTCATCGAAGACTGGTGGTACGTTAATTGAGATAGCACCTTTGTCCATAGAGTCAGATCGCTACAAACACTGACTTGTAAGGTCTTAAACGTGTTTGCCTGCTCTGATACCAATTGAAAAAGCAGGGGTCTAACAACCACACCCAATATTTCGCTTAGCAATCTGCATGGACAAACTCCAATATACTTTCTAGATAATCAAATAGACAGTCAGGCTCAATCTAGATTAAAAGCATATCAAAGAGTTTATATCTCAATCTCTCGATTTGATCTTTACTCAAGCAAATAGAAATCTGCGAGTCTTTATCAAAGAGAGATAACTTGGATGGTACCAAAGACCAATATCCAAGTGTCAATCAATTTAAATCAACAACCAAAAAGGTCGGATATTCTAATTGATTGAACAACGCACAACCTGTGATATTTCAATTATATAAACAAATATGATGCGGAATAGAAATAACACAGACACGAGAATTTTGTTAACGAGGAAACCGCAAATGCAGAAAAACCCTGGGACCTAGTCCAGATTGAACACACACTGTATTAAGCCGCTACAGACACTAGCCTACTCCAAATTAACTTCGGTCTGGACTGTAGTTGAACCCCAATCAATCTCATACTGATCCAAGGTACAGTTATGCTCCTACGCCTCTGATCCCAGCAGGATACTGCGCACTTGATTCCCTTAGCTAATCTCACCCACAACTAAGAGTTGCTACGTCCCAAAGTCGAAGACTTTAATAAACAAATCTCTATCACACAGAAAAGTCTATGATAATAGATAAATCCATCTCCCACGAATATACCTACGAGTTTTGTTCCATCTTTTGATAAATCAAGGTGAACAGGAACCAATCAATAATACCAGACTTATATTCTCGGAAAAAAACTTAGTATTATCAATCACCTCACAATAATCTTAATCGACGAAGCGAAAAAAGATATTGCGGAATCACAAACGATGAGACGAAGTTTGTTTGTGATTACTTTTCTATCTTTCCTATCGGAGATATAAAATCTCAAGCTAATTATTTCAATTGTACTCGTACGATAGAAGATGCAATATCAGATCACACAACTACAAGAAAAGTAGTATCGGTCTGGCTTCACAATCCCAATGAAGTCTTTAAGTCGTTAACCTGGTTTAGAAGAAGAAACCAAAGGTTAAAGGAGAATCGACTCTATCTTAGCACAACTAGTATCACACAGAATGTGTGGGGATTAGGTTTCACAGTTTCTAGAGTTTTCCCTTGTATACACTTTCAAATTAGGGTTTGCAATCAATCTTAGATTAGTAACAAAGCATTCAATATTCACCGTTAGATGAAAACCTGATTAGATTCAAGCTAATATTTCTCAACCGTTAGATTGAAAACTTAGCTTGTCACACACAAATGAAATGTCCAATCTTGGGCTTATGAACCGTACCCAAACATTAACATTTGTTGGCTCAACAAGTCAACCAAATGGTTAGCCATATGATTACTCTCATATCAACCTTATTCTTCTTCACCATAACTAGTTCAAATGACTCAAATGAACTAGTTAGAGAGTTGTTCAATTGCAAGGAAATCTTATGTAACTACACAAGACACAATTGGAGCAAAATCGGTTCATGAACTTTATAGCCACGGTTTGCAAAAGCATTCTTTTGTTTTTTTAAACATTAGTTCAAGAACAACCCACTTTAGATATAACCTGCTCAAGTTCGCGGACTGGGTTCGCGGACTTAAGCTCATGGAAGAAGTAGACGAACTCCAGCACAAAATCTCGTGCTGAGAAGTTCCGCAAGTTCGCGGACTTGGCTCACGCCACTTCCGACTTCTCTTGATCAACAAAGTTAGCAAACTTTGGTTCAAGGAATATGACTTATGCATATATGTGTTTCCACAACAATGCTTATATCCACTAATGGTTATGTGATCTAAACTCCCATTTCAATCATTGAAACATTCTCAGAGAACGTTATATAGTCGTTATTCACAGACCATTTCTCGTCAGAGCAATTTTCAAAGTGATTGAAACATAACATGACTTTCGTCACTTGGTAAAGATGAATTCGGCTAAAGCGGAAGCTTACCAACACATATTTCGAGAAATGGATAGGCGAGATAAACTCGGCTCGAAATAGCAAATATGTATAATGAAAATTTGTATATCAAACTATTTTTGTCTCAAGAGTATGAAATAGAGTAAATAGACTTTTGAGTGACAGATAAGTTCAAGTCTCCACATACCTTTTAGTCGATGAAGATCCACCAGTTCCTTGAGTAGTCCTTCCTCTTGTATGATGATTTCCATGGAGTATTGATCTCAACTACACTTTCTATCCTAATCCAAGACCTTAGCTCTAATATGCTAGTAATCAAGACTTATAGTTTTGATCACTAATATTGACAAACATGCTTGAGATAGCAACGCATGTGAGTTCGACCGAGCAATGCTCTAACAACTTCCTTTTCACTGGTATTACCTTTGCATACGGTTTCTAAGATATCCCAAGCATCTTTAGACTTAGTGAAGTAAGACACATGATGCTGAATATTTGGGGTAATGGCATGTATGATGGCAATCAAACCGTCGGAGTTTTGCTTTGCGTCAAGTATCTCAGCAGCATCGTATTCGCCAATATTTTTTGGAACATTAACGTTACCTACTACAACAGCGGAAGCATCATAGCCATTAACAACATATACCCATGATTGAAAATCACGCGCTTGAAGAAAATCTCACATAACAATTTTCCACCATAAGTAATTAGAGTCATCGAAGAATGGTGGTACGTTAATAGAGATAGCACATCTGTCCATAGCATCAGATCGCTACAAACACATACTTTTGAGGTCTTAAACGTGTTTGCCTGCTCTGATACCAATTGAAAAAGCGGGGGTATAAAAACCACACCCAATATTTCGATTAGCAATCTTTATGGACTAACTCCAATATACTTTCAAGAGAATCAACTAGACTCAATCTTAACAAAGTATATCAAAGAGTTATATCTCTCTTTCTCGATTCAATTCTTGCTTAAGAAAATAGAAATCTACTAGTCTAATTGAATACAAGAGAAATCACTTGAACGGTACCAAAGACCAATGTTCAAGTATCAATCAATTTCAATCAACAACCAAAGGTCGGATTTCCCAATTGATTGATTCAAACGCACAACCTGTGATATTTCAATTATAAAGATAAACATTTGGTGAAGGAGATGCTACAAACTGGAGTAATTCATCCAATCCACAGTCCTTTTGCCTCCCCAATTCTCTTAGTCAAATAGAAGGACAATAGTTGGAGGTTTTTTGTGGATTACAGGAAGCTCAACAATATCACCATTAAAGATAAGTTTCCTATTCCAATCATTGAAGAACTCTTGGATGAATTATTTGGCTCTTGTGTCTTTACAAGAATTGATTTAAGATCAGGTTATCATCAAATCAGGGTCACTCTCAAGGATATCTACAAAACAACTTTTAGAACTCATCAAAGACACTATGAGTTCATTGTTATGTCTTTTGGCCTTACAAATGCTCCAGCAACTTTTCAAGCCTTGATGAATGAAAATTTTCAACCTTACATGAGGAAATTCATTTTGGTTTTCTTTGATAACATCTTAATCTACAGTCCTAACTTGGAAACTCATGCTCAACATTTACAGATTACCCTTTCTCTATTGAGACAACATCAGTTGTTTGCAAAATTTTTAAAATGTTGTCTTGCTCAGTCTGAAATGGAATACTTGGGCCATATAATTTCTGCACAAGGAGAGGCTGCTGATCCTGCTAAAGTTGCTGCAATGACTAATTGGCCTACACCATCAAATATCAAGGAACTCAGGGTTTTTTTGGGACTCACAGGATATTACAGAAAATTTGTGAGGCATTATGGTCTTATTAGTAAACCTCTTACAGAGTTGTTGAAGAATGATTCTTTTCTATGAACTGCTTCAGCTACACAAGCCTTCAACACACTCAAAACTGCTATGACTACCACCCCAGTATTGGCTCTTCCAGACTTTTCAAAGCCATTTGTCTTAGAAACAGATGCTTGTGCCACATGATTAGGTGTTGTTCTTATGCAATAGGGCAAGCCAATTGCTTTCTTTAGCAAACCCTTGGGCCCTAGAGCAATGGATTTATCCACCTATCAGAAAGAATTAATGGTTGTGGGTTCAGCTGTTATTAAGTGGAGACAATACTTGCAAGGTCACCATTTCACCATTAAGACTGATCATGAGAGCATTAAATATTTTTTGGAGCAAAAAATACACACTGGCTTGCAGCAAAAGTGGTTAATGAAACTGCTTGGATTTGATTATAATATTCAATATAAAAAAGGTAGTGAGAATAAGGTGGTTGATGCACTTTCAAGGAGGCCACACTCTACAGCTACATTCAACCATTTGGCTCTCTATAAACCAATTTGGATGCAAGAAGTAATTTCAAGCTACACAGATGACTTTAAGGCTCAACAACTCATCTCTCAACTCCTTATTGCTCCTACCTCCATTCAACATTATACTTATCAGAATGAAGTACTCAGATATAAATCCAGATTGTATTTGGAAGCAACAACAAAGTCAGAGAAACCACACTTCATTCCATTCATGCATCTGTTGTTGGAGGTCACTCAGGTATTCAAGCTACTTACATGAGAGCTAAAGCTCATTTCTTTTGGCCCAAAATGAAGCAGGAGGTTTTTTCTCTAGTTACTACTTGTGATATATGTCAAAGAAATAAGGGAGAACATACACTACCTGCTGGATTATTACAACCTCTCCCTTTACCTGAACAAGCATGGCAGCATATTAGCCTAGATTTTATTGAGGGATTACCTAAGAGTGACATGAAAGATATCATCCTTGTGGTGGTGGACAGGCTCACCAAGTATGCCATTTCATTCCACTACAACACCCTTACACTGCTTCTTCAGTAGCAAAGGCATTCCTGCAAAATGTCTTTATATTACATGGTCTACCAGCTTCTTTTGGCAAGAACTGTTTAATAAGCTCGGATCTGAACTCAAGCTCAGTACATCCTACCACCCTTAGATTGATGGTCAGACAGAGAGGGTAAATGCCTGTCTTGAAAATTATCTTTGATGCATGACTGGTCATCAACCAAGACAGTGGGCACAATGGCTAGATTTAGCTGAATGGTGGTATAACACCAGCTTAAAATTGTCTCCTTTTAAGGCACTATATGGGTATGAAGCTCCTCATTTATCTCTTCCATCCTCCACTGTTTCATCTGTAGCATCAGTTGAGAGGTATTTGCAACAAATAGCTGAAATGTTGCATCTTCTCAAGGAGACTTTGTCCAAGGCTCAGGAGCGCATGAAATTTTTTGCAGACAAGAGGCGATCTGACAGAGTTTTTTCAGTGGGTGATTTGGTATATCTTAAACTACAACCCTATAGACAAACTTTTGTTTCTCTTCATAGGAATTTTAAGCTATCAGCCAAGTATTATGGGCCTTTCCCCATCACCCAAAAAATTGGATCAGTTGCTTACAAGTTACAATTACCAGTAGAAGCTCGCATACACCCAGTTTTCCATGTCTCTCAATTGAAGCAGCATTGGAGTCAAGCACATTCCTTCCCCAACACTTCCATTAGTTGATAATGATGGCCAGGTACTGGTTACACCCATTGAAGTGCTAGACAGGCACACCATCACCAGAGGCAATCAATCAGTCCACCAACTATTGATTCAATGGTCTAACACGACATCAGACGAGGCTACATGGGAGGACGCTTCTCACATCTATGCACATTTTCCTCACTTCAATCCTTGAGGACAATGATTATTCTCTCGGGGGGTATTGTCATATGTTTGTCTAAATCTGAATGGGGTGTGTCGTTAGTAGTTTCATTTGGGTGCTCAAGTACTAGTGATAGTGATAGTTTGATTAACCGTTATGATTGGGACATGTGTGCTTTTGCTGTTAGCCAATCTCGATTAGGGTTGAGCCAATAAATGTGTAAGAAAACACCTGAGGCGGCTAAGTATTGAATGAGTAAAAATTAGTTTAGTTCTTCTTCTCTCTCTCAGGCTGGTTTTCATAGATTTCTTCAAATTCCCCCGATTCTGTGTGTTTATTGTTGTGGTAACACAACAATTGGCCTCAGAGCCGTTCTATCCTCACCATGGGTGGATCTAATCATCCCACCATTAAGGAAGTGAATGAAGATCTTCAAAAAAATTTAGAGAAATTTGATAAACAGATCGGAGATCTTTCTACAAAATACAATGAACTCGCTACGCAGAATAAAGAGATCAAGGAATCTATGCTATCTAAGGAAGATTTCGTCAAATACATGGAGAGTTTTACAAGTAAGAGAGTCGATGAGCAACGAGACTCAGGAACAGAAGCATCTCATTCAAATTCTTTTCAACAAAATGGTGCTATGTTCAGTTTTCACCAAGGGGGTCGTGATTTAAACAACACTCATCGTATGCAAAAGTTAGATTTCCCAAGGTTTAATGGAGAAAACCCAAAAGGTTGGATCCAAAAGTGTGATCGATACTTCCTACTCAACAACATCAGGGATGAACATCAAAAGGTAACTATGGCAGCTATGCACTTTGATGGAAAAGCAGACCGGTGGTTGACAAATCTACAGACGACTAGATCGATTACTTCCTGGTTTGAACTAGCCGAGAACGCCTGTATTCGATTCGAGAATCCTGCTAATGACAATATCCTTGGAATATTCAGTAATTTATCTCATATTACTACAGTTGATGAATATTTTGAGCAATTCGAAAATCTTAAAGCTCTGTTGTTTCATCAATTTCCTATGCTTACTGAACATTATTATGTAATGAGTTTTATTGGCGGGTTAAAAAAAGACATTAAACATGCTGTGAGTATGTTCAATCCTACAATATTAATGCAAGCATTCTCGCTTGCTAGGATGCAAGAGCAAACCATCAACACCCAACAAAAGCCAGTGAGGGGAACAAACAAGTTTTTCCTAGTAATAGACCATCAAACCCCACAAATTTTTCCCTAAAACCTGTCACCCTCCCACCCTTACTCCCATTACCAACCAATGCTTCACCATCCCCTACCCTCATCCACTTCAAATTCGGCGTTTAACACCTGACCAAATGCAAAAGAGGAAGACGCAAGGGCTTTGTTTCAATTGTGATGAAGTTTATCACCCAGGTCATTTTTGTAAAAAACAACAACAATTGTTCTTAATGGTGGCCATAGAAGAAGAGGCAGAGCCTAGTGCACAAGCAGAAGAAGTTACTGATACTGATGAAACACCAACAGTAAACAGTGATATGGAGATCTCAGTTCATGCTCTCATAGGAAACTTAATTGGAGATACCATTCGAATTCCTGGCTTCATTAACAAAAAGCAAATTTCTATTCTCATTGATACTGGTAGTACACACAGTTTCATTGACTCAGATTTAGCAAAATCTCTTAGGTTGTGTATTCTCCCAACTCCTAATTTACTAGTCACAGTGGAAAATGGAGAACATACAATGAGCTCTGGTCTTTGTAAATCCTTACAATGGACAATGCAGGATTATCAGTTCAATGGAGACTTAAGATTACTAGCTTTGGATGGATGTGATATGGTTCTTAGGGCAGATTGGCTGCGAGGTTTAGGTGACATCATTTTTAACCTATCTACATTGAGTATTTCATTCTTACACCAGGGAATGCAAATTACACTTGTAGGAGTTCATAAACCTCCTTCCTTAATGATGCTGGGAAGTAAAGGAGTACAACAATTTTTCAACAAAAACTCACATGAGATTGTGAGCCAACTATACTCTGTCTCTGAAGCTAAGCCACCATCACCCATCCCTCCTATTATTAATAATGTCCTTCAAGATTTTAAAGATGTTTTGTCAAACCTACTCAATTACCACCACATAGATCACTAGATCATTCTATTCCCCTTCAACCAAATTCAACTCCTATTAATCAAAGACCATATAAATGTCCTTATGTGCAAAAATCTGTTAGTGAGCAATTGGTGAAGGAGATGCTACAAACTGGAGTAATTCATCCAAGCCACAGTCCTTTTGCCTCCCCAATTCTCTTAGTCAAAAAGAAGGACAATAGTTTGGGGTTTTGTGTGGATTACAGGAAGCTCAACAACATCACCATTAAAGATAAGTTTCCTATTCCAATCATTTAAGAACTCTTCAATGAACTATTTGGCTCTTGTATCTTTACAAGAATTGATTTAAGATCAGGTTATCATCAAATCAGGGTCACTCTCAAGGATATCTACAAAACAGCTTTTAGAACTCATCAAGGACACTATGAGTTCACTGTTATGCCTTTTGGCCTTACAAATGCTCCAGCAAATTTTCAATCCTTGATGAATGAAAATTTTCAACCTTACCTGAGGAAATTCATTTTGGTTTTCTTTGATGACATCATAGTCTACAGCCCTAACTTGGAAACTCATGCTCAACATTATCTTAGATGAATAAGGTGGCTGATGCACTTTCAAGGAGGCCACACTCTGCAGCGACATTCCACCATTTGGCTCTCTATAAACCAATTTGGATGCAAGAAGTAATTTCAAGCTACACAGATGACTTTAAGGCTCAACAACTCATCTCTCAACTCATTATTGCTCCTACCTCCATTCAACATTATAATTATCAGAATGAAGTACTCAGATATAAATCCAGATTGTATATTGGAAGCAACAACAAAGTCAGAGAAACCATACTTCATTTCATTCATGCATCTGTTGTTGGAGGTCACTCAGGTATTCAAGCTACTTACATGAGAGATAAAGCTCATTTATTTTGGCCCAAAATGAACAAGAGGTTTTTTCTCTAGTTACTACTTGTGATATTTGTCAAAGAAATAAGGGAGAACATACACTACCTGCTGGATTATTACAACCTCTCCCTTTACTTGAATAAGCATGGCAGCATATTAGCCTAGATTTTATTGAGGGATTACTTAAGAGTGGCATGAAAGATGTCATCCTTGTGGTGGTGGACAGGCTCACCAAGTATGCCATTTCATTCCACTACAACACCCTTACACTGCTTCTTCAGTAGCAAAGGCATTCCTGCAAAATGTCTTTAGATTACATGGTCTACCAGCTTTTTTTGGCAAGAACTGTTTAAGAAGCTCGGATCTGAACTCAAGCTCAGTACAACCTACCACCCTTAGACTGATGGTCAGACAGAGAGGGTAAATGCCTGTGTTGAAAATTATCTTTGATGCATGACTGGTCATCAACCAAGACAGTGGGCACAATGGCTAGATTTAGCTGAATGGTGGTATAACACCAGCTTCCACACCAGCTTAAAATTGTCTCCTTTTAAGGCACTATATGGGTATGAAGCTCCTCATTTAGCTTTTTCATCCTCCATTGTTTCATCTGTAGCATCAGTTGAGAGGTATTTGCAACAAAAAGCTGAAATGTTGCATCTTCTCAAGGAGACTTTGTCCAAGGCTCAGGAGCACATGAAATTTTTTGCAGACAAGAGGCGATCTGATAGAGATTTTTCAGTGGGTGATCTGGTATATCTTAAACTACAACCCTATAAACAAACTTATGTTTCTCTTCGTAGGAATTTTAAGCTATCAGCCAAGTATTATGGGCCTTTCCCCATCACCCAGAAAATTGGATCAGTTGCTTACAAGTTACAACTACCACTAGAAGCTCGCATACACCCAATTTTCCATGTCTCTCAATTGAAGCAGCGCATTGGAGTCAAGCACATTCCTTCTCCAACACTTCCATTAGTTGATAATGATGGCCAGGTGCTGGTTATACCCATTGCAGTGCTAGATAGGCGCACCATCACCAGAGGCAATCAATCAGTCCACAAGCTATTTATTCAATGGTCTAACACTACATCAAACGAGGTTACATGGGAGGACGCTTCTCACATCTCTGCACATTTTCCTCACTTCAATCCTTGAGGACAAGGATTATTCTCTCGGGGGGGTATTGTCATATGTTTGTCTAAATATGAATGGGGTGTACAGTTAGTAATTTCATTTGGGTGCTCAAGTACTAGTGATAGTGATAGTTTTATTAACCGTTATGATTGGGACATGTGTCCTTTTGCTGTTAGCCAATCCCGATTAGGGTTGAGCCAATAAATGTGTAAGAAAACACCTGAGGCGGCTAAGTATTGAATGAGTAAAAATTAGTTTAGTTCTTCTTCTCTCTCTCAGGCTGGTTTTCAACCATATTTCTTCAAATTCCCCTGATTCTGTGTGTTTATTGTTGTGGTAACACAACACAATCCAAGTTACCTTGGTAACAAAGCATTCAATATTCACCGTTAGATGAAAAACCTGATTTCTCCAAGCTAATATCTTTCAACCGTTAGATCAAAACTTAGCTTGTCATACACAATTGAAATGTGTTTCATTTAGGTTTGAGTAACCGTACCTAAACGTGTACACTTGGTTGGTTCACAAATAGTTAACCGAGGTTATCCATATGAGTACTTTCATATCAACCATATTCATCTTTCTCATAACTAGTTCAAATGACTCATAAGAAATAATTGATAGAGTTATTCAATTTGCTTAGGTCTTTATTCATAGACACAATTGAAACAAAATCGGTTTGATTCACTTGAATCAATTCATGAAAAATATATCCATGGTTTGCAAAGATTTCATTCCTTATTGATTTATTGTTTTAAGTTCATGAACTTCCGATTTGAGAAATAACCAGCTTGGGTACGCGTATGGGTATGCGTACCTTAGCTACCGGATTTGAGTTTGGAAACTCAGCAGAAATTTTCGGTTCGAAAAATTTTGTGAGTACGCGTACGGGTACGTGTACCTAAGGTGACTGGTTTTCCAGTTTGTAAATTACAAACTCCAACAGAAGTTTTCGGTCAGAAAACTTCCGCCAGTACGCATACGGGTAGGCGTACCCAACCTGTCTCCTTTACCAATGTCGCATGCACAAGTGCACACAATTGGTTTCTGGCACATGGATTTATACACTAATATGAGAAAACTCTATATATGCTTATATCCATAGTTGGTTACATAATCTCAACTCTTCATTTCAATCATTGAAACATTCTTCTATAATGTTATAACAATCGTTATTCACGACTATCGTCATCAAAGCTATTTTCAAGATTGAAACGTCATCATGACTTTCGTCACGGATAAAGATGAAAAGTGGTTAAAACGAAAGCTTACCAATACATATTTCGAGAAAAAGATAGGCGAGTAAACTCGGCTCGAAATAGCAAATGTGTATGTATGAAAACTATCATACTTATACGACTTTGTCTCAAGAGTAGGAGATAGAGAGATAGAATTTTGAATGATAGATAAGTTCAAGTCTCCACATACCTTTTAATCGGATGAAGTTCCACTAGTTCCTCGAGCAGTTCTTCGTCTTCATAAGATGATCGCCATGGAGTCTGGAGCTCAACTACACTAATCTGTCATAAACCGAGAGTTAGCTATAAATAGTCTAGAAATCAAGACATATAGTTTTGACACCTAAACTTGACAAACATGCTTGAGATAGCAACACATGCGAGTTCGACCGAGCAATGCTCTAACAGAAGTATAGTTTATCTATAGGCTTCGCAATTCGATGTTACACTAATTGGTAACTTGTTACTATTTAGTGAGTTTCAACTTCCGGAATAAATTCAAACCTTGGGGTTATGATTCAGCGTAATATCATAAACATAACGTAAGGAAGTACATTTGTGAAATAACGTTTCGTACTTGAAAGAGGGTTCAAGATCGACCCCAGGACTGATACCTTGTAGCAAGGACCGATCCCTGAGCGATCTTGTATAGAGTTTAATCAGTATTTGCATCTTCGATTTGTTTGGTGATCTTCGGGTTTGAACAAACATCGAGATGATATGAATTGAACTTGGAATGTTGACATAACTTCTGTTAGAGCACTGCTCGGCCGAACTCGCATGCGTTGCTATCTCAAGCATGTTTGTCAATGTTAGTGATCAAAACTATAAGTCTTGATTTCTAGTCTACTACTAGCTAAATCTCGGACTAGGATAGAAAGTGTAGTTGAGATCAAGACTCCATGGCGATCATCATACAAATACGAAGAACTACTCAAGGAACTGGTGAAACTTCATCGACTAAAAGGTATGTGGAGACTTGAACTTATCTATCACTCAAAAATCTATCTACTTTATCTCCTATCTTGAGACAAAAGTCGTTTTGCTATATAGACTTTGATTATACACATTTGCTATTTCAAGCCGAGTTTAACTCGCTTATCTATTTATCGAAATATGTGTTGGTAAGCTTTCTCTTTGGCCAAGTTCATCTTTACTAGTGACGAAAGTCATGTTAAGTTTCAATCACTTGAAAATGGCTTTGACGAAAAATGGTTTGTGATCAACAACTATATAACGTCCTCTAAGAATGTTTCAATGATTGAAATGAGAGTTTATATTATATAACCATTGTGGGATATATGCATTGTGTGGTAACTCATACATGTATAAGTCCTTATTCCTTGAACCAAAGTATGCGTACTTTGCTGCTCAGGAGAACCGGAACTAGAGTCCGCGTACTGTCGGAGGTTCTCATCCCGAGAATTTCTGCTGGAGTTTGTGAATTGAAAGCAAACTTATTCCGGGTACTTAAGTCTGCGTACCAGTCCGCGAACTTAAGTTGGTTATTTCTAAAAACGATTATTCGTGAACTTAAACTTATATAAACTAAGGAATGCAAGTTTGCAAACCGTGGCTATAAAGTTCATGAATCGATTCGAGTGAATCATATCGTTTTTGTTTCAATTGTGTCTACTATAAAGATCTAAGCAATTGAACAACTCTCTAACTAGTTCATTTGAGTCATTTGAACTAGTTGTGGTAAAGAATAATATGGTTGATATGAAAGTGCTCATATGGCTAACCATTTGGTTAACTACTGTTGAACCAACTAGATGTACATGTTTGGGTACAGTTACACAAACCTAGATAAATGTGCATTTCATTTGTGTGTAACAAGCTAAGTTTCTATCTAACGGTTGAAAGATATTAGCTTGAATCTAATCAGGTTTTCATCTAACAGTGAATATTGAATGCTTTGTTACTAAGCTAACATTGATTGCAAACCCTGATTTAAAAGACTATATAAGGATAACTCTAGCAACTGGGAAACCTAATCCCCACACCTCCAGTGTGATACTAGTTGTATTAGCTAGAGTCAATTCTCCTTTAACCTTAGGTTTCTACCGAGACCCTGTAAGTTAACGACTTGAAGACTTCATTGGGATTGTGAATCCAGACCGTAACTACTTTCTCGTAGTTGTGTGATCTGATCTTTTTGTTTCTATCGTACTAAGTACAATAGTAAGATTGGATTGAGATTGATTTCTCCGATAGGCAAGATATAAAAGAAGTCACAAACATATTCGTCTCATCGTTTGTGATTCCGCAATATCTTCTTTCGCTAGTCGATTAAGATTATTGTGAGGTGATTGATAATACTAGGTTGTTCTTCGGGAATATAAGTTTGGTTTATCAATTGGTTCCTGTTCACCTTGATTTATCAAAAGACATAGCAAAAACTCGTAGGTATTTCTGTGGGAGACAGATTTATCTATTACCGTAGACTTTTCTGTGTGATACAAATTTTTTTATTAAAGTCTTCGACTTTGGGTCGTAGCAACTCTTAGTTGTGGGTGAGATCAGTTAAGGGAATCAAGTGTGTGGTATCCTGCTGGGATCAGAGACGTAAGGAGTGCAACTGTAGTTGATTGGGGTTCAACTACAGTCCAGACCGAAGTTAGTTTGTAGTAGGCTAGTGTCTGTAGCGGCTTAGTACAGTGCGTGTTCAATCTGGACTAGCTCCCGGGGTTTTTCTGCATTTGCGGTTTCCTAGTTGATTCTCTTAAAAGTATATTGGAATTAGTCCATACAGATTGCTAATCTAAATATTGGGTGTGGTTGTTATATCCCTGCTTTTTCAATTGGTATCAGAGCAGGCAAACACGTTTAAAGACCTTACAAGTCTGTGTTTGTAGCGATCTGACTCTATGGACAGGAATTCTATCTCCATAAACGTACCACCAGTTTTTGATGGCTCAAACTACCTATGGTGGAAAATTGTTATGCGTGCTTTTCTTCAACCTCGTGATTTTCAAACATATGTACGGGTTGTTAATGGCTATGATCCTCCGGTTAATACAGAAGGCGATGTATCTATACCTAAGGATATTGGTAGATATAGTCTAGAAGAAATCCTTGATGCAAAGTAAAATTCTGACGGCTTAAATGCTATCATACATGCCATTACCCCAGATCTTCAGCACCATGTGACTACGTGCACTAAGTCTAAAGAAGCCTGGTATATCTTAGAAACCGTATTTGAAGGAAATACCAGTGAGAAAGAAGCTAGGCTTCAAAACCTAAATTCTTATTGGGAAAACCTTCGTATGGCAGATGAAGAAACATTTGATGAGTTTAATCACAAAGTGTCTAAAATTGTTAATACATCTTTTGCATTGGGTAAGACCATTCCTGAAAGGGACATTGTGATGAAAATTCTCAGATCGTTTCCATCTAGATACGATTCTAAGAAGCATGTCATCGTTGAAGGAAATAATCTCGCAACGCTGTCCAGAAATACTCCGGTTGGGAAGCTAAAGATCTTTGATCATGGGCACACGTCCAAGTCCAGTAAGGATGTTGCTCTCAAAGCACTAAAGTACACTAAATTACTTGACAAAAGTAAAAGTGTTTACATCTCTGAAGATGATCTAAGATGATCTTTCTGAGGCTGATTCATCATATGAAGATCTTGACAAGTCAGTCTTGTTGATCACAAGACTGTTTAGGGATCTTCTTTTAAAGAGAAGTAAACGGTTTTCCAGAGAAAATCCAAGTCATCAGATAAACCACATAATCGTGTTCCTCCTAAAAATAGGGATAATGATGAAACTGATGATGAGGATATGCCTCAGTGCTTTAAGTGTAAAGGTTTTGGTCATTTTGCAAATGAGTGTCTAAATCGAAAGAAATACACTGGGAACAAAGGTCTTGCTGCAACTCTTGATGAAATATCTGACAGCTATGATTCTAATGAAGACGAAAAATCAAGTGTTGCACTTCTTTGTGAAAATATTGATTTTGATAATTGTATCAATACATACAACAATCTTGATATCCTTTCAGAAGAAAACTCAACCAATCTGGAAGAAAAAATTGACCTTTTCATTGGAAACTCTGTGTATGACGTTTCAGGTACCACTATGTGTCTAGCAGCTTGCACATCTCAGATGCCTGGGTTATATCCAAGATTGACATCCTCGTATTGTTCACTCAAAGGTCATGAACAATCAAAGTGTTACAAGTATAAACACAAATTGAGACATGTCAACAAACTTCAACGAAGAGCAAATCGATTAGCAAACAAGCTCAAACTTATTCAAAAGACAGCTGAGGCATGTAAGATTTTATCTTCGTCTAAGAAGTTAGTTTTCAAGGATAAAACAAGACCATTAGAGAAGAAAGCATGGTCCAATCGTTTTGATATACAGAGGTATATGGATTCCTCTCAAGAGGAACATGGTGGACAGATTGTTGTTCACCGCAACACAACTTGATTGTGTTGATTTGGTGATCTTGTCTCATGTGCCTGATTAAAAGAGACAAGGTTGTGCACCTCTCAGGCTTTAGGAAAAGTTTGCGTTCATCTTTTCTTAGTTTTGTTTTTGATACAAAATGGGAATTCCATGTCTATCAATAAAGGAGGGTTATTCTCGACAATTCTACTCTCTAGGGTTCAGAATTTGTGCGTGCACGAACCTATTAAAGGTTGCATAACCCTACATTCCTTTTTCCTTCCCTAAAAACTTCTTTTATCTTAAAATTACTTGTTGAGGTGAATTGTGATTTCCTCTCACAAACCCATACGCTTATGGATGCTCCAAGTATTATGTCTTATGATGAAAAAGATGTTAATATGATTGTCAAGCCATCAATCATGAAGGAAAAAGAGAAATCTTCGTTACCTCCAACTTTGAAAAGGAAAAGAAGGAATGTGAGGAAGCCAAGAGTTTTTCCTTCAAATTCTCAGAAGTTTCTGATGTTCTTGAAGTGTTGAAGGAGACACGAAAGGAGATTCAACAAATAAAGGCTTTTGTGCTTAAGACTCATGAGATTCAGAAGGCCCTGGTTCGACATCAGTCAAGAAGGTTTATTGATATTAACTCCTATTTTCATGAACCTTATGTCCCAATGGCTGTTGACGACAAGGAGTTCGGGGATGATAAAGAATTCTTCAAAGGTCTTAACATCTAGTAAATCTTCTTATGAGAATTTTATTCTTGTGTTTTTTAGTAAGAATAACTAGAGTTTGGAATAGCCATTATTGTGATTACACATAGCTATGTCCAACGTTTTCATCTTCATGTGTTTTAGGTTTATTTGTTTAAATTCTAAAAATTTGTTTGGAAGATGATTTTTGCAGTATCAATCTTTATGGTTTTATATATTGCAAATTTGTTATGGGATATGTATGTTTGCGTTCGTGAACTATGATTGTCCTATACTTTGTCAAAAGTTAAGTCTTTCATATGTCGATACGCATGTATTGATAAAATAATGAATGAACTTTTGACATTACAAAAGCTTTAAGCCTATTATGTCATTATGCAAGTATTGATGGAAGATAGGATGAACTTTTTTTTACGAGGACTACGTCTATTGTATGTCATTGTGCAAATAGTGATGGAAAATAGAATGAATCCTTGTCTATTCCGCAGTATTCATCTTCCCTGATCCATATTTTATGTATATATTGTGCGGCTCTGTAAGTTCTCTTATGTCGAGCATGACCAATTGAATTGATCACACTCTTGTGGTAATTTAGTTGTGTATTCCGATTAAACTAATCGTGGGTTTTCTTGTGGTTAATTTAATTGAGTATTTTTGGATTCAAATTCATATTCGTATGTGATTTGATATGTCCAAAGAAATCCTTCTTTTCTTGTGAAAATAAGGTCGCTCTTGTTGTTCTTTTGGGAATGACATTTTATGGGGGATAATTCTTAATTGAACTTGTGCTTAATTGTCAAATCTTTGTGGGGAGTGCGGTTGTGGAATATTATAGGGGTTATCTTGTATCTTTATAAACTCCTTGATGAATGCATTTAGCTTCGGCTATATGATGTCATCTAAAAAGTTGATATGTACTTTCTTTTGGTCATGAAATGTCTCTACGGAAATTTTATTAGGATCCCACTAGTTTTCACACCTTTGCCAATTTTATTGACAAAAAGGGGGAGAATTAATGTATAGTTCACACTACAAATACATATGGTTTTCGGATCATTATGTAAGGGGGGTGGTTTCCATGTGAGATGGAGTATTGACTAAGGGGGAGTGATAATATCATTATAGTATTGTTGTCCAAGTTGTGATACAATTGAACTTTGTTGTTGTATAATAATACTATGACACTGTATAACAATGATTGAGAATTCTTGTTTTTCCCATTGTTATGACTACGGATTTTCAACAACGGTGATACTAAACTTACAACCTTTGGGATCATTGGAGTACTTGGAAGTGACGAAGATTTCAAGTAATGTTGAAGAACCAAGAAGATCAGGCATGTGGAAGAGAAGCTACAAAAGTTTATTTATCTATTTTTGTATTCCATATGTATTGATAGTTTTGTCACTAAAATTGACAAAGGGGGAGATTGTTAGAGCACTGCTCGGTCGAACTCGCATGCGTTGCTATCTCAAGCATGTTTTTTAATGTTAATGATCAAAACTATAAGTCTTGATTTCTAGTCTACTATTAGCTAAGTCTCGGACTAGGATAGAAAGTGTAGTTGAGATCAAGACTCCATGACGATCATCATACAAAGACGAAGAACTACTCAAGGAACTAGTGGAACTTCATCGACTAAAATGTATATGGAGACTTGAACTTATCTATCACTCAAAAGTCTATCTACCCTATCTTCTATCTTTGAGACAAAAGTCGTTTTGCTATATAGACTTTGATTATACACATTTGCTATTTTGAGCCAAGTTTATCTCGCTTATCTATTTCTAGAAATATGTGTTGGTGAGCTTTCGCTTTGGCCAATTTCATCTTTACTAGTGATGAAAGTCATGTTAAGTTTCAATCACTTGAAAATGGCTTTGACGAAAAATGGTTTGTGAACAACAACTATATAACGTCCTCTAAGAATGTTTCAGTGATTGAAATGAGAGTTTAGATTATATAACCATTGTGGGATATAAGCATTGTGTGGTAACTCATACATGTGCAAGTCCTTATTCCTTGAACCAAAGTATGCGTACTTTGTTGCTCAGGAAAACCGGAACTAGAGTCCGAGTACCCAATCCGCGTACTGTCGGAGGTTCTCATCCCGAGAATTTCTGCTGGAGTTTGTGAATTGAAAACAAACTTATTCCGGGTACTTAAGTCTGCGTACCAGTCCGCGAACTTAAGTTGGTTATTTTCTAAAAACGATTATTTGTGAACTTAAACTTATATAAACTAAGGAATGCAAGTTTGCAAACCGTGGCTATAAAGTTCATGAATGATTCGAGTGAATCAAATCGTTTTTGTTTCAATTGTGTGTATTATAAAGATCTAAGCAATTGAACAACTCTCTAACTATTTCATTTGAGTCATTTGAACTAGTTGTGGTAAAGAAGAATATGGTTGATATGAAAGTGCTCATATGGCTAACCATTTGGTTAACTACTGTTGAACCAACTAGATGTACATGTTTGGGTACGGTTACACAAACCTATATAAAAGTGCATTTCATTTTTGTGTAACAAACTAAGTTTCGATCTAACGGTTGAAAGATATTAGCTTGAATCTAATCAGGTTTTCATCTAACGGTGAATATTGAATGCTTTGTTACTAAGCTAACATTGATTGCAAACCCTGATTTGAAAGACTATATAAGGGAGAACTCTAGCAACTGAAAAACCTAATCCCCACACCTCCTGTGTGATACTAGTTGTATTAGCTGGAGTCAATTCTCCTTTAACCTTAGGTTTCTACCGAGACCTTGTAGGTTAACGACTTGAAGACTTCATTGGGATTGTGAAGCCATACCGATACTACTTTCTCGTAGTTATGTGATTTGGCCTTACTATTTCTATTGTACTAAGTACAATCGTAAGATTGGCTTGAGATTGATTTCTCCGATAGGCAAGATATAAAAGAAGTCACAAACATCTTCTTCTCATCGTTTGTGATTCCGCAATATCTTCTTTCGCTAGTCGATTAAGATTATTGTGAGGTGATTGATAATACTAGGCTGTTCTTCGGGAATATAAGTCTGGTTTATCAATTGGTTCATGTTCACCTTGATTTATCAAAAGAAGGAACAAAAACTCGTAGGTATTTCTGTGGGAAACAGATTTATCTATTACCGTAGACTTTTCTGTGTGATACAGATATGTTTATTAAAATCTTCGACTTTAGGTCGGAGCAACTCTTAGTTGTGGGTGAGATCAGCTAAGGGAATCAAGTGCGTAGTATCCTGCTGGGATCAGAGACGTAAGGAGAACAACTGTACCTTGGATCAGTGTGATATTGATTGGGGTTCAACTACAGTCCAGACCGAATTTAGTTTGTAGTAGGCTAGTGTCTGTAGCGGCTTAATACAGTGTGTGTTCAATCTGGACTAGGTCCCGGGGTTTTTCTGCATTTGCAGTTTCCTCGTTAACAAAACTTCTGGTGTCTGTGTTATTTTTTTTCCGCATTTACTTTGTTATATAATTGAAATATCACAGGTTGTGCGTTGAATCGATCAATTGGGAAATCCAACCTTTGGTTGTTGATTGAAATTGATTGATCCTTGAACATTGGTTTTTGGTACCGTTCAAGTGATTTCTCTTGTATTCAATTGGACTTGCAGATTTCTATTTGCTTGAGTAAGTATTGGATCGAGAAAGAGAGATATAACTCTTTGATATACTTTTATTAAGATTGAGTCTGATTGTCTAGTTGATTCTCTTAAAAGTATATTGGAGTTAGTCTATACAGATTGCTAATCGAAATATTGGGTGTGGTTGTTAGACCCCCGCTTTTTCAACGTCGACATAGTGATTTGAGCATGTGCTAAACTCTTATTACTTACTGTTCAAGTATTTTCCTTTGATACTCAAGGAGAGATCCGGAAACCGAAATATTTTGATATCTTTTAGATATTCGGATGTGAATGTTTTCCATATCGAGGAATGCATTTATCTTGTTATTATATTAGTAAAGTATATGTACGTATGCTGGAGAATATTAGTTATAAAATAATAGTGATTTCATTATATGAGTTGGCATGGATCACAGTTAGAAGTTTTCAAAACTAAAAATATACATTTATTGCATATCTTAAGGATTTTCGAATTTGGTAATTCCTCGTTATCCGAACAAGCATTGTCCATAACACTACAAATAGTGGAGCATGTATTTTAACAAACTTATCCCATAACATAATTCTTAACCGTTTGGGTGGGAAGCCCACTCGTTGATAGAGAAGAGTAATCTAATTAGGTGAAATCTCTTGTGTGGCGTTCGTTCCAAAGTCTTCTTTGGGATCAAGAAGCTTTTAATAGTGTCGTTGATAAGAAACTAAATTGATATAAGGCCACTATTTTAGTTTTTGATAATTGATTCCATTGACTAATGGTGTAGTTATCCTTGATCTATCAAACTTGTTTAATTTATGGCCCTTGTCTTCTGATATAAAGGCCACCCAATTTTGTTTGAGGATTGACTATTTCAGATCTACTTGATTCGAGATATGAAGATAAAACTACTGATCATCTAACTTTAATAGACTATGTTCTATGTGTGATCGATCATTAATAGGAATCATGTTGTTTGTGCGGGTGATACGTTGAAGATTAAAGACTATAAGACTTTTTGTTTTTGGTACTGATATTTGTGATACTTCTTGCACACTTGATTCTCTGGGATCTAACAAGAAGTTTAATTCATAAAATGTCAGACTTGTGGAAAAAATCAGGCAAACTGGTTAGTAGTTATTCCTCGTGAATTGCTTGACTAAAACTTGATCTATAATCTTTGTCTTGGTATAGATCTTTTTACCAAAGGGGTTTATTTTGAATAAATGAAAGTTCCTTTATACTCAAATATATCTCTGATCTTTCCAGGTTTGGACGATACACTATGAGGTGGTTACTGAAACAAGTTAGCATTTAATTGTTTCGGTTTACCATCCAAATAAGTTGAGATTAAAGAAGTCCTAGCTCAAGGCGAAGTAACTTGAGATAGTGGCCTCTATCTCGGGATCCACATGCATAAACCAGATTGGTTGTAGGCGCAGGGATACTAAAGAAACTGAATAACTAGGGGTAGTTTACTTTGTCTCAACTATACAAAGTTGTGGCAGTTAATTTGTATAACAACTTAATTCTGAGATTATTCAAAACTGGACTAGGTCCCGGTATTTTTTTTGCCTTACAGTTTTCCTCTTTAACGAAACCTTGTGTGTCTTTACTTTATTTCCGCATTACATTGCTTGTCTTTATAATTAGATTAAATATGCTTGTATGTTAATCAAACTTGGTACTATCCCATAGATCCATTCGGTCAAATCTTAAGATATATACCAAATTACATCTTGTTGAAGTAATCTTTTGGTAGTTATTGTTTCTGTAAGATTATACAAGGAGTGTCTATAATAGGTTGGTACAAAAAGATTGTGGTGTACTTGATATTATCGTATTTCAGACCCATATCTGATTTACTCCCTTTAATCTAAGCTTGTTCCACAACATGATCATCACCCTACTAGGATTTGTAACTATCTTTATTCAAATTTGTTAGAGCACTGCTCGGTCGAACTCGCAAGTGTTGCTATCTCAAGCTTGTTTGTCAAGTTTAGTTAATCAAAACTATAGTCTTGATTTCTAATCTACTTATAGGAGTTTAGGGCTAGGATATATTTTGTAGTTCAGCTTTAGACTTCACGGCGCTTACAACTGAAGACAAAGATCTACTGAAGAAATCAGAGGAACTTCATCAACAAAAGGTATGTGGAGACTAAAACTTATCTATCACTCAGAAGTCTATTTTATTCTATTTTTGTTAGAGCATTGCTCGGTCGAACTCGCAAGCGTTGCTATCTCAAGCTTGTTTTTCAAGTTTAGTTGTCAAAACTATAAGTCTTGATTTCTAGTCTACTTATAGCTATGTATCGGATTAGGATATAATGTGTAGTTGAGATTTACACTTCACGGTGTTCATCGATTGAAGACGAAGAACTACTAAGGGGAGCTTGTGGAACTTCATCAACAAAGGGTATATGGAGACTTGGACTCATCTATCGCTCAGAAATCTATTCTATTCTATCTCCTATTGAGACAAAAGTCGTATAGCTATATAGACTTTACATTATACACATTTGATATTTCCAACTGAGTTTAACTCGCTTATATCTTTCTCGAAATATGTGCCGGTAAGCTTTTTGCTTTAACCACATTTATCATTATTCTTGACTAAAGTCAAGAGATGATCATGTGAAAATCACTTGGTAACATCTTAATGATTTGTGTGAGATAGTCATTTGATGTAGGCTCGGAATATTTCGTATTGATCATTTGATCACTTGAAAATTGCTTATAATCTAATTGTTTGTGTGAGATATCTATTGTCGTCTTCTAAGAATGTTTCAATGATTGAAATGGGAGTTAAGAGCTAAAACCCATGTCTGGATACATTACGGTTTGTGTACTTAGTGTATGAACTGTTTTGACGGAATTCAGGACCGAAAGTTTGCATACCATTTCACAAACTTATTCAACTGTTTAAGTCAGGGTGGTTTGCATACCCATTCGCAAACTGATTTAACCGTTGAAGTCCGGGAACCAAGTTTGCGTACCCGGTCGCAAATGGTTTCAACTGAATTAAGTCTGGAGCTAAAGTTTGCGTACCCGTTTGCAAACTGTCAGATTGTGACAAATGTTCGGAACTTAAGTTCGCGTACCTGTTTATAAACTTAAGTGGTTCAAGTTCTTAAATCGGTTAACTGTGATTTCATACTCATGAACAAATATGTTTATAAATTAAGGAATGAAATCTTTACAAACCGTGTCAAAAATGTTCATGAACTGATTCTTTTGAATCAATCCGATTTTGCTTCAATTGTGTCTTGTATGCTTCTATGAGAATATAAACAATTGAACAAGTATGTGAGTAACACAATTAGATTCATTTGATTATCAATTGATCTAGAAGTGTTAAGATGAATAAGGTTAAGAGAAAAGTA
Source organism: Papaver somniferum (assembly GCF_003573695.1). NCBI lineage: Eukaryota > Viridiplantae > Streptophyta > Magnoliopsida > Ranunculales > Papaveraceae > Papaver > Papaver somniferum. Next base: position 82,644,846 of record NC_039367.1, on the reverse strand, counting down.
TTCATATGGCTAACTTCGGCTAATTGTTATTGAGCTACCTCAATATACACGTTTAGGTACGGTTACCCATATCTAAATGAAGGTATACTTCATTTGTGTGTAACATGATAACGACCATCTAATGGTGGAAACATATTAGCTTGAATCTTAAAACAAGTTTCGTCTAACGGTGAATATTGAATGCTTTGTTACCAAGGTAACATTGGTTGCAAACCCTGATTTGAAGACTATATAAGGGAAAACTCTAGCAACTGGGAAACCTAATCCCCACACCTCCCGCGTCACACGAGTTGCGACTAGATTCAATTATCCTTTAACCTAGGTTTTTTCTAAAACCATTATAGGTTAACGACTTAAAGACTTCATTGGGATTCTGAATCCAGACCCAACTATTTTCTTTGTAGTTGCGTGTTCTGATCTTACTTTGTTCTATCGTATTAAGTACTATCTTCTCTAAGATTTGCTCGAAATTTATCTCTGATAGGTAAGATATAAAATGTAATCACAAAGCTTTTCCTCTCATTCTTTGTGATTCCACAATAACTTGTTCAAATACTATATAGTTAAGTTATTGTGAGGTGGTTGATATTTCTAGGTTGTTCTTCGGGAATATAAGACCAGATTATCAATTGGTTCCTGTTCACCTTGATTTATCAAAAGACGGAACAAAAACTTCGTAGGTAATTTTGTGGGAGACAGATTTATCTATTCAAGTAGACTTTTCTGTGTGAGACAGATTTGTTTATCAAGTCTTCCACTTTGGGTCGTAGCAACTCTTAGATGTGGGTGAGATCATCTAAAGGAATCAAGTGCGTAAAGTCTTGCTGGGATTAAGAGGCGTAAGGAACGCGACTGTACCTTAATCAGTGTGAAATTGGTTAGGGCTCAACTACATTCCCGTCCTAAGTTAACTTGTAGTAGGCTAGAGTCTGTAGCGGCTTAATACAGTGTGGTGTTCAAATCTGGACTAGGTCCCGGGGTTTTCTGCATTTGCGGTTTCCTCGTTAACAAAACTTCTATTATTTCTTTTTCGCATTATATTTTTTATATAATTGAAATATCACAGGTTGTGCGTCGTTCAATCAATTGGTAAATCCAACCTTTGATTGTTGATTGAAATTGATTGACGCTTGGATATTGGTCTTTGGTACCATCCAAGTTATTTCTCATATTGATCCGGCTCACAGATTCCTATTTATTCGATTGCAGATTTATTTGAGAAATTGAGAAATAACTCTTGTATGTATTTTCCTTAATTGAGTCTGACTGTCTAGTTGATTCTCTTAGAATTATATTGGACTTAGTCCATACAGATTGCCTAAATTAAATATTGGGTGTGGTTGTTAGACCCCCGCTTTTTCAATTAGTATCAGAGCAGGCAAACAAGTTTAAGACCTTATAAGTCTGTGTTTGTAGCAATCTGACTCTATGGACAGAAATGTTATATCTACAAACGTACCACCAGTCTTCGATGGCTCGAATTACTTATGGTGGAAAATTGGTGTGCGTGCCTTTCTACAAGCACGTGATTTTCAATCATGGGTTTGTGATGTTAATGGCTATGATCCTCCGGTTGTTACAGAAGGCGATGTAACTGTTCCAAAGGATATTGGTGCATATGATCCTGTCGAGATTCTCGCTGCAAAACAAATTTCTGACGGATTAAATGTTATCATTCATGCCATTACCCCTGATCTTCAGCACCATGTGACTACGTGCGCTAAGTCTAAAGATGCTTGAGATATCTTAGAAACTGTATTCGAAGGAAATTCCTCTGAGAAAGAATCTAGGCTTCAAAACCTAAATTCTGATTGGGAAAACCTTCGTATGGATGGTGAAGATTCTTTTGATGAGTTTAATCACAAAGTTTCTGAAATTGTTAATGCATCTTTTGCATTGGATAAGACTATTCCTGAAAAGGACATTGTGATGAAAATTCCCAGATCGTTGCCAGCAAGATACAATTCTAAGAAACATGCCATCATTGAAGGAAATAACTTTGATACTCTTTCCAGAAATACTCTTTTTGGGAAGTTAAAGATATTTGATCATGAGCATACATCCAAATCTGGGAAGGATATTGCTTTCAAAGCACAAAAGAACACTAAATTGCTTGTCAAAAGTAAAAGTGTTGGCAACTCTGTTGTTGATCCTATTGAGACTGATTCATCAGATGAAGATCTAGAAAACTCAGTTTCACTGATCACAAGAAAGTTTAGAGATCTTCTTTTGAAGAGAAGTAAACGGTTCATCAGAGATAAACCCAAGTCATCAGTCAAACCTCATGACCGTGACCCTTCAAAAAACTAGGACATTGTCGACACTGATGATGAGGATATGCCACAGTGCTTCAAGTGTAAAGGTTTTGATCATTTTGCTAATGAGTGTCCAAATCGTAGAAAATACACTAGGAACAAAAGGTCTTGCTGCAACTCTTGATGAAATGTCTGATCACTATGATTCAAACGATGATGAAAAGTCAAGTGTTGCACTCCTTGATGAATATATTTATTTTGATAATTGTAGCAATACGTACATCAATCTTGATATTCTTCCTGGAGAAACTTCGTCAACCACTATGGAGGATAAAATGGATTTTTCCCTGTCTACTGAAAATTCTATTTCACATGTTTCAGGTACCTCAATTTGTTTAGCAACGTGCTCATCTGTGGTGTCTGAACCGTCCTCCACGTTGACATGTTCTTATTGTACTTTTAAGAGTCATGAACTCTCTAAGTGTTACAAGTACAAGCATAAAATAAGATATGTCGACAAACTTCAACGGAGACCAAATCGATTAGCAAACAAACTCAAACTTGTTCAGAAGTATAATTCATCGGAGGTATATAAACTCAATACTTCTCTGAAAAAGTTATTTTCTAAATAAAAAATTAGACCCCTACGGAAAAGAATAAGGTTTAAACTTTTTGTGAAAAAGGGTATTATGAACTCCGTACAACAAGTGTATGGTGGACAAATTATTGTTCACCCCAGCACAGCTTAATTGTGTTGAAGGTGCATCTTGTCTCATGTGCCTGATTTCAAAAGAGACAAGAAATGAGCACAGATCAGGCTTTAGGAAAAGAAAAATTTTGTTTTTATTTTCTTTCTTTTTGTTTTCCGGAATTCTGTTGATCTTTTCATATCATAAATTGGTATTGAAAAGGTTTTCCCTTTTTTTTGGTCATTAAAAGAGGGTTAAGATAGACAATTCTACCTTCTTTTGGGTTATGGATATATTGGTCTACGTGAATCCTATTTTGTATATAGGTTCCATAACCCTACATTCTTTTTTCCTTCCGTAAAAACTCTTTTTATCACAAGATTGCTTGTAGAGCTTTAATTGTGTATTTCTCTCACAATTCCATATTTGTATGGAGACTCCAAGCATTATGTCTTCTGATGGAAAATATGTTAATATGATTGTTAAGCCATCAATCATGAAGGAAAAACATAAATCTCATTCCTCTACAACTTCTAAGAGAAAAAGGAAGAATATGAAGAAACCAGGGATATTCCCTGTAATCTTCAGAAGTTTTCTGGTGTTCTTGAAGAGTTGAAGGAAACAAGGAAGGAGCTTCAGCAAATAAAGGCTATTGTTTTAAGAACTCTTGAAATTCAGAAGGCTCTGTTCGGCATCAGTCAAGAAGGTTTGTTGAAATTGACTCCTTTCTTCATGAACCTTATGTTCCAATGGCTATTGACGACAAGGAGTTTGGGGACGATAAAGAATTTTTCAGAGGTCTTAATGTCTAGGAAACTTCTTATGAGAATTTATTCTTGTATTTTAAGAAGGATAACTAGGGTTTGGAATAACATATATTGTTATTACACGTAACTATTTCCAAACGATATTCATCTTGCAATGTTTTTAGATTTATCAACAACCTAAATACCCAATCACATCTCTGACACCACGTCGAGAGTTGCAAAAACCTCCCCTCCCATTGGCCGGTCAATGAAACTATCGCTTCTAATTGGCCGAAATCAAAGTTAGCCCCCTTACATTTCGTGGTCGTTAATTTTTAATAGAATATGAAATCTGAACCTTCGGATAAGCCGCAAAATCTACTAATATCTTTTGGGGAGAGCCCACGATTTTTTTTTAGAAAAAAACCGAGAATTTCCATGTAAAAAGAAAATCAATATAAGTAAGTTTTTACGAGAATCTTTTATGAGCAATTAAATGGAAAAGAAATTTTAGAAGATCTTCAGGATAAAAGTCGAAACAATTCTCTTTTTCGAAAAAATCCGAGAATTTCCATATCAGAAGAAAAATCAACCCAAATTCTCTTTCTATGGAATTTTTTTTTATCGGCAATTAATGGAGCAAGTGGTATTTTCGTTTAATCTAAGATCTGGCAATTCTATAATTGACGTCCAAATAAGGGGTTGATGGTAGGTAAGTACGTTAAATAAGGCAACAAAACCGAAGCATGATTTTTCATCTTATGCGACAAGAATTCCTTAAATACCAAATTTTTCATTGTAATAGAATCGGAGAATGGTTGTGAACGCCAAAATTTACTTTCCTACCTTTTAGTAGAGTGAATTGTTACGTATACGTATATACTTAAAATTCATATTTTATTAAATACTGATTCCTATTTTAGGATTCCTCTGCCTCCTCTCCTCCTCTCTCTGTTCTCATTCCGATTGTTCTAACTATAGTATGTTTGGTTCTATTTTGCAGGTGCGATTGCTCTTGACTTATTGTATCTTGGTAAACCCTAACCCTCTCTCTCACATGGATTTTTATTGTCTGACTGAATCTCTCTGTTAATGCTTATGTTAAGATTAGTAACAGATCCAATCAAAAGCAGTTTTGAGCAACAAAACCAACTTAATGATGGTGATTTTAAGTCTCTGCGATTCCTTTCCAATATCTTCAAAAGAAAACCTAGACCTTGATTTTATAGGTGAAGGGAGGCTAATTCAAACAATGGGTGTCTCATCAGATTCGATTTTTTTGGTAGCTTTTCTATCTGTTTTCGTAGTCCCTTATCTCTATTCGTTGCAATTCACTGATTTCAAAGTCTTCTTATTTAGAATCACAGGTAAACTCTATCGTCTCCCATGCTACTTTTTTTTTGGTTGAGTATGTGTATACTGATGATTGTGTCTTTTCAAATTATTCCTTCTGTATGTTTTTGATTTTAGGTCATTGGTAAGTGTTCATTCTTCAAAGAGCATTATCTCTTTGATTGAGTTCTATTTTCATGTATCCATTCTTGCTGGAAAATAACAACTTTCTCAAATAGCCATCTGGGTTACAGCTAAACTAACTACCATCACTTCCTTGATTTGCAGAATCTTATTAAGGATTCGATATTTAGTTTTATCTCAGTATAATGTCTTCCTAAAGATGTACCTAAAGTCGGGGAAATTCTCAGGGATTTTTAGTAAAATTGATGTTACTCGATTAATTAAAGAGGGTTTGTTTTTGGTTGTTGATGGCTTAATCAGCATTATGGTCAAGACTAACCATGTTTATGGGATGCAGATCATACAAAATGGTTGGAATTCCATAGGAAACAGTACTTCATTAAGGTATGTTGCTTTAGTGATTCTTCAAATCATGTGTAGGAAGTTACCAAACGTAGGTGCTCTTTGTTTTGCATAGTCAATCGCACAATATATTTTTAGAAAGTGGTAGTGAAAGATATTTTGATAACCATACTGAGGGTACTGTATTATGCAGCTAGGGGAATTTTTTTTTTTCGAGTGTTGCCCGTCCAGTAGATGCAATAAGATGTAAGGTAATGTAATTTAGTGGTTGATATGTGGTAGTTTTTGGGTTTGGTAGTGGTGGTTATGGAATCTCTTATTATGAATTGCCTTATTTACAGTTAATTTATATAGGTTCATGATGAGATTGTAACTTTGGAATTATATCCAATTTTAATAGAAATTGTATGCTCTCTGATGACTATTTTTTCAACAACAAAGACGTGAAGGGACTTCGTGCTAAAAGAATGAGTCCCCTGTTCAGTTTCTATTCATACGGCCACAAATTTCAAAAATATAAATCATTCTTTCTAAGAGATATATGCATGCATGGCAGAAAATGTTTTTTTATAAATTTTTTTGCTTATTTGATTTATGTCAGGCTTGGGGATTTATTATATGCATCTTTCAAATCATTATTTCTAAGAGATATATGCATGCATGGCAGAAAATGTTTTTTTATAAATTTTTTTGCTTATTTGATTTATGTCAGGCTTGGGGATTTATTATATGCATTTGCGAACAACAGTTGAACCCGTTGACATGGTCGGAAATATTGTGCATGTTTGCTTTGACTGTTGTGCTTGGACCACTACATAAGAAATCGCAAACAATTATTTTTTTCGTGATTACAATGAGGTAATGCACCTGCCCATCTTATACGATGTGTCAATACTTAATATACACAAAGTTGTCATGACAGAGAGCTTTTGTTAATAGTAGGAATGAATAACGAAGTGGAAGCTAGCATGAATAAAGATCAAATCTTTTGCTTGGTTGAGGTATGGTAGACTGTTAGACATTACAATTCTTTATAATGGTGGGTTTCAGTTGTTCTCTTTCATTTGGAAATGAAAGAATTACAATTTTCATATATCTAGGTATTGGGCCACAGCAGCTGATCTGAACTCTGACTAGGTATTGGGCCACAACAACTGATCTGAACTCTGAAGTTGCTAGAGCATCAACAACACCAAAACTCAAGTTGGGAGGTTGAGCTCTTTATGAAGATTCCGTTGATTGTTGTCGGAGATTCAAGGTAATTTCTAATAAATCTTACTGTCCCTAAAACCAATAATCTAAAATGGTTCGATGTTCGATACTGGTACACCGGCTAATTTTACCGAGATTGCAACACAGTGTCTATAAATTAGTTCCCAATGTATCTGGGAATGGTCTACCAACTATGAAACAAATTCAAATAAAATTTTGAGTTTGAGAACCCCTAAAATGGATGAAGCTTTCTGGCATAGATAAATTTTTATCCAGGGATTCCTAAAGCGAAGTGTTATTTTGAGTAGAATAATGGAAATCAACATTCTTTGTTTTCATCGTAAATGCCCTCTGGATTGTAAATTTTTGATGGATGGTTTTTTTGTATTCTTACATTCTTGCTGTTTTACTGCAGGCAAATAACTTTCTTTTAGATGGAAATGGGTTCAGAAGAAGATAAATTGCAATCTCGCATGGGTGATGCTCTATACAATTCGAAGAGGAAGGCACGAATGTTAACCGGATTGGGTTAGCTTATGTAAATTTAATCTATACTACTTTTGGGAGCGGTGATATTAGATGTATAAATACTAACCTGATATCAATTAAAATTCTACCAATTATTTCTTTGTTGTGGGTTGTGTAGGTTGTCGTCCTGTGATATTAGTATAAGTTATGTATAATAAGAAAATTAGGGTTTTCTCTTATACTGTATGAAAATGAAAATCCTCCTCTTGGATATCACTTTGCTGATATTCATTTTGTTGAGGTCAGTTACACTACACGTATGGGCCTAAAGGTAGCAATTTTTTCCTCAATGAACTTGGGATATATGGATATTATTCCACATACGAGTTGTTACTCCTTAAATTATGTTTTAGTAATTCTTTTTTGTAGATTTGAAGGTAGACTACATGGTGTAAGCTAATTTAGTTGAATATTTGTTATCAGTTATTAGAATACTGATTGAGCACCCTCATCGACTGTAGAAAGGTAAGTGTTTGTGTAGTTGTATTCAATAGGTCAATGAATCACTGTTAAATGGGTGATTTGGATTTGTTGGCAGTTCATGGGTCATGGGTAATGGATGAGGGTGTGAATTCAGGATGGATGGCATTTGGATATCAAGCCAACCGATTTATATTCATACTGTCATAAGAGAAGAAGTGATAGTAAGTTCATTGTCTCATGTAGGTTCCAAGTTATTCTGATATTGATTGTAATTTAATTTGATTTAATATGACTATTGTTTAATCCATATATGTTGGTTACTATTGTTTATTTATCCTCCGGAATACATACTAAAGTTTTATCGTCTCTTTCAGTAAGTTCCGTTTTTTCTTTCTCCCATCATTAAATTTTTAGACAAACTATGTCTAGAAGTAAGGAAAAGATGTGGAATCTTAAAGACACGGAGAGTGCTAGGGTTGTTATTTCATTACTTAGATATGCTTATTACCAGCTCATGCAACCCAGTCACTGGAAATCACAATTTACTGTTGTAGCCTTTTTCCATTAGGCCCTTTATGTCGATCTAGCAAAGAAGATCCCGGCCATAGACTACCAGTAGATATCAACGAGAATCACTTCTTTTTTCGTATTTTGGTAACAAATTTGTTAGGATGATTATATCTGATCTCTGCTATGTGAGGAAAAAATTACTTATGATTATATCTTATCAATGATGTAATCCTCGAGAAAGTAATGGACCCACTAATCTGAATATCTGGTTGCTGAACTAAAATCAAAACAAAATACCAAAGTGGTCACTGGCTTTGTACTTCCTCTTGAAGGTCTTGGATGCATGCTTAGTGTCCAGTTTGAGCAACCTTTTTTGGATTTCGTATGTTTGGTTTACGTTCTTTTTAACAAGAGCTTATATAGGAAAGGAAATGGTAATTTCTGGCAATATTTTGTTTGTCTGGGTTGGCGCTAAATATGTTCTTCCCATGTTAGTTTTGCAATGTATGTACTTGAAAGATGCTCTTTATAGTGGTTCTCTGTTTTCTGTAAAGGCTTAAAGAAAAGGCTAAATAGTAAGCCCCTCTAAGGTAAGCTAGGAAAAATGGTTCATCGATAGTGGAGGATATCTATTGAACCACATTATTCTTAGAGCTAAAGAACCCAAGGTCATCTATTTTTTATTAATCGGTAAAAGTAAGAATTTACAATAAGAAAGCTTAAAAGAAGCAAAAGAAACAAGGGAAAACCCCCCAAAGCTAAGCCAAACAGAAGACTTAGCAAACCCTAAGTATTAGAGCATAGCTCGGTCGACCTCGCATGCGTTGCTATATCAAGCATGTTTGTCAATGTTAGTGATCAAAACTATGAGTCTTGATTTCTAGTCTATTATAGCTAAGTCTCGGACTAGGATAAAAAAGTGTAGTTGAGCTCAAGGACTTCATGGCGATTCATCATACAACGACGAAGATCTACTCAAGGAACCGTGGAACTTCATCAACAAAAAGGTATGTGGAGACTTGAACTTATCTATCACTCAAAAGTCTATCTATTCTATCTCCTACTTCTTATGAGACAAAAAGTCGTATGCTATATAGACTGGATCATACACATTTGACATTTCGAGCTGAGTATTCACACTTATCTTTTTCTCGAAATCGTGTGTTGGTAAAGCGTTTCGCGTTGATCAAGTTTATCTTCACCTAGTGACGAAAGTCATGAAAAGTTTCAATTACTTTGAGAATTGCTCTGACGTGAAACGGTCTGTGAATAACGGCTATATAACGTCCTCTGAGAATGTCTCAATGATTGGAATGAGAGTTCATGTATTCCTTAATCGAAGTTTTCGAACTTTGTTGATTGAGAGAAACCGGAGGAATTGGCTTTGCCAGGTCCGCGAACTCAGTTTACGAACTCAATCCGCGAACTGGCGGAAGTTCTCTTGCCGAGAATTTCTGCTGGGATTTTCCAAAAACTCGTTTGCGCGTTTAGTCAGCGAACTAGCGGAAGTCTCTTTGCCGAGATTTTCTGCTGAGTTTGGAAAACTCTGCCGGTTGCCTTAAGTCCGCGAACTTGTTTGTGAGCTTAAGTGGTTATGATCTAAAGATGTGCTCTGAACATGAAACTTAAATTACTAAGGAATGCTTTATGCAAACCGTGGCTATAAAGTTCATGAGCCGATTCAATCAAATCGAATCATCTTTGTTTCAATTGTGTCTTGTGTAGTTACATAAGATCTCATAGCAATTGAACAACTCTCTAACTAGTTCATTTGAGTCAATTGAACTAGTTATGGTGAAGAAGAACTAGGTTAATATGAATTGCTCATATGGTTAACCTTTTGGGTTACTATGTTGAACCAACATACACGTACACGTTTGGGCATGGTTTTCACAAACCCAGTAAACGTCTACCCAAGTGTGTGTGACAAGCTAAGTTTTCGATCTAACGGTTGAGAAATATTAGCTTGAATCTAAATCAGGTTTTCATCCAACGGTGAATATGGATTGCTTTGTAACTAAGGAAAAACCCTGATTTGAAGGCTATATAAAGGAGACATCTAGCATTGTGTAAAACTAATCCCCACACGTCTGTGTGATACTAGTGCGCTCGCTAGAGTCGATTCTCCTTTAACCTTTGGTTTTCTTCTCTAAAACCAGGTTGACGACTTAAAGACTTCATTGGGATTGTGAAGCCAAATCGATACTACTTTTATCGTAGTTGTGTGATCTGATCTTGCATCTTCTATCGTACGAGTATAATCTATTGATTGGGTCGAGATCGTGAGAGTACTCCGATTGGCAAGATAAAGAAGTCAAAAACATCTTCGTCTCACTGTTTGTGATTCCTCGACAAACCGCTTGTGTAGTCAAGAAGGATTGTTGAGAGGTGATTGATTAATCTAGGCTGTTCTTCGGGAATATAAGACCGGATTATCAATTGATTCATGTTCACCTTGATTTTATATCTTAAGATGGAACAAAAACCTAGGGTTTTTCTGTGGGAGACAGATTTATCCTTTGATAGACTTTTTTGTGCGAGACAGATTTGTTTATTATCAAGTCTGCGATTTTGGGTTGCAGCAACTCTTAGTTGTGGGTGAGATCAGCTAAGGGAATCAAGTACGCAGTATCCTGCTGGGATCAGAGGCGTAGGAGTACAACTGTACCTTGAATTAGTGGGAGACTGATTGGGGTTCAACTATAGTTCAGTCCGAAGTGAGATTGTAGTAGGCTAGTGTCTGTAGCGGCTTAATACAGTGTGTATTCAATCTGGACTAGGTCCCGGGGTTTTTCTGCATTTGTGGTTTCCTCGTTAACAAAACTTCTGGTGTCTGTGTTATTTCTTTTCCGCCTTATATTTTTTATATAATTGAAATAATACAGGTTGTGCGTTAAAGATCATCAATTGGAAATCCAACCTTTGGTTGTTGATTGATATTGATTGATCCTTGGACATTGGTCTTTGGTACCGTCCAAGTTATCTCTCTTTGATAAAGACTCGCAGATTTTCATTTGCTTGAGTAAAGATCAAATCGAGAGATTGAGATATAAACTCTTTGATATATATTTTTATTGATTGAGTCTAACTGTCTAGTTGATTCTTATAAAAAGTATATTCGAGTTTGTCCATACAGATTGTTAAGCGAAATATTGGGTGGTGTTGTTAGACCCCCGCTTTTTCACTAAGCCCGAAAGCTCCTAGGCTAAAAATCCAAAGAAAACAAAAACTTAAATTACAAAGAAGCTATCCCAATTAGCCTTAGCTTGATCTAGATGAACTCCCTGCATTGAGTCAGAATTTTTACACCAAAAATAAACTTGAGCTTTGATTTGTTCTATAACGCGAGCGAAGTCTGCTATCCCATCGTTAAAGATTATATCATTCCTACAGTTCCAAATTTCCCAACAAATAGCTGCTGGTAGAAGATGCATAGAGTTTGACAAATTGGAGAAGGAAACTTCTGCATTCGGCACCACCCTTTGATAACCACGTCAATACAGACTGGCATAACCCAAGTTTTATTAGTATAAGATAAGAAATGATACCAAATACTCGTAGCAAATGGGCAGTGAAGCAAAAGATGTGTCGCAGATTCTCCCCGTTGAAGACACATAAGACAACCGTTTATTAGCAATTTTCCTTTCTTGTATAATATGTCCATTGTGGGAAGCTTTTTGTGAAAGACCTGCCAAAGGAAAAAGCCAAGCTTGTGTGGCCAAGATCTGGACCAAACACTCAGATTTTTGGAAAAAATTTGATGTTCCTTTTGCAGCCAAGAGTAAGCTGATTTCACCGAGAAAATCCCTTCTTTGTCCACTGTCCAATAAACCGAGTCTTGACCCTCACCAATTGAACACTGCTCGATGATAACAGAAAGGGCTATGGCTTCTTCGACCTGTCTTTGGTTGAGCCGTCTGTCCAAGCCAAGATTCCAAGAGCCACCGTTGGCGAGCGTTTCATCACATTTACGGATCGTCCAATTTTTCGCTGAGAAGATACGATAAATATTTGGATAAGCTATGTTGAGAGGATGTTCGCCCACCCAATGATCTTCCCAGAATCTGATTGTATTCCCGTCTCCTACTTTTAGGATGGTACATTGCTTGAAGGATTCCAGCATAGAATAAATTCCCTTCCACACTCCAGAGCTGTTTCTCTGATTTGGTTTTTAGTCTCCCTGTCTTGTTGCGCTGACTGATGCTTGGACACGATAGCAGTCCTCCATGACGCTGTTTTTTCATAATTGAACCTCCACCACCATTTTGCTAGAAGAGCCCTATTCATACTCTTAACTGATTTGATGCCAAGACCGCCTGCCTTAAGTGGCGTACAACATTTCTTTCAAGAAATATAGTTGTAACCTTTCTTTGTGTCCGATGAGTCCCACAAAGTTTCCGCAAAACATCTTTTATGGCTTTAACGACTTTGGGTGGAGCTATAAAGAGAGAAAGCATATATATCGGGATACTTGAGAGTACACTTTTAATTAAGGTTAACTTACCCGCTTTATTGAGGCATGATCGTTTCCAAGAGCATAGCATGTTCTTGCATCTCTCTATAATGCTTTCCCACTTTTGAGAGCCCAAGAAGAAGTCCCCCAATGGCAGACCAAGGTAAGAAGAAGGAAAACTCTCTGATTTGCAACCTAACATCATCGCCATTTGAGACAAGTAACTTGCACCTGCTACTCCAAAAAGACTGCATTTCACAAAATTTATGTGCAGGCCTGAAATCAAATCAAAGGCAAGGAGATAGAATCTTAAATAATTCATTTATTCTATGGAATCATCTAGGAACACCAACGTATCATCCGCGAACTGGAGATGGCTTATGTTGACTCCGTTTTGGCTCATCGAGAAACCTCCTAGGTAGCCTTGTTCATTACCTGTCTGAAAAAAAACATTCAAAGCCTCAGAGACTATCAAAAAAAGAAACGGGGAGAGAGGATCACCTTGGGTCATCCCTTTCCCAGTGGTAAATTTAGCATTGGCGGAGCCATTAACCAGCACTGAAAGGGGTGTGTCTGTGATGCATCCCTGTATCCACTTCATCCAAAGAATTCCAAAGCCCATTCTCTCAAGCATCTCGACCACAAAATCCCAAGAGACGGGGTCAAAGGCTTTCTCAAAGTCAATTTTGCATATGACCCCAAGAATTCCACTCTTGGTTCTTGAATCGATGCATTCGTTCGCTAGAAGAGCGCAGTCTAGTATCTGTCTTCCTTTGATGAACAAGGTCATCTACTGTTGGTGTTCATATTACTGACTTCATTCTTCGTTGGTGTTGTTCATACTACTGACTTTTATGCTGCTTAAACTGTTACTAGGCAAGTTAAACCACAAAAAAATGAGCAACGAGGCGCATATCCATGGTGCAAATTTACTTTGATTAAATTCATGCTGCATATAATATATCGCATGCCATGACCGATTCCAGTCGCTCGATGAAAATATATTGTCCAGGATGGATAAGGTTCAGTTTTCTTGCCAATACAATGAATGTTGTTTTTGGAACACACTGGATAACTTCTAGAGTATGACAAACCGTTTGTAGATAGATAACTTAGGGTCATGGGTGAAACCATCTATGCAAGCTTGGTCCACTATCCTTGGTCCTTGGTAAACCAGATTCCAACCAGAAATAAAAAACATGCATTGGCTCATTTTTCATTAGCTATATCCTTCTCTCGGTCCTCAAACATCAGTTATAACGTGTATAACAACAACGAAAACGAAAACGAAAACCAATGTTGATCCTCATTCCACCAAGGATAGAGGAGTGACAAAAACTTCGTAATATATCTTTGTTTTTATCATATATATTATTTCCTAATAGTTTCGTTTGCAAGTTTTTCTGATTATTTCGTGTAAATTGATTAACAACTTCGTAATATTATTTATTGATGACTTGCACTACAATTACATGATTCTCAGTCCCATTCGTGCAACCTATGCCATGACAATCTCGCAAGACCAGTCTGTGAAATATGTTGGTGTGGACCTATGCACTCATGTTGAATGGTAGAATTGGACAACATGAACACCTAAAATTGATCCTATGGGAGCACATACGACAAATAGAGGAATACAGGGAATTGGTCTGTAGAATAGAACGCGATATAGAGGAAGCGTAACGACGTGTTACGCAAATGTTCAAGGGATATATTAGATGTACGAAACTAACTTTCACAAAATTTGGAGTCGAGCAAGAATATAATTAACAAAGGAATAAACAGGACAGACGGAAATAAAATACGAAATATGGGTCATTTGTTCAAATATTTTTAAATCACGGTTCAAATGGATGAGTAAAAAATAGTTTGGGTGAAATGACCAAAAAAAAAATAGTAAGGATGATACTGGTTCCATCCTAGCTTAAATTTAAAAAATAGCAATGATGAAACTGGATACATCCTGTGTAAATTAAAAATAAGAAAAAATATTTGAAAATGGGCACGATGAAAATGGTTACATCCTGCCTATTTTTACATTTTTGTCCATTTAAACAGTATCAAAATCTAACTGTCCATTTCACCCAAGAATTGTTGATTTTGGTCTTTTTAACCAATTTTGTGAATAACATAGAGGACATAAATTTTATGACAGAGAAAGTAATAAATTGGAAAACATACGTGAACAATATTTAAATAAATTGAACAATTCGTCCATTTATGCACGTATATTGAAGTCTATTAAGATTTCAAAATTAAATAGAATGTTATTTAGAAAAGCTACAATGTTAATTAATATCGTTGGTAGGGATGTCAACAGAACCTATCGAAAAGGTAACCGTCTTAGTCGGTACCGTTACCGATAATTTGTACCGGAATTCTGATACCAATAATTTACGGTAGAATTCTCAAAATCCTAACCGATACCGTTTCGTTAAGGTTATCGGATATCGGTAAATTACTCTTTAACGATTATGCCAATTAGGCCACCCTTTTTCTCTTTCTTTTTTCCCAACGATCAGGGTTTTCAATGGGATACCGAATTTTGATAGCCTTTACGGATAATCCGAGTTCCTATAGGTAATTTTATGACATAACAATAACTGGAAATCGGTAACAGAATTTTATCGGTAATTATCGTCTTAACGAAACGGTATCGGCTGGGGCATATACCGGTTGGTTAACTACAAATATCGATGACAGTATTTATCGGGTATTTACCGGTAACGATAATTATTGTCCAAGGACGCAACTGTTTTTTTTTTTTTGCGAAAACATGAAACTAAACAAATTTGGAGCATTTGTACGTTTTTAATTACTTTGTGTTTGGCATGGATTTTGAAACGAAAGCTTCTTATTTTGAACTGAATTTAGGCCTGAAAAATAGGTTATGTAGAACTCCCTCAGATAACGGTATTTGTCGCATTAGATAATTAAATTGGTTACTTACACAACATTAGATAATTAAATTAACTTACTGCATTCAAAGTCCAATGCTCGGGCATAGGATAAATTTTTCCTTTATTACCATTCAAATAAAGGGAAAATTATGTACCAGACTATATTATGATGGTTCTATCAGGCCATAATTTCTGGGATGCTGGAATTATGTACTAGACTATATTATGATGGTTCCATCAAGCCATATATTTTACACTTTAGTAAATAATCTTATTTCCGTTTCATATCTATTTTGGAAACGGATCTGGTGCCTGCATACTTTTCCTCGGCCCAGTGGTAGTTTTTCATGTGTTTTAGTCCTCTAAAAATCTCTGTTAAGAGCTGCAAGCCAGCAAAGGCAGTGAATTGCTACTGGATAATGAGATGTTTTCAGCAATGCAATGATTGAAGAAAGAGAACAAGGAGAACCAAGAGAAGAACCAGACGGTGAGGTAAATGAGATTTTTCAATTTTGTTATGATGGTGCATGAGCAAGGAGCCATCATCGGTAACTCTACACCTCTATGTCTGCTGCCACATCTTTTTTTCCTTTTAGATGACATTGAATGTTGAAAGCTCATATATGGTAACTCAACAGGCAAAGTAGTGAAGACCCAAAAAACAAATTCATCCCGGGTAAGGTTTTGGTTGTCCGTTTTTTGTCTTAACTATATTAATCTCGGGCCTCCACATACTGACTTAACATTCCTGCCAATGATTCAGACGTGCTTGCTGTTGGGGATTTTCGGGGTTATCCTACCCATTGTGATAATTATCCTGACAACTTAAGTAGAGGAAACTTGGCGTCTCGATCGACTCTCTTGGGAAAGCCCCTAATTGAAAACCTAAAAGGTCTTTGGGAGCTTTTATCTAGATTAATTTGTAGAAGGTATTATGAATGCACATGCCATTAAACTGACTTCACTCAAACTAATCAGTTTTAAGTACGTCCGAAGTTCTTATTAATTTGATCATATTGAGAGTTTTTCTTTTTACAATGAGGTTTGGTGCATATTCCTATTTGGCGGGTTAGCTTTATCTATTTGTGAGGGGGAAATTAGGCTCAGGCCCAACCCATGGATAACCCATAATATGAGGCCCTTAATTAAAAAAAATTTAAATCTAGGCCCCGAGTTTTTAAAAGACCTTGATACCCTTATGCATATTGTCAAGCCCATAATTAAATAAAATTTAAATCTAGGCCCAAAATTATTAAATCTAGGCCCGAAATTATTAAAATACAGTGCGAAGGTGTAAACAGAAGTTACACATGCATATGGCATGTGTAACCAGAAGTTACACATCCTTATGATATGTGTAATGCAAAGTTACACTTGTATATATATGCAAATAAATAGACATCAAAAAAAAACACAAAAAAAAAGTTATTACTTTAATATTCATTTACAATAATTTCTTAGCATGTGTAACTAGAAGTTACACACGCATCTGTTTAGTGTAATTGAGAGTTACATATGTGTCTATCTAGTGTAACTGAGAGTTACACATGCATCTGACTTGTGTATTCAGCGTCAACTCCAGTTCTAGCGAGACCATTACCACGTTTAAGCAATTAGCTTTTATGAAGTTATCTAAAACCTGAAATATAACAACAAGCAATCAGTATTTATACGATTAAAATGAACAATACATAAAACAATGTATATTTCAGTTTCACAAGCATCTGACTAGTGTAGCTAGCGGTTACACATGCATCTGAATTGTGTAACTGAGAGTTACACATGCATATAACATGTGTAACTAGGAGATACACATTCATATGGCTAGTGTAGCTAGCAGTTACACATGTATATGACTAGTGTAACTAGGAGTTACACATACATATTGATATGTGTACCCAAAATCAGTATGTGTAAGTAAAAGTTACACATCTAAGTAGAAACTACACATCTAATTTGCATGTGTAACTGGTATCTACACATCTAATTAGCATGTGTAACTAATAGTTACACATGCATCTCACTTGTGTAACTAAGAGTTACACATGTATCTAACTAAGTGGGCTGCTAGGTTGCTCCACTTCATCTTCTGATCATTACAAAAAAGATTCAGATGCAGATTATCAAAGACACGTAAATGAAACTCGGTGTGTACCTAGCAAACAAACTCACATTCTAGAACCAACATTTATACATCTCGAGAAAAAGATAGCATATTGCTGTGTTTATAAAACCAGTTCTTGCTAGTTGTATTAGCTAAGGATGCATCTTCCCAGTAGGCCTCTCAAATGTGTACACCCAAACTTTTGCCAAGGAATGCAAACATTAGAAGCATAAAAAGATCATGGTGGTAATTACCCGAGGTATTCATCAAAAAACCTCTGGTTACCAAAAAAGAAACACTGTTAAATGGGACTAAATTCGACTTCCAAGCCAAGCACACAGATTGTTCAGAAATATGAAGAGCTCAAAAAAAAAAACCGATCATCAGTGATTACGTATAATACTAAGACAAATAACTAATGTCAACAAGAATTCATGCCAGTAACTTTTAGTTTGACTGGTCTAAGACAAACAACTTCATACAGATTATAAATGTGAAGGTCTGATTGACTGTTTCAAGTTTCCAGCATTCATTTAGTATAACACTGTAATTCTAACGCAAATAACCAAGAAGTCGCTACACCTGCTACATATTCCATTTCCTGGAAAGGTGTTTAGAACACGGGTCATTAATATTTAGCATGGTATGTGAGGTAATTTTTAATAACCTGGCACAGAGACCTGAGAGAATACAAGCCCCAAAATTCACCGGGGTATAAGTACTTAATACTTTATTTGTCCTAATGCTGTTATGTGTACAACATGATGAAATATGCACTTTCGGTTAAAAATGAACTAAGGTGCACTTTGTATCAAAGCATCAAAAGGTGGCTAGTTTAGAGTTTCCACCAAACAGCAAATTAAATGATAACATTCTAAGCAATAAAGAACCACAGTTTCATAATATAGATAGAAGTCTCACCAGCATCTGCATCATCTGAAGCTTGACGATTTACAGAAAGCGGAGTTTGACTCCCCCCTGAAAGAGCAATAAAAACACCTTTAGGTACTCGTAAAAGAGGCATACTTAACAACCAAATAACTAAGACATCGGAAAATGAAGTACCTATAATCATCGGAAAATGAAGTACCTAACAACCAAATAACTAAGACACAACCAGTAAGAAACAACCAAAAAATTTACCTCAAGAGCAAAACATTGGCAGCATGACATCTGAAATGAAGTACCTATAATCATCTTTATCAGTTGACTTCTACTTCTCAGCACTGCTTTCTTTCATATATGTCAACACATATGAGCCTGGTGATAAGGATGAATCAGAGCTTTCTAATTTCTCAGAAAAGTACAACAATTGAGCAATCAAACTCTTTTGTGATTCAAGAGTGTTTTCTGTTGTTTCATCTATAGCCACTTGGATAAACAAACTAACCAATGAAGCAGTTCTCATTCAATTTATCAATTCTGATATCACCAGTGCCTCCTCATCCTCCTAAAGAACCCCTACCTGCACCACCAACATCACCAGACCAGTTCATATGAGTGGATGAAAAATCAAATCAAATCTATGGGTAACAGAGACAATGATTCTTTGATACTGAATCTCAAAACATTATTTTAGATCGTAGCTGCAAATTAAGATTTACGACGAATAGATATGGATTTTTTGTTCAAGTTTTTTCAAAAAATCTAAATCAAAACAACCAGAGTGAGTAGAAAATTGTAGATCTATGCTTCGATTTCAATTAATAATGTAGATCTATACTTATACTTATACGGTCATCTGCTAGGTTGCTCCACATTGTAGCCGCACGTTGAAAATCCAGGTGCATTTTCAAACATAATGTTTTCACAATTTAAAAGTCTCAAATTATAACCTGCATTGATCATAGGTTCAATTGTAAAAGTTTGCGATGCTTTCATCACTCCAACAGCTTTATTTCCTGTACTTTTGTCAAGGTTTAACACGAACTGACAGTAGAAAGCCACTTCGCTTGAGTTACAAAATAGATTACACTAATAATGTACACATCATGGACTAGTTTCAATTAGATGTTCTTGTGCTTTTTTGTTCTTTCGGACTACATAGAGCCAAGTGGGATGAAATGCACCATTATTCATTCAGCCTAAAACAAACAGCCATATTTAGGATATGATAACATGTGACTTGGAACCGATTAAAAAAAAAAAAAACAGGTGACTTGGAGCTATCTTAGGTTAAGAAAAATAAGACTTATATTATTCAAAGACCAGTTCACAAAAGATACTTGCATAGTGAGGAATGTTAGGAGCACAATGGAACGTATCGCCAATACCCTGTCCGCAGTATGATTTCACTTATTTTAACATATTAAAGATAGCAGAATTTGTAAGGATAACAAATTGTAAAGAACAAATTAAATTACCACATATAGCCCTCACATTGTAGCATGTCCATTAATGACCCCTCCAACTTCACGAAATCTAGCTCCAAGTTTAACTGGTATTTTGAACAAATATTTGAAAAATTAGTTTGACGCCCAACGGTTAGCATACCAGATGCATGAAGATATTTGCCGAATATGAGTTCAAACCAAACAGATATTGAAAAATTCTTTATCCATGCATAATCCATACCTAGTCAGTTGCTCAAGAAATGACCAATCCCACAAAGGCAAGTAAATAACATTCATTTATTGATTTATAATCATCCTGCGTAGAACAAAATATGCAGAAACCTAACTAAACTCAGACAATAACATTCACACTAACAATTACTAATGCACTGAGTAAAAAAAATTGGCTGACTGCATTTACCCAATCTTCATCACCATGTCCTAGTGCATTGACTGCAATATCTGAGGCCATATCCAAGTACTCATTCACTTCAAACATATAGACATTAAAATTCCCATCAATTAACTAGCAGTTGCACAGCCAATAAATTTTCATCCAAAACAACCCTGCAAAAGTATTTCTTCACTTCTCGTCTCAGGATCCATCTTCACAGAGCATATTAGGAAGAGATCTGAATTGAATTATGAAAAACATATCAAACAAAATAAAATTAAATTATGAAAAATCAAAATAAAAAACCAACAAATCGAACTTCACAACAGCATCAACAACAACAACAATAAACACATACCTAGATGCAAAATATGTTGGTTCATGAAAAATCACGTGGTTCCGCTCCTCCGATCTAAATAAAATCAACCAAAAACTATAATCAAAACCTAATCAAACTAAGAAAATAGAATTACCAAATGAGGAAAACCAATGAATCAAGCAGCAAATCTTACATAGAGTAGTTTCAAACAACAAATTGGAATTAATTGAGAATTCGTATATTGATGATCAGTTGCTAAATCAATTTGAATCAAATCAATTAGATCTATATATCGATTGAAACAAAAACTAATTAAGTCAATACCTGAGATATCTTCTAATCAACTAAAAATCCAGATTAAAATTGACGCGTGTAGATCATATCTATTAAGTTCAATCGAGTTGATTGAGCTGTAAATCAATTAAACATCATCAGCAGAGAATCATAAACATCGACAGTTGAGATCGATGAAACTAAAATCGTTTTCTTCTTCTCCGTAAAACAGCGACGTTGACGATCTGAAAACCCTAAAAATTTTCATAGCAGAGATGAGAGAGAAGTGAGAGAAAGTTAAAATGAAAATGAATCTGGAAATGAAACCTATAGCCTATTTCATTAGGTATATATAGTAAAGGGCATTTTTGGTATTACGAATTTCCCCCAAACCCTAAACTTTATTACCAAGCCCTGATATCTAAAGTTCTGGGCCTAGAAATATTAAAAAGTGAAAGTATGGAGTTGATAGGGGAGGATCCATTTAGTGGGGCTTCTATATATTTAAACCATATAGTAGGGGGTTCTAGTATTTTTCACATTTGTGAGTTTGAAACTTAAACATGTGGATGTGCATGATATTGTGAATTGGTTGAAGATTTCTTCTTCTCGATAAAGCTAAGCCGAACACAATATTTTACCCCTGTTGTCACGGAGAGATTAACCAAGTTTCCAGCTTGCAGTTAACGTATTAGATATTGAGATTTCTGTTTTCTGTTCATTGCTTTCAACATCCCTTCAATCTATTAAAACCACTTCTCAAAGAGAATCACTGGCCTGATGGTGTTCATACTTCATGGTAAGTAATGACTGTTTATATCCGTGAAATTGAATGACTCAAGGAACACCATTCATCTTAATCATCATTATTATTTTTGTTGTTTTTCTTTGTGCAATTTTACTTTTTGGTCAAGGTATTAAGTAGGCCCGCTTCTGGAGGTACTAAAGGGATACTAGAAGGACCAACTGAGAGAGGAAAAATCACCTTTTGATTTTGGAAGAGTTGTGCAAGGATCATTCATGTTTGAAGTTTTGGTTCTGCATTGCTTTTGCTTTCTTAGTATTTGGATCCTTTAAATAGTCATTTCGAGTCTCGACTAATTTTATGTTTTGTAGTGTTTATAATATATTACAACAATATAGTACTGCGACAGAAATAGTTTGATTACAGTACATGGTGATATGATCTTGCTTGCACAGTAGATGTTATAATGTTAATTTGTAGGTTCATAATGATGATAAAGTGAAGGCTTTGTTCAAGCAGAATCCTGGGGATCAATTTTGATGGAACCATTATTGATAGGATGAAAGGTTTTTATAGGAGGTAATCATTTACTTTATCAGCTATTAGTATCAGTGGCTAACTAAGACGAGCTTTCTATTGTTCTGATTGATTTCTCTATCATTTTGGGCTGTATTAAAGATGCATTCTTGCTTACCTACATTCAAACATTTTTGTACCATCACCTAAAATGCCAGGAATCATCTTATTAATCACGATACAATGCACATGGTCGTTCTTTGATGGATATGATTATTCATGACAACTCCCTACACATCACGAGATTATCATATAATTCACGAAGTTGAACTGTTATGATTTGTTAGTAATATATCCTGGGACTAACAAAAAGTTTTTCCGGTAGGAAATATATGCCCACGACGGAACTAAGTGTTTAAGAAAATATAAACCAGACAGGAGAAAATGCACAACACTCCGTGAATTATCCAAGATATAACATGACAGAAAAAAATAGGGTTAAGTGGCAAAATGTCCCAAAATAGACTTTAAGGTTGTGAAAATGCCCCGGACGTTAGTCAAAAGATGAAAATGCCCCGATCCGTTACTTTGTAGTAAAA
The DNA here is from genome assembly GCF_003573695.1 of Papaver somniferum. Taxonomy (NCBI): domain Eukaryota; kingdom Viridiplantae; phylum Streptophyta; class Magnoliopsida; order Ranunculales; family Papaveraceae; genus Papaver; species Papaver somniferum. Next base: position 82,622,029 of record NC_039367.1, on the reverse strand, counting down.
TGGTCAAAATGGGGCCTTTTGACTAGTCAATGCCTGGGGAAATGTCCAACGTACCCTTTAGCAAAAATAAAAGGTGTAAATATAGTTTGTTGACACGTGTTCAAATCTCAGATACTACGGATCTCGATAAAAATGGACGGTTAGATTGATTAAAAAGACACGTGTGCAAATCAAATGGTAGTAACGTGGACAACCTAGATTGTCGACACGTGGAAAGTGACTTCCACCTAGCCACACATGTGATTAACACGTGCACCTCCAATCTTATCTTCAACCATAGTCGAGTTTCAACCACAAATTTTTTTGATTTGTTTTCTTCACCAAATTTTCTTCAGCAAATATCGACAGACAGAGAGACAAGAGAGATCGAGAGACAGAAATATATCGAGACATTGATAACGATAAGAGAGATAACTTAGATCGAGAAGGGAAGATATAGATGAGAACTGATCAAGAGACCGTCGTCGAGGCTAAGTTCTGAAACCCGCGAGGTTGGTAAGTGTTGAACAGAGGGAAGAACATGTAATTTCTTGAACCCTAATCTTCTTTTGCTTTACTGTTTTGATTTGTGATTGAAGGGTTGTTTTGTTTGATTCGCCCTTGTAATTGAACGATTATGGAATTGAAATTAGGGTTTTTGAGAAACAGAATTAGGGTTTCAGAAAAACGAAATTAGAGATTCTTCTTTTGCTTTGTTGTTTCTGATTTTTAATTGAAGGGTCGTTGTTTTTGATTCGCCGTTGTAATTGAACGATTGTAGAATTGAAATTAGGGTTTCTGAGAAACAAAATAGGGTTTCAGATAAACGAATTTAGGGATATAATTTGGGTATTTTTCAATTTTGTATGTAATTGATTGTTCATAGTAGACTTTTGTTCAATTGGTCGCACATTACTGCAATTGAATGAGTAAGGATTTGAGTGTTCATAGTAGGGACAATATATTTCAGAATTTTAATTAGTGGGGTTAGTGGGTTTGATATGATAGACTGTTATAAATGATATTTGGGACTCTATAATTGGTATTTGAAGCCATATCTTAGTGAAATTATATGGCCAAGTACTGAAATCTTCAAACTATTAGTTGTAGTTCAAGTATTCACATCTGCTTGTATAGTTCTTTTCTTTCTCCAGTCTTCTTATATGATCCCCGTATTGTTGAGTTGAGTGGTAGTGATGCTGATCAGTGTTGTCTAGTGGATGTGGTTGTGACTTAACTTAAATGTATAAATGTTGATGGGCCTTCACTAATCTATAAAAGACAGTATGCATGTGATATTGGCTTGGCCATATACATATGTACACCCTGAAAGAATCCCTGATGGCTTGATGTATGTATATACCTTGTAAATTGAACTCTGAATTTTTTTTGTTTTCTTTTCTTTCTTGGATGTTTTATGCTTCTAATTTTCAATCCCATCAGCTCGTGCTCGGCTAGTCGTGATGTGATGAAGCCATTATTTACATATATATGACTTTGTATATACAAATAATGTATATGAGCTTATCATGAAAATAATACTTATCACATAATGTATATGAACTTTGTATATGGACTTGTTACATTTTTTATTGATTTATTTCTTTTTTGTTAAATGTTTCAGAATAGGTAGTGAGGATAGGAATTTCTGGATAACTGACATAGGTGGCCGGTTTAGGGACTCGTATTGTATTGGTTGTAAAGCTGGTACCAGTGAAGGCCTTGTCTGCACCAACTACTGCAACAACATCTGCATCAAAGAAATCTGGTGATATACCACCATTGTCAAATGGCAAAGCAGCTGCTACTATGCCATCTTCTTCTTCAGCTGGTTCCCAGAAAAAGGGTAAGACAACTACACCATCCTCCTCTACTGCAGCTGATGTTGGTGCTAAAAAGAAGGTGACACATCCATCTACTTCTTCTGCGCCTTCTACTGCTTGTTTTAACCGGACATACAATGGCACAGTGAATATCTCTAGCCAAACCATCAATATTACTGAACCATCATCTAAAAGGGTTTGAAAGCTAATTCAAAATATCAGTAGGTTTAAATGCTTTCACTTAATGACAGTTAACAATGGGTTCTTCTTTTTTATGCTTTTGTTTGTAATGGCGGACATCTTAATCACTATATGTTTGCAGTACTGATGGTGTTTTTAACTATCATTGCTTATGTAAGTGCAAACAGTTTAGCAATTTAAATTATGCAGTGTTGTTTTTTTGTTTTTTTGGGTAAGAATGCAGTGGTTTGTTATCTCGTTCTAATTTCATTTAAAAATTTTAAATTGCTAGCATGATGTCCATTGAAAAATAGAATGTAAATGGCTTGGATATGTGGCCGTCCATTTTTAATCACATGCCACGCGTCTCAATCTAACCATTTAGGACACGATGGCATTTCCGAAAAAGACTGCTAGAATCAATAAAATACACTTTCACGTGAGAGTCATTTGACTCAAATTTCATTGGATAACCGTTGGATCAAAATGCCACGTGGCGTGCACCGTTTCAACCCAATTCTAAAGGTTAGAAATGTAAATGTTTCACACGTGAGAGTTACATGTGCGGCGAATTTGACCATTTAACTCTCTTTTAACGGCTAAACTAACAGATTGGGACATTTTGATAACATTTTGGGGCATTTTCATCTTTTGCCTAACGTCCGGGGCATTTTCACAACCTTGGGGCCTATTTTGGGCATTTTGCCACTTAACCCAAAAAAATATTGCGATCTTTAACGATGAGTTCAGTATTATTAGGCTTACTCCGACAGGAAGAATGAATGTCAAGAATGAAGATTATCTCTATACGGTGAATTAGTACACAAGGATGGAATTCCAGAGAACTCTGGAATATACCGATAGTGGTGAATCTGGTGATAATTACTGGATATGTAAAGGATCATTTGGGTAATAACAATTTTTTGTGTTGCTTTTGTACGTAAAAATTGGTTTTGTGTAGTAGCATCTTTTGATTCACTGCACAATAATTAGCTTTTGTGTGGCTGGGTAGTCGTCCATCAGCTGGATGCTTAACAAGTAGCATAATTTCAGAGAAAATGTAAGTCTACATAAAATTAACACACAATGTCACATCCAACTCATCGGAATGCTTTTTCCAGGCTTCTGGAGGCTACAGATGTCCGTAAATTCGAGTCAAAGGAAGAATAAGATCATCACAATGAGTAACAATAAGATGATTTGGAATGATTTGGAGGCAGAGCAGGTCTGGAAAGTCGAGTTGAAGGAAAAATAAAGTCATCCTAATGAGAAAGAAACAAATGAAAAGGTCATGCTTCTCAGATTAGTTCTCAGCCCCCTCATTTGGTACCTACAAAATAACAAGAAAAGGAATAAGAAATGAAATTTAAAATTCCATACGAGTGAAAATGACATGTACCTTCTGGTCTCTGCCAACATTCCACACAATCATTACTATAAGACCTTTGGTGTTCATAAGCAATCCAAGAGTGACTCACCTCAAGGTATTAAGTAAGCCCGCATCTGGAGGTGCTAAAGGGATACCAGAAGGACCAACTGAGAAAGATGGAAATTCGGTTTCCTCTAAATCGGGATCAAATCCTTGTAATGTTGGCACGCTAAACCTGATGCCATCCTGATGAAAGAATTAGTGATGGCAAACGGTATGCTTCTAATACACAAACATGATGGATGTGGTAATGGACTGACCCAATAAGTTGTGTAGGCTAGACTAAAGAGTAGATGATATTTTAAATTTTAAGTAAGCTTTTTAATCAATCTCAATTTCAAAGCTCATTTCCTATTTTTGTTACCGTTTTGACGAATTAATAATTTTTAGTGACTACATGAATATCATTGTTGTCTCACATTTGTGATCAGCCATCATCAAAATTTAAGGCACACAGAAAAGACTGCTTCGGATATCTGTTGCGGGAGGGGAGAATTCACTTTTATTCTCTCTGAAAAGATTGGTTCTCAAGTGAAGGTTATAGAATCAAATTCTACTGTCTAATTCTTTTTAAGGGTCTCTAATTTATTTGAATGCTACCTAATGACAATGCGAAAGATGCTGATGATAGTGCTTAAGGTTAGATTCCAGCAGGATGCATCCATGACACTATATATTATTGGCATGGTCATAGATATCTAATTGCAAAGGTCAGTGATAGTTGTTTCATTTTTCTTTTCTTATTAAAGTGCTTAATTAACGAAAGTAGCATAAATTATTTGGAGAAGTTTTTCTCAACTTCGGTATATATGGGACACTATTCACTGTATAACTTAATAGTGTAAATTTTCCCTCTACTAACATGGGTTTTAATCATCTTACATGCTTATATTATCATCATTATGGTATACTACTTGCCAAAAGTGAGAGTAAAAGTTTCTCCCAAGTTGTGATTTGTTTTGTGCATAGTATGAGAGGACGTAAAACCCTTACGATGCCGATTCAAAATTGGCAAAAGAAAAAGGTCTTTGACCGTTTCTTTTTCCGACTAAGGTGTATTTGTCGATCTGAAGCAGACAAGAAGAGTTTTCATAGTCTTTCGCCATTCTTTGTTAGGTTCATATCATTAATCCAACATGCAATTAAACGCGGTGATGCCTACATTTCTTGCCTTGAATTGAAAACAAAACCAATAGATATTTGTTTTTATAGGAACATGAGCATGATTATTCCGGAACTTCATGTATATAAATTTGGTACTTTTCGATATATTAATAATTCGGAAAATGGGTCAGTTGTCCAAATATTTTTAAAACATGGTTTAAATGGACGAGTAAAAATTAGTATGAGTAAAATTGACACTAAAAAAATAGTAAGGATGAAACTGGATGCATCATGATGTAAATTAAAAATAAGAAAAAATATTTGAAAATGGGTAAGATGAAATTGTTTACATCCTGACAGTTTTTACATTTTTGTCCATTTAAACAGTATCAAAATCTAAATATCCTTTTCACCCAGAAATTGTTGATTTTGGTATTTTGAACCAATTTTGTGTTAACAAATATTAATTGTATTTCATTTTGAAAAGTCATTTAACGGGACCTCCTAAAATTTGCAGGTACTTGTATACTCAATAAATCAAGTTTAACAATCAACCTAAATAACCGAAATCTAACTCTCGCATATGATGCATTAGATGATCATATAGTTCGCTAATTAACCGAAATCAACTCTCCCCGTACCCAAAAACTATAGTTTAAATGGTGTATGTAGGCAGTAGGCTTCATCAAACATTTTCATGCATGAGTAACCGCCTAGCTTTTTTTTGCTTGGCCTGCAGAACAAACAGAAGTTCATTGGCTTTGCACTGGTTAAAACCATCGTTCGTTTAGTTCTTATTAGAAACGATGACCGTTAGTGTGGAAGAGAGCATCTGATGTAAGAGGTAGATGGTGATGGTGGTAAAGGTCAACGTGAGAATTTTTCTGGTGGCAGAGTTGATGTCGTGTAGCTGGTGATAAAAGCTGATATTAGGTGGCGGTAGATCTGCAAATGATGTAGGAGGTCCAAGAACTGGTGTTGTGTAAGAACTACGAGGGGAGGTCAGTGACAATAAATTTCTAGGGGAATGACAACACCCATGTACCTGGAGCGAATTTTAGTTGCATACTAATTTTAATTTATGCTTTGGAGAAGGTCTCACCTATGTGGGGCTTTGGTGAAAAAATTGAGCTGTGCGCAGATAAGTTTATTTAATCAATATTGGATTTATGGAAGCAACTGCACATTTCTTAAATAAAGTATTGCTTAATCATTTTGATTTTGTTGCCAAATTAATACATTTGCATGGAATACATGGATCATAACGCCCATGAATTCTAAGACGTCTAGAACCACATATCATTTCTTTTTTTTGTCCATTAGCGATGCAACAAAACCAATCCAACAACGATGGCTTCCGCAACATGTTAATTTAGTTTTCTTTTTATTTTATTTTTTAATCTTAGATGGCCCGGATTGGTTTTTATTTTATTTTTTAATCTTAATCATTTATTTTTTAATCTTACTTTTTAATCTTCCGTAACACGGATTGGTTCTTTGCGTTTTAGTATATGGTCCACGAGATTGTGCTCAAGTGGATGTAATAGAATGGAGTCATGATATCTTTTAACATTAAAAGAAAAAAAATTAAAAGAAAATGATAATAGAGTTCCCTGTATTAGCTAGGTTTGTATCTGGTCACCGAGCTGCTTAAACACCAAACTCATCTGATTTATAGCTTTTACAGCGTAAACTCAATAGACTTGAAAATGCGCCAGATAAACATCAGCCAATATTGGGATCAATAGTTAGAAGGAAAATAAATATTCCTCTGATTTGGAACCGTGTTTTTAGTTTGAAACTTGTTTTACCTCTTTCAGATGAAAATAATTGAAGTGTTTTTGGTCTTTGGATATTTCTGATTTTCTTTGCATAAAAAGAAGAAGGAAGATATTTCTGATTTCCGGATAGCAAATTGACTCATTTGACACCGTTAAGGTATAACAATTGCTAAATGGTAAAAGAAGTTGATGGTGTATGTGCACACTGTTTTTACATTTTATTTTATAATTGCATTGTTGACAAATTTTCCATCTTAGGTAAGTTTAGCATAATGAATTTGGTTGTGTCTATTTTGCCCAACAGATGGAACAGTTGGAATCATTTTTTCCTATCCGTTAAAAATAATTTGACTAATCAAAAAAAATTCGTTTTGAAAATGTTCCAACAAATCTGGTCCACGGGTGCGGGGCGAAGCCCCGCCACACCAATCGTCGATTCCCACCAGTCCCGGTGCGTAGCACGGGTTACATACTAGTTTATTTAAATTCTAAGTTATTTGGAAGATGATTTTGCAGTATTAATCTTTATTGGTTTTATATATTGCAAATAATGTTGTGGGATATATGTGTTTACGTTTGTGAACTATGATTGTCCCATATATGTCAAAAGTTAAGTCTATTGTGTCATTATGCAAATATTGATGGAAGATAGAATGAACTTTTGAATTATATGTCAAAGATTAAGTTTATGGCATCATTATGCAAATATTGATGAAGTATAAAATGAATCTTTGAATATTTCGCAGTATTAATAAGTTAAACACAAAGGAAATAGAGAAAGAGATGCACTCTTATTAGGAGAACAAACTTGAGATCTATTATATCATTCGGTTTTCATACGGTCTTTGCTGCTTAGAGGCATGAGACATCTATTTGCATGGATCGGGTATGAACACCCATGATCTTGTGGGTCTCAAGGAGTATAAAGCTATGTTGTGCTAAGATTTTAGAGTATCCTAGTATCGGCTTGGGGCTTGGACTCTTACAATATAATATAAGTCCTGGACTTAAAGGAGCCATATGGTATTCAGTATACACAAATATCAAAGACAGAACCGTAGAGCAGTTCCTATGGACTCAACAGACTTGAAGTTTGTTGATTTTGCTCCCACTATGGAATCAACAAACATGAAAAATGGATGTTCAAACCAAGAAATTTGTTGGTTTGTTGAGTGAGTTAAAACATGTAGCGCGCGCTTGATGATAGGTCGAACGAGCTTCGCACCAGCGCTGGCGTTTGAGCCAAAAACGCTGGCGCTTGTATTTCCAACCCGCGTTGTTACTTAAAGCGCAAGCGTCTTTCCTGAAACCGCTGTGTTTTTCATTGAAGCGCCAACGACTGAATCTGGACGACTGAAAACTCTTGTGATCTAACGGCTATAATTTTTGAGTTCTATAAATACTCCTCATTTAAACTTTAAATTCACACATTCTACACATTACTCTCAAATTATCTACAAAAATGCCTCCCAGAGTTCATGGTGTTAGATTCACTCAACAAGAGGATTTAGCTATTTGTAGAGCCTTTGTTTTTCACACACAAGATGTTAACTTTAGTAATGTAGCTGAATCGACGTTGACTTTCTGGGAGAAAGTTTACATAATGTTCACCGCTGAAACGGGGAACATTAATGGGCGTGATTCTCACAGATTGTCGCATCGTTTTAGTTCAATCAGTAGGAATGTATTGGAGTTCGTCGCTTTACTAATTGAGAATCACAAATAAGCTCAACGGTGAAGCCGAACATGAAGTGGAACCCAGAACTCTAGCGATGTGGCCAGCATCTCACCACGGTCGTCCTTTCGACTTTCATTCTTTTCAACATTGTAGGATCAAAATCTCGCAATGACAATGTTTCATCGAAATTATCAATGACACAGCACAACAGCGTCGCAGAACAATTTCAGAAATGATAAAATAAATGACGTCAACTAAGATCACGAGAAAGATATGATAGTCATGCGAAAATTAGAGAGTTTGCGAAATTAACATTTGTAAGGTTGCGAGAATGTCGCAGACCATACCCGAAAATGAAGGACAGATTAGCTGTCATCCACTATGTATTTCCTTATAAATAGTCGTTCGAGTTGTAAAGAAGGGGAGGGATCTTTTTTGAGTAAGAAACAAGTAAATAGGAGAGAGAAAGTTCAGAGCAAAGATCATTCTTGATTTCTTTATCTTTTCTTGTAAGAACATTCAAAGATTAATCAATAAAATTAAGAGTGTAAACCTAAAAATGAGTTGATTAATAATGAAATCATATGAGGGGTGTAGTGTAGGATTTCCTGCAACTACATAATGGCGCTAGAAACAGGGACTGAAGATCGAAAGTTGAAGATTGTTGTTGAGAATATTCAAATCAAGAAAGTGATTAAATAAATCAGTGAATCAGTTAGAAGAAAGATGAATAGAATTAATGAAGATGACAAAAGATTGGAGTGTAATATGATAACAAAAACGATGATTAATGAATTCCATGAAAACATCAAAGGAAGAATACATAAACGAAATTTTGAAGGAAGGAAAGTTATGGCGGTAGAAAAGACATCACCCTTGAAAGATTGGGAAAAGCAAAAAATTACATTCATGGCGGCAGAAATACCAAAAGAAAATTTGAACCACACATCTCCATTGGTTATCACAGTGCCTATTACGCGAAAAGAGAGGAGACAACGACAAAATCCACAGGAGAATGGATATTGAACAGAACTTTAATCGATACAGGAAGTTCAGTGGATAAATATTTTATCACGCATTCCGGGGAATGGGATTTAAAGATGAAGAAATGTCCAGTTCAACATATTTTGTTCACGGCTTTGGAAAATCCACAACAAAACCTAAAGGAGAGATAGTGGTACGAATTCCACTTGGAGAAATCGAAACACATGTAACGTTGTGCGTGGTGGATATGGAATCGCCATATAATATGTTATTAGGAAGACCATGGATACATGCGATAAAATGTGGTATCAACGTTGCATCAATGTATTAAATTCCCCACACCAAATGGAATAGGTGAAATCAGAGGAGATGTTGACAATGCGAAATTATGTCATCAATTGAAGTAAAGCATTATGAAGGACAAGCAAAAAAGAAACAATTTCGCAGAAAGTTGGCAAAGGAAGCAAAGAAAGAAGAAGAATTTAGAGTATATATGATAAGGGCAAAAAAGGCAAAGGAATACCCAGCGAAATTTCGGAAGAAGGAGAAGGACCTATGAAAAAATAAAAGAACCAACACCAATGGGAGAACCTAAACCCAGTTACACTGCCGCAGAACCAACAAAAGAAATAAACGTTGGGACTATAGAAGAACCTCTAATATTGAGAATTGGAACCAAAATGGATGGAAGAAGAAAGAACTGTTAACTTGTTGCGAGAATATAAAGATGTTTTCGCAGGAAGCATGGATGAGATACCGGGAATAGATCCATCAATTGCATGCCACAAGTTGGAGATTAACAAAAATGTGAGACCATTTAAACAGAGAATAAGAAAAATTGCAACAACTTACCATTCCCAAATAGAAGAAGAACTACAGAAAATGCTTGAGGCGGAATCATAAGAGAAGCTAAATACCCAGAATGGATAGCGAATATGGTCATTGTCCCAAAGAAAAACAAAGGAATCAGGATTTGCATAGATTTCATTTCACTGATTTAAACAAAGCTTGCCCCAAAGATAGTTTTCCGTTACCAGATATTCCTCAAATGGTGGAATCCGCAGCGGGAAATGATAGGGTATCATCTTTAGATGGGTACAAAGGGTATAACCAAATCCCTCTCGCTGAAGAAGATCAAGAACATACTGCTTTCTTTGCCCCTAGAGGTTTATATTGTTACACGAAAATGCCATTTGGTTTGCGAAACGCGGGAGCGACATACCAAAGAATGGTAGAGAAGGTGTTCGCAAAATGGATACACAAAACATTAGAAGTATACGTGGATGACATGTTAGTAAAGAGTAAAGAAGCTAAAGACCATGTACAAGACCTGAGGGAGATTTTTGAACAAATGCGGCAGTATAACATTAAATTGAATCCTGAGAAGTGTACTATTGGAGTTGCATCGGGAAAATTTTTAGGCTACATTGTATCAAAGGAAGGAATACAGGTTGATCCAGAAAAAGTGCAAGCAGTTCGTGACATGCCAACACCAGCAACAATAAAAGATGTACAGAAGTTGAATGGGCTTCTAGCTTCGCTGGGGAGATTCATTTCGCGATCATCAGACAAATGCAAATATTTTTTCGATATACTCAAGAAGGGTGCGAAATTTAAATGGACTGATGAATGTGAAAAAGCTTTTCAAGGAATCAAAGAACATCTTATGAATACAACTATTTTACAAAAAGCAGAATCAGGAGAAGAATTATTGATCTATCTTGCGACGACGTCGCATGCATTAAGTGTTGTGTTATTGCGAGTAGACGCAGGAGTGGAGAAACCCATTTATTACATTAGCAAAACTTTTAATACTGTGGAGAAGAATTACTCAAAGATTGAAAAGTTAATCTTAGCATTAGTTTATGCATCATTTAAGCTCCGCATATACTTTCAAGCACACAAGATAAAGGTATTAACAAAAGTACCAATTGAATCAGTGATGAAGAATTCTAAAAGATCAGGAAGAGTGGAGAGATGGAATGCACAAGTAGGCCACTTTGATATTAAATATGAAATTTTGTCTTCACCAAAATCACAAGTTGTTGCAGATTTCTTGGCAGAATTTCCTTTAGAAGAAGATGAAGCAGTAGAAGAAATGATGGATGTAGAAGAAGAACATGGAGATCCAAAGATTTATTAACAGAACCAAATAGATGGGAGATATTGGTAGATGGATCATCAAATGGAGAAGGAAATGGAGTTGGAATTGTTTTAATTTCGCCAGAAGGAATAAAAATGGCTTTTTCATTCAGATTGGAATTTGCATCCACTAATAATGAAACAAATATGAAGCTGTGATACATGCCTTAAAATTCGCAATAGAAATGAAACTAGAAAATGCCAGGATCACTAGTGATTCGCAGCTAGTTATTCGCCAAATAAAGGGAGAGTATACTACAAATGAACCATCCTTGAAGAAATACAAGAAGCTGGTTGAAGAATTGTCAGCGAAAATCCCAAAAATAAAATGGAGGCACATTTCAAGAAAAGATAACAGACTCGCAGATGCTTTTGCTTTCATCTCAAGCATGATGACAGATCCAACTGCGAGATGCATAAAAATACAAACACTTCTGTCACCATCAATCAATAAAGAAGAAGAAGACGTGGACGTGATGATAATAGACAATGAAGAAGAAGAACAAATTAACAATATCGCAGACTGGAGAATCGAACTTCATGCATATTTGGCGAAAGGAGAAACAGTAAGAAATAGATTGGAAACACACAAGTTAAAAAGCCGTGCAACGAATTATGAATTAAGAGATGGGTTGTTATACTGAAAATCCTTTAATGGACCATCACTCATATGTTTGACACGAGAGGAATGAGAAAAGGTGTTAAAAATGTTACATAGTGGAGGAAGATCTTTGGCACATAGAGCAAAAATGCAAGGTTATTACTGGCCATATATATGCATGAAGATGCAAAACAAAAATCAAGACGTTGCGAAGATTGTCAGCGGCATGGAAAGAAAATACATGCACCTGGAGCACCATTGTCATCTTCAACTAGTGTATGGCCTTTTGGAAAGTGGGGCTTAGATATTGTGGGGCCATTTTTACCAAGATATGGACAAAGAAGATACTTAATAGTCGCAACAGATTATTTCACGAAATGGACAGAAGTGAAGGCAGTACATCATATTCGCGACAAAGATATCTTTACATTCATATTCGAAAATATCATTTGCAGATTCGGAATTCCTGCACAGTTGGTATCTGATAATGGGAAACAATTTGAAGGACAAAATATAGAAATGCTACTTAATGCATTCAAGATAAAATGTGGAAAATCTACTCCTTTGTATCCACAAGCTAATGGGCAAGTAGAAGCAACAAACAAAAAAATTGCAGATATATTAAAGAAGAAATTGGAAGGACATCACAGAGCATGGTGCGAACAAGTACATAATGCAGTATGGGCTTATAATACAACTAGAAGAGAAGCTACTGGAATGTCACCTTTTTGTTTAACATACGGAGTTGAAGCGGTGTTACCAACAGAAGTTGTTATTCCGACAACAAAAAGAGAAGCTTGGGAGAAAAATCTTAGTGCGGGCTTGATTTTAAATAAACTTGATGAATTAGAAGAAAGAAGAGAAAAAGCTTTACAACATATGGAGAATTATCAGCGAAGATTAGCCAGAATATAATAAACGTGTCAAAATACGCGAATTTCAACCAGGAGATTTAGTTCTGCGAGAAACACCAATATATCAGCGAGAAAATGGTGGAAAATTAGCGAAAAAATGGGATGGACCTTACATCATTAAGGAGATAGTTGGAACAGGAGCTTATAGATTAATGGATCCAGAAGGAAGAGATGTTGGTCATAGATTAGACAGACCATGGAACAGGTTGTACTTAAAAATATTATCCGTAAGAAGCTTTGAGAAGTTATGGATTCTGAAAGAATAATTGCAGATTACTCATATCAAAACAAGATCATGATGTGCGAAATTTTCGCAGAGATAATCACAGAACAATGACATAAAAGAAAGGGGCGAACCTTTATGGCGTACACCCTAGTTCGCGAATAAAATTTCGCAAGAGGCAAATGTAAGACCTAAAGTACGTCATATTAGGGGGTACCTGTTGCATGGCTCAGGGAAAGGCTACACCGCCACCGGAACCTGAGTCATGGAGATTTGGGGTCAATAAAGCCCATCCGGGAGAGGCACCTTGGATTCTCAGCTTAAGCATATGACTTGGGTTGGGCGACTAAGGTAATAAGGACTCTCCCAAGGAGTGCAGATCTGATCAAGGCGCCGAGGTACACGGTTGAGTCAAGAGTGCCAGGGACGTTTGAAGCGTACCTTGCCATTCTTGACAAGTCTTGGCTTATACTGCACTCGGCCTGAAGAAAACCCCACTTAGGGTGCAGTCTCGTAACCATAAGCCCTATAGGTAAAAGGGATAAGAGGCTGCGAAAAAACTGGTTGTTGTTAAGACTGGATGGGAGGAGCTAACCTTGTATGGTAGAAGTACGCCTCCTTGAAGGGGCAACCAGGGGGGAGATAAGGGCGGCACCCTCCATTAGGGAGCTGATAAGTGTCTTAAGACGCAAATGTCATGAGGCTTTTTATTCGCAAGGATATTAAGGCTTGTCATATTTGTGCAACAATCTTGAAGAGGCAATACTACAAAAGAAAAGGATAAGACGATATCAATAGGTTTTCGCATGAAAGTGCGAAGACGTCCTGCGATTTCGTCGCAAGACGGCAATGTCATGGGACTTTATTTTCGCAAGAATATTTAGGTCTGTCATATTGTCGCAACATTCCTGAAGAGGCCATAATACAAAAGAAAAAGTTAAGGCAAGATCAATGGGTTTTTGCATGAAAGTGCAAGGACGTCCTGCGATTTTGTCGCAATGACAAGAGGTGGCATAATAAGACCTTTAATTAGGAAGGCAAAATAAGACCATATGATCAAACAAAATATTTATAAGTATTCATAACATATTATTTTTTTGTAAGAAAGATAATGAGAGGCAAGTATGGGAATCAATACACAAGAAGCATTATCTTTATCATCAACAAAATATTAAAAGGAAAAGTTGACTCCAAAGTTGGTTGAAAAATGTAACTCGCAAAAGTGATAAAAATAAGACAGTTCAAGAAGACAAAGATAAATAAGAAGCTCAAGATTCAGTATTAATTTCAGTAGCAGGAGATAACAGAAATTCTTCGTCAATATTCTCGCAAGCCTCTCCTTCATTTCGGTTTTGATCTTCGCCTTGACTAGCATCTTGATTATCGCCAGCAATTACTTCTTCAGGAGAAATTTCTTTCTCATTCTGATTAACACCAGCAGATGCTTCTTTAGAAGGAACCTCTTCTTCATCTTCTAAGAAATTATCCTCTGCACCGCTTTCGTAATCATAATCACTATCAGCACGACGAGGAACTTCATCATCATCTACTTCTAAAGGATCAATTGATGTAGGAGGAAGAGAGTTGGACAATAAAATGTCATTTACAAGGACTTCAGCCCGGAGATGAACTTGGCGAAGAAGTGCTCTCTGATGATTCCTATCTTGAATATCCTTAAAATAAGCAAGATAATCAAGTTTTCTTTCTGCTCGGTCGCGAGAACCAGTAAGGGTAGAGACGAGCAATGTATTTTCTTTGCGAATTTTGGCAGCCTCCAAAACAGAAATGGAAGAATGAAGATTCTTCTCAGACTCTGCGAAAGGTAGAATACAAAATTTTATTAAGATAAGGAATTCAGAGATATATGACAAAGAAAAGTTAATTAAGGCAGTCAAACTATTATGACTACCTTCCTTTTGCGAAATAAGGTGTTGAATCAAGGACAAACAACTGTTCTCCCAACGGTCCATTGCGTCATCAAATTTATCTCCAACTAAACCTTTAAGTCGAGACTGAAGATTTTTCTCTTTAGAAATAAAAAAGGCATTTTTCTTCGCAAGAGAAGAATAAGATTCTTCTAATTTGGAATATTGTTCTTTAAGATGATTCGCCTTTACACTTAAAGCTATTCTACCTTGAATGAGTGTATCTCTTTCAGCGATAGATGACTTTGTTACTTCTTTAAGTTCATTTCTCAAAGAGCGAAGAGATTGCTCTTGGTCATCACATACTTTTCGAAGAATACTAAGTTGTTGCGAAGATATCGCCATCTTGTTTAAATAAGTTCTCTTCTCTTAGGACAAGGTTTTATTCTCATATGATAAAGTTTCCATCCCTAAATTAGCTTTAGTTAAAGAATAAGAAAGACGAGATACTTCATTACTTAATAAATCTTGTCTTTGAATTATTGGGTATTTTCACTGGTAAGATTATTTATATGATCAAGAGAATATGAATAGAGGTTATCTAATTGGTTATATTGATCCATCAAGATTTTTTTATCAACACGGGATTCTTCAACAGCAGATTCAAATTGATATCTCTCCATTATTCGTTTATGGTTTAAAGCTTAACATGCGAAAGAGGGATTTCCCGGATAATTAAATATGAGAAGGATAAAACCATTAAAAAGGCAAATTAAAGACACAGATAAGAAAATTATACCTCTCAATTCATCATTCTTTTTGCGAAGATTATCACGATCCAGTAAAACATTATGAAGCTTCTGATTTTCGAGACGGAGAGCATTACATTCTTTTTCCAAAGATGTATGCGAAACAGCTCTGTCAGAACCCAAATGCTTGCTCAGAATTTCGCAAACATTAGACTTGATAGGATCAATAGAAGACTTCTTGACATCATCCAGAACTTCAGATAAAACTTTGAAGGCAATATCTATCCCTTCCACGGTTTCTTTCGAAAGAGGAAGAGACTTAGGTAAAGAACTGGTAGAGATAGAAGGTTGAGAAACATTCTCAATGGGAAGAGAAGATGTTTCATTCACAACAGGATCCACAAGGGGAGTTTCAATCATTGAGAGGTCAGCTGAAGAAATGAAGTCTGAGGAAGTTTTTCGCGAATTGGAGATAAAGGTTTATCTTGCGAAGATGTTGCAGAAGATTTATAAGAGATGAGTAAGTGGAATGGAACAGAAGTTGGAACAGTTTTAAGGTGGTGAGATTTCTTGATTGGTTTATTAACACCTTTATCACCCTGCGAATTACAATCCAGATAAGAAACAGAGGCAACAATATTGTTATTATAAAAGGATAGTGTTTCTTACTACCTTCTCATTCGCAGACTTTCTTTTATGCGCAACAACCTTATGATGCGACTTGGGAATGTTATGGTTCTGAACTGTAAATCTAGTGTTGGAAGCGCTTTTACTGAAATAACAATAGTATGGGAATCACATAAACAACATCAAATAAGGCAATAAACAAGATCAATTTCAGCAAAACTCATAAAGAAGAAAAAAGAAAACTAACCTTGATGAATCCATGGAAGATAATAGCAGGGAGATTGTTTCGAAGAAAATTATGAACTATGAAGATTTGCAGAAGAAATAGTATGAAGATGAAGAAGAACTTAAAAAGATCGAAGAAGAAAGAAGAAAAGTTGCAATAATGGAATTTGCAGAAGAACGATGAAGTTACAGAGAAGATAAAAAGAAAGAAAAAGAGAGTGAAAAGTAATATATATAGAGGGAATTTCTACTCGAGAAAATAAACAAGATTAATACGGAAAGATATAAGCGGTTAAAAAGTAACGGTTACAAAAGACATGTCGAGAAATAAATGGAAGAAAGAATACATGTGATAAATGCAGAATATGAAAAGATAAGCAGCTGCGGCATTTCTCACATCATTCTCTACTTTGCAGAGAAGATATGAGAAGAGGCAAGATGTAGGATCAGAATCTCGCAATGACAATGTTTCAGCGAAATTATCAATGACACAGCACAACAGCGTCGCAGAAAAATTTCAAAAATGATAAAATAAATGACGTCAACTAAGATCACGAGAAAGATATGATAGTCATGCGAAAATTAGAGAGTTTGCGAAATTAACATTTGTAAGGTTGCGAGAATGTCGCAGACCATACCCGAAAATAAAGGACAGATTAGCTGTCATCCCCTATGTATTTTCTTATAAATAGTCGTTCGAGTTGTAAAGAAGGGGAGGGATCTTTTTTGAGTAAGAAACAAGTAAATAGGAGAGAGAAAGTTCAGAGCAGAGATCATTCTTGATTTCTTTATCTTTTCTTGTAGGAACATTCAAAGATTAATCAATAAAATTAAGAGTGTAAACCTAAAAATGAGTTGATTAATAATGAAATCATATGAGGGGTGTAGTGTAGGATTTCCTGCAACTACAAACATTCTTAGGGTGCTCGACAAATACGATCCCTACATCGCCCTAGGAATTCCACCACCCGCCGAGAATTGACGCATATGTGGTAGTTGTTTTAATCTAATGTATTTATTTTATTCTCATGTATGATGTGGTTGTTCAATGCAATATGTTTTTATTTATGAGATTGATGGTGCAATGTTTAATCGAGGAAAAATTTAAATTACTTATGATATTGATGGTGCAAATGTGAAGACATCCACATGTTTGGTTTTAGATAATCGTAATAACACAAAATAAACAACAAACTAGATAACATAATACCATAGTGAATCGATTTTTCCTTCAACTTCAATCAACCAACTCCACCAAAAAACACTTAGGACATTCCCAGAAATGCTTTCCATATGTGTCTTCTTCATAAGAAGTCCGCAAATGCATAAAAGTCTTGCAATCGGGCTTTGAGCATCCACTGATTCTCCATGGACAATGTTTGTATTCGTGATCTCCATATCCACAATGCTTGCAGTGCAATAACTTCTTCTTCAATTTGGATTTAAGTTTGAAGTTTTTGCAGAGTGTTGCAATCTTTTCTTCCTTTTCTTTTTTAATCTTCATAGCATCATCTAGCATATGTGGTTCCTCTGGACAGTATGAAAAAGAGGATATAACTATATGCAAAACATATTTTTTTCATAGGGTAATCACTGGTATGGGCTTTCAAGACGCTTATTTTTGGGAGAACGTTTTTTCAATGTTCGTCTCACTGACGGGTGATGAGTGCTAAAAAGTGCATATTTCTATATATTTTTCTTGGCATTTAACTCATCTTTTGTGCATTAATTCTACATTTTATCCCATATTCTGTATTTTCATTGTTTTCAAGAATAAATATTTTTATTAACTAATTTTGCATTTTTAGGTACCAAATAAAGTTTGGATGACTTGCGGAGCAGAAAAGAGCATAAAAGTAGTGAAAAGCCGGAAGAAATTACGCAAGGAAGCCGCAAAGAATGGAGCACACGTCCAAAAAGCTAGGAATGGGCTCAAGAAGGAAGAATTGTTCTTAAAGAAGATATGGGCTTGGCATACCCAAGGCCCAAAACCCTTGCCCAAACCCATTTTCTATATCCATAACCGCCTCCATTCTCAGCCGTTAGATGGGACTACATCGAAATCCTACGGTCGCTCCTTCGTAGAGCATCAAAATCTGAAGTCTCTGCAAAACACCACAACGCTTAAATTCCAAGCCTTCAGATTAGATTGTAGTTGAATCCAACGATCGCTTCTTTTCCTGCGCATCAAACCTCGATACTTCCGCTTAACACTACAACACCTAACTCCATCTGGTGTCGTTAATTTTGTTGTATTGCATAATCCAACGGTCGCTTCAGGATCCACTTCATCTCACCGTCAGATTGATCTTTCATCTCCATATCCCACGGTCGAGATTCGCCAAACATCTAACTCGATGATCCCGCTACACACCATAGCGACCGAACCCTATGACCTAACCAAACATCCCCTTCTTCCCAAAATAATCGACCTTCACCTTCTTCCTCTCCACCATACCCTGTGCAGAACCACCACCATCACCCTGCCACTGCCATCGCCACCACCTACTCCATAGCCACCTAAACACCACCACCAACTCCACTATAATCATTCCCCCCATCTTCTAGCTATCTATCCTACCAATTTCTTTTCTTTTCTTTCTCAGAAAACCCTAGGAAAGAAATTGGTACAATAGCTAGGGCTAGAGAAGAAATCAGAGGCATGGAGAAGAGCAGGAAACTAAGGAGAAGAATGGGTCGAAGTCAGTAGCGTGTAATCGCATCAATTTGGGTAAGAATTTACCAAACCCTAGTTCTGTCAATTTGGGGTTTTTTACATAAATCCTAATTAGGTTGAGATAGAGCATGGAGAAGATAAAGTGGGCGATATAGGGTAGGTAATTGAACCTAACTACGATTTTCTGTCACATTAGGTAGAACCCTAATGTCTACTGTTTTGGGAATTTTTGGGTGAAAAGGGTGTAAACCCTAATTATGTAATTGGGTATAAAAAGGGAACTGTGGGTGTGATATAAAGGCTTATGCCTGGATTAGCCAGTGTGTCACCCAAGAGCACTGGAATAGCCAATGTCTCAAGGGTTAGTGTTTAATTTGCAACTATCTTTATGTTTATTCCATTACTCTTATTTAGTTTCAATTCAGTTCATGTTTTTGTTTTATGTCTTCTGTGTTTGTTTATGATCAGTTCAATGCTCTGTTTAGTAATTGTTTTGTTTTTGTTGATGTTATGTGAGCTCACATGTGTATGTGTATAGCTAGGCTGAGATGATGCCTTAAGTCACTGTTAGTGGTGGAATGCTAGGTTATAATTCATGTAAATTGAGTTGATTGAGTAATGGAGGAATTTAGTGCTCAACTGTGCTTGTGATTGATTGTGCTGTCAAAAGACAGCCAATGCTAGGAGTAAACAGTTGAGCAAGCTTCTTCTCCTTCCATTCAATTTATGTATACCCTGGAACATAGGCATGCTTGAACCTTCCCCTAGCTCCATTAGGGACAGGGATTTAACATAGAATTACACTATCTGGCTAGGTCACAAGGTGGATTCATAACCTAGTTGTGTTGTTTCTCTGTTTTGTATATGTAGTTTTGCTCCCCTGCCATTGCCCTTGGCTTAGGCCTTGGTTTGCAACTGTCTTGATTTATCACTACCACATTGCCACTACCATGCCATTGTTAATATGCACATGTAGATCACTGTTGTTTTATCATTGTATATATTGCCACATTGTATATAATGACACTATTTCCATTGCCATTGTCCACTTTCCCTCTGATATATTGCCCTGTTTTGCCTTGTTCTGCCCTGTTTTGCTTCCCTGCCCAGCCTGCATTACCCTACTGCTGCTGTTGTGCCTCTCTTCCTTTGGCTGTGCTGTCCACAGTACCAGTCCTCTCTTGTCACTGCCCTGTAAATATCCTCTCATGTTGGCCTTGTACATACATTGTTTCACTTTGTTACTTCCTCACTGTCACTTTCTGTTTGCTCACTGTCTTTCTTTACCATTCTTGTTCACTGCTCTCTTGTTAATGCCCACTTTGCTCTCAGCTCTGTCACTTCTCTTCTTCTTTAAGCCCACTGTGAACTCTTAAGGTTAAAGACGGGCCCAGTTCACTGTGAACTCAAAGCCCAACGCACTTGCAAAGGTCCAGAATCAAGTTTAGAGATCCAGGGCTCAGTTCACTACACTGAGCCCAAGCCCAAATTCAAAACCAAAGCCTAGTTCACTGCCAGGCTCAAAGGCCCAAGGCCTAAAGCACTTCATCATTACAAACAAACCCACTAAGCCCAAAGCACAATTAGAAACCCAATAGCAATTTAGAGCCCAAATAGCTAGAAACTCCAAACACCCCCAGTCTCTGTGGATCGACCCGTACTTGCACGAGTTACAACCGACGACCGTGCACTTGCGGTATTACTGTAGGCCCGTTTTTATCGCTTAATTTTCACACTCCTCCGGGCCCACCAACGGGAAACCCAGGAAACCGAGGTGATCGTCGATTGCGTGCTCATTTTAAATTTATTAGGCTTGCCGTCCAGCCATTTCTTGCTTCGGTAATGGAAATTGATCGAGAAAAGTTCATCGATGTAACTGAAGATGAAGTGATCCAAACAGCTCTTAATAATTGGGAGGAAGCTAACGGTAAACCTTTTCGTTACGAAGCGTGTTATAGAACTCTAAAAGATGGTCCATCTCAAGCACATCTGTATTGCACTCGAATGTCGCTCCCGGTCTTTACAATGAAAGAAGATGTTACTCTTGTTCGATGTTGGTTACATCGTATGATGAGACCAATGAACAATGACTATTTCTGGGAAAGAGTATTGGGACATTTTGTAGCATGGCGGAACGAAACCATAAGAAACAGTAAGAGCCTAAAACTAAGAATTGCATTCATCACTAAGGAAGTCAAACATTATACAAAAGTTTTGTGGATGGTCCACCGTAGCTATTCTGGATTATCCAACGAAGAACTGGTGAGTATCTTACCTTTGTCCTCACTGATCAACTGCATCATAAATATCTGAACTTGTTGTTTATCTGTTTTACAAAAAACCATCGCTCAGACCAAGTTTACTGAAGAAAGCGGAAGAGAGTTTAAGCATTTTGAATGTTATGAACTCTACAAAGAGAATGTCGTTGGATTTGATGTTTTTGTTGTAGTTTATTAAAATGTAATTTGATGTTATTTGCAAGTTTAAATTGTAATAAATTTCGCTTAATCTGAAGTGGAAATCTATTTTAAAATCTAAATATTTTCATTCATTGATATTACTGCCAGTTCTTTTACAAGATATAAACTTAGACAATAATAGAAAGTACTAAACTACTAAACGACTTCAATAAAAATCAAGTACAAGTTTTGGCCTACTGTTTATCTTCATTTGACGTATCTTGCATTCAATGCGCTCTTTGACAGTTTTGCCTTTGTTTTTGAATTTGTTGTTGTTAACTTTCAAAACATGAGCTCTTCTTTGCCTTTTAGCGAAACATTTTCTTGGAGCAACTTCAAAAACTTGGACTTCCCTCTTATAATTTTCATCTTTTTAAAACTCCCACATATCTTAAAAACAACAACTTCAAGTTTTGCATCGCAAAAAAGTGTGATCGCCTTTTCAGCCATTTCACCAACAATAAACACAAAAAATAAAATAGATTTTAGAAGAGAAAATTCAAGAGAAGTAATTTTTGGTGTGAATGAATTGTTTGAAAATTATGGTAATTTATAGTGGTAAAAAGTGAATTTGAATTTTAAAAGAACTACCCGTTGGCGTTTTTCCAACAAACGCCAACGGTCTATGTTGGAGCGCCGCGTTTATGCTTCGAACGCCAACGCTTGTGATTCCAACGCCTGCGTTTAAGCTTCACATGCTGGCGTTTGTCCTTAGCCCGGACGCTTGATGATCAACCGCTCATTGCTGTTCCATTGTGGAGAAACCTCTTTGGCCATCCACCTGGATCGACAAAAAAATGGGTTTGGCCATTGCCATAGGAATTTCCCTTAGAGCATCTCCAACAGTGGGTGCTACAAATCCTATGTGGAATTTTTATTTAGATCCTTATTTGTGGGGTTATATATATATATATATATATAACACAAAGAATAATGTTTTTCACATGAACCATCTCCAATAGTGTGGGGTGTTAGTTATAGGATTTGTTATTTTGAATAAAGATAAAAGTGATTCCATTTTTCCTATTGGTTTAGAAAAATTTATTTGAAAAGAATAATTAAAAAAATAGTCAATAAGATGACATGGAGGTCATTCCCAAGGTCTAATAAGACTTTCTCTAAGACATTCATATCTATTTTGACACCCTTCCTACTTTAAAGGACCCACTGTTGGAGATGGATCTAATCTAGATGAGGGTCAAAAATCCTATGTGTCAAAAGAAAATAAAACTTTCACCCTCTGTTGGAGATGGTATTAACCTACGTAAATTAGCCAAATTTTCCTATTTTCGATAGTTGAGAGGCATGCTAAGTAATAGCAAGAATCCGAACAATATATTAGATTCAACAGATTATTCATAGATGCTAATGGGGTACCAGTTCAAGGGGAGGGTATTAAATTCCGTATGAGACGAAATAAAAAGTATCATGTTTTATATAAACAAGCCTTTCATAAGCTCTGGAATGAAGATTACTCAATTCATGTGTGACATCCACAAATCATGTACTTTTCTTTTTAATCGTCGATCTAAATTTAATCAATGAGCTATTTAATATCAACCGAAAGTGTAATTGCAACAATTAAATTGAAGTATTTTATTTTACCGGTAGTTTGAAGTTGTAATTGGGAGAGTGTTATTATAAAATTATAAATGGACATTGGACATCGATTATTATTTTTCTTAATTCTTATGATCGATTTAATTTTATGATGAAATCATGCTGAATATTGCATATTTAATTTTATTATGGTTCCGTAAGCATATTCCTTATATTAAATCGTTTTGTTTTTTTTGGCAATATTAAAGTTGTCTATATTTGTTTTTGTAATGTTTCCAAGATTATATAAGATTTAGTATTTTTAGCTAATTAAATGTTAGAATGTGATTGGCCGAATGATATTTCGTGGGACCAAAAGATTTTCTTGAAATTCTATTGGCTGAAATTTAAAATGGTGGAGTCAGAATCAATCAGAAGCTCCTGTTAACCATGTCGCTCGAAAAAGCTCTGTTTTTATATAGAGAATTTTAACCACGCCGCTCCTTTTAACCACATCGCTTGAAAAAACTCTGTTCTTATATAGAGAATTTTAATACCTCCCTGATAGTCCGACATTCCTCGGTAGCAATGTTAAGATTATTGCCCCGTAGACGAGGAGAATGAAAAAGAAAGGATAAAACAGTGCAAAATCGTGGTAGATAGATATCTAAGTTGCATCATGAAAACAAAAGAGAAGTAAAATCGAAAAAGATATTTCAAGAAGCATGCATTATAGATACATACACTATCAATAAGTTTTTTAAGGTGTAAAGGATGATCATCTATATAAAATTTGTGATAATTTTATTCCCCTGTCTTAAAAAAAGATCATAACTCCATTAGCAATAATTATGATTTTATTCAAGATATATTATTATACTACCACAGAAGATAAAGAGCATTTTAATATTCTTGTAAAACAATAATATTATTTGTTTGGTTATTTTTCTATTGATTAATTAATGACACATTGGACAAGTGACATGGCGTCTTATGACATACACGTGCCGATCACGGACGGGTTTTACTATATAAACTGTCGGAAAGTGAAAGCAAAGTGGAGAATGAATGAAAAAATCAACTCGACAAAAGCAAGAGAAAGGGGATCCACTGCGTACGACCCACCTACTGACCCACCAACTGGGACCTCGTCACGGGACCCACTCCAATACTCCATCATTCTGACGTAGCCGACGTTTTTTGAAATTTTCGTCGAATAAAGTGAAAATTCCAAGTGTGCAAGTTATGGGGTCACTGTAAAAGCTCTTTCATAACTGTACGCCATAAGGTTGACACTACTCCTTTAATGCATATAGGGTATACGGTCATCCATGTATATAACAAGGATAAATGACAAAGTGGGAGAAGGTGAAGCCAATAAGTAGATGTCTAGATCCAAGGCAACGAATGAGACATGACTTACTACGTGTCGCAATTATAGGCCATCACAAGTGGCACAGGATATATTGTTGTCTATTTTCGGAGGTGTGTATATATATACTTATATTATATTATATAGTTATATGAAGCGAGTTGAGAATAGTGACAGTTAAAAAAGAGAAACAAAACATTTAAATTCTTAAAATAAACAGTAAACTTCTTTTAATATATTTTTTACCATATTTGTTTTTAATTTGGAATCTTGGATATCTTCCTCCTATTTTTTGATTTTTACTCACACGATTAATTAATGCACGAAATGCGAATATCTAGTCTGATATCGAACTATCTGCCACGTTGGATGACTCAAAATGATAGCCGCGCGAGGAAATAGTACTGGATCTATCTGCTAGCTTATTTGTGGGACCCATTTATTTTCTCGGAAGTTCCATGAACGTGACTCATTTATCTTTCCGTAATCTTTTAATATTTTCGTAAATCACCGTTGATTGAGAAGTTTTTATAAACGGCAGAGATCTTTACGTTCTCTCGAAGACGCGTGTGACCTAAAGTAGTTAAGTTTTGCCAGGTAGGACTGCAGTTAATGTAAGGTATGCTTTTCTCCACGTAAGATCTAAAAATTGAAGGGCCGATCAGGAAACATAAACCGTTGATTTTTCCTACTTTTGTTTCCTGGGGTCCACTGGTCAACCCCATATAAAAAGGTAATGTTTTGAATCGTAAAATGTGGGAGTGTCATTATATTACGATGCTAACCTTTAGGTCTTGTAATAAGAAAAATTAACTGGAAACCGGCAATAGCCAGTTGGTGTAGTGTACGGATAAAGTTGTTTCATCTCTTTCATTTATTACGTAATGGACTGGTGTCGGTGTATGCCAGCCGTGGGATTCGGATATTTGTTATTCATTTGTAATTACAGAAGTATTTTCAACCCTTAAATAAAAAAGTTTAGAAAAACTGAAGCTTGGGATAGAAGCAAAAGAATACGTGGAGCACGACACGTGGCAATCATGTTATGAATTCGTCTTTTAGTGTTTTCAAATCAACGGTTATTAGTTCTGCCATGTTGGCAGATACCCAATTATATAAATCGGATGATATTTTGGTGTCTTGAATGGCTAAGATTAAGACCACGAGTACAATAAAGTGATCTTAGCCGTTAATGTAGGATTTGGAGTATTTTTCGAGAAGTGTAAATAACCAAAAGCACATGAGATGAGGGAGTAGAAAAAGAGAGAGGAAAAAAAGCTGAGAAAGAGAGAGAGGAGAAGAGAGAAAGGAGGCGAAAGAAGAACCAAAGAAACAAGATAAGCAGAGAGAGAGAGAGCTGCACAGAGAAGAAGCAGAGAAAGTTTCTTCTTCTTCTACCAATATTTTCTTCATCTTCAAAACTTAATAGTGAAATCTGAAATCCTGTATCTAGTTATAATCAGAGAACAGAATCAAAATCTGTTGTTATTTTTATTGAACAGAGATTTGGTTAAGAATCTGGTGAATTATAGATCAGATTTGGTGATTGTTGTATTTGAGATATTTTGATGAGAGAGAGCCATGGAAAGAAACAGAGAACAAAGAAGAATGGCAGCTACAAATGGATTAACAAGGCGTAGACAACAAAGAAGTAATAGTTTAAGAGATTCTCCTGGTTAGAACTTCTCAGATCTATCTATATCACCAGATTTCATTCGTTTCCTACTCGTAAATCTTGCTTTTCCTTTTTTTTTTCTGAAGATTTTAATTTTGATTTTGATTTTCAGACGATGATGAAACGGTAGAGCTACAAGAAACAGGAGCAGGAGGAGGAGGAGGGAGATTAAGGGATCGAGGAGGTGGAAATAGCAGTTTAAATAATAAACAGAAAGATAAAGATCGATTGAGTAGTAGAAGCAGTAGTAGTAGTAAAAGAAGAAGAGGGGGTGAAAGTATTAATAATCATAATCAAAATCATAATATTATTAATAATAATCATAATAGATTGATGCATGGAAGTAACAGGGAAGATGGAGCTGAAGAAAGTACGGAAGAAAGCGTTGATGATGATGATGATGATGATGATGAAGATGAAGAAGATAATACAGTTCTAACAGGAGGAGATAGAGATAGAGGTGAAAGAGATAGAGGTAGTAGTGTAAGGATGTTACCACCAAATCAAGCTTCTTCATCTTCAAATCATCATAATCACCACTCTAATAATAATCATCATAATAGTAATAACAATAATCATCATAGGAAAGGAGGATTTGGACCAGGGAAAGTAATCCGAGCAGCACCACCGTTTAAAGCTGCTGATGAAATGATCGGGATTTCAGTACCTAGGAAAGCACGGTCAGGTAGGGAAAATGAATTAGAAAAGAGAAAAATGAATTTTTCATTCTGGAGGATTTAATCAGATTTGGAAGAGAAATCTGATTTATCTCTGTTCTTTTTTTTTTTGGGTTTTGCAGCATCTGTGAAAAGGTCACATGAATATTGGATTTCAGGTGGTGGTGGCGGCGGTGGAGGAGTTGGAGAAGCTTTGACTCATCGACAAGCATCTACTTCCCCGGCTAGACCTACTGTTGTTTCAGCTCCACCACCACCACCACCTCCTGTTTCACCACCATCGTCTTCGAATGTTTCTGTTCGTAAAAAGATGGTTTGTTCTTTACTCTTCGATGCTCTCTCTTTTTCCGACTCTTTTTCTTATCTGGGTTTTGATTAATTTGGATGATTTGTGTTTCAGAAACCAATTGCTCCTAAGCAAAGACCACCAAAGATATCAAAAACATCAACAGTACAAGAAGAAATTGAGATCGAAGTTGCAGAGGTTTTATTTGGTTTGATGAGACAATCGCAGTGTTCTTCATCGAAACAGGAAGCAACTAATATTTCTTCTTCACATAATAAGCAGCAAGATACAAATGGATCAAGTAACGATGCTAAATCAAGGGTTTCTTCACCGATTTCTGCTTCAGCTACCCAGCCTCTAGTTTACCCTACAGTTCCCAGTTCTTCGTCAAACACATCAGCTGTACTTGCAGTTGGTTGGTTTTATCTTCAATGACCTGGATTTTGTTTTGATTTGCAATTCTTTTCTGATCATCTATTAATGGTGTGATTTTTGTTTTTTTATTTTGGTTGATGCAGCAGCACCGAAAAGGAAGAGACCAAGGCCGGTGAAAGTTGAAGATGAAAATTTAGCTGGAAGGAATTTGTCAAACCCTTCTGCAACTTCAATTGAGAATGAACAAGCTGAAAGGGCTGAAGTCTCTTCGCCAAAGTTAAAGAAGAACCTCTCAGGATCCACGATTGAGAATGGTGGGCTTTCTCTACATAGAGGAAGCAGCTATCAAAGTGGTTCTCTTCAATTTGAGCCACACCCTGAATTGACAAAAACTGAGAACAGTGTGAAGTCCGATTCAAAGGCTTTGAATGAAGAAGAATCGATAGGTCGTGATAGCAATCATCAGATCAAGGAGGAAACATCTGTATTAGCTAAAAGTGAATCTCTCCTTAGCTCCAAAGTTCCTGAGGATTTGAACACAATTCCAAAGTAATTTTCTCGACTTGGGTTTCATCAGCATCTTTAGTCTGATAATCTGTGGTTTTGCGGAAATCATGCTTTTCATTCCTTGACCGTTTTGCTTTGATTCGACTTAACAGGGTTTTTACGACTTCAAAGGTTGAAGTGCAGAAAGAAGGAAAATTTGAAATCGATCTCATGGTGTGTGATTCTACTTCTCTTTCCTGATTTTCTCAAATCACCTTATCATGAATCAAATGCTGATGTTTTTTTTTTACAGGCTCTTCCTATGAAATCATCTCCCGAGAGAGATGGCCCTAGTGATTTTGCATCAGATCCTCGTCCAATTCCTCCTGATGTTAATATGGTAAGTGATATGGAATGTGCTGTGCTTGATGACCCGTTAGCTCCTCTTTGGATTGGAAAGATGATCAATATTAAATCTTTATGCATGCAGTTGCACAAAATAGAGCCTGTGGTGAAGGATGGAGCAATTGCCTCAGAAGTTAGTAAGCAAAATGCTAAGGATGTGGGATTAGTAGAGAAGAAAGAGGAAATGGCTGAAGAATCCGTGTCTCAGAAGCAGAACTTTATCAAGGAGAGGATCTCTGACCTACATCCTAATTTTGAGAAGCAAGAGATAGTTGGGAATGCGAGTAATCTCGCATCTAGCAAACAGTATCAAGATATTCTTAGGCTGCAGCAGCAATTTAAAGCTCCTGGTATCTTACTTCAACCTTTAAATTGTTTATATATGGTTGGTGTATCTATTTTCACAATCAGTGCCTTACCCTTCTTCTTGCTCTTCATCTTCAGCACAACCCATGTCAATGCCGCTGTCATTGACTGTACCTGGCTGGTCAGGAGGGCCACGACCTGTGGGGTGTGAACCACTTTCCTTTGTCTCTCTTTTGATCATTTTCAATCGTCTCATACATTAATCTTCTTCAGTACTTAAAAAGGAAATTTTCATTTTTTTTCCGGGGCAGATTTCCTATTGGTCAAGTTCCGACTATTCAAGGTGTTGTATCTGTAGATGAGGTCCCTGGAACTTTGAATGTTGTGCAGGTACTGTAATCTTGTTTTTCTATTGAATGTGTCTCCTCTTATTAATGAAGGAGCTCTCTGATGATTTTTATTTTTGCAGCCGCCACATTTTCCTCCAGCTCAACCTCGCCCGAAGAGGTGTGCCACACATTGCTACATTGCTCGAAATATCTACTACCACCAGCAGTTCACAAGGATGAATCAGCCTTATTGGCCTCCTGGAACTGCTGCTTCTGCATCTGTGTATGGCTCCAAATACAACCTTAACGGGCCACCAACAGAAACAGCAATTGCCGGCAACCCATTTCCTGGAGGCTTCCCTGGAAGGAGTTCGAACTTGGTCCAAGACAAAGGACAGGTTGTGACAGCTCTCTCCAGTCACTCTGGGAAGGACAAAAGCTCAGCTGGGACCAACACGATGGACTCTGCTCAAAGGAAGCAGCTAGTAATTCAGCAAGCACCCCAGCCAACTGCATCTGGAAATTTAGTGGTATTACGTTATTTATCATGATCCTAATTTCTCTCTGTAAAATAAATTCATGAGAATGTTATTGATGCATTACTTTTTTGCTTTTTCTGTTGTTACTTTAGCATGGCCCAGCCTTCATCTTCCCCCTGGGTCAGCAGCAGTCTGCTGGCGCCCCTCGATACGGGGAAGTCAAGTCTGCTTCAACTACTGGAAATGCCGCCTCATCCATTTCAACTAGTTCAGTTCCAAATGTTCAAGGGAAGAACTCTTCCTCAACTACAGGGGCTTCAACTGTGAGTTTTAACTACCCGAATATGCAACCAAATGAAGCACAGCAGTACCTGGCAGTATTGCAGAATAGTGGCTATCCATTTCCTATTCCATCACATGTTGGAACCCCTCCCTCTTATAGAGGAGGAACTCAAGCTCAGGCAATGCCATTCTTCAATGGGCCTTTCTATTCACAGATGCTCCATCCTTCACAGATTCAGCAGCAATTACAGCAGCAGCAACAACACCAACAGCAGCAGCCAAACCATCAACCACAGGCTGCAGCACAACAACAAGGTCATCAAAAAGCAAGCACATCAAGTGGTTCCTCTTCTTCGCAAAAGCATCAGCCGCAGCAACAACAGCAACTACAACAGCAACAACTACAGCAGCAACAACAACAGCGATTACAAGGTAGTAGCAGTGGGATTGGTGGTGGTGGTGGTGGTGGTGGTGGAGCTGGAAACCCCCAGGGATTTCCTGTTTCAAAGAGTCGGCCACAGCAGCACCAAAGTCAAAATGTCCAGCCGCCTCGTCAATCTCGCCAGCTTGAATCTCAAACGGGCTCCGAGGATGTCCCATCAGCTGGTGATAGTCGAGTTTCTCATGCTCAGAAAGCTATGTATGGTCAGAATTTCCCAATGGCTATGCACCTGCAGAACTTCTCCTTCATGCCCGGTGCAGTAATAGCTGGTGGTTCTAATGGAAATCCTGCTGAGAAACTGCAGCAATCACAACAACCGGGCTCAAAGGGTGGAGTGGAGGTCATCCAACCACAGCAGTCATTCACCATGTCCTTCCCATCGTTTAATGGAGCTGCTGCTACAGGCATAGACTTCTCTTCGATGCCCCAAATTTTTCAAAGCCTACCCGAGGCTGCTAGAAATGGTTACCAGGCAGCTGCTGCTGCTGCTGTGGCGGCTGCTCAGGCAGCTGCGTCTCAACAGAAGAATCACCACATTTCTGAAGAAGGGAAAAGTGCTAGTGACTCCATGAATACAGCTGAGGATGAAAGGAAGGGCGGGATTGGAAAAGGGGGTTCCACAAATGTTGGGCAGTCCCTCGTCTTTTCAAGGCCGGATTCTTCGGCTGCCGACAGACATGTATCAGCTTCCACTCTCGGTAGTAATGTTATGGACACCTCTGCTCGAACTTTAAACCTCATATCTCCTCCATTAAATAACAGCAGCAGTAACAAATCTTCACAGGGAAATTCCGCACCACCTACAGTGTCAACTACTGGTGCTACAACAAATGTTAATATGGCAAATTCCCAAATTCAGAAGCAGCAAAAAGAATTGATTCAGATACAAATGCACCAGCAGATGCATATACAACAACAGATGTTCCAACAACATCATATGCAAAAGCAACATGAAATGCAGAAGCAACACGAAATACAGCAAGAATTGGCAGCTCGGACAAAACAATCAAATAGTACTACCAGCTCTTCTGTGTACTCTGAAAGAACTTCGGCATCCCCTTCCACCATATCCAGCAAGTTCCCCAATTGTGTATCTGTATTTCCTCCAGGCCTTGTGCAAAGCAGCAGTAGCAGTCCTGTCCATTCTCCACAATGGAAGAATTCTGCAAGGGCGACATCCTCTTCATCACCTTCTCTTGTCTCTACCACTACCACCACCACGGCCACCACCACTTCCCTTAAGAATCTCCCTCAACAACATCAAAGGCTTCCACAAGGACATACGCAAATATCATTTGGTATGAACGCAAAATCAGCTGCAACCGGGTCACATGGTCAGCAGATTTCAAATAACATTCAGTCTCCGTCATCACCTGGTGTTGTTGGGTCTCCCCCACGTTCACACTCAAAAGGTACAGTTGGCAGCCCAAGGACGACTGCAGCCGGGAGTAAAGTGTGTACAGCATCAGCAGCAGCGCCTTCAATGTCGTCCCCTCAACTTAGTGGCAGCAAGAATGCTCCTTCACCAGGTGGAGCGCCAAGCAGAAAGTCTTCTCCAGTGGGGGGAAGAAGTGCGCCACCATCAATTCTGGGTGGTGGTAATCCTGGCTCTCACTCCGCCACTGCGGCAAATTTAACTAAGCAGCAGCAGCAATTTATTCAGAAACAAATGTTGCAGCAACAAGCACAGTTTTCATTCTCTAATCCGTACATTCAAGCGCAAAATCCTCAGCCATCTTCCAGTGCTACTGGTACTACACAATCAAATTATCATCAAAGAGGGCAGCAACCTGAACAGCAGCAGCAGCAAAAACAACAGCATCAGCAACCAAACAGTTCAGCTAGTACAACTTCCACTGGGCTGCTGACAATGTGTTCTTCACTGTCGTTGGCGGGTGGTAACAGTACAGATCCTACCAAATCAGGTTCAGGATCTGCTAGTAATAATTCACGGCAACACCAGGCAGCCCAATTTGCTGCTG
Organism: Papaver somniferum; assembly: GCF_003573695.1. Classification (NCBI taxonomy): domain Eukaryota; kingdom Viridiplantae; phylum Streptophyta; class Magnoliopsida; order Ranunculales; family Papaveraceae; genus Papaver; species Papaver somniferum. Next base: position 82,589,954 of record NC_039367.1, on the reverse strand, counting down.
CCGCTCCAAACTCCCATCCTTTCATGCCGACGACATTCCCCTATGCCCATGGGATGCCAGCTTTACAAGTGAAATCGGCTGGTGAACAGAAACAACCTGCTGGTGAGTTTAACAGAATTGATTTTAGTTCAATTTTGTCTTCTGAATTTTCACTGTCATCCAATCCCCAATTAATCAAAAACTTTATGGGGCTTTTATATTTATGAACGGGGACGATTTTTCTTTTACCAGGAAATGACAATTTACATGCGTCCTGGCAGCCTGAGAAGAAAAGATGATATGATCAGGCGAGCAGAACCTGCAAGATCGCAAAGATTAAAAGACCAGAATTCAAGGGGGTGAAGCTTTTTTGGCGCAACCTAACAAGAGTGCTGACCCTGCTTCCAAGTTCTGAAATTTTTGCCCCTTGACTCCCTCATGTGATGGAGAACAGGAGGTAAGCAAGAGGTACTCTATCCATCTATCACTTCCCTCTGTGGACCAGACTGATCTGCCCTGCATTTTCTGGTTAATCGGAGAGCTGGCTTTAGCCCGCTTAAGAGGGAACAAATTGTTTTGATTGATTTTTTCGATGGAAGCGCTCGGAAAAGGCTGGGGTGGAGTTTGGCAGTAGTTACCGGCTGCTCTGATTGGTCTCATTAAAAATGACTGCTAGACTCACACAGATCCGTTGTATTTTGGTTAAGTGGATTGCTTGTTCTTTCTGTCATTAAAGGTTTCTTTTCTGAATAGATCTAGGAGGACAAGGGAAAAAAAATTGCTTTTCCACAATTCACAGAAAGCTTTTTTATGCTCACAAAATTATATGCTCTTATATTTTGGTGTAAATATGTCTTTTGGCATGCGCAGGGATAGAGAAGAAAAAGAAACAGCAACGAAAATCTCATCTCTTTCTCCTTTTGTCTTGTTTGTGTCATTGATCTTTTACTGTTCTGTGGCCTTTTTGTTTGGTTGTTGTGGATAGATAAGTGAGGTGGGGAAGGGAATCCACTGATGGTTTCTGTAGGGTTGTATGTGGCTTAGAGCATGGGCTACAAGGAGTGTGAATAACGTAGTAGTGGGGTGAAGTAGTGTAGTGCTTTCTGCACTATGCGGAATAAATCATCGACAACTGATACGGCAGCTGAATTTCTAGTTATTTATTTTTTTAACTCATGAAACAACTTTATGATACACACAGATTTGTTACATCAAGAACCAAAAGCACTCTATGCACAAGCACACAAGACCAAACACGGTACTAGTATATATGTTTACCCATTTCCTTGGAAGTCTGCCAAGGAGTAAGAAAAGACGGTTTCTGCAAATAAGAACTGATATGAAGATTATCAGTTTCAAGAAACGCTGAATTCCTCCTATTCAAGTAGGTGTGAAACCTATAATAGAACCGGAAGGACTAGGGAGTTTGGGTACAATGGATCAGTTTTTGCTTCTGTTATCATGTCATTTTTTTTTCCTCGCGATAATAAAAGAGAATTTTATAGAATTAAGTCAAACTAGGGCACTTTCCATTATATAAAGCTTCAAAGAAACTATCTTTGTGCACTGTGACATATTTAAAGAGTAAAGTTTGGAACTGTAGAGCTCTTAATACCTTTAGCAAGAGTATCTACTATCCCTATATTATCTCTACTAAGAAAATAATGAACATAATTCTTAAAACAGCCATGTATGGTTTGGCGGACTCTTATTATTTTCTTTTCTCTTCATCCTAGATTGATATTGAAATCATTAAGTGACTAAATGCAATCGCCAACAAATATGATATCGGAAATAGCATTTAACATCAAAGCCCACCCAATTGCATCCTTGAGAGCAATGCATTCTGTCTCCTCGAGGCCGCTTTATTAGATTACGAGAGGAAAATTCGTTAGGTTAGACTAGGAACAATAGAAATGTTGAGACTCGCTCGTGTTACGTTGAAGAACCTGAAGACGTATCAACATCAATGAACACATTATCCTCCTGTTCGAGGTTAGTGATACAAAAATTTGACTTGTTCCATTTCTATGTACGTTGCTTTCAAGTCGTTTATATTGAAAACATAACATATGAAGTATATTTATGCATCTCTAGTATTAGTGACTTGATTATTCCAATATGATCAAATTGTCAAGAAAGTATATACTAGTTGTTTTATACAACTTAGGTATAGTGGAGTTATGAAGTATAACGTTTATCTATTGAAATTCTTGGATTCGACATAATACTATTTTGTAATTCATTATTAGTTAGTAGGTGTTGAACTAGAAAACTATGTTTATTACACGATTTAAGGAAGTAGACTTGCAAAACTTATTTCTTAGTTGATCTAACTGATACAAAAGAGTTTATATTGATTACGCGGAAGAACCTTTATAACCCAACTTATCTTTGATTAACTTGTTGATATGAGAGATTTATAGAGCGATTACTGAAATATATTAGTCCTTTAATGTTTCGAAATACGTCCATAGGAGTCGAGTGCTAGTGTTCTTCACCAGCATGCAGAGCAACTTAAGATAGTGAACTGTATCTTGTGATTCACGTGCGTAGACCAAATTGGTAGTCCTCACAGGGATACTGAAGGAACTGAGTAACTTGGAGTTAGTTTACTTGGTCTCAACTATACGAAGTTGTTTGTAGTTTTTGTATAACAACTTAATTATAAGAGTATTCAAAATTGGACTAGGTCCTGGGTTTTTCTGCATTTGCGGTTTCCTCGTTAACAAAATCTTGTTACGTGCTTATACTTTACTTTCCGTATTATAATTATTGTTTTAGTTATAATAAAGCAAATGCACTAGTACGTTAATCCAAAACTTTGGTTTGATCCTAATAGATCGGTGTGTCGAAGCCTATTCTATATACTAATGTTACCTTGTTAAAAAGTAATCTCCTTGACAATGCTTGTATGTATTAGATTACACAAGGTATGTCTCATATAGGCGGATATTGAAAATATTGGGGTGTACTTGGTACTCTGATTATTTCAATTGCTACAAGAGCAGGAAAACACGATAAGATCTAACAATTTGTGTTTGGTGCAATCCAACCTATAAGATACTAAATTCTGGTTCGCATGAATCGAGCTCTGTTAATGTACCGTCAAGATTTGATGGTACTAACTATCTGTGGTGGAAGTCTGCTATGAAGTCTTTTTGTCACTCAAGCGATTTTAATACTTGGGTATTAGTCGTTGATGTGTATGAATGTCCGAAAGTGGCAAATTCAGAAACTGAATTTAAAAGCTTAGCTTTGTATTCTAGTGAAGAGAAGGCTCTCGCCAAGCATAATTCGGATGGGTTGAATGTTATTTTACACGCAGTAAGACGAGATCTTTAAATCATGTATCCACTTGCGAAACTTCTAAGGATGCGTTAGATAATCTTGAGGTTTTATTCGAAGGTAACACATCAGAAAAGAACCTAGACTTCAAACTCTCACTCCTAATTGGGAAAACCTTCGTGTGGATGATAACGATACGTTTGAGGACTTTCATGTCAAAATCCCTTAGATTGTCAATGCAAAGGATATAGTGTGCAAGATTCTCAGATCACTACCATATAGATACAATTCTATGAAATATGCAATCATGGAAGCAAATGATCTTTCGGCACTTTCTCGAATCTATCTTGTTGGAAAGCCAAAGATCTTTGGTTTTGAGTCCCAATCTAGCCAATCAAAAGGTATTGCTTTCAAAATTTAAAAAAATCCTAAGGTTCCAGCTAAGGATGAAATGGTTCGATTGGTATACAATCCAAACGAAGTGATTCAGATGATGATATTGATTCAACCAAGTTATTGATTACTAGAAAGTTTCGAGATTTCTTAAGAGATAAAAACAAGAGATTCATAAAAGATAATCATCATCATCCCGTACGACCTCATGATCGAGTTTCAGCCAATAACAAAAAGGATCAAGAGGAAGATGATGTCTTTTAACCGCAATTCTTCAAGTGTAAATATTTGGGTTATTTGGTTAAAGACTGTTCCAATATGAGAAACTACACTGGGAGAAAGGACGTTGATGTAACTCTTAGTGACACTTCACACTCATATAATTCTAAAGAAGATGATACATATAATATTACACTAATTGTCGAATTGTTTCCCTCTTATACTGTTGAATCCGAGCATTTTGATGTTAGGAATTCGATCAATTAGGTAATAGAGGAAACAAAAATATGCTCTACTATCAAAAATCAAGAATAACAAAGGTTCTCTTTTGCAAGTTTTGTAATCGATATGGGCATAACTTTGATTATTGTTTCATGTTAAAAAAAAAGTCAATAGCCTAAAAGGGAGAGATAAACGACTTACGGACATGCTAAAGAATTTCGATGACAGACATCATCAGAAGCACAAATCTTCTGCATTATCCTCACTTCAAAATATTACTTTTCACAAAGGTCCAAGATTTTCCATGTATCGGGATAAAATGAAAAATCTTGAAAAGCATATCTAGCTAGATTCATAACACCGTAAAACCCTCGGTCGTGATGGTATGTGTTTAGGAATCCATTATGAAAGAAAATCTCATACTAATGCCATTTAAACGGTATTATGAATGCATCCTCACTAGAGTGTTGACTAAAGTTGTGAGGAAGCTTAGGCACTTCAGTTGTTCTTTATGGGAATAAATCTAGTTATCGAAATTATTTCTTGAGAATATTCTTATTTTTAGAATATGTTCGGTTACTAATGTGGAATCACTGAAATATTTTTTTTTGGAGGTATAAATGCTATGGTTTTCTATAGTTTGTTCAGATTTAAAAACTATGGATCAAAAATCAGTGACTTCTTTCTTATAGATGCTTGATCTGAAAGAGTTCTTTTTCAACAAATATGCACTATCTCTCGATGCTAAGGATCTGAAAAAAAAGATTAAGAAGAAACAGTGGTACAATAAGAAGGAAAAACAAAGGCAACAAAAGAAAGAACAATGTAATGAGCCATAGGTCCTTAACAATATTACTTCGGAACAATTTATTGTTGAAGAACTGTGTTTGTGTCATATGTATCATTTGAAATTGCCTGGAAATAATATTTTATGTCCATGGAATTTGGGAATATTTCAAAACATCAAAAGAGAGTTCAATAATTTACTGAAATCTGGACTCACGATAGGCACACGTACCTAGTACGCATAGCATAGACTTCTGAGGTTCCGGAGTATATGTAGGTACACGTACCTCGTACACATACCTTAAGGTTCTGTATAATGGGGACAGTACGCATACCTAGTACACGTACTATATTTTTCCGAGAACAATCAAGCGGTACACATACCTAGTACACGTATTGTTAGTCCCTGAATTCACGAACTGGTCATAGGTACGCGTACCGTTTCGCTTATCAACCTAGTACGAGTCATACAGATGCTTATAGACTACTTTCCTAAATATGTTTAACATTGTTATGAATTTTATAAACACCTCTAAGACATCATTGACCACTAAATTCTAAAACACTTCGTGTTGAGAATCATGATTTATATGTCAAGTATTTGAATGAACACGATTTTGCTCTTAAGTTCAAAAGGCTTATTAGCCGAGAACTATAATTATTCACGGTTCTGGTACCCGTTATATAATGTATATTCTTCTATGTGATTTCAAGACATTTTTCACATACTTGCATGGACTCCCAACAATAGTTTCATCTAAATAGAGAATGCTTGTATCTCAAGTTATTTTAGCTTGAATTCTAAGAAACCCTCATTCTTAAAAATATGTAAATGAAGAGACTCAAACAACCAGGAAATTTATCTCTGACTAGAGATGGCAAACAAGCCGAAACCCGCGGATAAACCCGTACCCGGCCCGTGAAAACCCTAACCCGACTTGGCTGGGTTATAAACAAGCCGGTTAGGGTTAGAGAAATGGTGGCTTGTAGGAAAACGGGTAAACCCGTCCCGTTTCGTCTCGTGAAACCCGCAAGTTCACCAGTTAGCCCGCAATTTCATTCCCTATATTACGCCGCGTGTCCACTCCCCTCTGTATAACGTGTGTAATGTTACTGCGTTACTTGTCCCCAATCATATAAAAAAGAAAACCCTAGCGGTAGTCTTCTTCTTTTCTCCTTTCTTCTTATTTTCTTTCCCTGACAAACAAAACAATAGCTGTTCAATGTTAATTTTTTTTTTGGTTCAAGAAGAAATTGGCGGTGCTGCTTAAGAAATCAGGGATGAAGGTCGTGATATGAAGAACAAAAGAAGAAATTGGTAATAATGTAGGAGATGCTGCTATCAAGGGTTTGAGATTCACAACAAGGAGAAGAATGAAATTCCGATTCGATCTTTGAATCTGTTGTTGTTTGTGATGGGTATCTAGTGTTGAAGAAATTGGAGATGGGTTTCAGCAGTTATCGAAGAATTTTGAAGAAATGGATCTGTGGTGTTATGAAATTACTGTTAATGGATTAAGGTGAGCTGAGATGGTGAAATTCGAGTTTTCAGAGAAATCATGGAAAGAGGAGAAGGAGTTGGTATATGTTGAGACATGGGTTGTGTTCAATTTAGTGAAGAAGACTGAGAAGAAACAGCAAGTGCAGGTGCAATAGATTGAAGAGGGTTTTGGAAGATGAGAAGGGAGTGATTGAGTATGTTAATGGAATGAACTGTGAACTAGATGTATGTCTAGGATGTTGAATGATTGCAGGGAAGTGCTGTTAAAAAAACAGCCGGAAACTAACCAGAAACAGACTGAATTATGCCGAATTCAGTTCAGGTGCGACTCGGAACACTAACTCGGGGATTCAGCCGACTAACACCAACTGACTCTCTCCCACTTGACCCCTTGACTGACGTTGACCTGAGTTGACTCTCCAGAAACCAGCTAACCCGTGAGCCCGCAAGCTTTACCCGTTACGGGCGCGGGTTGAAGAAATGACGACCCGTGAAGAATAGCGACCCGCAAGCTTGGGCCCGTGTTAACCCGTACCCGTGTAACCCGTAACAAGCCAGCCCCGACCATCCCGTTTGCCAGCTCTATCTCTGACCCTTGTGTGTCCTAATTGTTTACTAGAGTAGTCCTCTATGAACCTAGGTTTCCTCTGAGAAACATAATTATGATTACGACTTAAAGACTTCATCTAGGGATTTGTGAAGCCAAATCCGACTAACTTTACCTTGATAGTTCGTGTATCCTGATCTTGTTCATTCTTTTATCGAGGTTTTAGTAATCTCTTTCGGGAACGAGATCGATAGAAAATTGCAAAGTAGGCTTCATCTCAGACTTTGTGATTCCTCGAGATAGATATCTGAAAATATTATTCTTAAGTGATTAGTTTTAAGGTTGTTCTTGAGAGGCGGTTAAAAAACCACGCTTCTCAGCTAATTGAAAATACGAGGGTACCCAAATACACCACAATCTTTTTGTTTCAACCTATAAGTCCTCTACCAAATATGATCGTATATGGACAAAGTCGAGACAATTCGGTTCACAATTCGTGTGTTCGTCTATGGATACGAGATCAAGAAAATACGACAACAATATAACTTGTGTGATTGAATATGGATACAAGATCAAGACAATACAACAACAAAGTGTGTTACTTGATAATAGGTTCAGAAATCATCAAAATCTATAGGATCACTATCAAGTATTGCGGAGTTAACGTACAAGTGTAATTTACTTTTAATTATAATAAAATAATAAAATATAATTACTATTATAATTTCGGAATAGAAAAATAAATGAAACAATAAGATTTTGTTAACGAGGAAACCGAAAATGCAGAAAAACCCCGGGACCTAGTCCAGTTTTGAATATTCTTAGAATTAAGCCGCTATACAAAATCTAATACCAACTTCGTATACTTGAGACCAAGCTGACTACCCCTAGCTGCTTAGTTCCCTCAGTATCCTTGCGCCTTCGACTTCTAGAGTCACGCACGTGAATAGCAAGTCCTTTGGATCGTATTCCAAACAACAAAGGAAGAATCTGTTTGGTAACCACTCTAATCAATCTTGCCACAAGATATAAATGAGTCATTGACAAAGGCTCTTATGTTTAATCTAATAAACTCCTTTGTCTGGTTAGATCAATATATCCAATAACTACCGAAGTAGTCAAGTTTAAATTCGCACTTAATCGATATAGATCTCAAAGAGCAATATAGAGAATGTCGATCTCACACAACCAATCAATCGAATGTATCAAAGATAAATCGATTCTAGTTGGATCCCAGCCGATCAAGGTTTTTGCACACAATTCACAAGATACGAAAACTAATAAGAAATTTTCAAATCTTCTTTTATCTTCAAAACCTGCAAAACACCACTTGAATCTCTTGTGATCAATCAAGCACATAACGGATTCTATTAACAATGGGTTATCACAAGATTTCTTTAGATCTAACAACAATTCTAAAGATCCCGTCGATACTTCAATCTAGTTTGAGTGAATCTTATATCAGAAGAGAAGATTCTCAAGCATAAACAAACTAGGTGCGATCAAAGTTTCAACAACCGTTAGTCAATCAAATCAAATCGAAACTAATAACACTGCAATTATCTAGTTTCCCACCAACGGTACTCGTAGAGCTTCTTGATCCCACATAAGTCTTTAAACGAGCAGTCATAAGAGATTTAATCTAATTGGGATATTTTCCTTTCCGAATAGACGACTCCACCAGAAACAACAAGAAATAAAGTTTGCCCGGATGTTACGATAGTTTGCTAGAAATGCAAACTTAAGTATGTATAGACCAAGGATGTTTGGACACCAAGGAATTTTCGAAACCGAAAATATTCTCAAGATATGCAATGAATGGCAAAATTCGGTTTTCATAATTCCAATAAATGTTGGTCCAATATTTCTGAAATCTCTCAATAGAAAATCTCCAATTAGTAAATGCACATTACTAACTTTTATTTTCTAGAGATATGCATTTAATTGCTGGTAATTAAAGCATATAAAACCAAAGGGTGGAATGAAACAATTTCAAGGGGGGGTGACGCTCACACAAGGATGGGTATTCTCACCGCGCGACGTGGGGGCTTATAAGACTTAGGATTTTATGCCCGTGTTACGCATCGGACATCCTTTCCTTTTAATCATGTTTTTGATTTGGTGTGGCTCGGCTTCTCCTCGCCTCGCCCCGCTGCCATGCATTTTTGAATTGGTGTGTCTCGGCTTCTCCCCATCACTTAAATTTTTTGATTTGGTCTCGCCCCGCCCCGTCGGGATGCATTTTTGACTTGTTATGCTTGTCGTTTAGGATTTTTGATTTGGCGTGGGTGGGCGCCTTCAGACGTCGTCACAGTACGAAGCTAACTTCAACGATTCAGACTCTAGTGGAGGAAGAGCAAGAGCCATATGGTGCGCAAACCATTTGAGAAGTTAAGTCAAAAACCCAAATTTGTCCATATGAGCTCATCAGTTAAGAAAAGTACATTGAGCCACAGGTGCAATAGAATTAAAATGTTGAAAGAAACATTTCCACTTTGCATGATCAAATATATCTGAAGCACATAATACAGTGCTCTTCCCCTACGGCTCATTATTCAAAAATTTGGACACCATAAGGTAACATCTTGGTAACAAAAAATGATTCAATCAAAACGTACTTGCTTGTGCCTCCCCGAAGTGCTTGTTTCCACGAAGGTCAGACATTAATTGTTAATTTTGCCCAGGAATGAGCTCTAGTGCTTATCGTCTGAATAAAGTGAGCATATGTAAACTCCATCGTCAGGCTCCAAGGCAGTGGATGCGCTTTAGTGCAATGGATTCCCGACGTAGTACTAGTAAATGAAAGTATCATTATAGCATCGTCCTCAATGAGCTTCTTATTATACCATCCCTACCAACAACTGTCACATAGTCAAATTCATATATTCCGTTATAAAGTGCGAAATTATCCAAAGCTGATATTTCCACAAAATTTCTAATGATTAAGATCAATCTATCCAGTTTACTTAACAAAGAAACACAAACAAAAACATAATGCGCATAAAAGTTGTCGCCTCAGTTATATAAAATTAAGAACTCAAGAGTACAAAAACAAAAAGAACATGCATAAAGCTTTCATTCATCGCTCCAACCACATTCTAGTTTGTTTCGGATTTCCTCTAGTTGCATACTCAAATCAAAACACACAAACATAAAAATAAATCTACAATTGCATTATATAAAAATTAAAAAATCAAAAGCTACAAAGCAGATAGATTCTCAAAAAAGATATCCACTATATAAGAATTTAATTCAAATCAACACCTTACCTTGGTGCAGAACAAAGCACTGCAACAAAAACAAAATCAAGTAGCGTGAAGATAAATTTTGTGAGCATGAAGAAGAAAAGATGAAAACCCCAAATACTCTCAGAAATGCAATGTCCTTTTCCATCGAGCATCCAAAACTCTAAAGTCAATATGATGATGTGAGGGTCTTTCTTAGCTAGGTTTTGCGGTGCCCATATAAGGAGCTTCCTAATCCATTGTTGTTGATAACCCTTTCGCATGTGATACATCTCTCTGCGATTGCAATATTTTCATGAGATATTCGTAATGGGTAACATCTCTATGCGGCTGCAACATTTGCATGAGATGTAATCACTGTTATAAAAAGACGTGCACTTTGACTCCTTGATCAAAAAGTCAAATAATGGTCAGGATTAATTCAGAAGGGTCATCTGGCGGTCCTTATCGTCCCGATTGGGTTTGACTTGGACGGCCTGGAAAATTTCAGGTCCGGGATGGGAATGTAGGTCAAAGAAATAAGTTCCTGGACCCGATCCCTCTCACATAAAACCTATTTTTCTTACCCTGTTCATCTTTCCGATCCGTCTTCTCTTCCCAACCTCTACAAACACAGAAGAAAATCATCTGGCAGGTTGATTTAATCTTCCACAGATTCAATTTTCTGGAACATCTTTTCATACATTACCAGGTCCACCACCACCAGCAGAATCTACACCTTCATCTACTTCTCCTTATCCATGCAGTATCTTCATCTTCTTTTTGTTGATTTCAGTTGAGCTTTAAGGAATTTGCTAGGTAAGAAGAGATTTTAGTGATATTAGTAGATTTTTATAGGTTCTTAATATCAATTTGAGTTTGTGATTTTCTTTTTAGGGTTTTGCTTTCTTTTGATTAATTGATTTGGTGTTTGTTCTTTTTATCTTGCGAGTGAGGATTTTCGACATCCGTAGATATGATTAGGGTTTTGGGAATTGTTAATTCCATATTAATTTCTAATAAAACTTTCACTATCAGATTTTTTTTTCCAATTATTTTGATCCGCCGACTCTATTCTAAGAAGAAATTGGACTAATCCATGAGTCAGTTGTGACAAAATTCTAAATTCAGTGATTCAAAGTTTTTTACACAAGACAAATTCATATCAGCCTTGGAATTCTTTAGACATTGTTGATCTTTGGATAGGTTCACTTTTGGTGGTTGAATGAGAGGCTGGGTTGTGAAGTATAGGGAATAGCTTTTAGAAAAATGGTGCAACATCTCAATACAGGCTTGGGTCAGTGCATTCAAAAGGTATTAATTGTTGGTTTGTGTGATTTTTTGTAGTGGCAATGGATATGTCTGGGTTATATAATGTACTTTTTAGTAGTCTGCACATTACTTTTTTTCTGTCCGTGGCGGTGTTAGCTTGGATCAGGATTAATCTGTGACTGTTTTTTGTATTGTAAGGCTGATTATTTTTATTGATTTTGTAGTATTCATGAGACTTTGCTGTACTCAAATGATTACCAAATATTAATCCTGCTCCTAGCTAACACGGCACCAGACAGAAAAAAAAGGGCTGACAATGCATCAACCAGAGCGATGGCATACTGTTACTGGGAAGGGCATGTGTGCTCTCATGTGGTAACTTCCCTTATAGATATTTGGTTCTTCTAGAGACCTTATCTGTTTTGTGATTTGTTTTTGTAATTTCAGCGATGTAAGTTGTATTAGAGAAGAGCGCAACTATGGATGAACTTCTGTCGCGATGGTTAGGTGGTCTACGTGGTGCTCTGATCTGTGTGCATTCAACTCCTTTATCAGGACTTCTCAATTCTATCAGGACTTATATCTATCTTATCAGGTCTACTATTATGCATTCAACTCCTTTTTGATACATGTGCTCTGCGTTGTCCTCTGATTACTAGATAGGCAATTCGCCTGATATGTGTGCTCTACGTGGTTCTCTAATCGGATTAGTTATTCCATATGGTAGAGCTCTGAAAGAAGTGCTTTCGGTGTTTATTAATATCCCATTGCCTGGTGAATGTTGAAACATGGGCAATTCGCAAGTGTAAACTTTTGGTTCATCTGTTTGTAAATCTTATTGATGTTTTATTATTCGGCAAAGCGGTCATATTAAATTCGCTATTTCATTTTTTCAAGTCCAGTCCATTTCACAAAGATAACGTTCCATGGTGGTTAGCTGTTTGAATTTCAGTTTCTCATTGCGGAATGCACATGTACATGTTGTGGTTTTGTATGGTTAATGCAAGTCAGGATTGGTGTAGGTGAAGCTGTTTCACCTTTCCCTAGCTTTATAAGGTGAATTAATGGGAAGAGCAGAGGTACCATTTGATTACAACTGACTGTAAGGTCACCTACGACCTAATATTAAATACCTAATTTTTTTTGCAACCGTGATAATCTGTTTCCTCTTTTCCTCTCCATACTCTTTTGTTTGATTCCCTTTTTTAGATGTTTTATCTTACTCATTGTAGGGGTTAATATTCGTGCTCATAGAGCTTCCAGAAAGATGAGTGGTAACCTGTGCGCACTCTCATCGCGATAGTAGTAGTCATGGACATGGACTTCTTCAATTCGGATACATTGAGTGTTTGAGTAACCTTCTTCAATTTGTGCATTTAATTTTACTTTTGAGGTCTTTGTTGCTCTATGGGATAAATAAGATTGTTAGACCACATCAGAAACTTTTGTCAAAGGTTTGGGTGCGTATAGGTAAATTACTATTATTTTTGGACAGGGATTTGAAACTGAGATCCTTTAACAATTTTTGTTACCCATAATTGAGGCTACGTCTTATAAAGACTGAAAATTAATGAATGAGATTTTATGATGAATATTCAGTTTGGTTAAGTAATTCTCATTAAAACAAGAATTCTGATGCAATTCCTGGCCTTTACATTTCTTAACTAGCATTATTTTCAGCGGCGTTAATTATGGTTTTTGATGTCGTCCAATTCTTATCATTTTGATGGCAGGACCATCAAATGGTATTGGCGCTGAGACTGCACACGTACTTGCAATACATGGAGTTCAAGTAGTTATCGCAAAGTTCTGTTGTCGCTCCTTGATTGCTGTCAATGACATTGGAGATTCAATCCCTGCAGTTGGTTAGTAATTTAGAATAGGCATAACTGAACATATTTTACAGTCGGTAATTTTTGAGGTGAGTAGTACATTATTCATCTTCTTCTTGAAATACTATTCAGTTTATCAATTTGTTCACCATTGATTATAAAACCATGGTAAGTGACAAGATAAACATATTGCTTACATTAGACAAACGAAGCAATGTTGGACAAAATGTCTACAATTGTCACCTGACGAGTCCGATTTGGGTTCATCTCCTAATTACTTTTTCTTCTGTAGTAAAGGTGGATAAGGTGTATTTTGAATAGATGTTAGTATATATGAAAAAAATCTTCTCTAAACCTATAACCTATAATTATACCTCCATACTTAATTTTGCACCGATCTTTAGCCTGCAACAACAAGATATGTTTCACCTATAATTTGTTCTAATGGGGGAATTGATCAAATCTTTTCTGTGGAGGGTAAACTGGAGCATACTTGAACAAAACACAGTTCATATCCCTTTCCCATTCAAAGATAAATAAAGTTTATAAGACAGTTCAAAATCATTAATTGCAATATTATTGTCTTCTTATGTACTTTTATATATTTTGTTCTAAAGATTCTGATTTGCTCTGTTTACACTTTCTGTATGCATTGGAAATCCGAAAGGGGAATCCAAATACTACCTACATTTAGGGAGTCGTTTAATTTTTGTTCTCCCATGGTCGTAGGAATCATCCTAGATTCTTTGCCTTTGTCTTTATGCTGCAGGATGTCATGCCTCATCAGATCAGGACCATGTAGATAGGTATTAATTATGTCAGTTGATTATTTGGTTTTCGTTAACATGGTTTCACTCGAAAATGGTTCTTTGCTTTCACGTTTTTCCTTGACTAATTGATTTGGGCCAGTTGGCCCTATACACAATTCATTCTTTATGATGTTTTTCATGCGTACCTATCATATTGGCGTGGTTATGATTCTCTAGATATATAACCATGCTAATGTCATCGTTCTTTGACATGTTCTTTCATCAAAGGACATCAACTCTGTCTGCCACACGTATAAAAAAACTTAAAAATTGTTAATGATCTTCAAGTACGTGGACTTTGTAAGCAGCGTCTGCAGGCATCAAACCATTTCCAGTTATTATGCATATATTTTGACTGACAAAAAGTTGCTTACGTTTGGCTCATTTTATATTTATGTAGTTTGGTACTAGATCTGAAAGTCTATATTAATGGCAGAATGGTTGGAAATGTATGAAGCTAATGGTTTGTGCAAACTAACTGTTATGACCAAAGAGTGAGGGTAACAAACACGAGAACGAGATATAGGAATTTCATTCCTACCTAACTTTGATGGAAGTTATATGTGCATTTTTTAGAGGTATGTCAACATGTCCATATGCTTATGTTTCACGACTATAGTGTTAGCACCTTTTTTTTCTTCTGATTAGTACAGTAGTGGTTCGTCAGTTTGGTTATACATAATAACATGAATTGTGATGACTTAGAATAGAAAACCCTCCCATATTTCATAACTCCCCATACCATTGATTGTCGTCTTAGCTCAGTTGGTAGAGCGCCTGGCATTCTGCCACGAGGGTGTGGGTTCGATTCCCACAGAAGACAATATTGGGGCAATGATGACCAGTAGATGGAATCATCAAGAAAATAAGTAAGCGAGAATGATGATTTAGGATTACAATGGGGTTTTTTAGAGTAATGGGTTCTCGATAAAGTAAAATGTTGTTGTAGCGCTTGATTAGTCACAGTGTGGCCTGTTGATGAAAAATAGGACTTAAGAGTGTAGGGTGGAAAGTGTACTGGAATGGGTGACATGGTGATTTGGGTACCGGGAAGTTTGTTAATAATCTTGCAGTGATTATAGGCAGAAATTGTTAATTTTGCTGTTTGGAAAACAGAAAATGGAAGCAAATAAATTGGATTGGTTAAGAAAAGTAGGGAAACAGCCTTTCAGATTTGGATATAATGGGCATTATACGACTAAAAACTTATAAAAAATGTGCAACGGGCACCAGCATTGGGAAAAATAAGGGGAAATTTTGTAAGAAAGTCTAATTAAACTATTCATATTTACCCAAGAAAACAAGCGATTCGTCCAAGGTCTGAATGGTTCTCTGCCAGAAAGGTTGGTTTTTGTTTTCATTAAGGTTTGCCTTTTTTCTTAATTTTCCTATTTAAATTTAGGGGATTTTCTTGGGGGATTGATTGGAACTAGACTTGAGTTGATTATACTGGAAATGCATCTTCCAAATCTTTTTCTACCATGATTAGAAAGAAAATTTTGCCTAAGTACAACTCTTTGTGGTTATGACAAAACTCAACAATGAGCATCCAAGCATCTATTCTGAACATGAGTTGTTATTCATCTTTTACGTTTTTTGGGTCCAACATTCTTTTTTTTTGACAGTTTAAACAGCAGTGCAGCTCATGAATGCAGAACGGAGACTCAGTCTGTTTCTTGATGAGATGGGCAGGTAATTAATCATTGATGAAGGCTTCCTGATAACTATTACCTCTATTTTGGCATTCAGTTTTTGGTTGGTTCAGGGTTATGCTAAATTAGCTATGTTGTTCGATGATCTATGAATATTATGTTTTTAATTTCAGTTTTGTTGAGTCTGATTAATTTCAATTTATGATTTTTGAATTAAGTCTTGGACGAGGTGCTCATGGAATTAGTTTAATCTCACAAAACTGAAACTCAAGGCTGTCATGAATGGTGCTACTTCTCTTTCTCCTGATCTAATTTCTGCCTTTGAAGCCAAATTTGAAATTTCATGATGTACAAGTCAAAGAGGTGTGTGCAGTAATATCATCCCTCATGGATTAACTTCTATATCAATAGGTTTCCCATCATTATCTTCATGGGATTAAAATTAGATAGCGAACTTGAGGGAAATTAATCTTTTGGTGGTTTGCTGCAACTGATCTCCAAATTTCTGCCTTTTGAGATTTTATTATTATATTTTCGAGATTATTTTTATTGAATGTCATTATATGAATAAAAGGTACTTTGGCGAGGATTCTAAACTGGGATTGGTCTCCAGATAATCATTCTTTTAGTCATGTTCTGTTGACAGCTAGGACAAAGAGGTGAGTTATTCTCCTATTATGTATGATTTTTTTTCTTTTCTTTGAGACATATTTACAAACCGTAATGATTGTTTTGTAGGTGCAATTATCAAAAGAGAGTCAAGTGATGCAGGTCCCGATGAGAAAAAACCTTGAAAAATAAATAAGAACGAATAACCCTTAAAGCAAGAAAATACTAGGTTGTACTGAATTCCTGATGGCAGTGGATAAAGGCTTGCTCGGGATATTATTCCCTACTATGTTGAAAACTATTAAAACTTGCTCAAAGCAAGCACCCACAATAGGCAATAGGTTACATCTTAGCCTTGCATTGTTGGTATTTTGTGTAGATTGTTCAGTTGACGATTTTACTGAATTTTGATTGTATAGACTGCTTAATGACACTGAATATGTTGATATAGGAGTACATGTATTTTCATGTGTGCCAGGTGGAACATTGAAGGAATGCATGAATATGGTATATTGTATTTCTTTCAAATGTTAAATGGTTAGAACCAAGTTTTTTAGACATTGGAACCGGAAAAGAATAATTGAAGTGGTGTGTGCCATGCAGGAACTGCATCTTGATGATTTAACGACTCATGAACTTCAACTAGATGATACATATGAAACATATGAGATACTTGGTCATGCAGCTTCTGCCTTCATTTAACTGAGCTTCGATTCGTCTTCATTATCACGACTAATAGATCTCCTATACTTAATGGATGTATCTTATGTGGTCTATTTGAGGAAGATACCATCCAAATCTTCGGACAATGCTCCTCTATTTGCTCCATTTGGCCTTACTTTAGGAATGCTGCCAGAAAGACAATGTAGTTTCTAATTCTTTCATAGGTTTACTCTCAATTTGGAATACTGCAGGTCTATCCACTTTGACTGCATTGTGGAAGATGTTGTCATTGTGGTCTCTCATGTTGTTAAACATGAATGAGACGGATATTAATCAACAGACTCTATATAACATGCATAATCGAATCTTATGTACAAGCATTAATTATCTGACAAGGCTTGGCAAAGGGACCACAAAAAACAATCCATTTTGAGAGAAATTACTATGTTTAACTAACTTAGAAGTAAGTTACTATAGCTAAATACTTCATACTTCGGATTTTTATTTTTATTTGTTGTACGTCCTAGCTCGAGTCTGTGTTTGCACTCCAACAAATATGTCTCCAGTTTCATGTATATTTCCTGAGTTTTACATTTTACCAGAAGAATGTAACCATCTGAGTTAGTGGGATCCCGTGGCTGGGCCTTCTGGGAACCCCTCAGTGTTTAAACTAACCTAGTGATTTATGTGCATGCGTATGAATCTGGGGCGCAAGGGTAGCACGTCTGAATCTATGTCAGAAGGTTGCGTGTTCGAATCATGTCAGGTTCACTGCCTGGCTTTAACAAAGTGTTCGAATCACGTCAGGTTCAGTGTCTTGCTTTAACTGAAATTAGATACCGGAGTCTGGAGTTGGGACAAATTTGAACTATTTGGTTATATCGAGTTATAATAATATTCTCAAATATACAGTAAAGCTTAAATATAACCGGAAGAGGAAACAAGGTACTTTTCGTCATCAATCGATTCTTTTGAAAATACTAAATTAGCTATACTAGGTATTAAACTACTTTGTACCTATTTTTGGCAAGTCTTGAGTTGTTAATACAACCGACAATTATGTTGTTCTTGAAAGTTGGAATGTTTTTGAGTGTGTGGCATTTTCTGTACTTCTAAAAGATGAGAAATTAGACTGTTCAGGCATATTGGTTGTTTTGTCCCATCTTATAATATCTTTATATATTCTATATTTCTTTATGTGAAATTTTATTAATCTTGTCCTTTTTGTGTAGACCAAATCAACTACCTTTATGGTTTCTTTACCCATGGTAAGAAATTTTAATATCATTGTTAGAGATAGCACTGAGTAGGGTGAAGGTTTTCTGCAATTGATACAATTTTAGTGGTAATGCTGGAAAGTTGTTATACTGAAATCTTTTTTTTTTTATACTATACACTATTGTTTAGCTAAACTCCAAAACAGTGAGCGAGTAATAATGATAAATTGAATGGAAAGTTTAGGTGGAAAGATGAATTTGCTGATCAGAACGCAATATTTGAAGAAGAGGAAAAATACAGAGACTGTAATCATTCAAGCAATTACCATGTTTGACTTTAAGCCGTTGTTTTCATATCCTATTTTATGCAAGACACGTACACATGATATATATATATTTTATATAATTTCCTTACAAGATATGTTTAAGCGAGCCGGCTTTGAAAACATGCATTCTAAGATGCCTTCGTCTTTTATGGAAAATCATGCAGAACATCTTTCTCAAATGGAGCTATTCAATTGTCTTTTTTGAGTTTGATGATACTCATTGATTTGTATTTTAAGTACAAGAGAGTAATTCTTTCTATTTATAATTCAGGGTATATGATTTGTTGTTCCATCAACATGGAATGAAGTATTAATTGACTGATTATGAAAAAAAATTGGTTGTCTTTCGATTAGTCAGTGTCTCTATTTATGGAAGATGAGTTAGAAACTGACCAAGTGTTTGTAATTTGATTAGTCACTACATAAGATACCCATGCTCAATTACAATTATACTCGAACAAAATTCTCACTAATGTGTTGGGCTATTTATGCTTTTCTGACTGAACTCTGTTTCCACATTTTCGGCTTAGTGGATTTTGAGATACTTTCTTCCATTCTTTGATAGGATTATGTTTATTAAGCCGATTTGTACTGTACATTGCAAGAATTGCTTAATAATGTTGTGGAGATATGAAACCATGAAGATATTTATGAAAGGTAAGGGAACGTGTAGGGGGAATGCACGAATGAAAATTCACCAGTTAACATGTGTTTCAGCATGAAACTGTATGTGCATACATTCTGTTCCCAAATACAAGATACTTTTTTCATAAGGTTATGGTATGTTAAACTCCCAGACCAATTTGCTACTTCTACGGGTAACTTTTACGTTGACGCTTCTTTGAGTATTGTGATTTGTTTATCCTTACCTCTAACGGATATGCTAGACAACCGAAAGATAGCACATAATCAGTGCGGTAGATGCAATCCCGGATTATGTGCAGTAGATGCAATCCCTTCATGAACTGAAGATATAGTTTATAAGTCTTAGCGCTCAACATATTCTTCGACACATTCAATGCCTTCTTGATGCAATGCTCTCGAAATTATGTGAATGATTACCCTCGAAATATACAGGTTACTTTTGTATGAGTACGTAGTATTAAATGGTATTAGATGGTACCTCTATAATTTATACGAATTTAACTCTTTTCTAAGATGCCTTCTTTTATGAGTAAGTACAAAAATAGGAATATAGCAAGTTAGTTGGATATATTGCTAAGAAAGCCAGAATTCGTAATTTAAACTTTTGTAATTTGTGATGAATTAGATGGGACCATGCTCTTTATTATGCTATAATTTTGGGCAGCATATAGCTTCTTTGATCAAAGACATGAATAGCTTAATATAGTCTTACTTTTAACGTGAATACGTTGCACTGGGTTGTCAACACTTCTCATTCGAAACCACACAATTTATCAATGACGAGAAAGAAAAACTCTCTGTAGAGCTTTTTCTGGGGAATTGAGTTTTGTCTACCAAATTAGTGTTTTACAATTGAGTTAAAACATAAACTGCTGAGATCAAAAATTTTTTTAAATACACTTTATTTTTGTTTTGTAAGATGTGATAATAAACAGAGCATCCATTTGAAGTATTAAGAAAATCAGGTTATACGATACGATATCTAATTAAGAGATAAAGAACAAAGAAGTAGATATTGAATTTTAATAATTATATGGATTTCAAGCATTATATGCAGGTTGTGATTACAAAGATATTGTACGTAATCTAGCGACACAATATTTAATTCCACTAAAGAAAAATAAACATATAAGGAGAACATATCACACAAGAGTGGAATGAGAATGCAACCAAAGTGTTCATAGATGTAGACAACTCCATAAAAAATACAATATTATAAATATACACTAAAAGGAAAGAAAATGTAAAAAAAAAAAATCACACTAATTCCCAATTCAAATTCCCATCCACACACCCCCCCCCCCCCCCACCCACCACCCCCCCCCCCCCCCCCCCCCCAATTCAAATTCCCATCCACACTATTATCACATCTTTATTATGCTATAATTTTGGGCAGCATATAGCTTCTTTGATCAAAGACATGAATAGCTTAATATAGTCTTACTTTTAACGTGAATACGTTGCACTGGGTTGTCAACACTTCTCATTCGAAACCACACAATTTATCAATGACGAGAAAGAAAAACTCTCTGTAGAGCTTTTTCTGGGGAATTGAGTTTTGTCTACCAAATTAGTGTTTTACAATTGAGTTAAAACATAAACTGCTGAGATCAAAAATTTTTTTAAATACACTTTATTTTTGTTTTGTAAGATGTGATAATAAACAGAGCATCCATTTGAAGTATTAAGAAAATCAGGTTATACGATACGATATCTAATTAAGAGATAAAGAACAAAGAAGTAGATATTGAATTTTAATAATTATATGGATTTCAAGCATTATATGCAGGTTGTGATTACAAAGATATTGTACGTAATCTAGCGACACAATATTTAATTCCACTAAAGAAAAATAAACATATAAGGAGAACATATCACACAAGAGTGGAATGAGAATGCAACCAAAGTGTTCATAGATGTAGACAACTCCATAAAAAATACAATATTATAAATATACACTAAAAGGAAAGAAAATGTAAAAAAAAAAAATCACACTAATTCCCAATTCAAATTCCCATCCACACCCCCCCCCCCACCCACCACCCCCCCCCCCCCCCCCCCCAATTCAAATTCCCATCCACACTATTATCACATCTTTATATGCTATAATTTTGGGCAGCATATAGCTTCTTTGATCAAAGACATGAATAGCTTAATATAGTCTTACTTTTAACGTGAATACGTTGCACTGGGTTGTCAACACTTCTCATTCGAAACCACACAATTTATCAATGACGAGAAAGAAAAACTCTCTGTAGAGCTTTTTCTGGGGAATGAGTTTTGTCTACCAAATTAGTGTTTTACAATTGAGTTAAAACATAAACTGCTGAGATCAAAAATTTTTTTAAATACACTTTATTTTTGTTTTGTAAGATGTGATAATAAACAGAGCATCCATTTGAAGTATTAAGAAAATCAGGTTATACGATACGATATCTAATTAAGAGATAAAGAACAAAGAAGTAGATATTGAATTTTAATAATTATATGGATTTCAAGCATTATATGCAGGTTGTGATTACAAAGATATTGTACGTAATCTAGCGACACAATATTTAATTCCACTAAAGAAAAATAAACATATAAGGAGAACATATCACACAAGAGTGGAATGAGAATGCAACCAAAGTGTTCATAGATGTAGACAACTCCATAAAAAATACAATATTATAAATATACACTAAAAGGAAAGAAAATGTAAAAAAAAAAAATCACACTAATTCCCAATTCAAATTCCCATCCACCCCCCCCCCCACCCACCCACCACCCCCCCCCCCCCCCCCCCCCCCCCCCCCCTAATAACATTTTTATAACGTAGATAACATAAATAAATACAGTATTCCGTCCATGGTTTTACAAAAAAGTACTCAAAAAATTGGACTAGAAAATGAAGATGCATAATTTCTAAGATTAAGGGTATAGGTATATAATATACCGAAGGTTGAAAGAGAGCTAGGATTATTCTTATTTTTTTGCATTAACTTGGGAAAGAAATCAAGGAACATAGGCTAATAGTTATTCAAGAGATGGAGAAGGTACAAGCAAGGGAGTATATGAACGAAAGTATTTAGAGTGAAAAATAGAATTCAATTATACAAGTATAGAGCGATTCTGTTATATAAAAGTTTCAGACCAACAATAGTGTTAGGAAAGCTAACAAGGTAGTTGATATTAATTACACATTTGGGCGACAATTTTTCATTAAATTGGGTGCGAATATGGATTGTAGAGGTATTGATGAGAGTAAGAGATTACAAGGAGAATGTGAAATGCAACTCAAAGATCTGATTATTTTTTTCAAAAAATCATGGTTTTAGATTTGTAACTTAATTTCATTAATTGTAGCAACCACAATCATACTCACTTATATTATTAATTTGTTTATAAATTAAAATTAAAATTATTTGTAACTCAAGATTGTTATAAAGATAACAAATAGTGCAGATTAAAATTTATCGTTTCCTATTTTCTCGACTAGCAAATGAGTATTTTCCTAGTTTTGGAGTACACAAACTTTTTCCGGAATTTTTGGTGACATAAGTTTAAGATCTATCATGAATTTATGGTCATTACAAACTTTAATAATCAATCAAAAAATATTTCTGATGATCAACATGAATCCATATCAACTAGAAAAAGATCGTTTAACGAAAGAAATCATGGAAAGATTTCTATAGTTAAATCGTTGCATTGGATTTGTATGCATGATTCGATTCCAAAAATGTTGAAACCAACGTATGATTTTTTCTTTTTAAATCTTGAATAATTTTAAATAATCTGAATGGTGGAACAACTTCACAATTTTGTTTGGGCCAAACTTATAAATGAAAAGACCGATACATTTATCTTTTAAACACTAAAAAAAATGTACGGCACATCGTCCATGTTGTCGGAGGAAACCAAACCTCCCTATATGAGAGAGAAAAATGTATTAAAGAATATCCAAAGTCACGTGATGATATTATGGTTTTGGATAAAGGTCGATATCTAATTGATCACCGTTATGATGATGGAAAGGAACAACAGCCTGTAATTTACATAAAATAAACAAGATATATGTTACTCATTACAACTGAAATTGTCATGAATGCTTAATTTCCACACTAATGTGGATGTTTCCTTCTATTGTCACATGTTAATGACTGTTCCGTATCCAGTTACAGTTACTATAAGTCAAGCATAACACAATATTTATACGGTGTTTAAAACAAAATATCAAGACGAGGGAAAGACGATTTATGTGATATACTAAGATGTACCAAGTATCAAGAATTACATCAGTTAACAAGTAATTGTATTGTTGGTGGATACATATATGGCATAATTGGCTGTTAAGGAATCCAACATTATTCTGATTGGAAAATTTCTCCTAATATGCGGGAAGTGTAAGGTTGCATTTCTCCTGGGTTCTTAGCCATGTAATAAAAATGCAACACGCGATAATGGTTGCATTATAATTTTGGATTGATTAATGTCAACGTAACTAGATGTATAATTTTGATAGATACAATGATCTTTTAATATCTTAAACTATCTATGATTTCTTGATGAAACAATATTTATAATTATATTACGACATTTTCTTAAATGTTCGTCAAATATATTTTAGAAGTTAATATATGATTGGATAATTGATTATGGTGATTTTCAATTCTTAGATAAAATTCTACACGCTTTTGCAATTCATGAGCTTTTTTTTTTTATCCAAACGTAAAAGGAAACATGTAAAGGTGAGAGGTTGAGCTTGGTTTCATATAATCAAATCTGTTATTCGGATAAATTTTGAGATACCTTAATTTTTTATGATTCTTGAATTGAATTTTTATTTGAATGTAATATTTACTTGAGAATGACTAGATTCAATTCTAGAAATTAATAAATGACTAAAATTTTTGAATAAACAAAAGGCAACATGTAAAAATAAAAAGTCGAGTTGGGTTCTATATAAACATTTTATGGATACCTTAATTTTTCACTATTTGTGAGTTGAATTTTTATTTGAATCTAAATAGTGTACTTACTTTCGCTAGATTCAATTTTATCTTTTTCCAAGGAAGAGAGAACCATGTCATATTGTTGATCACGTTTCTCATGATTTTATTGATCGATGTGGGTGGATGAAAGTGGTGATATAAATTATGTTTTTGGTGATTTTGTAAATGTGTGTAGTTACCGGTTTAGTAAAAATATGACAACTGAAAATGGGGATGAACATCTCATTTTTATGTGTTAGTTAATGAACTATTTTATGGATTCTTATGATCATGTAATCCAAACATGTACATTGTTTTACATTGTTACCGCTATTAGTAGATACACGAATGAATTCTAGAAGCTTCATTAAATATTAGAAACTTGATACAATTTCAAGAGAATTTATCAACGTCCAACTGCTCGAAAAATTTGTAGCAATCAAATTGGTTACATATATTAAATTAGATGATTAAAAAAACAAGTAACAACGTATTAGAATCTTATATGCTAAAAAATACTGTTTACCAAATTGAGCAGGCTTATACCATTTTTTTACCAAATTGATACTTTAGTATTACGTTGTTTACATTTTTTAAGTAAAGCATACTATACTTTCAAAGTAAATTACTAGCAATTTAATCTTTCATGGAGTTGACCTATTTTGAGCATTTATGTTCTATATCATTCTCTAAATAAAGTGAAATACGTTTGGTAGAGAAAAATGACATCTCATTTGTTGCTCTCTCATCGTTATCATCGTTACATTTTAAACTAAACTAAGTTGCTTCCCGAATACTATTCCTTTTTTACAGGGATCATCCAATTGTGACGTGTCGGTCACTGTGACTCCTTTATCCCCGGATTTGGGCATGTGTAAATTTATGTCGTGGTTTTAGCAGTCAAAAAAATATATGCTACTACTTTCTGTTCTGGACACTTACTTCTTCTTGAATTTCATGGACTCATACCTCCAGATTGATCAATACTTTAGAGGCATTGGTAGTTGCCGATGCAAGTGCACCTGTTGCAAGGTATAATGGTCTGTTAGGTAACAAAAATATAAAATTGTCGGCACATGTGTTCGTTAACTAGAAATGAACCACTAACCTCTAAACTCGCTTGCAAACGTTGCAGTAATGATAACAACTATTGGAGTATTAATAAAAACTGACACTAACATGGTAGGTTGAGCCGGGGCCGTAAGGCCCCATTGATACCTAGTCATCTTTATGGAATCTCAGAAGTTTAATATACAAATGTTTGTTACCTGTGTATCCAAATATCTCTAATCCTTAGCCTAGACGTCAACTAAATTGACTTTGTGTGCAGAATCTAGAATAAGTTGCTTCCATCATTGTTATAAAAAAGGTATGAGGTTTGTCTCCATGATAGCCAGGGCTATCAGACGGACGTCATTAAACGAGGGCTATCATCCGAAGATCGGGATGCTCCGGATGGAGTTTTTCAGTGGACGTCTTGGAAATTTCGCTTAATATTAAGTGGGAAGGCGTGGGTCAACGAAATTGGGGTGGATAGTCTTTCCGCCTGCCAGAAAATCTATACAATTTTTTTGATGGAAAGAGGGGCTTCAGAAAACCCCTAAAATTATTTATTAGAATACCTCATTCAAATTGAGGTTTGGATTGTTACATAAAAGAAGTGGTATACAGACATACCCTCATGTTTCATCATTATACACTACATATTGATACAAAAAATTTACAATGTGAATATTTTGATCTACATGAAACCCAATAACATGGAAAAGACTAATCAGATTAATAGTAAATTGATTAATCTTCAACCATTTAGAGACTTCTTCCTCTTTAAGATAAAATACTTTGCAGAAGAAGTAGTTTATGCTAATCTTCGTAATCACGATCCATTCCAATAGTCATTGATCTTCTTTGTACGAATATTGATCATCGTCACGTCATAATTCATTGTCTTCAAAGATATGCTTCAATCTCTCATCGGATTTCAACACAAGAGCCCAAAGGCTGTAACAAAACGCACTAATGGCGATTAGAATTAGAATTATTTTATGGCATGGAATAGCCATGGTATATACCAGATCAGAAAACTAAAAAGAAATTCTAAAACCTAAATCACAATGTGATTTTTATTGAAAGCAAGAAATTAACTATACAAACCTAAATTTACTTGGATAATATGATAAATCAGATTCAATCCCAGTAAATCTAGGTTTGAAGAAGAAGATTTTGATGAAAAAAATAGATTTGGATAATTGTTTAGAGAAAACGGTTATGCAGAGGATTTTGGAGAGAGGAAGCGGATGTCAAAAAAATCTATACAATTATTCTCTCTTTTGTCTCCCCCAAACACTTTTTCTCCAATGCAGATAGCGTCAAATTTTTTTTTGTTTCTCTCAATTCTTCCTTGCTTCTTTGAAGTTGTTACCTGAATTTGATTGTATTTATTTTTTTCAGGGTTTTTAGTGAGTCGATGCAGAATCAAAAAGATGTGGTTTTTAAGGTGTTATCAGCGAATCAATTAGGTTTTAGTTTCCTGGCATTTTTAGGGGTGACCCAAAAGGAATTAGGGGCGACTTTTTTATTCCAACCTATACACTACGTTAAGGGATGTCCAAAAATGCGGAGAATACGTTAATGCCCTTACATAATCGAAAGCTATACTGTACTCGATTATAAATACCTAATCGGAAGGTTATTAACTAGATTACACTACCGATTAAGTTGTATTCCCTTCCGATTATAGCAGGTTTCAAAATTCAATACATGAAGGATTTTAGAAAAAACTCATTTTGGGGCAACTTATAATCGGTAGGTTTTGTAATATATTTAACTCCCGATTAACACTGCATCCAAAACACGAACCAAGTGGTTATGGCTGGTTGTGTACACTCAAAACCTATGGAATTTGGCAAGGGTTCGATTTGTGGCTCCTTATAATCGGTAGGTTGTTAAGTTGTATTCCCTTCCGATTATAGCAGGTTTCAAAATTCAATACATGAAGGATTTTAGAAAAACTCATTTTGGGGCAACTTATAATCAGTAGGTTTTGTAATATATTTAACTCCCGATTAACGCTGCATCCAAAACACGAACCAAGTGGTTATGGATGGCTGTGTACACTCAAAACCTATGGAATATGGCAAGGGTTCGATCTGTGTCTCCTTATAATCGGTATGTTGTTAAGTTGTATTCCCCTACGATTATAACAGGTTTCAAAATTCAATACATGAAGGATTTTAGAAAAAAACTCATTTTGGGGCAACTTATAATCGGTAGGTTTTGAAATATATTTAACTACCGATTAACGTTGCATCCAAAACACGAACCAAGTGGTTATGGCTGGTTGTGTACACTCAAAAACTATGGAATATGGCAAGGGTTCGATCTGTGGCTCCTTATAATCGGTAGGTTGTTAAGTTGTATTCCCCTCCGATTATAGCAGGTTTCAAAATTCAATACATGGAGGATTTTAGAAAAAACTCATTTTGGGGCAACTTATAATCGGTAGGTTTTGTAATATATTTAACTCCCGATTAACGCTGCATCCAAAACACGAACCAAGTGGTTATGGCTGGCTGTGTACACTCAAAACCTATGGAATATGGCAAGGGTTCGATCTGTGGCTCCTTATAATCGGTAGGTTGTTAAGTTTTATTCCCTTCCGATTATACCAGGTTTCAAAATTCAATACATGAAGGATTTTAGAAAAAAATCATTTTGGGGCAACTTATAATCGGTAGTCATATAAGTTGGATAACCTACCGATTATAAAAGGGATTATTAGCCGAAATATCTACACTATAATCGGTAGGTACAGTTTCAATTTAACCTACCGATTCACCTCTAACCTACCGATTATGGTGTAGGCTCCCGATTATATAAGGCATATTGGCCACTTCGAAAAATCAGAGATAAGGGGTAGCTTAGAATTACGTTTGGGTGACCTTTTTTGTCTTTTAGTGTCACCCCTAATTCCTTTTGGGTCACCCCTAAAAATGCCAGGTTTAGTTTGGAATGAATTAATAGAAAAATTATCTTCTTCTTCACCCTATTTAAAATCTTAAAATTTTCCAGTTTCTGACTTTAACGCTATTCTCTTCTTCTAGCTTAATCACAACATAGAAATCGTTGATAAAGTTTTTGGAAAATCGTTGAAACCCTTCATCATCCTCCGTGTTTTAGCAAGTTCGAGATTCTATCTCAATTTCATCGAATTTTACGTCCTGAAGTGGTTTGAATCTCAATTTTTATCGGCGTTTTCTGGATAAGTTTTGATTTGGGTTTTGTTCGGGATTTGATTAAGGTTTTGATTGATTGTAAGTGAGATACTGAGGAAGGGGATTTTTTTCGTGACAATGTAAGTGTTCTGTATCTTTAATTGACCAATGGATAACCTTGCGTAGAGAGACATAAAGATATGGTGGTTTTTGAGAATGATTTTGTTGATGGACGGGTTTCCCATATAAAATTTTGATATCGATTATGTTTGTATTCCCTGATGTACCTTCAAAACAGATATGGTTGTTTTTTACCTACAATTTTTTCTTTATAGCATATGTCCAGTATTTTTAAAGTTCGAATTATTAAACTCATTCAAAATTATTTCAATTAATTTGGATTATGGTTTATTTTATGTGAATAGTATAGCTGAATCGTGTAGCTGATTGGGTGCGATGGGATTTAGTAGATGTCTATCATTAATATGGGTTTATGTGGAAGAAGGTATAGGGAGACGGTGTAGATCAGAGATGATTGAATAACGTTGATATCAGTTAGTTTATTTTTATCCCTTTAGAAACTTTAGTCAGATAAGTTTTGTTAATCTATTGGTATGAACCCGTAGCTATGTGAAGTGTAGTTTATGGAATCCATTCATTTTATAAAACGTAAACATTTAAACGACATGATTGTTGAACTATTACTACTGCTACGTATATAATCAATGGTCGACATGTGGAAATCCGTTAATGATTCACTTAATCAAAAGGCCATTGGTTTGTCCGACGAACTTCAAATTTCCATCACGTCTCACAACTCATTCGATGGTTCAAAAGCATATTCTGATGTTTCTAATGATGTATCACCAACATTTTCATAGCGGCTTATGTTTTAGTGTTGATCTCTTTCTCTTAAAGTTATTTTGTCTGTGTGCTTCACAGGTACAGATCTTTAAACCAAACAAAGACGTATGAATGTTCTCCGACTTGAGTGCAGACTAAAAGACATGAACTTTTCGTATACCAGGTATCCCTCCAAAAACCTATTAAAGATCGAGGGGAAATGTGATGGGTCTCTTTGTTCACTTACACATCTCTTTTAGCATCATTTTCCAGTTAATTCACTTGGTCAATATATGCATTAAGTCACTTGGTCAATAATCAATAGATGCACTGTAGTGTGAAAGAGTTGTAGGTTTCTTTGCGTGGTATTTGATGCTTTCCATTATGTAATTTATGACTGATGTATACCATTAGATGCCATCTCTTTTAAGTATTATTTAGTCAATTGAAATTCCTTACACGAAGCACATGAATTGAGTTAGAAATATGAAAATGCCTTGCTTCATATGTTTCATTCTGGATGCGACTATAAAATTGACATCTCTGCTTGCTCTTAGGATATATAATTAGATGTAATAAGGTTTTTGTGTATATTCATTTGTCCATCCTTCTTTAGTTATTACCAGCATGTTTATTTGTATCCACAATAATTCTTCTCTCAAATTTCATTTCTTATACAATGAGTATTTTACAAGTCTCTACTTAGCCAACGTTTGGGTGTGTTTTTCCTCGGGTACTTCCAAATGCTCCTAAGTAGTAGCCATGATGTGACATTTCTTTTGTACGAAAGTGAAATCAATATTGATACAACACAACAAGTGAAGATACTTGCTACTTTATCTATATCGTTAATAAAAACTCTATTTAGGAGTCAGAGTCGATTCACTATGAAGTTCAGTTCTAACTTTGAAATTTGAGTGAGAACAATATCCAAAGTAGTTCTTTACTGTTTCATTGTATGCTTCTTGAATTTTTATATCTTTAAGTTCATTTGGAATCTTATATGTTTCAGTTTTGGTCCTTTTTGGATATCTATAATATTTGATTTTTCGATTGGTGTTGATCGGTGGTTTTCTTACAATTAGGGATTCAAATCTTTAATTGGTGTCTAATCTGGAGTCTTATTTAGATGTTGGTGCAGGCAAGACAACTAGGCGAGTTCATCCTGACAAATATTCAAGTGATCGTCAAGCTGCTGAAAGTTCCAGGTGACCGCATTGTTTTTCTTTTTGATCTTTTTGGTCAATGAGTGACAACATTGTGTTCACTATGTATTACAAAAATATTTTTATTTACTTTTTGTTGCTGACTTAATTATATGCAAATTAAGAGAAGCTAGATTTTTATTTGCGAGGTTGATAATATCTCACAATTTAAGTGTTTTTACAAGTTTATGAAGCACAATTACTGGAATAGAATACTTATTGAGTGTTAGCTTTCCAGCAGGTATTGGGAGAAGCTTATCAGTTTTTGAGCGATCTAGCACTAAGAGAGGCTAACGATCGGAATGGGGGTATATATATATATAGGTATGCCTTTCTGGATAAATTATTGATTATGGTTTTTGCTTATTTTTCTTGATTGATGCTTTGGAAATAAGTGAGTTTTTTAGGAACGAGATTTAAAAAAAAAAAAGAACTGTTAGTATTATGTATCTTAAATTAACCAATGGAGAACCCTGAGCAGAGAGAAGACGTATAGAGAGCGAGGTAATGACTGACAAAACTATTTCATGAAAACGATGTTGCTACTGGATGGGTTTCTAATCGTATAAATTTTTATCTTGATTATGTTTGTATACCTAAATCAGCCATCAAAACAGAGCGATATGGCCGTTTCTTGCTACAGTTGATCTTTATAGCAGATGTCCAGTGTTTATAAAGTTCAAATTATTAAAATCATTCAAATTTATTTTAATTATGGTTCATCCAATGTAAACTTTATAGCTGAATCGATAGGTGAACTATCTAGACATCTAAGTTTCGCATGGATTGGAGATAATGATTGAGTTCGTAAGTGTCGATCACAGATTCTAAAATGTTATCATACTGGGAACCATTTACATGTTCAACATGGTTATCATGGACATCTTCATACATACTACTTAAGTAAATTGGCCTACGCAATATCCTATATAAGAGAAATTTATTATTGGGATTTGATTCTGCTGCAGATTTATTAATGGAGATGTGCAGGTTTTGAGTTAATTTATTTAAGAGCATGCATTGATGTAGGAAGATTTTTGATTTCTAAAATTTTAACATGACACCTCACTAAAGGAAGTCGAATAGTCGATTTGAAGTTCAAGGAATAATAGTTGCACATGTATTTTAAACATTGATTTAAGAGTTATATTTTTTAGTAGACAAATTATTGCTTACTATGATTCTGAATCTTTGCAGCCTGATATCGAAGTTAAATTTGGAAACTTAGAAAATGCAGAATCATTTTATTCTTCGTGGACTTTTGAGTTATCCTTTCTCATTTTTTTTTCATCTTTAGAAGTGTAATGTAACGATTACTAATTCATATTAGTAGTTCTTTACCTAATAGATTGTGAGATATTGGATGGATTATTTGACCGAGCCGGAGTTATTGAGATTTCCAAGGTAAAACTTTGTTTCCCTCTTTTTTTCTCTCGCTCATTTCAACAATTTGTGCGGTTGAATGGTATTAGTCACTAATTCCGATGTTGGATTTCTTAACATTGTCAGTTTTCTGAAACCTAGGTTGTTTATGTTGTTTGATGTATGCATTTTATATGTTTGGTAGAGATCATTCTATGGTTGTATAATGGCTTCAATGAGACACTAATGTTGTGTGATAGTGCGACTACAACAAGCGTTTTTTTTTTTGACAAATACTTAACATTAATCTGATTAGGGATCAAACACTAGCTCATAGGAAATCATTGGTAATTAATCAGGAATCACTTCTACGGTAACTAAATTTTCATAAAACCTTGCAAAGAGCAAGATAGTAAAGGTAGGGGATCCATGGTAATGAATCAGGAATTACTTCTAATTGACCAAGTAGGGTGGGAGATATAATGAAAAGAGTTTGTTGGTACAACTATTTTGCATTTTAATGTATAAATTACGTTTCATCTTTTAGTGTTTTGCTCATATATATAGTGCACAGTGTCAACAAAGCTTAACATAAGAAGTAGAAGTTAATCTTTTCCTCATAAGGTAGGGGATCCATGGTTATTAGGCAGTTGTGATATGGAACCGATATGTGCTTCGCTGTATCAGCATGTCAGTTAGTGTTTTATCTGCACTTGCAAAAGTAAGAGAAGGCAAATATAATTTCATGTATGTATCTGAGAATGTTACATACAAACTTTTGACAGGTATTTCCTGACTTATAATTTTCACAGGTTTATATGGAGTGGACTAAAGGTGCTCCAATGCTAACAGAAAATCCCTCTAACCTCGAATGCCGAAGGATCTGCATGTACCATTCTAGGTTAAATCACTCTATCTCCCACTGTGAATTCTGATGTGCGGTATTTCTTATGATCAACACAATGAACAACTCAAATAATATGTAAGTTGTACTATCACTATTGAACTCTTTTTCTCTTTCCCCTTCTTCTATCAATTGCAGTATATGTGAATCTACAATTGTTGTTTTATGGTCTAATGAAAGAAATGGGTTCTTATATGATGTTCTTTCTCTATTGCTCAAAAGTTTAATAGTTCTTATGCTTGATTTAGGGGATCTGTATAGGAAGAATTTTAGGAAGCAATAGGTTTATCTCAAAATGAGAAAGACATATTTTATGAAATATAATAATTGGGGTATCAGTAGAGGAGAGTATAGGCTATGTCAATCGGTTTGCATGTAGATGAAAATTCATCGCTGGAGACATAGAATGAAATTTCCTGTACAGTCTTATGAATATCATTAGTTGGATATGTTTCATATGCTGCGAATACCAAAACATGAAAATTATTCAAACATGCAATAGTATCATTTTTTGTTGTGTGGTAGCTTTAATAATCAGCCCAATGAACAAATATTGGTATACTTAAACTCTTTTGCTTACATGTCCACAACATATATCTATGTCACAATGGTAGCTCATCTGACTACGTGTATTTTTATTTATTTATTTTGAAGCTGGACTCCATGTCAGAAGGTTGCGTATTCGATTCACGACATCATGTTCGTTCGTTTCGATGAGGCAAAGGAAGATATGCCCTTGGTAAGATGTAGATGAAGTAAAGGAGTAAAGTGCAGAGTATTGTACTCCATCCCTTTGGCTGTCTTAGCTCAACAGGTAGAGCGCATGGCTATAGTCATGAGGTTCTGTGTTCGACTCCCTCAGACAGTGACTGAACCAATACTTTGTATATTGATATTACTTTGAGACTGTGCTTAGGGTGCGTGGTACACATGAGAAGAATTTCACTATGACCTGTGTTATATAGCTTTAAACTTTTAAACTTTCAGTTGTGGAATTCTTTTCTACAAAAATTAAATTTATCCTCTCTTCTTTCCATTATATGCACCGATTTCATTACATGTCCGGGATTCTTCGGATGGTGGTTTTTCCATTCAAGGACAGGAAATTTCTTTTTATATTTCCCCACTTTAGCAGAGCTGAGAGGTTTTTTCTTCAACATAATGAATTTGTCATTGGTTCCACGTTACTTCGTCCATCTACTTCTCCTTTTCGAGCAGCAACATCCATAGAGGCTTGAGCAAATCCTTGCAATATCTTCATCATCTTTGTGTTGATTTTAGTTGAGCATAAGAGGATTTGCTAGGTAAGAAGAGATTTTCCTAAGTAATTGAATTTTGTTATATTTAAGAAATCTAGGGTTTGATTTATTTGGGGGTTTTAAATATATTGTTTGAGTTTAATTGATTGCTGTGTTATCTTGCTAAGAAATACCAATTTATCAATTTCTTATATTTTGTTTAGGTCTTTTTTATTTGGTTTTTTGTTTCGAATTATTGAGTTACTCTTTTAATGGTTTTAATTGATTTTTTAATTTAGTTTGTTTATTTATGCAATTTTGTTAATGAGTTTCTACAAATTCTTAGGTAATTCAATTATGTTTTTTAGATTGGTTAACAACCTGAGGACATTGACATTCAATATGCAGATTTTTTTTAGCTTACTAGGATTTACAGTGCCTTCATTGGTTCCTTATGATGAGTGCCAAATATTGTATATATTTATCCCTTTTTGTTGGCATTTAACTCATCTTTTGTGCATTAATTCTACATTTTATCCCATATTCTGTATTTTCATTGTTTTCAAGAATAAATATTTTTCTTACTTAATTTTGCATTTTTAGGTAATAAATAAAGTTTGGATGAATAGCAGAGCAGAAAAGAGCAGAAAAGTAATGAAAAGCCGGGAGGAATTACACAAGGAAGCCGCGAAGAATGTTGTGCACAAGACCAAAAGGCTAGAAGTGGGCTTGAAGAAGAAGAATTGTCCTTAAAGAAGATATGGGCTTGGCATACCCAAGGCCCAAAACCCTTACTCAAACACATTTCCACTATCCAAGCCCGTCTCGGATTTCAGCCGTCAGATCGAAGCATCTCAGCATCCTACGGTCGCTCCATCATCGCACATCAAACTCCGAAGCCCCCGCTTTACATCGCAACGCCCATCTCCATCTTGGGTCGTCCGTTTTGCTACATCCCTTCATCCGACGGTCGCTCCACGCTTACCTCCGTATCGCTGTTGGATCCACCTACCATCTTCCCATCCATCGCTCCTTGTTGCAGATCATCAAACCGCGCTATCCCCGCTTCACACCGTAGAACCCGATACCCTATACCCAAACAAACACTTCCTTTCTCCCCAAACAGTCGAGCTTCTTCCCCTTCTCCCAAAATCAGTTGCAGAACCACCACCACCTCCATGCCCTGTCTCTGCAAACTGTCACTACCTCGCCTTCTCCACCACCATCACTTCTTCCCCGACCGTAGCAGATACCACCATCACGTCCCCTTCTTCTCTAGCCATCTATTACATCAACTTCTCAACCCGACAACCCTAGTTTAGAAGTTGATGAAATAGGTGAGGTTAGAGACAGAAATTGAAGCAGCCGAGAAGAGCAGGAAGGTCAGAGGAAGCATGGGTCGAGACTACATGGAAGAAATTTCCTCGATTTGGGTGAGTATCACTAACCCTAATTTCTCTGTAATTTGGGGGTTTCTCTAGAAACCCTAATTCATGTTGGGACCGTACCAGGAGAGGATTAGAGTAGGGAAATGGGCTCAATTAGACCCATGACATTAGAAAAACAGTAAACCTAATTGTACTGTTTTATTTTGGGATTTTTGGAAAATGGGTGATAACCCTAATTTGATGTTTTGGGTATAAATAGAACTGGAGGGTGTGTGTGAGAGAATATGCTGGAATAGCCAGTGTCCAGAACTGTTATGTTCTGTTAATGTTTTTTTTCTTCAATTTGTGCTGTTTCATGCACTGCTCCTGTTTAATCATGTATGTGTTCTGTTCAAATTGTTGTTCATGTTAAGCTGCTGTTAATGTTAGTTCACTGTGATGTTTAGTTTCTTCAATTTTCCTAGTGCATTTTCCTGTTGATGTTTGTGTTCCATGTAATGTTAATGTACCTGTTATGTGATACATGTTTAGTGGAATGTTAGGCTAGAAACCTCAGTGCACTGATTTGATTGAGCAATGGGAGAAATTAGTGCTCATAGCAAGCTAATTCTCTTTCCATTCCATTTGTATGCTTAGGATGCACTGATTTGATTGAGCACTGGGAGAAATTAGTGCTCATAGCAAGCTAATTCTCTTTCCATTCCATTTTTATGCCTAGAGCCACTGCCTTGGCCTTGCATTGTCTTCACTGTCTTCTTCACACCCCTGCCCTTGGCTTAGGCCTTGGTTTACTTCCATTGTTCTTGTTTAGTTTCATTGCACTGTCACTTTTCCTCATTCCTTCACTGCCACTGTTTTACTTTCACTTGTCCTTCATTTTGTTTGCTATTTTCTCATGCTACTTCAACTTCTCCCTTGCTGCTGCCTCCTGCATCTGAGTTTCTGCAGCTGTTGCTGCCACTCCACTTCTCTTGCCATGTGCTACAGCCACTGCTGCTGCTGCAACTGAGTTTGGCTCACAGCACAAGCCCAGCTCATCATTAGGTTACCAAGCCCAGTCCACAGTTAACTCCAAAGGCCTAGTTACTCTCAGGTCAAAAGCTAAGCCCAGGTTCATAGCTAAAAAGCCTAGCTCCAGCTAAGGCCCAAATCATACCAAAAGCCCAGGTTTAATCCCAAGCTCAGTTCACTACACTGAGCCCCAGCCTAAGTTTAAGGCCAAAGCCTAGTTCACAGTTCATTCCAAAATCATCCAAAGGCCCAAAGCCCAGTTCATTCTTATAGAATAAGGCCAAAGCACAAACTCAATCAAGAGCCCAGTGCACTTCAAAACCAAATCCAAGCCCACTGTGCCTAGAAGTTACCAAAGCCCAATAGCAATTTAGAGCCCAAATAGCTAGAAACTCCAAACACCCCCAGTCTCTGTGGATCGACCCGTACTTGCACGAGCTACAACTGACGACCGTGCACTTGCGGTATTACTGTAGGCCCGTTCTCATTTCACTTCAATTTTATACGCTTTCCCGGGTCCACCACCTTACACATGCTACTAGAGGCCTATTGTTTGCATATAATTGAGTTTCCTTTTGAAAATTGGGACAAAACTATCTAAGAGTTTTAATTTTATGGTATCCAGCATGAGTTGTTACTGGTGCAATTAAAAATCCTAGGATCCTCCATTTGTGAGTTTATAAATGATACGTCCATTTTTCCCCATTATTTTCCATTGCTACTTTCGAGTCAAAACAATTCTTTATAGCTTTTTCATAAGATTGTTTTGATCTCCTACTTTGGTGATGAGAAAAATTCTCACTTCATGATAACAAGATCATTAGTTCAACAACTAAATCGATCCAAAGTCTTATTTGTTTTGTGTCTTTATGTTGGATTTATTTTTGTTTGGTACGTTCCAGCAGCCATATTAGGATTCTATAATATGCAAGAACTTCAAACGTCATTTCCACGACATCGGTAATTGATATCCTTAACAATGCTAATGCCAGCTTAATTATTTTTTTGTTGTTGCAGTGTTCCAAAATAGAGTTAGCGGTCATTAAAGCAATTGTTAGAAAATTAATGTTTTAATATCCTTAACTCTTTGAAACTTTTCATTCAAAGTAGTTCGGCCTGCAAATGCACAAAGTTACAAGAGAATAAAATCTACAACACCGTTTCATGTTCTTAATAAAGTCAGTCTTTTGGAACTTTCACTTTTAGTAGTATCCTTTTTTGGGGTATAAATAACGAAGAACATTTTTGAATACTATCAAAAGAATTCTTGATGCACTGCATTGTAGAGTAGAGGATATTTTAAAACCTTGGAATCATATCTGCCTATGATTGAAGAAACGAAGGTATCTTTTGGTGGGCAAATGTAGCTGAAGTACACTTATGAGTATTCTGGTGGAAAAAATGAGTCGTGTGGAGAAGTCGTGGCTCAGGAGAGGACGAAAATCTCACAAGTACTGGACTACATCAAACTTGCATGAGGTCTTTTTAAGCCATTAAATTTTATCATAGATGTACTGAATGTTATTTATTTTTTTATAGTCTAAGCTATTAGCTTTTGCATGCATTCAATTGAAAACCAAAACTCAAAAGGAATACTAATTTCAGAGTAATACTTTCAGCCAAGTGAGCCCGAGTTCCTTTAATTGCCACTGAATTTTCTCAAGTACAAGTTGTTTTAGCTTGAGTTGCATGAGTTGATCTTAAAGGGAAATTTTGTATTTCTTTGTAAGTGTTCTGGAAATAGTAGAAGTTGTGCATTAAGACTTCAAAATACCTTTCTCCTCTCACTCACTTCAGATACTACTAAGTCGCATGATGCTCGGGTTTCACGAAAACAAGGGAGACGTTTCTCAGTGTGATTTATTTATTTATCTGTCAATTTTCTACACATGTACACCTGTAGGATGTCCTAAGAGTATATGAAGTAAAGAAGGTGGACATCATGGATCACCCACCAGTTTTTATAGCTGCATTTAGTGAGGGGTGTGGGTGAACGAAATATGGGGTTGGTGCGAATCCTTCATGTAAAATCTTAATTTCTCAATACAGAGTTCTCAAGCACTCTCTCTCTGCTCTTTTGCCTCTCTGAGCAACAAATCACTCAGTTCAGATTTCTGTTTGATTTTTGAATCTTATTAGTTTAATATGGTTTCATTGTTATTATCTTCATCAGTGTTTGTAGCTTCATCTCTTTTTTGTTTTGTTTTGATTGGTAAAGAATTTGATGCTAGCGAGTTTCGAACTCAGGTCATTAGTATCATCACCGGTGACTTTACCACTGTATTACAACGACACTGGCTTTTTGAGGGGAACTGATCGTTAAACTTTTGGTATGTTAAATCTATACATGATGTAATCAAGAAAGTGTGAGTTTGGGATTTTCTGGATTTAGCAAACAACAACTCAAAGGTATTTCAGACAGCAACATAAATAGGGCTCTTGATTCCAATGCAAGGAAGCAACATACTTGAATGTTTATGTTGTTAAAGTTTGTTCCTCACATGTTAAACCAAATCAATATTGTCATGGAAATCCTCTTTTATGTCTTAAATAGATCAGCGAGACTAACCATATTTATAGCTCCGTTTGTGCGGGACTGCAGACTATACAGAACGGACATGGGAGTTTCATAAGAAACACCGAAACAATACTTCATTGACGTTTTTGAGGTATGCTTAGGAATTTACCCAACTGTATATGTAGTTGTTCTTTGTAATTGTACAATTGTATTTAGTCTTGCATTCTATATACTACCATTCACAATTTGGTTGGAAACAAACTATTTGATTAAATGCCTTGAACTTTACTGCCTTATTATCCCGAAGTTTTTTGTGTTGTATTTACATTTTAAAAGATTTGAGGTATATCCGCATCTTCAACTAACGTTGTTTTCAATCCAGAGTAGAATCAAGAAGAGGCAACTGCCACTATCATGGTTTACACGGAATGATTTACGACTTATGAGCTTGAGAACCTAAAAGAATGAGAAAAAGAGTTTTTCGACATAACTTATCTATTTTGCAGTAATATTTTGTTCATTGTTATGCGTCCACTTCCACACAATGCACTTAGATTCGAAGAGTTTAGTTGACTCCAACTTATGGTGTATCTTTCCCCCAAGCTGTCTTAGTCAAGTACAAACATCCTGAACGTTCAATGTTTGCATCCCTCACTATTTGTGCAAGCTAAACATTATATAAGATACTTCTATTCACCATAATATTTCACTGTCATTCCCTATATGTGGACTGAATTCATTAGGTTCTTCCCGATGCATTGAGAGACCTTAAGAATTTTGGGTATTTTTCAGCCAATGGTGGCTGTCATGTTTGAGATATTCTAAGATCATCATGTTAGTAGTGATCCAACCAATGCAGCAATAACATGAATATGGATTAGTTTTTTTACTGGCACAGTTCATTGACCAGTGACATCATTGAGAAACCAAATTTAGAGTTTGCATATGTAGATTTGTTTGACATTTTGGAGTACATATATTATCTATGAAAGTGCAGGATTGGGTCTAACATATTACTTTCCGTGTTTTCTTTATTTTCAGGACTCATCAGTGCCTTAAGTTGATTTGTGTATTTGCAGAATACTTCTAAGAAGTCGCGTATATGCATTGATATCTACGACAAAGTCGCATAGAAGGTGGTGCTTCTGGGATCTTTGGAGGAATCCATGCAGAATAGAAGAGGAAAATGTGGGAGGAAGCTGAAACAAGTATGAAGATTATGTCTGACTTTGGAAATAAATATTCTTTGATTGCATCTGATCAAACTTAGGATACTTATTACTTAAATTAAATGGCTAATATTCAGTTGATTTAAGGCTCTAATTTGGGGTTTAAAGTGCTGATTTAAGGTCTCATATTAGTTATTACAATAATTTTTAGTTTATTGCGACATTATTTTTACTAGAGGAATGACTCTGTTAATTTACTTATGCACTTATGATGTACAATTCACATGAGATCTAATTGACTAAGTTGCAGTCTTTTTAAAGTATTTGGGTACTTTAACTGTGTTGTAGTATTTTTTGTTGCAAAAAATAAAATATGTACATGTAAGATTAAAAGGAGAGGTTGAGCCAGGGCCGTAAGGCCCCAGAGATACCTAGTAAGAAAAATAAAAAAGCATCAAAAGACCAAGAACACACAGTCTAATTATACCCTTCTATGTTACACTTACAATACTGAAATTTACGCTTTAAGTAGCGGAAGCTCGTGGTCTCTTTTCAACATTAGCCATTTAGCTTTTCTACTCCGCGAGCCATTGCAATCAAATTCTTTTCCATTGCCTGGACGACCACTCTCAAAGGTCTATCATGTTATTTTTTCTCATTTTCAGTCACAGACCTGCACACTCACACATGCATAAGCAACAAAACACAGCTCTTAAACATCAAAACACACTATTCCCTTCCAAAAAAATTGTTCAGTATAACCCATAAAATTATATACAGGACTTGAACATTTCAGGATCCAACTTAGATTTCTCAAATCTTCGAATTTTCAGTTAACTGATTACTCCTATCCTGCACCACATTTGTAACAATGGGTTACAATGCATACAAGAATAAAACACAAATTCAAGATACCTTTAGTTAATTGATACCATAAAGTTGAAAACCTGCTAAGAGCAATTCATATGGGAATGAACAAACCCATTCGTTTGTTGAGCCAGGTGGATGGCCAAACTAGGTTTTCCACTATGGTAAAGCATTGAGCGTTAGATCAATAGGCGTGCGATCTAGATAAAAACGCTAGCGTCCGTAGATCGAACGCTGGTGTTGGAAGGAAAAACGCTTGAGTCAGAAGAACCAACGCGACATCTTAAGATATAACGCAGGCGTTTTAGCTTCTAACGCTAACGAGTAGTTTTTTAAAATTCGAATTTCACTTTTTACCTCTATAAATTACCACCATCTTCAAACAATTCACTCACACCAAAATTCACTTGAATTTTCTCTTTTAAAATGGCTGAAAAGGCGATCACACTTTTTTGCGATGCAAAACTTGAAGCTGTTGTTTCTAAGATATGTGGGAGTTTTAAAAAGATTGAAAATTGTAAAAGGGAAGTGCAAGTTTTAGAAGTTGCTCTAAGAAAATGTTCCGCTAAAAGGCAAAGAAAAGCTCCATTTTGAAAGTTAACAACAAAAAATTCAAAAACAAAGGTGAAACTGTCAAAGAGGGCGTTGAATGGGAAATACGTCAAATGAAGATAAACAGGAGGCCAAAACTTGTACTTGATTTTTATTGAAGTTTTTATTATTGTCTAAGTTTATATCTTGTAAAAGAATTGATAGTAATATCAATGAATGAAAATATTTATATCTTAAAATAGATTTCCACTTCAGATTAAGTGAAATTTATTACAATTTAAACTTGCAAATAACATCAAACTACATTTTAATAAACCACAACAAAAACATCAAACTACATCAAATCCAGCGACATTCTCTCTGTAAAGTTCATAGCATTCAAAATGCCTAAACTCTCTCCCGCTTTCTTCGGTAAACTTGGTCTGAGCGATGGTTTACAGTTCTTCGTTGGATAATCCAGAATTGCTACGATGAACCATCCACAATACTTCCGTATAATGTTTGACTTCATTAGTGATGAATGCAATTCTTATTTCTAGGCTCTTACTGTTTCTTATGGATTGGTTCCACGATGCTATAAAATGTCCCAATACTCTTTCCCAAAAATTGTCATTGTTCATTGGTCTCACCATACGATGTAACCAACATCGAACAAGAGCAACATCTTCTTCCATTGTAAATTCCGACAGCGACATTCGAGTGCAGTAACGATGTGCTTGAGATGGACCATATTTTAGAATTTTGAAACACGCTTCGTAACGAAAAGGTTTATCGTGAGCTTCCTCCCAATTATCAAGAGTTGTTTGGATCACTTCATCTTCAATTACACCGCTGAACTTTTCTCGATCAATTTCCATTACCAGAACAACAAATGGCTGGACCACAAGCCTAATATATTGAAAACGAGCACGCAATCGACGAGCATCTCGGTTTCCTGGACTTCCCGTAAGTAAGACGAACATTGAAAAACGTCCTCCCAAAAAGAACTGTCATGAGAAATAACAACACCAGTGATTACCCTATGAAAGAAATATGCTTTGTATAGAGTTATATCCTCTTCTTGAGTAAACTTGGGACCACGATTTCTAACAGACATTTCTGCAAAGGGGGAGATATTTAGGAAAAAAGAAGAAGAAGAAGAAGAAGAAGATGTGATTTTGGAGATGGGAGGAATGAAATTTATAGGTCGAGAAAGAAAATTTTGTCGTTGGAAATGAAAATTTAGCCGTTGGCGTTTGTTGTAAAACCGCCTGCGACTTTCCTTTGAGCGCCCGTTTGAATTACCAACGCCTATTTTTTTATTATAAATACATCACTAGGTTTTATTCTAAACCAAACCAACCGATTTCT
The DNA here is from genome assembly GCF_003573695.1 of Papaver somniferum. NCBI lineage: Eukaryota > Viridiplantae > Streptophyta > Magnoliopsida > Ranunculales > Papaveraceae > Papaver > Papaver somniferum. The sequence continues at coordinate 82,547,176 of NC_039367.1, read as the reverse complement.
TTGTCATCATCCACCATGTTTTCTAAAGGCAAAGCGAAGCAAATATTATGTGTCGAAGCAAAAGAGGTTTGTCCATTATGTTTCATGGATAACCACAGTCTTATGCAATGCCCTTGTATGTATTCAAAGTTTCCGCGAGAAGGTTGTTCACGCATCAGAATGGTGATTGAATCACAACCGGAAAAGCTCAGGTATTGCAATGTCAAGATCTCAATTGTCCAGAGGAACCACATATGCTAGATGATGCTATGAAGATTAAAAAAGAAGAAGAAGAAAAGATTGCAACACTCTGCAAAAACTTCAAACTTAAAGCCAAATTGGAGAAGGAGTTATTACCCTGCAAGCATTGTGGATATGGAGATCACGAATACAAACATTGTCCACAGAGAATCAGTTCATGCTCAAAGCCTGGTTGCAGAACTTTTATGCATTGGCGGACTTCTTCTGAAGAAGACACATATGAAAGGAATTTCTAGGAATGTCCCAGGTGTTTTTTGGTGGAGTGGGCTGATTGAAGTTGTAGGACAAATCGATTCACTATGGTATTATGTTATTTAATTTGTTGTGTATTTTGTGTTATTACGATTATCTAAAACCATCAATATCAAGTAATTTAAAATTTTCCTTGATTAAACATTGCACCATCAATTTCATAAATAAAAACATACTGCATTGAACAACCACACCATACATGAGAATAAAAGAAATACATCAGATTAAAACAACTACTACATAGGCGGCGTCAGTTCTCGGCGGGTGGTGGAATTCCTAGGGCGATGTAGGGATCGTATTTGTTGAGCACCCTAAGAATGTTGAAACAAGCATGGAAGTCGAAAGGACGACCGCGGTGAGATGCTTTCCACATCGCTAGAGTTCTGGGTTACACTTCATGTTCGGCTTCACCTTTGAGCTTATTTTTGTTATTCTCAATTAGTTGAGAGATGAACTCCGATACATTACAACTAAGTACACTACAACGATGCACCAATCCGTGACAATCACGCCTATTATTGTTCATCGTTTCAGCAGCGAACATTTCAAAAACTTTCTGCCAGAACGTTGATTGTGATACATTCCTACCGGTAGCAACATCAGCGACAACATCTTGTGTGTGAAAAACGTAGGCTCTGCAAATAGCTAAATCTCTTGTTAAGTGAATCTAACAAAAGGAACTCTGGGAGGCATTTTTGTATATGATTTGAGAGGGAAGAATGTGTAGAATGTGTAAATTTAGAGTTGAAATGAGGAGTATTTATAGATTTCAAAAAATGTAGCCGTTGGATCAAAGGTTTTTGCAACCGTTCAGATTGAGCCGTTCGTGCCATTGGGACAGACTCTGGCGTTCTTGTTACGGACGCGGGCTTTATAATTAAACATGCGCGCTGGAAGTACACACGCTGGCATTATTTCTTCAGACGCCAGCGTTGGTAGCAAGGACGCCCGTCTTTAACACAGACACGCGCTGGATGTTCCGACTCAATGTTCAAAGCAACAAATTTGTTGATTTGAACATCCATTTTTCATGTTTGTTCATTCCATAAAGGGAGCAAAATGAACAAACTCTGAGTTTGTTCATTCCACAGGAACTGCTCTAACCTGAAGACTTTGAATTGAGAGATGTCCTTAAAATAGAAAAAAAAATTCCCGAATCTAGAGCAAACAAAAAGGGAAAATGTAAAAACTGGAACTAAATCGCAGAAAGAAAACTGAAATCGCAATACCATTTTCGAATCCAAAACAATGTACAGAGCTGTCCTTAATGCTCCACTCTTCCATAATTGTTGAAGTTGTTTCGGTTCTGAATGTCAATGCTACATAAGTTCTTCGTCACTGAAATCACAAAAACAAATTCAAATTGAAACCTTAGAATAAGTAAAAGAAATTAGCTGAAATCATAAAAACAAATTAAAATTCAAGAATTAGGAAAATAAAATAGGCATGGTAGAAAATCAAATACATATAAAGGCATAGTTAATGATTTGGGATAGTGATATTAAACCGAAAACTCAATATGTAATTGATTGTTGTATAACGAAACTCGTCAGATGAGCATAAGCAAACGGTTAATAGTAAAATTGATTAAAGTGAGAGTGGGCAGTGATCCAACTCAACACCTTTTGAGATTTCGGAAGATGGGTATGGGTGTGGTAGTCCTCTTACCGAGTTTAGAAGACCGTTTGGAAACCCAAACTGATTTTAACATACTTAAAAATCAACCTACAACAATCAAAATAAGCAAACAAAAAAAAGAAAAAAAAACCCTTACAGATAAAAAATCTAGGGTTTTTACATGTGTACCTTCTTCTTTATTTCTTTCTTTCAACTTTGCCTCCTAAATTTCCTGCAAAGGAGTACAATAAAAATCAATTATAGAAAACCTAAAGGACACGAAGGAAACATAAATCGCAGATAGCAAAACAGAGAATCAAGAATCTATAATTTCTGCGCGAGAAGAAGATCAAAAGCGGGAGGAAACTGATTAAGATTGGCTTCTTATTCGTTTTATGGTAAAAAAAATCGTATGTTTCCTAAATATACAAATTGTCACGTCCTATTTTCTTGACAATTACCAACAACGGAAAAACACCTATAGTGCGATTACTCCATGAACAACACCTAAGAGTATAAGCTACAGACCGTTACTAACAACAGAAGAAGGTATCAAACTAAGAATTAGCCTGTGATCACTGCAAAATAAGCTGGTGTTGGGATACCGACACTAGTTTGAATTTTGTTTCAGTAATTTTTATAGAAGTCTAGCTATTTTAGGAATTGAATATATCTTTCCTTATTTTGTTTTAGCTTAGGACTCAAGTTTTTATCTCTATATAAACAGTTTGTTCTAGAGTTTATTATTCACTTAATTATCAATACAAAATAACTTTGCTAAACTGAGGTGATTGATTCCCAATCAAAGAATCATTATCTGTTGGTAGTATTAGGTTCCTGTGTTAGGTGCAGGTTCCTATCATCTGGTATCACCTAGGTTTAGGTCCTATTTTTTTTTTTTGCGTTCTCAAGTTTTCTATTAGGGTTCACGATGACAATAACTTATGCAAACTTGGTTGATCGTCTTGACACTTTGGGCTCTTCCTTGGATACAATTATTGGGGAGATGCGAACAGATCGTGAGGCTACAACTACCAAGTTTGATACCTTACAGGCTTCTCAAACTACACTACTCACTCAATTACAGAATGGTACTGCTGCTACAAATCGTCTCCTAGAGACTCTTATTAACTAGGGACGTGGACACAATATTCTCAATGAAACCAATGGTCGGATTAATCAAGGAAATCCTGGCGCGATCGTCGAAGGGGGTTTTATTACTTTGAAATTTTCAAAATTTGATGGTGATGATCCTGAAGGGTGGATTTTCAAAGCTGAGCAATAATTTTCCGTCCATGGCGTAGCTGATGTTCAAAAGGTGCCAATTGCTGCAGCACATCTGGAAAAGGATGCGTAAGCACATGGATTTGACCAAGACCGAAGGCACCAGAATGGGGGCTTCGGGTGATGACAAGCCGAAGGCACCAGAATGGGGGCTTCGGGTGATGACAAGCAGAAGCCACCATCGACAATGACATGACAAGCCGAGACTTCCAGTGACGATGACGTGGCACAAGTAGACCGCACTCATAAAGTGATTAGTGATTGCCTAAATAACCCCAGCGGTAAAAGTACACGTGTACGGCTAACCATAGAAGACTTACCAGAAAAGGTATTAGGATACACGTGTACGGTACTTCCTCCAGAGAAAGACATACATTTTTCCAGAATATTGTACTGTGTATTGGGATTAGTCTCCACAAAACCCTATGATAATTTAAGGGTGTTTATATTTGGCGACTTCACTAGGGACTAATCCTCAGTACCACTGTAATACTCATGGAGTCATCGGTTACTAGGAACCTCAACACCACAAGATCGGACCTTCCCGCTACGAACATAAAAGGACTGATATCAGCCTCGGGACCTAATGAGGTACAAAATCAACATGTAAACCCTGAGTTCGAATGCCATTGATAGAAGACTCGGGGGGACAACGCCAAAACCTGCAAATAAGAGTAAACCAATCAAATGCACCGGGAGCCGTGCCTAGACATGTTGAAGAAATTTTACAGGTACAAGTTGGAATGAATAAAGTAAGTGTACCAGTACATGAACAACCTTTACCTGATTCGCAACAACTCGAGATACAACAGATGCGCCAGAAATTGGCTAATTCGGATAAAAGAAGATTATTTTTGATGGATAGGCTAGCTGAACTCCAACCCGAGGGAGGTGATGAAGACCCTGACCCTTTCGGAATGCCACAACATCCCCTCTTATTACAAAGTAGAACTCAACGAAACTCTTTCGGCAGACGATTCTCATCCGTCGGGAAGAACCCCCAACGTAGTGAGAAACCATGCACTGTCCAAGCGCCAAAAGAAGTTTATCGGAATTCAGAAGGGCAACCCAACAAGGGACAAGACCACGTCGCAATGGCAGAAGAACACATTGCCAAATACCTCGAAGAACACTATGGGTTGACTCCACCTACAACAAACTTTGTCATGCAGTCTCCTTTTACTCAAGGGTCACTAGATAAATCCATGCCAGTAACGTACAAACAACCCAAGTTTCAACTATTCGACGGTTCCGGAAATGCAACGGAACATGTTTTTCTTTTTCTCATGAGTCTGAACGAGTATGCCACGAATGACTCCATTTGTCTTAGAGAATTCGGCAAATCACTCACTGGCGCGGCCTTCACATGGTTTGTAGGATTAGAAGAAAATAACATTTCATCCTGGAATGAGATGCGGACTCAATTCATGAAGAAGTTCTATTCGCGACAAAAGCAACTCACCATTTCAGACATTTGCAACCATAGGTACAAGCCAGGGGGAAAATACATGGATTTCGCAAAGAGCTTCCGGGCAGAATGACTGCGTAGCAGTGTAAAAATCCCTGAAAAGGAACTTGTCAAAATCGACATCAGTCGATTTCCCACAGAACTAAGTTTCATCTTAGCATCTGTCAAACTGGAAACCTTTGCGGACTTCGAAGACGCATGTTCCCGAGCCGATGACGCAGCAGAATTCAAAGCAATGGGGGCACTCGGTATCCTATGCTAAAGAAGAAGGGAATACCAGCCAAGGCAAGCGGTCAGCAAATTTCAGGGATGGGAAAGATATTAAGGAAAGTGGTAATACTTTCCAAGACCGTAGTGGTCAGTCTATGGAAAGTATTGTCCATATCAGTCACGAACTTGAGACTGATAAGGTAAGTGGTATATATTAGGAAAGGATTGTTTATGTAAGTCATGATTGTGAGACTTATAAGGAAAGTCTCAAAACTTACCTAAGACACTGGTTTGAGACTTTCCTTATAAGTCTCACAATCATGACTTACATAAACAATCCTTTCCTAATATATACCACTTACCTTATCAGTCTCAAGTTCGTGACTGATATGGAAAATACTTTCCATAGACTGACCACTACGGTCTTGGAAAGTATTACCACTTTCCTTAATACCCCCCCTCAAGACGGAGCATGCAGGTCACAAATGCCCATCTTGGACAAAAGACCTTGAAACTGAACTCGTCCTAATGCTTTGGTGAAGATATCCGCCAACTGTATTCCTGTGGGCGTATACGAGGGAGAAATAATTTTCTGTACTATCGCATCCCTGATGATATGACAATCCACTTCTATATGTTTAGTTCTTTCGTGAAATACGGGATTCTGAGCAATATACAATGCCGACTGACTATCACAAAGAAGACTCATTCCCTGTGTATGACGAATTCCCAAATCACCTAGTAATTGCTTCAACCACTTCAATTCACAAGTAGCTGCAGCCATAGATCTGTATTCTGCTTCAGCTGAACTCCGAGAAACTGTGTACTGCTTTTTAGTCTTCCAAGACACTGGTGAATCTCCAAGAAGCACAAACCATCCTGTCAACGATCGTCTTGTCAAAGGACAGCTTGCCCAATCAGAATCACACCATCCTTTCAAACTTAAACTACTATCAGAGCGCAACAAAATTCCTTGCCCAGGATTCTTTTTCAAATATCTAACTACCCGAAGCGCAGCTTCCCAATGTTCTTGTCTTGGATGCTGCATAAACTGTGACAAAATATGTACAGAATAAGCTAGATCCGGTCTAGTCACATCCAGATAAATCAATCTTCCGATCAATCGTCGATACCTTTCTGCATCACTCAACAACGGCCCTGTTGCTAAAGCCAAACGATGATTAGTTTCCATTGGAAACTCTGCTGGTTTTGCTCCTAATAACCCCGTCTCCATAATAATGTCTAATGCATATTTCCGCTGACAAACATAAATGCCTTGTTTACTGCGAGCTATCTCCAAGCCCAGAAAATATTTTAATTTTCCCAAATCTTTCATCTTGAAACACTGTCCCAAGTATGTTTTAAATTTATTTAGCTCCACTATATTATCTCCTGCAACAATCAAATCATCCACATACACCAAAACATTAAGTTGCACCTTTCCTTTTATCATAGTGAAGAGAGAATAGTCTGAATAAGATTGCCGAAAACCATAATTCTTCAAAGCTGTTGATAGTTTTGCAAACCAACAACGTGGAGCCTGTTTCAAACCATACAATGATTTCTTCATTCTACATACCATATTAGGATTGCCTTTCGCAAATCCAGGTGGTATTTTCATATACACCTCTTCCTCCAAATCTCCATGTAGAAACGCATTGTGTACATCCATCTGATGTACTTCCCAATTTTTAACAGCTGCAACAGCTAGAAAAGTGCGCATTGTTGTCATTTTTGCTACCGGTGCGAAGGTCTCTTTGTAGTATAAGCCTTCCACCTGATGATTTCCAAAGATCACCAATCTTTCTTTTAAGCGAACCAAATTCCCATTTTCATCATACTTCTCTGTATATATCCATTTACTTCCTAGTGCTCTCTTGCCCTCCGGCAATTCTTGCAAAACCCAGGTATCTTGTTCTTCTAGTGCTCGTATTTCTTCTTCCATTGCTTTCCGCCATCCTGGATGTCTCATTGCTTCTTTAAAATGGCGAGGTGCTGAACTCGCAGTTATAGCTGCAAGAAATTTCTTATATGGTGTAGAAAATTTTTCACAACTAACATAATATGTCAAAGGATACGGCGTACCTGAGGAGGATGATTGTGATGTATGAAGATGAGATGGACCATTTTCTCTAGTGGTGTGCGTCACAAAACCCTTAAGCCTACTCGATGGAATTTTCATACGCTTTCCTTTATATCACCTTCTACAGCAACACTATTACCCGGACTGACTGCTTCAGCAGATCTCTCTTGGACTGCTACACGTTCTTCTTCCGTCGCAGTCATATCTTGAACTTTTCACCATCTCCGTTTGTCGCAGTTGCATCAGGTATGCAGCGTCTCCTGCTGTTGCTGTTATGCCTACAGCGTCTCCTGCTGTTGCTGTTACCTGGTACTGCCACACTCTCACTCCTGTCGCTGTGTGTTGCTGTTACCTCTTCATCATCGCTCCAGTCAAACGCTGGATTCAACTGAGCAGTCTCAGCTGATACACCAATCCCTCGGTCTCAATATAATGACCAGGCTGATCACTCTCGGTGCGAGTTGCAACTGTTGACTGCTGCACCACAGACGTTGCATTCTTATATGGGAAATATTCTAAAACTGGACATCTCTTGACACTAAGAATTTTCTTTCATCCAAGTCATATACTTGCCATGCCTTTTTACCAAATGGATATCCAAGAAAAACACACCGCCTTCCTCTACTTGCAAATTTATCCCCTTTGTTATTTTGATCATGCACATAACACAGGCATCCAAACACTTTCAACTGATTATACGGAGGTTGCTTTCCAAACAATATTTCATACGGCGTTTTATTTTCCAGAATAGGTGTAGGAGTACGATTAATCAAATACGCAGCTGTCAATGCGCATTCTCCCCAAAACCGTATTGGCAAGTTGGCTTGAAATCTCAAAGCCCTTGCCACATTCAATATATGTTGATGCTTTCTCTCCACTCTTCCATTTTGTTGCGGAGTGCCTACACACGATGTTTCAAAAACTATCCCATTAGTCTTAAAATATCCACGCAATGAATTAAACTCAGTACCATTATCACTTCTAACAATTTTGATATCTTTATCAAATTGTCGTTTCACAAGAGCTATGAAATCAAGAAACGTTCGTTCAACTGCAGTTTTATTTTGAAGCAAATGAATCCACACACCTCTTGAAAAATCATCTACTATTGTTAAAAAATACTGTGCTCCACAAGACGATGTAGCCCTATAAGGACCCCATAGATCTATATGAATCAATTCAAAAATACAACTGGCTTTACTTAGACTACTAGCAAAACTACTTCTATGTTGTTTCGCTCTTGGGCAAATATCACAAACTTCATTATGCTTCTTCAATCTACTCATACCCGGCAACCTTTGCAATACTTTTTCTGATGGATGTCCCATTCGTCGATGCCACAGCTCGTATGATGCTCCACTGACTGCCATAACTTCAACTTGAGGCACACCACAGAAAATGTATAGTCCACCTTGTCGTTCACCCATTCCAATCACCTTCCTCGTCAACCGGTCCTGTATAAGACACAAACTGTTAGTACATTGTACCGTACATACTAATTCATCAATAAGTTGTGTGACAGAAATTAGGTTACAGGTTATTTGAGGCACATAAAGCACATTATCAAGTCTCAAACCGCCCTGCAGAATAATAGTCCCTATTTTCTCAGATTGTGCATATTTCCCATCTGGGAGTCCAACAGTACACTTCACAATATCTTTCACATCAATCATGTCATCTCTTCTACACGTGACATGATTTGTAGCTCCCGTGTCAATAATCCAATTCGGTTTAGTTTGCTTACCTTGCAGTTGGGACGTATTTTTCTTTGCATTCAAAAACTCAAGCACCTGTCTGAGCTGTGTTGCGGTTACTCCCATCAAATCTGAGCCGTCTGAGGAATATGTGTTATTTGACTGCTTTGTCTGATATATTTAGATTATGTGCTCGAACCTGATTTCCCGTTCCTTGTCCTCTACCTCCTCTTCCATTCGCAAAACCACCACGTCCTCTACCACCAGTTCTTCCACCTCTACCATATCCTCTTCCACTTCTCGGTTTATCTCCCCACCATTCAGGGTATCCAATAAGCTGAAAACAACCTTCATCCGAGTGTCCTTGTCTGCTACAGTGCTTGCAATATTTATTTGGATCATAAGTGTTATTGAGAGGACGTTGATCAGATTGTACCTTGAACGCCATCACATTGTCATGAACTTCCGGTGTGGCGGCTACATCTCCTTTCCTAAGACGTTCCGAGTTTATCATTGTTTGATATGCTACATCTATTGAAGGCAGTGGATCTCTTGCCAACAATTGTTCACGCAAGGAACCATAGACAGCATCTAGTCCAATTAAGAAATAATGTAATAAATCTTCTTCTCTCAAAGTACTAACCTGTGTTGCAATATCACATTCGCACTTGCCACACTTGCACGTTGGTACCTTCATATATGTGATCATCTCATCCCATATCTTATTCAATCTTCCAAAATAAGCAACCACACTTTCTGTTTGCTTTTGTTTACATTCACTTAAAGATGTCTTCAGCTGGCATGTCCGTGTTCCACTTACAACACAAAACCGTCTCTTCAAGTGGTTCCATAACAAGTTGGCATCATCAAAGTCTCCCAAACTGGATCTAAGTGACGGCTCCAATGTGTTGCTGATCCAAGAAACAAGCATGACTGAATTGCCACCCATTCTTCCAACTGTTCACTTTCTTTCGGTTCTTTGATTGTTCCATCAATGAAACCAAACTTCCTCTTAGCTATTAATGATCTTCTTATGGCTCTAGCCCATTCATCATAGTTATGTCCTTTTAGAACAACCGGTGTGATAATTATACCTGGACCATCACTTGATCCTAGATGATATACTGGATTCTTCTTTTGCGTATCATATTCTATATTCTTGTCTTTGCTTGATTCTTCATCACCACCCATTCTTCTTTCTCTTTTTTTTTTTTTTTTTTTTCAATCAACTGGCTCGTGATGCCATGACAAAACTTTGGTAATTCTTTTCTTAATTTATACCACTTACCTTATCAGTCTCAAGTTCGTGACTGATATGGACAATACTTTCCATAGACTGACCACTACGGTCTTGGAAAGTATTACCACTTTCCTTAATAAAAGAATATAAAAGGAGTGGTAATTCAGATGAAATAGTGGAACCACAGACTTCCCGTGCCCACTAGAAACTACTATTGAACTCCTGGAAGAGTGGCGCAAAGACGGAGACAAAACTCTTCCATCTCCTGCAAAAGAGCCAATAGAACAAGATAAACGCCATGTTAGATACTGCCATTATCACCAAAAGGTCGAGCACGCAACAAAGAACTGTCGAACTTTCAAATGGAAAATCCATAATAGACAACAAAGCGGAGAGATTAATTTCGGTCCAGAAATACACATTCAAAAGGATCCACTGCCGCGTCAAGTATTCATGATCACACACGAAGGAGCTGAAGTCGCAACCGAGGAAATCTGCATTGTGTCCGAAGCAGACAACTATGAATACATTGCAGCCACTGTCGCCGAAGAAACCATTCTTTGCAGACTTCTTTGACACACTAAATTTTACAGCTGAGCAACGTCAAATCGCTGCATTCATACTAATCAAGATAGCATCAAATGAAGGAGTCAACCGATACTTGGACCGCAAGTACCCATTACCCACTGACATCATTACCTTTTCGGAGAAGGACCGAACAGCGGACTGTGACCATACGCGGCCACTATATGTCACGGTAGGAATCCACAAGCACAAATTTAAGAGTCTTTGTAGATACAGGAGCATCACTCAATCTAATCCCTTTGCATACCGCTGAAAGCATCGGAATTAAAGAAGAAGATATCAACAAGTTCGCTACTGGAATTCAAGGTTTCGGCCGACTTACACAACAAACAATTGGGACTATTAAATTGGAAATCCATGTGGGCCCTATCCGAGCCCGTGAACCCTTTTACGTCATGGACGTACACCCAGCTTACCACCTACTCCTAGGCAGGCCATGGTTACACAAACATGGAATTGCCCTCTACTTACCGTCAGCGCATCAAGTTCATTCTGAAGGGAAAGCAGAGAGTGTCCCCGCTTCAGTAGATCCCTTTACAACCGAGGAAGCACACCTAGCTGAAGCAGCCTTTTACAACGGGCTAAGTGAACCAAGTGAGGTAGTCACACACATCTACTCGACACCAATTCCCGATTGGATGACCACATATGCTACTCCAACCGAAGACAACTCCACTAGGTGAACACAATTTCACAAAGAGGAATGAAGACAGTTTCGAAAAGTCACCCGTCCGGACGGGGGATACGTATACAAACGTTGACCTCGGAAGCTCAGAAACACTTGAACAAAGCCTTCAATAAGACCTCCGGGGAGACACACCAACTAAATGAGGGAACTGCATGGGACTTACAAAAGAATGAATAAAAGGCAATACCAATTCATGTAAGCAACGATGCCATTTAATAAAAGGCTTCATCTTTTCGTCTTAATCTTCTCCTATTACCCCTTTCAAGGGTACACTGAACCATTGAAAGGGTGTAAAACAGTCAACAAATGCATAATCTTATCCTACATAATTCAATTAGAGAAGGATTGAAACCTGATTAAATACACCAAGATCAAGCTCATACAAAAGATGCATATAACATCGGTTATGACTTAGATCTAAGAAGGGTGTCAAGCCCAGTGGCTACATCTCAAAACAAGAGAAATTCTATATCCGACAACATGACAATTTGAAATCGAATTCATGCAAAAGACGCATACGACATCGAATATGGCTCTATTCTAAAAAAAAAAAAAAAAAAAAAAAAAAAAACGAACACCACGCCTCTAGGCTGTGTCAAAGCAAAAGGGGGTTAAACCTGATGCCGCATGCTTATACTGAATCTATACCGTGACATACACAAAACTCAAATTTTGCTTAAAAAGACTTGAGCCCAACGTCATCCAAAAATACCATAATCTAAAAGGAGTGTAAACTTCAAAACTGAAGCTCGTAATCAACAAGACCTGAATCCGAAATATACATCGGAAGCTAAGCTAAAACCCGATACGATCCAACAAACTCATACTGAAATGAGTAACATATAGCTGTCAAAGCAGAAGAATAAGCTCTAAAGCTATGGATTCCAATTCATCCAGCTTTTTATGGATCTCGAGATCTCGCAAATGAGAAAATCATACAAAACTATTGACCAAACAAACAAATTACATATATTACGTATAAGAACTAGGCATGCTGAGTCAGTTCACCTCGAGCTTGACATAAAGCAACCCTCGAATGCTTCAAAGCAGCCTCAATGTCCTGAATAAGAAAGGAAATCCTAGTCTGTTTTTCCTTGCGAACAAGGCGAAGATTACCGGCCTTTAAATCTGCAAATATTTTGGTTTGCCATGCCTTCGTCATGAACATTTCCGAACCCATAATCCACTCTTGGTCTTCGGCTGCAACAAGCTTGAAATGCCCAAGAGCTAGTTCTAACACAATATTTAGCTTGGAAAGCATTGATATCTCCAAAACCAACCAAATACGGGTTGACATCTTTACACCTGCCAAGAGCAAACCAAAGAAAAGGGATATACAAAGTGACAAACCTCAACTCATTTTATAATCTCGCACAGTGGTCGAGATAATAATAACTTTGGGATTAACAAAGCAATCTCATGCAATACTGAAAAACAACATAATGGAAACAACAGCGGTCAGCGACATACCCAAATACAAAGTAAGCAAATACAGATATAATAAACCTTGTTCTCTCAAAGCCCAATTCCTATAAACATTGTTTATAATAAAAGAAGATGCAACAGCAAAAGCAAAGACTAGAGCCTAATCAAAACTAGCCAACTCGGTTTCTTTGTCAGCCAACTCTTTCTGTTTCAATTTCAGCTTTGTCAAAGTTGTTGCAACTTCGGCTGCAATCCTAGACGCTTCAGTAGTTATATGAATCTGCTATTTCTGTTGATCCTTCAACCTCTGTGCCTCCACTTTAATCTCTTCTTTCAAGCTTGTAATCTCGCCAGGTAACACTAACTTCCGAGATGCCCTCCTCTCCTCCAAGCCTTTGAACAGTTCCTCAATCCAGCTTATATTGAAATTCAACAACTTCGGAAAATAAAACTTTCTCTCCACGCCTCCAAAGTGGTTCCGCAAGGACACTCGTCACCGAGCTCAGCCATCTCCTTCGCCACAACAACCAAAGCAGACACACTGGAAATCAGATTGTTGCAATCCGAAAGCACCAATGTACTTGCTACATGCCCGCGCTCCTCCACAACCTCGTTGTAGTATTCTTTCAACTCTGGGGCGACAAGAAAATTATAAACTTGCACGAAATGAACATATGTGCTCGCAACAGCAGAAGCATTCCCTCTGAAATCAAACCAAGTTGCTTGGACGACTAAAGAATTAGGACTGCCGATGGCAAAAGGCAACGCAGTATCGGGATACCTCGAGCCAGTACCACCCTGCCCACCCTGGTGTCTCCTTTTCTTCGCACTATTCTGCTCTCCTAGCTGTTCCGTACGCCCCATGCTTATATCCTACAAACCAACCCGATATCTCAACAAATATCCATTACCACAAATTTAGCTAAAAATGCAAAGAAAAATATCTTACCTGAGAACCAACACCAGAGAAGGAATTCTGAGGACCCACTGCTCCGCCAACTACATAGTCAAAACAAAAACAAGAGAGAGGCTCAATACATACAAATAAATGAATTTTGAACATACAAAAAGGCTATTTATAAGACATTAGGAACAGCTGATGTGGACAACATGCCGACAAACTTTATAGATACTTTATGACAACCACGTGCGGTCTAGTACACAAAGCTTACGTAATTATGTCTCACCTTTACCTCTTTGATTTTCAGATGATGCTGTTGATTCTCCCCTGTTTCGAATCACCAACCGAGTACGCCTTGGGGGCTTCACAAAGAAAACCAATTCTATATCAAAAGCTACCAAACAACGGAACACTAAGTAACATCTTAGAAATCCCAAACCAACACCGAACTTACCTTAACAGCAGCAGCAGAAGGTGTTCCCTTGCCTTTCTGAGCCGAATCCACAATACCTTTTCCTCTCGACCCGGGCTTTATCCCATGAGCAGTTGCAACCTCAGGTGCAAGCTTAATCCGCCATTGGGCGTTTAATGAACAAGGACTAGTCACTCCCACCGGGTCGGCAACATCACACACAAATTCAATCATTCGCGTTAACTCGTCATACCAATTTGTGCACCATGATTGTGTAAAAATGGGAGGCTTCTTCGACGAAGGGACTGATAAATGAAATGGAAGACCCCGACAATATCTAGGCTCATCGGGTTTAGACAAATCGACGATAGCACTCTCTCATCAAATCACTACCTTCCGGGAATAGTGGAGTTTGAGTGGAAGCCAATCCTTGATCATAACCCAGCTGTCGGGCAACTCTGTCTACATTGTAACCAACAACACAAAACTTGCCTTCATAGTACCCAGGGATAAAACCCGGAGTCACCATCGCCAAAAAATCCCACTCATTGTCATCGAGAGTCGAACTGTTCGAGTCTAACACATTATCAAGAAACACAAAGCTAGGACCAAGAAACAATGCCCCTCTGGGAGTATCATCATATGGGTGCGCTTGGAACGACTTCAGATCATCCACTATCCACATAAGTTCATTGCTTGCCTTTTTGATGTGCTTATTCTCGTACAAAGCGAGGATGACGAACTAGTGCAGGAGGGAGTCGACCAGAAGTACCTACAACACTATCTCTCCTCACAACCAAATCATGAATCTCGGACCTACTAGCAGGAAACCTTTCCCAAAACTATATCTGTATGAAACTATTGGGAACGTAACTCTCAACTACGTGCTACTGACTATTCACAATCTCCACATCCGAGGCAAGCGTATCCAAATAACCATATACCCCACCTAGAAACATCAAAGGATAAGTAACTCCCCCTCCCCCACATCTTAACAGCCATCCGAAAAAGGTCATCACGAATGGTATCTTTTGGTGAACACTCGAAAAGATCATGAATTAACCAGTATGTCAAAAATGCAGCAAGCTCGGCATCATCACTATGCCCCATGAGAAGGAGGTTCATAAGACTTCACAACTGACGGAAGTTCCTTCCTACTGATTGTTTCAGTAACACAGGGCGCCCAATAATTCATCCAACCTAGAGCTGGCAAACGGGCGGGCCGGGACTGGCTTGTTACGGGTTACACGGATTCGGGTTAACACGGGTTAAAATCCGCGGATTGATATTCTTCACGGGTGGTCATTTCATCAACCCGCACCCGTAACGGGTTAAATCTGCGGGTTCACGGATTAACCCGTTTATGGTGAGTCAACTCGCCAGAAACCGATTTGACAGAGTTTCCTCTGATTTATGAATCAATCCAAATTATCTAATCACCAGATTCAACAACCACAGACTCACAGTGACAAATTCAGACTGTCACACGCCAAAACTTAATGAAAGGAATCAAAGATCAAGAAAATTGCAAAACTTAACAATGTATCACAGTCTCAGATTCACAGAATCACAGTATAGACTATAGAGTCACAAAAGGAACACATTTACATCATCAGTTCGTGATATCTTCAACAAAAAAAATAACCTTCAAGACCGTAGTAAATAGTATTACCATTGTTTGTACTCTGTATCACCAAGTCCAATATAAAGATATTAATAACCACTTCTGGACTTCTTGCACAAAATATATATTTATGGTTAATCAAAAAAAGTGATAACTGTCCAAAAAAAACATCAAATCTCTTTTTTATACAAAAAGCGGAGACACTGTGAGATAACTGTCTGTCCAAAAAACATTCTCATTTTCCATGTTTATCTTTGAGTTGCTCCAACTTGTTCTTGTACACTTGACATCCTGGACCTGGATGGAGCCACAAAGAATAGGTCAAAGACTCAAAAATCAGTACATTACTTACTTGACAGTCACAGAACTTCATTATCATACAATAATCTGTATGGTTACAAACTGCACAACCAAATGCAGTATGAAATTTGATCAAGATAAACGCTATAATGAACTCTACTTCATAAACTCTATAATATGTGCTAATAAGCAAGGGTGTCAACCGTTTAACATGGACCTAATCATGCAGCATTTACTATCATATATATCAAATCATTTCAGCTTAAATGATGATAACTAGCTAACTGCAATCAAGAACCTATAATCCAGTTAGTATTGTGCATAAGCATTACCAAAAATCCTTATGATCAGGGCAACAGTTTTTCTTCACTTCGGGGAAGCAAAATCACAGGCTCGTCCCTGCATACAAACATCATCATTTAGATACATGATTCACTAAACATGATACTGATCTTAGTAATCAAATCATATAAAACCAACCTAAACATGATATTTCATGGATCTAAAATTACTTGTAACATAAGATCGAAGTAATTACGACAAATGTAAACACTAAGATTAACACTAAAATACAATCTATTTGCTGCTTCAAATACAAGACTGCCTAAACATGTTAATAAGTGTACAAAATCATAAATTAAACTAAAAAACCAACCCCTCAAACTGTAAAATGAATACAGAAAAAGTTAAGCAGGGAAAAAAAACAGAACCTACCATAATTCACTCCTGAGTTGTTGATGCTGATGATACATAGAAACCCACAAATCTTACCTGCAAAGAAAAATCACAAACCATTGTATGAGTTAAAAAAAACACCAAATTAGTAGCAACATATAAGATTTAATGAAAACCTTAAAAATATATCCAGAATCATCTAAACAAACCATAAAAATTAGAAAATCAAAATTCCTAATTCTTTAACCGTGAAAGGTTAATAGACGGTACGATTAGCATCAATTTCAGAAACCCTTGTTGTAAAACTGAAATCTTATCAATTCTTACAGTTGAAATCGAGCAAAAAATGGTCTCAAAAACACATGCATTGCAGATCTAAGAAAACCCCTAATTTTTTATTCATAAAAAAAAAAAAAAACTATGTTTATACATTGAACAGAAACAAGATTATCTGGCCGGCGGTATTCTGGTATTCTACTCTTAGATTAAATTAAAAATAAAACATAATTTGTTCGGAAACTCCTTAATATGAGGTTTCTATAACTTCACTCAATCAGAAAAAATGATAAATTGAGGGAATGATTGAGAGGAAAAAAGACAAAGAGAATAAAATTTTAGATGGAGATGATAGAGAGATAAAAGGAAAATCATACACCTTCTTCGAATCTTCTTACTCACTTTCACTGCCGAAAAAGAGGGGTTTTCTGTTTAGTTCAAGAATCAAGACCTAGCTTTTACTCACACAAATCACAATAGATGGGTTTTTTTTTTAGCAGAGAAGACACGGACGGAGAAGACGAAAGCAGAGAAGATAAGAAGCTAGGGTTTTTTTATGTTTTTATACCCAGGGAAGGAGAGGGACACGTATACTAACTGAGAGGGAAGTGCGGGTTAAAGGGTTAACCCGCGGTTTTACGGTCCGGGCCGGGTTAACCCGTTTCTCGACGGGTCACCATTTCTCCAATCCGAACCCGTCTTGTTTAGAAACCAGCCAGTCCGGGTTCGGGTTTTCACGGGTCGGGTACGGGTTAACCCGCGGGTTTCGGCTTGTTTGCCATCTCTAATCCAACCCGAAAGAGAGGCACGCTTATCTTCCTTAACTGAACCCGGCCGCAGCAGCATCGGTACTCACCTTACGGGCTATAGCCTTTTGAACTCCCACTAATACTTTGTACAACTCCGAATCTGAATCAGTCATGGCACCATCGGGGTCAGCTTCTTCGAAACTATGAGAACTATGAACGTGAAATCCTGTGAGGGCAACGACGTCCTCCAAGGTAGGGGAAGCTTCCCCCAAGCAAAAACTAAGGTATGCAACACCAATAATCCACCGAAGACAGGCCGAAGAAAGGGCTTTGTTAGCACGATAGATACTCCGATGAGCAGATAGTTCCAAAGCATGCTCAATGTTAAGTTCCCGAATACGCTGTACATGTCGTGGTTTCGACAGAATGTAATGTTTCCATGAAGACCACTCATGGCTAACGAGAGTGGTTGATACAAATTCTATGGAGGGTTCTCGATAATCCCCGCGCTCAATACATAATCGAGGAAAATTATCAAGGGGAAGTATTTTAGGGGGAGTAGCTTAGGGGGCTAACAATCTCGATCTATTATCAATAGTATGAAACCCCGGGGCACGCAATTTAGGGATAAATTTGTCCTGGAAAATAGACCTGGAGTTAGGACTATCCTCCGACTTTACACCAAATAAACGAGCTTTCCTCATGGCTACGGAATCCTCCGCAGAAATGGATTTACCAGTACCAGACATCTGCGGTTCCATCTCAAGACCAAAATCAGTTGAAGTACCGAAGACAGTAAAAGAAAAGGATAGAAGGAAAAGGAGAAAATAAGAGAGAGAAGAAGAAATTACTAAAAGAAGGAATAAAAGGAAAGAAGGTGAGAAGATACGATTTTATACGAGAAGATACCATAAAGACGAAGAGTCGGCACGCTTTGGGAGAGTGCATACGTGTCAATCAATCAATGGAAAGATGAAACGGCAGAAAAGAATCATTCCCTACGGCTAATGAGTGTTGGATAAAACCTAAGAGGTAAAAGGAAGTGGCGAGGAACTAATAACGCTACCTCCAAAGAGACAAGGAGGAAGAAAGAATAAAACTGGAAGAGAAAGGGGCTCAAATTAATACATATTCATACCCGAAGTCGCTACCAAAAGGGGACTCCGAGAAGACAAGAAAACACATCGGATATATGAAAACTCATTCTAGCACAAGCTATGACTGATTGCCAAACCTGTAAGTATTGACAAAACAATCATGGGGCTAATATAAGCACATGGATTTGACCAAGACCGAAGGCACTAGAATGGGAGCTACGGGTGGTGACAATTCGAAGCCACCATCGACAATGACATGACAAGCCGAGACTGCCAGTGACGATGATGTGGCACAAGTAGGCTGCCCTCAGAAAGTGATTAATGATTGCCTAAATAACCCCAGCTGTAATAGTACACGTGTACGACTAACCACAGAAGAATTACCAGAAAAGGTATTAGGGTACACGTGTACAGTACTTCCATGTCAGGCTTTGCCTATAAATCAGAGCATTCCTCCAGATAAAGACAGACCTTTTTCCAGAATATTGTACTGTGTATTGGGATTAGTCTCCGCACAACCCTATGATAATTTAAGGGTGTTTACAGGATGCAAACTCTTGGTATATATGGATCAGAGAATCGTTAGGAGAACTAACATGGAAATAATTCTATCATGCCTTGCGTGCTCTCGATTCGGTAACCCCAAGTATATCGATGCTTGCTGCGCTTTGTCCAAATTCGCAAACAAGTATGGTTCAGGAATTTATTACTGAATTTGAAAAATTAATAAATTTTGTGCATGGGATGTCCGAAGAACACCAGATTAACATATTTATTTCGGGTCTTTGTAAGGATATTGGTGCTAGTGTCCGATTATTTCGTCCACAAAGTCTTTCAGCAAAGTTTGAGTATGTCAAGAAGATGTTTTTAAAGCTTTACATCCTGTTAAACCTTTTGTCCGTGCATCGCCATCCAAACTATTCGCGACTGTAGCTCCGTCTTCTCCACAAAGGACTAGCCTACCTATGGGAGCTAAGCGTTTAACTTGGGCGGAACAAAAATACCGTCGTGAGAAAGGTCTTTGCTTTAATTGTGACAAGGTATATACACAGGGTCATCTTTGTGAGAAGTCCAAGTTATTATTCTTTGAAGGTGCCTCTGATGTGACTATAACAGAGCTAGACCAAGATGCCAGTGTTGACAATGTTGAAGAAGTGTTGACAGAAATCGAAAAAGATTCGATGACGACACCATATATTTATTACCATGCGCTTATGGGGTCTCTGTTTCCAAGACCTATGCGTATCACGGGTTTTATTAAAGGTTTTCCTGTCACATTGATTCAGGATCTACTCATAACTTTTTTCATCGTAAGGTTGCGAAACAATGTGGATACAAGGCTCATTCTGGTGATACGGCCATGCAAGTTACAGTAGGTAACATAGGGATTTTAGGAACTTGTGGATTTTGTTCAAAACTGTCAATGAAATTACAAGACTTCGCTTTTGAAATTGATTTTTTTTATGTTACAAATCAGTGGTTGTGATGTTGTTCTTGGGGTGCAGTGGTTAAGTACCTGTTTATGGGTGAAAACTGTTTCTACTGGTTTTGGTAAATTTGGGTGTGTGTGGATGAGAAACGAATCTAAACCCTAAACAAATGCACTGCACGGGAGTGATTTTGATTCGAGAGATCAATCTATACAATTCTGGCCTAAACCAAGAAATGGTCGTTCCAGACTTGCTTTGGTCACAAAGTGAAGGAGATGGGGCTGATCTTAGGGAGGGAAGCGAAGAAGGTGTTGAGATTGTGAAGGTGTTGGCTGTTTATGACTTGTATCAGAATGATGAAGTGGCTTGCACAATGTAAGCTATCAGTTCTAGATGTTTTTTGGATACTGTGACAACACTTGGTTTTTCTGTGTTGTTTGGAAATAAGTGAAGGACCTATTTATACAAGTCATTGATCGCAACCCTCATCTCGTAGGAAGTGGAGGAGGTGAAGTGATGGAGTAGTGGGGTCGTGTATGGATAATGATTGTCACACGATCACATCTTTGCCCACTTCCCTCATCACTGTTAACCGTCCACTTTTTCCTGACACGTTCTCGTAATGGCGCGTTGCACGCTGTAAACCGCCAGACCAATACCCCAGCAAGTATCCCCCGGTTTGTGACATGTTTGATGTCTCGAATGAGTGAGTCGAGTCGTGGGACCCACAAGAAATAACATATGGTGCTATCAGGTTAAATAACTAAGTTATTTATATTCACTCGTGTATGCTCGATGCATGTAATGCATCGCAGCTCAAAACAATCGATATGTATGAAACATCATTATTTTAAAGCTTGATTGAACAAGTCGCGGATTAAGCGTCTTAAAACGGCAGCACGTCCAACCATCTTCGAGTGATCATTTGGAGACCGCAAGGCGGGTCACCATCTGGTCGATCACTCCCTGTGACAGAGTGGCGGAAGGTAATCATTGAGGCGCTTCATTGATCACCTAACTTTTAATCCAAGCCGTCCGACCAAGCTGGAAAAGTTGGATGGACAAGATGATTTACGACACATATTTGCCTCCGTGGATGAATTTTAGGGTTTTTAGAGGTACGCTAACATCCCTTTTTGGCTTGATTGAATCCTAGCATGGGAGCTATTTTTGAGCGGGTCGATCAGGCATGCGTGAAGACGGCCTTCTGACGTGCATGTTTACACCTCTCGGTCCCACAAGGATTCGGTCTAGGCCACTCAACTTGACCGGCAAAGATGAGTGGTTGTGATCGATTTGCGGCAGAAATACATTGCCGCAAAGAGTTTAAAAGCCGTGTGGCATGCCACCTTTGGGCGTGCGTTTCGAGGTGCCGATCCCTAGTCTGCATATGTCGTCCGGTCACACGCGAAGGTGGGCCCACGGTGATCACGTTGACATCCTTGGGACCTCTTGAGTCTATATCTACATCCTCCGTTTAGGCTGGCGAAGATGGATGGTCATGATCGAACTACGACATATATGCATCGTCGCAAACCCTAATTAGGTTTCGAATCAGTCACGTACACGTGAATTTGGCCAAACGGTTTGGGAAAATCGCGACCTCCTTTGGGGAGATCGATCACGTGGGACCCATGTTGGGTCGACGGTGAACTTGCATGTACCTTCTTGACGGTCCTAAATGCGATCTAAGCCATCCAAATAGTTTTTCTAAGTTGGATGGTTGTGATCGATTTAAGACATTAGTAAAATCCCGCGACCTTTAGAAGCATCACACCTGCCAGATTTCCTTTAAGGAAATTAAATACATTTGATCGAGCTGTTTCGCGTCGATTCGAAATTCTCTTTGTCAGAGAGTGATGCAGCCTGTACGGGTATTTCGTGCATGTCCCGAAATTGGCATTTGGAGATTCATGTTACTCTGCTGAGAGTGAACACTCAGTCGTCATGCCATGCTAATAATGAGAGTTCGGCTAGGAACAGCACATGAATTACTAGGCAAATCATGCATTAATTAATAATGCTAAAATTCACAGAATATTTAGGATTGTTGTTGCATGCACTATTCTGGGTGAATTCTGTGTATTTATTGAATTGCTTCTAATAAATAAAGTGAAGAGGTACTCATCACTTATCAGACGACTTTACCTTTTGTAGGATGTCAGCGCATTAAATTTGGTTTTACAATTTTAGCCCTGAACTAAAATCCACCATCAACATTAAGTCCCCTGCCTAACACGTAATGGTTGTACTATTGCGGGGTAGGCATTAGATGGTGACGTATACACGTAAGAAGACGAGGTAAAGGAAGCTTACCCGGAGGAGCTTTGACCGACCGCTAGTAATTGTCCATGTGAATGTGCCGGCGCGAGCATGGAACTTTGGTGGGACCGGTTTCCTCCCTTGGGCATTCGAGCTAAGAAAGGAATCCTTCTTCTACCAGGATTCTTCAATTATTCGTGTATAAAAGGGGACCGACCCCTTTTATTTTCCTTATCATTTTTTTTCGCTCGCCTAGCTTCTCCAGTTCACCGCTCGACCTTCGCCGCTGCCATTGTCGGACCTTGCTGGCGCTGCCGCCAGACTTTGCCGTTGGCGCTGCCGCTTTCGTTGACGTCGCCGGACTTTGTTGCAGCTGTCGTCGCACGTTCATCAACAACGAGGTAGGTACTTCGTCTGTTTGCTTTCATGTTTTTTTTTTTTTTTTTGTGGATACAAACCCTAGTTCTTAGGTAAACCTCCCTAACCTTGATAAAATCATCCCGTTGTGGACAAAACTTCTTTACGAGACATATGATGATTAACCCCACCATTAAAATTAATAGCAAAGCGGTTGATATTGCTAGTATTGCTAGTAAAACGAGTCATGAATCCTACATGAACACACTGTTCTTGATCCTTCACTGTTGCATGCAAAACCTAGCCTTAGGTTATCATTTGATAGAATCCTGGCTTAGGTTTCGTAGACATGACTTACACGGAAAATCTGTTTGCCTACCCGTCCATAGAAAACCGGTCGCGGCCATTTGATATTTTCATTGTCTGCATGTGTGGGCCCCACTGTGCGCATGCTCCGCTCGAAGGTGGGTCCCGCTGCGTGCGTTGTTCCACGTCCAAAGAGGTATTCAAGCACAATAATCATGCTTCACTGGCCATGGGAGCATACTCCACGATTTTTTTTTTATATATATATATACCGACCACTAACACCCATATTGCGTGATTTACCCCTTAGTATGAAGTAGTGACTCTTTTCCCATTGCGCTTCATTGCAGTTGCTTGAAAAATGAACAAAGAGGCTCTTGTTAAGATGTCACCTGGGGATATTGCTGCTGTCAAGTCGGGAGGTGTCAACAACTCCAAAGACATGCCGAATATAGATGATGAGTTGTTTACTGCGCCTTTTCCAAACGTTAGAACTCATCCAGGCCATAAGTGGACCCTGCTCACTGGCTCGGAAAATGAAGAGGCTACTCCATCCGCTTCTCGAGCATACATGATATGATTCTGTCTTTGGAAGAATGAATATACACCTTCTCTTATTGATTTCAAGGTTTGTCATACTCCACTGAGCTCTTATGAAGGATGGATGAGGCGTCTGTTGGGTAATGAGCGTATCAAAGATAACTTGACCAAAGCGCGGATCATCGAGGATGTTATGGCGTCTGTAACTCTTCACATTAAGAAATACGCTGATGGTTTGATTACTTTCATTTCTCGATGGATCCCTTCCACGCACACAGCCGTATGCAGATGGGGATAAATGACCATTACCTTGGAAAGTGTGGTCGTGTTGATGAATCTTCCTATTGCTGGAAGTTTCCATTATAAGCTATCTGCTGCAGGAAGCGTCATCCTCGATGCTATACTTCAGAAGGCAGGAGAGTATGAACAACAGAAAAAGGACGCGAAATTTTTTTACACTTGGTGAGTGTCTGAGTGGTCTCCCGAAAAACCAAAGCCGGGTCAAGCACTGGATGATGAACTCAGCGTAGTTGCGTTTCTGTCTTTGTGGCTGTCTAGGGACATCTTTGATGACAAATCTGGGAAGAAGACTATAAGAGAGGATCTCGTTATGTTTGCTACAAAGCTGGCGAAAGGTGTGGTCCTCCCTTTGGGCGCCTTATTCCTTGGATCACTGTATTCTCATCTGGATGCTTTGTCGGTAGACATGCATGCTTCCACCGGGTATAAGAAAGTGGAATCGCATATCCATGTTGCTTTTCTTCAGGCGTGCCTGTGGGAATACTTCAAAGGTGACGCCCCTATCCCTTCAACTTCGTTTTATGGTTTGTATGGCGGCTCAAGGATACTCTGTTGGCAGAACAAACATCCAAAACCCGGGTTGAGACTTGTGGATTTTATCGATAACGTGTACGCCATAGATTTCCGTCAGTGGGGACCGGTTCATTCTTACGTGGTTCAACCGGAAACTTTCACTACTTCCCCTGACATTGTGTTGCACACTGAGGGAAAAACCATGAATCCTGGAGAAATCATTTTCCTGCGAAGCTGCATGCCAGGATATATTCCATCTTTCTTTGATGAACTCCTTACTGTGGTTCCTTATAATATTGACAGGGTCGCTCTCCAGATGGGATTTGACCAGGGTATTCCATTCCGTCTTCCGCCAATGCCTTCAAAGGATCTCGTTCCATCTGTTCTCAATGCTGACATCTTCACACCAGAGCAGAGCCTTCCATTCTTGCCTCTTGGAAGAAGTACAGCTGCGACTGGTGGGTATAAGCGTTTTTGGCAAGGAGAGTTGTTAGCTTTTCAAAAGTTCTCGGAAGAAGTTGCGACAGTTCCCCGCGGAGAGCCATCTTCCGAAATTTTGAAGCAGCACAAACGATTGAAGCCTCTTCCGGGTAAACAAACCAGGGCTAACACTAATGATGACTGCAGTCCCCAGGATGCGGGAGCGGGGTCTAAGAAGTAGGCGTGTGGTCCTGTGGTCTTCAATTCCTCTCATATGCAGGTATTTTGAGCTTCTTCCTTTCGATCATATCATTTCATTTATCTTGAGCAATCTTCACCAAAAGTGATTCTTTATTCGAAACCAGGGGCTACCGAAAGTGAACGCTTTCACAAGGTTGGCACGTAGTCATAATGAGAAATCCGGCGACACTGATCCTCTTGAAGGTGATGACAAGGATGTTGCAAGCTCGGTCGACGAAGGAAGCGTCTTCCAGAGCGGTAAAGAGTTTGATCGTTTCAGTGAGCTTGTGGATGAAACCGTGGCAGAAATCAACCTTCAGGGTGAAGAGAACGACGCGGGGAATGCCGGAGAGGCTACATCCATGATTTCAGAGGTGCTTCCCTCTGAAGAATATTCTGTGGCTGACAAAGCGTTGGTGATGCATCCTGTCCCTGGGGCTGTCTTCGATCCTCCTTTCGATACTCCTTACACAAATCATGTGCTGGTTGGAGGATTCAGCGTGCCGGCTAAGTATGAGGAGTTATACACCAAAGTACGGAGAAAACATGGTCATATTTCCACTTCCAGAAAACTTAAGAGTCTCTTCGCATTGGCCAAACGTGTTGAAGAAGCTTTGTCTACTATCCACGGTATGAGTGTCGCGACTGGCCACGACTTCTGAAGAAATGATTTCAAACTGGGAGTTCCATCGGGACGTGTTCATGCAATACGAGTTCAACGCTTCTTGGTTCTTCAAAGGGTTTTCCGAAATCCAGAAGCTTCAGAAGCTGCAAGGTGAGATGCGTGAAGTTCCCTCCGTAGACTTCCTTGCTCGCCAGGAAGAAGAGATCGAAAAGTTGTCTAAGGAGTTGAAGCTGAAGCAGACCGCCCTCCAGAACATGAAAGATGCTTTCTCCCAGAAGAACGAGTTGTCGCTGAAAGACTTCCCTTGAATGATTTATGTCTTCTTAGTTATGTTTTTCCTTTTCTTAGGCGTTTTGAGTGATGTGAGGAAATCCTTTCGCATCTTGATTTTAGATTTTGAACTGATAGGTGGTTGAATCTTGAATTGGTTTATTTTGAGATAGTTTTGTGAATGATTTTTCTGAAAGAGATCTTTTTAGAAGGCATTTGCATTCTGATTATAAATAATGTGACTATTCTAACGATATTGTACATGTATTACGGAATTGCAAATATCGTGTGAAAAGATAAAACATAAAAGGGAAAGATAAGCACGATGTCTAAGGTGATTTGCATCATTGAACCTGTTTTCTCGGTATGGGACGCCAAGTCCCCAGTAGATTCTAAAACTATCTTTCTCGTAAAATTGTTTAATATAACTTACTTTCTCTTCGAAATTCCATTTGCATGAAGCTGGATCTTCCCAAGCACCCACTTCAAGAAAGCCGTACGCACTAATCTTCGGAGAGAGAAAGCAACTCTTCAGAATTAAGCTTCTTCTGGACAATGTGTTTTAGGGCGTTGCATTCATTGATAGGGTGATGAAGAAACCGGTGATAATGACAATATCTCGGATCTATTATTTCTTGATCAGTCGGTTGACGCCACACAGGAGGCAGTTGCACCTCTCCGTCTCGCACCCATGCCTCCAACAACTCCAATATCTTCTTCATCGAGAACGGAAAATGCGGGTATCTTGAGTCTGGCTTTTCTTGCGCTAACGGACGTCGTGACATATCCATTGGCTTTGATGTGAAGCACGCTTCGGAGGGAGTTGGAAAACTAGCGTGTGTTAGCATACCCGCGACCTGCTTAGCTGGGCGGCTTTGCCGGAACGCAGAAGTCATTGTATTGGCGATAACATCACTGCTGGGTGAATGAGTTGAACGCTCCCAGCCCCTGTATTCACATGCTCCTTGATTGATTTCTCCTTCCTCAAGCATTTCTTCACTTGGATGAAAAGTCATTGCGGATTGGGCAGCCTTCTGAACTTCGGCTAGGGTTTTGAGATATAAATCTTCTAGCAAGGCTTCGTAAGCTGCATGCTCCTTTTCTTTATCCGGCAAATGTTGTGGCATCTCCGATAAGTCTTTTCCTCTGTGGAATTGTCTTGAGTCTCCGTTGCCAGCTGCATCATGATGTTCGTCTCTCCTTAGTCCCCTGTGGCTACGCGTTCTTTCTGCATTCCGCTGGTAAAGTCATGGCTTCCATATAAGGATCCAACGTTTTTTACATCGGCGTTTGCGATACTCCCTGGGTAAACGCTTGCCGAGCCTTCTTATAATTGAACTGCTATATTGTTTAAAAGACGGAATGTCTCGCTCTTCCTTCTAGAAATACCGATTTGATTTGACATGATATCCTCCAGCATCCTATCCACACTTCCCATGATGTCTGAATTATCTATGGATCCCGAAGAATCTAGCGGGCGAGGATACATCGTGAGATGAAAGATGGGATTGGTGAAAAATGAATATGTTAATGATTGAATTGGACCTAAGATCTATCCCTTCAAAATTTAGAAGGCTGGAATGAATATTGAGAATCCAATTTTTCAACCGAGAGATTAATCTCCCAATGTGGTCGCCGGTTGTTTATGGGTGAAAACTGTTTCTACTGGTTTTGGTAAATTTGGTGTGTGTGGATGAGAAACTAATCTAAACCCTAAACAAATGCACTGCATGGGAGATCTTTTGATTCGAGAGATCAATCTATACAATTCTGTCCTAAACCAATAAATGGTTGTTCCAGACTTGCTTCTAAGATGGGGTTGATCTTAGGGAGGGAAGCGAAGAAGGTGAAATTGTGAAGGTGTTGGTTGTATATGACTTGTATCAGAATGATGAACTGGCTTGCACAATGTAAGCTATCAGTTTGGGTGTTTTCTGGATACTGTGACAACACTTGGTTTTTCTCTGTTGTTTGGAAATAGGTGAAGGACCTATTTATACAAGTCATTGAGCACAACCCTCATCTAGTAGGAAGTGGAGGAGGTGAAGTGATGGAGTAGTGGGGTCGTGTATGGATAATGATTGTCACACGATCACATCTTTTCCCACTTCCCTCATCACTGTTAACCGTCCACTTTCTCCTGACACGTTCTCGTAATGGCGCATTGCACGCTGTAAACCGCCAGACCAATACCCCAGCAAGAAACCCCCGGTTTGTGACATGTTTGATGTCTCGAATGAGTGAGTCGAGTCGTGGGACCCACAAGAAATAGCATACGGTGCTATCAGGTTAAATAACTAAGTTATTTATATTCACTCGTGTATGCTCGATGCATGTAATGCATCGCAACTCAAAACAATCAATATGTATGAAGCATCATTGTTTTAAATCTTGATTGAACAAGTCGTGGATTAAGCGTCTTAAAACGACAGCACGTCCTACCATCTTCGAGTGATCATTTGGAGACCGCATGGCGGGTCACCATCT
Source organism: Papaver somniferum (assembly GCF_003573695.1). Taxonomy (NCBI): domain Eukaryota; kingdom Viridiplantae; phylum Streptophyta; class Magnoliopsida; order Ranunculales; family Papaveraceae; genus Papaver; species Papaver somniferum. Next base: position 82,518,606 of record NC_039367.1, on the reverse strand, counting down.
GGTCGATCATTCCCTGTGACAGAGTAGCGGACGGTAATCATTGAGGCGCTTCATTGATCGCCTAACTTTTAATCCAAGCCGTATGACCAAGCTTGCAAAGTTGGACGTACAAGATGATTTATGGCACATATTTGCTGCCGTGGATGAATTTTAGGGTTTTTATAGATGTAGGATCAGAATCTCGCAAAAATTATGTCTCAGCGAAATTATCAATGGTATAGCACAATAGCGTCGCATAACAATTTCAGAAACGACGTCAGCAAGGATCATGAGAAAGATGTGATAGTCCTGCGAAAAATAGAGAGCTTGAGAAATTAACATTTTTAAGGTTGCGAGAATTCCCCAAACCATATCCGAAAATAAAGGACAGATTAGCTGTCATCCACTATGTATTTCCTTATAAATAGTCATTCGAGTTGTAAAGGAGAGAGAGATCTTTTTTGAGTAAGAAACAAGTAAATAGGAGAGAGAAAGTTCAGAGCAGAGATCATTCTTGACTTCTTTATCTTACAAGGCAGAGATCATTCTTGACTTCTTTATCTTTCTTGTAAGAACATTCAGAAATTAATCAATAAAATTAAGAGTGTAAACCTGAAAATGAGCTAATCAATAATGAAATCATATGAGGGGTGTAGTGTAGGATTTCATGCAACTACATAATGGCGCTAGAAACAGGACCCATAAAAGCAATAAAAGAACCTACACCAATGGGAGAACCTAGACCCAGTTACACTGCCGCAGAACCAACAAAAGAAATAAATGTTGGGACTGTAGAGGAGCCTCTAATGTTGAGAATTGGAACCAAAATGGATATAGAAGAAGAAGAAAGAATTGTTAACTTGTTGCGAGAATATAAAGATATTTTCGCAGGAAACATGGATGAGATACCAGGAATAGATCCATCAATTGCTTGCCACAAATTGGAGATTAAAAAAAATGTGAGACCATTTAAACAGAGAATAAGAAAAATTGCAACAACTTACCATTCCCAAATAGAAGAAGAATTACAGAAAATGCTTGAGGCAAGAATTATAAGAGAAGCTAAATACCCAGAATGGATAACGAATATGGTCATTGTCCCAAAGAAAAACAAGGGAATCAGGATTTGCATAGATTTCACTGATTTGAACAAAGCTTGCCCCAAAGATAGTTTTTCGTTACCAGATATTCCTCAAATGGTGGAATCCGCAGAGGGAAATGATAGGGTATCATCTTTAGATGGGTACAAAGGGTATAACCAAATTCCTCTCGCTGAACAAGATCAAGAACATACTTCTTTCTTTGCCCCTAGAGGTTTATATTGTTACACGAAAATGTCATTTGGTTTGCGAAATGCGGGAGCGACATATCAAAGAATGGTAGAGAAGGTATTCTCAAAATGGATACATAAAACATTATAAGTATACGTGGACGACATGCTAGTAAAGAGTAAAGAAGCTAAAGACCATGTACAAGACTTGAGGGAGATTTTTGAACAAATGCGGCAGTATAACATTAAATTGAATCCTGAGAAGTGTAATATTGGAGTTGCATCAAGAAAAAATTTAGGCTACATTGTATCAAAGGAAGGAATACAGGTTGATCCAGAAAAAGTGCAAGCAGTTCGTGACATGCCAACACCAGCAACAATAAAAGATGTACAGAAGTTGAATGGGCTTCTAGCTTCGCTGGGGAGATTCATTTCGCGATCATCAGACAAATGCAAATATTTTTTCGATATACTCAAGAAGGGTGCAAAATTTAAATGGAGTGATGAATGTGAAAAGGCTTTTCAAGGAATCAAAGAACATCTAATGAATACAACTATTTAACAAAAGGCAGAACCAGGAGAAGAATTATTGATTTACCTTGCGACAACATCGCATGCATTAAGTGCTGTGTTATTGCGAGTAGACGCAGGAGTGGAGAAACCCATTTATTACATTAGCAAAACTTTTAATACCGCTGAGAAGAATTACTCAAAGATTGAAAAGTTAATCTTAGCATTAGTTTATGCATCATTTAAGCTCCGCATATACTTTCAAGCACACAAGATAAAGGTATTAACAAAAGTACCAATTGAATCAGTGATGAAGAATTCTAAAAGATCAGGAAGGGTGGAGAGATGGAATGCACAAGTAGGCCACTTTGATATTAAATATGAAATTTTGTCTTCACCAAAATCACAAGTTGTTGCGGATTTCTTGGCAGAATTTCCTTTAGAAGAAGATGAAGCAGTAGAAGAAATGATGAATGTAGAAGAAGAACATGGAGATCCAAAAGATTTATTAACATAACCAAATAGATGGGAAATATTGGTAGATGGATCAACAAATGGAGAAGGAAATGGAGTTGGAATTGTTTTAATTTCGCCAGAGGGAATAAAGATGGCTTTTTCATTCGGATTGGAATTTGCATCCACTAATAATGAAACAGAATATGAAGCTGTGATACATGCTTTAAAATTTGCAATAAAAATGAAATTAGAAAATGCCAGGATCACTAGTGATTCGTAGCTAGTTATTCGCCAAATAAAAGGGGAATATACTACAAATGAACAATCCTTGAAGAAATGCAAGAATCTGGTTGAAGAATTATCAGCGAAAATCCCAAAGATAAAATGGAGGCACATTTCAAGAAAGGATAATAGACTCACAGACGCTTTTGCTTTCATCTCAAGCATGATGACAGATCCAACTGCGAGATGCATAAAAATACAAACACTTTTGTCACCATCAATAAATAAAAAAGAGGAAGATGTGGAAAGAAAATACATGCACCAGGAGCACCATTGTCATCTTCAACCAGTGTGTGGCCCTTTGGAAAATGGGGCTTAGACATTGTGGGGCCATTTTTACCAGGAACTGGACAAAGAAGATACGTAATAGTTGCAACAGATTATTTCACAAAATGGACATAAGTGAAGGCAGTACAACATATTCGCGACAAAGATATCTTTACATTCATATTCGAAAATATCATTTGCAGATTTGAAATTCCCGCACAGTTGGTATCTGATAATGAGAAACAGTTTGAGGGGAAGAATATAGAAATGCTACTTAATGCATTCAAGATAAAATGTGGAAAGTCCACTCCTTTGTATCCACAAGCTAATGGGAAAGTAGAAGCAACAAATAAAACAATTGCAGATATATTAAAGAAGAAATTGGAAGGACATCACAGATCATGGTGCGAACAAGTACATAATGTAGTATGGGCTTATAATACAACTAGAAGAGAAGCTACTGGAATGTCACCTTTTTTTTTAATATATGAAGTTGAAGCGGTGTTACCAACAGAAGTTGTTATTCCGGCAACAAAAAGAGAAGCTTGGGAGAAAAATCTTAGTGCGGGTTTAATTTTAAACAAACTTGATGAATTAGAAGAAAGAAGAGAAAAAGCTTTACAACATATGGAGAATTATCATCGAAGATTAGCTCGAGAATATAATAAACGTGTCAAAATACGTGAATTTCAACCAGGAGATTTAGTTCTGCGGGAAACACCAATATATCAGCGAGAAAATGGTGAAAAATTAGCGAAAAAATGGGATGGACCTTACATCATTAAGGAGATAGTTGGAACATGAGCTTATAGATTAATGGATCCAGAAGGAAGAGATGTTGGTCATAGATTAGACAGACCATGGAATAGGTTGTATTTGAAAAGATATTATCAATAAGAAGCTTTGAGAAGTTATGAATTCTGAAAGAATAATTGCAGAATTACTCATATCAAAAGAAGATCATGATGTGCGAAATTGTCGCAGAGATAACCACAGAACAATGACATAAAAGAAAGGGGCGAACCTTTATGGCGTACACCCTAGTTCGCGAATAAAATTTCGCAAGAGGCAAATGTAAGACCTAAAGTACGTCATATTAGGGGGTACCTGTTACATGGCTCAGGGAAAGGCTACACCGCCACCGGAACCTGAGTCATGGAGATTTGGGGTCAATAAAGCCCATCCGGGAGAAGCACCTTGGATTCTCAACTTAAGCATATGACTTAGGTTGGGCGACTAAGGTAATAAGGAATCTCCCAAGGAGTGCAGAATTTGATCAAGGCGCCGAGGTACACGGTTGAGTCAAGGGTGCCGGGGGCGTTTGAAGCGTCCTTGCCATTCTTGAGAAGTCTTGGCTTATACTGCACTCGGCCTGAAGAAAACCCCACTTAGGGTGCAGTCTCGTAACCATAAGCCCTATAGGCAAAAGGGATAAGAGGCTGCGAAAACAACTGGTTGTTGTTAAGACTGGATGGGAAGAGCTAACCTTGTATGGTATAAGTACGCCTCCTTGAAGGGGCAACCAGGGGGGAGATAAGGGAGGCACCCTCTATTAGGGAGCTGATAAGTGTCTTAAGACGCGAATGTCATGAGGCTTTCTGTTCGCAAGAATATTAAGGCTTGTCATATTTGTGCAACAATCCTGAAGAGGCAATAATACGAAAGAAAAAGATAAGACGAGATCAATGGGTTTTCGCATGAAAGTGTGAAGACGTCCTGCGATTTCGTCGCAAGACGACAATGCCATGGGGCTTTATTTTCGCAAGAATATTTAGGCCTGTCATATTGTCGCAACATTCCTGAAAAGGCCATAATACAAAAGAAAAATTTAAGACAAGATCAATGGGTTTTTGTATGAAAGTGCAAGGACGTCCTGCGATTTTGTCGCAATGACAAGAGATGGCATAATAAGACCTTTAATTAGGAAGGCAAAATAAAACCATATGATAAAACAAATTAATAATAAGCATTCGTAACAGATTATTTTTTGCAAAAAAGATAATGAGAGGCAAGTATGGGAATCGATACACAAGAAGCATTATCTTTCTTATCAACAAAATATTAAAAGGAAAAGTTGACTTCAAAGTTATTGAAAAATGTAACTCTCAAAAGTGATAAAAATAAGACAGTTCAAGAAAACAAAGCTAGATAATAAGCTCAAGCTTCAATATTAATGTCAGTAGCAGGAGATGACAGAAATTCTTCGCCAACATTCTCGCAAGCTTCTCCTTCATTTCGGCTTTGATCTTCGCCATGAAATGCATCTTGATTACCGCCAGCAATTACTTCTTCAAGAGAAATTTCTTTATCATTCTGATTAACACCAGCAAATACTTCTTTAGAAGGAACCTCTTCTTCATCTTCCAGGAAAGTATCCTCTGCACCGCTTTCGTAATCATAATCACTATCAGCAGGACGAGGAACGTCATCATCATCTACTTCTAGAGGATCAATTGATGTAGGAGGAAGAGAGTTGGACAGTAAGATGTCATTTACAAGGACTTCAGCCCGGAGATGAACTTGGCGAAGAAGTGCTCTTTGATGATTCCTATATTGAATATCTTTAAAATAAGCAAGATAATCAAGCCTTCTTTCTGCTCGGTCGCGAGAACCAGTAAGGGTAGAGACGAGCAATGCATTTTCTTTGCGAATTTTAGCATATTTAGCCTCCAAATCAGAAATAGATGAAGATTCTTCTCAGACTCTGCGAAAGATAGAATACAAAATTTTATTAAGATAAGGAATTCAGAGAGATGACAAAGAAGAGATAATTAAGGCAGTCAAACTATTATGACTACCTTCCTTTTGAGAAATAAGGTGTTGAATCAAGGATAAACAACTATTCTCCCAATGGTCCATTGCGTCATCAAATTTATCTCCAACTAAACCTTTAAGCCGAGACTGAAGATTTTTCTCTTTAGAAATAAGAAAGGCATTCTTCTTCGCAAGAGAAGAATAAGATTCTTCTAATTTGGAATATTGTTCTTTAAGCTGATTTGCCTTCACACTTAAAGCTATTCTACCTTGAATGAGTGTATCTCTTTCAGCGATAGATGATTCTGTTACTTCTTTAAGTTCATTTCAAAGAGCGAAGAGATTTCTCTTGGTCAGCACATACTTTTTGGAGAATATTAAGTTGTTGCGAAGATATCGCCATCTTGTTTAAATAAGTTCGCTTCTCTTGAGATAAGGTTTTATTCTCATCTGATAAAGTTTCCATCCCTAAATTAGCTTTAGTTAAAGAATAAGAAAGACGAGATACTTCATTACTTAATAGATCTTGTCTTTGAACTAATTGGGTATTTTCATTGGTAAGATTATTTTTGATCAAGAGAATATGAATAGAGGTTATCTAATTGGTTATATTGATCCATAAGTTCTTTATCAACACGGGCTTCTTCAACAGCAGATTCAAATTGATATCTCTCCATTATTCGTTTCTGATTTAATGCTTAACATGCGAAAGAGGGATTTAAAGGATAATTAAACATGGGAAGGATAAAACCATCGAAAAGGCAAATTAAAGACATAGATAAGGAAATCATACCTCTTAATTCATCATTCTTCTTGCGAAGATTGTCACGATCCAGCAAAACATTCTGAAGTTTCTGATTTTCAAGACGAAGAGCATTACATTCTTTTTCTAAAGCTGTCTGCGAAGCAGCTCTGCCAGAACCCAAATGCTTGCTCAGAATTTCGCAAACATTAGACTTGATGGGATCAGTAGAAGACTTCTTGCCGTCATCCAGAATTTCAGATAAAACTTTGAAAGCAATATCTATCCCTTCCACGGTCTCTTTTGACAGAGGAAGAGACTTGGGTAGAGAACTGGTAGAGACAGAAGGTTGAGAAACATTCTCAATGGGAAGAGAAGAGGTTTCATTCGCAGAAGGATCCACAAGGGGAATTTCAATCATAGAAAGATCAACTGGAGAAATGAAATCAGAGGCAGCATTTTCGCGAGTTGGAGATAAAGGTTTATGTTGCGAAGATGTCGCAGGAGATTTGGAAGAAATGAAATCAGAGGCATCATTTTCGCGAATTGGAGATAAAGGTTTATCTTGCGAAGATGTCGCAGGAGATTTGGAAGAAATGAGCAGATGGAAGGGAATAGAAGTTGGAACAGTTTTAAGGTGGCGAGATTTCTTGTGAGGTTTATGAAGATCTTTATCACCCTGCGAATTACAATCCAAATAAGAAACAGAGGAAACAATATTGTTATTAGAAAAAGATAGTGTTTCTTACTACCTTCTCATTCACAGACTTTATTTTATGAGCGACAACCTTATGCTGTGATTTGGGATTGTTAGGTTTCTGAAATGTGAATTTAGTGTTGGAGCCGCTTTTGCTGAAATAACAAGAGTATGGGAATCACATAGACAACATCAAATAAGGCAATAAACAAGATCAATTTCAAACATATCAATTCAGCAAAACTCATAAAGAAGAAAAGAGAAGACTAACCTTGATGAATTCATAGCAGGGAGATTGTCTCGAAGAAAATTACGAACTATGGAGATTTAGTATGAAGATGAAGAAGAACTTAAAAAGGTTGAAGAAGGAGAAAGAAAAGTTGCAGTAATGGAATTTGCAGGAGAACGATGAAGTTGCAGAGAGAATAAAAAGAAAGAATAAGAGAGTGAAAAGGAATATATATAGAGGGAATTTTTCCTCGAGAAAATAAACACGGTTAATACGGAAAGATATAAGTAGTTAAAAAGTAACGGTTACAAAAGACGTGTCGAGAAATAATTGAAGAAAGAATATTGTGATAAATGTGGAATATGAAAAGATAAGCAGCTGCGGCATTTCTCACATCATTCTCTACTTTACAGAGAAGATATGAGAAGAGGCAAGATGTAGGATCAGAATCTCGCAACAATTATGTCTCAGCGAAATTATCAATGGTATAGCACAATAGCGTCGCAGAACAATTTTAGAAACGACGTCAGCAAGGATCATGAGAAAGATGTGATAGTCCTGCGAAAATTAGAGAGCTTGCGAAATTAACATTTGTAAGGTTGCGAGAATGTCACAAACCATATCTGAAAATAAAGGACAGATTAGCTGTCATCCACTATGTATTTCCTTATAAATAGTCATTCGAGTTGTAAAGGAGAGAGAGATATTTTTTGAGTAAGAAACAAGTAAATAGGAGAGAGAAAGTTCAGAGTAGAGATCATTCTTGACTTATTTATCTTTCTTGTAAGAACATTCAGAATTTAATCAATAAAATTAAGAGTGTAAACCTGAAAATGAGCTAATCAATAATGAAATCATATGAGGGGTGTAGTGTAGATTTCCTGCAACTACAATAGGTGCGCCAACATCCCTTTTTGGCTTGATCGAATCCTAGCATGGGAGATATTTTTGAGTGGGCCGATCAGGCATACGTGAAGACGACCTTCTGACGTGCATGTTTACACCTCTCGGTCCCATAAGGATTCAATCTAGGCCACTCAACTTGACCGACAAAGATGAGTGGTTGTGATCGATTTGCGGCAGAAATACATTGCCGCAAAGAGTTTAAAAGCCGTGTGGCATGCCACCTTTGGGCGTGCGTTTCGAGGTGTCGATCCCTAATCTGCATAGGCCGGTCGATCACACGCGAAGGTGGGCCCACGGTGATCACGTTGACATCCTTGGGACCTCTTGAGTTTATACCTACATCCTCCGTTTAGGCTGGAGAAGATGAACGGTCATGATCGAACTACGACATATATGCATCGCCGCAAACCTTAATTAGGTTTCGAATCAGTCACGTACACGTGACTTTGGCCAAACATTTTGGGCAAATCGCGACCTCCTTTGGGGAGATCGATCACGTGGGACCCGTGTTGGGTCGACGGTGAACTTGCGTGTACCTTCTTGACGGTCCTAAATGTGATGTAAGCCATCCAAATAGGTTGGATAAGTTGGATGGTTGTGATCGATTTAAGACATTAGTGAAATCCCGTGACCCTTAGAAGCATCACACCTGCCATAGTTCGAGCAATCGTTTCATTGCTCCATGGCCTTGCCGTGAGAAAGCCGATCGGGTGAGGGAAAAGTGGGCCCTAACGTGTGCGTTAGTGTTTCTCTGGTCATTCATGGGATGATCTAATCCGTCCAACTAGGCTGGCGAAGTTGGACGGTCGTGATTGTTTTAGGACTGTTTTGGACAGTCCATGCTCGATCGAGCTTTCTTCCATAGCAGCGCGGCCACCTTATTTTAGGGTTGGCGTTTTGTGCGCTGGGAAGTATGGCGTGGTGTTCGACCGGCTGGGGCATAATTTGGCCCGTCGGCGGTCATCACGGTGAACGCCTGCTCCTACTAAGGTTTGGCTAAGCTGGTTAAATCATGCGGCCAACTTACGCGGTCGTGATTGTTTCTGAGACTGATACGGACAATCCAGATTTCCTTTAAGGAAAATAAATACATTTGATCGAGCTGTTTCGCGTCGATTCGAAATTCTCTTTATCAGAGAGTGATGCAGCCTGTACGGGTATTTCGTGCATGTTCCAAAATTGGCACTTGGAGATTCATGTTACTCTGCTAAGAGTGAACACTCAGTCGTCATGCCATGCTAATAATGAGAGTTCGTCTAGGAACAACACAGGAAATACTAGGCAAATCATGCATTAATTAATAATGTTAAAATTCACAGAATATTTGGGATTGTTGCTGCATGCACCATTCTGGGTGAATTATGTGTATTTATTGAATTGCTTCTAATAAATAAAGTGAAGAGGTACTCATCACTTATCAAACGACTTTACCTTTTGCAGGATGTCAGCGCATTAAATTTGGTTTTACAATTTTAGTCCTGAACTAAAATCCACCATCAACAGTACCTTAGGTACTTTTACTTGGGATTTCACCAAGTTAATCATGAAGTTCCACATTTCAGGTTAGGAAATCTTATTAACTGGAGACAATTCACCAAATGTGTTGCTCTTAGACAGTAAACCAATGCAACGAGTATTATGCCATGAAAGACAAGCTATATTTCTACAGTTAGCAGATAGCTTTGACATAACAAGTGCGAACACCTCCAGGGTACCTGCTGAAGTTAGGCAACTGTCATTGCAATTTTCTGACATATTTAGTTCTCCTACGGAGCTTCCACCAAAACGCTCCCATGACCACCAAATTCCCTTAGTACCAGGATCGTCCGCAGTAAATGTTCGTCCGTGTCGCTACCCACACTTTCAAAAGTCAGAGATTGGAAAGGCTGTTTCCGAATTAACGGAGGAAGGATTCATCCGTCCAAGATCAAGTCCCTATTCGTCGCCAGTTTTGTTAGTTCGTAAAAACGATGGCTCGTGGCGCATGTGCATAGACTACCGTGCTTTAAATAACATCACTATCAAAGATCGGTACCCGATTCCCGTAGTGGATGAATTATTAGATGAATTGAAGGACGCAATAATTTTTACAAAACTTGATTTGCGTTGGGGTTATCACCAAATTCTACTCCATGAACCAGATACACCGAAAACTGCATTCCGGACGCATGATGGTCATTATGAGTTTCTAGTAATTCCTTTCGGTCTCTCTAATGCGCCTGCGACATTCCAAAGTTTAATAAATGACATTTTTCGACCACATCTTCTTCGATTTGTCTTTGTTTATCGGTTTCTAGTCGCTTAAGGATCATGTTCTTCATTTATCGATTGTTTTTGAAATTTGAAGGGTTAATCATCTCTTTGTAAAGGAGTCGAAGTGTGCATTCGCAGAATCTTCAATAGGTTATCTGGGACATAAAATTTTAGCAGAGGGGGTTGAAGATGACAAGATTGCAAGTATATTGATGTGGCCTATTCCGTCATCAGTTAAAGATCTTCGAGGGTTTCTAGGATTGACAGGATATTACCGTAAGTTTCTTAAGGACTACGGAAAAATTAGTGCACCACTACCTGCACTACTAAAAAAAAGATGCATTTAATTGGTGTGACAAGGATACTCCTGCTTTTAAACAACTTCAAACGGCACTGGCGACAACCCCGGTGCTCGCTCTTCCATATTTTTTAAAAGAATTCGTATTAGAATCTGACGCTTCCGGTAATGGTCTAGGGGCTGTCCTCATGCAAATAGGAAAACCCATTGCTTATCATAGCAAATCCTTGTCAGGTAAAAATCTGAATCTCTCTGTGTATGACAAAGAAATGTTGTCTATTTTTTCTGCTCTCCAAAAATGGCTTGCTCGGTCGACATTTTAAGATATATACGGATCACCGCACTCTTAAATATTTTTTGGAGCAGAGATTGTCTTCCCTAGAGCAACAAAAATGGGTAACAAAGTTACTAGGTTTTGACTATGAAATTGTTTATTAGCGCGGCTCTGATAACAATGTTGCTGATGCAATGTCTCGGGTAGAAGGTTCTCGCTTTATGGCTATTTCATCTCCAATTTTTACTGGAGTACATGATATAATTCAGGAATGTCATAATGATATTGAGATGAGTTCAATTATTCAAGGTTTCTCCCAAGATCCGAACTATAAAGTACACTACTCTTATGAAGATAACATATTACGTTATAAGGGACGTATTTTTGTTGCTTTTACTTCTTCGTGACGCACTAAACTCTTTTACGAGTTTCATGACACTCCAGTTGCAGGACATTTGGGATTCCTACGCACTTATAAGCGTCTTAAGGAAAAAATTTATTGGAAGGGAATGAAGAAGTCAGTTAAATCCTATATTGCCGAGTGCGAAGTATGCCAACGGAACAAGTCTGAATCCATTGCTCCTCCATGTCTCCTCCATCCATTGCCTGTTCCGGATGACGTATGGATGGATTTATCGATGGACTTTATTGATGGTTTACCTACTTCCGGCCATAAGAACTCTATAATGGTGGTAGTTGATCGTCTCTCAAAATTTGCTCATTTATGTGTGATTTCCCATCCTTATACTGCACTACTATAGCAGATGTCTTTGTTCGTGCGTCTTCACGGTATGCCTAGATCAATTGTAAGTGATAAGGATCCTATATTCATTAGCAATTTCTAGGAAGCTTTCTTTTCTCTCCAAGACACTAAGTTATGTTAGAGTTCTGCTTATCATCCACAAACGGACGGCCAAACTGAGGTAACCAATCACACTATAGAATGTTGTCTCTGTTGTTTTGCAGGTGATAAATAACACACTTGGTCTAAATGGTTACCATGGGCAGAATGGTGGTATAACACCTCTTACCATTCATCCATTAAAATGACACCATTTGAAGTTGTGTATAGCCGTATACCACCACTGTCTTGACGTACCTTCCAGGCACTACTGCTGTCCATGCTGTAGATACCTCCTTGCGATCGCGAGATCGTACCTTACACATCCTTAAGATGCATCTCCAGGATGCTCAAGCACAGATGAAGTCTTATGACGATACTCACCGGACAGAAAGAAGTTTTGAAGTAGGAAATTTAGTTTTCCTTCGTCTACAACCATACCGCCAGTCTACGTCTAAAACTCAAGCTTACTCCAAGCTCTCCCCGCGATTTTATGGACCTTTTCGCGTTATTGAGAGGATTGGACATGTTGCCTATAAACTGGACATGCCTCTGCAGTGCCGCATACATCATGTTTTCCATGTTTCTGCATTAAAGTTGAAGTTGGGAGCTCAAGACGGAACTGAAGCTAACTTACCTACAACATGGGAGCATTTTGAATGGGAACCAAAGAAAATTTTGGATCGTGGAATGTTTAAGCAACACAATGTTGCAGTTACTCGCTGGTTGATCAAGTAAAAGGATCATCCTATTCAAGAAGTTACATGGGAAGACGCGGAAGATTTTATTGCTCGTTTTCTTACTTTTGAGGCTTGAGGACAAGCCTTATTTAAAGATGAGAGGAATGTTAGGTTACCGACACTAATTTGAATTTTAGTTTCAGTAATTTTTATAGAAGTCTAGCTAATTTAGGAATTGAGTATATCTTTCCTTATTTTGTTTTAGCTTAGGACTCAAGTTTTTATCTCTATATAAACAATTTGTTCTAGAGTTTATTATTCATTCAATTATCAATACAAAATAGCTTTGCTAAACTGAGGTGGTTGATTCCAAATCAAAGAATCGTTATCTGTTGGTAGTATTAGGTTCTTGTGTTAGGTGCAGGTTCCTATCAGCTGGAAACCATAAAATCTAAGTAATGATGGGGAGGCAACCTATTACACAATCCATTCATAATAATCAGTATTCCCCTGGATTGTGCCTGTTGTAGATTGATATCCAATCATAAAAATGGATAAAGAACACCACATAAATATCCAATTATAAAAATATTTGCATCAATCATAAAATTAGATAAAGAACGACAAAATCGATTGCAATAGCAGATAAATACACTGAACATACCAAGAGTGTAACACCCCGAAATTTTAGCATGGCGCATGCGCGAAGATGCGCCATGGCATGAGATGAAGCTTCATCCAAAGCTTCTGTTGCATAAAAAATGAACATTGGCTCAGGGCCAATATTGCTTTACCGTGTGCAATAGGCCATAGCAGGTTGGACTTGACAATGGACAACCATCATGACTGGACATCGGGTTGACAATGGACAGACATCATGGCTGGAGAACGGGTTGGAAGCGAACAACCATCATGGATGGACATCGGGTTGGCAGCGGACAGCCATCACGACTAGACATTGGAGTGGCCTATGGGCAAAAGTCAAAAATACAGCCATCACGACCCTTCACTGGACCTGAATCAAGAAGTCTTCAGCCATCATGGCCGGACATTGGAACTGACCTGTGAGCCAGAACTGAATGTACAACCATCACGGCCGTACATGGCATTTGGCCAGAGTATTCAAGTGCAGCCATCATGGCTTTGGGAGTTGGTGAATGATTTTTGGTCCCCTAATTTAAGTTGTAAAAATGTCAAGTTTACATATATATGGAGGGGTAGTTGGTTGAAGGGTGCATATGCGGACTATGCACCAAGTAAGCTTCATAGCTTAACCAGAAGAGTATAAATGATGCCTAAGCCTCATTTATAGTTGCGTAGACTTTCCAATGGAATATGTTAAGCATGGGCATTACTATGCCATGCCACAGACTCTATGATGCATATTCCTTATGCATTTTGACGAAACGGCCTACACGGACTAGGCCATTACCATTATTGCTTGGCCACGGCCTCGCAAACGAGTTGGCTTAAGTTCCTGTCCCTTCGAGGATGAACTACGATTTGTGCTTGATCCCTTTAGAGTAGGGAAGGGTACGTAGGCAGCCGCAATGAGTTGCAACACTGTTTCGCTCATATCATCTAATTGAGAGATGATTGCGGAATATTGGCCTCTCATATCATCTGGATCGGTAACTTGACGCAAGAGATGATTGTGTCCAAACTTGATGAGGAAAGTTGCATTCCATTCCTTTGATGCTCATACTTCCTATCAAGGCGTTCGACTTATGCATGTACCAACAGCGCATTGCGCATGGCCTCGAAAGTAAACTACATCAATATGCAAGTTAGCGGAGCTTGCATAAGACTAAGGAAAGTACGACATGAACCTGATAGTTGCACCCTTGGCACGAGAAGGACAAGTTGATGCATATGAGCAAGTTACAACCTATCTGGAGGCTAAAAAGACCCGAGTGTCGTAATTTAGCTCAAGACGGGTTTAAATTGATTGGAAACGGTGTTTTTATCTTCTTAATAAACCCTTTTGTTTTAGCTCATGGCCGTTTTTTCCGTTTTAAGAAGGTTTTTATCTTCTTAATAAACCCTTTGCGGAACAAGGGTAAGTTGGAATGGTGTGAAAGCTAACTTAGCTGCATCATGCTCCACGAGCATGCTTGCAAAGGTAAATGGACGTGCATTTTCATAGACGGAGGCCCAGACTGTAGCTTAATAATGGCCTACCGGGGAAGTTATGGTCTGCGCACCCAGGCGCTTCAGGCGTAATTTTCTGATCCGTCACAAAGAGTATTAGAGATCCCCTTATATGAAAGGACAACCCTAGAGGCTGAGCTACAAATCCAGAACTGCATTATACAGAATCCGAAAATCAAAACCTTGCTTGCAGAAAGATTACGAAAAAGGTTTTGGATTAAGGTTCATTGATTTTTTTAAATCAAGATCTTACTTCGGTGTAGAAAAAACAAAAGGGTTAGGGTACATTAATTATAGAAACAAAAATACAGATAAAGAAAAAGGGTTTACCAAGTGAGAATCGTTTTCAGCCAAAATCGCACCTACAGTAGAGTTTGGATACTCTCTGTGGATTGTTACCAAGCTCTAGAACTTTAGGAGAATATGGTTAGGACTAGGGTTTACGAATAGTTAAGGTGTGAGATCAATGATTTTTTTGATTGCAAATATCTGCACAATTTGTGAACTCACCAATCTCGTATTTTCAAAGTCGTGTTTCCAATTTCTACGCTTCTATCACCATCAATATACCATTTCATACCTTTGTTTTTTTGTAGTTTTTTTTTTTTGGTTTCATTATTTCGTATCAAGAGAAGTTTTTTTTTTCTCAGTGTGCAAACCGTTTTTTAATTAAAACCCAATTTTCACTGTTACATTAATAGAATTTGAGGATAAGTGGAATGAAGCAATTCTAAGGGGGCGGTGACGCTCACCCAAGGATGGGTATTCTCACCGCGCGACGTATGGGCTTATATGAGATTTGATCTATCGACCATCAACTGGTCCCACGATCACCAAGGGCATGTTCCATACCCCTTGGTCGGTCCCTCTTATCTCCATAATTAGGTTTTACCACCTAATGCTTAGACGAGCACTATTTTAATAATGATTAAACGAGCATTTAATCATCCCTTCGGCAACTGGTCCAAAAA
The DNA here is from genome assembly GCF_003573695.1 of Papaver somniferum. Taxonomy (NCBI): domain Eukaryota; kingdom Viridiplantae; phylum Streptophyta; class Magnoliopsida; order Ranunculales; family Papaveraceae; genus Papaver; species Papaver somniferum. The sequence goes on along the minus strand of NC_039367.1, from coordinate 82,503,046 downwards.
GGAATTTGGTGCATGCTCATTCGAGCACCCAGGCACTACATGATCGTCTCATCATCTCATGTAGCCGGTCCCTCTAATTGGTCGATTTTCACTAAATCATCCATTGATCAACAATCAATCAAAATTAGGATTTCGAACCAAATGCTCTGGAAAGCATAATTATGAACAGGTTCAAACATCAATAAAATTATGTCGATCCAGCAATCAACATTTTAATTAATTATATAATATTTGTTCCAGCTACTAGTATTTTTGATTAATATTTTATTTGGTCCTATTATCAATAATTCATTAATCGAGGAATATTTGCTCAAACGAGCAATATTTGCTTAAACTAGCAATATTTGTTTGCTCATATATCAACGCTAAATTGTTTAGGTTATAAAAATACATGATCAACTGGGTTCAGAACTCCCTTCTAGCGATATTAATTCAACTATTAATATTTAACTGCTTGATCGAGCAATATTCCTCATGTTGATTCAACTATCAACATTCGAGAATTTCACACTATCCAGATATCAATATTTTATTGGTTTATCAACCTATATTTGGTTCGTCAGTCAACCATTATAATCTCGTTTTATCATTTCACAATTTATGACACAGTAGATCGGGTGCTCAACAACATTTTCTACCAACAGGTCTATGATCGAGAAATCTCATTAGAACTTCATTCCTCCAAATCATCAGAGTATCAATGTCTCAGCTGAGGCATATATTTCATAAATTCATTAGACTGAACGTCTATGCATCTGTCCCAGTAGACCGCTCAATCGATGAATCATAAAGCATTTGTCAATCATTCTCAACTCATCAAGGCTAAGACTCATGTCTAGTCAAGTCAACAATTGACCAATTAAATACACGTCTGCCTTGTAGAATCCACATTCATGAGACGTCAATCATGTCACATGGGGGGATATTCACTAAGGTTTTGGTCTGGCAGCCTACGGCACGTTTATACATCCACAATGAGAAATGTGAGTAAGTCGTGCAAGCAGTTGAGGGGGTTAGCAAAGTATTGGATGGACAATCAACCAATTCTCCCACGTACATGGAACTAGTTTAACCACGATTTCCTACTTTCCCACTCTTTCACTTCAACAACCATCACACTTACTGGGATCAATGTATCTACTATTCTTGTAATATAAATAAGTTTCTGAATCCACGACTGAACAACCAAAAATTGTCATCTGAACAACAACTCAACAGAGCAGAATTCAATCAATCAGAACTTATCTTATTCGAACTCAATAATTCACAAAACTTACAAAGTCTACAACACATCCACAATCCTTGATCATCATTGATCTCACACACTTCTCAACTTCCTTCCTACAGATCGAACCTCATCCCTCTTTATGACCGAATTGATTCTGGAACGACCATTGTCTTGGATTAGGACAGAGTCTTACAGATTGATATCTCGAACTCAAAACATTCTCGTGCAGTGCATCCGTTTGCAAAAGTCTTAAGCAATTTGCTCGCTCGAGTAATCGTTCGTCTCTCCACTTTTTATCAAAAACCAGCGAATCGTTTTCACACGTCAACAAAGCTATATTAGTTAAGTGCTAAACTAATTAATATTAGATATTTTCTAAAGAAAAATTTCAGAATTACAGGTTGGATATTAGTTTGGAAATATGAAAACAAAAATTAGGTACTTCATTGCATATCTTGATAATCTTTCGGTTTTGGAATTTCCTTGTTATCCAAACAACCTTGGTATATAAATTGAAAAGTTTGTCATTCTTGCAAACTATTCTTATCCGGGCAAACTTCATTGTTTCTGACGGAGCAGACTATACCAGAGAGGAAAGTACCCTAATTAGGCGAGATCTCTTACGTTCACTCATTTAAATACTTCTTTGGGATCAAGAAGCTCTAGCAAGTACCATTGGTGGGAAACTAGATAAGGTCACTCAACGGTTGTTAAAACTTTCATTGCACCTAGTTCGATTATTCTTGAGAGCCTTCTCTTCTGACATAAGGTCACTCAAACTAGATCAAAGTGTCGACGGGATCTTCAGAACTGTTTTTTGATATGAAGACAACTTGTGTTCATCCATTGTTAACAGACTTCGTTCTGTGTATGATCAATCATACGTGGAATCAAGTTGAAAATAATTAAATATTTAAAAATTAACAGACATCGTTCTGTATGCAGGTATAATTGAAGACAATTAAATATTTGAAGACAAGAATATTTTTCTGATTGGTATCGCGTCTTGTGATATTACTTTGAGCACACATCTTGATTGGCTGGGATCCAACTAAGATCTAATTTATCTTTGATAGATTTGATCAAGTAGTCGTATAGATCGACAACTATCATTTGGTGGTATTCTTCAATATCCGAAACTGATAGTCGTGAATCTAGATATGATTATTTAAGATCTTAGTTAATCTTACCCGAAAAAGGGGTTTACTTGTTTAAATAGAAGAGCCTTTATCTAAACTCAACATATCATTATTCTTAAAGATTAGTAGAGTGGTTACCAAACAACTTTGTTCCTTTACTGTTTGGAAGACGATGAAAAGGAGTTGAGTGCTTAAGACTTTAAATCGTTAAAGCAACTCAAGATAATGATTTATATCTTGGGATTCACGTGTGTTGTCCATACGGTTGTAGGCGCAGGGATACTGAGGGAACTAAGTAACTAGGGGGTAAATTGCTTGGTCTCAACTATATGAAGTTGGATTTTCTCTTTTGTATAGCGGCTTAATTATCAGAGTATTTAAAACTGGACTAGGTCTAGGGGTTTTTCTGCATTTGCGGTTTCCTCGTTAACAAAATCTTGTTGTGTGATTTACTTTTACTTTTCGAAATTACAAGTGTTTTATTACAATTAAAAGTAAATACACTAGTACGTTAATCCAAGACACTTGATTGTGATCCTATAGTATATTGGTTTCATACCGCAACTATTATCAAGCATTTACCTCGTTGTGGTATTGTCTCGACCTTGTCCATAGACGATCACACTTGGCATCGTACTTATAAGTTGAAACGAAAATATCATGTGGTGTACTTAGGTACCCTCATCATTTCAAAATCCTTCATGATCCGATAATAGACATGGATCTTTATATTGAGTTACATACAACATTGTAGACTATTATTCGTTGTACAAACCCTTCATGGTATGATAGTACATAAGGATAATTATATTAAATTGTATATAATATTTTAGACTATTCCTATGAAGGGATTCGGTCTGTGCCCATGTCCAAGCTCTAGATAGCTTAAATACCTACGCTTAGTATTTAGCATCCACATGACCTAAGAGATGAAACTGAATTAAAAGAGAGAAAATGATGAAAGTTTATTATGAAAACGTGTACATAATAAGTTGGTAAGTAATATTTTGCTCGAAATATATAGTAATAGTTATATGAATTATGTTTTAATACTGGTGCAATAGTTTCCTGTTAATTTTTAAATTTTGAAATTGATTATCATTAGGGCCAACATTTCCCGGGTCAACCAGCTTAGAACGGTTAGAAAATTAAAACCATAGAAACAAATGGTCCAGATTAGGATTGCTTAATTTAACCCATAACTACCCTCCTTAGGTCGACCATATCCCAGGTTTGTTAGAGCATTTCACGGTTGAACCCACCAAGCATTAGTATGTCAAGTTTGGTTGTCATATTTTAGTTCTAAAACTCGAAGCGGCTTGATTTGATTACCAGGGTCAACTTCGTTAAGGTAGACTAGGAACATAAAAATATTGAGACTTGCTCTTGTTACTCATGAAGAACCTGAAAACTATTGGCATAAACAAACACATCATCATTCAGTTCGAGGTTAGTAAAAACATACTTGATTTGTTCCAATTTTATCGTTGTTCTTTCAAGTCAGTATGTATTAAAAACATAATATACGAAGTAAAGTTCGTTTACTTGTCTTTAATATTGATGAATTTTTCATTATACTATGGTCAACGTATCAAGGAGAGATATACTAGTTGTTTCATACAACTTGAGTATAAGGAGTTACAAAGTATAGTTTACCTGTGAACTTCGTGAATCGACATTACACTAATTGGTATCTTGTTATTATTTAGTTTATCGAACTTCTTGATGAATTCAACCCTTGAGATTATGATTGAAAGTAATATCATAAGTATAATTTAAGGAAGTAGACTTACGAAATTATGTTTCATAGTTGAAAAAGAATTCAGGACCGATCCCTGGACAGAACCGATGTTAGGAACGATCTTGATAGAGTTCAAATCCGTTTCTACATTTTCGATATGTTTATTATCTTCAGTTTTATGCAAACATCGAGATGTACACGGATTAACTTGGAATGTTCACATGACGTCTACGTAGTGATTTGAACATGTGTTAAACTATTATATCTTAATGTTCAAGTATTTTCCTTTGATATTCAAGGCGAGATCCTGAACCGAAATTCAATATCTTTTAGATATTCCAAAATATATGCTTACCATATCCTAGAGGTTTTTCATATGTCTAGTTAATATATTAGTAAAGTATATGAATCTATGCTAGCATATATATTCATTGTCAACCAAGTGTGATTTTGGTTTATGAGTTGGAATACAATTGGTATTGGTTAAATCCGGAAATAATATTCTCTATATATCCTTAGGAAATTTAGGAATTTATTATTCCTGAGATTTCACTCAAGCCTTAGTCATAACACTATAAATAGTGGAGCTTGTATTCTTACAAACTCATCCCTTGACAAACTGCCTAGACATTTGTGTGGAAGCCAACTCGTCGATAGAGTAGAATAAATGAATTAGGTAAAATCTCTTGCGTTTCCTTCACTTATAGTTTTCTTTGGAATCAAGAAACTTTTAGTAGTACCATTAGTGGAAAAATAATTGTATTATTATTTTAGTTTTTGACAATTAATTTGATTGAGTAACAGCATAATTATCCATGATAAATCGAACTTGATTATTCTATGGCCTTTCTCTTTTGATATAAGGCCACTCAAGTTTATTTGAGGATTGACTATTATAGATCCCGTGATTCAAGATTTGTAAATCGAACTTTTGATCAACCGACATTATCAGATTTCGTTGTATATGTATTGTCATTAGCAAGAATCAAGTTGTTCGTGCAGTGGTTACATTAAAGATTGAAGATTTTCTGGGAGCCAAACAAGCTGTTTATTTCGATATGTATTAAACTTGTTGTAAAGATCAAACGAACTGTCTAGTTGCTTCTCCTCGTAGAGTTGCTTGGATAGATCTTGTTCACTGAGATAGGTTATTACAATCTCTATCTTGGTTCGATCTTTTACTAAAGGAGTTTCCATTAATTGAACCGAAGATACTTTACTCTCAACTTTATCTTTGATCATTGTCGAATTTGGGTGATTCATAAGTGAGGTGGTTATTGAAATAAATTTAGCCATTTGATGTTGAGTAACGATCCAAAGGAGTTGAGAGAATAATTCTTCACAACAGGTGAAACGACTCAAGATAGTGGATTGTGTCTTGGGATTCATGTGCATAAACCAGATTGGTTGTAGGCGCATGGATACTAAAGGAACTGAGTAACTAGGAATAGTTTACTTGGTATCAACTACACGAGGTTTCGGTAGTCAATTTGTATAATGGCTTAATATGAAAGTATTCAAAACCGGACTAGTCCCGGGGTTTTTCTGCTAAGTAGTTTTCCTCGTTAACAAAATCTTGTGTGCTGGTTTGATTTACTTTACTTTATTATTATATTATTTATCTTTATAATTAAAGTAAATACACTTGTACGATAATCCACTTGGTATTCAATCCCATAGTTGGTTCGGTTTTGAACTTATACTATATACCAAATTACAACTTGTTGAGGTAATATTTTGGCAGTTACCGTTTCTGTAAGATTACATAAGATGTGTCTATAATAGGTTGATAATACGAAAAGATAATGGTGTACTCGATACCCTAGCCATTTCAAGGTTTACTTGGATAGTTGGTTTCAATATGTCCTGTTTTAAAATATACCAGATGAAAGTATCCCCGTTTTTTAAAAACTTTTCTAAAATACCTTTTTGACCGTTTTTTTTTTAATTTCTTTGAAAAACGGTTCCCATCCAGTTAAGTGTTAGGTGGTAGTTATTTCACATATTAAAATTTATATTTATACCAAAATCACATCTTATTGGTGAGGACGATGAATGATTCGACGACCCCGAAACGGTATAACAATCTTGAACCGGCTGGACGAATCTGAAAGCGGGATAACATTCCTGAGCCGGGTTTTGACGAACCTGAAAAAGTCTTGTAGAAGGTTGATTCTCCACCAACCAAAAACCCTAAGACACTTAAGAATGATAAACCCTTTTGGGGAATACTGTAACGAACCTAAAAGTGGTGAAACAGTCCTGAACCGAGCTCAACGAACCTGGAAAATGAGGTAGAAAATCAATGTGGCTACAAATAAAGAGTAATTAGGTAAACTTTAGAAAAATAAACTAATGTTGGACTAACCCAGACGGAAAATCTAATTATGAAGGCAATTTAGAATTGTGAAAACTGTTGTACACCCCTTACTATATGGGTCATACATGTAGAAACCCCACAAAATGGATCCTTTATGATCTACTCCATACTTTAGAAAAATGATATTATTAGGCCCAAAATATCAATTTCTCTTCAGGTCTGGCCCATAATTTTATATGATGTATTTTGATATCGACAAAACTACCCTTTTCTATATATACAAGAGGAATATCAGAAGATATTTTCATTTCTCTATTCTCTTTCTCTCTCTTCTCCATTCTTTTTCTCTCTCGGTCAAGTGAAAATTATTTCTAGGTTTGAATATTAGAAGATTAATATTGAATCATAACAATTTCATCAACAGATCTAACAAAACAGATAAGTTTTCCTCCTAAGCTTTGTTTCTCTTTTGATTGAGTTAATAATTTTGTTTTTGAAGAATCAATTTACGATTTCAAAAACCTATAAACTTTAATTCTAATAAAATTTATTATTTGATTTGTAATAAGAGTCTGGATTTGTAATCAGCTCATTTTTATTTTCGATTTGAGATTAAAAAAATTGAAAAAAAAATCACCAATATTTTTTAGGGTTCATGATTGATATTTGAGCGATCAATTGATGTTCTATTCTGATTGAAAATCCAAATTCAGATTAGTAATCATAGCATCTTAATCTCTATCACCCCTCAAATCTTTTCGAGTTTGATTTACTTTTAGATATTTACCTAATTAAGATCTTCAATATGTTTTTATAATGATTTTCATAATTCTATCGAAGAGATTAGTAACGGTGTTAATGGAAATCATAAAACATATTATAACATCTCTGATACGCAGGTCTGTGACAAACATTACATTTGAATTTTCATGTTTTAGCTTTTCAGTTGTTAAGGTTCACTTCAATTGTTTAAACTCCATGGTTTGAATTATCATATTGAAAATGTATAAACTTTATGATTTGAGTTTACTGTTCTTTTGTTCAGAATTTGATTAATATTTCACTGAGATTGAGTTTTTCATTTTGATGATTATGCACAACATGTGTAACTTTCGTCTACACATCCAAATTGCAGGTGTAACTTGTGTCTACACATCCTAATTGCATGTGTAACTCTCAATTGTACTATTCAGATGTATCTGTAACTCCCACTTACACTAGTCATATACATGTGTAACTCCTATTTACACTAGTCAAGTGCATGTAAAACTGGTTATACATTGTTGTGTGTATTGTTCTTTTTAATCTCATAAAATTTTATTGCTTTTTGTTACTCTTCAGGTTGCCAATAGGTCAATAAAGTTGTCTGCTTATTTTAGTGGTATTTTTGTAGGATGGTCTCCATGGAATTAGAGTTGGCGCTGAAATGTTGAAATGAGGAGTAGGAGGTGGAATTCATAATTGAGTAATTGTGGAATTTCAGAATGAAACTGAGGACCAAGTGAAGAAGATTGTTGACACACTAATGGTGCTGAAATTGCATCTGTAGATGTTGTTAGTGAGTGGATGTATTGATAATGTTGTGAATATGCTATTACATTTGATATTTCTATGGATTAGAAGTATTTATATGTAGTTGGGATTTTTTTTGTACAAAGGAGGTTGTGGTCAGTCCTCCAATTGTGTTCCTTACCTCAGCTAAAAGTTTACTGTATCCTGAGATTCAAGTGACCGCATGCTGGGTGAAGAAAGGAGTTGCTTTCACTAGTGAATTTAGGTATGCCTATGTTCAACCTTTGTGCATTTGATTAATTACTTTGCAAATCTGATCGTCATCTCATATTTGATTGAAGTTATACATCATTACTAGACATATGCATGTGTAACTCCTAGTTACACTAGTCATATGCATCAGTTACACAAGTCAGATGCATGCGTATCTCCTAATATAGCATGTGTAACGCTCAGTTACACAAGTCAGTTGGTGTAAGCTTACATGATGGTATGTCTTTATGATTCTTGGTTCATTTATGGTCAATGTATGATGGAAAATATTGAATGGTGCTGGAGATAATTTTGATTGCTTTGTCTGTTTTTGAATTGTTTTTTGTAGTGAATTGACTACCTCAAACTACACATAGCTTGTAACCTTTTATGGATTGTTTAGATTATGATATCTTAATATGAAGATTCTCAGTGGCGCCGGTGGTGTAGGTACAGGATTTGGAGCCAGTGGTGGTATCGGAGTGGGAGGTAGAGTATGTCAAGTGTTGAATCTAATTTGTTGAGTATGTAACTATGTATATCAATTAGTAACGTATTTGGGAATTTAGGTGAGGATATAACCTCTTTTGACTGAGTATGTATATATGGGTTTTAAGCATGTCAGATGCATGTGTGACTTTCGGTTACACATGCCATATGCATGTGTAATTCCCAGTTACACATACAGTTCGTATGTGTAGCAGCTGATTACACATGCTTGTTTTAAGATTGTTTAGACTATGATATCTTAATATTTCTATGGAAGTAATTTATGAATAATTGTAACCTTTTCTGGATCAATTGATGTCTATGCAGGTCTCGATGTGGTTTCCGCGCACTGACATGACACTATCTTACTATTAGAAGCAAGAATATTTAGCGGTTTATGCATGTATATAATGGATGTTGGCTACTGTCAAGGTGAGCATTGTTGATATTTAGCAGTTTATGCCTTTAACATATAGTGATTTTGTTTGACTTTCAGTAGGTGGAGACCTAGGATTTAGAAATTAGAAAATGAAAGTCAAGCTACTGGATTTATTAATTTCCAACAAACAGGTTGGTTGTGGAGATTAGTGTCTGCATTTGATGCTTAATATTAAATGTTTTCATGAGACCTGCCCTTACGACGATCGATGCTCAAATCAACAAGTAAGTTCAGCATTTGCTACCTTTTCTCATGTATATTTGTATTTAATATAACAATCTATATACATATGCTTGTATGCAGTTCCAAAACACAAGTAATATGTATGTGTAACTAGGAGTTACACAAGTCAGATGCATCTGTAACTTATCGTTAGACATAATATATGCATGTGTAACTTCTGAGTACACATGAGAAATACATCAGTAACTCACAGTTAGACTAGAGAGATCTTTGTTATTCGTTTTACCATTGTTCTATAATTTTCTTTCTTTCTTTTTTTTCATCCAACCTAATCCCATTTATGTTTATTTTGTTATAGATATGCAAGCATTTTGGAATAAAGGAAGACAAGAAGGAAACACAGCATTTATATTGTATGATGTTGTGGCATATTTCTAAGATTTCGTTTTACATGTCTAGTGTTTTAACACTGTTGATGTGTTCAATAACAACTGATCACTATAGTTGATAAACAGAGAAATTATTGTAAATGAATATTATTATTTTTTTGTATATTTCTTTCTGATGTGTAACTTCTGGATACACGTGCCATATAGATGTGTAACTTTTGGATACACATGCGATATTCATGTGCAACTTCACCATATGCATATGTAACTCCGCATTACACATGCCATATGGATGTGTAACTTCGGCGTACACATGTGTAACTACTGAGTACACATCTATATACAAGTGTAACTTTACATTAAACATGACATATGGATGTGTAACTTCTGGATACACATGCCATATGCATATGTAACTTCTATGTACACATACATATGTTGGCGATGGTCGGCGGTGATTGTGGGTGGTGGTCGTGGGCGGTGGTGGTGGTTGGTGGAGGCGGTGGTTGGTGGAAGTGGTGGTCGGCGGTGGCGGTCATAGGTGGTTGGTGGCGGTGGTGGTCGGAGGTGGTTTGACGGAGGTGGTTGGTGATGGTATTTTCAATGATGTTGTAGTAATAGATTCGTTCAAGACTTGTGAAAGCAGATTTTTTAGACTTAATTTTATAAATAAAAATAAAAAAACTCAAATAAAAAGGTGTTGTGAAAATTATGGAGAGACTGGGACTAGGATTCCACCATTGGTCGATATTAGTGATTTAATAAAACAATGATAATGCAACTCAACATTCAAATTGATTCTAATTAATAGTATTGCCTGGACATATAAATTTTCAAAAGAATAGATGTTAATCCAAACATAGAATATCAAAACCCTAAAGCAAGCATATCTTATCAAGAGAAAATACACCTAACTAATCAAAATCATATAATCAGTTTTTAGTTCAATGCAAAAATCATAATAGAGTTGTTATAATTAATTGAAAGTAGAAATGTATCACTTTTACCGAAACAAAGGCTCCCTCCATTTCCCCAAGGATTGGGTTTAGATCATCATCATGGAAACACGCTCAAAATTTGATTTCATTACTCAAATAGGTGCTTACAAAGATGAGTAGAGTGAAAATGAATAAAAATCGGGTGTTTGGAACGTTTATAATTGTTGCAAAACACTGTTACAAAGTATAACAAATATGCGTCGCTGGTACTGTAGCACTACGACCCAAGCAGCTCTGTCGTTGTCTTTGTAGCATGAACGACTGTCTCCGGGCGTCTTATGTTCTTCGTGTTCTTCACAGCTTACACCGGCAGAAAAATGTCTGCAACTCTTGATTCTCACTCACTGTTCTCGTCCCCACTCCCCGTACGCTTCCTGGCATATCCCTTCACTATTTATACCTCTCTGCGCAAGAAAATCACTACAATAACTCCGGTATAATCCTCATTACTCGGCAGTGAAAGAAAATATTCTCGGGAATATTTCTTCCCAGATTTAACTCCTCACGCTGTTTTCTCGTGCCAAAATACTCCCAACACATCCAGTCATCACATAGAAGAGGTCAAACACGCATCATTCACACGAAAATCTCTCGATCACACATTCAGAACTCGGAATGGACTAACCAAAACCCGAGATACCCTGATTTCTTCAACGCGGGAATCTAGCCAATTCTGTCCGAAAAGATAATCCATACCAGGCCTGTTAAGACCAGTCACATCATCCCAACAATTCTCAGCCATTGAGTCTCCTTCTATCCTGCCCAAAACGCGAACCCTAAATTCTGCCATTGATGAACATCGTTACCCGCCAAACTGGAAACTCAAATGAAGGGGACGACCTCCCCCTAACAGAGATGGGGGGTGCAAATAGCAGTTGGTCCCCTGGGGTGTAAATAGTAGTTGAGGTGCCCCTTAGTAATTGAGGTGCCCCTTAACCAAAGTGAGAGTCCGCATAGCAAATGTCCTCCGGGGGTGCTTCGCATAATTTTTCGAGCCGATTTTTCCAAAAATGTTTATTTTCCAAAAATACCTACAAACACACAAAACACCATAATAAGTACAAAATCGAGTACCAACATAGAGAAAATTGAAGACAACTCAGACACAAATATGTGTCTATCAAATACCCCCAAACTTATTATTTGCTAGTCCTCGAGCAAATTTATTCTAGAAAATAAAATCCTAACACACTAGGTAGCCCTAGTGACCGAGTTGTAGTCTCGGGAGGGTTTACCAGAGGTGTTGTTGTAGTTTTAAAACTGGTAGTAAAAGTTCGTTGCTCGGACTTGTAAAGATTTAAAAATAAAAATATATAAAAAAAAATATTAACAATATGGGCAAGAGTACTGGGACTAAAGATTCGGCCATTTTTCATTTTCAAGTGGTTCAGAATTTAATTCTAGGCGATTATAGTTCAAAACAAAACAAATATTAACTCTAGTTTATTGCCAAGATAGATTTTATAAAATATTACTTGTATTTCTTAAGCATGGCATATCAAAAATCCCTAGGACTAAGCATAAACCATCAAATGAAATCACAAATAATTAATTAAAATCTTAATTCAATTAAAATTGGTGCAAAAAGTAAATAAATAATTAAATAAAATTACCACATGGATGAATTACGGCTTCCTCCGTCGCCCCAGTGTTGGGGTTTAGCTCCTCATATTAATCATAATCTCAAAATACATGTATAAAGCTCAAAAGTTGATTAAAGGGAGTAAAACAATTGAACAGAAAAATTGTAACAGAAATAACTGTTGCAAAGGCGCTGTTCAACTGTTACAAAAAGAACGATATCAAATGTTATGTTGTTGCAAGACCCAAACTATGACCCACACTACGACCCACGCCTGTGAGTCTTTCTCACTGTTGATAAACCACTGCTCTTGCGAGTCCGTTCTTCATGTTCTTCATCTTCATCACGAACAGCAGCAGCAGCAGAGAGAATTCGTGATTCTTCCTCTGCAGCTTCCTCTCTTCTCCTCCCAACTCTCGACAACCGTTCTATGACATCCCAGAAGCATTTATATAGTCACATCACCTCCAAATCTCCGCCATCAATTCAAATAATCTTCCACTAATGAGTTTTATTCTCGGAAAATATTTTCTACCAGAGTTACGTAATTATTTCCTTCTTTACCTTGTTCACGCGTCTGCATGGTGTTGAAATTCTACCACCATGTTTATTACGCGTCTCTGATGAAGTAACGCACGCTGTATACTCACGAAATCATTCCAAAGATAGCTAAAAATCTCGAGAATATCTTCCATGTGACGTGCTTTCCCTGTTTTTCTTCTCTCGGATTAACTAGCCAATTTGGATCAAAACCAACAGCCATATGACGCCTTTTAAGCCCAAATAAACCTTTCCGAAGAATTACAGCGATTTAATCTCGCTAAAACACTTCCAAATCATGAACCAAAAATCTGCCAGAGAATAACTTTCTTTTCCCGCCAAAAATTGATTTTGAATTTTGAGAAGATGACCTCCCCCTATCCTGTATAGGTGTCCGAATAGCAAATGCCATGGGTGACCTGGGGGTGCCCCTTAGTAATTAGGTTACCCCTTAGTAATTAGGTTACCCCTTATCCAAACTTGGGAGTCCAAATAACACGTGTCCTCCGGGTGCCAAAATCATCTTTTCGAGCCGAATTTTCCAAAAATGTTTATTTCCTAAAAATACATAAAAACACAATATTAGTACAAAAATAGAGTTCCAACAATACGGACATTGAGGACAAATTAGACACAAAAATGTGTCTATCAGGTGTACCCACAAAACCAAGTAATGGGTCACAAGTATCCAAAGAGCTATGAGGACATACATATTCTCAACCTATCGCCAAGTAACTAGAATGCCAGAGAAATTAAAGCTATCCTGCTCTAAAGCTGAATAAAGAAAAGGGGAGACACATCCGCAATACTGCTGGATAAAGAGATATCCGTTATACAACTAGATAAACATTGTAAGATGCATCCGCTTTACAGCTGGATAAGATTAGGAGAGAGATAAAGATGAGAGGGACATCTGCTAAACAGCTGGACTAATTACGTGTGATGAGTTAAAACAGTGTTAGAAAGATCTTGTGCCGGATGGAAAGCGGACTAACAAAGCAACCACTATGCATCTCTCTTCGACTCTCTCATAGTGCTCAGTAGAAACAACGTCTTCTTCGGCTTCAACTGTTGATGATAAATTCTCGACTCTCGTAGAACCTTCGATTTCTTGATTGAACTTTCCTTATAGATTTTTTACTTCCCTATGGCCTTATTGAACAAAAAGGTAACTACATAATTTAAACTTGAATTTTTTTTATTTTTTATTTTTTATTTATATTTTTTCATTTTTTTTTATTTTTTCATTTTTTTTAAACAGATTAATAACAAGACACAAAATTTACATGGCCATGAAAGAAGGACTTTAGCACTTGGATCGTCTTCGCAACTTGTAATGTCTTGGTATCATGAACTTCAACAACTTATATCGTCTAATTTTCTTTGCTCTTATAACTTCTTGTAACTAAGTCTTAAACTTTGATTTTGAATTCTGATTTTCTATTATTGCTTCTAAACCTTAAACGTCTTCAACTTTTTCTTTGATGTCGCTACTCTTGTTGATGATGATAAGTTTCTACTGAGAGAGAGTCGTAATCCAGTAACTAAAACTACATTGTGAGGTTGCTTTGTCTTTCTAGCATTTCCTTCTGGCCTAATTGCCTTTCCACCATGGATGGTTAGGTCCATCACGATTACCCTCTAAAAGGTACATGTTCTCTCTTGAATGTCAAAGATCTCAATGTCTTTTTCTCTAATGTCTCAGTAGAATGTTATCCCTAGCAATTCCAATTTCCATCTTTTCGGTGAGAAACAATATGTAAACTTAGCTAACCGGATACTATGTGATGCTAGAAGTTTCTCCCTTACCCCCAAACTTAAATCTAACATTGTCCTCAATGTTCTAAAGATGAAATTAAAAATATGAACAAGGAGAAACGGTTACCACTTGAAGGAAAAGAAATAAGGAAGGATACTACCGTATGCATGAGCGTGGGTGCCTCCAATTTAAAGTCTTTAGCTAGACATCAAATACCTCAAAAGGATTGTCACCTTCCAAAGTCATATACCAATATGCGAAATAATTGCAGGTCCTCGGAACCAAATAGAGCAGACACAAATGAAAGACTACCATCTTGGATTAGAAAAATGAGCAGACGGAGCATAACTTGATCTATGGATTTTATCAAGGCAACTAGATTTATCTGGGGTGTCTCTTTGGGCTCTATATAAGTGTCTAGGAAAACAGGTTCAACCGAATGCCATGTCTCTAAAAATTGGGTTTCTTCATGGACAGTATCTGGAGGATCGGGTAGTAGAGTTTGAAGAAACTCAAGTAGTATCTTAGACGCACAAAGTTCGAGTCCCAAGTTAGGTACTTCAATTAGGAATACATGGCGATCACTAGAACCATTATTAGCCCCAAACTTAGGGTGAACAATATCCTCAAATGGACCAAAATCTATGGGATGGGTTCTAGGGTCCATAAAGTCAGCACAATGACTAGCTTCTTTTGGGGACTGTTCATCTAAACAAACAACATCCTCATATAATGGATTATCAAAGAAAATATCTAGCATAGGCTCATCAACTAAGGCGTTCGTCATGGTTACCTCCTCTGAATCACTAATGGGTTCCTCAAATAAAGGATTATCAAACATAGTGCAGGCTAAAGGATCAGGAACTAGAGTGCTAATCATGTTCACCACTTCTAAATCATCTATCTCAGAAGACTTAATGACATTAAAGACATTTAGCTCAGTAGTCATATTACCAAAAGATATGTTCATAAGTCCGGTTCTACAATTGATGACAACATTAGATGTTGCTAAGAATGGGAGACCTAAAATCACCGGTATTTGAGCAGTTGGGTCCTGAACAGGCTGGGTATCTAGAACAACGAAATTCACTGGGTATATGAACCTTAAGAATGGGCGACCTAAAATCACCGGTATTTGAGCAGTTGGGTCCTGAACAGGCTGGGTATCTAGAACAACGAAATCCACTGGGTATATGAACCTATCAACCTCAATAAGAACATCCTCTATGACACCACGAGGGACTTTGACAGACCTATCAGCTAACTGAAGTGTCATTTTGGTCGGTTTCAACTTACCAAGACCTAGCTGGGTGTACAAATAATACGGGAGTAAGTTAACACTAGCTCCTAAGTCAAGTAATGCCTTATCAACTACATAATTACCAATAAAACACGATATGGTGGGGCATCTCAGGTCCTTATACTTAGGGGGTGTTTGGTTCAGAAGAATTGAACTTACTTGACCAGCTAAAAAGGCTTTCTTATGGACATTCAGCTTACGCTTTCGTGTACAAAGATCTTTAAGGAACTTGGCATAAGCAGACATTTGCCTAATTGCTTCTAATAAGGGAATGTTCATGTTCACCTGCTTAAATGTTTCCATTATCTCGTCGAAAATCGACTCCTTCTTTGTTGGGGCCAACAACGTGGATATGGGGCTCCAGGCACAAAGGTAGTCCTATCAGGAATTTCTTGAGAGTCCTCAAAGATTGTTTCAGTTTCCTCAGCTACGGGTTTCTCTTGGGAAGTAGAAGGTGGAACTACAGTATGTCCACTAGGCAGGGCTACCTTATTTTCTACCGTGTTACCACTCCTAAGGGTTGTTATTGAATTCACATGGTTTGATGATTTCTCACCAACTAAAGATATTTGATGAACTCCTCTAGGATTGGGTTGTGGTTGACTAGGGAAACTTCCGTTATCTCTTTTGACTAACTTGAAGTTCTAACTTAGCAAGAGTCTGATTAGTAGTTTGAAAATTTTGTGCGGTTTCCTGTTGAAAACTAACCTGGCTCTTTACTAACATTTCCTGGCTCTTTGCTAACATATCTTGGCTTTTTGTCAAAATACTAAGAGATTCCTCTAAGCTAGTCATTTTACTCTCAGAAGGGTTCTGAAATTGGGCTTGACCTGAAAAGTTCTTAGTATAACCAAAACCTGGGGGAGGCTGAGAATTACTAGACTGACCTTGATTATTTCCCTTAGACCAAGAAAAATTAGGATGGTTTCTCCAACCAGGGTTGTAGGTCTCCGAGTATGGGTCAAACTTCTAACGGTTTTCAAACCTAGAGTAGCTATAAACAGCATGGGCTTGCTCTTCACTAACCTGACCTTCCCAAAACGAGTTACTGGGCTCTACTCCACAACTAGAGACTTAAGAGACTCTATTCCTATCATCAGGTTCAACACAAGACCTATGTTTAGACTGATTCAATTCCACAGCTTCTAACCTTCTAGACAAAGCAGCAAACTTAACATCTGACCCAAAGCTTGTATCTACCATATTGGTGCTACTTCTATTGACCAATAGTCTTTTAGGGGGTTCAACACAAGGCTCCCATTGTTGGGATTTTTCAGCAACAACTCCTAAGAAGGTAAAAGCATCATCGGCATTTTTACTAGTGAACTCACCAGCGCACATAGACTCGACCATGGCTTTGGTCGAATAGTCTAAACCATCATAAATAATCTCTACTAGTTTCATCTTCTCAAATCCATGATGAGGACATTGGGATAGGAGATCATTGAATCTCTCTAAAAACCTATAAAGAGATTCTCCCTCTTGTTGCATACTGGAACTAATTTTCTTCCTGACAGCTGCAGTTTTATGCTTAGGGTATAATTTCAAATAGAAAGCAGCAATAAGTTCCTGCCATGTTTCTATGGATTCAGATGGTAGGTTGTTAAGACAGGTCTTGGCTTTATCTCTCAAGGAAAAGGGGAACATCCTAAGTTTCAAGACTTCATCAGTAAGGTCCTTAATCTTAATTGTTCCACAAATTTCTTCAAAGTCCCTAATGTGAAAGTAAGGGTTCTCGTCATCTTTTCCTAAGAATATAGGGATCATCTGAAGAATACCAGGTTTCAACTCATAATTAGCCGTAGAGGGTGGCAATTTAATGCACGATGCTCAGTTGTCCTAGTTGGGGACATGTAATCTTTCAAAGTAGCCATTGTTGGTACAGCTGAAGTACTAGGGGTACTTTCCTCACGAAGAGACAGATTCTCAAAACTGAAGTTTCCAAAAATGGGGCTCTCAAAAGAAGAGTCTTTGAGCTCCCCGCTTCCACAAGAAGAACTTCTAGGCTCGTCACTAATCAAACGGCCAAAAGTATCTCTTTTCCAAGCACGCTCTCTAATGGACTCGAGCGCTTTTGGCATACACTAAAAAAA
Organism: Papaver somniferum; assembly: GCF_003573695.1. Lineage (NCBI taxonomy): Eukaryota > Viridiplantae > Streptophyta > Magnoliopsida > Ranunculales > Papaveraceae > Papaver > Papaver somniferum. The sequence continues at coordinate 82,485,082 of NC_039367.1, read as the reverse complement.
ATAAAAAATTAAAATCCTAAGGAAGGGAGGTTCTAAGCAAACACACAGCATGCCGACTCCACCAAATCAAACCTAAAAATTTCTAGCAAACAAAAATCATGATGACTCCACTTAGATTGTTTCTATACCAGCTTTTATTCTTTCGAAAAGGAATTCGTTACAATCTGAGCAAACCTCTTTGGAATCAATCCGAGTTAAAGTAAGTTGAATAGAGACGAGGGAAGCTGCGTGGAGCTTTGATACCCAAGGCCTCACCGGCATTACAAGGCGGCGCATTCAACTAACAGAAACCATCATGAACTTCGAAGTATGCTTAAAAGAGTAACCAATATTTTTTGAACGACTTTCCTATTAAGCTCGTTACCCTATCGGTCTCGTTCTATTCCAAATTTTAAGGCTTAGGTTCGCGTTAAGTATCGTTTTCCTAAGGCGGACAAGAAGAGAACGGTGATGAAATCTGAACCCTTATCTTGTATGGCCAGTCCTTGACATTTACTAGGAAATTAAAGCATCTGTTTTCAGTTTCTCAACATATATGCAAACGAAGGAATACAGTTAACCCGCTGACAGGGGATTCACGGGTGTTTAAATAAAGTTACCTCCCGTTCCAGACGGGGGATGAACCGCTAAAGTCGACTCGGGCCACGACTCCTATGTCATGTACGAACCCTAGGGGCCGAGGCAATATCGTAATCGTCGTCCTTCTCTGCAAACAATTTATATTTAAAACTACCCTTCCGTAGGTGTTTAAAAATAAAAATAATGTCTCAAAGTTTAAAGTCCAAAGTCCAAAAATAAAGTGCAAAGGAAAAAGAAAATTACAAGAATATAAGATATCCTAACACAATCTAAAAAAAAAAAAACTCTCTTTTTTTTTTCCTTTTCTTTTCTTTCGCTCTTTTCGCTTTGTCTTTGACTCCAAATCCTTAAGTATTCACCAAAAGCTTTGACAAATTTTTTCTTTTTCTCCAAATTCCAAAATCTGTAATGCAAAGACAAAAACCCAAAAACGTAAAGTAGAACAAACAAAACTAAAAAAAAACCTAAAAAAATATATCTAAAAACTCTAGTCTAAAGACAAGTCCGCGTCGGCGGCGCCAAAAATTGATGGTATTTTCAATGATGTTGTAGTAATAGATTCGTTCAAGATTTGTGAAAGCATATTTTTTAGACTTAGTTTTATAAATAAAAATAATAAACTCAAATAAAAAGGTGTTGTGAAAATTATGGAGAGACTGGGCTAGGATTCCACCATTGGTCGATATTAGTGATTTAATAAAACAATAATTATGCAACTCAACATTGAAATTGATTCTAATATATAGTATTGCATGTACATGCAGATTTTCAAAAGAATAGATGTTAATCCAAGCATAAAATATCAAAACCCTAAAGCAAGCATATCTTATCAAGAGGAAATACACCTAACTAGTCAAAATCATATAATCAATTTTTAGTTCAATGCAAAAATCATAATAGAGTTGTTATAATTAATTGAAAGTAGAAATGTATCACTTTTACCGAAACAACGACTTCCTCCATTGCCCCAAAGATTGGGTTTAGCTCATCATCATGGAAACACGCTCAAAAGTTGATTTCATTGCTCAAATAGGTGCTTACAAAGATGAGTAGATTGAAAATGAATAAAAATCGGGTGTTTGCAACGTTTATAACTGTTGCAAAACACTGTTACAAAGTACGATAACAAATATGTGTCGCTGGTACTGTAGCACTACGACCCAAGCAGCTCTGTTCGTTGTCTTTGTAGCATGAACGACTGTCTCCGGGCGTTTTATGTTCTTCGTGTTCTTCACAGCTTACACCGGCAGAAAAATGTCTGCAACCCTTGATTCTCACTCACTGTTGTCGTCCCCACTCCCCGTACGCTTCCTGGAATATCCCTTCACTATTTATACCTCTCTGCGCAAGAAAATCACTACAATAACTCCGGTATAATCCTCATTACTCAACAGTGAAAGAAAATATTCTCGGGAATATTTCTTCCCAGATTTAAATCCTCACGCTGTTTTCTCGTGCCAAAATACTCCCAACACATCCAGTCATCACACAGAAGAGGTCAAACACGCATCAGTCACACGAAAATCTCTCGATCACACACTCAGAACTCGGAATGGACTAACCAAAACCTGAGATACCCTGATTTCTTCAACGCGGGAATCTAGCCAATTCTGTCCGAAAACATAAGCCATACCAGGCCTGTTAAGACCAGTCACATCATCCCAACAATTCTCAGCCATTGAGTCTCCTTCTATCCTGCCCAAAACGCGAACCCTAAATTCTGCCATTGATGAACACCGTTACCCGCCAAACTGGAAACTCAAATGAAGGGGATGACCTCCCCCTAACAGAGATGGGGGTGCAAATAGCAGTTGGTCCCCTTGGGTGTAAATAGTAGTTGAGGTGCCCCTTAGTAATTGAGGTGCCCCTTAACCAAAGTGAGAGTCCGCATAGCAAATGTCCTCCGGGGGTGCTCCGCATAATTTTTCGAGCCGATTTTTCCAAAAATGTTTATTTCCCAAAAATACCTACAAACACACAAAACACCATAATAAGTACAAAATCGAGTACCAACATAGAGAAAATTGAGGACAACTCAGACACAAAAATGTGTCTATCAGTTGGTGGCGGTGGTGGTTGTAGGTGGTCAGAGGTGGTGGGAGCATCATCACACTATATTTTAATATTTTTGGACTTAAATTTAAATTTTATTTAATTATGGGCTTGATAATATGTATAAGGGTATCCACGTCTTTTAATATTTCGGGGCCTAGATTTAAAGTTCTTTTAATTAAGGGATTGATATTATAGGTAACCCATGGGTGGGGCCTAAACCTAAATTCCCCTTTAGATTTTGAGAAATTTGTTGATTCATCCAGAAAATCCGTCTATGTTTATCCTGTAGTCCGGCGCCAAAAAACACTTAACCGGAGGTCCAAAAAACATTTGAAAAGTTAAAATTACTTGGCTACCCTCACCACTCACGTGTGGACAGTTATATCTCATTCTTCTTTATTTTTCAGACAAATAAACTTCATTGTTTTCATCTACAGACGAAAACTTCTTCCTTCTTCTCAATCAACAACAATAACAGTAAAATCAACTTAAACCCATGCTTAATCATCTCCAAAAATCGATCATTATAAGCAACAAAAACCAAAATCTCCAATTAATTTTCTTCATTAAACCCTAACTCTATTTTCAGCAACCCTAACCGTTCCAGTATTTTTCAATCTGAAAAAATGGTTACCAAAAGGGAAATTAAACGAACAATTACAGAAGTAATTGTAGAAGAAACTCCTTCACTAACAAAAACCAAAAGGAAAACTGACGTTGATTCACCAACAGCAAAAACTAAAGAAAAACCCGCTGCAAATTCACCAACAACACGAAGTATGACAAAATCTTCTGAATCTATTACTCCTTCATCAACAAAAACGAATAAAAACGACGGTACTCCTTCACCAGAAGCAAAAGGGAAGAAATCAAATGTAATCCCGAAAAAAGGAAAACATTTATTCAAATGATACTAGTGACTACATACCAATATGTAGTATTGGTAGATTTGCAAAATGTGGAAATTATTTGCATGTGGAATTTCTGTTATGTTTTGATACTTAGACTACATACCAATATGTAGTGATGCTAGATTTTCAAAATTTGGAAATTCTGTTATGTTTTGATAAGGCTATGTAGTGTCAAGTAGCAATATGTTTAATACTACATATATGTTTAACATTATAATATCAGTAGACACTACATATTTTTTTAATACTAGATGTCAGTAGACACCACATACTGATACGTTTAATATATTGTTAGATAGAATGGTATGTAGTTTCGAGTAGCAATATGTTTGATACTACATATATGTTTGATACTGCATATCAATATACTATTTTACACTGTTAGATCAAATGGTATGTAGTGTCGATTAGCAATATGTTTGGTGCATATTAATATGTATTGTCTATTCCTACATACAATTGCAGGTAACTTTTATATATAAGTATCAATATTCTTCTTAATCACATTGTAGGTAACTTGTACATATATGTAGTATTCCACTATCAAATACTTACACTTCTAATGCACCAACAACAAAAACCAAAAAAATAAAAAACAGTAGCAGCTACTCTTTTACCAAAAGAAAAAAGGGTGAGAAAAGCTGATACTCCTTCACCAAAAGCAAAGGGGAGGAAAGAAAATGTACCCTTGAAAGAAGGTACATTTCTTATCTATTGGTATTCATTTTATGATTAAAAAGCATCACTACATTCCAATATTTAGCTGGATATGCAGCATGTGATGTTTTACATATTGATATTTTTAGCTTGAGTAATTACCACAAATATATTCAATATATAGTTGATATTATAACTACATATTGATATGTTCAATAATTTTTGTTGAGTTTACATTTGCTTTAGTGATGGAAATATGTAGCAGTTGCATATTGAAATGTTATGTAATGGTTTTAGATATTTTTTATTATGCAGGTAGTAAGCGAAAGCAAGCAACTGGAAAACCAAGAAGTTTATACCGATCCAGTTTCAGGGGCTTGTATGGGCTTGTGAAGAAGATTAAGGAGGCAAAAACTTAAATTGAGTGACTTGCAGTTGCAGCTGATCAGTGAAGCGTCGTATGAGAATATGTTCCTAATATTCTGGTACACAAGTTTTGATTTAGAACATTGGTTGAAGAATGAAGAAGCCGTCACCAAAATGTTACATTGTTACAAGAGAGGTCGAGAGCCAAACAAGCTTACATTTCACTTTGTAAGGCATGACATAACGCATGAGCTGACATCCACATCAGAAGAAATGGGGATCGCTTATGGGATGCCAAGAATGCCAAATAGGGAATATCAAGATTTAAAACTTACATTAAAAAGTGGATGGTGTCAAACTACATTCTTCAAAAGGATTTTTCCTGATGCATTGCAAAGTGGTCATAAAGTGACTAGTCCAATATGTGAAGGCAATCTTGAAAATCATTAAAAGAACAACAGTTAATGTAAAAGTCGGTGAAGATTCTCTGCAAAGGGTGGGTGATGAATCAAATGGAGATTCTCAAGAATCTGAGGAAGACGAGGAAGATTCTGAAGATCTTGTTAGGCTTATCTGCCTGTTTATCTGCATTTCATTATTTTTCTTAACAAAAGATGCAAACGCTTTGACTGAGAAATACATTGGTTTCGTTGATGATCTTGAGAACGCCAAGAGTATTTCATGGCGTGACCTTATTCATTCTTACTTAGAGCGAGGGATGAATGAAACGAGGAAAACATAGAACTCACCACTGGTTGTGTTGGTTATTTGTTGGTAAGATTTTCTTTACTTTAAACTCTTTTATTTTGTGTGTTTCCACTACATTTTGATAGTATATCTAAGACTACATATCAATACCTACAACCTTGGTATGCGGAGAATACCCATTTGGTGGAGCCAGAGAATGTAGTGACAGAACCTGCAGGAATATATGTGCCAAGTGTTGCTAGATGGAACTATACAAAGATATGTACATCATTCCTAAAAGATATTGATCTTTTTGAGTATGAGGTAAACATACATTATTAGTTGAACTTAAAATTAAACTTGCAGTACATATTTTGTCAAAAAAAATACATATTGATAAGTACATAAAATTTGTACAGTTCCATGGTGAATTCAAAGACGGGTACACGGACCATGAAAAACAAGTTCTTAATCGTATCTCAAGAAGGATTCAAGAGGAAGAAGATATTGAAACTCCCATTGAAGAAGATGAAAAAGGTGAGTCGGAAGAAGAGAAAGAAGATGAAAATGGAAGACGAATGGAAGAAGATGACTCAGCAAATGGGGAAGAGGATTGCAAATCGAAATACAATGATTCGAGGAGTATAATCTCTGATAAATTGAGTAAAGTGAACACAATGCAGCAGGACGGTGCAACGGTTGACGCTTCAAAGCTTGTGCTGATGTTGCATGAAATATACTCGAAAGCTTTCCCTTTGTAAAGATAAACCATCCATGAAGATTATGTTTGCTTGGGATATACACCTCCGCAGACTAATCCCAATGAAGATTTGGATGTTGACCCAACAGTTGAAGTCCAAGAGCTAATTTCGGAGAAAGATCAAACAAATGTTAATGGCACCTATGAAGTTGCTTTGTCAACAACACCTCTAGTATTGAAGTTCTGCGGTGTTGAAGTTCAGCTTTCTGAGATTAAAAGCTGGGCTAGATCTAATTTGGAGCTAAAAGTCGAAGAGATACCAACGGAAAATAACAAAAAACACACACAAGTTAGTAGCATATCAGTATGTAGGTGTAGGGGTATCTAATATGTACCATATCAGTATGTAGTTGTTTAAGTTTTTAATCTCATAATGTAGTTACTTAATGTAGTTTTAATCTCAGAATGTAGCATATCAGTATGTAGTGGTATCTATTATGTACCATACTAATATGTAGTTGTTTAAGGTTTATTCAGTATGTAGTTGTTTAAGTTTTACATTCTTGTAGTGGTATCTAACACTACATATTAGAATGTAGTGTTACATAGCAATACATATTGATATGTAAGTAGCTTTATATTGACAGTTGCTTTTTTACAGACTGATCTACTTGAAGTTCAGCAGGTAGCAGCGAAGGAGTTGATTACAACTATACAAGAAACAATTGCTTCAGTTGAAGTTATGTCCTAGAAATTTAAAGACTATAACGTTGAAACGGCGGTTGGTAGCTTTATGATCATGGATGTACCTATGTTTAATGAGATGTCTAATTTGGAAGAGATCGAACTGTTAGAGCACTGCTCGGCCGAACTCGCAAGCGTTATTATCTCAAGCTTGTTGTCAAGTTTAGTTGCCAAAACTATAAGTCTTGATTTCTAGTCTACTTATAGCTATGTCTCGGATTAGGATATGATGTGTAGTTGAGATTTAGACTTCACGGCGTTCATCGATTGAAGACAAAGAACTACTAAGCGGAGCTTGTGGAACTTCATCAACAAAAGGTATGTGGAGACTTGAACTCATCTATCACTCAGAAGTTTATTTATATTCTATCTCCTATTGAGACAAAATTCGTAAAGCTATATAGACTTTATACACATTTGATATTTCGAGATGAGTTTAACTCACTTACATATTTCTCGAAATATGTGTTGGTAAGCTTTCTCTTCAACCAAGTTCATCTTTATTCTTGACGAAAGTCAAAAGATGATCATGTGAAAATCGCCTGGTAACATCTTACATGATTTGTGTGAGACATTCATTTGATGTAGACTCGGAATTTCGTATTAATCTATTGATCACATGAAAATTGTTTTGAAGCTAATAGTATGTGTGAGACAGCTATTCCCGTCTTCCAAGAATGTTTCAATTATTAAGATGAAGTTTAGAATGATTAACCATTGATTGGATTTAGCACAGTATGTGTACCTGTATGCTAATTGTTGCAAGTTATTCCAAGTCCAGGAACCATAGTATGCATACCCGTACGCATACTGGTTGGTTAGTTGAAAGTTCGGGAACTTAGTATGCATACCCGTATGCGTACCGACGTAATAGTTCAATTCCGGGAATTCAACTGAATTTGGTGGTGTATGACAGTATGCGTACCCATTCGCATACTGGCGAACCCAGACCAAGTCCGGAACTCTGAGTATGCGTACCCGTTTGCATACTTGAGTGTGTTAAGTTCTAAAATCGGGTTGTTCATGAACAAATACATTTATATATTAAGGAATGCAATCTTTTGCAAATCGTGGCTATAATGTTCATGAATTGATTCGAGTGAATCAAAATTGATTTTGCTTCAATTGTGTCTTGTATACTTGATAGTACTAAAAGATGCCTACAATATTAAACTACAAGTGCACAGTGCCAATTGTGTAAGGTGCAAATACAGGTCGATCCTCAGGGAATTGGAGGGTGTAAAGTTGAAGCTATGGTCTTTCTACTACTGATTTCAGAACAAAGAGTAACCGAAAATTGGGGTTTTGTTTGCCGATACGACCAGATGATGGTAGTGAATGAAATAGTAAAACAAAATGCAAAGAGTAATCTACAAGCAGATAAAAAGGGTGCTAGGGATGTCGAATCCACCTCTTAACCTACACTAAGTCAATAAGTCTCAATAATGTTCTTGTCCCTTGTATAGACAATGGTGAACTTCTAGGCTCTGCCGACTATCTAGATGGCAGTGAAGATTCTAGTCTGCTTCACATCAAAGGGTGGTTTCAGGAGGAAGGTTTAGTATCACTAAGATAATTATCTAATCCTAGTATTAGTTGTCCTCTCACAAAACAACTAACCGCAGATCAATCACTTAGATGAGTAAACAATCCTGATATGGATATTCTAATCACAACTAAGGTGTCCCTCCAAAGTACTAACTGTCTTATTAAATCACAACTAGTCAAAGGATCGAACAATAATCATTTAAACATGAGTTGCAGCACAATCAACATAGTGATGCTCTAACTACAATGTATACATGGCATACACTGTGAAAGCAAAATGATGAAGGCTCAGATTATATTTATCCAAAACATTACAACACAACAAGAACAAAATCTATACTTGAATTAAACTAAGCAATGGATTAAAGGTTTCATCTAAACCCTAACTTTGAAATTAGAACATCATGGAGATAATAAAATCAGACATGAACTACTGCTTGGTGCACCAGCTAATCCGGGCATAAGTTTTCATCTACAACCCTCTCTCTATTTATACCAACGTTCCCCCAAATTATCAATCCATGTTTTCTACCAAATACAACCAGAAATTAAGGAATTAAATTTGCAACTTACTGTTGCTCCCATTATGAAATTCCGACAATTATCACCCATTCCATTGCGTGTTGTGTAGATTGGATTAGACTCTTCTTCATTTTTGTGCTCAATTCAAGCCACCCTAGCTACTGATAGCTAAATGTTAATTAGGGCTAGTATGAAGTGAGTACCAAAACAGAAGTATGGGTCGAACATCTAATTGATTAGGTAAAGAGGGAAGTAAGGTATGGGTTTGACAATCAGAGAAAGAGAGTTCGGCCTTAGTGGTGGTTGAGCATACAGATACAAGGAAGGAGAAGATGAGAATGAAGTTAGGTTTCTGGTCGTGAAGATATTTTGGGAGAGAAAGGGGGAAGTGATCCGGTGTTGAGAGAGAACATCAGATTTGATGAAACGGGTACAGAAACGGGCACAAACCTGGGTTTACTTCTTCTCTCAAGACCACTTCTTCATTTAAGCACTATGCAAATGATTGTAAGAGGAACTGCAAGTGGATTACATCATGAGCGCAAGCCAATTGCAACTGTCTTTTGCGTGGCATTTCTTCTACACTTCTCACAGTCATTCCGCGAAGCTCTTGCTTTCTGCCTCTGATCACCAATTCTCTGCTCCTTTTGCTTCTCTAAGCATCCAAGCTTTATTTACTACCTAAAAACATAAAATAAATTAGTAAAAAATAATTATTCTCGAAAACAACGAAAATACAGAATTTGGGATAAAATGAAGAATTAAAGCACAAAAGATGAATAAATGCCAATAAAAAGATATAGAATTATGTAATATTCGGTACTCATCAAATACCCCCAAACCTGAATTTTACTTGTCCTCAAGTAAAACAAAAACTAAGGAAATCCTACCTACACCACTGTCGCTGGTCTCTCGATTGCATTTAGCGAATGCAATAAGCCTTTTAAACCACTAAGTGTCCCTAGTGGACGAGTTGAAGTCTCGTGAGGGTTTGCTTAGAACACACCCACAAAGTTCTAGGTCAAAATAGATCTCACCTTGTATGATGTGTAACATCTGCACTTCAGTTTAAGCTCACAGCAAAATAGATCTGTCAATCTAGCTTTCAAAGGCACAATTCTAGCGTTGAAACAACTATGGACAGGTGATAAAGAGTGTAAAGTGTATCTACACATGTATAGAGAATGATCAGAAGTTATGACTGCCAATTACCAAGAGATATTTTTTAGCTAATAACTGAATTCAAAGCCAAGCTAGCTGTCCGGTTTTACGAGAATTGTGAATGTTCACCTAAGAGTTTGTGATATTTCAGTTTACCCGCGTTGTACATCGATGGCATACACCCCCTGCTTATTACAAGACTATTTATAACACATAACAATCCATGACTCTTTATTTACATCGATTACTCTCTTATTTTGAGGCAAGAGAGAAACATTGACTATAACATTTGAAACGTAACATAATATGGAACTAACAATGGATACTCTTTATTTATTTATTTTTGTATTTTTCTGAATATTCTGATTTTCTTTTTTTTTTTCTTTTTTTTTTTCATTTTCTTTTCTGATTTTTTTCAACAGATGAACAAGAAGAGAACAAGGACATCACAGTAACATTTTTGACTTATGAACAAAACAAAAAATTACATGACACTTAGCAAGAGGTATCCCTTTTCGATGTACCCAGTCAAATTCAATGGTTGCTTTTCTTAATGTATCCTCCAACTTCTATCCCAGCCAACCAAAGAACAAGCTAGTCAAGTCTCATTCAGTATTCTAAAGTGATTGACAGTCTACTTAACCGATGAAAATGGTAGATCGTGCATGTGCAAGTTTCTTATCACATGTGAATTGTGCTAGAATCAAGTGGTGCCTCATCATCTAGATTAAGAATCCTAAGATATCAAATATGCAGACATCACAAATCAAGGAGGATGAGCTCAACAATTTATTCATTTTTTTTAACATGCAGAGTTCAGTTTCAATGATAGGCACAACGACATTTAAGGTATAATCTTCACCCCCAAACCTAATCTAAACATTGTCCTCAATGTTTCTAAAGATGATCAAAATTATAACAACAACATACCATAAGGACCATGCTGAGTAGAGAAAGGAAAGAGATTACCAGATGTCGACGAATGAAAGAAATGAACCCCGTTATTCATGGCTAGAATCCAACATTCTTCAACTGAGATCACATTGGATTAACACAATATATACAAAAGAAAAATAAGATTCAACCGAAACATTACCTACTGGATTATATGCACAGATGAGTCACCATAAATATACAACCTAAAGAGCTGAGGATCAACCCAAAAAATGACATGCAGAAACATCAACAACCTCACACATATACAAAATGAGAGTGCAAATAAAGCTGAATATGTAACCCAGTTACCCCCAAACCAAAATTTGTCAACATATGTGTTTTTGAGCACAAAATCTTGCAATTTTAGGGGTGATGCATGCACAAAATCTAGTTCAAAATGGAATTTGTTAGGGACGGGCAGAGAAACATGAATACATTCCAATTGTGGCTCTTCAAGGATATTATATTTAGCAGAAAAATAGTTCAAAAGGACTTGAGAAGCACACAGTTCCAGGCCTAGATTAGGAATTCTCAAAGAAGTTGGTTTCAAAATCTTGTTACAAACCAAATCTAGGTTGGGTGCAAGAGTCTCAGTCTGTGACTTAGGCAGGAAAGTAGGCACATCAATGTCGTTGACATGTATGAGATCAAGGGTACCATTATTATCAGTCACATTAACATCTCCTAAGTCATCTAAAAGTGCCACGGCATGCTCACATTCACATAACAAATCAACAATCCCCAGTGCAGAATCGATATTATCCAAAATCTCCATCTCATGCATAAGAAAATCTGAAGACGTGACACACTTTGACCTAGGCAGGAATTTAGACACATCAAAATTATTTTCATGCATAGAATCATTGATGTCGACAAAAAATTCAACCTTCCCTAGTTCAGACACAAGTTGTGTGCCATGCTCTCCTTCACAGAATAAGTGTACAAGCCCCAAATTAGGATCAACATCACATGTGTATGCAAATTGAATACTAGAAGAAACATCATTCATGAAGGTCATAGCAGAGAAACCTGAGGTTTCTGAAACCAAAGGTTCAATAAAATTTTCACAATAAATATGCTCTTCTAAAATAACATCATCATCATCATAACAAGAATGCAATTCCCTATTCAAAATCATAGCGTCTCTAGTCGACTCGGTTACCTCCAGATTAGGTTCATATTCAATATCAGTTGATGAGTAGGACTAAACACACTATTTAATTCATTTTCAGTATCAGTGAAATAAGGATTTCTCCATCCTAGATTGCAAGTCTGCGAGTAGGGTTTGTTTTCCTGCATTTGATAGAGGGCATCAATATGACGTGTTCTAGAATGCCTAAAGTCATGCAAAACAGGACAGTTCTCAACAGGATGGCCTAAGCTATCACACAAGGTAGAAGCATGGATATCAATTAGGGTGCATGAGTTAGGGATAACAACATTCTCATTTGCGCATCATTCTAGAGTTTCGACTCTCTTAATCATGCGTTTAATGTTTGTATCAGAGTCAAAATCAGACTCTAACTCATAGAGTTTACCCATATCATGTGACACCGTCCTAGCTTCTCCTATGGATTCCCATTGATGGGTTTTCTATGCAACTTCAGCTAAAAATGACCATGCATCATCCACAGTTTTATCAATGAACTCACCATTACACATAGACTCAACCTTGGCTCGAGATTTAAAGTCTAATCCTTCATAAAGAATAGCGACCAGTCTCCACTTCTCAAAGCCATGGTGAGGACACTCAAACAACAATTCATTAAACCGTTCAAAATAATGAAAAAATGTCTCTCCATCTAACTGCACAAAAAAATTTATACTTTGACGAATGCTGATGGTTTTATGATATGGAAAGAACTTTTTGAAAAATTCTGTTGTGAGTTGGTCCCAGGTGGTGATTGACTGAGGTCTCAGACTGTAAAACCAATTTTTAGCCCTTTCCTTTAAAGAAAATGAAAACAGACGCAGTTTTAGAGAGTCTTCAGACAAATGATCAAAATTTATATCCCTACAAATTTCTTCAAACTCTCTTACATGATGATAGGGGTTTCCAGCATCAACCCCTCGAAATATCGGAAGCATTTGTATCATGTTTGCATCCAATTCAAATGGACCATCAGTTTGGGGTAACACAATGCATGAAGACAGACTTACTCTTGCAGGATACATGTAATCCTGGAAAGTACGGGGTAGATTCATATTATCAATCATTGGTTCAACTTAGACAGGTGTATCAACAACGTATAGTCGATAATACTTACCTCTGGCCAGCAACTAGGAGTGGCAATTGCACCAAGTGAGCAGATCCAATTTGTATTTTTGACCGTCCATCCTTATTTGCAGGCTCCTCTCCTTTCTTGGCTTCGGCAGTAGCTTGTAAGTACCTGTCAAGCTCAAAAGAAGATTTCAGTATCCAAGAATGTAAATAAAAAAAAAGAAAAATCTAAACAAAGTAATACTAACAAATTATGACTTGGTAGACTACCGAGTAAAGGTAGCTGTGACCTACACAAACAGAAGTACAAAGAAGCTTACCACAAACTTTTAATTATTATGCATTTTGTACTAAAACAATGAACTACAACTAACTTACTCTGCTACAGATGAAGTTTTAAATATAATGACAACATGCAATAATGTACAGAAATGACAAAAATAATGAAAGCTACAGGTCGAAAAATGGACTAAGCTAAGCTAAGCTAAGTAAAATGGAAATACAAAGTGCAAGCAAGATTACAATCTAAACTAGAAAGGGGAATCAATATTAACAAACTCATTTTCATTTTTTTTTTAATTTTTCTTTTACAAAAATGTAAAAACAAAGATATATATACAGATCCTAACTATAATCATCTAGGTAAATCCACAACAAGCACTAACTCCGAAAACCAAAAATCTACAGACAAATCTAAAACTACATGTTACGGGACAAAGAAAAATAAAAAGGAAATCAACACCTAAATATAGTCTACCTGAAATGCAAAAGCCTACAGTATAAACAAGAGTTAAACTAAAATACAAATTTCAAAAGCTATGTAGATAGCTAAACACTACTTCCAAAAACTAAAGTGTTATGTACAAACAAATTTCAAATTGAAAAAGAAAACAAATAAGATGCGAAATGCTTGGAGTGATACTATACAGTGTGACAGTGACTATGAGTTACTTTATACAACTACAAGATTATGTAAATGGAATGCAGAACACAACCAAATAATGCAGCTGACATGAAACAGTCATGATCTATTACAGAACGGAATGCTTATATTTAACAGGGAGATGATAGCATGACTAACAGTTAACCAACAAAAATAGCCTCTATGCTACAATTTCTTATGCAAATGCTTATATCATTTAGATGCAATACATACAATGATGCAGTCAACTGACAAATTAAAACTGCAGCTAACACTAACAACATGATGCAGATTACATAACAGATGGGGTTAAAAATCTAAGTTATACTACTAAATAAAATCTAAACAAGTATATACGGATCTTTAATACAGATGCATAGAATTCCAGCTAGATTTGAGCTACAAATATGGTAGAAATACAAAGATTAAGATGTCCTAACTAGATGCAATTATGCAGATGAAACTTGAAAATAAAAACCTACAACTAAGATGTAAAGCCAGGTCTATAAACAGGGCTAAGCTACGGCATACAAAGATCGAAACTTTTACATAGAAACTAAGATGTAGACTATATACAGATGGATTGAAGTTAAACAGTTAAACTATAATGGCAGGCTACAGATTGCAAAAGTGAAGATATGTTATAGATTTTATAAACTAATTAGCACAGTTCAATAAAAAAGTTTTTTTTTAAGAATGATATGATAAGAGATGCAAATAACTAACTTGTAAGAAAACTAAATGGCAGAAAGTTTAAAAGCTACAGCTACTATTATAGAGGTCAGATTAAATCCATATACAGATGAAACTGATAGACTAGCTAAGCTACAAATTACAATGAGAAGCGGCTTTAAAGAGAATAAAATGCAAAATATATAACAGATGAGACTGACTTCGTAGGAGGCTATTACTAACTAACATGATATGAGAGGATTACAACACAACTAAAAGCAAAAGTTTTAACTTATAGCAGGCTAAAATGCTACAGAAAGCAAAGACTAATCAACTTAGCAATACTATCAGTGACTGAAAGTAAAGGAAACTCAAACAAATATATACAAGACTAAACTAAAAACCATTAAAGTAAACTACAGATTCACCTACACCACTACCGAGTCCCCGGCAACGGCGCCAAAAACTTGATAGGACTAAAAGATGCCTACAATGTTAAACTGCAAGTGCACAGTGCCAATTGTGTAAGGTGCAAATACAGGTCGATCCTCAGGGAATTGGAGGGTGTAAAGTTGAAGCTATGGTCTTTCTACTACTGATTTCAGAACAAAGAGTAACCGAAAATTGGGGTTTTGTTTGCCGATACGACCAGATGATGGTAGTGAATGAAATAGTAAAACAAAATGCAAAGAGTAATCTACAAGCAGATAAAAAGGGTGCTAGGGATGTCGAATCCACCTCTTAACCTACACTAAGTCAATCAGTCTCAATAATGTTCTTGTCCCTTGTATAGACAATGGTGAACTTCTAGGCTCTGCCGACTATCTAGATGGCAGTGAAGATTCTAGTCCGCTGCACATCAAATGGTGGTTTCAAGAGGAAGGTTTAGTATCACTAAGATAATTATCTAATCCTAGTATTAGCCGTCCTCTCACAAAACAACTAACCGCAGATCAATCACTTAGATGAGTAAACAATCCTGATATGGATATTCTAATCACAACTAAGGTGTCCCTCCAAAGTACTAACTGTCTTATTAAATCACAACTAGTCAAAGGATCGAACAATGATAATTTAAACATGAGTTGCAGCACAATCAACATAGTGATGTTCTAAGTACAATGGATACATGGCATACACTGTGAAAGCAAAATGATGAAGGCTCAGATTATATTTATCCAAAACATTACAGCACAACAAGAACAAAATCAATACTTGAATTAAACTGAGCAATGGATTAATGGTTTCATCTAAACCCTAACTCTGAAATTAGAACATCATGGAGATAATAAAATCAGACATGAACTACTGCTTGGTGCACCGGCTAATCCGGGCATAAGTTTTCATCTACAACCCTCTCTCTATTTATACCAAAGTTCCCCCAAATTATCAATCCATGTTTTCTACCAAATACAACCAGAAATTAAGGAATTAAATTTGCAACTTACTGTTGCTCCCATTATGAAATTCCGACAATTATCACCCATTCCATTGCGTGTTGTGTAGATTGGATTAGACTCTTCTTCATTTTTGTGCTCAATTCAAGCCACCCTAGCTACTGATAGCTAACTGTTAATTAGGGCTAGTATGAAGTGAGTACCAAAACAGAAGTATGGGTCGAACATCTAATTGATTAGGTAAAGAGGGAAGTAAGGTATGGGTTTGACAATCAGAGAAAAAGATGTCGGCCTTGGTGGTGGTTGAGTGCACAGATACAGGGAAGGAGAAGATGAGAATGAAGTTAGGTTTCCGGTCGTGAAGATATTTTGGGACAGAGGGGAAGTGATCCGGTGTTGAGCGAGAACATCAGATTTGATGAAACGGGTACAAAAACGGGCACAGACCTGGGTTTACTTCTTCTCTCAATCCCACTTCTTCATTTAAGCACTATGCAAATGATTGTAAAAGAAACTGCAAGTGGATTGCATCATGAGCGCAAGCCGATTGCAACTGTCTTTTGCGCGACATTTCTTATACACTTCTCACAGTCATTCCGCGAAGCTCTTGCTTTCTGCCTCTGATCACCAATTCTCTGTCCTTTTGCTTCTCTAAGCATCCAAGCTTTATTTACTACCTAAAAACATAAAATAAATTAGTAAAAAATAATTATTCTCAAAAACAACGAAAACACAGAATTTGGGATAAAATGGAGAATTAAAGCACAAAAGATGAATAAATGCCAATAAAAAGATATAGAATTATGCAATATTCGGTACTCATTATTACTTCTATGAGAATATAAACAATTAGTTTCATTTGATTCATTTGAACTAGTTATGATTAAGATGAACAAGTTTGATATGAAAGTGTTCATATGTCTAACTTCGGTTAATTATTGTTGAGACAACTATGTGCACACGTTTGGGTACGGTTATTCATACCTAAATGAAGTCACATTTTATTTGTGTATAACAAGCTAAGTTCGATCTAACAATTGAAAGATATTAGATTGACTCTAATTAGGTTTTCATCTAACGGCGAATATTGAATGCTTTGTTACCAAGGTAGCATTGATTGCAAAACCTGATTTGAAGACTATATAAGGGAGAACTCTAGCAACTGGGAAACCTAATCCCCACACCTCCTGTGTGATACTAATTGCGACTAGAGTGGATTATCCTTTAACCTAGGTTTTTCCTAAAACCATTATAGCTTAACGACTTAAAGACTTTATTGGGATTCTGAAGCCAGACCCAACTATTTTCTCTGTAGTTGCGTGTTCTGATCTTACTTTTTTCTATCGTGTTGAGTACTATCTTCTCTAATATTTGCTCGAGATTTAATCTCTAATAGGTAAGATAAAAATTAGTCACAAACATCTTCGTCTCATCGTTTGTGATTCCACAATATCTTGTTTCACTTCCATACGATTAAGATTATTGTGAGGTGATTGATATTACTAGGCTATTCTTCGGGAATATAAGTCTGGTGTATCAATTGGTTCCTGTTCACCTTGATTTATCAAAAGACGGAACAAAAACTAGTAGGTATTTATGGGGAGACTGATTTATCTATTCAATAGACTTTTCTGTGTGAGACATATTTGTTTATCAAGTCTTCGAATTTGGTTCGTAGCAACTCTTAGTTGTGAGTGAGATCAACTAAGGGAATCAAGTGCGCAGAATCCGACGTGGTTCAAGAGGCGTAAGGAACGCGACTGTACCTTAATCAGTTTGAGATTGGTTTGGGCTCAACTACATTCCAGTCCGAAGTTAACTTGTAGTAGGCTAGAGTCTGTAGCGGCTTAATACAATATGGTGTTCAAATATGGACT
Organism: Papaver somniferum; assembly: GCF_003573695.1. NCBI lineage: Eukaryota > Viridiplantae > Streptophyta > Magnoliopsida > Ranunculales > Papaveraceae > Papaver > Papaver somniferum. The sequence continues at coordinate 82,467,127 of NC_039367.1, read as the reverse complement.
AGGTCCCGGGGGTTTTCTGCATTTACGGTTTCCTCGTTAACAAAATTTCTGGTGTCTGTGTCATTTCTTTTCCGCATTATATTTTATATAATTCAAATATCACAGGTTGTGCATAGTTCAATCAATTAGATAATCCAACCTTAAGTTGTTGATATAAATTGATTGACACTTGGATATTGGTCTTAGGTACCATCCAAGTTATTTCTCATATTAATTCGGCTCACAGATTTATATCTGTTCGATTGCAGATTGATCTGAGAAATTGAGATATAACTCTTTGATGTATTTTCCTTGATTGAGTCTGACTGTCTAGTTGATTCTCTTGGAAATATATTGGAGTTAGTCCATACAGATTGCCTAAACCAAATATTGGGTATGGTTGTTAGACCCCCGTTTTTTCAATTGGTATCAGAGCAGGTAAACACGTTTAAGACCTCATAAGTATGTGTTTGTAGCAATATGAATTTATGGACAGAAGTGTTATCTCTATAAAGGTACCACCAGTCTTCGATGGCTCAAATTACTCGTGGTGGAAAATTGCTATGCGTGCCTTTCTTCAAGCGCGTGATTTTCAAACATGGGTTCTTGTAGTTAATGGCTATGATCCTCCGGTTGTTACAGAAGGCGATGTAACTGCTTCAAAGGATATTGATAGATATGAGCCTAATGAAATCCTTGGTGCAAAGAAAAATTATGACGGCTTATCATACATGCCATTATCCCAGATCTTCAGCACCATGTGACTACGTGCACTAAGTCTAAAGAAGCCTGGGATATCTTAGAAACTGTATTCGAAGGAAATTCCTCTGAGAAAGAAGCTAGGCTTCAAAACCTATGTGCTGATTGGGAAAACCTTCCTATGGCTGATGAAGATTCTTTTGATGAGTTTAATTACAAAGTATCTGAAATTGTTAATGCATCTTTTGCATTGGGTAAGACTATTCCTGAAAAGGACATCGTGATGAAAATTCTCAAATCATTGCCAGCCAAATACGATTCTAAGAAGCATGCCATCGTTGAAGAAATAACCTTAATACTTTATCCAGAAATACTCTTGTTGGGAAGTTAAAGATCTTTGATCATGAGCATACATCCAAATCTGGGAGGGATATTGCTTCCAAAGCACATAAGAACACTAAATTACTTGATAAAAGTAAAAGTGTTGGCAACTCTGAAGTTGATCCTATATAGACTGATTCATCAGATGAAGATCTTGAAAACTCAGTTTCACTGATCACTAGACAGTTTAGAGATCTTCTGTTGAAGAGAAGTAAACGGTTCATCAGAGATAAACCCAGGTCATCAGCCAAACCTCACGACCTTCCCCTTCCTAAGAACAGAGACACCATCGACACTGATGATGAGGATATGCCACAGTGCTTCAAGTGTAAAGGTTTTGGTCATTTTGCTAATGAGTGTCCAAATCGTAGAAAATACACTAGGAACAAAGGTCTTGCTGTAACTTTTGATGAGATGTCTGATCATTATGATTCAGATGAAGATGAAAAGTCAAGTGTTGAACTCCTTTGTGAAAATATTGATTTTCATAATTGTAGCAATACATACATCAATCTTGATATTCTTCCTGGAGAAACTTCGTCAACTACTATGGAGGATAAAACGGATTGTTCCATGTCTACTGAAAATTCTATTTCACATGTTTCAGGTACCGCAATTTGTTTAGCAGCATGCTCAGCTATGGTGTCTGAACCGTCCTCCACATTGACATGTTCTTATTTTACTTTTACGGGTCATGAACTCTCTATGTGTTACAAGTACAAACATAAAATAAGATATGTCAATAAACTTCAACGGAGAGAAAATAGATTAGAAAACAAGCTCAAACTTGTTCATAAGTCTAATTCACCTGAGGTAAGTAAAAAACTCAATATATATCCGAAAAAGTTAATTTTTAAAGAACTAATTAGACCTCTCCGAGAAAAATAAGGTCTAAACATTTTGTGAAAAAGGGTGTTAAGAATTTCGTACAAGAAGTGTATGGTGGAGAGATTATTGTTCACCCCAACACATATTAATTGTGTTGAAAGTGCATCTTGTCTCATGTGCCTGACTTCAAAGAGACAAGAGTTTTACACAGTTCAGGCCTAAGGAAAAGAAAGTTTTTTTTCTCTTTTTTGTTGCTTTTGTTTTTGGAATTCTGTTGATCTTTTCATATCATAAATTGGTATTGAAATGAATTTACTTTTTCATTAAAATGGGGTTAAAATCGACAATTCTACCTTCTTTAGGGTTATGAATTGGTCGTACGTGAATCATACTCTGTTTATAGGTTCCATAACCCAACATTCTTTTTTCCTTCCCCGGAAAACTCTTTTTATCACAAGATTGCTTGTTGAGCTTTATTTGTGTATTTCTTTAACAATTCCATACTTGTATGGAGACTCCAAGTATCATGTCTTCTGATAGAAAAGATGTTAATATGATTGTTAAGCCATCAATCATGAAGGAAAAAGATAGGTCTCCTTCCTCTACAACTTCAAAGAGAAAAAGGAAGAATGTGAAGAAACCAAAGGTTATCCCCTCTCATCTTAAGAAGTTTTCTGGTGTTCTTGAAGAGTTGAAGGAAACAAGGAAGGAGATTCAGCAAATAAAGGCTATTTTTTAAAGACTCTTGATATTCAGAAGGCCCTGGTTCGACATCAGTCAAGAAGGTTTGTTGGAATTGACTCCTTTCTTCATGAACCTTATGTTCCAATGAGTGTTGACGACAAGGAGTTCGGGGAAAAAATAACAAAATCATCACTACATACTAATATGTACCACAATGTATATTTGCTTAATCTATTGTACTACTTCATCCTACCTAAAGTACATATTAATATGTACTTTTTAAAACACATACCTGTCGTAATTAGGAACATGCCCAATAGCTAATGAATATAATTCACGATAACAACTGACTTTAAAGTACTTATCGACGTAATCAAGTAACGTCCCCCCAGCTACAAAAATAGTTGCAGTAGCATGCGAGCATGGAAAACCATACACATGCCACCTTTGGAAAGTACACGTTTTCTACTGTAGATCTACCATATGAGACCTTCACACAGAGACCAACCATATTTATCTATCGAATATCTACACAATACATATTGATAGAGGTCAAATACTAACCTTGGAGAATGCACTTCAAAGAGGTGATGATCAGACTGACTAACTTTCCAAGGACGGCCAATTTGAATTTGAAGTTCAAGCAAGGCTTGATACACATGGGCTAATTGTTCTGGGTTCATCAAAAGCCTGTCTTCAAGGCGTTTTGACATCAACTCCATTATATTATTTTTTTGAAGCATACAATTTATTATAATAAATTTAGTTTACAACTTGTCGTGGGTATGTGGTACCCACAGAGTCTTGAAATAAAATGTGACTGATAAAGGATGGGATTGCCTGGTCCCAAATTTTGGTTGAAAAATGTCCTGCTTGGCTTCCATCCGCTGCATGGTTTGCTAATCCATCCGCTGCTTGATTTCCTTCCCTGTAGTTGTGTTGTATAGCGACTTGCGGGATTTTCCTAAGTCTTATTTTTATTTCTTCGATCATTCCTGCTATGTGCCAAGGTGGCGAGGTAGTTGATGTGATGAACCTCAGGAGGTTCTCCGAGTCTGTTTCAAATAGGATTCTAGGATATTGTCTCCCTGATGTTGTTCTTGAAGCCAATAGTAAGGCCCATGTTTCTGCAGTTAGTGCTGTCGTAATTCCTAGTGGTTGAGCCATATCTATTAAAGTTCGTGCATCGGAGTCTCTACAGATGAATCCAGCTCCTGCAAATCCCGGATGTCCTCTGGCTGCTCCATCTGTGTTAATCTTAATCCAGTTGATATTCGGAGTGGACCAACCTACCAATGTTGTTGATGTTATTTTATTTGTTATCCTGTTGTTGAAAGTTGGTGTATCACCTGGTATGATTGGTGGTGAAGCGTGCAATGCCCAAGAAAATTCTTGTTGTAGTTTTTGTGCCCAGGCTACGATTTCTTCTGAAGTTGTTTGTTTTTGTTGGTAAATTAGATCATTTTGTATATCCATAGGGTCCAAAATAGGAAACAGACTGAGGAGATTATAGATGTTGATGTTGGATGCTGGAGGATTTGGGATATGGTTGTTTGTGGAGTTAAAGTGAAGTTTGGGTTGGGGTTGGTGTTTGGTGCATTTTGAAGTTGGTTGAATAAGATGTTCCAGGAAGAAGCCGCTGTTGGACAATGAATTAAAAGGTGGCCTGCTACTTCTGTATACTCCATTATATGTAGCCTACATGACAACTTCCATAGATTAGTGGAGCATGCTTAAAAAGTACATATATGCTTGGACTGTTACAAGAAACTATAAAATCTTAACAATACATATAAAGCTTGTATTGTGACAAGGAAACTGATAGAAACCTGATCTTGTCAACCAAATGAAATGCAGGTGACTTCTTTACGTTATTAATCCAATTATTAAACGATTCGGCAACGCTTGAAGAAGTCTGACCATACCTACAGGCTACAGCCCAGGAAGAATGCACTGGACCACTTTTCCCTTGGAAGGTTGCGGCAGTAGTCAGCAACCCAAGGCCTACCCAAATTAACCATTTCTTGAAGAGCTTCCTCATATGTTGCAGGGGAAAGCACATATGTAGCCTTATGAAAAGAATTGTCCACTTCTTTATACTTTTCATCAGACTTTGTGAAAGGTAAGTTTTTGGACAAGTGGACGGAGCAATAGCTATGGTGGTATTCAGGGAAACTTTGGGGATATATTTAACCAGCCCTTCACCTCGGTCACTCATAAAAGTGATAGAGCGATCATCCACAACCTTCTTTAGATTCTTAAAAAAACCAATGCCAATTATCATTATTTTCTGCAGAAACTAATGCATATGCGAGAGGATAAAAACTTGCAAAAGGAATTAAAAGTTAAGTAATTGGTTTTAAAAAAAGGAAAATAGACAATACATTTCTATATGTAATGGCACACAGAAAAACAATGCAGATGTCGCTGTATTGTTACAGAAAATAGACAGTACATATGTCCTTGTACTATTACATAAAAAGACTACATACCAATATGTAGGATAAAAAAAACCAGTTACCTTGATTGCCGTTAAGACATGTTGTCGTCATGAGAGTTCTTTTAAAAGGCCCCGTAAGAAATGTGGCATCACAAAATATCATCGGATGACACAATATATAGCCCTCTTTACAAACTCCAAAGCAAATAAAAAGTATACTGAAATTCTTGGCGGCATCGTTGTAGTCAAAATCAATATATGAGCGGGGTTGGGTTCCCTAACTGCATTCACCCACCATACAAGATCAGTGTACGACTTCACGACATCACCTAAAATCTGTTGATGTGACAACTCAAGTCCATGATATGCGTGGTGATACTTGATGTTGATCCCGCCTCCAACTTTCACATAATCTACAATCTCTGCTAGCTTTATGAAGGGTTGTGTCTGACACGCTCATGAATTAAATGGTTCATAAGATTTCTCGTAACAGTTGGACTCCTCAACTTATAACAACCACAAATGTGCCTCCCCACATATTCCTTTACCTTAAAAACATCAATAGAACTACCAATGGCAGTTGCGTGAAGCCTCCATGAGCAGCCTTTTTTGCTGCATAAGGAAGTGAATCTCTCAAGGTCATTCTTCAGTTTTGTCACCTTATATCCAGTTCTCAAACAGTATTTTTTGCATGTTATACTTACAGAATCAACACCACCGTGGATGAGCTAATTTGTATCCTCAAAAATATCCTCCCAACCATCTGATAAAAAGGACATTTTGAACATATTTACCATCTTTCAAATAATTGTTCTTAGCACTCACAACTAAGTCTGCATTGTTGTCAACGTCCTTACACCTATCAGAACTAGATCCGCCAACTGAAATAACATCCACATGCAAATCAAAGAAAGCCGATTTCTTTGCACAATGTAATGCAGCGAGGCTCTGAAGTGATACGTCGGCAAGAACAAGAACTATCACTTCATTCTGGACATAGTTAACGACAATAATCGATGGAATTAACCATCTCCATGCATTACAGATGGCAAACTTCAAATCCTCTAAAGTCGAAGATGATGTAACCAAATGGACAATGTGGTATTGCTTGTGGTATACATGAGAGTAGCAAGAAATCTTTGAATCATGACCAGCGACAGACATGTTGACCCTGTAAAAAATGATCCAAAATTAACAAAGCAAAAAAAAAATTGTTAAAACTTAAAAATGTATATTATGCAGTTCATAATATACATATTGATATGTACTGTGTCTATAAGAATCGATATGTGCTATATATTTTGATATGTATTGATATGTACTGCAAGATCATATCAAAAAAAGAGCATGTTATATGCAGTTCGTATTAATATGTAATGTGGGGTAAGTAATACATTGTATATCTGTTGATGCAGTTCATACATAATACATATTGATATGTCACGTCTATTTTGAATGAATATCTGATATAAAGGATCATATCAAAGCAAACAAAAAACTCCATTTTTGAATGAATATATGCAGTATATATTGAAATGTATAAATATATACTACAAGATTTGTCTAATGAAATAAAGTAACTCCATTACAACACTCAGTTCATACATAATACATATTGATATGTCACGTCTATTTTGAATGAATATGTGCTATACAGAGTCGTATCAAAACAAACAAAAAAGTTACATTTTTGAAAGAATATATGCAGTACATATTGATATGTATTAATATATACTACATAATGTGTCTAATGAACAAAAGTAACTCCATTACAACACTCAGATTCAGAAAAAATCAAACTAAGATTACTTAAAAAGAGTATCTCCCTATAACGAATCTTTGATATGATCATGTGTCTCAAGAAAACTAAAAAACGATGATCAATGAACAAAAAAATCTCAATTACAAAATCAGATTAAGAAAAAAAAACACCAAAATTACTTAAAAAACGGACGAGCACGGAATTGAATAATGTACATCGTAGTAAAATGATTAATTACTAATCAATAAAGAAATTGAACAGAAATACATCATAGATAAAAATCTGATCATTATGATTTCAAAAACTACGAAAATCAAACAAAAAAAACAACAACAAAGAAGATGATTATAGTAAAAGTACCTTGCTCTTCTCTGAAACAAACGTAACAATTGAGAGGGGGAAGCAACAGAGACGATAAAAAACCAGCACCAGCAGAGAGCGAGAGAACTCAGATCTGAGATGAACAAAAAAAAAGAGGAAAGAAACAGAGCTCGATATATTTCTGGCTAGTTATATCAGTTGCAGAAGGTTAGATTTGGAATTATTTCAACTGGCTCGCACGTGTGCTGCAGTTTTCTGGACGAACATCTGGTCAAACAACATGTCTTTGGACCACCGATTAAAAGTTTTTTAGGACTGGACTAAGCCATTAACATGGTCGGGAAACTGGATTAACCAATAATTCTTAGTTATAATTTTCTTAAGAATAGGGTAATTGTCGGATTTCGAGGAATAAACATAAATATAAGGTCCGGAGTTGAAAATTTCGTCTCACTCAGGGACTTCCGTTAGAATATTAATAAAGTTATGGTCTAGGTTTGGTAAATTCTGTTCTGGTAGTCCTAGGTCACAAGACCGTTCTTTAAGCTCTTCTCCTTCTCCCTGTCAAAGCAACAACTAGCAGAGAATGAAATCTTTGAATCAAATAAAAAAGCTGAAACTTTTCACTCATTTTTACTCAATCTTGACCTCTAAACAATTACACTCTCAACATCATCTAAACCCCACGCTAAAAATTATATCACCAATACTGCCCAATGTGCCCATTTGTCGAAACAAAGATTCTCATGATAAAAACCAACTCAAACAATCGAAAGTAATCCCACCTTTGAAAACCCATCTTTATGTATCATTATACTGTACGTTAATAAAACTTTACTTAAATTGTAAAAGATTCTCAGAAGCCAGTGAAACATTTATGGTCATGAGGAGTAATGGATTAAAACCAAACTTACAATCATGGAATCAACTCTTGTACAAATATAATGCTTCTGGTTTGATATCTCAGGTATGGGTAGTTTATTCAGAAATGATTTTATCTGGGGAGGTAATCCCTAATGTTTATACTAACAATATATTAATCCATTCTTTATGTAAAGTGGGCGAGTTAAAAACTGCATTGGATTTTATTAGAGCTGTAGAGATTGTAGATACTGTTAGTTATAATACGATTATCTGGGGCTTCTGCAAACAAGGAATGGTTGAACAAGCTGTTGTGTTTTTGTCTGAGATGATAAAGAAAGGTATACAGATGGATATTTTTACTTGTAATAATATACTTAATGGTTTTTGCCGAATTGGGTTAGTAGACGATGCAGTGTTAGTAAAAGATCGATTATTTATTAAAGAGGGGATTGAACTAGATGATGTTAGTTATAATACATTGATTGATGGGTATTGTAAAGCTAGAGATCTGAAGAAAGCTCGTGAATTGGTTGTGAAAATGATAGAGGAGAAGAATCTCTCTCCTGATATTGTTACTTATAATACATTGATAAATGGTTTCTGTAAGACTGGGAATTTTGATGAAGTCAACAAACTTATGGACGAGATAGAAATTTTAGGTCTGGAGCCTAATGTTATAACCCATACTACATTGATCGACCGAGTTTGCAAAATGCATGGAATCGATGAAGCCAGATCTTTGTTTGGGAAAATGCTCGCTCATGGCATCTTACCTGATGTTGTTACTTACAGTTCTCTTATTAATGGCTTGTGCAAGTGTAAGCATCTTACCAAAGTAAAAATACTGTTTGGAGAGATGGAAGAGAGCGACATTGTTCCCAATCACGTTTCATACTCTAGTCTGCTCATTTCGTTATTTACAGCGGGGAATTTCTTGGAAGCATTATCTCTTCAAAGCAAGATGGTGGTTTCTGGTATTGCATTGGACTTGGTGGTCTTTGGCATTTTGCTGGATGGCCTTTTTAAGGTTGGAAAAGCTAATGAGGCAGAAAAGTTTTTGGAAACCTTGTTAAAGCTTCCTATCGTTCCGAATCAAGTAATTTACTCTGCGGTAGTTGATGGACGTTGCAAAGTAGGAGATATGAGTGGGGCAGAAGCTGTGCTAGAGGAGATGGAAAAGACAAATGTGGTTCCAAATGTTATTTGTTACTCATCCATTATTAATGGCTACTTTAAAATTGGAATGTCTGATAGAGTCTTTGATGTGAAGAGGAACATGGTGAGTAAAGGCATTCTTCCAAATGATATCCTTTACAGTACACTAATTGATGGCTTCTTCAAGGCAAGTAAAACGGATTTGGCTCATAAAGCATACCAAGAAATGTTGGAAAGAGGCTTTGAGGCAAATAAGTTTGTACTTGATGCATTTGTAAATAACTCTAGAAAAGGAGGAAACATGAAAGAAGCCGAGGAGTATTTCACAGAGATGACTCGAAGGGGCTTGATTCCTGACTGCGTTAACTATACTTCTTTGGTTGATGGCCTATTCAAAGTGGGAATGGAGTCTGTTGCTCGTGAAAAAGTTAGCAAAATGCCAGAGAAAAATTTAAAACTTGATGTTGTTATATGTAACGTCCTCATTAATGGTTACTTAAAACTTCGTAAATTTGATCAGGTACAATCAGTTTATAGTTATATGATGCAGGAGCATATAGCGCCTGACCAAGTTACATACAAGACCTTGATCAATGCCTATTGTGAATGGGGAAATTTGGAGAAAGCTGTCGAGCTTTGGCATGAATTGAAGATTAACGGAGTACGGCCTAACTCAGTCACTTGTAATTCAATATTAGGAGGGTTTTGCAAGGCTGGTAACTTGAATGGAGTTGTGGATTTATTGGATGAAATGGTGTCTCTAGGGTTCTGCCCGAACTCTGTCACTTATAAATTAGTTCTTGAAGCAAGTTCAAAGAATGGTCGAGCTGATACAGTTTTCAAAACGCATGAACGACTCTTACAGATGGGGTTTAAACGAGATAAAATGATCTATAATACCCTCATCACTGTATTGTGCAAACTAGGCATGACGAGAAAGGCAAGTTCTGTATTAGAAGACATGACCAGAATAGGTATCGCAGCAGATACTATTACATATAATGCCCTAATTTATGGATATATCAAGGGGAGCCATCTAAAGAAGGCATTTTCGGCATTCTCACAGATGTCGGTTGCAGGAGTTGTTCCAAATGCAGTAACGTACAATATCCTCATAGGTGGGTGTTCAAATGCTGGTTCGATGCATAAGGCTGATGACTTACTTACAGAGATGCTGAAGAGGGGATTGATTCCAAATGCTTCTACATATAATAGTTTGGTTTCAGGTCATGGGAAGAAAGGAGATAACAAGAAAGCAATGAAACTCTACTTCGAAATGATCCCAAAAGGATTTGCTCCCAGTACTGGTACGTACAATGTGCTTATTAGTGGTTTCTCGAAGGCTGGACAGATGTTTCAAGCAAGGGAACTTCTGAACGAGATGCATAAGAGAAAGGTATTGCCTAGCTCCTCAACCTATGATATACTGATTCGTGGCTGGTATGAACTCTCTTATCAGCCTGACTTAAACACGTTGGCTAGAAACAATTATAGACGTAAAGCTCTCGAGTTGTTTGAAGAGATGGATACAAAAAGATTTGGTCCATGCAAAAGTACTGTTATTTGTGTAAGTAATATATTAGCAAGAGGTGGAAGGAAGGAAGATGCTCGGAAGTTATTGGATATATACAAGATCACAAAAAGGAAAAAGAAAAGAATGCCCATATCCAGTCAAAACGAGCATGAGATAGGCGGAAAAAAGAGAGAAGAATCTTCTGAAGTATTTCAGCATCCATGATAAGAAAATCAGTTTCACCAAGTTCGTATTTTAGGCTTACAGGCACCCCTAGTTTTATCTCTTCTAACTATGTGTTTCTTTGTGATGGAACGTGTCCCGGGATTCGATTTGGGCAAATCAGGTGTTGACTTCGTCTCAGATCAGGTTATGCCTTTGCTCGAAAGGTATTCTTTTGTGTGTTGCCGAGACTCTTTGGCAATTATAAAACACTCTAGCTTTTTCATCTTTTCTAAATAATTTCTGTAGTTATGTAGTGAACTTTCAGTGAATTTTATTTCAGGGAAAGCTTGTATATATATCGCGGGGATCTTTTACTGCGTCTAAGAGATTTTTTTTCAAGTTCTTCAGGTAGGCACTTGTAATCATCTCTCCTTTTGCATACCCTAATTTATTTTCTCTACCATTTTTTTTTTTGAAGTGAGTAATTGAATTTACATTATGAAGTAATTTGGCTATCTCCTGTAGAATACGACTTTATTAATGTCTCTTACTTAGTTATGGTTTCTTCACAGGTCATGTTTAAACTCACATAAAATTAAATGGGAATTATGTTAGAGATTTCCTATTATATGAGATTCGGCATAGGTTTAGGTTTAGCAGTGCTTTCTATTCTAGTGGTTTCCTAGTTTAAGGGTTTCTTTCCTAGTCCAGTTACTTTGCTATTTAAATAGTTTGTAGCTTGAGTTGATCTAAGGATCACATATCATACCATTCACATTAATAACATATTAAGTTTTACCTTTCAACTGATTATTTAAGGACTAGTCGAAGCTAATGTTGTTTTTATCTATATCTATCTTGCGATTGTTGATAGGATTTCATTTCGGTTTTTCTTTTCATGTCTAGCATTGAGAAATCATAGTTGATATTGTGAGATCCGTTGTTTATGAGAATAGTGTTATGCATAATGTCTCAGCTGTGAGCTCTTCTACTTGAGATGCTGTTAGTTCATATCAATTAGCCAATTAAGTTTATCATTGAGCTGAATGTCAAGCAAAAATAAACTGATGAATGTATTGAACCATATAAATGAGATATAGGTGTTTGACCAATGACATGAGTAACAGTTTGTGGCTTGATGTACCGACTCTTAGTACAAATTAAGTAAATTTATGCTTGTTGAATAAGTTTTTTTTTTTTTAAATATGATGACTTTGTAGGTTTTAGCTGGGTCGTTGTTTTCAGTATTTCAGATAATTAAGCTTATGAAGGTTTCACTATTGAAGAAGCGTGTTTGGGATTCACTTATGAGAAAGAACAGCTGGGGATGCAACTATCAAAGAGAAGTATGTCGTTTTTATATCCGAATGGACCCCTTGTTTGGGCTGTGCATTGCTGGAGAAGTATTGCAAATTTGGCTTATCAATTGCAGCTCACTACGCCGTTGAAGTACGTCCGGGATGGAGGACTTTCTGTATTGGTTGAATCCATGGCTAAAGCAACAAGCCCCCAAGGAGATAGCACCTGCCATTTCCAATCCATGCTCACGAAAACTTGGTAAGATTTCAGAAATAATTTCTTTATCGGACTCCTGGAATTTGCATTTTAGAAAGTAACCTCGTGATGTTGACATTCAGCAAATATTGAATGTTCTTGTCCTACTTGGCGATTTAGCTGCTCATTCTCCGAGAGAAGATAGCCTCAGCTTCCAACTTCCGCTCTCTCTAACAACATTGTGAATTTGCTCTGTGCACTTTATTAAATAACCCTAATTGCCGTTTTAACTCACTTTGATTCTTATCTCGAACTTGTTTAGTCCGGTAACCGCATTGATTTCTTGTTTGTTCCTGCTGGTACAACTGAACTGAATCGGGTCGTTCTCAATTTATGTCTGCAGTGTTTTTCGTTCAATTTTCTCATTAATATCTTTGTCGTCTTTGATAGTGTTAAATAGCTTCACTGATGATGATCATGGTGTCAATAGCGGTGGGTTTATTTCCCACCTTACTTCTGAAATGGAATCGAAGATGAAGATGGCAGGTAAATTTAATATTCTGTATTTCTTTTATGCGATAACCGATACCGAAAGCCCTTTTGTCCCGATCAAGTCGGGGTAGGGCTAGAGATATTGTCTCATAAAGATTTTATCTCATAAAAGTATGGCTAAGTTTTTATGCTGGCTCGCCTGCCAAGGCAACCTGCACAAAGACAGGAGCAAATCCTTGACACATTCCGTGCTGCGTTAATTTTTGGTACAGAGGATAGAGTAGTCACCGCATCTGCTGCCTGCATAGCTACGGGGAGGAGTCCCCCCCTTCACAATATGCCAGGATATTTCACATGTTTTGTATTTCTTTTATGCATAACGTTGAAACTGATGAAGATCATAAAACTAGGAGTTTCTTCGTAAAGATGTAACAACCACCAAGCTTCGGGTCCGGCTCTACACTGCTGGATTTCACAGCATGTTAGAATTTCAATTACTGCTACTACTATCTAGGATTTGTTTGTTAATTGTCCATGTGTCCAAAATTATTCAATTTCGGTAAATTTAGTAGTTCCTTAGTTTTTGTTAGTTTCCAGAGTGAAATGGAATGTATAACGGCAACCCTGAATTGTGTTGTACAGCTGAACGGATTCGGATTGCTTTTTCGTTGTCTTTGCGCTGCATGTCCCAGACAAGATAGGTGTGTTGCCCACATAAGAAGGTGGTAGTTCTCGGACACCCGATATTAGTTGCAACTAGTAATATCTTTACTTTTAATGAAATTGAATTTCAGTGTATTGAAGTCTTCAACAACTTTAATATCCAGCAATATAAGCTTTAGGTTACATTTTGTCTGTTGTGATTCTGGGGTCTTACTGGATTTCGGTTGCTAGTCTTTAAGTAAAGGTTATTAGTGTCGGCAACCAGTGGAAAAACACACCTAGTTCTAGTAGTTGGAATACCACTACTAGTAGACCTGGCAACTGTTGGAAACACACCTAGTTCTAGTAGTTGGAAACACCTAGTATCCAACTGTTGGAATACCAGTATACCACCCCTTGAGTCGTCTTGCAACTTTCCTCAAAAGATTATGCCGACTAACATTCAATGCTAATATTTTGTCTGAAAGTATGCCACTGAGAATGTTTCGTCCCCTTAGCGTTCTAGTAGTTGAAATACCACCCCTCGAGTCGTCTTGCAAGTTTCCTTAAAGATTATGCCGACTAGCGTTCTAATATCACCATTACCATCTGAAAGTATGCCACTGAGAATGTTTCGTCCACCACACCCCCTTTGGCGTTCTAGAATAATCCAAACTAGTAAAACTTTTTGAATATAATAATACTCGATAATATACTACTTTCGCTAAAATAATAGATTAATAACAGATTTTTCTGGTCTCGACTTGTGTCCTTAGTATTAAAATAATAAATTCGATAATGGCCTTCGTAGCTTCACCCCTGTCATGCTATTTCTGCTGCTATTAGTAGCAAGCGTACTAAGTATCTACACAAGTGCACAACTCATGGTTACGGCTTCTGTGTTCTAGCTTTCTCTACATTAGGCGAACTAGGAGATGATTTTGTTGTTTTTCTGAATAGATTGCGAAACTGCTTATCTAACTATGACGCTAACTTTAAGATAGACAGTTCTCTTTTTTAAAGGGTTGGAGTAGCTATTCAAAAAGGTGTTGGGACGCAACTTGTTGCTAGGCTCCCAACCCTTCCTGTCAATTCTGTGTAATGTACTCTTGTTCTTTGCTTAATAAAAGCCCTAGCGGCCCCCTTTCATTCAAATATTATATAAAATAATAATTTCACTAGAAAAATTGGAAAAAATAAAAAATTATTTTTCACACATATCAAATTTTCTTAAAATATAATTTAATATTGGTTTGTTTTTCTTGGAAGTCCAAATCAAGTTGGTATTTTGTGTCAAACCACATTTATTCGAAGTTAAAAATTAGGAATTCTTCTTTAAATTAGTATATTATTAATATATCTATAAAATAATAGATTATTAAATTATTGATTAGGATGGTCCAATCCTATTATTTTATAGAAGTTTTACAGTAGATGTTTTCGCTGCGCTGCTAGTTCTTTTTTTTTATAGGAAAAATAATGCAATGATAGTTAAAAGTTACTTATTATATCATGCATAATTTGAGGCCTACCAAATTTTGCTTCCACCTAGAGAACGGGTTAAGTGGTGTCTAAGATATATGAAAATACCAAATTACCATTTATACTAATCATATAATTCACTTAATCTAAAACAAAACCAAAAACCTAAATCATTTCTAGTAACAAACTTTAAAACAATAAACTAAAACCTAATATATTTTAAATTTTTATCATAATCAACAACTAAAATCCAATCCAGAAAAACAACTTAATTTTATTTTGTTTTTTCCTTCAAAACTATTCCCTCAGAAGATTAAGTAAAATCCCTTTAGTTCGTTCTTTTTATAATGTTAAGAAGATTAAGTAAAATCCCTTTAGTTCGTTCTTTTTATAATGTTAATCAGTCATTTAACTGTCAAACTCTCAAAAAATTTCGTTAATACTTTCCGAAATCAACCCAGAATAGGTTTGAGCCGATGCAGTAGTTACAAATCAACCGATTCTAGGTTGAAATTCAGAAAGTGAAGAACATCAAATAGAATAGATTTTGAATATAATAATACTCGAAAATATAATATTCTCGCTAAAATAATAGATTTTTCTGGTCCCGACTTGTGCCCTTAGTGCTAAAATAATAAATTCGATAATATTATAATATAATATACAATCCAAAAGTTTCCCCTTAAACATTAATAGGTCCAAAATATTATACTAAAATAATAATTTCATTAGAAAAACTGGAAAATAAAAAATTAATTTTCACACATACCAAATTTTTTTAAAATATGATTTAATATTGGTTTGTTATTCTTGGAAGTCCAAATCAAGTTGGTATTTTGTGTCAAACCACAATTGTTCGAAGTCAAAAAATTAGGAATTATTCTTAAAATTAGTATATTATTAACATATCTATAAAAAAATAGATTATTAAATTATCTATTATGTAATATCTCTTTAAAATAAAGAGGTTAGGGTGGTCCAAGCCTATTATTTTATAGGAGTTTTACGATAGATATTTTCGTTGCGTTGATAGTTCTTTTATTTTTCTTTCTTTTTTTTTTGATAGGAAAAATAATCAAAGATAATTAAAAGTCACTTATTATATCATGCATAATTTGAGGCCTACCAAATTTTGCTTCCACCTAGAGAATGGGTTAAGAGGTGTCTAAAATATATGAAAATACCAAATTGCCATTTATACTAATCATATAATTCACTTAATCTAAAACAAAACCAAAAACCTAAATCATTTCTAGTAACAAACTTTAAAACAATAAACTAAAACCTAATATATTTTAAATTTTTATGATAATCAACAACTAAAATCCAATCCAGAAAAACAACTCAATTTTACTTTGTTTTTTCCTTCAAAACTATTCCCTCCGAAGATTAAGTAAAATCCCTTTAGTTCGTTCTTTTTATAATGTTAATCAGTCATTTAACTGTCAAACTCTCAAAAAATTTCGTTAATACTTTCCGAAATCAACCCAGAATAGGTTTGAGCCGATGCAGTAGTTACAAATCAACCGATTCTAGGTTGAAATTCAGAAAGTGAAGAACATCCAATAGAATAGATTTTGAATATAATAATACTCGACAATATAATACTCTCGCTAAAATAATAGATTTTTTTGGTCCCGACTTGTGCCCTTAGTGTTAAAATAATAAATTCGATAATATTATAATATAATATACAATCCAAAAGTTTTCCCTTAAACATTAATAGGTCCAAAATATTATACTAAAATAATAATTTCATTAGAAAAACTGGAAAATAAAAAATTAATTTTCACACATACCAAATTTTTTTAAATATGATTTAATATTGGTTTGTTATTCTTGGAAGTCCAAATCAAGTTGGTATTTTGTGTCAAACCACAATTGTTCGAAGTCAAAAAATTAGGAATTATTCTTAAAATTAGTATATTATTAACATATCTATAAAATAATAGATTATTAAATTATCTATTATGTAATATCTCTTTAAAATAAAGAGGTTAGGGTGGTCTAAACCTATTATTTTATAGGAGTTTTATGATAGATGTTTTCGTTGCGTTGCTAGTTCTTTTATTTTTCTTTCTTTTTTTTGATAGGAAAAATAATGCAAAGATAATTAAAAATCACTTATTATATCATGCATAATTTGAGGCCTACCAAATTTTGCTTCCACCTAGAGATTGGGTTAAGAAGTGTCTAAAATATATGAAAATACCAAATTACCATTTATACTAATCATATAATTCACTTAATCTAAAACAGAACCAACGACCTAAACCATTTCTATTAACAAACTTTAAAACAATAAACTAAAACCTAATATATTTTAAATTTTTATGATAATCAACAACTAAAATCCAATCCAGAAAAACAAACTCAATTTTACTTTGTTTTTTTTCCCCTTCAAAACCATTCCCTCCGAAGATTAAGTAAAATCCCTTTAGTTCGTTCTTTTTATAATGTTAATCAGTCATTTAACTGTCAAACTTTCAAAAAAATTCGTCAATACTTTCTGAAAATCAATCCAGAATAGGTTTGAGCCGATACAATAGTTACCAATCAACTGATTCTAGGTTGAAATTCAGAAAGTGAAGAACATCAAATAGAATCGGTATACGTATACCCATTTATCAATCGATTGTATAATCTTGTTTGAATTTTTATGCAGATTAAGATCAGTATTTATGGGTTGTTCAATCTCCCGATTCTTTACCTTGCACTCATTATTTTGAGAAAGTAAGAATCGGTTGTTATATGTGTATCCTATACGCCCATTCTTGTCTTTTGAAATGATCGATCTTATGGATGTCTTTTAAGCCAGAATCGGTTTGTATGTGCTTGTATATACGCTGATTATGACAAGCCTTTATTCTTCGTTTGGCTCAAACAGTATTCGTTGGTCCTTTATGTATACATAGAGGATAACCCATTCTCCATCATTTGCTATTTTATTCAAAGAAATCCTTCTCCATCATTCACTACTTCATTGAGAAAAAAAATAATCATTCGACAATGTCAAATTAGTCATCATCAATTACCAAGTCAATTGTTGCAATAACAGAAGAGATACTCAGGAGAAACAAACGAACTACTCCATCGTCATCACCTACCAAATATATTACTTCTATGGAAAAAGTTCTGCGCAAAAGAAGTAAACAAATAACTCTAAAAGGAACTACACCATCATCAACTACCAAGTCAAGTGCTGCTATGGAAGATTAAGAAGAGAAACAAAGAAATTCAAAACCAATTCAAACTAATGAATATAGAAAAAGAAGTTCCAAAAGAGACCAAATGGGGTTAAATAATTTATATTTTCAAGGATCTTCCCGAAGAACATCGACATGAGAGTACATTTTGGAATCAAGTTGCAATTGGTCCTTTCATTCCCAAGTTGGACAACAAGTATAGGAAACCACGCCCATATTACAGACAAGAGTACGTTTCTTTAAGGACCATTCATGTTAGGAAATTGTGCTACAAGTACAACGAGTTTCTCGCTAGGCACAGAGAGGACAAGTTAGCGGCACATGCTGCATATACCAAATCGAGAGCAGATTCGTTTTATCATGTCAAAGCTGCCTTGATAGTTGAATCTCGCACCAGGAAATAAAGAGAATTGTTTTATTTTTTTAACTTCAATATTGGAATCCCAGGGATTCTAATTTAATATTTAGTTTCTCGTTTTTAATGTACTAGTAAAAGCAAGTTTATATTTTAATGGTTTATGCAAGTAAATAAGTTTTTCGGTTTCTATTATGATCTCTTTTCTCCAAATAGTCCACAATCGGCTTGTGGTACATAACTTATGAACCCATTCTATCAGTGAAAAAATGTTCGTTTTCTGCAACTTATTTCAACAACAACCGGCCTTTATGGAAACTCACATGGACCAATTCTTAATATTTCTAAGAACAGTCATTTCAGAATCGGCCTTTAAGGACACCAATATAAGCCGATTCTAATGTCCACCTATAATCGGTCTACGTTTTGTGCTATATAAGCCGATTCTGAATATTCTTCAGGAAAAGTCATTTTAGAATCGTCTTTTAAGGAAAAAAGTATATGTCGGTTTTCATGTTCATTTCATGCATTTTTCAAAAAGCAAATCACTTTCATTCATTAAGCGTGATTCAAATTGCAAAGTAAAATATATATGAAAGTGACAACACATAGACTGAAAATGCGGGGGTACCAAAATACACCACCAACTTTTTATTAGGAAATTTGTATGGACAAACTTAAATATAATTCCGAGAGTTCAACTTAATGAATCTCAATCAAGGAATAATATCTAGAGTTATATCTCTTTCTCTCACAATCAGAAAGTTTACAGAGACTAGTCTGTGAACCTGATTTACGTGTGAGAGTACTTGGGTGATTCCAAAGATCAATTTCCAAGTAATCAATCAAGTCGTATCCAACAAACAAGGATGGATGTATTTACTTTGATTGATTTACGTACAAACTGTGATATTTCAATTATAAAGATAAACAATATAGTGCAAAAAAAGAAAAAAAACAGACACCAGAAAATTTGTTAACAAGGAAACCGCAGATGCAGAGAAACCCCAGGACCTAGTCCAGATTGAACACCAAGCTGTATTAAGACTCTACAGACACTAGCCTACTACCAATTAACTTCGCACTGGAATGTAGTTGAGACCAAATTAAACCATCATAACAATTCAGTTACAGTGGCACTCCTTACGCCTCTTGAGTCCCAGCAGGACTCCGCGCAAATGATTCCCTTAGATGACGTCCTTTACAACCTAAGAGTTGCTTCAACTCAACTGAAGAATTTCAAACAATTTGCCTCCCACAGATAAGTATATATGTGCTATTTCTTTTTTGATCGTAGATCAAGGTGAGAACTTAAATCGATAGCAATAGACAGAGTCTAGCTAACCTCAAAATCCGGACTTATGCTTCCCGAAAAGCAGCCTAGATTATTATTCACCTCACAAGTATTAAACTTGTCGAATCAATCAAAGTCTGAGACGAATAGAACTTTGATGATTTCAATCTATCTTGTTCAAGTGAGCAAATCAACGATCGAGCAAGATCAGGATACTCGAGCTATCAAAATAAACAATAGATGGACCTGGCTTCACGAATCCCTATGAAGTCTTTTTAGTCGTTAAACCCTAAAAGGGTTTTAGGAAGAGGACGACTCTAGTTTACAACTGGGACACACAAAAGTAGTGTTAAGATTCAAAAATCCCAGTTGTTTGCGGTTCCCCTTTTATAGACTTTCAAAGCATAAGTTGCTTTAGGTTTAAGCTAAGATAGCTTTGGAACCAAGCAAACAATATCTATCATTATATGAATCTTTGAAATGTGATTGACATATAAATATATATACTCTGGCTAGGATGAACCGTAACCGAACCGTGTACAAAGACAACGTTCATAAACGGTTAGCCGAAACTAGCTGATTAAACCATAAGCTTAATCATTTTCATAAAAACTTAAGAATTTTAAGTTTGAGTCACAACCATAGTGTTCTTAGAGATTTATATAGTGTGATCGATCATGTCTATATAGTGTTCTTAGAGATTTATTCAAGTGCTAATTATCTCACATAAATAATTTTATGTGCATCTGAAAATATTTGACATGGCAAGTACATGTACCAGGTACGTGTACTTCAACCTTGTTTTTGACTTTATTTTTCATGGTACATGTACCGGGTATGTGTACCCTTAAGACAAATCAAAGTTTCGGAACATATGTAACTTTTCCGGTATTTGTACCGGGTATGGATACCATACCGGTTCCAAAGTCGACAGATCTTTTTCAGTGCGCGTACTGGTTTGCGTAATGTTCCGGAATCATGAGTTCACAGACGTTTTGTGATATGGATACCGGGTATGCATACCACTAAGTCACTGCCGAACTATAACTACGCCGGTATGTGTACTGAATACATGTACTACGACTCTGGACCTATAAAAGTTTTCCCAGTTTGTGAAACTGGTATGCATAATATTTTGTATCTATATTTTCAGTAGTTATATATTTCTCTCTAGATCGATTCGAAACATTCCCAAATAACATCAATGACACATATCACTGTCCCAGGCTATTTTCGAATGATAATCTTGAATCATGATTTAGATTATGAACAACAAATTGACCTTAACCGAAATTCATCAAGTATGAACAAATGTTCATTAAGCTTAGTCATATATATTTCGAGAACTAATTACCAAGATAATCTTGACTCGAAATTCTTGATATGCTTATGATAGTCTAATTAGTTACGCGACAGCGTCTCATAGATAAAGAGATGAATCTAACTTAATAAATAGGTGGTTCAGTCTTTACTTACCTTTTGTTGAAGAAGTTCTTCAAAAGCTTCGGTTGATCTTCGCCTTCAAACGGTAGAACGAAATGATGACTGTCGTGATGTCCGTTTCTTAACTACACTTCTATCCAAATATGAGACTTAACTAATTGGAGACTAGAAATCAAGATATAGTTTTGACAACTAAATTTGACAACAAGCTTGAGATAACAACACTTGTGAGTTCGACCGATCAATACTCTAACATAAACATCCATATCCGATAGTTCATTTCTTAACCTAATCAAAACACTAAATCCAACAATTGGAGACCCTTGATTTGATCCGGATCGACCAACTCATCCAAACGTTTCATGTTGGGCTTGTATTTTTCATTCATTCCTTGGTGAGCTCTGGGTCACCATGAAACCTACATACTGGAGGTAATGGACAATCTTTGCGTAGCCTAAGACCGATAAAATATAATTTATTAATGTTAACTATAACAATTCCTCGAACCTTAAGCGATTCATCACAAATTGTTTTGTTTATTGTGAATGTAAGATATGCTCCCTGATCAAAATAATGAATGATGCAGCTCCACGTATTTTCCAAGAGATGGCCACAAAATGGCTGCTCATCCAGTGCTTATTGGTAATTGGTTCGTCCCCCTTTTGTCCTTATACACAAGCAACTATTTCATCAAATTTCACTCTTTTTATCTTCCACTGTTCCTCCCATCATCATAGAAATGTAATTTTTTTTGTTTTCTTGTAGGTGTAAGGTCGTCATCTTTCTTGGCATCGGGTTAGGTTCTCATCCTCTGCCAAACTTACATGACCTATATGTTTCTGAAAATGCGAGGGTACAACAACCACACCCAACAATTCGTTAGGCAACCTGAGAGGACTTACTCCAATATACTTTCTAGAGAATCAACTAGACAGTCAGACTCAATCTAGAGAAAAGTATATACAAGAGTTTATATCTCTGTTTCACAATGTAATCAACAAATCAAACAGAAAGAAATCCGCGAGCCTGATTATTATGTGAAACAACTTGAACGACACCAAAGACCAATGTTCAAGTGTCAATCAATTTAAATCAACAACTAAAGGTTGGATTATCTAATTGATTGATCTTAATGAACAACCTGTGCTATTTCAATTATATAACAAAATATAATGCGGAAAAGAAATAACACAGACACCAGAATTTTGTTAACAAGGAAACCGCAAATGCAGAAAAATCCCGGGACCTAATCTAGCTTTGAACACCACACTGTATTAAGCTGCTACAGACACTAGCCTACTACCAATGAACTTCGGACTGGACTGTAGTTGAACCCTAATCAATCTCACACTGATTCAAGGTACAATTGCATTTCTTACGTCTATGATCCCAGCAGGATACTACGTACTTGATTCTCTTAGCTGATCTCACCCACAACCAAGAGTGGCTACGACCAAAAGTCGAAGACTTGATAAACAAATCTGTCTCACACAGAAAAGTCTATTGGTATAGATAAATCTGTCGCCCACAAAAATACCTATGAGTTTTGTTCCGTCTTTTGATAAATCAAGGTGAACAGGAACCAATTGATAAACCAATCTTATATTCCCGAAGAACAACCTAGTATTATCAATCACCTCACAATAATCTTAATCGACTAGCGAAACAAGATATTATGGAATCACAAAGGATGAGACGAAGATGTTTGTGATTACTTTTATCTTGCCTATCAGAGATATTAATCTCGAGTCAATTATTTCAATTGTACTCAACACAATAGAAGATGTAAGATCAGATCACGCAACTACAAATAAAATAGTTGGGTCTGGCTTCACAATCCCAATGAAGTCTTCAAGTCGTTAACCTATAGGGTCTCCAGAGAAACCTATGGTTAAAGGAGAATCGACTCTAGTTATGCAACTAGTAACACACAAAAGTGTGGGGATTAGGTTTCCAAGTTGCTAGAGTTCTCCTTTATATAGTTTTTAAATTAGGGTTTGCAATCTAAGTTACCTAGGTAACAAAGCGTTCAATATTCTCCGTTAGATGAAAAACCTGATTCAACCAAGCTAATATATTTCAACCGTTAGCTCGAACTTAGCTTGTTACACACAAATAAAATGTACCCTCATTTAGGTTTATGTAACTGTACCTAAACTTGTACACCATATTGGTTCAATAATAGTTAATCGAGGTTAGCCATATGAATACTCTCATGTAAACCTTGTTCATCTTAACCATAACTAGTTCAAATGACACAAATGAAACTAAGAGTTGCTCAATTGCTATATTCTCATAGAACTACAAGAACACAATTGAAGCAAAATCGGTTTGATTCACTCGAATCAATTCATAAACATTATATCCACGGTTTGCAAAGATTGTGTTCCTTATTTTATAAATGTTTAAGTTCATGAACATAACCGATTTTAGAACTTTAACCTTCAAGTATGCAAACGGGTATGCATACTTGAAATACCCGGACCAAAATTGGTTTGCTCCAGTACGCAAACGGGTACGCGAACTTCCAATTCCAGCTGAAATATTCTGACATGAACCTTACGCCAGTATGCGAGCGGGTACGCATACTTAGGCTCCCGGAATTCTCAAGCCAACAGGTACGCGTACGGGTACGCATACTATGGTTCTCGGACATGGATTACATATGTGTAAGAGTACACAACATGACATATCCAATAATGGTTAAGTGTTCTAAACTCTTATTTCAATCATTGAAACTTTCTTAGAGGATGACAATAGCCGTTTTCACACATTATTAGCATCAAAGCAATTTTCAAGTTATTGAAATAATCATAACGAAACATTCCAAGTGTACATTAAATGATTGTATCACAGAAACCATGTAAGAACAAACTATGTTTATATCCAAACATGGTTACTTGATTCTAAACTCTTTATTTCAATCATTGAAACTTTCTTAGAGGATGACAATAGCCGTTTTCACTCACTATTAACATCAAAGCAATTTTCAAGATATTAAAATAATCATACGAGACATTCCAAGTCTACACCAAATGATTGTATCACATAAACCATGTAAGATGTTACTCGGCAATTTTCACATGATCGTATTCTGACATTCGTTAAGAATATAAGATGAACTTGGTCGAAGCGAAAGCTTGCCAAAATATATTCCGAGAAACATGTAAGCGAGATAAACTCAGCTCGAAATCTCAAATGTGTATGATAAAAAACTATATCGTAATTCGACTTATGTCTCAATATAGGAGATAGAGTAGAAATAGACTTTCCAAGTGATAGATGAGTTTCAGTCTCCACATACCTTTTTTTGATGAACTTCCACAAGCTCCCCTTAGTAGTTCTTTGTCTTCAAATGATGAACGCCGTGAAATCTAGTGCTCAACTACACAATCTATGTACTAGTCCGGGACATCTATAAATAGGCTAGAAATCAAGACTTATAGTTTTGATCACTAACATCGAAAAACATGCTTGAGATAGTAACGCATGCGAGTTCGACCGAGCAGTACTCTAACAATCTCCCCCTTTGTCAATTCTAGTGAAAAAACTATCAATACATATGGATTACAAAATAAATAAAACTTTGTAGCTTCTCATCCAAATGCTTGATCTCCTTGGAATTTCAACACAACTATAAATCTTTGTCGCTTTTAAGTACTCCATGATTCTAAACGTGTTCAATTCAGCATCATAGTTGTTGAAGATCCGCAGCGATAACAATGAGAAAAGAAATGCTCTCGATCATTGTTATACAGTGTCATAGTATTATTACACAACATCAAAGTTCAATTGTATCACAACTTTGACAATAATACTATGGTGATTTGTATGACTCCCCCTTAGTCAATACTTCATCTCGACATGAAAACCACTCCCCCTTACATAATGATCCGTAAACCATATGTATTTGTAGTATGAAACTACACATTAATTCTCCCCCTTTTTGTCAATATAAATTGGCAAAGGTACGAAAACTAGTGGGATCCTCATGAAATTTTCATAGAGATACTTCATGACCAAAAGAGAATAACATACCAACTTATTTAGATGCAATCATAAAGCCGGAGCTAAATGCATTCATCAAGGAGTTTATAAAGATACAAGATAACCCCTATAATATTCCACAGCCGCACTCCCCACAAAAATTTCGCAATAAAGCACAAGTTCAAAAAATAACTCTCTCCCATAAAATGTCATTCCCGAAAGAACAACAAAGGCGACCTTGTTTTTACAAGAAAAGAAGGATTTCTTTGGATATAACCAAATCACATGAAAAACATGGATTTGAATCCAAAAAATCTCAATTGAATCAACCATAAAAATGATCAATTCAATTGGCCATGCTCGATATAAGAGAATTTACGGAGCAACACAGTATATACACAAAAATGTGGATCGGAGATAGACCAATATTGCGGAATAAACAAGGATTCATTCTATTTTTCATCACTATTTGCACAATGACATATAATAAACTTAATCTTTATAAAAAAAAGTGCATCATTTCTTCCATCAAAATTTGCATAATGACATACATAAAAGGCTTTAACTTTTGCTTGTCAAAAGTTCATTCTATCTTTTCTTAATACTTTCATACCGACACAATAGAGATAACTTTTGAACAAGTATGGGACACTCACAGGTTCACAGACGTAAAAAACATACCCCATAACAATTTTCAATATAAAAAAATCATAAAGATTAAAATTGCAAAAATCATCTTCCGAATAACTTAGTATTTAAATAAATAAATCTAAAAACATTGAAGATGAAAACGTTGGAAATAACTATGTGTACTCATAATAATGGCTATTCCAAACCCTGGTAATCCTTCTAAAAAATACAAGAAATAAATTCTCATAAGAAGTTTCCTAGACAATGTAGATCAAAAACAACTCTAAAAACAATCGATAAAGCACCAAAGACTAGTCATCATCTTCATCGTCGGAGACCATAAGAGTGTTTTGAATCCTATCCATGTCATCTTTGATTTCCGGAAACTTGGTAGCAATCACAAGTAATTGTTCTTGAACGCACTTTACTTTGGAAATAATCTTATCAACACCTTTGAGAATTTGATGAAGAAGATTCATGGAGGTGGAATCACATGTGCCATCAAGTTTGTCGCTTCTTTGTCTGTTGCAAGCGTTTTCCTTTATACGTTTGAAAGTACAAGGGTGGACTAGCTTGGGAGTTCCAATAGAGTTCCCAATCGGATCTATAGAGAGAGCGTAACAAATTCGCTCAATCAAGCAAGGATATCCTAGCTTCTTGTTGGAAGACGTCATCGACATCATTTGATATATGATGAACCCGCAAATGTCGAGACCTTGAGTTCCCAAAACAAGAAAATAGACCAACTCCGCAAACTCACGACTCCAACGAGAATTATCAATCGTACAGGGACAAAGGTTTGATATACCAAGTTTACCAAAGGATATCAAAGCAAGATTAAGATTATTAGTAGGAAACTTTCCTTCATTCCAAACAACACTCTTACCACAGAGACCAAGATAGATGGTTTCATAAGAAGGTCTTTCATGACTAGGTCTTGGAAGGCGAAAGCTCCCCAAGGGAATTTTAGTAATTCTTGAAATCAACTCTCTATTTACATGAATCCTTTGTCTATTAACCATGGTCTTGAATTCCATGTCGTCATGATTAACATCATAGATGTTAGCATAGTAGATTCTTGTAAGAGTGTCAAAACCTTCACCAAGACCATCAAAAATATTTCCAAGCTTGAATTTTCTAAAGCATATTAAATCCTCTTTATGTCCATTAGTGAAATCCAATTTCTTTTCTAGAATAAATCCATTAGATGAAATCCTTTCAAAAACTCTAGCACAAGAATCATTGACAAATCTAATCCTAAGAGAATTTTGGTCTATAGGGAAATTCATGCTAGAAGATGAAAAGCTCAAGTTTTTTGAAACTCCTTTTAAAACCTTGAAATTTATCATAAGATCTATAAATTGGAAAGAGAAGAGGAGGAAACCACTTACTTGGAATGAACCTTGAACACCCCTTTTTCTTATTTTTCTCCAAAGATGTTTTAATGGAGAAAATACATGAACCTTAGACGTTCACGTACGCGGACAAGATGGGAGAAGGAAGAAGGTACGCGTACTCCTTCTTTATATACCCACTAATGGGCTTGGACCCGTTTTTGAACCGCGACCATCGAAGGGAATGTAGGATTTTCTTTGATGTTCAAACACCAAGGTCGTAACCCGTGAAAACACAATTGTGTAAAAAGACTGTGCAGTAGAAAGCTTATTCAAATATCCTAAAAGGACAAAATAACATATTAACCCAAAAATACACAAATCAATCCATTTCTTGCCCCATCTCAAGATATATACAAATGGGGTAGTGTCAGTCAAGTTACCAAGTCGGAAGGTGTGGAGAGAGATCTTCATGCGCTAATTCTGGTTGATATTTGTGAGCAGTACCAGTGATACAATCATAGTAATGATGATAATCAGGGTTATCAGAGCTTTCTAATTTTTTTTATATGACCAGCAAGGAGATTTTTCCGATATCTTATACCAACATCAATAACATGAGAACCCGTTCCATTGGACCTACTTGTGTTGATAATATGTCTAGTTCGTACATCATGATTACATGATTTTACATGTACCGAACTTTTATCGGAACGATTCTTTTTCTTAACAAAATCAAGTTTTTCTAAGAATCTAAAAACGTTTTCAAATGCTCTAAATAGATCTTTGTCAATTGATCCATCACGATAGTATTCCTCAAAAAGATTAAGAGTTAATCTAGTGAGATACCATATCTTTGAGCGTAAAGAACGTTTTTTCAACTTTCCTTCCTTTTTCATTTTTTCTTTAGATTGTTTCACAACATCTAAGTTTTCCAAAGTCGATGTAATGAGATTATCATGAGAAACCATAGGTTTGATCCAAAATAATCTCTGAACAATCATTAAGGAGTTCTGGCGTGCGTTACAGATGCCAAGAGAAAGTTTTCCAAAGAAATTTCCCATAAGGGCAAACTTTTAAGGATCTGTCAAACACAAACTTATTAGGTTTATAATGTTCGCCTGCTCGGATACCAATTGAAAATCCGTGGGTACAACAACCACACCCAACAGTTCGTTTGGCAATCGGAGAGGACTTACTCCAATATACTTTCTAGAGAATCAACTAGACAGTCAGACTCAATCTAGAGAAAAGTATATACAAGAGTTTATATCTCTGTTTCACAATGTAATCAACAAATCAAACAGAAAGAAATCCGCGAGCCTGATTATTACGTGAAACAACTTGAACGACACCAAAGACCAATGTTCAAGTGTCAATCAATTTAAATCAACAACCAAAGGTTGGATTATCTAATTGATTGATCTTAATGCACAACTTGTGCTATTTCAATTATATAAAAAAATATAATGCGGAAAAGAAATAACACAGACACCAGAATTTTGTCAACGAGGAAACCGCAAATGCGGAAAAACTCCGGGACCTAGTCCAGTTGGAACACCACACTATATTAAGCCGCTACAGACACTTACCAATGAACTTTCGACTGAACACCAGTTGCGTTCCTTACGTCTCTGATCCCAGCAGGATACTACGCACTTGATTCCCTTGGCTGATCTCACCCACAACCAAGAGTTGCTACGACCCAAAGTCGAAGACTTGATAAACAAATCTGTCTCACACAGAAAAGTCTATAGAATGAATAAATCTGTATCCCACAGAAATACCCAAGAGTTTTGGTTCCGTTTTTTGATAAATCAAGGTGAACATGAACCAATTGATAACCCAGACTTATATTCTTGAAGAACAGCCTAGTATTATCAATCACCTCACAATAATCTAAATCGTATGGTGGCGAAACTAGATATTGTGGAATCACAAACGATGAAACGAAGGTGTTTGTGATTACTTTTTATCTTGCGTATCAGAAATGAAATCTCGAGCAAATCTTAGAGAAGATAGTACTCAAACGATATAATCGGGCAAGATCAGAACACGCAACTACAAAGAAAATAGTTGGTCTGGCTTCACAATACCAATGAAGTCTTTGAAGTCGTTAACCTACAGGGTCTCGATAGAAACCTAAGGTTAAAGGAGAATCGACTCTAGTTGATGCAACTAGTAACACACAGGAGGTGTGGGGATTAGGTTTCCCAGTTGCTAGAGTTCTCCTTTATATAGTTTGCAAATCAGGGTTTGCAATCCAAGTTACCTTGGTAACAAAGCATTCAATATTCACCGTTAAATGAAAAACCTGATTCAACTAAGCTAATATCTTTCAACCGTTAGATCGAACTTAACTTGTTACACACAAATGAAATGTACCCTCATTTAGGTTTATGTAACCGCACCCAAAATTGTACACCATGTTGGCTCAACAATAGTTAACCGACGTTAGCTATATGATTACTCTCATATCAACCTTATTCATCTTAACCATAACTAGTTCAAATGACTCAAATGAAACTAGTTAAAGAGCCGTTCAATTGATATATTCTCATAGAAGTATACAAGAACACGATTGAAGCAAAATCGGTTTCATTCACTCGAATCAGTTTATGAACATTATAGCCACGGTTTGCAAAGATTGCATTACTTATTTTATAAATGTTTAAGGTCATGTACAACCGATTTTAGAAAGTAACCAACTCAAGTATGCAAACGGGTACGCATACTTAAGTAGTCGGACCGAGTTTGGTTACGCCGGTATGCGTACGGGTGCGCATACCAATTCACATTTCCAAACTCTAACAGAAATTCACGGACGTGAGACTTCCTCCAGTATGCGTACGAGTACGCATACTTGCCCAGACATCCAACAACCGCCAGTACGCGTACGGGTACGCATACTTCAGGTTCTCGGTTTTGGACTTATACACAAATGTGAGAACACACTATGTTTATATCGAAGCATGGTTACTTGATTCTAAACTCTTTATTTCAATCATTGAAACTTTCTTAGAGGATGACAATCGCTTTTTTCACTCACTATTAGCATCAAAGAAATTTTAAAAATATTGAAATAATCATAACGAAACATTACAAGTCTACACCAGATGATTGTATCACATAAACCATGTAAGATGTTACTCGGAAAATTTCACATGATCATATTCTGACATTCGTCAAGAATATAAGATGAACTTGGTCGAAGCGAAAGCTTGCCAACACATATTTCGAGAAATATGTAAGCGAGATAAACTCAGCTCGAAATCTCAAACGCGTATAATAGAAAACTATATCATAATACGACTTATGTTTCAATATAGGAGATAGAGTAGAAATATACTTTCCAAGTGATAGATGAGTTTCAGTCTCCACATACCTTTTGTTGATGAAGTTCCACAAGCTCCCCTTAGTAGTTCTTCGTCTTCAGATGATGAACATCGTGAAGTCTAATGTTCAACTACACAATCTATGTCCTAGTCTGAGACATCTATAAATAGGCTAGAAATCAAGACCTATAGTTTTGATCATTAACATTGAAAAACATGCTTGAGATAGCAACGCATGCGAGTTCGACCGAGCAGGGCTCTAATACAATTGATAAACCGGTCTTACATTCCCGAAGAACAACCTAGTATTATCTATCACCTCACAATAATCTTAATCGACTAGTGAAACAAGATATTGTGGAATCACAAACGATGAGACGAAGATGTTTGTGATTACTTTTATCTTTCCTATCGGAGATATTAATCTCGAGTTAATTATTTTAATTGTACTCAACACGATAGAAGACGCAAGATCATATCACGCAACCACAAAGAAAATACTCGGGTCTGGCTTCACAATCCCAATGAAGTCTTCAAGTCCTTAACCTAAAGGGTCTCGAGAGAAACCTAAGGTTAAAGGAGAATCGACTCTAGTTATGCAACTAGTAACACACAGAAGTGTGGGGATTAGGTTTCCCAGTTGCTAGAGTTCTCCTTTATATAGTTTTCAAATCAGGGTTTGCATTCTAAGTTGCTTTGGTAACAAAGCATTTAATATTCACCGTTGGATGAAAAACCTAATTCAACCAAGCTAATATCTTTCAACCGTTAGATCGAACTTAGCTTGTTACACACAAATGAAATGTACCCTCATTTAGGTTTATGTAACCATACCTAAACGTGTACACCATGTTGGGTTCAATAATAGTTAACCGAGGTTAGCCATATGAATACTCTCATATCAACCTTGTTTATCTTAACCATAACTAGTTCAAATGACTCAATTTAAAATAGTTAAAGAGTTGTTCAATTGCTATATTCTCATAAATTATACAAGAACACAATTGAAGCAAAATCGGTTTGATTCACTCGAATCAATTCATGAACATTATAGCCACGGTTGCAAAGATTGCATTCCGTATTTTATAAATGTTTAAGTTCATGAACATAACCGATTTTAGAACTTTAACCTTCAAGCATGCAAACGGGTACGCATACTTGAAATACCCGGACAAAAATTGGTTTTCGCCAGTACGCAAACGGGTACACGAACTTCCAATTCCAGCTGAAATATTCGGACATGAACCTTACGCCAGTGACGCGAACGGTATGCATACTTAGGTTCCCGGATTTCTCAAGCCAACAGGGACGCGTACGGGTACGCATACTATGGTTCCCGGACATGGATTACACATGTGAAAGAGTACACAACATGACATATCCAATAATGGTTAAGTGTTCTAAGTACTCTTATTTCAATCATTGAAACTTTCTTAGAGGATGACAATAGTCGTTTTCACACACTATTAGCATCAAAGCAATTTTCCAGTTATTGAAATAATCATAACGAAACATTCCAAGTTTACATCAAATGATTGTATCACACAAACCATGTAAGATGTTGCTCGGAAATTTTCACATGATCATCTTTTGACTTTCGTCAAGAATATAAGATGAACTTGGTCGAAGTGAAAGCTTTCCAACACATATTCCGAGAAATATGTAAGCGAGTTACACTCAGCTCGAAATATCAAATGTGTATAATACAAAACTATATCGTAACACGACTTATGCCTCAATATAGGAGATATAGTAGAAATAGACTTTCCAAGTGATAAATGAGTTTCAGTCTCCATATACCTTTTGCCGATGAAGTTCCAAAAGCTCTCCTTAGTAGTTCTTCGTCTTCAAATGATGAACGCCGTGAAGTCTAAGACTCAACTACACCATCTATGTCCTAGTCCGAGACATCTATAAGTAGATTAGAAATCAAGGTACTTCTAGTTTAGATCACTAACATTGACAAACATGCTTGAGATTACAACACATGCGAGTTCGACCGAGCAGTGCTCTAACAGTTTCGACGCGACGTGAAAACCATAACTTCCATCCGCACCCACGTTATTGGTAGATAATATGTAGGGACACATAATTGAAGGAAGTTTTGAATAATACTCCTCGAATATCGTGTTACACGTTCGATGGGGTTTACCTCATTCATACCTAGGTGTTTCTCCATCACCAAGTGCATCTCTTAGAGTCACCATAAAACCTTTTTCCTTGCTTGTCGTTTCAATGCTAGTTTCAATGATACTCGTATCGTACTCGCTTGACATTCTTGAGAGGGAACGGTGGTATCTTTTTGATCCTGATATACTGTAGTCGCTTGACTTTCTGAGAATGAATGATTGGGTCCATTAGATCCTTTGACTTGACTTGTTTGCTACTTGGTCCATTTATTCCTTCTTTGGGAGAATCCTTTTCTTTTTAGCTAGTACCTCTTCATAATTTTCCTCGTAATACTCATGTTGTGAAGGGTCTGTTTAGGTACTCATCACCACCTTATATTCTTTCCTTTCTTACGGCCTATCCGTTTGGGTAAGTGGTGAAAAGACGAGGGTACCCAAATACACCACAATATTTTTATTTCAACCTATAAGTCCTCTTACCAAGTTTGACAGTCTATGGAAAAAGTCGAGACAATACAACAACTTCGGTATTCACATTGTGTGATCGTCTATGAATACGAGATCGATACAATATGACAACAAGATAACTTCTGTGATTGACTATGGATACAAGATCGAGACAATACGACAATCAAAGTGTGCTACTTGATAATAGGTTCGGTGATAACCAAACTCTATAGGATCACTATCAAGTATAACGGAGTTAACGTATGTGTATTTTAATTTATTATAATAAACAATTATAATGCGGAAATCAAAGTAAAAGACACAACAAGATTTTGTTAACGAGGAAACAACAAATGCAGAAAAACCCCGGGACCTAGTTTAGTTTTGAATACTCTCAGAATTAAGACGCTATACAAAATCCAATACCAACTTCGTATAGTTGAGACCAAGCATACTACCCCTAGCTACTTAGTTCCCTCAGTATCCCCGCGCCTTCGATTTATAGAGTCACGCACGTGAATAACAAGTCCTTTGGATCGTATTCCAGACAAAAAAGGAAGAATCTGTTTGGTAACCACTCTAATCAATCTTTGCTACAAGATATAGATGAGTCGTTGACAAAGGCTTTTCCGTGTAATCTAATAAACTTCTTTGTCTGGTTAGATCAATCTAACTTTAACTACCGAAATAGTCAAGTATAAATTCGCACTCAATCAAAATAGATCTCAGAGAGAGATATTTAGAATGTCGATCTCACACAACTAATCAATCGAATAAATCTGATTCTAGTTGGATCCCAGACGATCAAGGTTTGTGCACACAATTCACAAGATAAGAAAACCAATAAGAAATATTCATCGTCTTCAAACCTTCTTTAATCTTCGATTACCTGCACAACACCACTTGAATATCTTGTGATGAATCACGCACAGTACGGAGTCTGATAACAATAGATTATCATAAGATGTCTTTAGATATACAAACAGTTCTAAAGATCCCGTCGATACTTCGAACTAGTTTGAGTGAATCTTATATCAAAATAGAAGATTCTCAAGAATAAACAAACTAGGTGCAATCAAAGTTTCAACAACCGTTAGTCAATCAAATCAATCAAAAACTAATAACACCGCAATTATCAAGTTTCCCACCAACGGTACTCGTAGAGCTTCTTGATCCCACAGAAGCCTTTAAACGAGCAGTAGTGAGAGATTTCACCTAATTAGGATACTTTCCTCTCCGAATAGACGGGTCCACCAGAAACAACAAGAAATGAAGTTTGTCTGGCTCTTAGGATGGTTTGCTAGAAATTCAAACTTAGGTATTTATAGACCAAGGATGTTTGGACACCAAGGAATTTCCAAAACCGAAAGTATTCTCAAGATATGCAATGAATGGAAAAATTCGGTTTTCATAATTCCAAAAAATGTTTGTCCAATATTTCCGAAATCTCTCAATAGAAAATCTCCAATTAGTACATGCACATTATTATTTTTTATTCTCTAGATATATGCATTTAATTGCTGGTAATTAAAGCATATAAAATCAAAAACCTTAATTAAAAGATTTTCAATTTATTTCGGCACAGGATCACTTTGGGTACTAAGGAATATCTTTGAACAATAAATGATAAGAGTTATTGTTCGTGTTCAAAGTATGTTGACATCTTTTCACTACAAATCCTTATTTCATATTTACATGGATTTTCATTCTTGGAATCGGTTATACCACACTTCCAAACAAGTTTAGAATTGGTTCACTTGTTTTCCAAGAGTACTATGTGATTGATCAAATACCAAATCACATACATGGGTTCAATCGGTTCTACCAATCACTAGGATCGGTTATACCTAATTATGGAAATACTTGTGATCGGTCACACCAGTCACGAGGATCGGTCACACCAGTTACAAGGATCGGTTCCATATACACATGGTATTACTTGTGACCGGCCACACCAGTTACCAGGACCAGTTACACCAGTTACCAGGACCGGTTACACCAATTACAAGGATCGATTACACATACTCATGATCGGTCACACCAATTACTAGGATCGTTCATACCAATTACAAGGATCGATCATACCATCACATGGTGATTACTTAGGATCGGCTACACCAATTAATAAAAACCAGTCACACCAAATCATAAGTCAGGCATTGTGATTAATTAGTTATACCAAGACACATAACATAAGTTAAGATCGGTTCTACCATCTCACACATATTGGTCATCCAAAGATTTGCAATGAATAGTCGGACCAATAATCCTCATGATTTCCTTTTCGATTCATAAAACAAGTTCATGAATGTACTTCCTTTAAACAAATGTAAAACATTGTTTCCTAGGATGAAATATTCACCATAACCCATTCACATAATCATATATATATACAAGATTATGTCGATGTCATATCTACGAAGTTCAAAAGATAAGAGTTATACTTCGTAGTCTAATTCCCTAAAACTATGATCATACTATTATGATCATGTCACATCACTAGAGTATTATACAATATGTACAGTATATACAGCTTCGTAGTTATGTTTTCAATATAGCACGACTTGAAAGATACGTTACGAATGCAACAGTTCAAGTCAATATTACTAACCTCAAGTGGAAGGATGATGTTGTCGTTGTAGTTCGCTACTTCTTCAAATTCTTCAAGTCTTCGGAGTAATACTTGTATGTCTCAACATTCCTAGACTTTCTAGCCTAACCTAAACGAAGTTGACTCTAGTATTTAATCAAGCGACTCTAGATGAGTTTTGATACTAAAATATGACAACCAAACTTGACATACCAATGCTTGGTGAGTTCAACCGAGCTATGCTCTAACAAGTGGTCTACCCGTTGGCGGTTTCTTATGTGGTTCTTCAACCGATATCATATGAGGGTTAGCAACGAGTATCAAGTCATGCTCCAAAACTTGTTGTTGCGAACTATTCTTCTAGGCGCATTTATCGATTATTTATCTTCCAATATCAGTGCCTACAAAGGAATCCGTTTAAGCTTTGGTTGGGGGTGGTGTGAAAGTAAGTTGCTTCCAAAATGGACCAACGATCTCTAACAGAATTCCTTGGTGGTACTTACCAATCATGTGACGACACGGGAGTCCCATGGACATCATCATCATACAATTTTCTTTCTTCCAATCCCAATCTTGTTATCCTCATAATACTTGAAATCCTTTATCATAAAATGGATTGCCCAGTGCGACGCCCTGTAAGTTATACCCTTAACTAAGCAACCAAATGGTAATCGGAATACGTGGTCAACCATTTCATCATGGTCTCTTATATTTGGCTCATTATCTTGATGATACCATCCTTGGTGTATTTATGGATAGCGTTTTGTATCGTAACCATATTATTTTGACTCTCATTAAGTAGTTTTTTTAAACGTCCTTGAGACCCTTCCGCTATACTTTTCTCCTCATTCTTGTACTGCCTATGTTGGTAGGTGTAGGTGTACGCATGCACAAATTTTTTTTTGTACAGGTCCAACAATTCCTTCGAGCAATAAACCACAACTTTCTCATGATATTTTTTCAAGCATTAATGACTCTCCAAATGAGATTTATACTCCGCCTCAGATATTGAATGTGCTATCAAATCCTAATAATGTTGAAAATCCTTCCAATTTATCCCATTCTACTCATACTCTTTGACACTTTTCTTATTTTCTTCCTCTCGTTGTTCTGAAGTTAGTTTACTAAGAGCTCATCCCAGTCCTTCTCACGAGTAGTACCTTTTTGAGGCTTTGTCCCTTTGATATGACCCACACAATTACTTCTGATATTGCATTGTATGTGCCATGTGCAAAGAAAATGCTTCGCATCCGTAAAATATACCTTTATAACATTTATTAGTGCTTTATCCTTATTTGTCACTATAATCCTTTGAGTTTGATCGCCGCAGTATCTCTTTCAAGGTTTCTAACATCTAAATAAAACCATTATCATTCTGTTGATCCATAAAACCCCATGGCACCGTGAAAGTTTGTTTATCTGAAGTGTGGCAAGAGATGTTTCACAAAAACATGTTGTACTTGTTTGTCTTGTAAGTACAATATATATCTATTAACAAACCTTGATAGAAGCATTGAGCCAATTTGATCATCTCCAGATGCGATAATAAAATACGATCCACCTCGTCGTTGTGTAATTGTGTTTCTCGGCTAACCACTGAGATTGTTCCGTAACCACTCAACCATCACCATGTCGTCCTCCCGATGGCTGCTTTTGCTGCGTAAATTTGCCTAAAAATAGACAAGTTATTCATATCATCCTTTTTAATATTCCTAAGGATGTTAATTGGTCTACTTTCCTTTATCGACTTTACCATTTCCAATTGATGTGGTTTTAACCCACAATGGCAGACATTAAGAGATTCCAGGTCATCATGCTTATGACAACTATTGATAATTTTAGAAAGCTTGTATACACCATTGGGTCTATTAACTATAATATCAAATGGGAAATCATGTTTTTTTTTTAATTTAGTCATACAGACCTTTGTCGTCGTCTTCATATACATTTTTCCTTTGTCTTATGACTTTCTTGTCTGCAACTTCTCTCGCAAACATATAAACGATCACGCTTTCAATGACTTCCTAAAACTAATGCGCATTTGATTTCTAATATCTTTGTCCGCAAACGATTGCTTTGCATCGTCCTTATTTTTCCATGCCATATCAGTGTAATAGTGAGAAAGATATGACAACCCAAGTTATTCGCCGAGCGATTCAACAATCTACAATATATATCAACAAGTTATTCCAACACAATCGGTTGATTCGTAATAGTCGAGCAGACTGATTCCAAACAATCAGTATATATGACAACCCAAGTATTACAATCGACATATATACGGTGCATAGTGAACCAGCTATAACATACAACAAAGAACAATTTTTTGTCTATTATTTCGAGTACAATTGAATTATAAAGCAATAAACATTCAACGATTGCATCCTTTTTATTATTTTTTAGGTAAATTCTCCAAGTGCTACAATCAGCATATGTAAGAGGCCATAAAAATCTATTTTTTAACCTACCAGTCCCTCTAAAAACGAACCACAATCGTTTGGCATGGTGATGAACAAATACTGGTTGTAATTCATAACATGTTGGGATTATTGGGAATCGGTGGATGTGGTGCTATCGCATCCACCGATTATGGGTGAACATAGGCCTCAAACCGAAGTTTTTTTCCATGTTTGAGGGATCATAAGCTACAAATACATATTTGTAGATTCTTAGAACTTATACTTGACCATTAGAAGCATCATAATCTTCATTTTCCCAGAGTGATTCTTCGTGTGCTTAAATAAGATCATCAATTAGGCTTTGATTTACATATTCTTGTTCATCCAATAAATAACCCAAATCGGTTGGATCGAAATCACCATAATCTTTTTTATGAAATATAGATGTAACTGCTTCTTCATCACTACTAGAATCTTCATAGTCACTATAAAGTTTCAGTTTTGCCAGCAAAATCCCAAATCCTAGTTGTTCCTTTTTTCCACTGCTTCTTTTTTATTTCCAAACCCTAGAAGAAGAAACGAATCTCTACTCTAATTCTAAAACTATACTCAAATTCAAACACTGATTAATTTAATTATAAACTTAATTAAGCATAAATTAGCCATTTACAAAAATAGATTGCTAAGGTGTTTTTAAAATTACTTCAAAATGACCATTTTTGTCTTCTGGTGGCAGGCCTCAAATTAGCCAGTTATTATGTCCTAGTCCAAACCTTATCGTACTTGATCCAGTTGTGCATGATAATCCAAATGAAAAACTGTTAAAATACACAAGTCAGCCTTACCATGTCATTATATTTCCAGCTCATATCTATAATTGTGTGTTATATTAGTCTAGTCGGTTAGTATCTGCTAGGATTTTAGTTCACCTGGTTGTTAGCGTTTGTATTAGTCCCAATGCTATAAATAGATGTGTGGTAAGTATTTTCCTATAACAATAACAAAACTTGATACAACCCTTAACATTTTCACATAGATACTAGTATGGAAACTTCAACATTTCTTTTCGATCCAGGGATCTACGATTTCTACCACTAATGATGAAAACAACCAGCCTCTCTTGTTTCCCCTGCTACAGTGAATCCTTCCAAAAGAACCACAATAATCACAACCGTAAATGGAACAACCAAAATAACCACAATAATCACAACCACAACCTGAAAAATCGAAATCACAATCAAAACAATCACATTCCAACAACCGAATACAACATAATATAACCTCAAATATGATTCTACTCAGATGTTTTAAAAAATTGATTTCAACAAACCAGACCTAAAATTTGTACAACAATCTGTACATAACAACCAAACCTACAACCAGAAGGAAAACTTCAACTTTCTCAAACAAATACAATGAATTTGTAACACCCCGATTTTTGGGCCCAAATTCTTCCCGAATCCATTGCCAGAAACCCCGAAGTGCTACGTCAATGTCATATACAAAGTCCGGCTACTAATCCCAAGCTCATTAAACAATTTATTTGGGCTAATTTAGTTTTGTTCATTTTAGCAATTCTCTCGCAACAGAATACTTAGAAAATTATTCAGGAAAATCTAATCGTTGATTAAACCTAATTTTGTAACCACCGGAAACAAAACACATTTTGGTTCTCAAATAAAAATATTAACATCGTTCAAGTCTTAATATTTAATTAATAAATAACGATTTCAACACCAAATTGTAAAACTGAAAACAGACCAAGATAGACTCCTAAAATTGTGCATGCTTTGTATGAATTCCAAAATTTATGATGTTTATAGGATAAATTCCTTACTGAAAGTACTATTAGGTATAATTTTTTTAGAATTTAAAAAAAAATGAAGATAATAGCCTAAGACTATGGTCAAACTTACCGTTGACCAGCACAACAGAAAACCAAAATTCTGATTGTATGTCTTTGGAAAATTCATATCAAATCGTAAATAACTCAAGAAGGAATGGGTCTTTTGATTTTAGGAATGTAAAAGATAAATGTTCATTTTATCGGAGACACTAAGGTGTAAAAATGAGTGGATCATAGTTTTAAAATGGAATATTTACGAGACATTTCCTACTATCAAATAATTTCTGGATTTAACACCGTTATACATGATTATTTTAAAAATACATATACAACTCCGAATATTCTATACTTTTAGCCAGATGTTCCATAAGATGTTTTAAATTTATTACAAAATGAATCATACCAAAACCTATTAGGAATTTAAAATGATAAACAGTCAACTCAACATCGTATAATATTTTACAGCTTTGAAACTAAGATTAATTACATCTTAGATTATAATTTTAGGCATACATAACAACTTTAAGCATCAAAAATCATTAATATTTATATTTACTCAAATTTATAAACCACACCGATTTTATGATAATAAGTGTTGAACCGAAATGCGGCTGCCTACGTACCCAAAGGGATCAAGCACGGCCGTAGTTCATCAAACAATTCACAGAATAAAACATTGTCAAAACCATTATATCCACCCTTACCTGATAAGCTTGTACAAATCCTTAAAATACTGCTCGCCCTCTAGGAGCTTGCTAAATGATATGTGAGCTTGTTTAAAATGAACACAAAACTCGCTCGCCCTAAGGAGCCTGTTAAACACAAAAATTTGCTCGCTCCAAGGAGCTCCACGTGGGTTTACGGAATCAAATATGTTCTCAAGGATATCTCGTATCCCATCAAAAACAATTAACTGCTCGCCCCAGGAAGCCCCACGTGGATTTAAGGAATCAAATCCATTCCCAAGGATATCTTGTATCCCGTCAAAATATTTTTTAGGATCGCAAACATTCATTATGACACTCACAACATCCTCAATATCATTATTCAGTCCATACAAAAAATGAATACATGTAAACATAAATTAAATAAAACTTAATTAAAATATATTTTTGATTGTGTTACGCATACCACAATGCTAGCACCAAAAATATTAGAAAAGGAATATATTACAGTGAAATCCCTTGATAAGAAAGCTAAGTCATTCAACTCCAGTAACTATTCGTTTGTTCCCACAACTCAAAACTAGATTAAAATCTCTTGTATATTTCTCATTCCTTTTCTTATGTGTGTGTGTGTGCGGCTGGGGAAAAAGAGAGCTTCCCGTCCATCCCTAGGAACAACTCAAGTCTGGAATATATATATACTCGGTGGATAGTATTGCTAGTCCTCCCATCCCAAACAGTTAGTCATTTTGGTCTCCACGCGGCACACCATACGTAATTTTAGATGAGAAGGCAACTAACCGAGCCAATATAGGATGCAAAATGTCACATTCCCAAACAAAATCTTCCTAGGACTTAATTACTCAAGTCATCAACCAATAGTGGCTTGACATGTATAAGGTGAGGATTTTTTTTTAACCAAAGCCAAACTTTATATTACATAAACATATTACATACATCATGATTTATGTAAGGAATTACTAAGTCAGGTGGATAACCCCACCACTTCCCACATAAATTCTGTTTTAGCATCTGCAGCTTTATTACAAGACCTGTAAACAAACTCACAAGACCACATAGGATAACTATTACATATATTAGCACAATTTCTAAGAAGAGGTAAACACTGTCACTGACAAAGACTAGTTTGATGCTGTAAAAAGTTACTGATACTCAGATTGTCTGTCTCAAAAATGACATTAGACCATCCATTTGAAGCTGCTATATGCATAGCTTCTAACATAGCCCAGGCTTCAGCTTGCTCAACATTTATAGTTCTTTTCAATGTTCCTCTTCCCATGACATAGGCCCCTGTAGAATTTCTAGTTATAATACCAATACCAGCTAACAAAGATTCATAATTATATGAAGCATCAACATTTATCTTTAAGAACTGCACAGGAGGAGGAACCCAAGGCAGATGTAAGATGTAGTTCTGTAAATGATAATGATCATGAGCAACAAATGAGGTATCTAAATGATGTTGTGCCCTGTAAGAGTTTATCTGATGTATGACAGTTCGATGATTGGGTGTTATAATGCTGAAAACAGCCTACATTTATGTTTCCAAATGAAGTGCATTATACAGAGAGCTAAGTGTACAACTAGAGGTGTGTGTTTGATAGTTATATTCGAACCCTTAAGCTGCCAAGTCTGAATCCAGGAGAGAACCGAGGGATTCTGCACAATGGAAACGAACTGATTAGGAAAAAAAGTCTTCCATATAGCTTGAGAGAAGGAGCAATGAAGTAGCAAATGGTACAGATCTTCAGTTTGATTCATACTACACATAACACATATTTTATCATCAGCATTCAGATGCCTAAAGATGCGAGCTTTCACAGGTATAGCATCATGTATTCCTTTCCACATAAAAATTTGAAACTTGTATGGTACTTTCAATTTCCAGAATGCTAACCAAAATTGCTGAGATAAACCCATTGAAATATCCATATGCAAATCCTTTTCAAAAAGCATCTTGTACGCTGAAGCAGTTGTAAACATGCCAGTACTAGTAAAAGGCCAGACCAACTTATCTTCTTGATCTAATTGTAAAGGAATAGTGAGAATAGAGTTCACCTGGTCTGCAGAAAATAAATGGCGAAGAAGCGAAATATTCCATTGCAGAGTGAGAGGATCAAATAGTTCCGAAACCCATTGAATATTACTTGTATTCAGATCACTCCAATATTGAATTGCAGTCTGTATGGAAGGAATTCAATTGGCAGTCCAGATATTGATGCGAGTACCATTACCTACTTTCCATTTTGCATTTCTAGGAACAATTTCAAGCCCAACACATATACTCTGCCATACCCAACTTGAATTGTTAGTTTCCGGTGGAGGAAGAATTACAAATCATTATGAGGAAAATATTTACCTTTCAACAATTTTGCCCAAATAGCATCTTGATTATGTAATAATTGCCAGGCCAATTTCGCAAGAAGAGCTAAATTGTAATTGGTTAAATTTGTAAGACCTAGACCTCCAAATCTTTTAGGTTCACATACCTTTTTCCATCCAATAAGTTGTCGTGGATGATCGGTGGTAAAATTATTCCACCAGTAACGCCTTTGGATGTTGTCCATTTGATGAATTGTTGTTTCTGGCAGTTTAAGGATCTGCATTTGAAACATACCCATTGTACTCAGCACTGCATTCACTTGAGTTGTTCTTCCTGCTTGGTTAACCATTTTACTATGCCAGCCCTGTAACCGTTAGTCATGCTATCAAGAATACCTAGACAATTTTTTTGTATTGATCTATGCATCAAAAGAGGAATGCCCAAATACCTTTAATAATGCTAGAAATGCTAGACTTGTGAGCCATTGAAGTGTGCTTACCAAAAAACAAAGTTGACTTCTGCATGTTAATAACCTGTCCTGAGGCTTGTCCAAAAGATTGAATCAGATGTCTAAGATGATTCATTTGAGCAGAATTAGCTTGAAAGAATAACAAACAATCATCTGCAAAAAACAGATGATTGATAGGAAGACAATGTTGGTTAATTTTAATACCATTGAGAAGACCAGAATCAACATTATGCTGTAAAAGTCTAGAAAACGATTCCATGATGAACAAAAATAAATAAGGAGACAAAGGGTCTCCCTGGCGTAAGCCACGAGTTGGACAAAATGAAGAACTATGAGTACCATTGATAAGTATAGAAATATTTGTTGTGGATATGCACTGATCAATCAAATAAATCCAATCTTCATGAAAACCCATTTGGCGAAAAATTGATAATAAAAAAGACCATTCTACCCGGTCGAATGCTTTCGACATATCTAACTTTAAACCTACCAAAGCCTTATTTATCTTCTTAATTTTCATACTATGCAGAATCTCCTGTGCTATAATAACATTATCATGGATATGTCTTCCTGTAACAAAGGCAGTTTGAGTAGGAGAAATAATGACAGGCAATAAAGGTTTAAGACGGTTCGCCAAAATTTTTGAGATGATTTTGTAACTAACATTGCACAGACTAATTGGTCTGTAGTCAGTTGGTGTTTGAGGGTTATGAGTTTTGGGTATCAGAACTTGATATGTATGATTTATAGCCTTGAGCATATGCTTGAAGGTAAAAAAGTACTGAACCATGGATATTACCTCAGATCCAACTGTCTCCCAGCATTGTTGATAGAAAGCAGCTTGGAATCCGTCATTACCTGGAGAATCCCAAGGTCTAATCTGAAAGACAACATCCTTAATTTCTTGAGCATCGGGAACTCGGATAAGCTGAAAGTTTTGGTCTTCTG
Organism: Papaver somniferum; assembly: GCF_003573695.1. Lineage (NCBI taxonomy): Eukaryota > Viridiplantae > Streptophyta > Magnoliopsida > Ranunculales > Papaveraceae > Papaver > Papaver somniferum. Next base: position 82,422,805 of record NC_039367.1, on the reverse strand, counting down.
TGATACAAGGAGTAAACAACTGCAAAATATCTTGATTAATCTGCGGCTTAGAAGTAGATGAAATATTCACAAAATGGTTAAGAAAAATAGACTCGATGTTACTCCGATCATCATACCAAATACCCAAAGTCCCTTGAATAACCTGAATGTTGGATCTCTTTTTATTGAAATTAGCCATTGAGTGAAAATATGATGAATTCCTATCTGCTTCAAGAAACTTGTCACCTGCCTTTTGCATAAAGAATTATTTCTGGATTATTAGCCACTGTTGAAAAGAAGAACTTAACTGTCGAATCAAAGAATGAGAAGCTGGCAAATTATCATCATAACAACGTTGCAGTTGATTCTGAATATTATGAAGATTGCACTCAATATTCCCAAAAGAGAATTTTTTCCACAATTGCAACTGAAATCTAGTGAATTTTAACTTACTTGATAACTGAAAAGAAGGAGAGCCATTAAATTGATGTTGCCAACTTTGATTGATAGCGTCTTTACAAGAGGCCACTTGGAACCAGCACTTGTATAGCTTAAAAGGAGTATGTTTTCTAGCACTAGGAATAATATGTAACAAAATAGGACTGTGGTATGAAGCAATGGGAACTAAATGTTGCAGATGAGCATTAGTATAATTATTAATCCAACAACAGTTCACTGAGGCTCTATCTAATCTAACAGAGACATGAGCATCTCCATCTCTATGATTCGACCAAGTAGTGTCAGCTCCTGAATAACCCAAATCAATGAGACCCATTTGCTGAATAAAATTCCTAACATGTCTAGCATGATGAGGATGAGATGCATTAATACTATGGGTTTCAGAGTCATTCATAGTGAAGTTCAAGTCGCCTAACAAAACCCACGGGAGATCAACAGAAGAATACATATCAAGCAAATATTGCCATTGATTGTTATTGCCTACAACATCACGCACTCCATGCATAAAGGTGACCAAAAAATCCAAGTTATTATCATGAGTGTGTACAATAGCATGTATTGTATCAGAGGTAGTGTGCATTATTTCAACATCAATTCCTTGTTTCCAGGCAAGAGCAATACCACCAGAAAGGCCCAAAGAAGGATCAAACCAATAATTAGGGTATTTAGTTCTAGAGATATATAGTCGCATATTATTGGGCTGAGCTTTGGTTTCGCACAAGAAAAAAATATCTGGATCATTATTGGTTAAACAGAAACTAAGATAGTCTCTAGTATGAGGATTCCTATACCTTGACAGTTCCAAGACAGAATTTTCATGTTGTAAATAATGAAAAAGATAGATAAAAAGGTAGGGAAAAAATAACACAGATTAAGGAAAGAGTGAAAACTCAATAAAGAAAAACGAGTTGAGAAAAACACCTGTTGCCATGCATCAGTTTTGTTCTGTGCATTAAGGGCATGTGTTGCAGCAATGTCCCAAACATTATTCTCTTCAATGGTAGCAGTATCATCTTGAACAGAAGATGTTTCTCCAACAATAATAATATCTCTATCAAACTCAGCATCTTCAAGTTGATTCTCAGGAGTTATAACCAAGGTTGGGGGTAGACGATATCGCTTCTTCGTACCACTCGTACTAGCACCATCACTTGTCAGAGTAGAATATGGCCTTACGGAAGAGGAAAGATGAGACTGATCATGGTAGGATGACGAAGTGTGCAGCATCAGAATCAGTAGCCAAGAAGATGGATAGGCGCATTCCATCAAAAGGCCTTGGATGTTCTAGAGCAATTGGTTGACGCAGTCTGTTTCTCCGTTGAGTACCATATTGTAAAAAGAGTTGAGCTTCTTGCTGAGGATTTCGTTGAGGAGGTAAAACCGGCTCAACAAAACCAAATCCTCTTACAGTCTCTTCCATTTCACGTCTTCGATTAGTCATATCAGCACAGTCATTTTCTTCATGATTAGGTACCTTACACTCAGAGCAAAGTCTGTAAGGTTGTTTTTCATAAAAGAAACCAATCCACCTAGTGACACCAGCAACATTAGCGGCAGTAATACCAGTTATAAGAGGAGTGTTGACATTAATAAGAATTAAAGCTCTATATTTTGAGGAAGTAGGAGGACTAACACCATCAGGCTCAACCACTCTAACTTCTCCAACGATATTACCAAGCATTCTCAAAATATCAGCATAAGTGAATTCAGGTAAGAGGTACTTATATTCTATCCAGTATGGAGAAACCGAGAAATCTAAGAGATGATAGTCCACTGTTAAATTCCAATCTTTTAAGACTGTCAAATAACCATCAAAATTCCAAGCCCCACCAAACAAAATAGCTTCTTTATCATCATTAACTTGAAATTTGATAACAAAAACATTAGGTTCCAAACTACGCACATGAACCAACCATTGATTGTGCCTCCTCAGATGAGGCCAAATGAATCTGGCAGCTCGTTCAGCATCTTTCCATATCATAACACCAGGGGCATAAAGTTTACCAGCAAGACAATATCTCCAATCTCGAATTCCATTTAGGATTGCAGTATTTGAGTGCATAACAACCCTTCTTCTAATAGGTTCTTCACTGATTGAAACTTCCTGCATCTGTTCAGAAATGTTATTCACCGATGCTCTAGCCATAAGGGTGAAGAAAAGTAAGATGTTGTAATAACAGAAAAGGATATAAAGAAACTGAAATTGTTTGAGGTAGTATTTATAAGGAAAATTTGTAGGATGTGTCAAATTCTTAGTTAGATAAGTATGGTTGAAAATTTGTAGGATGTGTCAAATACATTTTTGTAGACACCAAAGCTCCTGACCAAGTAAAGATAACAGCAAGAACACTTTTCCCTAAAAGTGAAGCAGGAGAATCATTATAATAACCCAGATTAGATAAGATTGAGAGAAACCGATGAGGATGAAAATCAGATGCACCACTGCAATAAAAAGCCAACTTTGATTATGCCAACTTGGAAACTGCCAACTATGATTATACCTCAATATGTGATGGGACATTACTGCAACACCAGTGCGTGGCAACAAGTACGGAGGAGATTAAGCTGCCATTAAAAGGAAAACAAACCAATTAGAACCAGAGATTGACAAATATAAAGGGGAAAATGAAAAATTGAAAATTAGGACAAAATAAAAAAAGAAGAGACATATAAAAACATCAGAGTTGGACCAAAAATCAATCTACAAAGGATAAAGCCAGAGGATTAAAACAATGAGTTGAAAGAAAAAGATCAGATCAAATCAAAAAAGGGGTTCAAAATCAAGAATTGACAATGGTTGACTTAGGGTTGACAATCTTGACCATATCGTCTTTGGTCGGAAGATAAGGTTGATTTTGGTGTTGTATAAGCTGAGGAATGAAATCCTAACTAACGCCAAAAGTTATCCCAAACACGTTTTAGATTATTACTTAATCCCACCAGTGGAACATCCAACGTGACCTCTTTCCATGACTAGCTCAATTCGTTTTTCTCCCCTCCATAGCACTAAGGCAATTGTCGTGCAGCACAATTTCTAACATGCCACTATGGATTTTTGGTTATCTTGGAGGAAGCCAATAAGACCGGGACATGCGGCAAATCTATACACTAGCTAAATGAACAACCAATGTTAATGTGATGTGTGGCAAATTATGTAAAAGAAAATTGTTTCAGTAATTTTCATGTTGACCAGAACCACCGGTTAGTTCTCGCTAAATTAAGGATTAACTTTTTTTTTTTTTTTCTTTTTTTGCTGACTCACATTTTTTATTAGAACAAAAGCAAAGCCTACAAAATTTTTACAGGACAAACTCTAAATTGTAGAAAAAAGTGAATGAAAATTAATGAGATCAAATAATCCCCTGTTACAAGACTCAATAGAACCTGTAATAGGCTACATTTGGCATTTCAATTCTTCTAAGAAATGAAGATCTTCTCATGTGCATGATTCTTTCACCAGCTCCAAGAGTTGCTCCCCTTTTAGCTAAGGATTAATATTTCATTCATAATAATTTTAAGGCTTATTTTCCTAATTTAATTATCCAAATTGTGTCTAATTATAATTGTGGCAAAATTGATTTGCACTGCCCCCATTAATTCTGATTCGGTAAGATAGTAATTCCTCTAATTTCGGTCAAACCAATCTAGATTTACCTGTCCACGATCTTAGTCAATTAAGGAAACAAGATAACGGTGATGAATCCCAAAAGCTAGCCCAATCTCTAGCAGCATGTTCGATCCAAAAATATTACAAACTCGCCAACAATATTAAGAAGTGGCAAACAACTCCTACTCTCTTATTTTGTTTCCCTAAAATTATCACGTGAGTCATGGTGATTAGTTTCCTAAACTAATTCTGATTCCATAAGAGCATTTCCAACAGAGGGTAGATTTATCTATTTTAAATGACACGTAGGATTTTAAATCTCCTTTTGCATAAATCCATCTCCAACAGTAGGGTCATACAATTTAGGAGGGAACAATTACTAAATATGAAGGTGTTCAGGAAAGTGTTATTTACATCTCCGATTGTACCTTCACGTCATATTTTTAACTAATTTTCTTTTAATTTTAAGGGTTAAATTCTCATTGTTGGAGATGATTTTTTAGATTTGAGGTCTTATATTTACTCTATGTTTAGACCCTATAAATTAAAGGACTAAATCAAAAATTCACATAGGATTTTTTGCACCTTCTCTGGGAGATGTTCTGAGTAGTTTAATAAGGAAGCATCTAATGGCTTGACTACATGTATCAAATCAATAAAAATTAAGATCATTCTCAATTTCATATTCCATTCCTCTCCACCACATGCTGATCCAAAATTCATAACACACCTGCCTACATAAATTAAAAAGAAAAAATCAATGTTCACTAATTCCACCATGATGACACCATCTTAACAAATATAGCATTGAGATAATTTAATTTACTAACTTAGGAATTCTTATAGCTGGCTATTAATTCCCGTGTATAAGGCCTAATGTCAGACTAATATGCTTGCGACAAAATAACTAAATTTTAAATTTAAGAAAAATCACCAAGATACTCTTTTGAGGAAAAAGACTAGTTTATCCTCAATAGTAAAATGACGCAAATATCCTTTAAAATTGGGACGAATATTATAACCTCACACAAGGTAACACAGAGACTAAGAAATTCAAGCTAAAAACAAAAATACAATTAACATTTATTATTGGTTGCGCAACAACTAGCTCCGAAAGGATCTAATTGCTGCTCTGATACCAAACTATAACACCCTGATTTTTGGGCCCGAATTCTTCCCGAATCCATTGCCCGAAGCCCCGAAGTGCTACGTCGATGTCATAGCCAAAGTCCGACTACTAAGCCCAAGCTCATTAAACAATTTATTTGGGCTAATTTAGTTTTGTTCGTTTTAGAAATTCTCTCGCAACAGAATACTTAGAAAATTATTCAGGAAAATCTAACCGTTGATAAGGGTATCCTAGCAAGTTTATGTGGACTTATCCAAAATTCAAACAGAATACTTCCATGCACAGTATGGAAAAAATAAAGAGAGGGAGTATATCCTTGCCTTAATCCACTAGTAGGATTAAAAGAAGTGCCTGGGATTCCATTTAACAGAACAACTATTGATGTTGTGGAGATGCATTGTTCTATGAGAGCACAAACATCTTGAGAGAAACCAAAAGAATTCAGGGCAGTTAGTAGAAATTTCCAATTAACCCTGTCAAAGGCTTTGGACATGTCTATGTTTATTCCTAATCCTCCTGTTTTTGATTTATTTTTCTTAAATGAATAAATAATTTCATGTGCTACAATAATATTATCATGTGCATCCTGCTAGATGCTAAGGAAAAAGGCACGAAGCATCACAATCAAGTTGTGTTGTGAAGAACATCCTTATGGTCATCAAGAACACCATAGTTCATTTCCTTAGACCTTTGTTTAATAGCCATATCGTCCTTAACATTGTCAGATCCAAAGGAATTACTGGAAGAAAAAGAAGCAGAACAGTTACCTGAAACATTTTATTTTTTGCCTTTTAGATCATTCGTCTCAGCCTATTAATGAGAGATTTAAATTAAAGATTATTTTGCCAATACCAGTGTGACTAACATTTCTGTGGAAGTTTGAAATAGTGCAATTATGACAATGAGTCACATACGAGGCATTCTTCAAAGAACAAGTTTGTTTTATGAAGTTATCCTTTTGTTTAAACAAATCTTGAAAGTGGCCACACATTTGAGAATCCAATACAAAGAATTTTGTAGAAATCATCTTATTCTCAAGTTGGGAGGAACAAGCCTTTGAAGAATGTTCGTTTAGTCTGCAGTAACCGAACTTGCCATTGCAGGAACTTCAGAAAGGAGTTTCAAGTGAACATTTTTTCTTAGGTTATTTATTACATTGTTTCATAGTGTGACCTTTCTTATGAGTTATGACAACTGAAGCAGGTTTTTTGAAATTGGATCAATTATAACCTTCTTGAGTGGTCCAGAAACTGCTTTGGAAAGTTTTGGATCATCCTTTTTCTCACAAGATTGAGATCCTTGAAAATTCACATTCTCTATAGTTTATGCGGGGGAATGTGGATGAGAGTCTTTCACCTGATCATATCATGATTTTAGTATATAGACATCTGATAGACACACTTTTGTGGTTGATTTGATCTCAATTGTCTATTTTGTTAGTACCTATTTTGTATTTATTTTTCTATTTTGTGTATTTGTAGGTGTTTCTGGAGAAATAAACTCTTGTGGAAAAAGTTGCTCGAGAAGTGATGTTTGCACCCCACCCCCACCCCCGAAGAAAATTACTAAAGGAACCCAAGAAATGTGTTAAAATCATCCAGGAGAATTGATAAAGACACCAAGAAATTGTTAAAGGCACCTCAAAAATTACTAAAGGCACACCAGCAAGGATAAGGGGACAACACCTTGTTCTTCAAATTCAAAACAAAAAATGGCGGGAAAATCTGGCTTTAACTACCAAAATTAAGGTTCAATTTTTGAAGTTGTTTGGGAGAGATTCAATGGCTGAAATCGATTGGATTGACTTGTTTGAGGTAAACAGGGATGATATAGTGGACTGATTCAATTAGATTGGGCTAGAAAATCACCGCTTGAAGAAAACAGGGTAGGAGTAATACTCGGGTTTTCTGTTGATTGACTTGGGGGGGGGGGGGGGTATCGTGGAGGTATCGGCCTGGAAATATTTTGACTAAATCTACAAGGTGTTGGCAACTTGCTGGAGTGTGCTAACTGGGAGGAAACATCATGAGAAGAAATAAGAGGAATTATATCACGTAAATTTGGCAGGGAGTAAAGAAAATTATTCGGGAGTTATTGTCGAGATTTTGATGTCCTGTCATGTATAAATAGGAGTTGTGGAAGCCAAAGGAAGTTACAGAGTTGCAGAGAGATGAAAATCAAGTTGTAGAGTTCGTACTCTGCTGTTGCGTAGAAGAAGAATAGGAAGAACATTAAACCAATAAGAATTGTCGTTCTTAAACTGTTATCTTTTCTCACCTTTGCTACTGTTGCTTCTGCGGTAGTCTTACTTGTAACAAATACTTCTGCAATGTTTATCTTAAATTTGCAACACTTACTTAATAACAACGATTTTGTAACGTCTATAAAGCGTGGCGATTTTCCGATTTTAAGTATTTTCTCTCCTTTTCATCTTTGTAAATAATTTTTGAGCCATGCATGAATCAATATTTTGAGGGGTTGTTTACCATGATGAGGTGACTCTCACTTAACCAAGGCAATTTAAATATTTTATTTTCTGTAGTTACTTCATTTAATTCACTTAATTATTGTTCTTACAGAGTTTTAAATTGTTTGCATAATTTTCCTAATTACTTGTGGTTTAATATGATAGGTTATACTTTGTTAAATCAATTGATAGTCTATGCTTAGTGAATATAATTAATATTTGAGAACATGCCTGATTATTAGTGAAATTAGAAATAAAAGGACTTAAAAGGCGAGTAGGATTTTGAGATAGTCATAACATCATTCCATCATTTATAGTAGTGGAATCCAGTCTCTTGTTTTTTTTTAAAAAAATCTTGAAATCAAATAAATATAGCCCAAATAAATTGTCATAACAAAACTAAATTAGCCCAAATAAATTGTTTAATGAGCTTGGGCTTAGTAGTTGGACTTTGGCTATGACATTGACGTAGCACTTCAGGGTCCTCATAGGAAAATCTAACCGTTGGCAAACACATAAACTTAAACAACCCTTATCTAGGTGCCCCGCTCTTTATGGATAAATCAAAAATAAAAACTGTTGAGCCAATTTTGGATAAAATGGAATACAAATTTCAAGGCTGGAAAGGAAAAGTTCTTCCTCAGTCCAGCAGAATGGTCCTACATAAATCAGTTTTAGCCAATATACCTACTTATCAGATGAGACTTTTTATTCTCCCTAAGAAATTATAAACAAGATAGGCGCCATTCAAATAGACTTCTGGTGAGGTAAAAACACAGGTACCAGAGGTTTCTATCGTAAAGCTTGGACAAGTATTTGTAAACCTATGCATGAATGTGGCTTATGATTTTGAGACGCTCACAAATTTAACTTACCAATAATTGGAAAAGTTGCATGGTGACTAGTTCAGGAACCTGATTCTCTCTGGGAAAATACTTTAAAATCAATATACTTTAAAAAAAAAGTCCCTTAAAAGTAAAACCACCTGTTAGAGCATAGATCGGTTGAACCCACCAAGCGTTGGTATGTCAAGTTTGGTTGTCATATTATAGTATCAAAACTCATCTAGAGTCGCTTGATTATTTACTAGAGTCAACTTTGTTTAGGTTAGACTAGAAAGTCTATGAATGTTGAGATGTACAAATATTACTCTGAAGACCTGAAGAATGTGACGAAGTAACGGCTGCAACGAAGACATCATCCTTCCTCTTGAGGTTAGTAATATTGACTTGATCTTGTTTCCATTCCTAACGTATCTTTGAAGTCGTATTATATTGAAAACATAACGTGCGAAGCTGTATATATAATACTCTTGCGATTAGACTTGTTCATATCATTATGATCAAACCGTCAAGGAAATATATTATGAAGTATAACGCCTATCTTATGAACTTCGTAAATACGACATCAACATAATCTATGTATCTAGTTACTTGATTATGTGTGGGATATAGGTGCGATTTCATCCTAAAAAACTATGTATTATTACATTAGTTTAAGGAAGTAGATTTATGAACTTGTTTCATAATCGAAAGGGAAATCATGAATGTGTTGGTCCGGTTATTTATTGAATATCTTTTGGATGACCAATGCTAGATGACAAGGTAGAACCTATCTTGACTTATGTTGAGAATCAAGGTATAATCGGTCATAACCTATAGTGTGTATCAAGGTGTAAGTGGTCACAGGATGATTTGGAAAGTAAAGTGTAATCAGACACAAGATATATTGGGAAGTAAGGTTTAATTGGTCACAAGCTGAATTGGGAAGCAAGGTGTAACAGATCACAAGCTACTTTGGGAAGTAAGGTGTAACCGATCACAAGCTACATTGGAAAGCATGGTGTAACCGATCACAACCTGTCTTGGGGAGCATGGTATAACCAGTCACAACTAATATTGTGAGTCATGGTATAACCGGTCCCAAGAGCAAAATCGAGTTTCCAAAGTTCACATATTTCTTCATGGTTGTGTGTGAATTAGGAATTAGGGTTTTCTAAGAGAAACTTCTAGATGTCGACATTGTTTGAACATGTACATAAACTCTTATCATTAATTGTTCAAAGATATTCCTTGATACTCAAGGTGATCCCAAACCGAAATATTGAAAAAGCATTTATTTATGATTTTCATAATATATATTTTAATTACCAACGATTAAAGCATATCATCTTGAAAAGGTTTATTAGTTAATGTGATAAACTAATAATAAAAACTTTCTAAGAGAGTTTTTGAAAATATTGTTTGGAATTTAATTGGAAACAGGAAAACCGAAATTAGGTACTTTATTGCATATCTTGAGAATATTTTCAGTTTTGGAATTTTCTTGTTGTCCAAACAACCTTGGTCTATAAATACTTGAGTTTGCATTGCATACAAACCATCCTAAGAGCCAGGAAAACTTCATTCGTGTTGTTTCTGGTGGAGTCGTCTATTCGGAGAGGAAAGTACCCTAATTAGCATAAATCTCTTACGACCCCTCGTTTAAAGACTTCCGTGGGATCAAGAAGCTCTATGAGTACCGTTGGTGGGAAACTAGATAATTACGTTGTTATTTTAGTTTTCGATTATTGATTTTTGATTGACTAACGGTTGTTGAAAATTTGATTGCACCTAGTTTGATTCTTCTTGAGAGCCTTCTCTTCTGACATAAGGGTCACTCAAACTAGATCAAAGTAACGACGGGATCTTTAGAACCATTTGCGGATCTAAAGACATCTTGTGATGATCCACTGTTAAGAAACTCCGTTCTGTATATGATTGGTCACAAGAGGATTCAAGTTTGGGTTTTGCAGGTTATTGAGAATGCAATTGAAGATTTAAAGACGGAGAAGATTTTCTAATTAGTTTTCGTATCTTGTGAATTTGTGCACACATCTTGATCGTCTAGGATCCAACTAGAATTGTGTTTGTCTTTGATATACTTGATTGTCTAGTTGTGTAAGATCGACATCACCTTATAGTTACTGTTTGAGTTCTATATTGTTTGATTGCGAATCCGGAAATTGGTTATTTCGGTAATCAAGGTTTGAATAGATCTAACCAGACAAAGGAGTTTATTAGTTTAAACAGAAGAGCCTTTGTTGACAACTTAATTATATCTCTCACCAAAGATTGAATAGAGTGGTTACCAAAAAATTTTAATCATTTTCTATTTGGAATACGGGGATACTGAGGAAACTAGGTAGCTAGGGGTAGTCTACTTGGTCTCAACTATACGAAGTTGGCACTAGATTTTGTATAACGGTTTAATTATGAAAGTATTCAAAACTGGACTAGGTCCCGAGTTTTATTTTTTGCATTTGCGGTTTCCTCGTTAACAAAATTTTGCTGTGTCATTTAGGGGTGTAAATAATACCCGAAAATACTCGGCCTTCCTGTACCCGCCTGACCTCGCATGTACCCGAAGTAGCCCAAAGCCTGTTATGGCCCGTGATGGGCAACCCGGCCTGGCCTGGATTAATTTATTGGGCGGTTTCGGGCTTTGCAATTAATTATGATGCCCGGCCTGATACCCGGCATGGTGCCCGGCCTGAAACCCTTCTATGTGCCATTAATCATTTAATATCCTCTTAAAAAGACTTAAAAGTTACCATTTTATAATTGTCAATTTTCTGTCAAGAAAAATAAAATATATAGTTGTTTTTACTTATAATTAGCCTTTTAAAAACATTAATGGTAATAAATTTTCTTATTAGAAAGTTTATTGTACTCTAATTAATTATTTATTATAAGCTAAAATTAAAAGTTTGTCATTGTAATTTAAATATAAAATAATACTATCATTTACGATATGCAATGTTAGAAAGGAAAGGATATTGTATTAAAAATAAATACATTTAATACCATTCATTTGAAAATTTAAACTTAAAATAAAAGAATTTTTTTTCAAAATAGTGGCATGTCCGACCCGATCTGGCCCGCCCGTATAAAAAACGGACTTTGGACGGTCTTTGGGTAGCAAATTATCTACTTTTACCCGGCCTACCCGGCCTGAATTTGTTTACGGGCTCACAAATGTTAAGCCTGGCCTGCCCGGCCTGTCTTAGTTTTTGGGCCGGGCGGCCTGGCCTGCCCGAATTTACACCCCTAGTGTCATTTACTTTATTATTCCGCTATTATAATTCGTTTATTATAATTTAAAGTAAATACACTTGTACGTTAATTCCTAGTCACTTGATATTGATCATATAGTGTTTTGGTTTAATACCGTACCTATTATCGAGTGAACATTTTGTTGTTGTATTGTAACGATTTCATATCCATAAACGATCACACAAAGTGTATACCATAGTTGTCGTATTGTCTCGACTTTTTTCCATAGACGATCACACTTGGTATCGGACTTAAAGGTTGATATTCGAAAGATTGTGGTGTATTTGGGTACCCTCATCTTTTCACCACCGGATAAAGGTTCATAGACTTGAAAATATTTGTGTAAATGTCAAGAGCTTATTAACCAATACAGTATATGGGAAGTAGAGAACGGTCTTAATATCAATATTTGGGAAGACAATGGGGTCCCGGGTATAGATGAAAATATAATTCAGTATCATATCCCCTGTAATAATTTTATAACTTGTGGCAGATCTTATAGATCTTATCACTAAAAAGTGGAGTTTCCCTCCCATCCACGCTTCATTTCCAACATGCAGCTTCAAAAATCAGCGGAATCCATTTGTTTCTAGATAAATCAAATACTCAAAAACAAGATAAGCTTAGATGGACCTTGACAAAATCAAGAGTATGCATTCTTAAATCAATGTATGATAAGCTTAATGAGGTAGGAACATAAATTGTCAGTTTATCTCTGCCGGAAACTTTCGGGATAACTCTGTGGAAATTTAACATTTCACAGACCATAAAAGTTTTCTTCTGGAAATGTATCTAGAATTCTCTTCCAACTAACACAAAATTATTTGGAAAAGTTAAAGACATTGATCCTTCTTGTCCAACGTGTGGTAAAGAATTAGAAACAATATAACATTTGTTATTTCATTGCAGATTTGCTAAATCTATTTGGGAACAAGAACCGAATCCAATAAGAATTCAATTTTACCCAGCTACTAAGATCCTTCGACCTATGTAAAATTTGGTTTCACAATTCAAACCAGGTAATAACAATAGGATTGCTTCTAACTAAAATATGATGATTCATTTGGAAAGAGAGATGTAACAAAGTATTTGAAGAAGATTCAAAAATAGCTTTTCAGTTGTCTTTAGATATCCAGAGAGACATTTTATATTGGTCTAGAAAAACCTTTCACAAAAAGGACAAAAACAACTCTAATAAGAAACCTAAAACCCCATGGACAGCTCCAGAGTCTCATTGTCTTTAGATCAATGTAGATGCACCATGGTTTTTAGAATTCTCTTATTCTAGTTTTGCTTTAATCCTAAGAGATGATGCAGGTGAAGTTAGAAAAGGAAGAGCAGGACCATCATCAAGCACAGGCCCGCAAGAAGCAAAAGTTGTAGGTATACTGCAAGCAGCCTAATGGGAAAAGGAGAAGAACAGTAAGCATCTCAGTATCGAGGGTGACTGTGAAAGTCTGCTCAACCGTCTCATTAGAAAACCATCAGAGGTCTCATGGTGCAGCAAAATTATTTTGGAGGAAGCAGATAAAGTAGCAAGCTATTGCACAATTTTTTTGGATTTTTCTTTTGTTTCTAAGACATGAAATGCAGTAGCGTATTCCTTACCTAAATTTGCAAGAATTTTAAATTCTGAAATGGATTGGTCTCACAATCCCCCGACAAAACTCTTAATAGATAAATATAATATAAGGAGGAACCTACCTTCTATATTAGATGACTCTACTATCTCTATCTATCAAACCAGAGAAATCAATCAAGATTATTAAACCATGGTGATGATTTTGATCAAATCGCATCTGAAATCGAAAAAAATCATGCTTCTTAGCATTCGATTCTTGTCAGAAATTTGGTATTAGTTTGATTTAGTTTTATTTTATTTTTTTCCGAATCATTTTTCTATCTCATTGTTTGAGTCAAGACTTGACTGAGGTTTTGTTTTCAAACCTTACTAATTCTTATGAGGTTAACAAGTTTTTTCATCGCACCCTAAATTCAAATCCTAACTTTGAAAAAAGTAAAAATTTGAGATACTAATATGAAGATAACGTAGATGAAAAAAAAAAAAGAATAATTTGCAAGAAAAGATTAAATACAGAGAGATTTCTGCAGACATGATTTATAAAAGAATTATAAACAGATGTACCCCTATATTTACATCCGACTTAAAAATGTATCCCCGTTTTTTTTCCCATTTACAAATATACACCTGTTCTCAGTTTTCCATCCATCTCTGTTACCTTTTTGAATTTCTCGTGAAAGTCAGTCAACATCTCGTTGACCGAGATGAGATGTTTAATGTAATATTATAGTTTTGTCCTTTAGGTTCAGCACTTTTTCTTCTTTCTCAAAACAAAAGATAGTTGCATTTTTTAAATCAAGGAGCCGGTGGGAGCTGAGGGATAGTCGCGGCGTGAAATTGGAATTGTACAGAGAAGTAGAGATGGTTGAAATCGAGATGAGGTTGGTGACTGACGTCTTGTTCTTTATCTTTCGACCAACTGAACTAAGAAGTGAAACTGGTGATTATGTGGCAAGGATTTGCTTTTGTGATTTCGTAATTATTTTCGAGAGGTTAAAAAGGGGTATCAGAAATTAGCACCATCACGGGAATTGGCGTAAGAAGCAATTGCTGATTTGGGTTCAGATTTGTTTTACTTTTGGACTGATTTTATGCCTGAAAAACAGCGCTGAGTGGCCACTTTTCCGATGGTTTTAGGGCGATGTTTGGTCGAGATTAAGTTGTTGTTGGAGTTCATAAATGGTTATGAATGTGTGGGGTGGATGAATCTCATATTTTCAGGTCAATACAACTATAAAGAGGAGCCCAAATCAGTCTCAAACATACCTTGAGACGAACATAAAACTGCCCAGAAATTGTCCAAGGAATTGCCTGAAAGAAGAATTCAAGAGAGGCAGAAAATGGAAGGTTAAGATGTTGTGGACGAACTTTTGTAATGGCCTGGATTTGTTTTGTCCTGGTACAATGGGAAGTGTTGAGTTGGTTGCAACCAGATGGGGAAGAAATCAAAAGACCAAGAGAAAGCAAGCTAGTGTAGTGGGTCGAGTTTTAGATGGTTAAAAGGTGCTTTTGACGCGCTGTTGGAATAATGGTTAGATGGCTGAAATGTTCAAGTACAATGGAAATGGAATCAAGCTTCGAATCGAACTGGTGGTGCTATACATATGTCTAGAAAGTGACACGTACGTCTTTCATTATTAGTCAAAACAGTGCCCAAAATAGAAAGTGGCATGTACGTCTTTCATTCAACAAAAAAGCTCTTAATATATTTAGCTAGACTACCTAGATTACGAGTGATGTGAATGAGGGTCGTATATAAGAACCCCGTCTTACTTGTTCTTTTATCAAGTTTTGTTCTGTTTCCAAAACTACTGAGTCCTTATGCGGTTATTTTTAATAAATTCAACCATATGCAGGTATAACGTACAAAATTTGTAAACTCTATACTAGTAACAAGGACAAATATTGATAAATGGCGAGGGGTATTGATCAGTACATAATAACATAGTAGAAAGACAAGAGGATTGAGTAAAACCCTACCAAAGTAACTTCTTCTTTTTTCATGTAAAAAGTAGGCAGTACGATGGAACTTTAGTTGAGCTTATTGAGTCTGATGTTGGTATATATCAAAGTTAGGAGACGGACAGATCTAAGTTAACGAATGAAATCCGCGAGTTGTACAGATAACGAACGAATGAACTCAGTGATGTGAAGGACTCAACAGTCTTTTCAGTGGACTTAACTGTATATATGGAGGATAACTTTCCGTTAGCCGTTTTATCAAAAAAAAGTCAAAACAGGATACATCTGTAAAAGTGAAAAAAACGGGGATACATCTGCATGCGCACAAAAAAACAGGGATACATCTGTATTTCACCCTTTATAAAAGGAATGAAGTAAAAGTTTTATGTTGGGTTTAGTAAGAGTTCATATAATGTAGTACTAGTTTACATCGAGATACCTTAAATTCTCAAAATATTTATCGTTTTGGATGAATGTTAAAATATGAAAATGAAAGTTGTATCGTGTTATTATTGGTTTTAAAAAAAGTAAAATTTTTAAAAAAAAAAACGGTTCTTTTTGTAGTTTTACAAAGAGATCGTAATGCGCGGCCCCGTTTGTAGGGGTGCACAAATTTACTCTATGGTTATGTTTTTCCGAGACATCCAAATGAGAATTGCACCGAAGATCCCAGTCGCCAGTGGAGATGCTCGCTCGCTCGCTCGCTCACTCCCTCTGTCTATAGTAGTATAATAAACCAAGAGCATCTTATCTTCCCTTACTTTCTCTCTCTTGGTCTCCGTTAATATCTCGAATTGATCGGATAGAATTTAGCCACGCTGTTTAACCGACTCTCCATATCTCTCTCAAAATGGGATGTTGTGGAGAGGAAGAAGTAGATGATATTTTTAAGCAACTCATCCCACACAACCAATCCGAAAGCCAAGCTGAATCCATGGCAGATAATGGATCTTATGAAGTTGTGATTTCACCTATCAATTCAAATTTCCATGCACTGATTTGCAAAGACATACTTAGAAGCATATTTGAGTTATTACCTTCATCAGATCTAGCTAGAGCTGCTTGTGTATGTAAAGTATGGAATTTAGTAGCTTCTGATCGAGAAATTATGACTAGTAGTTTTAAATCGTTATGGAAATTGAAGCGTGTTGTTGGTAACCCTAGTTCTGGTAGTTTCTGGAGAGATAATAGTATTGGTAAATTTGCTATTTCTCATCGATTGGTTCGTGGTGATTCTGTTACTAGCCTTGCTGTTAAATACTCCGTTCAGGTATTTCTTACCATCCATATATATGTGTAGTTTCACTGTTTAGTAGATATTGGTTTTGAGTAATATGATTAATGGTAAATTGTGGGTTGGAAATTGGGAAATCGTGTATGAACCTTATAGTTTATGCAGCTAATGAAGAAAAACTATGCAATTCGAAAACCTGAAAATTGCAAAACGTCAGTGTGGTTATGTTATAATTCTCGTGCTAGGGAGAGAACATCTTCTTTGAGGTGGGAGCATTCGGGTGTTTTGTTTTTACTTTATAAGGTCTGGTATCTCTATGAGTTTGACGAATAGATACTCCCTCCGTCCCACTATTAAGTGACCTAGTGTATAACTAAAAATTTAGTTATACACTAGGTCACTTAATAGTGGGACGGAGGGAGTATTAGACAAAAAACATTGCCTTTTGAGAATGGATGCATAATGCTCATGCAATGGGGCAAATTTTTTTTTTGTCCCACTCTTTCTAGGGTACCTCTCAAGAGTGTATCTGGATCAGAAGAAAAGACAAAGAAAGGCAGAAAGACCATAGGGAAGACGCCTTTATTTCGTAACTACAAACAGTCTTGTCAAATCTACTAGAAATCTAGAATGCATCCTTAGATTAGAAAGTCAATAAATTAATGGTGCTAAGGGGGAAATTACTTTGATAGTTTAGGGCTTTGCTTCGGGGAGAGGTGCCAGACATCAGAGGGTAGGTGCTTTTGAGTTGCTTCACAAAATGGTATTTATAAGAGCTTTGTGGGCTTCTATGAATTGACAGTAGATATAAGTAAGTTAACAAGGTTTTATGTGGGATTCAGTGTCATTGATTTTGCAGTAATTTCTTTCACCTTGGATCCTTGGTTTTGTTTGCATTACATTCATTTGCTAAAGAGTACTTTAAAATTTGCAATTCGTCCTTAAGAATCTGTTTGCTTCAATGCATTTGTTTGCATCGTTTGAAAATGTGTAACTTTTCCAGTTTGTCCTTAGATTCAATGTACTTGTTTGCCTCACTAAGAATCTGTTTGATTCGTAATTTGTAGCAGAAAATATCTGACATGGCAATATTATTTACGTTATATGGTTTATGCAGGTGACAGACATAAAACGGTTGAACAATATGATGAGTGAACACGGAATATACTCAAGGGAGAGGTTGCTAATCCCGGTTTGCAACCCGGAAATTCTTCTAAATGGGACATGTTACATTGAGATAGATGCCCATGCAAAAAGGGAAGTTGCTGTTATTTATTTGGATGGTGAACCTGATCCTGAGGGAAACCACAACTGTTTATTGGAAGGCAGCCAGTGGTAGCAGCAGAGGTAAGAGAAGGGTTCTTGAGTCTATGAAGAGAAGTATGCGAGTGGATGATGGGACTGTGGAGTACTACTGGTCTATTACGAATGGCAACCCTCGAGCTGCATTTTCAGAGTTCTCGGAGGATCTTAGGTGGGAGCACCAGTCTGGATTACTCTAGGTATATGGTACATTGGACAAACTGAGTGTGTCCTTCTGAGCATCTGGGGACTTTTAGATAAATCAAAAAAGGTTTATGCTATTTAATCTTGCCGGGCCAAAAAAAAGTCCTACAATTGCTGGAATTTTTAAGTGAACCAAAAAGGAGTTAAGTACAGTTCTGTACCATATTTCAGTATCTTGCGTGTAGATAATATTACACATGTACATGTCAAATAAATTGCTGACATATTAGTAGTCAGTGGTCTACCTGTGATGAAAGATAAATTCTGTTATTTGTTTTTGGTCTCAGCTCTTGCTAATTTGTTATCCCATATTTCAGTATCTGGACTGGAACAAGTTCAGAGGTTTGGAAAGGGCTAATTTGTTGTGATCTCAATTATTTCGACAATGTCGAGCTAAGAGTAAATATTCTTTAAGTGCGTTACATCGCCTTCGTGGCTATTAGGCAGTGACTAATGTAAACCTTATTGGTACTAGTCCAACTGCATGTGCATAGTTTACTTTTTTAACAACATCAAATTCGTGATATTTTTTTTCGTAAAATAAAATTCAATATTCTTATTTGTACTCATTACATAGATAATTCAAAGAGGTTCCCTCGTTACGTAGGTAATTCAGAGAGCTTTCCAAATATTAAGGTTGAGATGTTTGTATTTACATCTAACTTATCCGTCCTCTCAATGATCACACACGACCACCTTCCTAACCAGCAGGAGTAAGATAATTTGTTTTCTTTTGAAAATCAATTGTTCGTGTCAGTTAGGAAATTCATTCAAAACCCGCAACTGAATTCTCAATTAAATATCAAAAAATGATCTAACAACTTTAAACAAACTTGTTAAGCCTCTAAGAAAGTGAAACATGGCGGTTAGTCAGTTACAATTTATTGAAAACCCAACAAAAATCAGTTTAAACAAGATTATAATTTGAAAGAAGATTTTTGTTAAAGGGAGAGCAAAAGGTGATCCGAAGAGAGCGAAAATCGTAATTGACTCGCTGATTCGGACATATCCGATATAATTTTATAACTCCGCCCAGACTACCCCTATTAAATATTCACACATATACTTCCCGCACAACTCCACCACCAGCTGATCAAGAAAAAAAAACAACCACCAGTACCACCGTCGTTCCACCATCCTTCAGAACATCGAAGTTTTTATTTTTGAACCAAAAAATGCAGAAAGGTATACCATTAAGGAACAATTAAATGCAAACACAAGAAGCAATAGTAAATCCCGATGCTATGGTGCGTATTTGAACTTTAAGAATTAGAATCAGTATCAAAGACCGAGTTTTGCCATAGCTTGACAAGATGAACACTATCCATGTGAGTTCTCGTAAACTATTGGATCCAATGGTTACTGCATCCAATTTTGATTTCATTGGTAAAACGAAACATTCTCTGATCTTTATTTTATAGGAAATTAAAGATTGATCACAAAGTAGAAATTTATAGATGCTTCACAAATTTCGTCTTATCTGGTAAAGATTCTTTTTCTAAGAGTCGGAGAAAGAAAGTGACGAGAGCGGTGGTGTTTTCTAGGGTTTGGAGTAGTGAAGGTGTTTGGAGAATGGGCGTCTTTCGTTTGTTCAGTGGGTGGAAGCATCGAGGGTAATTTGTGTCTGAGTTATAAAATTATATTGGATAGGTCTAAATCAGCGAGTCAATTGCGATTTTCGCTCTCCTCGGATCACTATTTGCTCTCCCTTTAACAAAAATCTTGAAAGAAACAAACAAAAATTAAGAGACTTTGAACTTATTTTTTAGGGGTATTTTACATTATCTCCCCTTCAAAGATTGCTAATTAAGAAAACCTCTCATAGAGATTAAATATTTGAGAAACCTTCTATCCTTAGGTTTTTCACCCCTTTTCTAGTTAGTTGAGTCACTAGCTTTCTCCTCCTAGATTAACGTTCCGCGTGACTTTTCAACCAAAATACTCTCAGTTTGACTTTCACACTGGACGACCAAGGATGAATGATCTTTACGGTCTGATTTGACCCAAAAATGATCGTTCAACAGTCGAATTTTCTCTCTGAGGTCAGACTGTATAACCAGTTATCTAATAACTGAAATCATCCCACTAAAAGAAAAATCTCCACTCTTACAAGCCGAAGAGTAGAACATTCGTTGCTAGTAGATCAAGCTCTACATGCGATGGGGGATTCATCATCAGATTATACCTGCAGTGTAAGTAGATTCACCATTAGAGGAGGTAACTCAAAATACTATATTCATAGAGAGGAGGATATTAACTTGTGCTCCCTCCGCTGCAAAGATCATTAATAGCTGATATGAAACCAAAAAAAAAAAAGATCGAAAAACATAGTAGCATAACATACTTTTCTCTTAAACCAAAAAAAACGTGATATCGCAAGTTAATCAAAGCCTCCATCTTGGTGGTTTAAAGATTTGAGAATGTGGTCGGTTGTGCTATCTCATTCCATCAGGCATGGATCCATACATACTCTGGTAGTTACCAATAGTAGCAGACCTTGTAGCTGACTTTGTGGTGAAGACCTTCCTCCGCCCCTTCCTTGTGGTGTAGTTGTTGTTGTACCAAACAACAAATATTCAAAAACTATACCTCTACCAGGTGGTGGTGGTGCAACAACGACTCTCCCTCCTCCTTCTGGTTGTTGTTGTTATGGTGGTGGTGTAGCAAATCTTCCCCTTTTATTATGGTGGCAGTGGTGGTGCAGAAGCTCCGCTCCTTCCTTGTGTTGGTGAACACCTCTGCCTCTGCCTGTTCCACTACCAACATATGGTGGTGCACCAGTTTTCTTGGATGAGCAAGTCCTCACATTGTGTCTTAAAAACCAACAATGGTTGTAAGCTCTTTTTCCCTTCTTGTTAGATTCTTCACCTTCAATATCAGACCTAATTCTCTTGATTCTTTGTTCTGTCTTTTCCTTGGACTTAGGTCTAATCACTTCCATTCAAATGAATTGAATACAACATTCAATATTTCACCAACTCGACTGACCCACAAAACAACATTTATTAAATTGGATGAGTTAGTACAACTTACCTCAACCCAGTTATCTTCACTAGCACATGGATTCACGTGTTCTGCATATGTTTTTTCTAGTATGAAACTTTGTGATAATCATGCACCAAGCTTCCAGTAAAGGTTTAGATCTTTCATCCAATAACCAACTATTGAAACTTTCAAAAAATTTGTTGGTTAAGTGTTCACATTTGGAAGTAGTATCAAATGTAGATCTAGCCCATTGGTGTGATGGAACATCTTGAGACCACTGATGTGCCATAATATCCATGTACCTATGATGATCTTTGTACTTATATGACTTTCTTGCACCTAATGTCATTGTTTTCATATCAGTTCCCTTGTGTTTCATCATGAAATTTTCAAACACGTGTCTAAAACAAATCTTTGCCTATTTGTAGAAAAGACAACTTGAAGTGCTGGAACTAACCCCTTATGTCTATCACTAATGAATGTGATGTGTTCGTCTGCACGTCAAAATTAATTTACTTTCTCACTACCTAAGATTTATTATGAAGTACTAGATAAGAACGGATCGTTCCTACTGAGAGGTCTAGGTCGTTTTTTGTTACGATTACTTATATGGAACAAGGGGGGATTTTCTGATTTTATCTAATTTAAACTACACTAAAAGCTAACAAGGAAAATTAAATAACCAAATCAAACTAGTAAATCACAGATATGAAGATATTGGTCAAGGATTTGGTATTCATTCACAAACATGTATTTGTAACAATAATTAGAATTGATATTTAATCTCAACTTAATCAAAATCCCTATGATACCTTGATAGCAAGGATATCCCGCTAATTTCCTGATTTCATCACACTTACATAGAACGACGCAAGTATGAATTCTATCTAGAAAATAACCTAACGTGGAAAGTGCACTAAATAAGTTTAATTCCCTAAAAGCATTAAGTTCCGTGAAATCAGGCTTATCAAAGTAATTTAACGTGTAAAAGCACTAATCCAATTTAACAAAGGTTATGATCCACTAGTGACTACTAGGATGTATACAAGGAATATTCACAATTATGCTACTTGTAATTAGAATTATTTAACGTTTACATATTGAAAACCCTAATCTAGCAATAGAGATGAAACCAAACTCTATTGATTCCAGACTCAACTAAACAAGCATTCAAATCGCGTAACAATATTAACAATGAATCGTAAGGGATAAAGTATAGAGACAAACTAATTTATTGAATCAAAACTCATGTTTGAAAACCCAACTTATTCTTTAACAAAAAGAAAACTAGCTAAACATGTCAACGGAGTTCATCACAAGAAGAAATAAGAAAAAACATGTCTAAACCTTAGAAAACAAATAGTAGAGGATATAATAGGAATAAAACCCTCTCTTTTATAGTCCTCAAATTCCAAAAGGATACCATTCTTTCCAAATTTAGGCCAATCCCTCACAATCATCCAAAGTCCATGTCCATCTACTTGTCCACCAAGCCCATATATGAAAAGCATCTCTCTCGAATTGTGTGCCAAAACTGTCGCCGGAAATTTACCGGAAATTACCGGAGTAATCCTATCAGTAGCCTGAATATGCTCTGTCCAGTCAACGAAGTCAAACTAACGACTCTGCTGAGTGTAACAGTCTCTAACATTCAGGAATGAAGAGTCAACTACCGAGTCAGATGGTCTGATTCGGCTGATTGGGTCTTACTCACTGAGCTAGGTTGGATCAGTGAGTCAACTCGGCCGACTGATATTCAGCCAGAGTTTTGTCTGTTTCTGTGTAATTCCCAACCCATTTCTGGCCATACTCAAATATTTCCCTGCATAAATTACCACAATCATTCCTAACAAACATCCAATTCTACTCCAACTTCAAACTCTAAGCCATTCTATTGCCAGTTCCATCTTATTCTACACATTATTCATTCATTCAGACCTCCCTTGCACAATTCAAGTACATACTGCAACAACAACAACACAATTTAATTGGTCAATTCATATCAGCAAAAACTCTTCAAACACCACGGACTCAAGCACAACCACAAACTCATTAAAAGAACAACTCCAAATACCTGCTTAAACCTTGAAACCAATGGAAATCCTTGTCAGTTCAACTACACAAAGCAACAACACTATTTACTAGATGACCTCTGCCACGGTGGGACGGCCGACCAAATTTTTTTACGCAAAACTAAATTTTATACACAGAATTTAGTAGATTATGGCACGGGCGGAAGCAATCCCGGTGATTTTTGCCAAGGCGAACTACCATAATGGCACGACATTGACTGAAACGACAATGGCGGTGGCGGTCATATCTCTATTTTTCTTATAGTTTTAGGTCTTGTAGATTTTAACAAATAAAAGATCCAAAATTCGTATGGTTGGTTTGATGCGAGAGTAACGATTGCAGTCGATGTTTTTACATCAAAGGGGTGGTTTAAGTTTGACACGTTTTTTCCACATGCTTGACATTTCACATCTATTTTTTTACGGTGGTGCTATTGATAGCACAAAACACCACTCTACTCACAGCTCACAACATTTGAACCCTACATTTCTCAAATGGTGTACCCCTTTTTCTAACGATGGGTCCTGGCTGAATAAATTGGACCACTACATGTGCAACACCTAGCATTTGAGTGGTGATTAGTGTGGTGATTATTTACTTGGACACGTCATTACTTAAGATCCTCGTCAGTGTGGATGATTTTTTACTAAAGGTGGAAGAGACCAGAGACATGTCATACTCATCCCTTCTATTGAATAAGGCAAAACCACACACCGTCGACGTAGTAAAAACCATTAGATCCATCTTCCCAACTCCCTCAACCAATTGCGAAAAAAATTTGTGCAAAGCAGCATCATGCCTCACCGCTTATTGAATTTCTTGGTTGAAAACTTTACTGGAGAAAAAAGAAAAGGAGAAAAGGAGCAGCAGAAGAAGATTTAAAGAGGTGGAGGAGATATTATACGGAATAGAAATGAAGTTGATGGAGGAGAAGATCATATTCTGGAGGAGTTGCCGTCAGTAAGGGAAACAACAATGTGTCGATCTTGGAATTCATCTTGATTATCTGTTTGTGAAAGTAGTTTCGCTATAAAATTGAAAATCAAAACGTAATTATTGTGGTTTGTGAATTTCTAACACCAGTAATGACCCATTCTTAAAGTAAAATATGATATGTTTGTCGAATTTCCTTCAAGGGGATTTTTAAATTAGATTTTAATTTGAGATATTTCTTTGTCTTTGATGCGTTTAATCTCCATTATTTTCAAATTTTGATTTTTCATAAAATTTGGTGGTGGTGTTGCTGGTGAAAAGAAAACGAAGGTAGTGCTGGTGTTAGTGGTGGTGTGGGCTATGGTACTGGTGGTGAAAGATCACTGAATAAGGTAGATTTGGTACTGTAATGATGGCGGCTATGGTGGCGGTGCTGGTTATGTTGTTGCCGATGGTTTCGTGGTGGCAGTTGTGAAAGATCATTGAATAGGGTGGAGATTTTAATTACTGTGTAAAGTGGAGATGGAGATTGAAGGAGGTGGAGGAGAGTGGTGGTGTTTCCCCTTCCACCAAAAGTTATCGAAGAGACTGGTGTTGCTGGATAGTACGGTAGAAAAAACAGATTAGAAGATTGGAAGAAGAAAAATGGGAGAAAATAAATATTTTGGAAGTGGCCGGATTCGACCCCGGGACCTCTAACTGTATTCCGTGTTTTTGTTCTTTTTATTTTACAAAAATGTCCTCAAACATTGTAATTATTTACATCTGTTTAAGGAAGGAAAACAATCAAGGAGGGGCGTGAGGTCCTCTCATCGTTGAACCAAATCCAATATTTTTTGTGAAATTGGAAAAAAAAAGTCATGTCTCATTTGACACAAAGTCACAATATATAGATTCCTCCCTCAATTCGCTCGGTCGGCCTAATTATCCAGTTTCTTGACTCAACCACAACAAACCCATTCCTCTTTATCATTTAGATTCAACAACAATATGATCAAATCTACCAGCACAACACCATTTAACCTAGCTGTTAGAGAACAACTCAATTGAACCCACCAAGCATTGGTATGTCAAGTTTGGTTGTCATATTTTAGTGAATCAAATCTCATTTTAAGAGTCGCTTGATTATGTACTAGAGTCAACTTCGTATAGGTTAGCTTGAAAGTATTAGGATATGAGACATTACAAGTATTGCGAAGACTTGAAGAAGTGAAGAAGTAAAAAGATACAACGACAACAACATCCTTCCACTTGAGGTTAGTGATATTTGACTTGAACTGTTTCATTCCCTAATTTATCTTTCAAGTCGTGCATATTGAAAACAAAACTGCGAAGCATGAACGCTCTAGATAGACGTAGTATTAAGGAATACAATATGAAGTTTATTGCTTAACCATTAAACTTTGTAGATAAAACATCGACATAATCGTTTAAATGCAATTGTGATTATGTATGGGTATGAGGTGAAGATTTCATCCTAGGAAACAATGTTTTACATGTGTTTTAAGGAAGTAAGCTCATAAACTTGTTTATGAATCGAAAAGGAAATCGTCAGGCGTTATTGGTATTGTTATTCATTGCATATCTTGTGAACAACCAATATGTGTGATTTAGTATAACCCCTCATGACTTGTTTGTGTTCTTGGTAAAACTATTCACAAAGGCCTGACTTATGTATTGGTATGACTTTTATTAGTGAAACCGATCTTAAGTAATCACCTGAGATGGTATGATCGAGTTTGTAATTTGTGTATGACCGAATCTGGGTAAAGGGGAACCGATCCTAGTAAGAGGTGCAACACATCACAAAGGGGAATCGATCCTTGTATGAGGTGCGGCAAGTTTGTAGAAGAAATGGGAACCGATCCTATGGACATGTGCAACACGTTTTAGACAAAGGGGAACCGATCCTATGAACATGTGCAACACGTTTTAGTTAGATACCATATATATGTGGGGAATCGATCCTAGTACCTAGTCAACCGAATTTTGGAAAGCTAGTGTGACTATGCACAGTACTCACATGGAGGTAGAACCGAAACTTGTTTTGGTAGAACCGTTAAACCCATGATTTGTGATTGAGTGTTCTTGATCAATCACATAGTTCTTGAAAGTCAGATGAACCAATTCTAAACTTGTTTGGAAGTGTGGCAAATCGGTTTCAAGGTTGTAAGTATGAAAGAGGACTTACAAAATAAGGATGTCGACATACTTTGAACACGTACAATAATGTTTATCTTTTATTGTTCAAAGTTATTCCTTAATAGCTAAAGGAAGAAAATCCCACGATCGAAATATAAATAAGTTAAGAATCTTTTATTTAAGGTTGTTAATTTTATTTTAGGAAAATGAGAATTAGTAATGTGCATTTACTAGTTGAGATTTTCCAAAGAGATTTTCGGTCAATATTTTGGACAGAGCATTTCCAGGAATTATGGAAACCGAATTTGGAATATATTGCATATCTTGAGAATATTTTCGGTTTTGGAAATTCCTTGGTGTCCAAACTTCCTTGTCTATAAATACTTGAAGTTTGCATTTCTAGCAAATTAATCCATCGTGACAACAAACTTCCTCAGTTGTGTTGTTACTGGTGTAGCCGCCTATTCGGAGATGAGAGTAACCTAATTAGGCGAAATCTCTTACGACCGCTCAGTTTAAAGTCTTCTTTGGGATTGAGAAGCTCTATTCGTACTGTTGGTGGGAAACTAGATAATTGCGGTTTATCTTGTGTTTTCGATTGATTTGATTGACTAACGGTGGTTGAACTTTGGTTGCGCCTAGTTTTTTTATGCTTGAGAATCTTCTCTTATGATATAAGATTTACTCAAACTAGATCGAATTTTCGACAGGGATTTTTAGACTGTTTTTAGTTCTAAATACGATCTTGTGATAATCCATTGTTAACAGACTCCATTCTGTGCGTGATTGATCACAAGAGATTCAAGTTGTTGTGTGCAGGTGTTTATTGAAGATCTAAGAAGATATTGAGGATTTATGATCTGGGGTTCATAATCTTTGGTGTGCACAATACTTGTTTCGGTATAAGAGGATCCAACTATAATCGGTTTATCCTTGTGGTAGATTGGATTGATTAGTTGAGTAGATCGGCATCAATACAATTCGTTGTGATTAAAAGTATTGTTTGCAAAATGTTAATAATTACCTTTGGTAGTTGAGAATAAGATAGATCTAAGAACCTAATGAAGGAGTTTATTTGAGATAAACAGAAGAGCCTTTGTCGAACTCACATCACTTGGTTGAAGAGAGTTGATACCAAACAGATTTGTTGTTCCTTTACCGTTTGGAATACGAACCAAAGGAATTGTTCCAAGTAATGACTTATTCATAAGTTGGAGGAGTGGGAATACAGACGGAACTAGGTGAACTATAGGTTTAGTTGCTTGGTCTCAACTATACGAAGTTGGTTTAATTTTATGTAGCGGCTTAATCCTGAGAGTATTCAATTCTGGACAAGGTCCCGGGGTTTTTCTGCATTTGCGGTTTCCTCGTTAACAAAATCTTGCCGTGTCATTTACTTTTATTTTCCGCATTATAATTGTTTTATTATAATTAAAGTAAATTACACAAACGTTAATTCCTATTTACTTGATAAGCAATCCTATTGTGTTTGGTTAAGTCCGAACCTTTTTATCAAGTAAACATACTTCGTTGTTGTATTGTCTCGATCTCATATCCATAGACGATCACACGAAGTGTGAACCGATTAGTTGTATTGTCTCGACTCAGTCCATAGACAATCACTTTCGGAGAAAGGATTTATAGGTAGGAAAAGTTTTATCTTGAGGTATATTTGGGTACCCTCGCCTTTTCAATTGGTATCAGAGCAGGAAAACACGAAAAGATCTAACAATCTGTGTTTGGTGCGATCCAACCTATAAGAAATTGAATCTTTGTCTGATTCAGTTAACGTGATGGCAAGATTAGATGACTCAAAATTGTTTGAAGAAATGTTAAACACTGAAATTGTTGAGTCGCTTCGATCCAAAGAATTTTGGACATTCGACGAATGTCGCTTATACCTTAATCTCAGTGAAGATGCTTCTGGCAAAATCGACAAAAAAATATCTGAATTTGCGGAAATGGAAATGCAACTCTCTGACTTAAAAAATGAGATTAAGATATATGAAAAAAAGGAAGATGAGTCACTATCTAAAACACTCAAGATCCTTGAAGACTCTAGTAGAGTTCAAAATGAGGTTTATGAGTTCCTCAAAGAACTGGACAACTCAAACAAAACTAATAACTCTAAAGGAAATCATCTCATCCATGAGTATTTAATGAATTATACCTTAGAGGAATTTGATATTCTTCGATATGACTTTCTTGATAATTCTTCAGAAGAATTCTCTCTCGAAGATTACAATGACTCAGATATAGTTTGTGAGTCTACTAAAACTGGTCTTAACTTGTCCAGTGAAATTTTGTTGACTGATAACCTCATGTCAACGCCTAGCTTGTCCAAATTGTCAAAACCGTGACAACTTGTTATTGATCAAAGGACCGATCTTTGGACATCCCTTATCAAGGTTCGGTATGTGGTGTTTGATCCTATTTGGATCTGGATCCATATCCAAATACAAAATAGAATTTGTGATAAAAACAAAGAAACATGGGACTATCTCTTTCTCTATCATCGTCGGTTTCAAAGGAACCCCTACAACATACAAGGGTTCGAAAGCTTCTCACTTGTGATTTTTGCATGTTCGAATCAAGCGGAAATCTTTGGTTCAATCAACCCTAAGTTGCAACAAGAACAAAGGGTTTTTCTAAAATCGCTCCAATTCAACTCAAACAAGGAGAATCAACACTCAACAAGGCATTTCAATCGTAAGTGGTTTTTCACTCTCTTTGTTGATTCAATGGCTAATAGGGGTAAAATAAATTTCAATATTGGAGAAAGCTCGACTAGGAATAATATGCTCTACACAACTAGGAATATTAATTATGAAAACATGCCTAGTCTCACCTATGATGTTAGTTCTCAAAACTATTATGTGAATGATGAATGTCTTATGAAATTCGGTTCAATTAAAGAACCCATCATGGAAATGTTATTTGTCAAAGTTTCGGATACGAAATATATGAACTTTTTGAAGCATCGTGAACGGGGTATCATTCATGAAAGTTCGTTCAAGGCTACTCCGGACCTTGTGAAGCCGTTTTATACAAATATACATGAAATGAACTTTGAAGGATGTACCTTTCGTACTATGATTGGTACAATATCGTTTGAAGTCAACAAACAAGTAATTTCAGAGTTGATTCTCTATCCCTACATGAATAACTTCTTGCCATGTTCGGATGAAAGGTACAGAGTCAACAACAATACTATCTCTTCAGCAATTGGTGGAGCATGGTCAGGTAACTCCCTTCTTATTCACAATGTTGAATTTCATCTCAAAGTCTTTGGAAAACTAGCTTGTGCAAACTTGTGTCCTAGCAATATGCATAAGACAAAATGGACTAGAGATGTTGCTGAACTTGTATACCATCTCGTCAGAGGAGTCAAAAAATTTGATTTCTGTGGGCTAATGATCAGACAAATGATCAAAATTCAAAGGGGTAAAAGAAGAACTCCCGGCTTTGCTTGTTTGATTACAAGAATATGCAGCTCTTTTGGGATTGTATGGCCAAATGCCAGGGAAAAGATTCCAAAGAAATTAGGAGAAGGAATTCTCAACAGAATGAGAGGACAAATCTTCAATGCTCCTCCTCCTATAAGAGTTGGAGGGGATCCACAAACTCTAATAAGACGACTACAGAGGAAGAATGATTGCATAGTAGAACTAATTGATCATTCTACAAACATCTATCTAGATCTTAATGAAGCCTTGAGCGGCATCTCAGACAAGTATCAAGATACTTCTTCAGAAGAGGATACTGACTTGGACATCTCAGATTAGGTCCTATAACTATTATTGTATAATATTATGTATATTTTTGTGAGTTAGTATGGTAAACAATATTTTAAAGGTTGTATGCCTAGTAAGAAACCTTGTGTAACAGTAAGGTGGTTTAAGTTTTTAATGCATAGTTTATGAACTTGTTTTGGTTTAAATGCCATTGAGAATCATTGCTATGGATGTTTATGGGATGTTTGATTTCGGTTTTATTACCTTGATATTCCATCTCATAATGTTGTGAACCCTTATGGTTTGGGTGACTTTTTGATTTAGCAGGATTAAGTTCTAGACCATGTTGGTAGGCTTTATTAAAGGATCATGAGGGATTCTGGTAGAAACAATATGTGAAAAAGTCACAATATGTTGAATCGGTTTTGGTTTAGCATAAAAGCATATGTGTTTCGGTGGTTTTCAACTTTTGCTTGCAATAGTTAAAAACCGGTTTTCAACCTTTCTCTGGTAAAGGTTGGTTGTTGTTATTCTTTTGTTTTGCATAAGGATGACAACATAATGATATTTCGATATCAATTCTCCCTGGAAGAAGATGCAAACTTATTGGAGAAGTGGATGCGAAATTTGAGGTAACAATTTTTTTAGTTAATTGTTTTCCTGTTTAAGAAAAGCCTGATTTTATTTCATATATATTTTGCTTTTGCTTAACAAAATTTCGGTACAATTGATGTTTTATTCCATTATGTGTGTATGGATGTATGCGTGATTCAATTGGTTCCGGTTAAGAAAAACTATTGTTATCTTGCTTTATTGTGTGGTATCAATTGTTTAGGATTACAAAATTTCGGTGCAATTGCGGTGCTATAATGTCTATGTTGTTTCAATTGCTTCCGGTTGAGGTGAATAATTATGCAAGTTGATTTATTTGTTTTGTATGAATTGTTTATGGCTTAACGAAATAAAAAGTTTACGGGATGAATTGTTTAACCCAATTCGATTCCGGATAAGAGAAACTAAGTTTATCTTAGTTAGACTTATCAAAGTGGAGGTTTCAGTTATTCAAGTCTAATCAAATGCCTTAACAAGAAATACTAGTTAACTAACCTAGTATTAAGGAATACAATATGAAGTTTATTGCTTAACTATTAAACTTTATAGATAAGACATCGACATAATCGTTTAAATGCTATTGTGATTATGTATGGGTATGAGGTGAGGATTTCTTTCTAGAAACAATGTTTTGCATGTGTTTTAAGGAAGTAAGCTCATAAACTTGTTTATGAATCGAAAAGGAAATCGCCAGGCGTTATTGGTACTGTTATTCATTGCATATCTTGTGAACAACCAATATGTGTGATTTAGTATGACCGCTCATGACTTGTTTGTGTTCTTGGTAAAACTATTCACAAAGTCCTGACTTATGTATTGGTATGACTTTTATTAGTGAAATCGATCTTAAGTAATCACCTGAGATGGTATGATCGAGTTTGTAATTTGTGTATGACCGAATCTGGGTAAAGGGGAACCGATCCTAGTAAGAGGTGCAACACATCACAAAGGGGAATCGATCCTTGTATGAGGTGCATCAAGTTTGTAGCAGAGAGGGGAACCAATCCTATGGACATGTGCAACACGTTTTTAGGCAAAGGGAAACCGATCCTATGGACATGTGCAACACATGTAAGTTATATACCATATATATGTGGGGAACCGATCCTAGTACCTAGTCAATCGAATTTTGGAAAGCTAGTGTGACTATGCACAGTACTCACATGGAGGTAGTTGTTTTGGTAGAACCGTTAACCCATGATTTGTGATTGAGTGTTCTTGATCAATCACATAGTTCTTGAAAGTAAAATGAACCAATTGTAAACTTGTTTGGAAGTGTGGAAAATCGGTTTCAAGGTTGTAAGTATGAAAGAGGACTTACAAAGTAAGGATGTCGACATACTTTGAACACTTACAGTAATGTTTATCTTTTATTGTTCAAAGTTATTCCTTAATAGCTAAAGGAAGAAAATCCCACGATCGAAATATAAATAAGTTAAAAATCTTTTATTTAAGGTTGTTAATTTTATTTTCGGAAAATGAGAATTAGCGATGTGCATTTACTAGTTGAGATTTTCCAAAGAGATTTTCGGTCAATATTTTGGAGAGACCATTTCCAGGAATTATAGAACCCGAATTTGGAATATATTGCATATCTTGAGAATATTTTCGGTTTTGGAAATTCCTTGGTGTCCAAATTTCCTTGTCTATAAATACTTGAAGTTTGCATTTCTAGCAAACTAATCCTTTGTGACAGCAAACTTCCTCGATTGTGTTGTTACTGGTGTAGCCGCCTATTCGGAGACGAGAGTAACCTAATTAGGAGAAATATCTTACGACCACTCAGTTTAAAGTATTCTTTGGGATTGGGAAGCTCTATTAGTACCGTTGGTGGGAAACTAGATAATTGCGGTTTATCTTGTGTTTTCTATTGATTTGATTGACTAACGGCGGTTGAACTTTGGTTGCACCTAGTTTGTTTATGCTTGAGAATCTTCTCTTTTGATATAAGATTCACTCAAACTAGATCGAAGTTTCGACAGGGATATTTAGACTGTTTTTAGTTCTAAAGACGATCTTGTGATAATTCATTGTTAACAGACTCCGTTCTGTGCGTGATTGATCACAAGAGATTCAAGTTGTTGTGTGCAGGTGCAATCCAATCTACCACAAGGATAAACCGATTATAGTTGGATCCTCTTATACCTTGTGGTATAATCCTTCGGCATCAGTAAAATTCTTTGTGATTAAAAGTATTAATTGAAAAATCTTAACAATTACCTTTGGTAGTTGAGAATAATATAGATCTAAGAACCTGACGAAAGAGTTTATTTGAGATAAACAGAAGAGACTTTGTCGAACTCACATCACTTGGTTGAAGAGAGTTGATACCAAACAGATTTGTTGTTCCTTTACTGTTTGGAATACAAACCAAATTAATTGTTCCAAGTATGTGACTTATTCATAAGTTGGAGGCGTGGGAATACAAACGGAACTAGGTGAACTATAGGTTTAGTTGCTTGGTCTCAACTATACGAAGCTGGTTTAATTTTGTGTAGCGGCTTAATCCTGAGAGTATTCAATTCTGGACAAGGTCCCGGGGTTTTTCTACATTTGCGGTTTCCTCGTTAACAAAATCCTGTTGTGTCATTTACTTTTATTTTCCGCGTTATAATTGTTTTATTATAATTAAAGTAAATTACACAAACGTTAATTCCTATTTACTTGATAAGCAATCCTATTGTGTTTTGTTAAGTCCGAGCCTTTTTATCAAGTAAACATACTTCGTTGTTGTATTGTCTCGATCTGGTATCCATAAACGATCACACGAAGTGTGAAATGATTAGTTGTATTGTATCGACTCAGTCCATAGACAATCATTTAGGAGAAAGGACTTATAGGTAGGAAAAGTTTTAGCTTAAGGTATATTTGGGTACCCTCGCCTTTTCACTAGCCGTTGCACCACCTGTTTGCAGCTAAGTCACTCTGATTCAACAAGAACAACACCATCACTGCAATGGGTTTCAAATTCAATACTACCCATATTCCATAATCCATAATTACACAACTGTACTTAAATCAACAACATTGTCATCTTAATTCACCTGCAACCCCCAACAAAGATAAGTTCAAGCTTCAACTCTATACCTCAGCACCAATTAACCCATGAAGCAGTTCAGAACTCATATTGAGCTAAACCTACTTTCGATTCATGGCAAACCCTCAATCTTAGCACTTCTTCTTAGGCTGAAACCACCATAGCTCAAGATAAAACCAAATCTAATCCTTACCCATTCTTCTATTTCTTATTTATCTAAGAATGAGCATAAACATCTTCTAATTCATGACATACCTTCTACTTCTCCATCTCAGCTCAATAATGAGCTTTTAGGCTAAGTCCTATGGGCTAGATATCTAGCTGCTAGATTGGCCATCCACGTCAGATAGGGTAACCTCCTAAGTCCTATGGGAGTGCTAATCTAGCAGCGAGATTAGCAGTCCACGTCATCTGGGACCACTGAGCGCCGAACCATTTAGCGTTTAAGTCACTTTCTGAGCGCCGAACCATTCAGCATTTTAATCTCAGTCGTTAGATTTTTGTGATTTTTGTGAGCGCCGAACCATTCAGCGTTTTGGTCACTTTTTGAGCGCCGAACCATTCATCGTTTTAATCTCGCTGATAGTTGGACTGCGAGCAAATGCTAGGAGAGAGAAGTATCCAAAAGTAGTGTTAACTTTTTCCCCACACTTTTTTCTTGATTTGCAACACTTTTTGGCCAATCTAGCAGTTCAATCTAGCCCATAGAGGTTAGCCGTAAACCCATCTAAAATTGCACCACCAGATTCAATCATTAGCAAAATCAGATCCCCTTTCTGCAACTGAAGCTTTCTCAAAATATCTCCATAACTCACTTTGAACTTGAATTCACCACAACCCTCGACAGATTCCTTATCTACCTTGTTTTTATATCACCAAAACTCATATTTCCAATATCGAAATCAACTAACGAACCCATTAATTCATCCTAGTTCTTCTCTTGTTCTGAATCAGCATCAACCCATCTGTATATTCCTTTCATCTGAATTTACATTCTCCTTCACAAATCCATCAATCTTCTTTTACTTCTGTTAATAACCCAATCTCAGACAAACCAACTTGTCTCCTTAGTTATTATCTTGTTTTCCTGAGTCTCAGAATCCCCTTGAATCCACGGCTGACACCCTCCGTTCATCTTCATCTCTCTATTTAATGGCAACATCTCTCTAAACCAAGAAGCAGAGAACTCAGTTAGCCGGCGGCAGTCCTTATTGCAGGGTGACCAAGAGATAACAACGAGCTAGTTTTAGGTAATACTTCCCCCGTCTCTAAATAGATGACCTAGTTCAAGTTTGCACAATTCTTAACAAAAGGAGGAGATGAGAGTATATTTAAGTATTTTTTACAACTATAACTTTATGAATAATAATTAGTAAAATTTATAATTGATTTGTCTCTCAAACTATACCACGGATATTTATACTATCGAAAATCATTTTAAAACATCTACTTAACAAATATAAACATGGGTATCCAATTATACATATTTCGCATACTAACAATAATCAATTAAAAGGGTAGTTTTAGGAATATCCCATGTTTAATGATATATGTCATCTATTAGTGGGTCAAAATTTAAAAATTAATTGGTCATCTATTTAGGGATGGAGGGAGCATACAAGCTTAGGAGGATTTGGGCACCCGTAGCTCTGGATACAGGCAAGCCCTGAATGACCGCCCTGATAAATGCTTTAGTAACTGCCAGATTTATTCCATTACCGACTTGAATTCTTTCGCATTTTGTGTCCTCCAACACCTAAAGTTGCAAACTGATGCCATAAGCGTCTAATTCTGTTTTTTATTCCAAATGACTCCAGAATACTCATAAAACTCAAAACGAACGTAAAATACAATTTACTGTCAAAACAGCTTATAAGCTATTGTCTGGTCAATTAAGCTTATTCATAATCCTCAAAACTTAAACCCTTTATATAAGTGTCTTTGGAACCTTCCAGCGCTTTCTAAAGTCCAATTATTTACTTGGAAATGTTATGAGAACATTTTTCCTGTAAAGACTATTATTTGTAGGTATGGTAACTCTCATGATGTGAACTGTATAACTTGTGGGAATTTTGGTGCCCAAAACTCCTGAGCATCTCATCTTACACTATCCTTTTTCTCAGGTAGCTTGGTCCCTAACTCCTTTTTATAATGCAGTTGCTCAGGTTAGAGATTCATCTCTCAATCTAAAATATTGAATTGGACACTAGTTATCTTCCAATAAAGAAAAAGTTTCTGCTGTTTTCTCGTTTTCCTGGAGTATATGGAAGGATGGACGTTCCTTAATATTTCAAGGCAAAACTTAAATCCTAGCATTGCTGCGACGCTAGCTCTTAAGATTGTGTCTGACACAAAATCCTACCTTAAAACTGATCTTGATGTTCACATATCTGCCAATCAACCTATAGTCGGGAATTACCTTAATTCTATAGTTTCTTCCTTGCCAGATGATTGTATTATTGTTTAAACTGATGCATCTTTTGACATTAATACTAATATGTCAGGATCTGCTTTGATTATGAACGATACGGGAGGTAACTACATTGGATGCAAAACCATTCCAGGAGTGGCTAAAAATGCTGAAGAAGCTGAATGCTTGGCCTTGCTGGAAGCTTGCATTTGGGCAAAAGAAAGGAACTAGAGCAAAATATATATCATTAGCGATGCTCAATTAGTAGTAGGATATTTTAATTCTAATAAAAACCAGTTGTTCTGTATAATGATACAGGTGTATCCGTACTCCTTTAGGGAACTTAGTAAACCTTAAGCTAAGTTAAGGGAATAATCCTATTCTAGGAAGGAATCCTTCTTTAGGCAGAATTCTTAGTTAGGAAAGAATATTGTTTTAAGCAATAATCTTAGTTTAGGAAATAAATTCCTAATAGAAGTCATTGATTGGTTGAGTATGATGAAATGCTATAAATAGGGAGCTTTGGCTTAAGGCTAAGGATACGGAAAACCTTGATAAAGCTGATGGGTGAAAACGATTTGCTGGTTTTTGAGGATAAGTGGATAAACGAGCGATTCCTCGACCGATCAAATTTTCTAAACCTTTAGAAAATAGATGCACTTCAAATGAGTGATTTGAGTTCGAGAGATCAATCTGTAAGACTCCAGCCTAAACCAAGACAATGGTCGTTCCAGAGTCAATTTGGTCACAAAGAGGGATGCGGGTCGATCTGTATGAGGGAGTCTGAGAAGTGTGTGAGATCAATGATGATCAAGAATTGGGGATGTGTTGTACACCTCTGCAAGTTTTCTGTGAGCTGTTGAGTTCGAATAAGATAAGTTATGATCGATTGAATTTTGTTTAGTTGAGAATTCCTGTTCAGATGAAAATTCTTTTTATTCAATCATGGATCGGGAAACCTACTTATATTGCAAGAGTAGTAGACACATTGATCCCAGTAAGTGTGACGGTTGCAGAGGAGTGGAAGAGTGCAGAAATGGAAATCGTGTTTGAACCAGTTCTTCACCGTGCGTGAGACTTGGTTGATTGTCCATCCACTACTTTACTAA
This sequence comes from Papaver somniferum, assembly GCF_003573695.1. Taxonomy (NCBI): domain Eukaryota; kingdom Viridiplantae; phylum Streptophyta; class Magnoliopsida; order Ranunculales; family Papaveraceae; genus Papaver; species Papaver somniferum. The sequence goes on along the minus strand of NC_039367.1, from coordinate 82,385,751 downwards.
CCCCTTCAACTGCTTGCACGACTTACTCACATTTCTCATCGTGGGTGTACACACGTGTTGTAGGCCTCCATACCCAAACCCTAGTGAATATCCCCCCATGTGACCTGATTGATGTCTCATGAATGTGGAGTCAACATGGAAGACGTGTATTTGATTGGTCAATTGTTTACTTGATTAGACATGAGTCTTAGTCTTGGTGAGTCGAGCATAATGGACGAATATAATATGCTCTGAGACTCGAAGTTGAACGTGAGATGTCTTTTGAGACAGAGTAATGCACAAACGTTGAGTCTTGATGAATTGTGATATATTATTTTACCAGTTGAGGTAATAATAATGTTCTGATAATTTGGATTGACGCGTGTCCGATGAGATTGCTCGATCATGGACCTATTCTGATATGTCGAGTATTTGACAAGAAATCAAATATTGTTTAATTATGCAGAATGTTCATTCCTGACAAAATATTTCATGAATTGTCGAATGACAAAGTAGGAATCAGAGTATTGGATTCGATGGTCGGCCGTCCGAACCATGTTGCTCAATCGAGCAAAAATCTTGGTAACAGGACCGAATATTAAATATAAATTAAAATATTGATTGTTGGATCAATATAAAAGTTATCAATGTTTATTGAATTATCGTAAATTCGAAACCTTAATTTTGGAGAAGTCTGGATCCTGGAGTTGGAGAGTTATCAAATATGGGTGAAGAAATTTCGACCAATCAATGGGAATGAGAGTCGGCCATTAATGGTGGATGGACGTCCGAGCATGCGGAGAAATGTCCCTGAACGAGGATTCATTATTGGAGAATCCTGAAAAATATGAATTATTATTTAAAATTGTTAGAGCATTGCTTGGTTTAACCCACTAGCGTTGGTATGTCAAGCTAGTTGTCAAATTTAGTTGCTAAAATACATTCTTGATTTAGTATACTAAAGATAGTTTCAGACTAGATTAGGTCTAAGAAGAGTTATTCTTGAAGGATGAAGACTGAAGATTACAAGAAGACATGAACAAGGACTTCATCAACAAAGGTATGTGGTGATTTATTTCATTTGAATTCTTGTTAAATTCTACCTTTCTAATCTATCGAAACAAATGCTCACTCTATGGAACAATTCCTATGACGGTTTATATATATATATATACTTGAGGTTATTTGAGCCACGACTTTTGTGACAATAACCTTTATCCTTGGAAAGGTTCTCATGTTATAGTGAATGAGCTTACGAATCCAACGAGCCAAGAATCACTCAATTCCGAGTTATAACAATGAAGTTATGAGTGATTTATTAAAGTAACAATTATAAGTATTGTTGTAATGGTTACAGTTCGTTAGTAGGAAACAATCCATGGACTGTTTGTAACGGTTCACGGACTTAGGCCCAATTACGTGACTAAAAGCCTTTTTTATTCAAATTGGTGATATTTCTTATCTAGGCAAGTTGGCTATTAATCCAAACATATTTGATTTCCATATTAAAGTGTTTGTGATTACTTCCTAAGTTAAAATGTGATTTATTCACATAAATACAATATTTGATAATTAATTAATTATTTTGGCAAGAGTTGTAACTTAGGAAAGACTCCCATAATTAAGAGAGTCTTGAAAAAGGAAAATAGTCAAAACCCTAGCTTAGATTTTAAGCTACCTTGTTCACTATAAATAAAGGGTTCATGAGTGCTACACGTTTTTATCCCCTTTGGAAAATTGGTGTAAGCTTCATAAGGTTGTTTTCCATGTCTTCTGTTCTTCGTGAACATGAGTGAGATAAAAGTCTTTGTATTGGGGATCACAAAGCCGAGTTGGATATAATCTTCGTGATTGATCATACAACTTGTAATCTAGGTTTTTCACCTCTTGTCTATTCTAAGGTTTTCTCTTCTGATATAAAACCATTCAAGAGTTGTTGATCATAAACCCTAGGTTTTGATAGATTTCAGTTTCCGATCGTATACCAACACTTGTTAGTCGAAATCGGAAGCTAGAAAGAAAACTTCGATTAAGGTATCTCGTAAAAATCCTTAAGAAGTTTAAACAAGATATCTCTAGATTTATTCTAGTTGTTCTTGTTGTAGAATTATTAGGGTTTTCTTAACTTGGAAATTGATCTTTGGAATCGCCCAAGTTCACTTACGAAAATCAGGTTCACGGACTCCTTGTGTGTACGTATACTGATTGTAAGTTAAAAACCCTAATCTACAAGTTTGTTTTGATATTACTTTTAGATAGTAATTGTTTTTATCAAAATAAACACAAGATTTCCAAAACCTTGATTTACATCTAAAGGGAAATCAAATCGGTGTTTTGTGCAAGCAAAAATCGAATCGTATCAATCGTGTTGTTGTATCTTCTAAAGAGATCCATGGGTTCTTCTAGAAGATTTACGAGAAGAATTCCTAAAGACAATCGGTGTTGTGCTAGGAGTTTTTGTTGAAGCAGGTATTACATCTAGTCCGAATAGGTAGTAAGAAATTGGTGTAACAGCTTATAATCAGTGTGTGTTTATTCTGGACTAGGTCCCGGGGTTTTTCTGCATTTGCGATTTCCTTATTAACAAAATTTCTGGTGTCTGTGTTATTTCTTTTCCACATTATATTTTTTTATATAATTAAAATATCACAGGTTGTACGTAAGCTCAATCAATTGTGAATCCGTCCTTTGGGTTGTTGATTAAATTGATTGATACTTGGATATTGGTTTTTGATACCGTCCAAGTTATTTCTTATATTCAATCGGGCTCGCAAATTCCTATTTGTTTGATTGCGGATTGAATTGAGAAATTGAGATATAACTCTTTGATATACTTTTCTTAAGATTGAGTCTGACTGTCTAGTTGATTCTCTTGAAAGTATATTGGAGTTAGTCCATACAGATTGCCAAAAAAATTATTGGGTGTGGTTGTTGTACCCCCGCTTTTTCAATTGGTATCAGAGCAGGAAAACACGTTAAGACCTCATATGTCTGTGTTTGTAGCAATATGATTCTATGGACGGAAGTGTTATATCTATAAACGTACCACCAGTCTTCGATGGCACGAACTATTTATGGTGGAAAATTGCTATGCGTTCTTTTATTCAAGCGCGAGATTTTCGATCATGGGTTCGTATAGTTAATGGCTATAATCCTCCATTAGTTACAGTAGACGGTGTAACTGTTGAAAAGGATATTGGTGATTATGATGATCTTGAGATTCTTGCTGCAAAGTTAAATTCTGAAGAATTAAATGCTATCATCCATGCCATTACCCCAGATCTTCAGCATCATGTTACTACATGCAATAAGTCTAAAGATGCTTGGGATATCTTAGAAACCGTATTCGAAGGGAATGTTGCAGAGAAAGAAGAAATGCTTCAAAATTTAGCTTCTGACTGGGAAACCTTCGCATGTCTGATGTGAAACCTTTGATGAGTTTAACCAAAGACTTTCTCGAATAGTTAACTCCTCGTATTCATTAGGAAGAACTATTCCGGAGAAAGATATTATGTGCAAAACTCTCAGGTCTCTACCATCAAGATACGAGTCTAAGAAACATTCCATTGAAGAAGCAAACGATCTTTCTACATTCTCCAGAAATACCCTTGTTGGAAAGTTAAATATCTTTGATAATGAACACGCATCTAGAAAAGAGGTGATTTCTCTTAAAGCTGCAAACAATTCTGATTCCTCTAAGGATAAATCTGGTTCGCCAGAAACTAAGGATGTTACTCCACGAAAATTTAGAAAACTCTTGAGAGACAGGAAAAAGAGTTTTTCTAAAGTTACAACGTCTCCTAATGATGATATACAATCCTATAATTGTTGTTGTGGTTTCGGGAACCTGTCTTCAGTATGTCCTAGCTGGAGCCGTAGATAATCGGCATATGCAGCAGCTTTTCCTACTCTTGATGATGGACCTGAATATTATAATCCCCAAGAGCTCGCAGGCGAGGTTGCATTAGCTTCTGAAAAAATTCTTTCGGATACTGATTCTGATTCTGACGAAGAAGTGTTCCATGTGGATCCAGTCGCTAATAATCTTCTTAAGGAATGTCATAAAAAACTCTCGAAAGCTGAAGACACCATTTTCAGTGAGAAAGTTAAATATGACAGACTTCGTAGTTGGAATAAAGACTTGAAAGACAAACTTGATTCTAGTGGTGCAAAATATTATCTCCATGAAATACGAAAGCTTAAAGAAGAAATTTCCGAAGGTCGAGATCGGGAAATTACTCTTTAAGCAAAGCTAGATAACTTGGAGAACATTGAGATGAACTTGTTATTTGATTCGGAACGAGAAGATCTTAAAGTTCAATGTGAATCATCCAAGAATGATCTAGTTATTGCACTTGAAAAGGTCAAAAGGTTGGAAAAAGAAAACTCGAGCTTAAAAGAGAGTTTGTCTAGAAATAGCAGCTCAGATAAATTAACCTCGATATTGGGAGCATGTAGAATTCATCGTGATACACGAGGATTGGGCTATGAAGGAATAGATGCTCCTAGTATTTGCAAAGAGGTAAAATTTGTCAAAGCTAAAGATTCTTCTAAAGCAAAACCTTCCACGGTTGACAAAAGTGAAGTATCTCTACCAACTGTCGATGACGAAAAGAGAAAATTCTGTCAATCTCCAAATCTAGCACATACACATTCAGTTAACACTAAACATAGCTTTTTCCATTCTACTAAACATTGTTTTTATTGTGGAAAACCAGGTCACTTGCATAGGAATTGCAGATATCCTAAACGATATAAAACCAGATTTGATTCTGTTAAGATGACAAGATCTGATGTTCCGAACTGGAGAAAAACTGAGTCTCATAATATCAGTTCTTCTAGTATTCCCTCCAAGAATCTTCATAATTTTAGTGGGGAGAAAAAGAAATTTGTTGCTCCAAAATCTACTCAGAAATGGGTACCAAAGAAGATCAATAAAGCAACGAGTACTGTTAAGAAGGATCTCCCAGACAAGAGTTTGACAAGGGATAACATCTTAAAAAGGTATGGAACAGTTATTGAAAGTTTCGAGGAAGTTTTTAAATTCCTAGAGTCCGTGTATGGTTTTGTTTCGAATACCTGTGGTGAGCAAGATTTTGTTCACCTCAACACAACCTGATTGTGTTGAAATTGCACCCTCACCAAGAAGCCCTAGTAAATACGGTGAGGATTGCAAAAGAAGCGGGGAACACATATTGTGTTTGGTAATTTTTGAATATGTGGAATAATTTATTGTTTCGAGCTAAGTCTAACTCGCTTACATATCTCTCGAAATATGTGTTGGTAAGCTTTCGCTTTAGCCAAGTTCATCTTTACCTAGTGACGAAAGTCATGACAAGTTTCAATCACTTTGAAAATTGCTTACTTTGACGAAAAATAGTTTGTGAATAATAACTATAGAATATCAACGTCCTCTAAGAATGTTTCAATGATCGAAATAAGAGTTTAGATTATATAGCCATTGGAGGATATAAGCATTGTTGTGGAAACACATATATGTATAAGTCCTTATTCCTTGAACCGAAGTTTGCGAACTTTGTTGATCAAGAGAACCGGAATAGTGGCGTGAGCTAAGTCCACGAACTGGCGGAAGTTCTCGACCCGAGAAATTCTGTTGGAATTTGTGAACTCCGTCCGGGAACTTAAGTCCGCGAACCCAGTGCACGAACTTGAGTTGGTTATATCTAAAGACGATTGTTTGTAAACTTATATTTATATAAACTAAGGAATGCAAATTGCAAACCGTGGCTATAAAGTTCATGAACCGATTCGAGTGAATCAAATCGTTTTTTCTTCGATTGTGTCTTGTGTAGTTACATAAGATTTCCTTGCAATTGAACAACTCTCTAACTAGTTCATTTGAGTCATTTGAACTAGTTATGGTGAAGAAGAATATGGTTAAATACCACGCGTATGATTCTTAATTACCTAACTTGATTTGTGATTAAAAAAAATTCTTAAGCATAACAGGTTAGAAGCAATAATCAAAACTATTGGATGTTGGTTTTTATTGCCAAAAGATCTTTTTCATACTCTTATGGTAACCATTCTTGGTGTAAATCCTTATGGAAAAGATTATTCTTCCTTTTAAGCATATCAATTCTTGTTTATACAAGGTTGTATCTTAGAAAAGATGATCACAATACTTGATCTTCATGATTACATATTGTGTATTATTACCATGAGATAGTTATATTGTTTAGTAACATGATCTCATGAGAGACTTTCAATGATTGATTCTTAGTTCGTATCTCCTTGTGGGGTTTCTAAAATCCAATATATAAATCCTTATCTCTGGAGTAAGGTCACTCTTGTTGTTCTTTCGGGAATGACATCTTATAGGGGAGACTTCTTAATTGAACTTGTGCTTAATTGCCATATCTTTGAGGGGAGAAGCGGTTGTGGAACATGTAGGGGTTAACTTGTATCTTAATAAACTCCTTGATGAAGTCACTAAGTATCGACTCTGTGATATCATCTAAAGTAAAGTTGATATGTTTTCCTTTGGTCAAGAAGTTCCTCTATGAAAATTTCATTAGGATCCCACCAGTTTTCGTATCTTTGCCAATTTATATTGACAAAAAAGGGGAGAATTATTTTGTAGTTCACACTACATATACATATGGTTTACGGATCATTATGTATGGGGGAGTGGTTTTCATTGTGAGATGAAGTATTGACTAAGGGGGAGTGATACATATCACCACAGTAATATTGTCAAAGTTGTGATACAATTGAACTTCGATGTTGTGTAATAATACTATGATGGATCTTCAACAAGTACAAGATGAACACACGTATAGTTGAAGAACCAAGGAAATCAAGCATGTCGGGTTTTGGAGTTGTAATGCTTTTATTTGTTTAAATCCATATGTAAAATGGTTTTGTCACTAAAATTGACAAAGGGGGAGATTGTTAGAGCATTGCTTGGTTGAACCCACTAGCGTTGGTATGTCAAGCTAGTTGTCAAATTTAGTTGCCAAAACGCATTCTTGATTTAGTATACTAAAGATAGTTTCGGACTAGATTAGGTCTAAGAAGAGCTATTCTTGAAGGATGAAGAATGAAGATTACAAGAAGACATCAACAAGGACTTCATCAACAAAGGTATGCGGTGATTGGTTTCATTTGAATTCTTGTTCAAATATACCTTTCTAATCTATCGAAACAAATGCTCACTCTATGGAACAATTCCTATGATGCTTAACATACATTTATGTATATATACTTGAGGTTATTTGAGCCACGACTTTTGTGACAATAACCTTTATCCTTGGAAAGTTTCTCATGTTATAGTGAATGAGCTTACGAATTCAACGAGCCAAGAATCACTCAATTCCGATTTAACGATGAAGTTATGAGTAATTTATTAAAGTAACAATTATAAGTGTTGCTGTAGTTGTTACAGTTCGTTAGTAGGAAACAATCCATGGACTGTTTGTAACTGTTCACGGACTTGGGCCCAATACGTGACTAGAAGTCTTTTTTAGTCAAATTGGTGATGTTTCCTTATCTAGGCAAGTTGGCTATTAATCCAAACATATTTGATTTCCATATTAAAGTGTTTGTGATTCCTTCCTAAGTTAAAATGTGATTTATTCACATAAATACAATATTTGCTAATTAATTATTTATTTAATTATTTTGGCAAGAGTTGTAACTTAGGAAAGACTCCCATAATTAAGAGAGTCTTGAAAAAGGAAAATAGTCAAAACCCTAGCTTATCTTTTAAGCTACCTTGTTCACTATAAATAAAGGGTTCATGAGTGCTACACGTTTTTATCCCCTTTGGAAAATTGGTGTTAGCTTCATAAGGTTGTTTTCCATGTCTTCTGTTCTTCGTGAACAAGAGTGAGATAAAAGTCTTTGTATTGGGGCTCACAAAGCCGAGTTGGATTTAATCTTCGTGATTGATCACACAACTTGTAATCTAGGTTTTTCACCTCTTGTCTATTCTAAGGTTTTTCTTCTGATATAAAACCATTCAAGAGTTGTTGATCATAAACCCTAGGTTTTGATAGATTTCAGTTTCCGATCGTATACCAACACTTGTTAGTCGAAATTGGAAACTAGAAAGAAAACTTCGATTAAGGTATCTCGTAAAAATCCTTAAGAAGTTTTAAACAAGATATCTCTAGATTTATTCTAGTTGTTCTTGTTGTAGAATTATTAGGGTTTTCTTAACCTGAAAATTGATCTTTGGAATCGCCCAAGTTCACTTATGAAAATCAGGTTCACGGACTTCTTGTGTGTACGTATAATGATTGTAAGTTAAAAACCTAATCTACAAGTTTGTTTTGATATTAATTTTACCTAGTAATTGTTTTTATCAAAATAAACACAAGATTTCCAAAACATTGATTTACATCTAAAGGGAAATCAAATCGGTGTTTTGTGCAAACAAAAATCGAATCGTATCAATCGTGTTGTTGTATCTTCTAAAGAGAGCCTTGGGTTCTGCTAGAAGATTTACGAGAAGAATTCCTAAAGACAATCGGTGTTGTGCTAGTAGGAAATTGGTGTAACAGCTTATAATCAGTGTGTTTATTCTGGACTAGGTCCCAGGGTTTTTCTGCATTTACGGTTTCCTCGTTAACAAAATTTCTGGTGTCTGTGTTATTTCTCTTTTGCATTATATTTTTTATATAATTGAAATATCACAGGTTGTACGTAAGCTCAATCAATTGTGAATCCGACCTTTGGGTTGTTGATTAAATTGATTGATACTTGGATATTGGTTTTTGATACCGTCCAAGTTATTTCTTATATTCAATAGGGCTCGCAAATTCCTATTTGTTTGATTGCGGATTGAATTGAGAAATTGAGATATAACTCTTTGATATACTTTTCTTAAGATTGAGTCTGACCGTCTAGTTGATTCTCTTGAAAGTATATTGGAGTTAGTCCATACAGATTGCCAAACGAATTATTGGGTGTGGTTGTTGTACCCCCGCTTTTTCAAAAATAATAAAGGGGAGTCGTGGGACCGACCAGACATGATGGCCAAGGGACCGGCCAGGTCCGATCATGGTTGTGCACGACCACCATGTCCTTCACACGTCCATTCCTGAAAGTTTCAAGTGTGTTGGTCGTTTGAGCGATTTTCAGAAGAGTTTGATCTTGACTGAAACTCTCAATTTTGCACGAATGAGAAATTGTAGGACTTTGCTCGTACGTCCAAAATTTTAAGAATATTAAAATAATGATATTTTAATAATTTCCGTGCGAAGCCCGTACGGTCATGGGACCATTTGACTTTTTCGCTTTTTTTGAGATTTGAGCAATATTGGAGAAATATGGACTCCAAAAATTTATTCAAACGAAGAAGTTTCATGAGATGGGAGAATCAATATAATAAACTAAGGAATTGGAGAGGCGTGGGACCGGCCACAACGATGGCATGGCCGGCCCGCCGGTGGGCTCGGTCCCGTGACGTTCTTCCCTATTTTTTATTATTATTTTTCAACTTGTGTGGAGAAATATGGAAAACTAGGAGTTTTGCTCAAATTAGGAAGTTTGCTCAAATAAGGGAGTTTCGAGAGATGAGGAAAACAATAAAATAAAATTAAAAGAAAAGATGGAGAGGCGTGGGACCTGTCGGCCGGGCGGGGAGCCTGGTCCTGTGCCCGCCTCTTAATTTATTTTTTTTAATTTTCCTTTCCTATTTTGCATAGGTCTCCATACTTCCTCGTTCGTCCATATTTTGGGTGCTCGTTCGTGCACTATTGATAAGTACACTCACACCATTTTCTCGGGGCTTACTCGGTGGTGGCCCAAATGCCCGAAAAGTGAATATCTATTACTAATCCAAGGAATTTAGCTGAGAAAATCCATGAAACGGAGTAATGAGATATATGACAAAGATAGATAATTTTATAGGAATTCAATTGGTGAATATTGCGCTAGAATTAATCAATGAATGTCTCTATACTAGCAGACAATCTGTCTAGGAGCGTTATATTTTTTTTAGAGTCGAGGTATGAGATAGTAGAAGTATCATATTTGCTCTGAGTGCGTATTCTATATGGTCAGGGAACGTTGCGACATCCTGAAGACGTTCTTGCTCTATACTAGTGGTCAATCCATCTAAGAGCCTTCCAATCATTAAGATTCTATACATATGTATTCTATATAGTCAGGGAACATTGCGACATCCTGAAGACGTTATTGCTTTATAATAGCAGGCAATCCGTCTAGGAGCGGTCCAATCATTTTTCGATTCTAAATAGAACTGAATACTGAAATTGCTCATTTGATGAAATATGCTGAAATCTCAGTTTAGTGATTTTAATGACTGCATATTCATGTGTGCTCTGAGAGGTTGTATACTCATTTAGAGATCGTGACATGAGCTTTCACGTATGAATCCTAAAATATGGATTTCACATACGCGTCTGAAGCTAGGTCAGAAATATGCAAAATTAGGATTTTACAATTTTACCCTTTGTCAAAAATCCACCATCAACATTAACTCCCCTGCTTAGTGAGTGACAGTCATGTTCCGCAGTAAGCACTGGATGTGACTTTTTCTAGTTATAAATGAAATAAGTAATTGAACTTAGTCTTTTAAGAGATGTTACCAGGATTCTCGATTTTCTCCAATGATGTCATGTACGAGAAAATGCCTGAATGAAGATCCTGGGAGTATGATAGAGCATGGCCTGGCCAGCGTAAATTGGTGAGGCACCGCTGATTTGGGTGGTGGAACATCTAATTTGATGGTTTTAGCACTTGCGGGCCTGCAACCCAAGAAAAGGGAATCCTTGTCTCTTCATCCTCCCTCGTACGAGCAACAAGAGACTTTGCCGGAGCTTCACCCGCCTCCGACCGTCATCGTTGTCGTCTGTCCGACTTTTCCGGAGCTTCACCACCTCCGACCGTCATGGTATTATTTTCGCTCTCCATGTGAGATTTCACAAAAAATTCTTCGATAATGGTCGTCTGTCCGATTTTGAGAAACGACTGATTGTCCGTAGCATAAGAGTTTTTGTTTTTTTCCTTTTTTCTTTGAATGAATGGACATGCGTCTAATAATGGTAAATTTCTTGCCAATGAGAGCTTCCGTGGATTTTTTTTTTTAACATGTGTGTTGTAACAAATTCTTGGACATCTGTCCGTTTTTGAAAAAATGGACGCTTATCCGGATTTTCTTTTTGTTTTTTGAAAAAATCAAGCTTTGATTTTGAATAATGAACTTTGCTCGTTTTTGCAAGTGTTTCGAAGAAACGAACAAGTCCTTGAAGCGTCAACTCTCGTGCTATAATCACTAACTTTTAGTGAAATTGTAAACAGGTAAGAGTTGGATTGTTACCGTTTTAGCGCGTATTGTTGCCAACGTGTTTTGACTCCACATTTTCCGTAACAGATAATGGAGGATCCTGATTATAATCGTGTCTCTGTTTCTTCTGCGAAACAATTTGGAAACATGAAACCAAATATGAGGACTTTTGCAGATGTCCATGCTAAAGTGGATCGTCCCTTCAGTAAGGCGAGAGAATTGATTCGTGGTATGCCTCTCGATCATATGAGAATTATGTGTGATACAACTTATGCTTTCTTGACTTTAGTGGATGCGAAAGAAAAGCAGAGATGCTGCTGAAATATCCCAGATGAAGAGGGCTGAAGATAAAAAGCTCGATGCTTATCAACAGAAACGTCGCCGACTTCAGCAAGTGAGACTAGTAGCTGAAGATGAAGTTCAACCTCGCGCTGACGGTGTAGATCTTGATTCCGACGCGGATGAGGTTGAATCTGTCTGAGAAACCGTTGGACGCAGAGTTGAGCCATATCCATCTGGTATGAGGGCTAAACAATTGGCCAAAGTCGATTTCCAAGATGAATGTGATGAGGATGACTATTTGGACAAAACTTATGATGACCCTGAAGACCATCTGGAAGAGATTTTTGAGGAAAACTCTAAATATGATTCTGAAGAAGAACTTGAAGAAGATTACGATCGTGAAGATGATGACAAATCTGATGATCAGTCATTGTAGTAGTTGAACATCTTTTGATTTCTCTAGGTGTAGATGTTGCCTTGATTATTTCAGTATTTTTGCTTCATGAATATCAGAAACCTTGCTTGTCTCTTTGCCTCTGATTGAATGATGTGAACGAACGTCCATATGCATGAAAGATCACGATTCTTCTTCAGAAAATTTTAGCTTGTTCATCCAATTACTGTGAATTTTGGATATGTTGTACTGGACATCCGTGTGGTGAGAATGACTTGTTCTTAGATTCTTCATCAATTGATCCAAGTTGCCGCTTTGCGCAGGACAATGCGAAATTTCGCCAGATAGCTTGCTGCAAAAACATCCATTTGCTCGCATATTCGAAAACTTCTGGAGACGTCATGGAGAGATCTGCAGTATCACGATGGTAGACTATCAGTCCCCAGTATTGGTGGGATCTTCTCTTTGTTACTTCTTTTTATTCCATCTTATTTATAGAAAGGTTGAAATATCGAGGTTTAGGGACTTTGTAAAATACCTTGGTGGATGTCGAACGACTATGAGTGTTATGAATCCCGTCTAGAATTTCTGCTTGCACGTCTTCCACTCTGGAAGATGTTGAAACTTCATACGATGTCAGAACTCGATGTTTGACCCCAACTTTCAAAGCTATGAGACTAAGGCATCATATGCAAAAAGAATCATTCAATTTGGAGATGCTTGGTGATACACGTTGAGGATGGTATATGTATATTCACTAAACCATTTTTTTTCATATTAACAACAAAAATTTGCAACGACTCTTAAGCGGTTGCGAACCTTCCTGAGATCAACTATTGTAGGTGGATTTTCTCTGATTTCCTTAGGAGCTCGGTCGAAGAGAGGATTGTTTCCTGTACCGATGTTAGTTTCAGCATGGACACTGGTATTGTTTGTTTGAGGGGTGGTATCAGTAACACCGCTGTTGGAAACAGGAAGAGTGACTGGAGTACCATCATTGTTGCTAGTGACTGGGTTAGGATTTTTAACTAAGCCTGACCTAAGATCAACCATCTTTGGACGAATTGGGATTGCAACCTAGAGATTAATCTCCCATTGTGGTCTCCAATCTGTTGATGGGTGATTTATTGGTTTTTGAGGAAAAGTGGAGAAACGAGCGATTCCTCGACCGAGCAAATTGTATAAACCTTTAGAAAACAAATGCACTGCACGGGAGTGTTTTGAGTTAAAGAGATCAATCTGTAAGACTCCAACCTAAACCAAGACAATGGCCATTTCAGGGTCAATTCGGCCACAAGCAGGGATGAGGGTCGATCTGTACGAGGGAAGCTGAGAAGTGTGTGATATCAATGATGATCAAGGATTGTGGATTTGTTGTATACTTCTGCAAGTTTTCTATGAATTGTTGAGTTCGAATTAGATATGTTCTGATCTATTGAATTCTGTTCTGTTGATAATTCCTGTTCAGTTGAGAATTCTTGTTTTTCAATCGTGGATCGAGAAACCTATTTATATTGCAAGAGTAGCAGATACGTTGATCCCAGTAAGTATAACGGTTGCAGAGGAGTGAAAGAGTGAAGAAATGAAAATCGTGTTTGAACCAGTTCCTCATCGTGCATAGGACTTGGTTGATTGTATATACACTCCTTTGATAACCCCTTCAACTGCTTGCATGACTTACTCACATTTCTCATGTGGGTGTACACACGTGTTGTAGGCCGCCATACCAAAACCCTAATGAATATCCCCCCATGTGACATGATTGATGTCTCATGAATGTGGATTCTGCATGTGAAATAGAGGGGGTCAAACAACCACACCCAATATTTCGCTTAGCAATCTGTATGGACAAACTCCAATATACTTTCAAGAGAATCAACTAGATAGTCAGACTCAATCTTAAGAAAAGTACATCCAAGAGTTATATCTTTATTTCTCAATTCAATCTGCAATCAAATAAATAGGAATTTGCGAGCCCGGTTGAATATAAGAAATAACTTGGACGGTATCAAAAACCAATATCCAAGTGTCCATCAATTTAATCAACAACCAAAGGTTGGATTCACAATTGATTGAACTTACGCACGACCTGTGATATTTCAATTATATAAACAAATATAATGCGGAAAAGAAATAACACAGACACCAGAAATTTTGTTAACGAGGAATCCGCAAATGCAAAAAAAACCCCGGGACCTAGTTCAGATTTGAATACCACACTGTATTAAGCCGCTACAGATACTAGCCTACTAGCAATGAACTTCGGACTGGAATGTAGTTGATCCCTACTCAATATCACACTGATCAAGGTACAGTTGCGTTCCTTACGCCTCAAGGACCACGTCGGATTCTGCGCACTTGATTCCCTTAGCTGATCTCACCCACAACTAAGAGTTGCTACGACCCAAAGTCGATGACTTGATAAACCAATCTATCTCACACAGAAAAGTCTATTGAATAGATAAATCTTTCTCCCGCAGATATACCTATGAGTTTTATTCCGTCTTTTGATAAATCAAGGTGAACAAGAACCAATTGATACACCGGACTTATATTCCCGAAGAACATCCTAGTAATATCAATCACCTCACAACAATCTTAATCGTATGGTAGCGAAACAAGATATTGCGGAATCACAAACGATGAGAGAAAGATGTTTGTGACTATTTTTTGTCTTGTCTGTCATAGATTAAATCTCGAGAGAATCTTAGAGAAGATGATACCTGATCACGATAGAAAACAGAAAGATCAGAACACGCAACTACAGAGAAAATAGTTGGGTCTGGCTTCACAATCCCAATGAAGTCTTCAAGTCGTCAACCTACTGGGTTTTGGAAAAACCTAAGGTTAAAGGAGAGTCGACTCTAGTCGCAACTAGTATCACACAGGAGGTGTGGGGATTAGATTTCCCAGTTGATAGAGTTTTCCCTTATATAGTCTTCAAATCAGGGTTTGCAATCAATGTTACCTTGGTAACAAAGCATTCAATATTCACCGTTAGATGAATAGTGACTTCATTTAGATATGAGTAACCGTACCTAAACGTGTACACCTTGTTGGCTCAACACTAATTAACCGAAGTTAGCCATATGAACAGTTTCATATCAACCGTATTCATCTTAACCATAACTAGTTCAAATAACTCATATGAAACTAGTTCTAGAGTAGTTAAATTGTTTATATTCTCTTAGAAGTATACAAGACACAATTGAAGAAAAATCGATTTTGATTCACTCGAATCAATTCATGAACATTATATCCACGGGTTGCAAAAGATTGCATTCCTTAATATATAAATGTATTAGTTCATGAACAAACCGATTTTAGAATATAACCTACTCAAGTATGCAAACGGGTACGCATACCTAAGTGGTCGGACTTAGTTTGGGTTCGCCAGTATGTGAACGGGTACGCATACCTTCCAAACTCAGTTGAATTCCCGGAACTTGAACCTCACGCTAAGGACTTTATTAACCGACCAGTACGGAGACGGGTATGCATACTATATTACTATGGTTCCCGGACTTGGAATAACTTGCAACAGTTAGCATACAAGTACGCATACTGTGCTATATCCAATCATGTTTAGTTGTTCTAAACTCCCATTTCATTTATTGAAACATTCTTAGAAGACTACAATAGCTGTCTCACACAAACTATTAGCTTCAAAGCAATTTTCAAGTGATCGAATGATCAATACGAAACATTCCGAGTCTACATCAAATGACTGTCTCACACAAACAAGGAGATTTTCACATGATCATCTTTTGACTTTCGTCAAGAATATAAGATGAGCTTGGTTAAAGCGAAAGCTTACCAACACATATTTCGAGAAATATGTAAGAGAGTTAAACTCGGCTCGAAATATCAAATGTGTATAATCGAAGTCTGTATAGCTATACGAATTTTGTCTCAAATATGTGATAGAGTAGATACACTTTTGAGTGATAAATGACTTCAAGTCTCCACATACCTTTTGTTGATGAAGTTCCACAAGATCCCCATAGTAGTTCTTCGTCTTCAATCGATGAACGTCGTGAAGTCTAATGCTCAACTACACTTTCTATCCTAATCCGACACTTAGCTATAAGTAGACTAGAAATCAAGACTTATAGTTTTGACAACTAAACTTGACAAACAAGCTTGAGATAGCAACGCTTGCGAGTTCGACCGAGCAGTGCTCTAACAACATGGCAGATGTGTATTTAATTGGTCAATTGTTGACTTGACAGACATGAGCCTTAGCCTTGGTGAGTCGAGCATAATGGACAAATGTTATATGCTCTGAGACTCGAAGTTGAACGTGAGATGTCTGTTGAGACAGATTAATGCACAGACGTTGAGTCTTGATGAATTGTGATATATCATTTTACCAGTAGAGGTAATAATGATGTTCTATTAATTTGTATTGACGCGCGTCCGATAAAATTGCTCGATCATTGACATATTATGATATGTCGAGTATTTGATAGAAAATCATATATTGTTGAATTATGCAGAATGCTCATTCCTGACCTAATATGTCATGAATTTTCGAATGACAAAGTAGGAGTCAGAGTATCGGATTCGAATTACTTCAGTCAAAACCCGGTCAACTGTTTGGTCAAGATTCGGTCCATTGGGTTGACTAGGTCATGGTCAACAAAAGTGCACATATATATGAGATACTTAGGTACATTGATAATAAGATTGAAATTACTGCATAGGTCCGAAACACAATTGAAAAAGCGGGGGTCTAACAACCACATCAAATATTTCGCTTAGCAATCTGTATGGACTAACTCCAACATAATTCTGAGAGCACCAACTAATAAAGCGAGCTCAATCAAGAAATATATCAAAGAGTTATATCTCTGTTTCTTAATATAATCAACAAATCAAACTTATAGGAATCCGTGAGCCTAGTTAATGTAAGAAACAACTTGGACGGGCATGGCTGTCTCTAAGCTTTGGCACTTCTACCTACTCTCATTTTATAGCAGACGTCTCGCCTGCATCAAAAACCAATATCCAAGTGTCAATCAATTTAATCAACAACCAAATGTTGGATTCACAATTGATTGAACTTATGCACAACCTATGATATTTCTATTATATAACAAAATATAATGCGGAAAAGAAATAACATAGACACCAGAAACTTTGTAAACGAGGAAACTGCAAATGCAGAAAAACCCCGGGACCTAGTCCAGATTTGAACACCACATTGTATTAAGCCGCTACAGACACTAGCCTACTACCAAGTTAACTTCGGAATGGAATGTAGTTGAGCCCTAACCAGTCTCACACTGATGAAGATACAGTTGCGTTCCTTACGCCTCTTGAACCAGGCCAGATTCTGCGCACTTGATTCCCTTAAATGATCTCACCCACAACTAAGAGTTGCTACGACCCAAAGTCGAAGACTTGGTAAACAAATCTGTCTCACACAAAAAAAGTCTATTGAATAGATAAATCTGTCTCCCACAAATATACCTATGAGTTTTGTTCCATCTTTTGATAAATCAAGATGAACATGAACCAATTGATACACCGGAATAATATTCCCGAAGAACAGCCTAGTAATATCAATCACCTCACAATAATCTTAATCGTATGGTAGCGATACAAGAAATCGTGGAATCACAAACAATGAGACTAAGATGTTTGTGACTACTTTTATCTTTCCTATCGGAGATTAAATCTCGAGCAAATCTTAGAGAAGATAGTACTCAATTACGACAGAAAACATCAAAATCAGAACACCCAACTACAGAGAAAATTTATGGGTCTGGCTTCACAATCCCAATGAAGTCTTCAAATCGTTAACCTACTGGGTTTTGGAAAAACCTAAATTTAAAGTAGAATCGACTCTAGTCGCAACTATTATCATATAGGAGGTGTGGGGAATAGGTTTCCCAGTTGCTAGAGTTCTCCCTTATATAATCCCCGTTTGGGATTGCTTTATTTCAACCAAAAGCACTTTGCAACAAACTTTTACCAAAAATTGTGTTTGGTAATTTTTTTTCAAGGTGCTTCTGAAGAGAAACACTTTCATTTTAGGCATACTTTAAAAGCTACTCAGCACTAGCTTTTAAAAGATGGAAAAGGAGAAGTTGTGGACCCACGTAATTCGATTTAGTTGATTCTCTATTTTAACCTTGTTATTTTATTATAAAGACAAGTTTTACCCAAGAATATTGTACACTTAACATTATATTTCTAATTTTATTTTATTTATCTATTTTATCATTTTCATTTTAAAATAATAAATACAATAACAATTAAAATAATAATATTTTTTAAGCAAACCATAATCATAAATTATTTATTTAATAATAAAAATAATTATAAAGAAATAATAACCTTGTTGGTGCTCAGCTCGTTGTTAGGCTACCAACCAACTCTGCATAACTATACACATGTGTTTTTTTAATAAATGCCCCTGGTGGCTCCTTTTAATAATAAATAAAAAAATATTACTAAAATAATAAAATAAATATTACTTATATTTTATTAAATATATGAAAATTAAAAATATAATTTATTATATTTTTAATAAAATTGTATTTAAAACTAATTTTTGAAATATGTCTATTTTCGTCATTCACTACATCTCCAGCACTTTAATATACCAGTTTACCAAACAGAATTTACAGTTTGTTAATTGCACAATGCTTTTTAAATTATAGTTTACCAAACGTCATGCCGATTTATTTCCAAAGCACAGCACAACAACACACAACACAACACAAATGAAAAGTACTTTTATAAACTCACGGCAATACCAAACTATGATATAGTCTTCAAATTAGGGTTTGCAATCAATGTTACCTTGGTAACAAACCATTCAATATTCACTGTTAGATGAAAACCTGATTAGACTCAAGCTAATATCTTTCGACCGTTAGATCGAACTTAGCTTGTTACACACAAATGAAAAGTGACTTCATTTAGATATGAGGAACCGTACCTAAATGTGTAGACCTTGTTGGTTCAACAATAGTTAACCGAAGTTAGCCATATGAACACTTTCATATCAACCATATTCATCTTAACCATAACTAGTTCAAATGACTCAAATGAAACTAGTTCTAGAGTTGTTCAATTGTTTATATTCTCATAGAAGTATACAAGACACAATTGAAGTAAAATCGATTTTGAGTCACTCGAATCAATTCATGAACATTATAGCCACGGTTTGCAAAAGATTGCATTCCTTAATATATAAATGTATTAGTTCATGAACAAACCGATTTTAAAACATAACCTACTCAAGTATGCAAACGGGTATGCATACCTAAGTAGCTGGACTTAGTTTGGGTTCGCCAGTATGCGAACGGGTACGCATACCTTCCAAACTCAGTTGAATTCCCGGAACTTGAACCTCACGCCAGTACGCATACAGGTATGCATACTAAGTTCCCAGACTTTCATTAACCAACCAGTACGCATACGGGTATGCATACTATGGTTCCCAGACTTAGAATAACTTGCAACAGTTAGCATACAAGTAATGATACTGTGATATATCCAATCATGGTTAATTGTTCTAAACTCCCATTTCAATCATTGAAACATTCTTAGATGAGACAATAGCTGTCTCACACAAACTATTAGCTTCAAAGCAATTTTCAAGTGATCGAATGATCAATGCGAAACATTCTGAGTCTACATCAAATGACTGTCTCACAAATCATGTAAGATGTTACAAGGCGATTTTCACATGATCATCTTTTGACTTTCGTCAAGAATATAAGATGAACTTGGTTAAAGTGAAAGCTTTCCAACACATATTTCGATAAATATGTAAGCGAGTTAAACTCAACTCGAAATATCAAATGTGTATAATCGAAGTCTATATAGTTATACAACTTTTGTCTCAAATAGGAGATAAACTAGATAGACTTTTGAGTGATAGATGATCGTTCAAGTCTCCACATACCTTTTGTTGATGAAGTCCCACAAGCTCCCCTTAGTAGTTCTTCGTCTTCAATTGATGAATGCCGTGAAGTCTAATGCTCAACTACACTTTTTATCATAATCCGAGACTTTGATATAAGTAGACTAGAAATCAAGACTTATAGTTTTGACAACTAAACTTGACAAACAAGCTTGAGATAGCAATGCTTGCGAGTTCGACCGAGCAGTTTTCTAACAATCTCCCCCTTTGTCAATTTTAATAACAAAACTATCAATACATATGGATTATAAAATAAATAAACTTTGTAGCTTCTCATCCAAATGCTTGATTTCCTTGGTTCTTCAACATTACTCGAAATCTTCGTCACTTCCAAGTACTCCAGTGATTCTGAACGTGTTCTACTCAGTATCATAGTTGTTGAAGACCCGTTGCTATAACATTATATAAAAACAAGATGTTTTCGTATTGTTATACACTGTCATAGTATTGTTACACGACATCAAAGTCCAATTGTATCACAACTTTGACAAAAATACTATAGTGATATGTATCACTCCCCCTTAGTCAATACTTCATCTCACATGAAAACCACTCCCCCTTACATAATGATCCGTAAACCATATGTATTTGTAGTGTGAACTACACATTAATTCTCCCCCTTTTGTCAATATAAATTGGCAAAGGTACGAAAACTAGTGGGATCATAATGAAATTCTTATAGAGATTCTTGATGACTAAAAGAAAACATATTAACTTTGTTTAGATGCAATCATATAGTCGAAACTAACTGCATTCATGAAGGAGTTAAGAGAGATACAAGAAAACTCCTATAATATTCCACAGCCGCACTCCCCGCAAAGATTTGGCAATTAATCACAAGTTCAAATAAGAACTCTCCCTCATAAAATGTCATTCCCGAAATAACAACAAGAACGACCTTGCTTTTACAAGAAAATAAGGATTTAAAAGTATACTTTGATTCCTAACAGAAATATTATCTAAGGATAAACAAATACGAAACTGAAACAACACTACACTGACGTTCTAAGCTTTGATTTCCCAAAAGATATGAATGAGTCCAGGGGAAAAAGGTTAGAGAACTAATGAACCAAAACAACACAAATAGACTGTCGTAAGTGTTGAAATGTAGCAGTATCTAAAGGTTTGCCGAGAATATCATCCAATTGTTGTTCGGAAGGCACAAATTCCATATTCATAATACCATTTTCATAGAGATCTCTAATAAAATGATACCTTATGTCAACGTGCTTAGTTCTTGAGTGCTCAACAGGATTCTCAGTGATGCGAATCGCACTTGAATTATCACAAAAAATATTCATTGTACAAGTGTCAATTCCATAATCAACAAGCATTTGTTTCATCCATAGAAGTTGAGTACAACATGAACCTGCATCAATGTATTCTGCCTCGCATGTAGACAGGGATTGTGAGTTCTGTTTCTTTCTATGCCATGCCACAAGATTCAACCCAACATAGTAAAATCCCCCTGAAGTACTCTTTATGTCTTCCACACACCCTGCCCAATATGCATCTGAATAGGCAGTGAGATCAGTGTTAGTATAAAAAGTATAAGATAGACCATACCCGACATTGTGTTGGATATATCGCATGATCCTTTTTGCAGCTGCAATATGAGATTCTTTGGATTAGCCTAAAATCTATCACAAAAACCAACACTAAAAGCAATATCAGGTCTAGTAGTTGTAAGATATAAGAGGCTTCCAATGATAGACCAATAAAGCTTTTGATCCACATTTACTCCTTTCTCATCTCGGTGTAGTTTACCAGTAGTGGGCATAGGTGTCAGTTTTGGAGTTGACTTTTCAAGACCGAACCTTGTCAGAAGATCCTTAGCATATTTTTCTTGAGATAAGAAAATTCCATCCTTATGTTGTTGAATCTGTAATCCTAAAAAGAATTTTAATTCACCAACATTTTTCATTTCAAACTCCTTACCAAGAGAGACTTAAAAATCTTTTGCAAGTTTCTCAGAAGTCGATCCATAAATGATATCATCTACATAAACTTGAGCAATGACAACATCTTTCCCACTAAACTTGGTAAACAAGGTTTTTTCAGCTCCACCTCTCGAAAAACTTTTCTTGAGAAGGGAAGTAGTTAGTTTTTCGAACCATATACGAGGTGCTTGTTTCAACCCATATAATGCCTTTTTGAGATTAAGGACATGATCTGGGAAGTCAGGATTTTCAAATCCCTTTGGTTGAGCAACATATACCTCTTCCTTTAAATTTCCGTTTAGGAACGAAGATGTCCATTTGAAATAACTTAACCTTAAGAAAACAAGCATGAGCTAATAACAACCGAATGGACTTAAGGCGTGCCACATGAGCAAAGGCTTCATCAAAGTCAATACCTTCAATCTATGAATATCCTTGAGCGACAAGTCTAGATTTGTTTCTGACAATGGTCCAAATTTATCATACTTGTTTTTTAATATCCATTTGGTACGAACAATATTTATATTGGAGGGACAAGGTACGAGCTCCCTTACATCTTGTCTTTGAAATTGATTTAACTCTTCATGCATTTCATTCACCCAAAAGGGATCGCTAAGAGCTTCATCAATATTCCTGGGTTCTACTTGTGAAAGATAACAACCAAATTTGCAAATATTTTGAAGTTGTCCTCTTGCCTTAGCTGTAGAATCTTTTCCTCCAATAATACTGTTAGTATCATGATTCTTTTGAACCCAGAGGTGTCGTGGAGGAACACGTTCTTGTTCAACATGAATTTCCTAATCAGTGCTCTTCTCCTCGACGCTGGAAATATCATGATCAGTGACTGTTGGAACAACTTCAACTGATTCTGGGATTTCCTTGACTTCCTCAATTTTCTCAGTTGGAAGCAATTAAGCAGGAGGGTTATCATGATGAAAATTTCTCAGATCATCAATGATGACATTTGCAGATTCCATCATAACTTGGGTTCTGAGATTATATACTCGAAAACCATGACTATCAGATGCATAGCCAAGAAAGATACCTTCATCGCTTTTAGAGTCAAATTTACCTTTATGTTCTCGATCTTTCAGAATGTAGCACTTACTTCCAAACATTATGAGATAATGTAAGTTAGGCTTCCTGCCGTACCACAATTCATAAGGAGTATTTAGGATTTTCGACCACAGGTATACACGGTTGATCAAATAACATGCTATGAAAACAACTTCTACCCAAAACCTTAACAGTAAGTTTTTTTTATGGAGCATTACCCTGGCCATTTCCTGAATGTTCCTATTCTTCCATTCTGCAACTCCATTAGCTTGAGGAGTAATGGGTGGTGTGTATTGTTCAATAATCCCCAGTTTGTCACAAAATTCAAACACCTTAGTGTCCTTGAATTCAATTCCAAGGTCGCTTCTAATTTTCTTTAGTTTGCGACGTTGTTCATTCTTGATTCTATTAACAATAATCTTGAATTTACCAAGGGTTTCATTTTTATGAGCTAAAAAAGTCACCCAAGTGAATCTGGTGTAATCATCTACCATAACTAAAGCATACTTCTTCCCAGCAACCGTAGGTTGTTGAATAAGACCGAAGAGATCCATATGAATTAAATCAAGTGGAGCTTTAGTGACAATATCTCGAGATGATTTATGTGGAACTTTCGTTTTTTTACCCTATTGACAGGCACCACATACACCATCAATTTTTGCATTGATTTTGGGAATGCCTCTAACAAGTTCTTTGTTAATGATCTTAGTTAGAAGGCGATAATTAATGTGACCAAAACGCTCATGCCAAAGATGTGTAGATTCCACCTTAGTCAAATTGCAACAATTACTAAACTGAGTATCAAGAAGATAACAATTATTTTTACCACGAGTTCCCTGAAAAATTACTTTTCCAGTTTTGTCTACAATGTCACATCCATTTGCATTGAAGATAACTTTATGGCCTTTGTCACAAATTTGACTAACAAAAAGAAGATTTACAGTCATACCTTTAACGTATACTACATCGTAGATTTCAGGAACCCCAGGAAGTTTGATCGTCCCCTTCTTGCTTATGTAGCAACAACTCCCATCTCGGAATGTAACAGGACCTCCTTCAAAGTTGCTTGAATTCACAAACCACGAAAGATCTCCAGTCATCTGTCGGTTACATCCACTATCAAGAAACCATTGAAAGGGTGATGTTTATTTTAGAGAAAAAGCTCACATACTAACACTATTATCCTATTTGGGATTTCTTGTTAGACTTGTACACCTTTTAAAGAAGTAAACAGTTGCTCAACTTTCTTATGAAGATTACTCGCAACCTTTAAACTTTGCCTGAAAGATGTACATGTATGTTGAAAATGATTGTGAGAATCACAGAACATACATGGACCAACATCTTTAATCTCATCCGAGTAGTTCTGAGTCTCATCGGGTTTCACAAAGCCCAAACCTCGCTTATCCCCTGACTTGCGACAATTCTTCAAAGACTAATTAAAGGAGTTATTCAAATCCATTGAAACTTTGACAGGCTTCAAATCCTTATACTTTTCAATTCTGCAATTAGATCAGAATTGATCCGGATTTTTTCATCCAACTTCTTCTGGAGAATAACCAGCTCTTCAAAACTTTTGTTAGAGCATAGCTCGGTTGAACCCACCAAGCGTTAGTATGTCAAGTTTGGTTATCATGTTTCAGTGAATCAAAACTCATTTAAAGAGTCGTTTGATTATGTACTAGAGTCAACTTCGTATAGGTTAGCTTGAACGTATTAAGATATGAGACATTACAAGTATTGCGAAGACTTGAAGAAGTGAAGGAGTAAGAAGCTACAACGACAACATCATCCTTCCACTTGAGGTTAGTGATATTTTACTTGAACTATTTCATTCCCTAACGTATCTTTCAAGTCGTGCATATTGAAAACCAAACTGCGAAACATGAACACTCTAGTTAGACATAGTATTAAGGAATAAAATACGAGGTTTATTGCTTAACCATTAAACTTTGTAGATAAGACATCGACATAATCGTTTGAATGCTATTGTGATTATGTATGGGTATGAGGTGAGGATTTCATCCTATGAAACAATGTTTTACATGTGTTTTAAGGAAGTAAATTCATTAACTTGTTTTGTGAATCGAAAAAGAAATCGTCAGGCGTTATTGGTATTGTTATTCATTGCATATCTTATGAACAACCAATATGTGTGATTAGTATAACCGTTCACGACTTGTTTATGTTCTTGGTAAAACTATTCACAAAGGCCTGACTTTTGTATTGGTATGACTTTTATTAGTGAAACCGATCTTAAGTAATCACCTGAGATGGTATGATCGATTTTATGTTATTGGTAAGACCGACTCTGGGTAAATAGGAACCGATCCTAGTAAGAGGTGCAACTATCACAAAGGGGAACCGATCCTTGTATGAGGTGCATCATGTTTTAGCAGAAAGGGGAACCGATCCTATGGACATGTGCAACACGTTTTTAGGCAAAGGGGAACCGATCCTATGGACATGTGAAACACATTCAAGTTAGATACCATATATACGTAGGGAGCCGATCCTAGTACCTAGTCAACCAAATTTTGGAAAGCTAGCGTGACTATGCACATTACTCACATGGAGGTAGAACCGAAAATTGTTTTGGTAGAACCGTGAAACCCATGATTTGTGATTGAGTGCTCTTGATCAATCACATAGTTCTTGAAAGTCAGATGAACCAATTCTAAACTTGTTTGGAAGTGTGGAAAATCAGTTTCAAGGTTGTAAGTATGAAAGAGTACTTACAAAGTAAGGATGTCGACATACTTTGAACATGTGCAGTAACGCTAATCTTTAATTGTTCAAATTTATTCCTTAATAGCTAAAGGAAAAAAATCCCAGGATCGAAACATAAATAAGTTAAGAATCTTTTATTTAAGGTTTTTAATTTTATTTTAGGAAAATGAGAATTAGTAATGTGCATTTACTAGTTGAAGATTTTCCAAAGAGATTTTTGGTCAATATTTTGGACAAAGCATTACCAGGAATTATGGAAACCGAATTTGGAATATATTGCATATCTTGAGAATATTTTCGGTTTTGGAAATTCTTTGGTGTCCAAACTTCCTTGTCTATAAATACCTGAAGTTTGCATTTCTAGCAAACTAATCCTTCGTGACAGCAAACTTCCTCGGTTGTGTTGTTACTGGTGAAGCCTCCTATTCGGAGAGCAGAGTAACCTAATTAGGCGAAATCTCTTACGAACGCTCAGTTTAAAGTCTTCTTTGGGATTGAGAAGCTCTATTAGTACCATTGGTGGGAAATTAGATAATTGTGGTTTATCTTGTGGTTTCGATTGATTTGATTGACTAACGGTGGTTGAACTTTGATTGCACTTAGTTTGTTTATGCTTGAGAATATTCTCTTCTGATATAAGATTCACTCAAACTAGATCGAAGTTTCGACAGGGATCTTTAGACTGTTTGGAGATCTAAAGACGTCTTGTGATAATCCATTGTTAACAGACCCCATTCTATGCATGATTGATCACAAGAGATTCAAGTTGTTGTGTGCAGGTGTTTATTGAAGATCTAAGAACATTTGAAGACAAAGAAGATATTGAAGATTTATGATTTGGGGTTCATAATCTTTGGTGTGCACAATACTTGTTTCAGTATACATGATCCAACTATAATCGGTTTATCCTTGTGGTAGATTAGATTGATTAGTTGTGTAGATCGGCATCAATACAATTCTTTGTGATTAAAAGTATTGATTGCAAAATCTTAACAATTACTTTTGGTAGTTGATCATAAGATAGATCTAAGAACCTGACGAAGGAGTTTATTGAGATAAACAGAAGTGCCTTTGTCGAACTCACATCATTTGGTTGAAAAGAGTTGCTACCAAACATATTTGTTATTCCTTTACTGTTTGGAATACGAACCAAAACAATTGTTCCAAGTACATAACTTATTCATAAGTTGGAGGCGTGGGAATACAGACGGAACTAGGTGAACTATAGGTTTAGTTGCTTGGTCTCAACTATACGAAGTTGGTTTGATTTTGTATAGCGGCTTAATCCTGAGAGTATTCAATTCTGGACAAGGTCCTGGGGTTTTTTTGCATTTGCGGTTTCCTCCTTAACAAAATCTTGCTGTGTCATTTACTTTTATTTTCCGCAATTATAATTGTTGTTATTATAATTTAAAGTAAAACATTAATTCCTATTTACTTAATAAGTAATCCTATTGTGTTTGGTTAAGTCCGAACATTTTTATCAAGTAAACATACTTCGTTTTTGTATTGTCTCAATCTCGTACCCATAGACGATCACATGAAGTTTGAACCAATTAGTTGTACTGTCTCGAGTCAGTCCATAAACAATCACTTTCGGAGAAAGGACTTATAGGTAGGAAATGTTTTAGATTGAGGTATGTTAGAGCACTACTCGGTCGAACTCGCATGCGTTGCTATATCAAGCATGTTTTTCAATACTAGTGACCAAAACTATATGTCTTGATTTCTAGTATACTTATGACTAAGTCTCGATCTAGGATAATTAAGTGCAGTTGAGCTCCAGACTCCATGGCGATCATCTTACGAAGACGAAGAACTACTCGAGGAATAAGTGGAACTTCATCCGACAAAAAGGTATGTGGAGACTTGAACTTATCTATCACTCAAAAGTATATTCTATCTCCAACTCTTGAGACAAAGTCGTATAAGTATGATAGTTTTTATACATACAAATTTGCTATTTCGAGCCGAGTTTACTCGCGTATCTTTTTTTCGAAATATGTGTTGGTGAGATTTTGCTTTAACCATTTTCATATTTACCCATGACGCAAGTCATGATGACGTTTCAATCTTGAAATTAGCTTTGATGACGATAGTCGTAAATAACGATTGTTATAACATTATAGAAGAATGTTTAGAAGAATGTTTCAATGATTGAAATGTAGAGTTGAGATTACCAACTATGGATATAAGCATATATGGTGTGTTCGCACATTAATATATAAATCCATGTGTCGGAAACCAAGTGCGTGCATATGTGTGCATGCGGTATTGGTAAAGGAGACAAGATGAGTACGCGTACCTGCGGAAGTTTTCATACCAAAAATTTCAGCTGAGTTTGTAAGTTTGCAAACTAGTAAACCAGTCACCTTAGGTACGCATACCCGTACGCGTACCCAGGAAATTTTTCGAACCGAAAATTTCTGCTGAGTTTGTAAACTCAAATCCTATAGCTAAGGTACGCATACCCGTACGTGTACCCAAGCTGGTTAATTCTCAAATCGGTTGTTCATGAACTTAAATTTTTTTTTATAAGGAATGCAATCTTTGCAAACCGTGGATATATTGTTCATGAATTGATTCAAGTGAATCAAACCGATTTTGTTTCAATTGTGTCTATGAATAAAGACCTAAGCAATTGAACAACTCTTGAACTAGTTCTTATGAGTCATTTGAACTAGTTCTTATGAGTCATTTGAACTAGTTATGAGAAAGATGAATACGGTTAAAATGAAAGTACTCATATGGCTAACCATTGGTTAACTATTTGTGAACCAACTAAGTGTACACGTTTAGGTACGGTTACTCAAACCTAAATGAATACATTTCATTTGTGTGTGACAAGCTAAGTTTCGATCTAACGGTTGAAAGATATTAGCTTGGAGAAATCAGGTTTTTCATCTAACGATGAATATTGAATGCTTTGTTACCAAGGTAACTTGGATTGCAAACCCTGATTTGAAAACTATATAAAGGAGACATCTAGCAACTGGAAAAACTAATCCCCACACTTCCTGTGTGATACTAGTTGGTTTTGCTAGAGTAAATTCTCCTTTAGCCGTAGGTTTCTTCTCGAGACCCTGTAGGTTAACGACTGAAAGACTTCATTGGAATTGTGAAGCCAGACGAAATTACTTTCTTGTAGTTGAGCTATCTGATCTTGCCATTTTCTATCATAGGAGTTCAATTGAATAATTGACTTGAGGTTATATCTCCGATAGGGAAAGATAAAAAAGAAATCACAAACATCTTCGTCTCATCGTTTGTGATTCCAAAATATCTAGTTTCGCTACCGTACGATTTAGATTATTGTGAGGTGATTGATAATACTAGGTTGTTCTTTGGGAATATAAGTCCGGGTTATCAATTAGTTCCTGTTCACCTTGATTTATCAAAAGACGGAACAAAAACTCTTGGGTATTTCTGTGG
This sequence comes from Papaver somniferum, assembly GCF_003573695.1. Taxonomy (NCBI): domain Eukaryota; kingdom Viridiplantae; phylum Streptophyta; class Magnoliopsida; order Ranunculales; family Papaveraceae; genus Papaver; species Papaver somniferum. The sequence goes on along the minus strand of NC_039367.1, from coordinate 82,356,718 downwards.
GAGACAAATTTATTCAATACTATAGACTTTTCTGTGTGAGACAGATTTGTCTATCAAGTCTTCGACTTTGGATCGTAGCAACTCTTAGTTGTGGGTGAGATCAGCTAAGGGAATCAAGTGCGTAGTATCCTGCTGGGAACAGAGACGTAAGGAGCGCAACTGTACCTTGAATCAGTGTGAGATTGATTAGGGTTCAACTACAGTCCAAACCGAAGTTAGTTTGTAGTAGGCTAGTGTCTGTAGCGACTTAATAAAGTGTGGTGTTCAATCTGGACTAGGTCCCGGGGTTTTTCTGCATTTGCGGTTTCCTCGTTAACAAAATTTCTGGTGTCTGTGTTATTTATATTTCGTATTATATTTCATTATAATATTTAAATATCACAGGATGTGCGTTGAGATCAATCAATTAGAATATCCAACCTTTGGTTGTTGATTTACATTGATTGACACTTGAATATTGGTCTTTGGTACCATCCAAGTTTATCTCTCTTGTATTTGATAAAGACTCGCAAATTTTATTTGCTTGAGTAAAGATCAAATCGAGAGGTAGAGATATTAACTCCTTGATATACTTTTTATTAAGATTGAGTTTGACTGTCTAGTTGATTCTCTTAAAAGTATATTAGTGTTGGTCCATACAAATTGCTAATCGAAATATTGGGTGAGGTTGTTTTACCCCCGCTTTTTCAAGGTATATTTGGGTACCCTCGTATTTTCAATTGGTATCAGAGCAGGCAAACACGAAAAAATCTAACAATCTGTGTTTGGTGCGATCCAACCTATAAGAAATTGAATCCATGTCTGGTTCAGTTAACGTAGAGCAAGAAGATGATATACTTCAGAAACAATGGTTGTTTTCAAAACCTGATAAACAACTCAGCACTGTTAGTTCTCTGGTGGAACACATCTCAGGAAATATTAACCATGATGAGTTAATATGAAAACAAATACTTGTCACAAACAAGTCAGATTCAGAAGATAGTAATGAGATTAAATTTTTCATAAAGCTTTCTGAAAAATACAATCTAAGGGATAATGAATATTATCCATCTGCCGAGAAGATCGTCAGAGAACCATTGATTCATGAGGATGCTGAATCTAATGGACTTGATTTTGTTCAAGCCAAAAGAGGTATATTAGTTAAAACAAGGATATGTGATTTTATTCCCCAGAATCTCTTAACTAATATACAACATCGTGATTCTAATAGTCTAACCACCTACAAGAATCAAGATAGATGTGTTTTAAGGGATAGTCGGTTGACTAGTATCCGGTCAAGACCGTCTGACAATGATTATCTCTCAAATAAACAAAAAGATCAACTCATGTATACAAAAACAAATGATTTCAGATCATGCTGCTTTATTGTTGATCAACTGTCTAAAATAAAATCCAGGAAAAAATCTCATCAAATGATGATGTCATATTCCAAGGAATTCCTGGGTCGATATAAGAGTTCTGGTTATTTTCCAACTCAAAAAACTTCAAGTCACGCTTATGATTTTGATCATCGATCTGATCATTCTGTTAAATCAGATCACTCCAGCCGTGACACAGTGAAAGAAGTTTACTCTTGGAAGAATCCCCAAAAGATGGATATTCAAAAATATCATGATGGATCATGTTCCAGAAATTCTGAGCTATCACTAGCTCACTCCAACAACTGATGTTGGTCTTTGGAATTTCCCTGGATGTGCTCAATTCAAATAAAAAGGGAAATTCTTCAAAAGAGCACAAGAATATGAAGAACGTATATATTATACTCTTTAATATCTAAAGTATTTTTCTATACTTGGAATATCTTTTCTATTTTTTAGAAAAATACTTTCGATCTTTGGAAAGTCCATGAGAAAAGTTGGGAAAAATATTTTCAGAACTCCTAGGTCATACTGGTTCGGAAAAGCTCTATGATGTTTCCGAAAGTTTATATTTTAACAAATAAAAATACCGTGATTAGGTATTTGAATCTTGGTAACCAAGTTTGGATTATTATATAAACCATCTATAGGACCGATCCTTCCTCTGTCCACGGTAAAAGATGGGTGAAAATACTATTGACATTGAATCTCAACTTCGAAAACTTGAAACCTTTCCAGTTGAGTTCAAATGATACTTCTCAAACGAACATAAAAATAATCGTATTTCTTTTAAGCTTATGCTTATGTTAATGGGAGATTTTGAAGTCGCTCGTCATCTTTTGGAAACTGCAGTAGTGAATGAAAAACTGCTCGAGTCAAAGCTCTTGAAATCGATTGTGGAATTGAATCTTATGAAACAAAGACTCAATCATCTGAAATTGAAAAGAAGTCTCAGGAATCAAAACACCGAGGAATCGTCGGTAAATAATGGAAGCACCACTAGAGGTTAAGTTATATGTTGTAAAACTTAATCCAGGAAAATAGACATCAATTTTTGATTTCTTTCAATGATTGTATCAGGTCTATTACAAATAAAACTATTATGAATAAAATTATTTGATTTATAATTTTTCTTGTGATAGTTTTTGATTTACATAGACTGTGCCTGAATGCTTTATTATTGCTATGTATGTTTATGGGATGTTTGATTTCGGTTTTATTACCTTGATATTCGATCTCATAATGTTGTGAACCCTTATGGTTTGGGTGACTTTTTGATTTAGCAGGATTAAGTTCTAGCCCATGTTGGTAGGCTTTATCAAAGGATTATGAGGGGTTCTGATAGAAAAAATATGTGAAAAAGTCGCAATACGTTGAATCGGTTTTGGTTTAGCATAAAAGCATATGTGTTTCGAGGGTTTTCAACTTTTGCTTGCAATAGTTAAAATCCGGTTTTCAACCTTTCTTTGGTAAAGGTTAGTTGTTTTTATTCTTTTGTTTTGCATAAGGATGACAACATAATGATATTTCGATATCAATTCTCCCTGGAAGAATATGCAAACATATTGGAGAAGAGGATGCGAAATTTGAGGTAACGAATTTGTTAGTTAATCGTTTTCCTGTTTAAGAAAATCATGATTTTATTTCATATATTTATTGCTTTTGCTTAACAAAATTTCGGTATAATTGATGTTTTATTCCATTATGTGTGTATGGATGTGTGTATGATTTAATTGTTTCCGGTTAAGAAAAACTATTGTTATCTTGCTTTATTGTGTGGTATCAATCGTTTAGGCTTACAAAATTTCGGTGCTTTAATGTCTATATTGTTTCAATTGCTTCTGGTTGAGGTGAATAATTATGCAAGTTGATTTATTTTGGTTTGTATGAATTGTTTATGGTTTAACGAAAGAAAAGGTTTACGGGATGAATTGTTTAGTCCAATTCGATTCCGGATAAGAGAAACTAAGTTAATTCTAATCTTAGTTAGACTCATCAAAGTGGAGGTTTCGGTTATTCAAGTCTAATCGAATGCCTTAACAAGAAATGCTAGTTAACCAACCTAGTACTTGTATTGTTTAAAAGTTAAAGGTCTAAGTTATATATATAATTAGAACCTGATGAGAAAAATAGAGTTATCTTTATTTTGGTCTTATCGAATAAAGCGGTTGTATTTGTACAATCGGTTTAGCAAAGGAACTAAGGTGCTTAGTTGATTTTTGGTTCGCTAAACTATTAGGGAAAATTGCTTCGGGCAATTGTTTCCTTGGTAACATATCAAAACAAAATTACTTTGTAGTTTCGGTTTTGATATTGGTTATCAAAAATGGTGTGTGGAACCCTCGTTCTTAACTCTATAGGTTGCAAGTCTATTTTGAGATTTGTAAGATTCTTTTCGGTTTGTCCTTTATTTTTTCGTTTCTTTGTCATTTTGTGACAAAAAGGGGGAGAAATATATGGAATAAACAAGTCATGCTGGCATTGATTTATATTGATTGGTATCACTAAGAAAAAGGACATTGGTGCTTAAACGTTTATCTAACGAAAGAGTGAAACCATAGACTAAGGGGGGGTAACATATCATTAAAAGGGAATAACAAAGACGTGAGGATTGATAAAATCTACCTATCTTACCTTTAGGGGGAGCAATATTCTTTGTTATTATAATGTCAACATCGGCATTTAAGGATTGAATGTATACAGGTTATTGTGTTGTTGAATTCGGGAATCAAGCGTATGTGTAATGAATTCTTGTAATTTGTTTATCCATATGATGTAAGAGTTTTGCCACTAAAATTGACAAAGGGGGAGAATGTTAGAGCATAGCTCGGTTGAACCCACCAAGCGTTGGTATGTCAAGTTTGGTTGTCATATTTTAGTGAATCAAAAATCATTTAAAGAGTCGCTTAATTATGTGCTAGAGTCAACTTCGTATAGGTTAGCTTGAAAGTATTAGGATATGAGACATTGCAAGTATTGCGAAGACTTGAAGAAGTGAAGAAGTAAGAAGCTACAACGACAACATCATCCTTCCACTTGAGGTTAGTGATATTTGACTTGAACTGTTTCATTCCCTAACGTTATCTTTCAAGTCGTGCATATTGAAAACAAAAACTGTGAAGCATGAACACCCTAGTTAGACATAGTATTAAGGAATACAATACGAGGTTTATTGCTTAACCATTAAACTTCGTAGATAAGACATCGACATAATCGTTTAAATGCTATTGTGATTATATATAGGTATGAGGTAAGGATTTCATCCTAGGAAACAATGATTTACATGTGTTTTAAGGAAGTAAATTCATGAACTTGTTCTGTGAATCGAAAAGGAAATCGCCAGGCGTTATTGATATTGTTATTCATTGCATATCTTGTGAACAACCAATATGTGTGATTAGTATAACCGCTCACGACTTTTTTGTGTTCTTGGTAAAACTATTCACAAAGTCCTGACTTTTATATTTGTATGACTTTTATTAGTGAAACCGATCTTAAGTAATCACCTGAGATGGTATGACCGATTTTTTGTTATTGGTAAGACCGACTCTGGGCAAAGGGTAACCGATCCTAGTAAGAGGCGAAACCTATCACAAAGGGGAATCGATCCTTGTATTGGGTGCAACATGTTTTAGCAGAAAGGGGAACCGATCCTATGGACATGTGCAACACGTTTTTAGGCAAAGGGGAACCGATCCTATGGACATGTGAAACACATTCAAGTTAGATACCATATATATGTGGGGAACTGATCCTAGTACCTAGTCAACCGCATTTTTGGAAAGCTAGTGTGACTATGCACAGTACTCACATGGAGGTAGAACCGTGAAACCCATGATTTGTGATTGAGTGTTCTTGATCAATCACATAGTTCTTGAAAATCAGATGAACCAATTCTAAACTTGTTTGGAAGTGTGGCAAATCGGTTTCAAGGTTGTAAGTATGAAAGAGGACTTACAAAGTAAGGATGTCGACATACTTTGAACATGTGCGGTAACGCTAATCTTTAATTGTTCAAAGTTATTCCTTATTAGCTAAAGGAAGAAAATCCCAGGATCGAAACATAAATAAGTTAAGAATCTTTTATTTAAGGTTTTTAATTTTATTTTAGGAAAATGAGAATTAGTAATGTGCATTTACTAGTTGAAGATTTTCCAAAGAGATTTTCGGTCAATATTTTGGATAGAGCATTTCCAGGAATTATGGAAACCAAATTTGGAATATATTGCATATCTTGAGAATATTTTCGGTTTTGGAAATTCCTTGGTGTCCAAACTTCCTTGTCTATAAATACTTGAAGTTTGCATTTCTAGCAAACTAATCCTTCGTGACAGCAAACTTCCTCGGTTGTTTTGTTACTGGTGAAGCCGCCTATTCGGAGAGGAGAGTAACCTAATTAGACGAAATCTCTTACGGCCTCTCAGTTAAAAGTCTTCTTTGGGATTGAGAAGCTCTATTAGTATCGTTGGTGGGATACTAGATAATTGTTGTTTATCTTATGTTTTCGATTGATTTGATTGACTAACGATGGTTGAACTTTGATTGCACCTGGTTTGTTTATGCTTGGGAATCTTCTCTTCTGATATAAGATTCACTCAAACTAGATCGAAGTTTCGACATGGATCTTTAGACTGTTTTAGATCTAAAGACGTCTTGTGATAATCCATTGTTAACAGACTTCGCTCCGTGCGTGATTGATAACAAGAGATTCAAGTTGTTGTGTGCAGGTGTTTATTGAAGATCTAAGAACATTTGAAGACAAAGAAGATATTGAATATTTCTGATTTTGGGTTCATAATCTTTGTTGTGCACAATACTTGTTTCGGTATAGAGGATCCAACTATAATCGGTTTCTCCTTGTGGTAGATTAGATTGATTAGTTGTATAGATCGGCATCAATACAATTCTTTGTGATTAATAGTATTGATTGCAAAATATTAAAAATTACCTTTGGTAGTTGATCATAAGATAGATCTAAGAACCTGACGAAGGAGTTTATTGAGAAAAACAGAAGAGCCTTTGTCGAACTCACATCACTTGGTTGAAAAGAGTTGCTACCAAATAGATTTGTTGTTCCTTTACTATTTGGAATACGAACCAAAGGAATTTTTCCAAGTACGTGACTTATTCATAAGTTGGAGGCGTGGGAATACAGACGGAACTAGGTGAACTATAAGTTTAGTTGCTTGGTCTCAACTATACGAAGTTGGTTTGATTTTGTATAGCGGCTTAATCCTGAGAGTATTCAATTCTGGACAAGGTCCCGGGGTTTTTCTACATTTGCGGTTTCCTCGTTAACAAAATCTTGCTGTGTCATTTACTTTTATTTTCCACAATTATAATTGTTGTTATTATAATTTAAAGTAAATTACACAAACGTTAATTCCTATTTACTTGATAAGTAATCCTATTATGTTTGGCTAAGTCCGAACCTTTTTATCAAGCAAACATACTTCGTTGTTGTATTGTCTCGATCTCGTATCCATAGACGATCACACGAAGTGTGAACCAATTATTTGTATTGTCTCGACTCAGTCCATAGACAATCAATTTCGGAGAAAGGACTTATAGGCAGGAAAAGTTTTAGATTGAGGTATATTTGGGTACCCTCGTCTTTTCAACTTTCTCTAAGATCAGAGTTAAATCTTGTGAAGCGTTTATCGAGACTTTACTATCCATAGAGTCAGATTGTTATAAACACAGACTTATGAGGTCTTAAACGTGTTTTCCTGCTCTGATACCAATTGAAAAAGCTAGGGTCTAACAACCACGCCCAATTTTTTGCTTAGCAATCTGCATGGATAAACTTCAATATACTTTCAAGAGAATCAACTAGACAGTCATACTCAATCTTAAGAAAAGTACATCCAAGAGTTATATCTCTATTTCTCAATTCCATCTGCAATCAAACAAATAGGAATTTGCGTTCCCGATTGAATATAAGAAATAACTTGGACGATATAAAAAACCAATATCCAAGTGTCAATCAATTTAATCAACAAGCAAAGGTTAGATTCACAATTGATTGAACTTACGCATGACCTGTGATATTTCAATTATATAAACAAATATAATGCGGAAAAGAAATAACACAGACGCCAGAAATTTTGTTAACGAGGAAACCGAAAATGCAGAAAACCCCGGGACCTAGTCCAGATTTGAACACCACACTGTATTAAGCCGCTACAGACCCTAGCCTACTCCAAGTTAACTTCAGACTGGAATGTATTTGAGCCCTAACCAATATCACACTGATCAAGGTACAATCGCGTTCCTTACGCCTCTAGAACCACGCCGGATTCTGCGCACTTGATTCCCTAAGCTGATCTCACCCACAACTAAGAGTTGCTACGACCCAAAGTGGAAAACTTGATAAACCAATCTGTCTCACACAGAAAAGTCTATTGAATAGATAAATCTGTCTCCCACAGATATACCTATGAGTTTTGTTCCGTCTTTTGATAAATCAAGGTGAACAGGAACCAATTGATACGCCGTACTTATATTTCCGAAGAACAACCTAGTAATATCAATCACCTCACAACAATCTTAATCGTATGGTATCAAAACAAGATATTGTGGAATCACAAACGATGAGAAAAAAATGTTTGTGATAGACTTTTGAGTGATAGATAAGTTCAAGTCTCCACATACCTTTTGTAGATGAAGTTCCACAATTTCCCTTGAGTAGTTTTTCGTATTCATTCGATGAACTCCGTGGAGTATAAAGCTCAACTATACTTACTATCCTAATCCAAGACTTAGTTATAAGTAGACTACAAATCAAGACTTATAGTTTTGACAACTGATTGTTGTCGTATGCGTCAAAAATAATATTACTTTCTCACAACTTAAAATATAAAATATAGCAAGGGTAAGAAAGGATCGTTCCCACATAGAGGACTAGGTTGTCAATATGTTTCGGTTTCTTAAATAAACAAGGGGGGATTTCTGATTTTTATGTAAAGGAAAATAAACTAAAAGCAAATAATGAAATAAACAAGCAAATCAATAAGATGAAGATATTGGTCAAGGATTAGTTTTCATTCACAAACATGAATTTGTAACAATAACTAGAATTGATATTTAATCTCAACTTTTATCAAAAGTCCTAGGATACCTTGATCGCAAGAATATCCCGCTAATTTCCTCTGGTCATCAACAAACACATTAAAAGATGCGAATGTGAATTCTACCTAGAAACCAACCTAAAGTGTAAAAGCACAATTAAGTTTAACTCCCTAAGAGCACTAAGTTCTATGAAATAAGACTAATCAATGCAAACGAACGTGTAAAAGCACTAATACGTTTTAACAAAGGTTATGATCCACTTGTGACTACTAGGATGTATCACTACAAGCAATACTCACAATTATGCTACTTGCAATCAGGAATTATCACTTTTGCGTATAATAACCCTAATCTAGCAATAGAGATGAAAACTAATTCAACCGATTCGCGACTCGACTAAACATGCATTCAAATCATATAACAATATTAATAGTGAATCATAAGCAACAAAATATGGAGACAAAACTAATTCATTGCATAAATATCATGGTTGGAACTCCAACTTATTCCTTAACCAAAAGAGAGTTATCTAATCATATCCATGGAGTTCATAAACAAGAAGAAGAAATAAGACTATCATGTTCAAACTCTAGGATAAAAGTAGAAGAAGAGATTAGATCTTAAGAATAAAAATAGGGATCCCCCTTTTCTAACCTCTGCCTTCCATCTCTAAATTTAGGTCGCGTCAAAAAGTCAGTTACTGAACCAGCCCATCTGTGAAGCCCAGGTCCAAGTCCATCTGAGATGTCTGTCAGTTTTGTGAAACTGACAAGCATATTGAGCATGCACTATCACCACCAGTTCACAGTATCACTCACTCCTTCCCTGCGCAATTCTGAATCCCATACATTCATCGATCCATTCCTGCACCTCTGTGTCACAGTTCAGGTTCACAATCTCTCTTCATTCATACATAAATCAATTCCATCCTTGCCTGCTCTAGCTTCAGTTGAACTGCAGCTTCACATTCCTAGCAGCATTACTTGTAACTGCACTTCACACACAAGTCACTGCAATATACCCATCTCTGACTTTCCAGTACCTCCTGTCCAACCTTTGTGCAGCTTCACCAATTACTCATATGCCGCACTCTAACTGCGGTCAACATCGCCTGCCACAACCATAATCCACTTCCCTGTTACTCATTCAGTCACACACAGCTACCAGCTGCTCCATTGCAGCCAACGACAACTGTAGCCATACACAATTCCTTAAGCTTAAACCCCTCTGAATTTTAGCCCTCAGTTCCATCACGAGCAACACATCTCCCTGAGTTCACCATAGAATGAAAAGCATCCCTTGTAATCTACAAGAACACCAGCATAGCATCTCCTACTTGAATTGCACCTGCAACTTCATATTCTTCTCAGCACGAACTCAAATTTCTAACTCCTTGAAGCATCACCAGCTTAAAACAGCAACAACATCATCCACCTGAACCAACTTCAGTCCACTTCTATCTGCATTACTTGCATTTTGAATTCAAGACATAATCAATATCATCCAGACTTCCCTGTATCCAACAGATACCAATCATGTTCTTCAGCTCTGCCTCAATACTCCATTTGAATCCATTCCACCAGGCAACATCTGAAATTTCGACCACCAACACCTTCTCTCATACCATCTCCATTTCCTGTCTAATTTGCTGCAACAGTTCTGCAATAACAACTCCAACTGCAGCTGGAACTCCAGTTCAAGCACCACCACCATTTCCATGTCAGATTCACCTCCCAGCTGCATATTGAGTTACACAGTACCAAAGTGTAATTCTGCTTCAACCCCCATCTCAAGCTTCACTTCTCAGCACAACTTTCAATTCTGCAACACAGACAAGCTGCATCTTTTTAATCCCATCATTGCAATCTCTTCCTGAGTTATCCTCTATGACACCAGCAGCAGATTCATTTCCTTGATATGTTTCTCGTTCTTCCAGCAAACTCCAACTGTTGTTTCTTCTTGCAAACCCTGCCATAACCATCCCTGCTTCATCAGTCCATCACCACTATTTTCTGAAGCATCATTGAGCCACAGACTAGCCATTCCACCTGCAGTTGCATCTTAATCATCCTTCTGTCAGGCGTAATTACGAACACCCTGTATGCACAACTTCATCATTCCTTCTTCGAAATAAAAACATCTTCAATATCAACAGCAGCCCCACTGATGAACAAACCTGTTCTATCTCCATTTCAGCTCAGTTGAACTGAACAAAACCACCAGTAAATTCAGTTGAAACCCATCTTATTTCCACCACTTGTAAACTTCGAATCTCAGTTGTTCTTCTCCTTCTTCAATTCAGATCCCCATCTCAGACATCAGTAACAGAACCACTACAAACCCATTTGTTCCTTGCTCTTAATTGCCGGCAACAACTCTCGATTACTCTCGACCAACTTGACCGTACACCAGCAAACCCTTGAGCAAAAACGGCTGACATATGAACTGATTTCTCGACTTAGCTGTTATATAAATTGGGATCGAGGTGCCCCTAGTAAACCGTTGTCTGTGTTTAACAAACCTTAGTGACTCCCCATAGCAATGCTTGCTAGAACAGTAGGCTTCCTCCTAGTAATCTCTCAATTCCTTTGTAAACGTGGCTGCCTCCTAGTAATCTTCAGAAACAGTTGGAGTGTGCGGGTTTCCCACGCAATTGTAGAATTGAATCCTTATACGCTCTTGGCCATCGCCTTCCAATGTTGCTAAGCGATGAATTAAGTTCTTAGTTCTCTTCTTTTTCCTCATATGATTCCAAAACATCTAAAACACTCAAAAGTAAACTTAAGATACATAATTTATAAGAAAAGTAGCAAAGAAAGCATAAGTACTAGATATAAAATTAGGTGTTTTAGACACCTATCAAATTCCCCCACACTTAGACTTTGCTAGTCCTCGAGCAAATCAAACAAAACAAATTCTAAAACATACATACAACTCCGTGTCGTCGAGGCTACGGTCATACTTAGCACGTATAACAAGCCTTTAAACCCCTAGGTGTCCCTAGTGGACGAGTTATAGTCTCGTGAGGGCTTACTAGAGATATACCCACAAAACCTACTTTTCCAACTTACTAGTTCTCCGAAATGATAACATCCAATGTGCTAAGAAGACATAGAGATTCTGCACACTATTAATAAGAAGTTAGACACATAAATGAACACAATCTCATCCTTAAAAGTTGAGAGAGAAATAACCATCCCTTATCGAAAGAAATTCGGGTTCAGAGTGATCAAAAGTCTCGACTCTGCCTCACAAGAAAGGGTTTTATGAAGTTGCTCTCAATAATAAATAGCTTTTTATGGGTCACACATGTGTCCAGGTAGGAATGAAGAGAGAATCCTGCGACACGTTGAATGGTAGGAAGGCAAAAACCCTCCGAATTGTTTTGAAAACCCACATCTTTTATAATTTTAGAACCCCATTTTTCTAAGGATCTCTAAGAAAGGAAATCAACCATTTAACGAAGGTGGGAATATGCTTACTTACCTCGTTATCCGTTCGGCGTGAAGTTAGCACAACTCTCACATCATCCATAGAAACGTCTTCGGTCTTCAATCCTTGTCTTCATCTTCGTCTTCGGTATTCAACTCTTGATGATGAAATCTTGAACTTCGTAGAATCTTGACAATGTAACTCTTTCCTCTAATTCCTTATTGCTTGAAACCTCATTATGGATATTTCTTCTTCCATTGTCTTTCTTGAATTAATACAAAACCAAAAACGAACTAAACAAACCAAAATATGATGCAATAATTATTTTTTTTATAAGATGCAAGATAAATAAAGTAAATATAAAATGAAAACAAACAAAATATTAAAGCTAATGATGAACCTAATAAAATTGTCTCTTGTCTTTTTTTCTTTTTTTTTTCTTTTGAGACAAGAAGAAATAATACAAATACAAAATAAAGATAAAATAAAAATGCAAGTACAAAGGCCATGGTGTAAGTACTTTACCGCTTGATTCTCCACAACTTGTATGTCTCGATATCATAAACTTCTTGAATTCTCATCTTGATAATATTCGCTCTTGTACAATAGTCTTCAACTTGTAAAAATTATGCTCCTTGTCTTGTTGCTATACTTGAATCTGAATCTGCTCATTTCTGTATTGTTTCTTGTAAACCTTGAATGTCTTCAATTTTCCTTCGAATTTGTGATGTTCCTCTTGTTGATGATGATGGTGTTTCTATGGATATGTTGGTGTAGAGAGAGATAAATTGGATGGTGCTAACTGCGAACAAGATTACAAGTGGTATGTAAGTTAGCAATTCGATGTCACCATCACGATTGATAAAATAGCGCATCAAAGTAGTGCTTCTATTGGTGGGAGGTTGGGTAGCTCACCATTCTACCCGGAGTTTACGTACGGTGACACACACTCTAAAAGCACAAATTTAGACAGGTACAAAGAATTGAAGGTCGGTGCCTCTCATGATGTAACATGGGTAGTTTCCAATATAGGGGACCACAACTCTAATACCGAATTCATTCTGCACCTCATTTGCTACTGGCATGGTTAAATCCAACTTTAACTCTCAAACAAGTAAGAAAATCGATCATGTTCTCTGTCATCTCTAAGTTCAGTCACTCTTATGAGAATCTCAATGTAATCTTAGCGACATGTATACTATGTGACTCTAAACTAACTACAAGTTGGAGTTTTTATTCACTATTTTACACAAAAGTTGAAAATTTCATGAAAAATTTACAATGAAAATGCTTAACCACTCCCCCACACTTAAACTTTACATTGTCCTCAATGTAAATTGAGTCATCCAAAGTAAGTCAAAGTGGGAAATCCTACATGATAATGTGACAAGAATATCAGAAAAAAATAAATACAAGACAATAAAAAGATAAAAACAAGACAAGAAAATAAAAATAAGATAATAAATACTCATCCGATGGGTTGCCTCCCATTTAGCGCTTGGTTTAAAGTCGTCATCCCGACTTGCACGACGAATTCCCCATACACCAATAATCTGAAAAGTTGGGGATCCTTCCATGTAACCTGTTTTGAAAATAATAACTTCACACAAACATTAGTATAATAAAGCAAAAGTGAAGCTATAGCCCAATAGAAGTTTCCCCCACACTTAGTCTTTTCTACACTTGGAAGTGTATAAAGAACATAAAAATCAGGAACTTCCATGGTTTCTTCCTTGCAAACATTCATAGTATGAGAATCAAATGTTGCTAATGGTGAATATCGAGAAACAAAATCATTTAACAATATTCTCGAAGCACATACATTCAAGCCAATAAGAGATAAAGGAGAAGGATTAATAGGCAAAGGGTTAGACAAACCTTGCAACTCTTGTGTTATGCTATCCTCTTCATCCTTACAGAATTCATGTGAATTACTTACCTCTTGCACATCGTGGTCCTCTATCAAACCTTGCAAGCATTCTTCGTTCATTTCTGCCTTAACCAAAGTCTCGACATCAACATCATCATTACAAGTCTTTGCAATCTCAATTGGGTCTTCCACAATATTGGTCATATCGGTTTCATTCTCAACATACTCCTCTTTGTTGTAATGCACATACTCTTTTACGGCTCCAAATTTCGCTACAAGGAACTTTTTTACAAGACTCAAAAATGCATCATCCTCAAGCTCCACCCTTTGAATAGGCTCTTGATCATTATAAATATCAATGCTTGAGTAATCTACACAAGTGTCAACATATTCCTCTTCGTCTTCATTAGATTCAAACCTTGTTGCAGCGAAATTCTGTAAAACACTAGTTTCATCATACTCATGTATCTTTTGAATAGGTGCTTGATCATTATAAATATCAAGAGTTGAGTCCACTACACTAGTGTCATCAAATATCTTCAAAGGTTGGTCCTTTTCAACACACTCATCTTCATTTTCAGACTCACCGTAATAAGAATCTTCATCGGTTTCCCATCCTTTATCACGATGCCGTTTAAGCTCCATACGAATGGTCCTACTAATTTCATCGACAAGCTCTTCCGAGGCTCCATAATCTTCCAACTTATATAATTTATGTGCAAGTTTTCTAACGTTCACACGCTTACCACCATTGGCTACAATAGGTTCTCTTTCCCATGACTCTTCCCTTTGAATGGGTGAATAATCATAACTACGATCCGGAGTCGGGTAAGAAAAAGTGTTGCAGAAATTGTTTTGTGCGATGTTCAGTCCATTTATAGCATTCATACATCTCGGATAAAGCAAATTGGAAGTAGAATTGTCCCACATAGGTGCTTGACTTAGATACCCACTACAAGGTTGTTGTTGGTATGTATGAAAATCACCATAAGCTCTTGGATATTGATCATAGCCAATAAATTGGTTCCGATCATATTCCATAGATGGTGGGCAATCGTCATAGTGTTGAGGAGGTTGAAAATCGTATCCATTGCTCCAGTATGCTCCTTCCATGTGACAATAAGTACCTGAAACAAAATTTCTCAAAACTACATCAAAACCAGAAAATAATAAAAAGTAAAAACAAAACTACAAAAAAGAAACCAAAAACAAGTGACAACCGCTGCCTTCCCGGCAGCGGCGCCAAAATTTGATCGCTGTCGTATGCGTCAAAAATAATATTACTTTCTCACAACTTAAAATATAAAATATAGCAAGGGTAAGAAAGGATCTTTCCCACATAGAGGACTAGGTTGTCAATATGTTTCGGTTTCTTAAATAAACAAGGGGGATTTCTGATTTTTATGTAAAGGAAAATAAACTAAAAGCAAATAATGAAATAAACAAGCAAATCAATAAGATGAAGATATTGGTCAAGGATTAGTTTTCATTCACAAACATGAATTTGTAACAATAACTAGAATTGATATTTAATCTCAACTTTTATCAAAAGTCCTAGGATACCTTGATCGCAAGAATATCCTGCTAATTTCCTCTTGTCATCAACAAACACATTAAAAGATGTGAATGTGAATTCTACCTATAAACCAACCTAAAGTGTAAAAGCACAATAAAGCTTAACTCCCTAAGAGCACTAAGTTCTATTAAATAAGACTAATCAACGCAAACGAACGTGTAAAAGCACTAATCCGTTTTAACAAAGGTTATGATCCACTTGTGACTACTAGGATGTATCACTACAAGCAATACTCACAATTATGCTACTTGCAATCAGGAATTATCACTTTTGCGTATAATAACCCTAATCTAGAAATAAAGATGAAAACTAATTCAACCGATTCGCGACTCGACTAAACATGCATTCAAATCATATAACAATATTAATAGTGAATCATAAGCAACAAAATATGGAGACAAAACTAATTCATTGCATATATATCATGGTTGCAACTCCAACTTATTCCTTAACCAAAAGATAGTTATCTAATCATATCCATGGAGTTCATAAACAAGAATAAGAAATAAGACTATCATGTTCAAACCCTAGGATAAAACTAGAATAAGAGATTAGATCTTAAGAATAAAAATAGGGATCCCCCCTTTTCTAACCTCTGCCTTCCATCTCTAAATTTAGGTCGCGTCAAAAAGTCAGTTACTGAACCAGCCCATCTGTGAAGCCCAGGTCCAAGTCCATCTGAGATGCCTGTCAGTTTTGTGAAACTGACAAGCATATTGAGCCTGCACTATCACCACCAGTTCACAGTATCATTCACTCCTTCCCTACGCAATTCTGAATCCCATACATTCATCGAGCCATTCCTGCACCTCTGTGTCACAGTTCAGGTTCACAATCTCTCTTCATTCATACATAAATCAATTTCATCCTTGCCTGCTCTAGCTTCAGTTGAACTGCAGCTTCACATTCCTAGCATAATTACTTGTAACTGCACTTCACACACAAGTCACTGCAATATACCCATCTCTGACTTTCCAGTACCTCCTGTCCAACCTTTGTGCAGCTTCACCAATTACTCATATGCCGCACTCTAACTGCGGTCAACATCGCCTGCAACACACTCTTCTCAACTAGATTCACAACCATAAGCCACTTTACTGTTACTCATTCAGTCACACACAGCTCCTAGCTGCTCCATTGCATCCAACGACTACTGCAGCCATACACAATTCCTTAAGCTTAAGCCCCTCTGAATTTTAGCCCTCAGTTCCATCACGAGCAACATCTCCCTGAGTTCACCATAGAATGAAAAGCATCCCTTGTAATCTACAAGAACACCAGCATAGCATCTTCTACTTGAACTGCACCTGCAACTTCATATTCTTCTCAGCACGAACTCAAATTTCTAACTCCTTGAAGCAACACCAGCTTAAAACAGCAACAACAGCATCCACCTGAAGCAACTTCAGGACACTTCCATCTGCATTACTTGCATTTTGAATTCAAGACATCATCAATATCATCCAGACTTCCCTGTATCCAACAGCTACCAATCATGTTCTTCAGCTCTGCCTCAATACTCCATTTGAATCCATTCCACCAGGAAACAGCTGCAATTTCGACCACCAACACCTTCTCTTATACCAGCTCCATTTCCTGTCTAATTCGCTGCAACAGTTCTGCAATAACAACTCCAACTGCAGCTGGAACTCCAGTTCAAGCGCCGCCACCATTTCCATGTCAGATTCACCTCCCATCTGCATATTGAGTTACACAGTACCAAAGTGCAGTTCAGCTTCAACCCCCATCTCAAGCTGCACTTCTCAGCACAACTTGCAATTCTGCAACACAGACAAGCTGCATCTTCTTGATCCCATCATTGCAATCTCTTCATGAGTTATCCTCTATGGCACCAGCAACAGATTCATTTCCTTGATATGTTTCTCGTTCTTCCAGCAAACTCCAACTGTTGTTGCTTCTTGCAAACCCTGCCATAACCATCCCTGCTTCATCAGTCCATCACCACTATTTTCTGAAGCATCATTGAGCCCCAGACTAGCCATTCCACCTGCAGTTCCATCTTAATCATCCTTCTGTCAGGCGTAATTACAAACACCCTGTATGCACAACTTTATCATTCCTTCTTCGAAATCAAAACATCTTCAATATCAACAGCAGCCCCACTGATGAACAAAGCTGTTCTATCTCCATTTTAGCTCAGTTGAACTGAACAAAACCACCAGTAAATTCTGTTGAAACCCATCTTATTTCCACTACTTGTAAACTTCGAATCTCAGTTGTTCTTCTCCTTCTTCAATTCAGATCCCCATCTCAGACATCAGTAATTGAACCACTACAAACCCATTTGTTCCTTGCTCTTAATTGCCAGAAACAACTCTCGATTACTCTCGACCAACTTGACCGTACAACAACAAACCCTTGAGCAAAAACGGCTGACATATGAACTGATTTCTCGTCTAGCTATTATATAAATTGGGATCGAGGTTCCCATAGTAAACCGTTGTCTGTCTTTAACAAACCTTAGTGACTCCCCATAGCAATGCTTGCTAGAACAGTAGGCTTCCCCCTAGTAATCTCTCAATTCCTTTGTAAACGTGACTGCCTCCTAGTAATCTTCAGAAACAGTTGGAGTGTGCGGGTTTCCCACGCAATTGTAGAATTGTATCCTTGTACGCTCTTCGCCATCGCCTTCCAATGTTGCTAAGCGATGAATTAAGTTCTTAGTTATCTTGTTTTTCCTCATATGATTCCAAAACATCTAAAACACTCAAAATTAAACATAAGGTACATAATTTATAAGAAAAGTAGCAAAGAAAGCATAAGTACTAGATATAAAATTAGGTGTTTTAGACACCTATCAAAAACTAAACTTGACAAACAAGCTTGAGATACAAACGCTTGCGAGTTCGGCCGAGCAGTGCTCTAACAACATGGTAGATGTGTATTTTATTGGTCAATTGTTTACTTGACAGACATGGTTCTTAGCCTTGGTGAGTCGAGCATAATGGACAAATGTGATATGCTCTGAGACTTGAAGTTGAACGTGAGATGTCTGTTGAGACAGAGTAATGCACAGACATTGAGTCTTGATGAATTGTGATAAAATAGATATACTTTTGAGTGATAGATAATTTCAAGTCTCCACGTACCTTTTATTGATGAAGTTCCACAAGTTCCCTTGAGTAGTTATTCGTCTTCATTCGATGAACGCCGTAGAGTCTAAAGCTCAACTACACTTACTATCCTAATCTGATACTTAGCTATAAGTAGACTAGAAATCAAGACTTATAGTTTTAACAACTAAAGTTGACAAACAAGCTTGAGATAACAACGCTTGCGAGTTCGACCGAGCAGTGCTCTAACAGTATGACAGACGTGTATTTAATTGGTCAATTATTGACTTGACATACATGAGTCTTAACCTTGGTGAGTCAAGCATAATGGACAAATGTGATATGCTCTGAGACTCGAAGTTGAACGTGAGATGTCTGTTGATATAGAGTAATGCACAGACGTTGAGTCTTGATGAATTGTGATATATTATTTTACCAGTTGAGGTAATAATGATGTTCTGTTTATTTGCATTGACGCGCGTCCGATAAAATTGCTCGATCATGGACCTATTCTGATATGTCGAGTATTTGACAGAAAATCAGATATTGTTGAATTATGCAGAATGCTCATTCCTGACCTAATATGTCATGAATTTTCGAATGACAAAGTAAGAATCGGAGTATTGGATTCGATGGTCGGCCGTCCGAACCATGTTGCTCAATCGAGCGAAAATGTTGGAAGCAGGACCGAACATTAAATATAAATTAAAATATTGATTGCTGGATCAATATAAAAGTTACCAACGTTTATTGAATTATCATAAATTCGAAACCCTATGGATCCTGGAGTTGGAGAATTGTCCAATATGGGTGAAGAAATATCGACCAATCAATGGGCATGAGAGTCGTCCATTGATGGTGGATGGACGTACGAGCGTGCGGAGAAATGTCCCTGAACGAGGATTCATTATTGGAGAATCCTGAAAAATATAAATTATTATTATTTAAAATAATAATGGAGAGACGTGGGACCAACCAGCCATGATGGCTAAGGGACCGGCCAGGTCCGGTCATGGTGGTGCACGACCACCATGTCCCTCACATGTCCATTTCTGAAAGTTTCAGGTGTTTTGTTGGTCATTTGAGCGATTTTCAGAAGAGTTTGATCTTGAATGAAACTCTCAATTTTGCACGAATGAGCAAGTATAACTTTGCTCGTATGTCCAAAATTTGAAGAATATTAAAATAATGATATATTAATATTTTTCGTGAGAAGCCCGGACGGTCGTGAGACCATTTGACTTTTTGGCTTTTTTGGAGATTTGAGCAATATTGGAGAAATATGGAAACCAAAAGTTAGCTCAAACGAGGAAGTTTCACGAGATGAGAGAAGCAATAATAATGAAATAAGGAATTGGAGAGGCGTGGGACCGGCCACGGCCGTGGCATGGCCAGCCGGCCGGTGGGCCCGATTCCTTGACGCTCTTCCCTATTTTTTATTATTATTTTTCAACTTGTGTGGAGAAATTTGGAAAACTATGAGTTTTGCTCAAACGAGAAAGTTTGCTCAAACAAAAGAGTTTCAAGAGATGAGGAAAATAATAAAATGAGGTAAAAAGAAAAGATGGAGAGGCGTGGTACCGGCCACGGCGGCATGGCCGGCCGACCGGTGGGCCCGGTCCCGTGCGCGCCTCTTAATTTTTATTTTTCATATCCTATTTTGCTTAGGTCTCCATACTTCCTCGTTCGTCCATATTTTGGGTGCTCATTCGTGCATTATTGATAAGTACACTCGCATCATTTTCTCGGGGCTTACTCGGTGGTGGCTCAAATGCCGGAAAAGTGAATATCTATTACTAATACATGGAATTCAGCTGACAAAAGCCATGAAACAGAGTAATGAGATATCATGATAAAAATAGATTATTTTTTCTAGGAATTCAATTGATGAATATTGCGCTAGAATTAATCAATGAATGACTCTATACTAGTAGGCAATCTGTCTAGGAGTGTTATATTTATTCGAGAGTCGAGGTATGAGATAGTAGAAGCATCATACTCGCTTTGAATGTTTATTCTTTATAGTCAGGGAACGCTGCGACATCCTGAAGACGTTCTTGCTCCATACTAGTGGTTAATCCATCTAAGAGTCGTCCAATCATTAAGATTTTATACATATGTGTTTTATATAGTCAGGGAACATTGCGACATCCTGAAGACATTATCGCTCCATACTAGCATGCAATCTTTCTAGGAGTCGTCCAATCATTTTTCAATTCTATATAGAAGCGAATACTAAAATTGCTCAGTTGATGAAATATGCTGAAATCTCAGTTTAGAGATTTTAATTGAAAAGAAGTGGGTACCCAAATATACCTCAATCTAAAACTTTTCCACATATAAGTCCTTTCTCCGAAAGTGATTGTCTATGGACTGAGTCGATACAATACAACGAATCGTTTCACACTTCATGTGATCGTCTATGGATACGAGATCGAGACAATATGACAACAAGATAACTTGCGTGATTGACTATGGATACAAGATCGAGACAATACAACAACGAAGTATGATTACTAAATAATAGGTTCGGACTTAACCAAACACTATAGGATTGCTATCGATTAATTAGGAATTAACGTTTGTGCATTTTACTTCTAATTATAATTGCGGAAATAGAAAAGTAAAAGACACAACAAGATTTTGTTAACGAGGAATCCGCAAATGCAGAAAAACCCCGGGATCTTGTCAAAAATTGAATACTCTCAGAATTAAGCCGCTATACAAAATCTAAACCAACTTCGCATAGTTGAGACCAAGAAATTAAACCTATTGTTGATGGTGGATTTTCGTTTAAGGATAAAATTGTAAAAGCCAAAACTATGCGCTAACATCCTTCAAAGGATAAAGCCACTGATAAAGTGGAGAATACTTCTTCACTATAAAGCTTATAACATTACCAATTAATGCATGACCATCCTTGTATTTCCTGTACTACTCCATTCTCATTATTGGTGCGGCATGACGACTGATTGATCGCTTTCAGCAGAGCAACACGAATCTCCAAGCATTAAATAAGGAGGCATGTACAAAATACCCGTACAGGCTACAACTCTCGGAGTGTTATACTATCCCGATCGAGCATCTGGACTATCCGTACCAGTCTCAGAAACGATCACGACCATCCAACTTCACCAGCATGATTGGATGGCTTAGATCGGATCCATAACCCCCAGGCAGGTATTGGAGTATTCACCACCGACCCAATGCGGGCCACGTATGGTCGGCCTCCCCAAAAGGGTAGCATGGCTTGCCAAATCGTCCACCCAAAGCAGCGCGGACGTGAAACCCAAATTTAGGGTCTGCGGCATATTACATGTGTCGCAAAGCAGTCTCAACCATCCATCTTCGCAGGCATAGATGGAGGGTGTAGATGTATATTCAAAGGGCCCAAAGTATGTCAACACAATCACCATGGGACCTCCTACATACATGACCGATCGGTTAGGACCAGCTATAGTTGATCGTTCCAGTTCGTGCGCCCAAACAAGGCATGACGCACGGCCGGTGAAACCCTAATTAGGGTTTGAACATCACGAGCGTCCATTTTCTCCTGCACGAACGTAGGGTCCAAGAATAGACTAGGCAGGTCCGGTGCGCATCAACATGATCACGGTGGGCACATCTATCTCCACACCCGATCGTCCAAGGCATATCATGCCTGGTTGCCTCGATTCGCACGCCCAAACTAGGCGTGGTTACACCTCCCAATTGTAAACTAATCTTGACCACTCAACTTTGCCGGACAAATTGAGTGGCTTAGATCACGTTTCTATGGGACAATGAAATACAGGCGTGTACACCAGCCCGTCGTCTGCACACCAGACTAATCGGTCAAGATCGACCAGGTTTGGTCGCCTCGAAACGCGCGCCCAAAGTTGGCATGACGCGCAGCCTTTGCGGCACAAAATCTCTGTCACAAATCAATCCTAGCCGCTCCTATTTTCCGGACAAATTGAGCGATCTAGATTACACTTTCACGAGACAATGAGGTATGGACATGTACACCGGCATGTCGTCTACACGCATGCCCAATCGGCCTTGCCAAAATCGTGTCCCAAACTTGGATTCGAACAAGCTGAAGAGTGATGCTTGTGCACCTCTTCATAAACCCTAATTCCACTAACGGTCACAGATGAGTGTCTCAAAGATCATCTCGTCCGTTCAACTTCACCTGCTTGGTTATACAACCCTGGTCAGGAGTTAACTGGTCAATGAGGTGTCGTGGTGATTACCATCCGTCACTCTACCACACCAAGTGATCGGCCAAGTCAGGACTTACCTGTACAGCCCCAAACGATCACTTGAAGATGGATAGACATGCATCTATTTTAATACGCTTAATCGTGACTTACTCCATTAAGCCTTAAAAAAACGATGCTTCACTCATGCTAAATATATTCGATGCATTACATGCATAGAATTCACACCATATTTCATAAATATCGACTTCCTAAATAACTTAGTTATTTAGTCTAACATTACATGCTACTTTCTGTGAGTCCCACGATCCACATACTCGAGACATCAATCATGTCACAAACTGGGGGATACATACTGGGGTATTGGTCTGGCGGTTTACAGCGTGCAACGCACAACGCGCCATCACAAGAACATGTCAGGAAGTCATGGACGGTTAGTGATGATGGGAGAAGTGGGCAAGACTGATCGTGTAACACTAACACACTCAACTCCACTACTCCATTACTCCACTTTTTCCACTTCCCATGAGAGACGTGGGTTAGGCTCAATGACTTGTATAAATAGGTTCTCCTCCCTATTTTCAAAAAACAAGACAACATAACAGAAGCAAGTGTTGATACAACCGTATTCAAACACCAGAACTGATAGCTTACATTCTGCAAGCCAGTTCAGCTTTCTGATACAAGTCATACATATCCAACACCTTCACAATGTCAACACCTTCTTCGCTTCCCTCCCTAAGATCAACCCCATCTCCTTCACTTTGTGACCGAAGCAAGTCTGGAACGGCATTTCTTGGTTTAGGCCAGAATTGTACAGATTGATTTCTCGAATCACAAAGCACTCCCGTGCAGTGCATTTGTTTAGGGTTTAGATTCATTCCTCACCCACACACCCCAAATTACCAAATCCGGCAGGAATAGTTTTCACCCATAAACAATTGGAGACCATAGTGGGAGATTAATCTCTCGGTTGTGAAGTCAATTTCTTCAATACCAATTCAATTTTACTGATTTCGAAAATGGTGGATCTTAGGCCTGGATCAGCGACCAATCCTGACAGGACTAGTGTTGACAACACTATCGGTGTTGATATCCCGGGTGTCACCGTGCAGCCAGTCAATACCATCAATGTATCTCGTGGAATTGCTTCCTCTACTATCAGCACCAGCGGAGCAGGAGATGTTCCAGTAAGTGTAACACCTCCTATCACCAGAGCCAGAGAAGCCGCGAACCCTGGCAAGTGTAACACCTCCGGAGATTACCAGAACAACAACTTTCATTCCTTCATCAGGACGGGGAGCCGGAGGAGCAAGAGGAGGACCATCTCCAATTACCATCGCAGACTTGATGGAGAGACAGGAAGCTCTTGCTAAGACTCAAACGGATATGGATGCAACTTAGAAAGAGGTACTCACTTTCCTCAAAACCTTAACTGAATGATTGCCACAAGACTCACGACAACCCCTGGAGCCAATAAGGGATGCCTTCAATACGCTCAGAACAGGCGTTTCCACTCAGACCCACATGAATGAAGAAGCTCGTGTTGTTCCTGAACGCCCAAGGGATATGGACCGGTCATCCAACTTCATCACACGTGAATACCTTGAACGACTTCTCCAAAACCGAGGGAAAGGAAGCATGATGGAGGTGCACCAACATCAGCCGCCGTACCCTCAAGATGTACAACTAATTCCTCTCCCAAGAGGATACACCTCTTCTCAGTTCTCTCTATATGATGGTACTGGTAACGCTCATGAACACATCTCTCGATTTTTGGAATCATTAGGAGAAAATGAATACAATTGTGTTCTCCGCCTGAAAGAATTCTCGAAGTCACTTACGGGAAGGGCGTACACTTGGTACAACAACATCGCGCCTAACAACATATCCAATTGGGATGGGATGGTCAGTGCTTTCTATAAAAAGTACTTCTTCGTGTCCGAGCAGATCACCTTTTCAGACCTGGGGAGAATCTCTCAGCGGAACAACGAACATCCGAACGATTTCGTTAAAAGGTTCAGAACTCAAGCACTAGATTGTCATGATTCGAACAAAACTGAACGACAGTTGGTGGATATGTGCATCAACGAAATGATACCTATATACCGCGCCCTACTGGAGAATCTGGGCTTTCAGACGTTCTCCGAAATCCATGAAGCTGCCAAGCGTTCAGCCACAACTGCTCCAGCATTACTAGAGAGAACCAGGGTTGTTCGAAACGAAGACCTACGTGAGAGTCGAGGAAGCAGGCGCCTCACCAACAAACAATACAATACTGGTACTTCTGTGAGCGTGGTAGGCGAAGGAGGAAAAAGGAAAGTTTCAGCAACAGAACGACAACCCAAGCGTGCGGCTCCGGCACAGACGACCTCGTCTCAAAAGGGAGTAGGCAAGAATCCTGCACAAGAAACCGAAGATGCATGCTTTCCATTACCCATGAGTGAAGTGATAGAACTCTTGGAGGCATGGATTCAAGACGACGCTATCAAGCTGCCTCCTATCAGACGCCCGCCAACCGAGAAAGATATGGCGGATCCCAAGTACTGCCGCTACCATAGGTTTGTCCATCATCCGACTAAAGACTGCAACAGACTGAAGCAAATCTTCAAAGAAAAGATAGAGGCAGGAGAACTCCATCTTGGAAACGAAGGTGTTCATAGAGATCCTCTCCCTGTCAGGAACTGCATGATTTCCGGGGATTCTGTTCGCAAGACTGTACAATCTATGATAGAACATTTGTGCGAGATCTTGTATTTCTCCAAAGCACAGCGTCAGGACATATTTGCAGCCCTCAACCGCGTTGTTTAAGGCAGGCGCTTGTATCTGGAAAAGGAAGCGGTCTCGAAACCTCGGTCCTTATTGGAAGATGCAAGCAAGGGAAACTGGGGACTCTTAACCGTTGCTCGTTTGAGTGATGTCGAGTTCGATAGCACATTGATCGATACGGCCTCTGAATTCAACATCATCACTCTCCAGACCTTGAAAGCAGCAAAGATTTCAAAGCAGGAGGCTACTCGCAACCCAACTGTGATTAAGACTCCAGAAGGAGAACTTGGAGACGCATATGGATACATCGATCTTGAAGTTAAATTGAGTGACGCCCTAACGCAAGCAAATTTCTACATAGTCAAGGAGAATCCTAATTACGACATGATCCTAGGACGCTCTTGGATACACGACAACAAGGCAACACTGGAAGTTTGTCCTCTACCGGCTTCAGTACCCGAAAGGATATCCAACAAGCCGTCTGGACCTGGGGACTGTCTGTTGCCGCACCACCTACAGCTTTCCAACGTGATAAAACTTCCTGGAAAGAGCCCGTTGGCGTACATTAAAAGGTTCCGAGCCCAAGTAAGTCTCATCACACAACCCTTTTTGCAACCAATCACTCCTCACTCTGACAAGCACTGGGGACTGGTCCCAACTAACAAACCAACCCCGACTAAGAGATATGAATGGGAGGCCGGCCCCTTCAAATGTTTTATCAAAAGCTTAGTGGTTGTCTCGGTCAAAGATGATAAAGCCAAGATCCAGGCATCTGCACGCCCAAACCCATTTGGAATTGGAGATCTGGTGACGAAGATGACTACATTCAAGGTTGGGAGCATGGCGGTGAAAGCAACCAATCCACCTGACTCACCCACTGAAAGAGAAGATGAACCATACCTGGTAGAAGACGTTATGCTAGGAGGCTACTGCAAGCTCATCAACGCTGACAAACTGGAAGGCGTAACGATTCACTCGCGATGGCTCAAACCCTACCGTACTTAAGACGTTGTGCTACCACTTTCCAGCGTCCTCCACACTTTAAAACGCTGTGCTGTTTTCTCCAGCGTGTCTTTTTACAATTACCTTCTCATGTCATATTTGTAATTCCTCCAGAAAATGATTGCAATACTTGCATTCATAATTAGGGTTTCAACTTTCAATTTCAAATTAATTGAAGTATTATTTCCATCTAAGAACTTCTTTACCCCTAAAGGAAGACACAAAGTCCTGAATCAGCATAAACCCATTAGAGCAAAACAGAGAAGGAAACCCTAAGCAAACATTTCGTAAGAAGTCAAGGAAATAGAATATGCGCGGAAAAGGAAGATGCCTTGAGCCATTCACCCAGCAAGACCAGGGAGATCTCACGTCAGGAGCACATGCAGGTCCGTGGTATTCCATTATGATATTATTTCTTTATCATAAAGAATCACATACATATGAAGGCACACCACTGCGCCTGAAAATTTTCAGATGTAATCTTAACAAAGGATTATAACATAAAAACCTTTATTCAAGCAAGCAAACAAAAGTTCCTGGACTCAGCCGCCACTGAGTACAAGGAAGATGTTTATGAATTACGGGAATGTATTTAAAGAGAAAGAAAAGCAAAAGCCTAGCCGTCAACAAGGTCGACCGCGTCAGCACCACTACTAGGTCGTGTTTCAACGCCATCACCATCGTGAGCCGTTACTGCTTCTTCCTTCGGATCTGCCTCAGCTTCCGTTTCAGATGTTTCTAAAGCAGCACTCTCCATCCCAACATCTGATGTAGATTTTAGATAACAAAATTAATGATTAAATGAAACCCAGTTATATCCGCAAGCGCACAGGTCAATAGTAATATAGATAGCAAATGCGGTTCGTTCCCACAGGGAGTGTGAAATACTCTACCAACTAATACCAAAAATTAAATAATCAACAAGATAATGTTTTAAGGATTTTTAAAAATTCGGAACAAAATGAAATGATAAATAATTTAGAGATAAACAAAACGAGTGTGGGTTATTAGGATTTTCGGTTTCCACCAATTAATTATGCAAACTCTACTAATCTTTAAAAGTATATTCCATGCTTTTTCAAATATTGTTTCTCCGCTATAGTTGTCTTTGCTTCATGAGTAGTGATTCTAAAGCATTACCTATCTATCCTTGCATACCACGTCTAGGGATTTAACCGAAGCACACAGTATCAATTCAAAAGCATAAATAATCTAGAAAATCACATCAACAATAGAATACCAAGCCAAATGAAGAAAAACTACTAATCAATCAACTCATTATTAAGCATATAAATACAGAGTTTTCATAATAAAATTGGGTTCTACCTAGACCCTAACATAGCTTTAGCTATCCATGGCTTTCACAAAAAACCATAAAAAGATTAAAATCAAATAGCTAAGCAAAAATGGAAAAGAAAAACTCCAAAATCCTTCTCTTGTTTCTCTTCCCGCTCTGTGGCCGGGCACCCCCTGGTATATTTTGAAACAACACATAAATATAGCTCACAAATGAATTCACGTTTTTCTTCTTCGTCGCCACACCACCTCCCAATACAAGTCTGCCACATGTCATGAAAATATAAATTCACCCAATGATGTTGTGCCGCGTGTCATTATATGACGAGACATTGTAAAGTATCACTGAGTCTCCACTTTCCATAGTATATGAATTTCATTTAGAAAGCATGATATTTTCTTGCATGTGTTGGGTCCCACCTTAACTGTATTTGCAAAATGACGTCATTTGGCTTCAAATATTCCTTCAGATTCTTTATATAAATATAGCAAGAGAACTTATGTAAGGACAAGATATATTAATCTTTCCTTTTTCTTCATTTGCACGTGGTCATGGAGGTGATATTCTTCCATTCTTATGCTAACAACAATAAAGTCACTCTCGACCAATATTAGGTGGCATTAGTGTGCTGACATCGACTCGCTTCACCATGCATCAATTGAGATTAAGAATTGTCTGCCCGTTGTGAACTCGTGAGTGCCAAGCCAGTGACACTAGCCAACTGAATTTTAATTCTGCCCACGTCTATAGGAATCGTGAACTTAATCATGTACTCCTTTTTCCTAGAAAGTTCATAAGGATCCGTTTATGTTTGGTTCCGCGCTGTGGTGCTGATACATAGGAATATCAGGCCAGCCACATTTACCCATTTTAGTCGCAAATGTCATTTGTTGTTTATTTAACCACTTATTTCTCAGGTGATTGGATTTGTTTGTAATTCCTGCAAAAGCCTTAAAACAATATTATTAGCCAAAATACCGAGTCCTAACTAATATAAATATGGGCATAAAATGTAGCACTTTCGTGCTTATCAACATCGTTAACAGGAACAGCTTCCATGTCTCCCTCAAAGGCCACAGCAACGTTAAGGATTGTTTGACTGCTTTCAGACGCTCAGGTTCATCTGTGTCAGAATCAAGGATTATCACACCGTCGTGGATTGGATAATCACATTTATCTTCACCAAGAGGTCGTTTGTGTTCAACCCTCCGCCTCTTTAACCGTGATGCAAACCTCTCTGCCCTTGCGCTCACTGGTGCTTGCAACGCTTCATTACGCCTCCATTTCTCCTCCATGTCGATTGCAGCTGAAAGGGCACAGATACGTCCCCTGACAATACGCAGGTGCAGAATGGACATCCCATGTATAGCACGACCGACTTCGCGAAGTGGGAGATCGATTTTAGCCATTACTTCTTTGTGCACATCAGCTCCGGGCTTGTCGACTTCGAAACTTTTTTCTGGAGAAGTTACAGAATGGTCATCGCCCACCGCTTCCATGATAAGCTGCAAAGAAGAAGAAGTTATGAGCACATAAAAAATGTGTATATCATCATCAATCAATCATAAGATCAGATAAGTGCGGAGAAATACCTGGATATACGACTATGGATGAGAAGAATCCTTGGAATTTATATCTCGCAAGTCAACAAAATTCCAGGAGAAAAGAAGTCTTTACTGGCCACCTATAAAGGCTACTGATTCGGGATAATGATCAACGAGGCTTATCGGATATATCTGGGAAAAGCTTCCGTGCAAAGGAGAAGAGTACACCCAGTTCAAGAAGTGGGCCAAGCTCTGTCCATATTACATGGAGGAAACCGAAAACGACTCGTCTGACCAAGTCCTACCTCCTTCATGACCCTAATCAAGACTTCCAGGACATCACCTGACGATCTATGCGGTAAATACGTATTTACTTTACTTTAGCTTAATTGTTTCAGCATACAAAATTGTCACCATCTCATGCCTACCCCACAATAGTGTAACCATTACGTGCTAGGAATGAGACTTAATGTTGATGGTGGATTTTCGTTTAAGGCTAAAATTGTAAAAGCCAAAACTATGCGCTAACATCCTGCAAAGGATAAAGCCACTGATAAAGTGGAGAATACTTCTTCACTATAAAACTTATAGCATTACCAATTAATGCATGACCAGCCTTGCATTTCCTGTAGTACTTCATTCTCATTATTGGTGCGGCATGACGACTGAGTGATCGCTCTCAGCAGAGCAACATGAATCTCCAAGCATTAAATAAGAAGGCATGTACGAAATACCCGTGCAGGCTACAACTTTCGGAGTGTTATACTAGCCCGATCGAGCATCTGGACTGTTCGTACCAGTCTCAGAAACGATCACGACCATCCAACTTCACCAACATGATTGGATGGCTTAGATCGGATCCATAACCCCCAGGCAGGTATTGGAGTATTCACCACCGACCCAATGCGGGCCCCGTATGGTCGGCCTCCCCAAAAGGGTAGCATGGCTTTCCAAACCATCCAGCCAAAGCAGCGCGGACGTGAAACCCAAATTTAGGGTCTGCGGCACATTACATGTGTCGCAAAGCAGTCTCAACCATCCATCTTCGCAGGCATAGATGAAGGGTGTAGATATAGATTCAAAGGGCCCAGAGCATGTCAACACAATCACCGTGGGCCCGCCTACACACATGACCGATCCGTCAGGACCAACTATAGTTGATCGTTCCAGTTCGTGCGCCCAAACAAGGCATGATGCACGGCCGGGGAAACCATAATTAGGGTTTGAACATCACGAGCGTCCATTTTATCCTGCACGAACGAAGGGTCCATGAATAGACTAGGCAGGTCCGGTGCGCATCAACATGATCACCATGGGTCCATCTATCTCCACACCTGATCGGCCAAGGAATATCATGCCTAGTTGCCTCGATTCGCACGCCCAAACTAGGCGTGGTCACACCTCCCAATTGTAAACTAATCTTGACCACTCAACTTTGCCGGAAAAATTGAGTGGCTTAGATCACGTTTCTATGGGACAATGAAATAAAGGCGTGTACACCAACCCGTCGTCTGCACACCAGACTAATCGGCCAAGACCGACCAGGCTTGGTCGTCTCGAAACGCGCGCCCAAAGTTGGTATGACGCGCGGCCTTTGTGGCACAAAATCTCTATCACAAATCAATCCTAGCCGCTCCTCTTTGCCGGACAAATTGAGCGATCTAGATTACACTTTCACGAGACAATGAGGTATGGATATGTACACCGGCATGCCGTCTACACGCATGCCCAATCGGACTTGCCAAAATCGTGTCCCAAGCTTGGATTCGACCAAGCTGAAGAGTGATGGTTGCGCACCTCTTCATAAACCCTAATTCCACTAACGGTCGCAGATGAGTGTCTCAAAGATCATCTCGTCCGTTCAACTTCACCTGCTTGGTTATACAACCCTGGTCAGGAATTAACTTGTCAATGAGGTGTCGTGGTGATTACCATCCGTCACTCTACCACACCAAGTTATCGGCCAAGTCATGACTTACCTGTACATCCCCAAACGATCACTTGAAGATGGCTAGACATGCATCTATTTTAATACGCTTAATCGTGACTTACTCCATTAAGCCATAAAACAGCGATGCTTCACTCATGCTAAATACATTCGATGCATTACATGCATAGGATTCACACGATATTTCATAAATATCGACTTCCTAAATAACTTAGTTATTTAATCTAGCATTACATGATACTTTCTGTGGGTCCCACGATCCACATACTCGAGACATCAATCATGTCACAAACTGGGGGATACATACTGGGGTATTGGTCTGGCGGTTTACAGCGTGCAGCGCACAACGCGCCATCACAAGAACGTGTCAGGAAGTCATGGACGGTTAGTGATGATGGGAGAAGTGGGCAAGACTGATCGTGTAACACTAACACACTCAACTCCACTACTCCATTACTCCACTTTCTCCACTTCCCATGAGAGACGTGGGTTAGGCTTAACGACTTGTATAAATAGGTTCTCCTCCTTATTTTCAAAAAACAAGACAAGACAACAGAAGCAAGTGTTGATACAACCGTATTCAAACAACGGAACTGGTAGCTTACATTCTACAAGCCAGTTCAGCTTTCTGATACAAGTCATACATAGCCAACACCATCACAATCTCAACACCTTCTTCGCTTCCCTCCCTAAGATCAACCCCATCTCCTTCACTTTGTGACCGAAGCAAGTCTGGAACGACCATTTCTTGGTTTAGGCCAGAATTGTACAGATTGATTTCTCGAATCACAAAGCACTTCCGTGCAGTGCATTTGTTTAGGGTTTAGATTCATTCCTCATCCAGACACCCCAAATTACCAAATTCGGCAGGAATAGTTTTCACCCATAAACACATATAGTTCACCTAGTTCTCTCAATATCCCTGCACCTATAACTTGCAATAAATCACGCACTTGGAACAATTCCTTCGGTTCGTATTTCAAACACTAAAGGAACAACAAATCTGTTCGGTAACAACTCTTTTCAAACAACGTGATATGAATTTGACAAAAGGCTCTTCCGTTTAACCAATAAACTCCTTTGTCGGGTTCTTAGATCATTCTATTTTACAACTACCAAAGTAATTGTTTAGACTATGCAATCAATACTATGAATCATAAAGAAGTGTATTGATGCCGATCTACGCAACTAATCAATCCAATCTATCAAAAGATAAACCAATTATAGTTGGACTCAAATAAGAAATCTTCTTTGTCTTCAAATATTCTTAGATCTTCAATAAACACCTGCACACAAATAACTTGAATCTCTTGTGATCAATCACATACAGAAGGGAGTCTATTAACGATGGATTATCACAAGACGTCTTTAGATCTACAAACAGTCTAAAGATCCCCGTCGATACTTCGATCTAGTTTGAGTGAATCTTATATCATAAGAGAAGATTCTCAAATATAAACAAACTAGGTGCAATCAAAGTTCAACAACCGTTAGTCAATCAAATCAATCGAAAACTAATAATAAACTGTAGTTATCTAGTTACCCACCAACAGTACTCGTAGAACTTCTCAATTCCAAAGAAGTTTTTAAAACTAGCGGTCGTAAAATATTTCGCCTAATTAGGGTACTTTTCTCTCCGAATAGACGACTCCACAAGTAACAACACAACAAGGTAGTTTTGCTGGCTCTGAGGATTAGTTTGCTCGAAATGCAAACTTCAATATATATAGACCAATGAAGTTTGGAAATTCCTTGGTGTCCAAACTTCCTTGGTCTATAAATATTGAAATTTGAATTTCAAGCTGTTAGAGCACTGCTCGGTCGAACTCGCATGCGTTGCTATATCAAGCATGTTTGTCAATATTAGTGATCGAAACTATATGTCTTGATTTCTAGTTTACTTATGACTAAGTCTCGGTCTAGGATAGTTAAGTGCAGTTGAGCTCCAGGCTCCATGGCGATTATCTTAAGAAAACGAAGAACTACTCGAGGAATAAGTGGAACTTCATCCGAAAAAAAGGTATGTGGAGACTTGAACTTTTCTGTCACTCAAAAGTATATTCTATCTCTTACCCTTGAGACAAAGTCATATAAGTATGATAGTTTTCATACATACACATTTGCTATTACGAGCCGAGTTTACTCCCGTATCTTTTTCTCGAAATATGTGTTGGTGAACTTTTTCTTTAACCATTTTCATCTTTACCCGTGATGCAAGTCATGAAGACGTTTCAATCTTGAAAATAACTTTGATGACGATAGTCGTGAATAACGATTGTTACAACATTATAGAAGAATGTTTCAATGATTGAAATGTAGAGTTGAGATTACCAACTATGGATATAAGCATATATAATGTGTTCGCACATTAGTGTATAAATCCATGTGCCGGAAACCAAGTGCGTGGATATGTGTGCATGCGGT
The DNA here is from genome assembly GCF_003573695.1 of Papaver somniferum. Lineage (NCBI taxonomy): Eukaryota > Viridiplantae > Streptophyta > Magnoliopsida > Ranunculales > Papaveraceae > Papaver > Papaver somniferum. The sequence goes on along the minus strand of NC_039367.1, from coordinate 82,323,151 downwards.
ATTGGTGAAGGAGACAGGTTGAGTACGCGTACCTGCGGAAGTTTTTATACCGAAAATTTCTGCTGAGTTTGTAATTTTGTAAACTAGTAAACCAGTCACCTTAGGTGCGCATTCCCGTACGCGTACCCATGGAAGTTTTCGAACATAAAATTTCTGCTGAGTTTGTAAATTCAAATGCGGTAGCTAAGGTACGCATACCCGTACGCACCCAAGCTGGTTAGTTCTCAAATCGGTTGTTCATGAACTTAAAACAATAATTTATAAGGAATGCAATCTTTGTAAACCGTGGCTATATTGTTCATGAATTGATTCAAGTAAATCAAACCGATTTTGTTTCAATTGTGTCTATGAATAAATACCTAAGCAATTGAACAACTCTTGAACTAGTTCTTATGAGTCATTTGAACTAGTTATGAGAAAGATGAATACGGTTAATATGAAAGTGCTCATATGGCTAACCATTGGTTAAGTATTTGTGAACCAACTAAGTGTACACGTTTAGGTACGGTTACTCAAACCTAAATGAATACATTTCATTTGTGTGTGACAAGCTAAGTTTCGATCTAACGGTTGAAAGATATTAGCTTGGAGAAATCAGGTTTTTCATCTAACGGTGAATATTGAATGCTTTGTTACCAAGGTAACTTGGATTGCAAACCCTGATTTGAAAACTATATAAAGGAGACATCTAGCAACTTGAAAAACTAATCCCCACACCTCATGTGTGATACTAGTTGGTTTTTCTAGAGTCGATTCTCCTTTAACCGTAGGTTTCTTCTCGAGACCCTGTCGGTTAACGACTGAAAGACTTCATTGGGATTGTGAACCCAGACGAAACTACTTTCTTGTAGTTGAGCGATCTGATCTTGCCATTTTCTATAGTAGAATTTCAATTGAATAATTGACTTGAGATTATATCTCCGATAAGGAAAGATAAAAAGAAATCACAAACATCTTCGTCTCATCGTTTGTGATTCCACAATATCTAGTTTTGCTACCATACGATTTATATTATTGTGAGGCGATTGATAATACTATGTTGTTCTTCGGGAATATAAGTCCGGGTTGTCAATTAGTTCATGTTCACCTTGATTTATCAAAAGACGGAACAAAAAATCTTGGGTATTTCTGTTGGAGACAAATTTATTCAATCCTATAGACTTTTCTGTGTGAGACAGATTTATCTATCAAGTCTTCGAATTTGGGTCGTAGCAACTCTTAGTTGTGGGTGAGATCAGCTAAGGAAATCAAGTGCGTAGTATCCTGCTGGGATCAGAGACGTAAGGAGCGCAATTGTACCTTGAATCAGTGTGAGATTTATTAGGGTTCAACTACAGTCCAGACCGAAGTTAGTTTGTAGTAGGCTAGTGTCTGTAGCGGCTTAATACAATGTGGTGTTCAATCTGGACTAAGTCCCGGGGTTTTTCTGCATTTGCGGTTTCCTCGTTAACAAAATTTCTGGTGTCTGTATTATTTCTATTCCGCATTATATTTCGTTATATAATTGAAATATCACAGGTTGTGCATTAAGATCAATAAATTAGAATATCCAACCTTTGGTTGTTGATTTACATTGATTGACACTTGGATATTAGTCTTTGTTACCATCCAAGTTTATCTCTCTAGTATTTGATAAAGACTCGCAGATTTCCATTTGCTTGAGTAAAGATCAAATCGAGAGATAGAGATATTAACTCTTTGATATACTTTTTATTAAGATTGAGTCTGATTGTCTAGTTGATTCTCTTACAAGTATATTAGAGTTAGTCTATACAGATTGATAATCGAAAATTGGGTGAGGTTGTTGTACCCCCCGCTTTTCAATTGGTATCAGAGCAGGCAAGAAAGTTTAAGACCTCAAAAGTCTGTGTTTATGGCGATCTGACTATATGGAAAATAAAATCTCTGATAAACGCGTCACCAGAAATAAAGATTCTATTTCTAATATGTCTATCAAAGAGAAAGATCCCTCAATCTCTGCTACAGACGAACCTAGTGTTCAAACGAAACAGACTAACACTGACATTTTTTGTTCCAATGAATCTGACTCTGTTATTCAAGAGGAAACAACTAGAGAGAGTAAAATAATTCTAAATCTGGTTAGAATTCAAGCTGATAGATTCAAACAGTTAAAAAAAACATGTCAATGTTCTTTTTGGTGTAGTAAAATACTGTGGCTCCAGTGAAAAGGCTTCTTATAAAGAAAATCCCGAGGTTCGATCATCTCGTATCTTACTTGAGGCAAAACTTAAAAAGGATGCCTTAGATGTTGAACATCTCCTAAGTAAACTCTCCATTCAAGGATGTTCAGGAAAGTCCATTATACCATCTACTTCGGCTCAAACTGAAAGAGCTCCAGTTTCAGAAGTAATTTCAGAGTTCATTCCCTCTCAAACTAATGAGCAGGGGATTCACACATCAGTGGAAGAAAGACATCCCCAAACGATAATGTCGGGTCTGAGATCTCTAATCACTCCCGTGATCAGAAAGTGTGCCTTTTTTGTGATTCAAAAGGGCATATAGTGCAAAAGAGGAAATCCAAGTTGAAAAACAAATCGTTGGTTCAACTTCAACATACCTTAAATTTAATTCTTAAAGGTGTAAATGGCATTCGTATGTCTAAACCAATTGGTTTTTGTAACATCCTGTGTTCCCTACCAGGAAGGTCAGTTCGACGAGTTCCTCAAATACACAAAGGCATAATAGACCTCTTTACAAATATCGTCCAAGAAGAACTCCCATTCTCTCTCCTATCAGAAATGGAGATAATGATGTGAATCATTTATCAAGTGAAGAATGCAGATATGAGCAGGATGACAACCTAAAATTGATTATTGAGGGATATAAGTAAATCATCAACAAATTGTGTACTCCATCTAGACAACACTCTTCAGGTAAAAATCCTTACTATGTGTCATATTATGATGATAGTAATTTTTATGATAATTTTTCACATCATAACAGTCTTCTTCCAAAATACCGAAGAAAGGGGTTTAACCAAAAACAATATTCATTTGATGAGCTAAAAGCTCATACTTGTGCCAATTAATCACAAGGTTGAAATCTCTCACACAAAAATCCTGGATGAGAGACATGCTCAGGTATACTTATGTCAATAGTATTCTTGGATTCTCAAGCTATTTTCTTATCGTCTTTAGCGTGAGTATTTTTGGAAGAATACTTGTACAAGTATTTGTATTTGCTGTGTCAAATTTTTCATTTTTATTGTTTGGTTAAACAAAGTGCTACTCACTTACTCTAAAACTGCTTCTCTATGAGACATAGAGTTCTTGAGTCATTTTTTATTTCTTCAAATTTTCAAGAGTCTTCAACATGGTTGTGCTTGCACGACCTTTGTCTTGCTTTTGGGTCAAGATTGATCTCGTACAGGTTACCCATGTGACTGGCACGAGCCAATTAAGGAAACCCTAAAAATTCCTTCCCTAAGAAACCTTTTAAGTACCCGACCTATTGAGTTTCGTAAGTCTCGTACTGTATGGGATGTCGTAGGCACAACAAATTAATAAATGTATTTCCCACTAATTAACTGGTAATATAGCGGTAGTAAGAGATCGTTCCCACAGAGAGCTGTGTAATTGATAGGTTATTTGATCAGCAAAATAAAATAAAAGACAAAGGGGGATTGTTTAAAAGTGAAATAAAAAGAATAACAAATAAAAGAAAGATGATCGAGGAATCCTTCGTCGTTACCAAACGTTAACTCAATAGTATACTTATCTATCTTCGTTAGAACCATTCATCACCAACCGTAGGAAAGCAGCTGGCGCAGTGCTATCCCCAAAGCTCCTTATGTAACTTGATACTGAAGCGCTCGCATATCAAGTTATATCCAACCGAACCACCAAGTAGTAGCACACTCAAGGTGTAGTCCAACGGAAGCTTTAAGTTATGTGAACTTAGGTTGATCTTAGCAGTTAGACTCTTAGCGCAAGGTCCACTTACTAGTGTTGTCTTCACACATGATTTCTCTACAGAATCCCTCTGAGAGGTCTCGCGTTCTCTACTTGTGTAAGGATTATTCAACAATTACACGGATATCCTAACCCTTTACTAGCAATAGAATGATCAAAAGATTAATAGCGTGCACTCCAAACAATCTAATTAATCAATCATAAACCCAAGAAATAGTGAAAACAAACGATAAGATGATAAAACTCCAAATAGATTTGTATAATAATAAAGCTTCATGCTAGCACATTGAATTCATCCTCAATCAACAAAGGTTTAGCTTCTCATGATTACACAATTACCCGGTTTCCCCCTAAAGGGGTAAACCCTAAAATATTAACGAATAACAAAAGTATAATATGAGATTAACGATATGTGAAAGGCCTAATACCTATTTATAGGTTTACATTGCTTGGCCATCAAGTATTTAGTTTGGTTCAAGAACCCGACCCGAAAATACGACATAAAGACTCCCAGACGTGACCTTAGGCTTTCCAAGGTATTAATACACGTTTTCCACTTGCTAAGTTCGCAAACCCAGTCCACGAACTTCAAATTCCAGCAGAAATTTTCGGAATTAAAGTATGAAACCCGTCCGCGAACTTTACTGTCTTCGGTATTCAATAAAAGCTTGTTTTGGCCACAACTTCTTCATCCGAATTCGGAATGACCTCATTCTCTTTGAATTCTTTATCTTTAAATTCTCTTCAAGATGATGATGAGAAATCCTTAATTTGAATGAGTTAAGATCGGTCTTTGACCCTTCTCTTGATTTTGAGTGTTTTGCTCCTTTTCGTCGCTTTTCTTCCACTTCTCTTGGACTTGGGCACTTGGGATACTTCTCTTCTTAGATCTTTTCAGCACTTTATATCTCCGTTTTGGATGATTCACCTAATAGAGGCAAACAAGAGAAAACAAGAGTAATATTACGAATAGATGCAAGAATAATAGCTAAAACAAGTACGGAATGGACACTAAAATCATATGAATTATGCACTTATCAAATTTCCCCACACTTAGCTTTTTCTAGTCCTCGAGCAAACTAAATAAAACTAATCTTAAATACAACAACTCCATGTCGCGAGGATACGGTTACTCTTAACATGAATAACAGGCCTTTAAACCCCTAGGTGTCCCTAGTGGACGAGTTATAGTCTCGTGAGGGCTTACAAGAGGTATACCCACAAAACTTACTCCAATTTCTCGCCTTGGAAGAACCACTAAGGATAGACACAAAGTAGAAAGCCAAATAATTAGCTTGCGTAAGTTCTTTAGCTGCAAACATCTCACATACATTCCAATCATCACACACAAGCAATTACTTACGTGTGACATTCAATCTAATTGCAAAACTTTACTAAGATAGTCATCGTACTTGTTGCAACATTCGTCACAACACTCGCATAATGAAATCACATGGATAGATAAGAGAATGGAAATAGAAAAGTGAAGTGTGAAAATGTTGACTTAAGTGAAAGATGTTACCCACAATACTTGTATGAATGTCGTCAAAGGATCTTTATTTATAGCACAATAGTTGATAGAAGCACCCATTTAACTCGACCACGTGATTAGATACTCTAAGCGCATGTTTCCTTTTCAGCAAGTACATGATAGTTTCCTTGGAAACTGCGTTCCACGCTTGCTTAGACGACGGAGACAGGGACAACGTTTCACACATACTTCTATCCAAGTGTCAAGAACCTCATCAATAGTCTTTTTGATTGCTATATAATGATGATATGGTTTTTGTTTCCATCGACTATGATTATCCGCGATTCCGGACCTATCATTTATTAGTGTCGATAAAAGAAGAGGAGCCTTATATAAATATTTTTCTTTTTTTTCTTTTTTTTTCCGGCTCACTCTTTATGAGTGTTAGACGATTGTCTATGGTGCTTTCAAATATTCAACCAATGATTACCTTGCTACAACATCCACGACAGTATCAGGATCCCACCAAATCACTTTAGAGAAACACAAAACTGCAAAAATAAAAAGAAAGTGATTCAGTAATGATTAATTGCGAGGATGAATCTTTCAAACAACTACCATAGCTTAGATTCGCATTCAATCATGAACGTATATTTAAGGATTGAAATAAATGGAACTTAATCTATAGCTGGAAGAACTGTTTCAACCTTAAAAGGTTTAGAGTGTCATCCTAAATAGCTCATAATTAACTCCAAAATATGAAGCCTCAAGAATGCAATAAATCAAAGAGTATGATTTTTTTCTTTTTTTTATACGCAAACCAAACATGCTTAACTACTTCCCCACACTTAAACTCAACATTGTCCTCAATGTTCAAAATCAAAAATTCTGATTTCTGACATAACAGCCCTGAAAAACTCGAAAACTGTACAAATGGGTAGGGACTAGGAAAAACATCCTAAACGAAAGTTGTTTGCCTACGTCTTTTATATAACGTAACTAACGTGCATGGTGTTTCGATAAACGGTATGACTTTTATGGCCTCCGGACTGACTGACATGCAATCTGAAAAAGTTCTGGAAAAATACCAAAATTCAAATATCCAGGCCTATCTATCCAACTTAACAGACTTCAAATTTAGATTTTCTTTTTGAAAAAGAAAGGTATGTCTGTCCTCTTTAAAAGTTGGGGTCAACCACTCAAATCGGACTCCGTATGAAGTATCGAGAGTTGTTTTCGTGACAACTGCGCAGCCAAAATTTTCTGACGATAATTCGTCAAAACTTTCATTATAGATATAAGACTTGTAAAATCTAAGATGATAATGTAAGATATGATATGAAAAACTAATAAAACTAAAAACAAAATGAATAGAGATACAAAACCGATGGGTTTCCTTCCACGTAGCGCTTGATTTAACGTCGTCAGCCCGACGTTATTGTTATCGTCCGTACACCAACAATCTGAAAATTTGGTAATCCTTCCAAATAAAAATCTTCAATTCAAATAACAGCTTCACAAAACCATTAGCACAAAATATAAATATTGAATCTATCACTTTATTGAAGTTTCCCTCACACTTAGTCCTTTCTACACTCGGAAGTGGATAAAGAACATAGAATTCGGGAACTTCAAAAGGTTCCTCAGCTTGATGAACCTGCACAATACTCGAATCAAAAAAATCAAGTAGTGGATACTTAGAAGCAAAATAATCCGTTAAAACTTTTGAAGCACACAACTCCTATTCGGAATTAAAGTATGAAACTCGTCCGCGAACTTTACTGTCTTCGGTATTCAATAAAAGCTTGTTTTGGCCACAACTTCTTCATTCGAATTCAGAATGACCTCATTATTTTTGCATTCTTTTTATCTTTCAATTATATTCAAGATGATGATGATAAATCCTTAATTTGAATGAGTTAAGATCGATATTTGGCCCTTCTCTTGATTTTGAGTGTTTTGCTCCTTTTCGTCGCTTTTCTTCCACTTCTCTTAGACTTGGGCACTTGGATACTTGGGATACTTATATTCTTAGATATTTTCAGAAGTTTGTAGCTCCTTTTTGGATGATTCACCTAATATAGGCAAACAAGAGAAAACAAGAGTAATAATACGAATAGATGCAAGAATAATAGCTAAAACAAGTATGGAATGGACACTAAAATCATATGAATTATGCGTTTATCACGTACGTATACTCTAGGTTATTTTCCGGGTTATCAAGAATGTCATCTTCTTCATCTCTCTATGGTGATTTTACAAAGGGATTTCTTGAGAAAGGTTTTGGTTTCGAATCAAAAGGGAGGAAGAAAAGAACTCTTGTAGAAGATGGTGCACCTAATGCCTCATGCTACTATGCCTACTCACACCAAGATGTTGAGTGTAGTTGCAGGAAATCCTACACTACACCCCTCATATAATTTCATTATTAATCAACTCATTTTTAGGTTTACATTCTTAATTTTATTGATCAATCTTTGAATGTTCTTACAAGAAAAGATAAAGAAATCAAGAATGAACTCTGCTCTAGACTTTCTCTCTCATATTTACCTGTTTCTTACTCAAAATAGATCTCTCCCTTTCTTTACAACTTGAACGACTATTTATAGGGAAATACATAGTGGATGACAGCTAATCTGTCCTTTATTTTCGGGTATGATCTGTGACATTCTCGCAACCTTACAAATATTAATTTCGCAAGCTCTCTAATTTTCGCAGGACTATCACATCTTTATCGTGATCTTAGCTGGCGTCATTTATTATATTCTTCCTGAAATTGTTCTGCGACGCTGTTGTATTGTGTTGTTGATAATTTTGCTGAAATATTGTCGTTGCGAGATTCTGATCCTACATCTTGCCTCTTCTCATATCTTTTCTGCGAAGTAGAGAATGATGTGAGAAATGCCGCAGCTGTTCTCCTCTTTATGTGAGAGAGAAAGTATAGAGCAGAGTTCATTCTTGATTTCTTTATCTTTTCTTGTAAGAACATTCAAAGATTGATCAATAAAATTAAGAGTGTAAACCTAAAAATGAGTTGATTAATAATGAAATTATATGAGGGGTGTAGTGTAGGATTTCCTGCAACTACATAATGGCGCTAGAAACAGAGACCTTGAAGATTGAAAGTTGAAGATTGTTGTTGAGAATATTCAAATCAAGAAAGTGATTAAATAAATCAGTGAACCAGTTAAAAGGAAGATGAATAGAATTAATGAAGATGACAAAAGATTGGAGTGTAATATGATAACAAAAACGATGGTTAATGAATTCCATGAAAACATCAAAGGAAGAATACATAAACGAAATTTTGAAGGAAGGAAGGTTATGGCGGTAGAAAAGACATCACCCTTGAAAGATTGGGAAAAGCAAAAAATTACATTCATGGCGGCAGAAATACCAAAAGAAAATTTGAACCACACATCTCCATTGGTTATCACAGTGCCTATTACGCGAAAAGAGAAGGAGACAACGAAAAAATCCACAGGAGAATGGATATTGAACAAAACTTTAATCGATACAGGAAGTTCAGTGGATATAATATTTTATCACGCATTCCGGGGAATGGGATTTAAAGATGAAGAAATGTCCAGTTCAACATATTTTGTTCACGGCTTTGGAAAATCCACAACAAAACCTAAAGGAGAGATAGTGCTACGAATTCCACTTGGAGAAATCGAAACACGTGTAACGCTGTGCGTGGTGGATATGGAATCGCCATATAATATGTTATTAGGAAGACCATGGATACATGCGATAAAATCTGTAGTATCAATGTTGCATCAATGTATTAAATTCCCCACACCAAATGGAATAGGTGAAATCAGAGGAGATGTTGACAATGCGAAATTATGTCATCAAATTGAAGTAAAGCATTATGAAGGACAAGCAAAAAAGAAACAATTTCGCAGAAAGTTGGCAAAGGAAGCAAAGAAAGAAGAAGAATTTAGAGTATATATGATAAGGGAAAAAGAAGGCAAAGGAATACCCAGCGAAATTTCGGAAGAAGGAGAAGGACCTATGAAACAATAAAAGAACCAACACCAATGGGAGGACCTAAACACAGTTACACTGCCGCAGAACCAACAAAAGAAATAAACGTTGGGACTATAGAAGAACCTCTAATATTGAGAATTGGAACCAAAATGGATGTGGAAGAAGAAGAAGAAAGAACTGTTAATTTGTTGCGAGAATATAAAGATGTTTTCGCAGGAAGCATGGATGAGATACCGGGAATAGATCCATCAATTGCATGCCACAAGTTGGAGATTAACAAAAATGTGAAACCATTTAAACATAGAATAAAAAAAATTGCAACAACTTACCATTCCCAAATAGAAGAAGAACTACAGAAAATGCTTGATACGGGAATCATAAGAGAAGCTAAATACCCAGAATGGATAGTGAATATGGTCATTGTCCCAAAGAAAAACAAAGGAATCAGGATTTGCATAGATTTCACTGATTTAAACAAAGCTTGCCCCAAAGATAGTTTTCCGTTACCAGATATTCCTCAAATGGTGGAATCCGCAGCGGGAAACGATAGAGTATCGTCTTTAGATGGGTACAAAGGGTATAACCAAATACCTCTCGCTGAAGAAGATCAAGAACATACTGCTTTCTTTGCCCCTAAAGGTTTATATTGTTACACGAAAATGCCATTTGGTTTGCGAAATGAGGGAGCGACATACCAAAGAATGGTAGAGAAGGTGTTCGCAAAATGGATACATAAAGCATTAGAAGTATATGTGGATGACATGTTAGTAAAGAGTAAAGAATCTAAAGACCATGTGCAAGACCCGAGGGAGATTTTTGAACAAATGCGTCAGTATAATATTAAATTGAATCCTGAGAAGTGTACTATTGGAGTTGCATCGGGAAATTTTTTAGGTTACATTGTATCAAAGGAAGGAATACAGGTTGATCCATAAAAAGTGCAAGCAGTTCGTGACATGCCAACACCAGCAACAATAAAAGATGTACAGAAGTTGAATGGGCTTCTAGCTTCGCTGGGGAGATTCATTTCGCGATCATCAGACAAATGCAAATATTTTTTCGATATACTCAAGAAGGGTGCAAAATTTAAATGGACTGATGAATGTGAAAAAGCTTTTCAAGGGATCAAAGAACATCTTATGAATACAACTATTTTACAAAAAGCAGAATCAGGAGAAGAATTATTGATCTATCTTGCGACGACGTTGCATGCATTAAGTGTTGTGTTATTGCGAGTAGACGCAGGAGTGGAGAAACCCATTTATTACATTAGAAAAACTTTTAATACTGCCGAGAAGAATTACTCAAAGATTGAGAAGTTAATCTTAGCATTAGTTTATGCATCATTTAAGCTCCGCATATACTTTCAAGCGCACAAGATAAAGGTATTAACAAAAGTACCAATTGAATCAGTGATGAAGAATTCTAAAAGATCAGGAAGAGTGGAGAGATGGAATGCATAAGTAGGCCACTTTGATATTAAATATGAAATTTTGTCTTCACCAAAATCACAAGTTGTTGCAGATTTCTTGGCAGAATTTCCTTTAGAAGAAGATGAAGCAGTAGAAGAAATCATGGATGTAGAAGAAGAACACGGAGATCCAAAAGATTTATTAACAGAACCAAATAGATGGGAGATATTGGTATATGGATCATCAAATGTAGAAGGAGATGGAGTTGGAATTGTTTTAATTTCGCCAGAATGAATAAAGATGGCTTTTTCATTCAGATTGGAATTTGCATCCACTAATAATGAAACAGAATATGAAGCTGTGATACATGCCTTAAAATTCACAATAGAAATGAAACTACAAAATGCCAGGATCACTAGTGATTCGCAGCTAGTTATTCGCCAAATAAAGGGAGAGTATACTACAAATGAACCATCCTTGAAGAAATACAAGAAGCTGGTTGAAGAATTGTCAGCGAAAATCCCAAAAATAAAATGGAGGCACATTTCAAGAAAGGATAACAGACTCGCAGACGCTTTTGCTTTCATCTCAAGCATGATGACAGATCCAACTGCGAGATGCATAAAAATACAAACACTTCTGTCACCATCAATCAATAAAGAAGAAGACGTGGATGTGATGATAATAGACAATGAAGAAGAACAAATGAACAATATCGCAGACTGGAGAATGGAACTTCATGCATATTTGGCGAAAGGAGAAACACCAAGAAATAGATTGGAAACACACAAGTTAAAAAGCCGTGCAACGAATTATGAATTAAGAGATGGGTTGCTATACCGAAAATCCTTTAACCATCACTCAGATGTTTGACACGAGAGGAAGGAGAAAAGTGCTAAAAATGTTACATAGTGGGGATGCTGGCAATCATAGCGGAGGAAGATCTTTGGCACATAGAGCAAAAATGCAAGGTTATTACTGGCCATACATGCACGAAGATGCAAAAATATCAAGACGTTGCGAAGATTGTCAGCGGCATGGAAAGAAAATACATGCACCTGGAGCACCATATCATCTTCAACCAGTGTGTGGCCTTTTGGAAAGTGGGGCTTAGATATTGTGGGACCATTTTTACCAGGTCTGGACAAAGAAGATATTTAATAGTCGCAACAGATTATTTCACAAAATGGACAGAAGTGAAGGCAGTACAGCATATTCGCGACAAAGATATCTTTACATTCATATTCGAAAATATCATTTGCAGATTCGGAATTCCTGCACAGTTGGTATCTGATAATGGGAAACAATTTGAAGGACAGAATATAGAAATGCTACTTAATGCATTCAAGATAAAATGTGGAAAGTCTACTCCTTTGTATCCACAAGCTAATGGGCAGTAGAAGCAACAAACAAAACAATTGCAGATATATTAAAGAAGAAATTGGAAGGACATCACAGAGCATGGTGCGAACAAGTACATAATGCAGTATGGGCTTATAATACAACTAGAAGAGAAGCTACTGGAATGTCACCTTTTTGTTTAACATACGGAGTTGAAGCGGTGTTACCAACAGAAGTTGTTATTCCGACAACAAAAAGAGAAGCTTGGGAGAAAAATCTTAGTGCGGGCTTGATTTTAAATAAACTTGATGAATTAGAAGAAAGAAGAGAAAAAGCTTTACAACATATGGAGAATTATCAGCGAAGATTAGCCCGAGAATATAATAAACGTGTCAAAATACGCGAATTTCAACCAGGAGATTTAGTTCTGCGAGAAACACCAATATATCAGCGAGAAAATGGTGGAAAATTAGCGAAAAAATGGGATGGACCTTACATCATTAAGGAGATAGTTGGAACAGAGCTTATAGATTAATGGATCCAGAAGGAAGAGATGTTGGTCATAGATTAGACAGACCATGGAACAGGTTGTACTTAAAAAGATATTATCCGTAAGAAGCTTTGAGAAGTTATGGATTCTGAAAGAATAATTGCAAGATTACTCATATCAAAACAAGATCATGATGTGCGAAATTTTCGCAGAGATAATCACAGAACAATGACATAAAAGAAAGGGGCGAACCTTTATGGCGTACACCCTAGTTCGCGAATAAAATTTCGCAAGAGGCAAATGTAAGACCTAAAGTACGTCATATTAGGGGGTACCTGTTGCATGGCTCAGGGAAAGGCTACACCGCCACCGGAACCTGAGTCATGGAGATTTGGGGTCAATAAAGCCCATCCGGGAGAGGCACCTTGGATTCTCAGCTTAAGCATATGACTTGGGTTGGGCGACTAAGGTAATAAGGACTCTCCCAAGGAGTGCAGATCTGATCAAGGCGCCGAGGTACACGGTTGAGTCAAGAGTGCCAGGGACGTTTGAAGCGTACCTTGCCATTCTTGACAAGTCTTGGCTTATACTGCACTCGGCCCGAAGAAAACCCCACTTAGGGTGCAGTCTCGTAACCATAACCCTATAGGTAAAAGGGATAAGAGGCTGCGAAAAAACTGGTTGTTGTTAAGACTGGATGGGAGGAGCTAACCTTGTATGGTAGAAGTACGCCTCCTTGAAGGGGCAACCAGGGGGAGATAAGGGCGGCACCCTCCATTAGGGAGCTGATAAGTGTCTTAAGACGCAAATGTCATGAGGCTTTATTCGCAAGATATTAAGGCTTGTCATATTTGTGCAACAATCCTGAAGAGGCAAATACAAAAAAAAGATAAGACGAGATCAATGGGTTTTCGCATGAAAGTGCGAAGACGTCCTGCGATTTCGTCGCAAGACGGCAATGTCATGGGGCTTTATTTTCGCAAGAATATTTAGGCCTGTCATATTGTCGCAACATTCCTGAAGAGGCCATAATACAAAAGAAAAAGTTAAGGCAAGATCAATGGGTTTTTGCATGAAAGTGCAAGGACGTCCTGCGATTTTGTCGCAATGACAAGAGGTGGCATAATAAGACCTTTAATTAGGAAGGCAAAATAAGACCACATGATAAAACAAAATATTTATAAGTATTCGTAACAGATTATTTTTTGCAAGAAAGATAATGAGAGGCAAGTATGGGAATCAATACACAAGAAGCATTATCTTTCTCATCAACAAAATATTAAAAGGAAAAGTTGATTCCAAAGTTGGTTGAAAAATGTAACTCGCAAAGTGATAAAAATAAGACAGTTCAAGAAGACAAAGCTAGATAAGAAGCTCAAGCTTCAGTATTAATTTCAGTAGCAGGAGATAACAGAAATTCTTCGCCAATATCTCATTATCGCAAGCCTCTCCTTCATTTCGGTTTGATCTTCGCCTTGACTAGCATCTTGATTATCGCCAGCAATTACTTCTTCAGGAGAAATTTCTTTCTCATTTTGATTAACACCAGCAGATGCTTCTTTAGAAGGAATTCTTCTTCATCTTCCAAGAAATTATCCTCTGCACCGCTTTCGTAATCATAATCACTATCAGCAGGACGAGGAACTTCATCATCATCTACTTCTAAAGGTCAATTGATGTAGGAGGAAGAGATTTGGACAATAAAATGTCATTTACAAGGACTTCAGCCCGGAGATGAACTTGACGAAGAAGTGCTCTCTGATGATTCCTATCTTGAATATCCTTAAAATAAGCAAGATAATCAAGTCTTCTTTCTGCTCGGTCGCGAGAACCAGTAAGGGCAGAGACGAGCAATGCATTTTCTTTGCGAATTTTGGCATATTTAGCCTCCAAAACAGAAATGGAAGAATGAAGATTCTTCTCAGACTCTGCGAAAGATAGAATACAAAATTTCATTAAGATGAAGAATCAGAAAGATATGACAAAGAAAAGATAATTAAGGCAGTCAAACTATTATGACTACCTTCCTTTTGCGAAATAAGGTGTTGAATCAAGGACACAACTATTCTCCCAACGGTCCATTGCGTCATCAAATTTATCTCCAACTAAACCTTTAAGTCGAGACTGAAGATTTTTCTCTTTAGAAATAAGAAAGGCATTTTTCTTCGCAAGAGAAGAATAAGATTCTTCTAATTTGGAATATTGTTCTTTAAGCTGATTCGCCTTTACACTTAAAGCTATTCTACCTTGAATGAGTGTATCTCTTTCAGCGATAGATGACTCTGTTACTTCTTTAAGTTCATTTCTCAAAGAGCGAAGAGATTGCTCTTGGTCATCACATACTTTTTGAAGAATACTAAGTTGTTGCGAAGATATCGCCATCTTGTTTAAATAAGTTCGCTTCTCTTGAGATAAGGTTTTATTCTCATCTGATAAAGTTTCCATCCCTAAATTAGCTTTAGTTAAAGAATAAGAAAGGCGAGATACTTCATTACTTAATAAATCTTGTCTTTGAACTAATTGGGTATTTTCATTGGTAAGATTATTTATATGATCAAGAGAATATGAATAGAGGTTATCTAATTGGTTATATTGATCCATCAAGATTTCTTTATCAACACGGGCTTCTTCAACAGCAGATTCAAATTGATATCTCTCCATTATTCGTTTCTGGTTTAAAGCTTAACATGCGAAAGAGGGATTTCAAGGATAATTAAATATGGGAAGGATAAAACCATTAAAAAGGCAAATTAAAGACACAGATAAGAAAATCATACCTCTCAATTCATCATTCTTCTTGCGAAGATTGTCACGATCCAGCAAAACATTCTGAAGCTTTGATTTTCGAGACGAAGAGCATTACATTCTTTTTCCAAAGCTGTCTGCGAAGCAGCTCTGTCAGAACCTAAATGCTTGCTCAGAATTTCGCAAACATTAGACTTGATAGGATCAATAGAAGACTTCTTGACATCATCCAGACTTCAGATAAAACTTTGAAGGCAATATCTATCCCTTCCACGGTTTCTTTCGAAAGAGGAAGAGACTTAGGTAGAGAACTGGTAGATAGAAGGTTGAGAAACATTCTCAATGGGAAGAGAAGAGGTTTCATTCACAGAAGGATCAACAAGGGGGTTTCAATCATTGAAAGGTCAGCTGAAGAAATGAAGTCTGAGGCAGCTTTTTCGCGAATTGGAGATAAAGGTTTATCTTGCGAAGATGTCGCAGGAGATTTAGAAGAGATGAGTAAGTGGAAGGGAACAGAAGTTGGAACAGTTTTAAGGTGGCGAGATTTCTTGAGAGGTTTATTGACATCTTTATCACCCTGCAAATTATAATCCAGATAAAAAACAGAGGCAACAATATTTTTATTAGAAAAGGATAGTGTTTCTTACTAGCTTCTCATTCGCAGACTTTCTTTTATGCGCAACAACCTTATGCTGCAATTTGGGAATGTTAGGGTTCTGAACTGTAAATCTAGTATTGGAGGCGCTTTTGCTAAAATAACAAGAGTATGGGAATCACATAAACAACATCAAATAAGGCAATAAACAAGATCAATTTCAACAAAACCCATAAAGAATAAAAAAGAAAACTAACCTTGATGAATCCATGAAAAACAATAGCAGGAAGATTGTTTCGAAGATAATTACGAACGATGAAGATCTGCAGAAGAAATAGTATGAATATGAAGAAGAACTTAAAAAGATTGAAGAAGAAAGAAGAAAAGTTGCAATAATGGAATTTGCAGTAGAACGATGAAGTTGCAGAGAAAATAAAAAGAAAGAAAAAGAGAGTGAGAAGGAATATATAGAGAGGGAATTTCTCCTCGAGAAAATAAACACGATTAATACGGAAAGATATAAGCGGTTAAAAAGCAACGGTTACAAAAGACGTGTCAAGAAATAGATGGAAGAAAGAATACGTGTGATAAATGACATAAAAGAAAGGGGCGAACTTTTATGGCGTACACCCTAGTTCGCGAATAAAATTTTGCAAGAGGCAAATGTAAGACCTAAAGTACGTCATATTAGGGGGTACCTGTTGCATGGCTCAGGGAAAGGCTACACCGCCACAAGAACCCGAGTCATGGAGATTTGGGGTCAATAAAGCCCATCCGGGAGAGGCGCCTTGGATTCTCAGCTTAAGCATATGACTTGGGTTGGGCGACTAAGGTAATAAGGACTCTCCCAAGGAGTGCAGAAATGATCAAGGTGCCGAGGTACACGGTTGAGTCAAGAGTGCCAGGGACGTTTGAAGCGTACCTTGCCATTATTGACAAATCTTGGCTTATACTGCACTCGGCCCTAAGAAAACTCCACTTAGGGTGCAGTCTCATAACCATAAACCCTATAGGTAAAAGGGATAAGAGGCTGCGAAAACAACTGGTTGTTGTTAAGACTGGATGGGAGGAGCTAACCTTGTATGGTAGAAGTACGCCTTCTTGAAGGGGCAACCAGGGGGAAGATAAGGGCGGCACCCTCCATTAGCGAGCTGATAAGTGTCTTAAGACACAAAGGTCATGAGGCTTTCTATTCGCAAGAATATTAAGGCTTGTCATATTTGTGCAACGATCCTGAAGAAGCAATAATACAAAAGAAAAATATAAGACGAGATCAATGGGTTTTCGCATGAAAGTGCGAAGACGTCCTGCGATTTCGTCGCAAGACGGCAATATCATGGGGCTTTATTTTCGCAAGAATATTTAGGCCTGTCATATTGTCGCAACATTCCTGAAGAGGCCATAATACAAAAGAAAAAGTTAAGGCAATATCAATGGGTTTTTGCATGAAAGTGCAAGGACGTCCTGCGATTTTGTCGCAATGACAAGAGGTGGCATAATAAGACCTTTAATTAGGAAGGAAAAATAAGATCACATGATAAAACAAAATATTTATAAGTATTCATAACAAATTATTTTTTGCAAGAAAGATAATGAGAGGAAAGTATGGGAATCAATACACAAGAAGCATTATCTTTCTCATCAACAAAATATTAAAAGGAAAAGTTGATCCCAAAGTTGATTGAAAAGTGTAACTCGCAGAAGTGATAAAAATAAGACAGTTCAAGAAGTCAAAGCTAGATAAGAAGCTCAAGCTTCAGTATTAATTTCAGTAGCAGGAGATAACAGAAATTCTTCGCCAATATTCTCATTATCGCAAGCTTCTCCTTCATTTCGGTTCTGATCTTCGCCTTGACTAGCATCTTGATTATCGCCAGCAATTACTTCTTCAGGAGAAATTTCTTTCTCATTTTGATTAACACCAGCAGATGCTTCTTTAGAAGGAATTTCTTCTTCATCTTCCAAGAAATTATCCTCTGCACCTCTTTCGTAATCATAATCACTATTAGCAGGACGAGGAACTTCATCATCATCTACTTCTAAAGGTTCAATTGATGTAGAAGGAAGAGATTTGGACAATAAAATGTCATTTACAAGGACTTCAGCCCGGAGATGAACTTGACGAAGAAGTGCTCTCTGATAATTCCTATCTTGAATATCCTTAAAATAAGCAAGATAATCAAGTCTTCTTTCTGCTCGGTCGCGAGAACCAGTAAGGGCAGAGATGAGCAATGCATTTTATTTGCGAATTTTGGCATATTTAGCCTCCAAAACAGAAATGGAAGAATGAAGATTCTTCTCAGACTCTGCGAAAGATAGAATACAAAATTTCATTAAGATGAAGAACTCAGAAAGATATGACAAAGAAAAGATAATTAAGGCAGTCAAACTATTATGACTACCTTCCTTTTGCGAAATAAGGTGTTGAATCAAGGACAGACAATTATTCTCCCAACGGTACATTGCATCATCAAATTTATCTCCAACTAAACCTTTAAGTCGAGACTGAAGATTTTTCTCTTTAGAAATAAGAAAGGCATTTTTCTTCGCAAGAGAAGAATAAGATTCTTCTAATTTCGAATATTGTTCTTTAAGCTGATTCGCCTTTACACTTAAAGCTATTCTACCTTGAATGAGTGTATCTCTTTCAGCGATAGATGACTCTGTTACTTCTTTAAGTTCATTTCTCAAATAGCGAAGAGATTGCTCTTGGTCATCACATACTTTTTGAAGAATACTAAGTTGTTGCAAAGATATCGCCATCTTGTTTAAATAAGTTCGCTTCTCTTGAGATAAGGTTTTATTATCATCTGATAAAGTTTCCATCCCTAAATTAGCTGTAGTTAAAGAATAAGAAAGGCGAGATACTTCATTACTTAATAAATCTTGTCTTTGAACTAATTGGGTATTTTCATTGGTAAGATTATTTATATGATCAAGAGAATATGAATAGAGGTTATCTAATTGGTTATATTGATCCATCAAGATTTCTTTATCAACACGGGATTCTTCAACAGCAGATTCAAATTGATATCTCTCCATTATTCGTTTCTGGTTTAAAGCTTAACATGCGAAAGAGGGATTTCAAGGATAATTAAATATGGGAAGGATAAAACCATTAAAAAGGAAACTTAAAGACACAGATAAGAAAATCATACCTCTCAATTCATCATTCTTCTTGCGAAGATTGTCACGATCCAGCAAAACATTCTGAAGCTTTTGATTTTCGAGACGAAGAGAATTACATTCTTTTTCCAAAGCTGTCTGCGAAGCAGCTCTGTCAGAACCTAAATGCTTGCTCAGAATTTCGCAAACATTAGACTTGATAGGATCAATAGAAGACTTCTTGACATCATCCAGGACTTCAGATAAAACTTTGAAGGCAATATATATCCCTTCCACGGTTTCTTTCGAAAGAGGAAGAGACTTAGGTAGAAAACTGGTAGTGATAGAAGGTTGAGAAACATTCTCAATGGGAAGAGAAGAGGTTTCATTAACAGAAGGATCAACAAGGGGGGTTTCAATCATTGAAAGGTCAGCTGAAGAAATGAAGTCTGGGGCAGCTTTTTCACGAATTGGAGATAAAGGTTTATCTTGCGAAGATGTCGCAGGAGATTTAGAAGAGATGAGTAAGTGGAAGGGAACAGAAGTTGGAACAGTTTTAAGGTGGCGAGATTTCTTGAGAGGTTTATTGACATCTTTATCACCCTGCGAATTATAATCCAGATAAGAAACAAAGGCAACAATATTGTTATTAGAAAAGGATAGTGTTTCTTACTACCTTCTCATTCGCAGACTTTCTTTTATGCGCAACAACCTTATACTGCGATTTGGGAATGTTAGGGTTCTGAACTGTAAATCTAGTATTGGAGGCGCTTTTGCTAAAATAACAAGAGTATGGGAATCACATAAACAACATCAAATAAGGCAATAAACCAGATCAATTTCAACAAAACCCATAAAGAAGAAAAAAGAAAACTAACCTTGATGAATCCATGAAAAAAAATAGCAGGAAGATTGTTTCGAAGAAAATTACGAACGATGAAGATCTGCAGAAGAAATAGTATGAAGATGAAGAAGAACTTAAAAAGATTGAAGAAGAAAGAAGAAAAGTTGCAATAATGGAATTTGCAGAAGAACGATGAAGTTGCAGAGAAAATAAAAAGAAAGAAAAAGAGAGTGAGAAGGAATATATATATAGAGAGGGAATTTCTCCTCGAGAAAATAAACACGATTAATACGGAAAGATATAAGCGGTTAAAAAGCAACGGTTACAAAAGACGTGTCAAGAAATAGATGGAAGAAAGAATATGTGTGATAAATGCAGAATATAAAGAGGAGAACAGCTGCGGCATTTCTAACATCATTCTCTACTTCGCAGAAAATATATGAGAAGAGGCAAGATGTAGGATCAGAATCTCACAACGACAGTATTTCAGCGGAATTATCAACAACACAATACAACAGCGTCGCAGAACAATTTCAGGAAGAATATAATAAATGACGTCAGCTAAGATCACGAGAAAGATGTGATAGTCCTGCGAAAATTAGAGAGCTTGCGAAATTAATATTTGTAAGGTTGCGAGAATGTCGCAGATCATACCCGAAAATAAAGGACAGATTAGCTGTCATCCACTATGTATTTCCCTATAAATAGTCGTTCAAGTTGTAAAGAAAGGGAGAGATCTATTTTGAGTAAGAAACAAGTAAATAGGAGAGAGAAAGTCTAGAGCAGAGTTCATTCTTGATTTCTTTATCTTTTCTTGTAAGAACATTTAAAGATTGATCAATAAAATTAAGAGTGTAAACCTAAAAATGAGTTGATTAATAATGAAATTATATGAGGGGTGTAGTGTAGGATTTCCTGCAACTACATTGAGAATGAGGATATGGTTTATACTGAAGTGGTTCATGACTTTCTTAAATGTTTTGAGGAAGCAAAACTGCAACTTGTTGATACAATGAAGGATCTTGATGTGGTTAGAATTGAGTTGAAAAAGGTTACTACTGACCTTGGTCTCATAAAATCACATGCTAAAGAACTTCTCAATGAGGATATCTTCTCCGAAGACGCAGTTGATATTTTGAATCACAAGCTCAAAGGCATCGAGACCCGTGAAGGTGGCAAACGTGAACCTTAGATTGTGGTCGGTTTCTAGTAGATGTTTTGCTCTTTATTTATCTAGTAAAACTTCTTAAAAGAATTTTATTCTTGTTTTGTTTAAGAAGGATAACTAGGGTTTGGAATATCCATTATTGTGAGTACACATAGCTATGTCCAACGTTTTTCATCTTTATGTTTTTAGACTTATTTGTTTAAATTCTAAAGTTTGATTTGGAAGATGATTTTTGCAGTATTAATCTTTATGGTTTTATATATTGCAATGTTTTATGGTATATGTGTGTTTGCGTCCATGAACTATTATTGTCCCATATATTTTCAAAAGTTATCTCGTTTATATGTCGATATGCATGTATTGATACAAGATCGATGAACTTTTGACAAACAAAAGTTAAGCCTATTATGTCATTTATTGATGGAAGATAGGTTAAAATCTTTTGTTTACAAGGATTATGTCTATTATTTGTCAAAAGTTCATGGAGGATAGGTTAAAATCTTTTGTTTACAAGGATTATGTCTATTATATGTCATTGTGCAAATAGTGATGGAAAATATAATGAATCCTTGTATATTCCGCAGTATTGATCTTCCCTGATCCATATTTTATGTATATACTGTGCGGCTCCATAAGTCTTCTTGTGTGAGCATTTCCAACTAGACTAATCATGGATTCGTTTGTGGTTATTTTGGTTGTGTATTCCGATTAAGTTAATCATGAGTTCTCTTATGGTTAGTTTAATTAAGAATTTCGGATACAAAATCACTTTGTGGTATTTGGTGTCCAAAGAAATCCTTCTTTTCTCGTAAAAGTAAGGTCGCTTTTGTTGTTCTTTCGGGAATGACATCAAATGGGGGAGAGTTCTTTTGAACTTGCGCTTAATTGCCATATCTTTGTGGGGAGTGCGGCTGTGAAATATTTGAGGAGTTATCTTGTATCTTATAAACTCCGTGATGAATGCATTTAGCTTCGGCTTTATGATTGCATCTAAACAAAGTTGATATGTGCTTTTCTTTGGTCTTGAAATGTCTCCATGAAAATTTTCAATAGGATCCCGTTTTCGTACCTTTGCCAATTTTATTGACAAAAAGGGGGAGAATTAATATGTAGTTCACACTACAAATACATATGGTTTTCGGATCATTATGTAAGGGGGAGTGGTTTTCGTGTTGAGACGAAGTATTGACTAAGGGGGAGTGATACATATCACCATAGTATTGTTGTCGAAGTTGTGATATGAGAACTTTGATGTCGTGTAATAATACTATGACACTGTATAACAATGATCGAGAGCTTTTGTTTTCTCATTGTTATGGCTACGGAACTTCAACAACTATGATGTTGAACTTACAACCTTTGGACTCATGTGAGTGCTTGGAAAAGACGAAGTTTTCGAGTAATGTTGAAGCGCCAAGGAGATCAATCATGTGGACGTGAAGTTACAAAGTTTTTAAGTATTTTGTAATCCATATGTATTGATAGTTTTGTCACTAAAATTGACAAGGGGGAGATTGTTAGAGCACTGCTCGGTCGAACTCGCATGCGTTGCTATATCAAGCATGTTTGTCAATATTAATGATCAAAACTATATGTCTTGATTTCTAGTTTACTTATAACTAAGTCTCGGTCTAGGATAGTTAAGTGCAGTTGAGCTCCAGACTCCATGGCGATCATCTTACGAAGACGAAGAACTACTCGAGGAATAAGTGGAACTTCATCCGACAAAAAGGTATGTGGAGACTTGAACTTTTCTTTCACTCAAAAGTCTATTATATCTCCTACTCTTGAGACAAAGTCGTATAAGTATGATAGTTTTCATACATACACATTTGCTATTTCGAGCCGAGTTTACTCGCGTATCTTTTTCTCGAAATATGTGTTGGTGAGCTTTTGCTTTAACCATTTTCATCTTTACTCGTGACGCAAGTCATGAAGACGTTTCAATCTTAAAAATAGCTTTGATGACGATAGTCGTGAATAATGATTGTTATAACATTATAGAAGAATGTTTCAATGATTGAAGTAGAGTTGAGATTACCAACTATGGATATAAGCATATATAGTGTGTTCTCACATTAGTGTATAAATCCATGTGCCGGAAACCAAGTGCGTGCATATGTGTGCATGCGGTATTGGTGAAGGAGACAGGTTGAGTACGCGTACCCGTACGCGTACCTGCGGAAGTTTTCATACCGAAAATTTCTGCTGAGTTTGTAAGTTTGCAAACTAGTAAACCAGTCACCTTAGGTACGCATACCCGTACGTGTACCCACGGAAGTTTTCGAACCGAAAATTTCTGCTGAGTTTGTAAACTCAAATCAGATAGCTAAGGTACGCATACCCGTACGCTTACCCAAGCTGGTTATTTCTCAAATAGGTTGTTCATGAACTTAAAACAATAATTTATAAGGAACGCAATCTTTGCAAACCGTGGCTATATTTTTCATGAATTGATTCAAGTGAATCAAACCGATTTTGTTTCAATTGTGTATATGAATAAAAACCTAAGCAATTGAACAACTCTTGAACTAATTCTTATGAGTCATTTGAACTAGTTATGAGAAAGATGAATACGGCTAATATGAAAGTGCTCATATGGCTAACCATTGGTTAACTATTTGTGAACCAACTAAGTGTACACGTTTAGGTACGGTTACTCAAACCTAAATGAATACATTTTATTTGTGTGTGACAACCTAAGTTTCGATCTAACGGTTGAAAGATATTAGCTTGGAGAAATCATGTTTTTCATCTAACGGTGAATATTGAATGCTTTGTTACCAAGGTCACTTGCATTGCAAACACTGATTTGAAAACTATTTAAAGGAGACATCTAGCAACTGGAAAAACTAATCCCCACACCTCTTGTGTGATACTAGTTGGTTTTGCTAGAGTCGATTCTCCTTTAACCGTAGGTTTCTACTCGAGACCCTGTCGGTTAACGACTAAAAGACTTCATTAATAATTGACTTTCTTATTAATAATTGACTTGATCTTGCCATTTTCTATCGTAGGAGTTCAATTTAATAATTGACTTGAGATTATATCTCTGATAGGGCAAGATAAAAAGAAATCACAAACATCTTCGTATCATCGTTTTTGATTCCACAATATCTAGTTTCGCTACCATACGATTTAGATTATTGTGAGGTGATTGATAATACTAGGTTGTTCTTTGGGAATATAAGTCCGGGTTATCAATTAGTTCCTGTTCACCTTGATTTATCAAAAGACGGAACAAAAAAACTTGGGTATTTCTGTGGGAGATAGATTTATTCAATCCTATAGACTTTTCTGTGTATGACAGATTTGTCTATCAAGTCTTCGACTTTGGGTCGTAGCAACTCTTAGTTGTGGGTGAGATCAGCTAAGGGAATCAAGTGTTGTAGTATCCTGCTGGGATCAGAGACGTATGGAGCGCAACTGTACCTTGAATCAGTGTGAGATTGACTAGGGTTCAACAACAGTCCAGACCGAAGTTAGTTTGTAGTAGGCTATTGTCTGTAGCGGCTTAATACAGTGTGGTGTTCAATCTGGACTAGGTCCCGAGGTTTTTCTGCATTTGCGATTTCCTCGTTAACAAAATTTCTGGTGTCTGTGTTATTTCTATTCCGCATTATATTTCGTTATATAATTGAAATATCACAGGTTGTGCATTAAGATCAATCAATTAGAATATCCAACCTTTGGTTGTTTATTTACATTGATTGACACTTGGATATTGGTCTTTGGTACCATCCAAGTTTATCTCTCTAGTATTTTATAAAGACTCGAAGATTTCTATTTGCTTGAGTAAAGATCAAATCGAGAGATAGAGATATTAACTCCTTGATATACTTTTTATAAAGATTGAGTCTGACTGTCTAGTTGATTCTCTTAAAAGTATATTAGAGTTAGTCCATACAGATTGCTAATCGAAATATTTGGAGAGGTTGTTGTACCCCCACTTTTTCACAAGCAAACTAATCCTTAGAGCCAGCAAAACTACCTAGTTGTGTTGTTACTGGTGGAGCTGTCTATTCGGAGAGGAAAGAACCCTAATTAGGCGAAATCTCTTACGACCGCTCGTTTTAAAGATTTCTTTGGGATTGGGAAGCTCTACGAGTACCGTTGGTGGGAAACTAGATAATTGCAGTTTATTATTAGTTTTCGATTGATTTGATTAACTAATGGTTGTTTAACTTTGATTGCACCTAGTTTGTTTATGCTTGAGAATCTTCTCTTCTGATATAAGATTCACTCAAACTAGATCGAAGTATCAACGGGGATCTTTAGATTGTTTGTAGATTTAAAGACGTCTTGCGATAATCCATCGTTAACAGACTCCGTTATGTGTGTGATTAATCACAAAAGATTCAAGTTTTTTGTGTGCAGGTGTTTATTGAATATCTAAGAAGATTTGAAGACAGCGAAGATTTCTTATTTGAGTTCCTAATCTTTGGTGTGCACAAAACTTGATCGGCTGGGGATCCAACTATACTCGGATTATCTTTGTGATAACCTTGATTGATTAGTTGAGTAAATCAGCATCAATACAATTCTAAACAATTACTTTGGTAGTTGTTAATAGATAGAGCTAAAGGAATTGTTCCAAGTGCGTGACTTATTACAAGTTGGAGGCGAAGGTTATACTGAGGAAACTAGGTGAACTATAGGTTTAGTTGCTTGGTCTCAACTATACGAAGTTGGTTTAGATTTTGTATAGCGGCTTAATTATGAGAGTATTCAATTCTGGACAAGGTCCCGGGGTTTTTTCTGCATTTGCGGAAATCTTGCTGTGTCTTATAATTTTCCATTTCTGCAATTATAATTGTTTTATTATAATTAGAAGTAAAATACACAAACGTTAATTCCTAATTACTTGATAGCAATCCTATAGTGTTTGGTTAAGTCTGAATCTATTATCAATTAATCATACTTCGTTGTTGTATTTTCTCGATCTTGTATCCATAGTCAATCACGCAAGTTATCTTGTTGTCGTATTGTCTCGATCTCGTATCCATAGACGATCACACGAAGTGTGAACCGATTAGTTGTATTGTCTCGACTCAGTCCATAGACAATCACTTTCGGATAAAGGACTTATAGGTGGAAAAGTTTTAGATTGAGGTATATTTGGGTACCCTCATCTTTTTAATTGGTATCAGAGCAGGCAAAAACGAAAAGATCTAACAATCTGTGTTTGGTGCGATCCAACCTATAAGACTGGAATTTAAAAATGGTTTTCAGGGAACCTGAGAATGATTCAGTTAACATAAAGCAAGATATCAAGAGTTTTGAATTAACACTTGATGATGGCATCTATGAAACAATATCTGAAAACGATCATGAATTCATTACCAGAGACTAGACAAGTTAATCTTGTTAATGATGTAGAAACCAGTGACAACTGGAAAATTTGTCTAGAAGAAAGGATGGATGAAATTTCCGATGATGATGACTCAGATTTTGAACGAAAAGTAGAAGAGTATATCTCAGAATACTCTAAACTACTGAATCCTTTGAAAAAAATAAAAACTGAGATCTTCAGATTTCGTTGGTCTTATGACTTCTCTTTGTCGTGAGAACAAGAAATTGAAGAATTTTTTTCAAGGATATTATATTGGTTACCAAATCGGTGATTCTCTTCTTAGAGATCGTACAAAAGAGCTAAATTCTGAGAAATTAGAATGTGAAAATCTTCGAAGAGATCTCTTTTTGTCGAAAATGAAACTTGTTGAATCTGAAGCAAGGGTTAATTCTCAACCAAAGAGTTTTGAAGAGAAAGAAGGTGTATATCTCTCACAAGAAAAACATCTTAAGGTTGATCTAGCTGGTGCTCTTGATAAAGTCAAGACATTGAAAGAAGAAATGTTGGACCTTAAAAAGTTCAATGTAAGCTCAAACAATTTAACCTCAATGTTAGAAGCAAGTAGAAATCATCGTGATACACGAGGATTGAGCTATAAGGGAATAGATGCTTTAAATATTAACAAAGAGGTAAAATTTGTTAAAGCTACTAATTCTTCTCAACCAGAGGCTTCCACTGTTGTCAAAAATGATATTATTTCTTGTAAAGCCAGTCAAGCCTAAGAATTGTGTTCAACCAGCAGCAATCAAAGAGAACACTTCTGCTAATGTCAAGAAAGCAACAACATTAAACAAGGATAAGAAGAAGAAAAAGAAAACTCGTCGATCTCCAATGCAAGAGGATCCACAAAAAGGTAACACTAAAACTCATACTTCGTATGTTTTTACTAAGCATTGTTATTATTATGGTAATAAAGGGCACTTGCAATGGGGATGCAAAGTTCGTAAGATGCAAGATGCACTTTCTTTTGTATCGAAAGAATTGGCTAAGATTGCTCCCTTAAGAAACTCAGATCGATATTGTCCAAAGTTTAGGCAAAAGAATTATTATAATGACAGTTCAAATTTTTCCTATCGCTCAACAAGGTCATATTATAAAAAACCCGAATATAGAAAGAGAGATGACTTTGTAAATACTAAGACAATATCTGATGTTCTAAATTGGAGAAAAGTTGTTTCGCAAAATGTCCAAAAGGACAATGGTTTAATGGTATGAAGGAGAAAGCTGCTCCTGCGAAACCCAACTCTAAATTGGTCCCAAAGTCCTCCAAAGCCAAGAAGGGACCAAAAGTTAGTCACAAGAATGACTCTCAGTTGTTAATTGTTGGTTACAATAATTACAAGAGTTTTCTTGAAAGACTAAAGAGAGATATCATGTCTGAAATCTCTTGTACTAGTGAACGCTATGATAATGACACTCCTCATCACAAGTCAAATAAGAAAAACAAGAGATGGAACAAGAGAAACAAACCAAGCAAGAGGACAAGAATGATGATTCTGTCTTAGTCACTCGTGACGATCAAGACAAGGCTCAACTCAACACAACGTCAACTCAACACAACCTAGTTGTGTTAGAATGTACATGCTCACCTTGGTGCTCAATCTTTTGAAAAGTGAGGAAGCACATGAAAAACTGAGCATATGATCTCTCGGTTATTATATGACTAATTAACATCTTTAGGGAGATTGATTTTCTTCTATACTCATACCTTATCTATCTATATTTGAGATTTTTATAGAAACGGTAATTTTGAGTTTATGATGTTGATATCTACTGATCATATATGTGTATCTCTTGTTTTTACAGTTGAAACGAGCCAAAAATCACTAAATTCGGACATTGTATGCAAAAGTTATGTCAAAAACAGTGTGGTGTTGTGATCCATCACAAGTAACTACTTTAGCCGATCCTAGCAATTGGTGTAACCGATCC
This sequence comes from Papaver somniferum, assembly GCF_003573695.1. NCBI lineage: Eukaryota > Viridiplantae > Streptophyta > Magnoliopsida > Ranunculales > Papaveraceae > Papaver > Papaver somniferum. Next base: position 82,294,770 of record NC_039367.1, on the reverse strand, counting down.
TAGTGATTGGTGTGATTGGTTCATACGAAGGATTGTAAAACTGTTTTGTCCATAACTTCTTCGTCCGAACTCGGAATAACCTCATTCTTTTTGCATTGGTTTCGTAATTCAATTTCCTACAATATTGAGGTAATTGCAATACTTGATTTTCTGTTGAATATTTATGGTGTATTACATTTGAGTTTATGGTATGTGTGATTTCGGTTTTTATAACCTTAATATTCGATCTCATATTATGTGAACCCTTATGGTTTGGGTGAATTTTTGGTTTAGCAAGATTAAGTTCTAGCCCATGATGGTAGGCTTTATCAAAGGATCATAAGGGGTTCCGATTGAAACTCATGTGTGAAAAATTCACAATATGTTGAATCATTTTTGGTTTAGCATAAAAGCATATGTGTATCGGGGTTTTGAACTTTTGATATGCAATAGTTAAAACCGATTTCCAACCTTTCTATGGTAAAGGTTGGTTTTTGTTATTTTTCTTTTGTCTTGCAAGAGGATGACAACACAGTGATATTCATCCCCAGAAAGATGCAAAGCAAGGGTGAAGAGGATGCAGAACTTGAGGTAACGAATTTGTTAGTTAATCGTTTTCCTGTTTAAGAAAAGCCTGATTTTATTGCATATATTTATTGCTTTTGCTTAACAAAATTTCGGCACAAGTAATGTTTATTGTTTAGGCTTACAAAATTAAGGTGCAATTGCGGTACTATAATGTCTATGATTGTTTCAATTGCTTCCGGTTGAGATAAATAATTATGCAAGTTGATTTATTTGGTTTGTATGAATTGTTTATGGCTTAATAAAAGGGTTTTCAAGATCAATTGTTTAGTCCAATTAGATTCCGGATAACAGAAACTCAGTTAATTCTGTTCTTAGTTAGACTTATCAAAGTGGAGGTTTCGGTTATTCAAGTCTAATTGAATGCCTTAACAAGAAATGCTAGTTAACTAACCTAGTACTTGTCTTGTTTAAAAGTGAAAGGTCTAAGTTATTATTTGAATAATTAAAACCTGATGAGAAAAATAGAGTTAATTCTGATCTTTATTTTGGTCTTATCAAACAAGCGATTGTATTTGTACAATCGGTTTAGCAAAAGAACTAAGGTGCTTAGTCAGTTTTTGATTTGCTAAATTATTAGGGAAAATTGCTTCGGGAAATTGTTTCCTTGGTAACATATCAAAACAATATTACTTTGTAGTTTCAGTTTTGATATTGGTTATCTAAAATGGTGTGTGGAACCCTCGTGATTAACTCTTATAGGTTGCTAATCTTTAAGATTTGTAAGATCCTTTCGGTTTGTCTTTTATTTGCTCGTACCTTTGTCATTTTTGTGACAAAAAAGGGGAGAAATATATGGAGTAAACAAGTGATTTGGTATCACTAAGGAAAGCACAATGGTGCTTAAACGTTATATCTAACGAAAGATTAAAGCATAGACTAAGGGGGAGTAACATATCATATTGATACTTGTAGTTACCTTAACTACAAAGGGAATAACAAAGACGTGTGGATTGAAAATATACCTATCTTACCTTTAGGGGGAGTATTAGCTTTGTTATTATAACGTCAACAACCACATTTATGGATTGAATGTCTACAGGTTATTGTGTTATTGAATTCGGGAATCAAGCGTATGTGTAATGAATTCTTGTAATTTGTTTATCCATATGATGTAAGAGTTTTGTCACTAAAATTGACAAAGGGGGAGATTGTTAGAGCATGGATCGGTTGAACCCACCAAGCGTTGGTATGTCAAGTTTGGTTGTCATATTTTGGTGAATCAAAACTCATTTAAAGAGTCGCTTGATTATTTACTAGTGTCAACTTCGTATAGGTTAGCTAGAAAGTTACTAGGATATGAGACTTACAAGTATTACGTGAAGACTTGAAGAATGTGAAGAAGTAAAGATCTATAACGACGACATTATCCTTCCTATTGAGGTTAGTAATATTTGACTTGAATTGTTTCTTTCCTAACGTAGCTTTCAAGTCGTGCATATTGAAAACATAACTGCGAAGCTGTGAATGATTATACTCTAGTGAGACATAGTATTAAGGAATTACAATATGAAGTATAATGTTTATCTTTTAAACTTCGTATGTAAGACATCGACATAATCGTATGCTATTGTGATTATGTATGGGTATGGGTGAATATTTCGTCCTAGGAAACAATGTTTTACATTCGTTTAAAGGAAGTACAATTCATAAACTTGTTTTTTGAATCGAAAGGGAAATCTCTAGGCTTATTGGTATTGTTATTCATTGCAAATCTTTGGATTACCAATATGTGTGTTTAGTATAACCGCTCATAACTTGTTTATGTATCTTGGTAAAACTATTCACAATGCCTGACTTTTGTATTGGTATGATTTTTATTAGTGAAACCGATCTTAAGTAATCATCTGAGATGATATGATCAATATGTTTTAATTGGTATGACCAACTCTAGACATTGGGTAACCGATCCTAGTAAGAGGTGCAACCGATCACAAGTATATGGAATCGATCCTTGTAAGAGGTACAACAAGTCTTAGTAATTGGTAACCGATCCTATGACTTATGCAACCGATCACAAGTAAAATACCATAATTATGTGGTAACCGATCATAGTACCTAGTCAACCAATTTTTGGAAAGCTAGTGTGACCGATCCTAGTATCCACATGGAGGTAGAACCGAAGCTTTGTGTTTTGGTAGAACCGTGAAACCCATTAATGGTGATTTGATAGGATAATCAATCACATAGTTCTTGGAAGTCGGATGAACCAATTCTAAACTCGTTTTGAAGTGTGGCAAATTGGTTCCAAGATTGTAAACATGAAAAAGGATTTACAAAGTAAAGATGTCGACATAATTTGAACATGTGCAGTAACTCTTATCTTTTATTATTCAAAGATATTCCTTAATAACTAAAGGAGATTCCCTGATCGAAATAAATTGAGAATCTTTTAATTAAGGTTTTTAGTTTTTATATGCTTTCAATTTCCAGCAATTAAATTCATATCTTTAGAAAATAAAAATTAGTAATGTGCATTTACTAATTGGAGATTTTCTACTGAGATTTCGGTCAATATTTGGACAGTGCATTTCCAGGAATTATGAAAACCGTTTTTGGCTTTATTGTATATCTTTGAGAATATTTGGTTTTGGAAATTCCTTGGTGTCCTAACTTCCTTGGTCTATAAATATTGAAGTTTGCATTTCAAGTAAACTAATCCTCAGATCCAGCAAAACTACCTAGTTGTGTTGTTACTGGTGGAGTCGTCTATTCGGAGAGGAAAGTACCCTAATTAGGAGAAATCTCTTACGACCGCTCGTTTTAAAGACTTCTTTGGCATTGGGAAGCTCTACGAGTACCGTTGGTGGGAAACTAGATAACTGCACTTTATTATTAGTTTTCGATTGATTTGATTGACTAATGGTTGTTGAACTTTGATTGCACCTAGTTTGTTTATGCTCGAGAATCTTCTCTTCTGATATAAGATTCACTCAAACTAGATCGAAGTATCGACGGGATCTTTAGAATGTTTGTAGATCTAAAGACGTATTGTGATAATCCATCGTTAACATACTCTGTTCTGTGTGTGGTTATTTACAAGAGATTCAATTTGTTTGTGTGAAGGTGTTTATTGAAGATCTAAGAAGATTTGAAGACAAAGAAGATATCTATTTGAGTTCATAATCTTTGGTGTGCACAACACTTGATCGGTTGGGGATCCAACTATAATCGGATTATCTTTGTGATAACCTTGATTGATTAGTTGAGTAGATCGACATCAATACAATTCTTTGTGATTAAGAGTATTGATTGCATAGTCTAAACAATTACTTTGGTAGTTGTTAATAGATAGATCTAAGAACCTGACAAAGGAGTTTATTGGGATAAACGGAAGAGCCTTTTGTCAAACTCATATCACTTTGTTTGAAAAGAGTTGTTACCGAACAGATTTGTTGTTCCTTTACTGTTCGTAATGCGAACCAAAGGAATTGTTCCAAGTGCATGACTTATAACAAGTTGGAGGCGTAGGGATACTGAGGGAACTAGGTGAACTATAGGCTTAGTTGCTTGGTCTCAACTATACGAAGTTGGTTTAGATTTTGTATAGCGGCTTAATTCTAAGAGTATTCAATTCTGGACAAGGTCCGGGGTTTTTTCTGCATTTGCGGAAATCTTGCTGTGTCTTTTAAATTTCCATTTTCACAATTATGATTGTTTTATTATAATTAGAAGTAAAATGCACAAACGTTAATTCCTAATTACTTGATAGCAGTCATATAGTGTTTGGTTAAGTCTGAACCAATTATCAATTAATCATACTTCGTTGTTGTATTGTCTCGATCTTGTATCCATAGTCAATCACGCAAGTTATCTTGTTATCGTATTTTCTCGATCTCGTATCCATAGACGATCACACGAAGTGTGAACCGATTAGTTGTATTGTCTCGACTCATTCCATAGAAAATCACTTTCGGATAAAGGACTTATAGGTGGAAAAGTTTTAGATTGAGGTATATTTGGGTACCCTCGTCTTTTCAGAAAGATACGTTAGGAATGAAACAGTTCGAGTCAAAATATTACTAACCTCAATAGGAAGGATGATGTCGTCGATGTAGCTCTTTACTTCTTCGCATTCTTCAAGTCTTCGAGTAATACTTGTAAGTCTCATATCCTAATAACTTTCTATCTAACCTATACGAAGTTGACTCTAGTAAATAATCAAGCGACTCTCTAAATGAGTTTTGGTTCACTAAAATATGACAACCAAACTTGACATACCAACGCTTGGTGGGTTCAACCGAGCAATGCTCTAACATTAATAACTGCATATTCATGTGTGCTCTGAGAGGTTGTACGCTCAGTGAGAGATAGTGACATGAGCATTCACGTCTGAAACCTAAAATATGAATTTCACATACGCGTCTGAAGCTAGGTCAGAAATATGCAAAATTAGGATTTTGCTATTTTACCCTTTGTCAAAAATCCACCATCAACACCACTATGATAATCATCTTCTATTGGAAAATCATGTATGTTATGCTTATCCATGTTTGTACTCTCATGTAGTACACACCAAATTCTTCTTCAACTAAAATATCTTCAAGTGTTTCATGGTCTTCATCTAATTGAACATAATGTTCTTTAACCTGCATCTACTTGGGTACGGATGAAGGTTTCTTTGATGCATGCAAAAGTCTTCTTAGGTGTTGACATATTTTTGTTAGGTGTAGTCTATTGACTATGCTGCTCAGTTGGCATATGAGTTGTCTCTTCATTTGGCAAAGGTTCATGACTAGGCATCTTTGACTGTTGCTTTGACGACCGCTGACTAGGCTCTTTAGTTGGAAACACTACATTGTGTTATTCGGTTAGCTCCTGACTAGGCTCCTCCTCTGCTACATTGTCTTCTTGGGTAACTTTTAAGAACCCTTCAAACACATCAAAAATAGGAACCTCTTCTTTTTGTTGTGCACTTGGCCCAACAACTTCATCATCAACACCATTTTTTATAACATTTAGTGTTTTTTTATATGTCATGAACAAATGGACTTCATTTGGTATACTTTTGTTCTGACTCATTCCAAAACTTCAACAGGTCTTCATCATCCTCAATATCATATAGAAACCCTTTATCCAAGTAGTGAAATAAGCACTAAGTACCATCTAACTCCTCAATATAATCATGCACACTCTTCAATAGGTCAAGCTAGTTCAAAAAGTCACCATCATATTTAGGCCAATGAATCTGCTTCCCATTGATGTAGTCAAACAGATGAAACCCACCATGAAGTTGTTCCTTAGGCCAGTATCTATCATAACGAATCTAGAAATCTTTTATACCATAATCAACCCCAACACTGAAACAAAGTTATATGCAAACACTTCATAATCATAATCTAAACAATAACCCCCCCAAAAAAAAGAGCACCCAAAAAATGTCATCACACAATCTTAAATGGAAAAAATCAAGCACAAATAAACCAAATTTTCACAAAATAAAAATACCGACCATTATATACTCATTCTCACCATAGAAACCTAGTTCATGCCTTGAAAATATATAGAAAATAAAATCGACAAAAAGAAAAAAAAACAAAGCATGATGAAATAAACCCTAGAAACTTCAAACCAACATGCATCACATCACACCCATCAACAAATGAAATCAAAACAAAACCTAAGATTCAGAAACTTAGAATCGAGGATTAGGGTTAAGATTCATCACGAAACAACAAAATTGAACCATCAGCAAACCCTAGTTGTCTTGCACTTCGACAAAACTTTGAGGATTTTGATCTACCCTAATTTTCGATTTGGAGATTTTTCTTTCTCATTCACTCTCTCTCTCTCTCTCTGCAACTACGATTTGGGAATTATTATTTTTCCCTGTAAATGATTTTCTCGTGTATGCTATGGGGGTTGAAGAGACGTGAGATATGTGTCTCGATATTATGCTACCTTCAAAAAGTGACTCAATCGTAACAGTTCAATTAATGACATATATTCACAACAGTTCGAGAAATGGTACGGATGTGTTGCGCGTGCCCAGACTTTGTTTGGTGCGAAAAGGAACTTTTACCAATTAACCAGAAATATGCCACTCGTACACGCCTTACGTGTAAACCATCTGCTAGCTAAATAAATAACTTAATGACTAGAGGTTTTTCTAATATTCAATCTCTAGGGGAGGTTTTCTTAATTAGTAATCATCAAATGGGAGGTAATTGTTCAGATTATTACTCCCATATTATCTGGGTTATCTAAGATCCTGAAGTTCATAATCTTTAGGGTCACTCACCTATTTCCAATTGGTTTTGAGTTGGATTATCTAAAAGCAGTTCCAATGGACTCAGCAAATCAAGGATTTGTTCATTTTGATCCCACTATATATGGACTCAACAAACACGAAAAACGGATGAACAAACCAACAAATTTATTGGTTTGTTCATTAAGTTGGAAGAACACGCGCGCGCGCGATGGTAAACCGGGCGAGCATGCCTTAATCGTTGGCGTTTGACCCAGAAACGCTAGCGTTTGTCCCATCGTCCCCCGTCGATGCATCAAACTCCAGAGTTGTTGCTAAAAGCGTCGCGTTGTTCCCAAAACCTCCAACGACTAGATCTGGACAGCTGAAAATCCATCTTATCCAACGGTTAAAATTTTGAGTTCTATAAATACTCTCCATTTCAACTCCAGTTTCATACATTCTACACATTCTTCACTCTCAAATCATCTACAAAAATGGCTCCCAGAGTTCGTGGTGTTAGATTCACTCAACAAGAGGATTTATCTATTTGTAGAGCCTATGTTTTTCACACAGAAGATGTTGTCGGTAAGAATGTACGACCGTTGTCTTTCTGGGAGAAAGTTTATCGAATGTTCACCGCTGAAACGGGGAACATTTATGGGCACGATTGTGGCACATTGTCGTATCGTTTTGGTGTAATTAGTCGTAATGTATCGGAATTTGTAGTCGTACTAATGGAAAATCACAAAAATAAACTCAACGGTAAAGTTGTGGATGAAGTGGAACCCAGAACACTAGCGACGTGGGCAGTATCTCACGGAGCACGTCCTTTCGACTTCCACGCTTGTTTCAACATTCTCAGGGTGCTCAACAAATATAATCCCTACATCGCCCTAGAAATTCCACCACCCAACGATGTGGTCGTTTAATCCAACAAATCTAATGTATTTCTTTTATTCTCATGTATTGATGTGTTTGTTTAATCCAATGCAGTATGTTTTTGTTTCTGATATTGATGGTGCACTGTTTAATCCAAGAAAAATTTAAATTAGTTATGATAGTGATGGTGCAAATGTGAAGACATCCACAAGTTTGGTTTAGATAATCGTAATAACACAAAATAAACTAAATAACATAATACTATAGTGAATCGGTTGTCATTCAACTTCAATCAGCCCACTCCACCAAAAAAAAACCTAAGACATTTCTATAAATGCCTTCCATATGTGTCTTCTTTAGAAGAAGTGTACAAATGCATAAAAGTCATGCAACCGGGCTTTGAGCATCCACTGATTCTATGTGGACAATGTTTGTATTCATGATCTCCTAGTGTTGTATTTATAACAAAAATAACAGGCGTTGGTAATTCAAACGGGCAGTTTTAGTAAAGCCGCGTGGTTTTACCACAAACGCCAACTCCAACGGGCGGTTGTAGTAAAGCCGCGCGAATTTACTACAAACGCCAACGGCTAAATTTCCAACTGCTCGATTTTCTTTCTCGCCCTATAAATTCCATTCTTCCCATCTCCAAATTCACTTCTTCTTCTTCTTCTTTCTTTCTAAAACTCTTAATCTCTCTCACTCTGCAGAAATGTCTGTTAGAAATCGTGGTCCCAAGTTTACTGAAGATGAGGATATAACTATATGTAAAGAATATTTCTATAGGGTTATCGTTGGTATGGGCTTTCAAGACGGTTCTTTTTGGGAGAACGTTTTTACAATGTTCATCTCACTGACGGGGAACCCGAGAAACCGAGATGCTCGTTTTCAATCTGTTAGGCTTGGAGTCCAGCCATTTCTTGCTCTGGTAATGGAAATTGATCGAGAAAAGTTCATCAGTGTAACCGAAGATGAAGTGATCCAAACATCTCTTGAAAATTGGGAGGAAGCTCACGGTAAACCTTTTCGTTACGAAGCGTGTTTCAGAATTCTTAAAGATGGTCCATATCAAGCACATCGTTACTGTACTCGAACGCCTTCATCGGTCTTTACAATGGAAGAAAATGATACTCTTGTTCGATGTTGGTTACATCATATGATGAGACCAATGAACAATAACTATTTCTGGGAAAGAGTATTGGGACATTTTGCAGCATCTTGGAACGAAACCATAAGAAACAAAAAGAGCCTAGAACTAAGAATTTCATTCATCACTAAGGAAGTCAAACATTATACAAAAGTTTTGTGGATGGTTCACCGTAGCAATTCTAGATTATCCAACGAAAAACTGGTGAGTATCTTACCTTTGTCCTCATTGATCAACTGCATCATAAGTATCTTAAATTGTTGTTTATTTGTTTTACAGAAAACCATCACTCAAATCAAGTTTACTGAAGAAACCGGAAGAGATTTTAAGCATTTTGAATGCTATGAACTCTACAGAGATAATGTCGCTGGATTTGATGTAGTTTGATGTTATTGTTGTGGCTTATTAAAATGTTATCCCCGTTTTCCAAATTTTCATGCGCTCCAGGAGGTACCAGGTTCGAGCCCTCAATGGCGTAATATTGCAGGAATTAACATGGAAGTAAAGTTAGCTTGCCCCCCTTGTGACACAATCTCAGCCCCCCCTCCCCATCCGCTTCGGCTCCCTTGGCTAGGTTACCCATGAGGCTCGCCGATAGGCTAGCACAGCAACATGTTCAATTAATGTAGTAAGACGTTGTTGGAGCTTAGCTTGTTATGATTCCAACTAGTTAATGTAATACTCTTTATCTAATAATTTACATATTAAAAAATATTAAAATATAATTTGATATTATATGCAAGTTTAGATTGTAATAAATATTGCTTAATCTGGTGGAAATCTATTTTAAAATCTAAATATTTTCATTCATTGATATTACTGCCAATTCTTTTACAAGATATAAACTCAGACAATAATAAAAAGTACTAAACAACTTCAATAAAAATCAAGTACAAGCTTTGGTCTTCTAGTTATCTTCATTTGACGTATCTTCCATTCAACGCGCTCTTTCACAGTTTCGCCTTTGTTTTAGAATTTTTTGTTGTTAACTTTCAAAACTGGAGCTCTTCTTTGCCTATTAGCGAAACATTTTCTTGGAGCAACTTCAAAAACTTGCACTTCCCTCTTACAATAACGACAGCTTCAAGTTTTGCATCGCAAAAAAGTGTGATCGCCTTTTCAGCCATTTCACCAACAATAAACTTAAAAATTAGAATAGATTTAGAAGATAAAATTCAAGAGAAGTGAATTTTGGTGTGAGTGAATTCTTTGAAGATGATGGTAATTTATAGAGGTAAAAAAGTGAATATTGAACTTCAAAAAACTACCCGTTGGCGTTTTTTCTTCTAAAGCCCGCGTGGGAACTTCCAACACCAGCGCTTTTGTCGTCAACGCCCGCGTTGATGCTTCCAACGCCGCGTGAAAACCACACACTCCAGCGGTTGTCCCGTGTTCTGGCGCTTGATGATCAGCCGCCCACTGCTTTACCATAGTGGAAAAACATGTTTGACCATTGCCATAGGAATTGCCCTAAGATCCTGCAGTTTATAATCTTTAGGGCCACTCACCCATTGCCAATTGGTTTTGAGTTGGATGCACGTATGCTAACAGTAACACAAAGGGAAAAATATCATTTGGTCATTTTATGCATGGGCCCACATCAGTTTGGTCCTTTTAGAAAAAACATTTTCCATTTGGTCCACAATTAAAAAAATACAGAAAAGACAATAATACCCTTACCTACCTATAACCGGCCACCATAAACACACGTCTACCTAAAAACGCGTTAACCTTCTCTCTCTCTTTCGTGTTTCCATTTTCAGAGAAGAAACTGTTCGTTTCCATTTTCAGAGAAACTGCTTCGTCTTTTTTTCTTCAAGATCCAGAAAAACAACAAAGATCAACTGAAAAAAGTACAAAAAAATAGTAAAATCATTCCAATCTTCACAATTGAAATCAAATCAGTCTTCAAAATCAGTAGAACAAACCCCCAAATCAAAAACCCTAGAAAAATTAGAGAAATCAAAACCCTAAAATGAGGAGATCGAAGGGCAAACAAGTAGTAGAATCATCTTCTGACGATGAAGTTGAACAAGTAGAAGAAAGAAATATCCAATTAGTTGAGTTTGATGGAGTAAATCAAGTTGAAGAAGAACCGGTTTCAAAGAAATCCAAAGCAAAGAAACCAGCGAAAGGTACAAAAAAACCCTAATTCGAAGTACTAGAAGTCCATTTTCGATGTTTATTGTTCTTCTGAAATTTATTCTTCAAATGAATATTCGTCGTGTTGCATGTTGATTTAGTTAGGCATGATTTATTCATGAATGGACCCTAAAAAAAAAAGTTAGGCATGAATGTTCTTGTCGGACTGAATCTTTTCAGAAATGAAGTTTTAAATCGCATGAATCTTTTCAGAAATGAAGTTAATTGTAGATCTATTTGATGTTTGATGTTTGACTGAGTTCACTTTGTAGCATGAATGTTCCTTCTTTGATGTTTTGCTGGACTTCATTTCTGGAATGAAGTCTAGAAAACTTCTACAGTCCATGCCATAGAATGGACTTCATTTCTGGAATGAAATCTAGAAAAGTTCTACAGTTCATACCATAGAATGGACTTCATTTTTGGAATGAAATCTGGAAAAGTTCTACAGTCCATACCATAGAATGGACTTCATTTTGTAGAATGAACTGTAGTATTGGTCCTTCAAGTTATACTTTATCTTCTTTATATCAGCTAATATTTAAATAACTGTAGAATGGACCATTAATGTTTTTTTGTTGTTTTTTTTTAAATGTAGATAAGAAGATAAAGTGTAGCTATGCTGGAGTAATTGCACTTGTTCAAAAGATTAAAGCACTAAAGGATGAAGAGGCTTTGAATGCAGAACAGAGAAGTGCTTTGTATAGGACTCCATTGGGTAATGTAGCCAAAGTGTTTCTGGAAGAGACCATTGTTGCTACTATATGGAATAAGTCACTACCTTCCGTCCAAATTATATGCAACACACATATGTTCATTCCTGAAACAAATGATCATGTGTTCATTTTCAAAGTAGGGGAAGAAACATATGTGCTAAGATCCTCGCCTGAAGAGTTGTCATTAATATTTGGAATACCATGCATCCCTGGAGGTGGAATATAAGAAGCTTTCTTGGACTCAAAAAACCAGACAGACTACACTTGTGGAAGGTTCTGGAAAACCTACAAATTTGGTCCACCAAAAAAGAAACCTTCTGATATAAAAAATACAGAACTGAAAGATAAAATCATTGAGTTGATTAAGAATAAAAGACCTATTGAAGATCTTGTAACCATGTTTGAATTTTTCCTCTTGTATACCATCTTTGTTACTACTGGTGATGGAGGTTCCATACACTCCAGGTACCTAGATTGCCTAGAGTCAGTAGGTAGAGTGTCTTTGCCACATCTCGTACACAAGCATTTGATGGAAAGCTGGAAAAGAGGTTCTTCTGAAGGATGTTACCTTTACTTGTTGGTGAGATGAAAACTATTAGATACTTGTATATTTCATAATTATTTTGGCAGTTCATTTGTATATTTCTTCATTTTGGCAGTTCATTTGGAAACTATTGATAACTGACTAGTGTAGTTCTTCTTTTTACAGCCATGGTTTGCTGAGCATTCAAGGAAAATAGAACCCGGGTGGAAGGTGCAGAATAGAGTAGGTTATTATCCAAGGTTTGTAAGGTGGAACATTGAGAACCTTTGCAATCACATAGAAATGAATGTTGATGATTTTATAGAGGTAAAAAACTAGATTAAGATGATACTGTTATATTGCATTCAATTCTGTAATGAAAATAAGTAACTTTAAGATAAAAAAAAATTGTTAATTCATTATACAAAATGAACTCTGACTGTTAATGTCAATTGCTCTGAACTTGTAGTTCATTCCTTTTAATGAATTCAAATTATGAATGAGGAAGCAATTGGGGTTTCATTTTATGAAATGAAAATATAAAAAAATGTTGATATTATCTGAAATTTGAATTTTGTGTGTGCAGCTATCAGAAAAATTCATGGAAGAATATACTGATGCTGAAAACAGACTGCTGCAACAACAAAAAGCCAAGACAAGAGCTGAGTTTCTCGAGGAAGAATTCAATATTATGTCTGGTCAAATAGAAAGTCTGAAATATACACATGTTGGTGAGATGGAGAACTTGAGAGTTAAACATACTCGAGAGATTAAAGAGTTGACAAGAAAGCATTCAGAAGAGATGGGGAATCTTTTGTTAAAGCAGCAAGAACTTGAGCACTCACTTGCAGAAGCAACAACTTCAAAGACACTTTTTGACAGGAAGATGGAATCCCTTGTAGAACACTTGTCTTCTAAGCAACCTGAGGTTGATGCATTGCTAGCTAAAGGTGGGAATGTGGCGAAATTCATGGAAGAACAAGCTTGTGAATACATGCGTACTGTTTTCCCTGATGAGTACAAGAGTTCATTGTTGAGTGATGAAATAAACAATATACTGAATCAACAAGTGGATGAAGGCATGGAATCTGTTGGAGGGAATGTGAATGAAAATGTTGTAATGGATGAAGGAACACAAGTAGTATCAGATGTTGTTATGGATGAAGGAACACAAGCAGTATCAGATGCTGCTATGGAAGCTTCTAGAAGACCTGCTCATATCTTCCCCGTCTTAACTGTTTAGAATCCTTATACTGAAGTTGATACAAGTAATATTCAGGAAAACCTACTTGATACAATGGCTGATGAAGAGCTACCTTCATTTCCAGCAGACAGCGCCGGAGTTCCTTTAAATATGGATCAATGTTTGAACCTAGGTAAATATTCCAACTATTCTTCTCCCTTTTGTAAAAAATTTATGCTTTAGAGGTTGGAATTCATTTCTGGAATGAAGTCTAGAAAAACTTCTACAGTACATGCCATAGAATGTACTTCATTTCTGGAATGAAGTCTAGAAAAACTTCTACAGTCCATGTCATATAATGGACTTCATTTCTGGAATGAAGTCTAGAAAAGTTAGGGTTAATATCATTATTCTATATTGGACTTCATTTTTGGAATGAAGTCTACAGAATGGACTTCATTTTTGGAATGAAGTCTAGAAAGGTTGGAGTTAGGGGTTCATTCTGAGTGCACAATATCATTATTGAATTGTTTTTTATTTATGTTTTTTGAATTATTTTTAGCAGCAAAAGACAGAGATGATATGTTCGTCAATGAAGAGCATGTGAGTCTGCAGCTTATTGATAACAAGAATGAGAAGAATGAAGAATTGAATGATGAAGAAGCTGACACCATCATCAAAACTACAGTAAATCAAATCAACTGTGGTCCGCCTAGTTTCTCGATTGGGATGACATAGATAGTTGTTGAGCAAGCAAACAACATTGAGACAATATCACAAGAGTTGAATGATGAAGAAGTTGTTGAGCCAGCAAACAACATTGAGACGGTATCACAGATAGTTGCAGATTTGAATAAACATGGTCTTGGTTCTTCTTCGGCTGATAAAACCCCAATTAAAGTTGTTAAAAAACACAGGATGACTACAAGGAGCAAAAAACCAACAAATGTACTTGGAAAAGAGTACATCACTGGATCGGATTACAGTGCATCGAAACTGAAACTGCAAAGGAAAGAACACTAAATGAGGAGAAGCTTGCTGAGAAGAAGAAAGTTGAGCAGAAGAAACCACAGGTGAAGAATCAAGCAAGCAAGAAAGTTATTTCAAAGAGTCCTCCTAAACCTGCTGACCAGGAGAAGAATGCTGAGCAGAAGAAGAGAAAGAATGTACCCGCTGCTATCGAGAAAGAAAATAAAAAAGCTGCAGCAAGCAAGAAGAGAATAGGAAATGAACTAGAAAATCCTCCAGCTGAGAAGAAAGAGCAAGAAAATCAGCTGAGAGCATACATGCCCATTGTTCCAGATTTGGGGGACCTGAAAAAGTCTCCATACTTCTCGAATTGGACAGAGATCAAAAGAAACTATTGGGTACCTTCTACAAACATGCTATGCAAAGGTAAGAAAACACAGAAAATGAACTTCTATTCATTTATGCTGAGGTTTTTGTTTATATGTTGATATTATAAATGAACTTCTATTCATTAATGTTGAAGTTTTTGTTTATCTTCCTGCAGTCAAGCAGCTTGGGTTATAGATGATGCATCTAACAAGGCTCAGTTCGGTGTCCAAGGAGAACACATTAATGATCTAATGTTCAATAAAGACCTTGATGTCCTAATTCTTTTCTACTACTGATACAAGAGGAAGATGGCAGCATAAAGGGAGAGAGCAAAAAAAAGATAGCGAAGACAGCCAAGATCCACCGAAATACATCCACTTTGAGATGATGGCACCTACCGCATTTATAAGTCCTTACTTCCAGAAATTTAGTGGCAACTCTCCATTATAATTATTGATGATACATAGTGATCTAAAGAAAACAGTTGATTCATTTAGCAAGATTTTAACTTGTCAGTTCATTTCATAATATGAAGTAGTCTGACAAAAACTATCATTCCATATTGTTATTCAGCAGTTCATTTTTATGATAAAACTGCTTTCTTGATGATATTGTGAAGTTGAAAATTTATATATATCTTTGCAGACATATTTCCATGAGAAGAAATTCGATGATAAGGCAGGTGAGATTGATAACTTCATAGCAGATATGCATAGCAAGACTCAGAAGATAATCATTCCAATGGACCTGCCTGCTGAAGGCAAATCAGAAGGGCCTATGGGTTTACACTGGCACCTGCTTGTTTACGACATCGGAAACCATCAGTGGGAGCATTACGACTCACTCAAAAAAGGATAAATAAGAGAAAGATGTTCAAAGAATGCAAGAAAAATGGCCACCTACTGTAAACCACACATTGATAAATGGCTGGTGAAACATGATCAAGGCACTGACTTAAACATTAAGCAAATACAAGTACCTGATCAGGGAGCACATCCAGATTGCCTTCTCAATACATGGTATTGGATAAATCGAAGTTGTAAGCCATTTCTCCTGAAATCTCAGCATATGATTCCAAGAGATGAAATGATAAAAAATATGCAGCGGTGGAGATACACAATGGCGTGCAAGCTTCTAGATGATGAGAAAGATGGATTAAGTTGGAGTGAAACAACTAATGAAGAATATCTTAACAATAAACTGATTAAAGAAGGTTGCAAAGACTGAAATGATTAAACCTTGGCTTCTCTAATATCATATATAATCTGATTTGTTTACTCTTTTAACTATAATATTTTGGACAGTAGATTACTTCTTACTGCAAAAGAAAACTTTTCTAAATGCGGTATTTTGGACAGTAGATTAGCTTCTAATGTAATTGATACTCTAATATGTTTTATATTTTCATCTATAATATTTTGGGTAGTGGATAATATCAATGTTATGTCTTATCTTTTGTCTTACTGGTATTATTTTCTTATGAATTTTGTAGCATGAATGTTCCTTCTTTGATGTTTTGTTGGACTTCATTTCTGGAATGAAGTCTATAAAAACTTCTACAGTTCATACCATAGAATGGACTTCATTTGTGGAATGAAGTCTAGAAAACTTATACAGTTCATACCATAGAATGGACTTCATTTCTGGAATGATGTCTAGGAAAACTTTTACAGTTCATACCATAAAATGGACTTCATTTTTGGAATGAAGTCTAGGAAAACTTCTACAGTTCATACCATAGAATGGACTTCATTTCTGGAATGAGTCTAGAAAAACTTGTACAGTCCATACCATAGAATGGACTTCATTTATGGAATGAAGTCTACAAAAATGAACTGATATATATATATATATATAATAGCAGTCCATTCTGAAAAATGAAGTACATATCCAAAAAAAGAAAGGGAAATAACATTTCAAAAATAGCAGTTCTACAAAAAAAAAAGGAGTTCATTCCAGAAAGTGAAGTTCACAAAATAAGTGCATATCCCAGAACAGAACAAACTAAAAAACACCAATTCATATGAAAACTAACACCAGAAAACTAATAAAAGTTCAGGCATACTACTCCAGCATTAATACACGACAGGTAGCTTTGTTGTGGTTCCCAATCTTCTTGCAATTTGAGCACTTCATAGACCTCCTCTCCTTGTCATAAGCATTACGAATACGCTTCTTTCGTGGTCTCCCTGGAGGTGGCCTTGGAATACCAGGAAGGACTCTCTCTTCAGGTTCATACGCTTCTGTCCTGTCGTAGTTGGGAATGGGTCAAATTGCAGGAGGATAAGAATTGCGAAAGTGGTTTGAACCAAAGTAAGGCTGAATAAACCTCAAAATCTCAGTACCATTCACAGTAATAGCAGCAGTGGCATGAGCACAGGGGAAACCAAACACTTTGCATCTCTGGCAAGTGCACGTCATCTGCATCAGATCAACAACATTAGAGCTGGGAGAGTGAACCTCATATATACCATTACCTGACTCGGTAACATTCCATGGACGACCTATATCGACATGTGACTTGAGTAAATATTTTTAGATGGGAGTCAAATTATCTTGATAAGTTCTACCAAGCTCACGCATTTCTGAACTCATCCTCATAATCTTTATCCTGAGTTCATTAACAAGAGCAGCTGGAGGCAGATCCCTTTCACGATGAATCCAGTTATTGAAAGACTCTGCAATACTTGATGAGTGTGTGCCATACCTACATCCTACGAAGAAAGCATTTTCCCAGTGCTTGGGATCGATATTTCTGATGTACTTGACAACCCAACCACATCCTATGGTGCACATCTCATTCAAAGCGGACTCATATTTTGAAACACTGTAGTAGTATGCAACTTTATGGAACAAATCCAGAACTTATTTATACTTCTCATGTCCTTTCTTGATGGGGAGGTTATTCTTCAAATGATAAAAAACAGTAACTATGATAAGAGTTGGGAAAATACTTAGGAATACTTTGCTTCAGCCCTTCATGACGATCAGTGATATAGGACAAGAGTCGACACAATGCTGCAAGTTTTCCATGAACCACTCCCAACCTTCAATATCTTCTGAAGTAACTAAATAAAACGCAAAAGGAAAGAAACCTACATAATGAAAAGAACACAAAAAGAACTAAAAGTGTCAGTTCGTTAAGAAATCAATGCATACAAAAACTTAAACAAAAAAATGAAGGCTGCATTCTTAAAATGAAGACCTTCTTCTTAACAAAATAACAAAGTAACAGATAAACAAGCAGCAGGAATACTTCTTAACAAAAAGTAAAAGATAAAACAAAGTAAATGAAGACCTTAACAAAAGTAAAAAAGATAACACAAAGCAGCATGAGTTCATTCCCACTTATGAACAGCTAAAAACTTAACAAAAATAAGGGTTCATTCTTAAAATGAAGACCTTCTTCTTAACAAAATAACAAAGTAACTGATAGGAAAATGCTTCTTCTTTAACATAAAAGGAGTTCATCCTAAAAAATGAAAGCCTTAACAAAGAAACTTCATTCATTCACATTGCTCTTAAAAATCAAACAACAAACTAATATGAGTTATACAGAAAACAAAGTAAATTTACCTTGGTTTCCATTCACACCAGTGGTAGCCATCAATGTTCCCTTGAATCTCCCAGTGATAAATGTTGCATCACAGTAAAGCATAGGGCGAATGAACCGGTATCCTTCGATACAGGCAGCAAAACATATGAAAAGCCTCTCAAAACGTTTAGTTTCTTTATCATATTCAAACTTAATATAGCTGCCAGGATTGGTAGCCTTTATTGCTTCAACATACCAAACGAGATCTGTATAACTTTTTACATCATCGCCATATATCTCTGACTTAGATGCTTCCTTCCCTTTATAAGCATGGTGGTATTTAATATTAATACCGTAACAACTCTTCACCTGAGCAACCATATCGTTAGGCTTTATCGACGGATTTGACTATATTTAATCTTTGAATAGATGTTTAATCATTTTCTTCTTCACAGGGGGATCGTTAAGCTTATAAGCACCACCACATTTATGCTCCCCATTGAATTCCTTGATAGCAAAGACATTTTTCGTGGTATCAATTGGAATACGGTGCAGATACCACTACAAAATGTCAACTTTTAGCCACGGGCTTCTTGCCACGGATTCACATTAGTCGTGGCTATTGATGACATATTGCCACGACCTAGCCTAAGGCGTGGCAGTAGAGTGTTCATTTGCCACGGCTTGCAGAGTATTTGCTTCGGGCTGAAAGTAGACCTATATTTGTATGTTATGAACGTGTTAATAGAATTTTAGTCACGGCATAGTAAGCCGTGGTAACTAGTGGGAGTTTAATACGGCGAATCGTGGCTATGTTAGGAAGGAACTGCGCATATCGCGCCACGATATTAATACCCATTTCCTCCTATCAGGTCCCATTACCATCGACCAAAAACCAACATAAAAAAAAACTAAAAACGTAGCTCTCTCTCCTCCTCGACTCCATTGTTCCAACCTACTAGAGAATCATTCTCACCTTGTTATCAATTGTTTTCTTATGAAATCCTAAATCGTGTTAACCAACTTAACCTTAAATAACATTAAAATCAAATCAAAACTGAAATTATTCTGAGTTTCCTCCTTTCTTCTTCTTCTTCTTCGACGATAATCTGGGTAATGATAATATGGTGTTACAAACCCTAGGTACTGAAATATCGTACGGTAAAGGATATCTCCTTTTCTGTTTGCTTCTCTTGAAAATTCTAGATTTTCCAATTTTATGTCTGGGAATTTAATTCCTTGTTTATTGTGATTTTGTAATTCAATTTTGAAATCTAATTTGTATTAGTTTAATTTTTCTAATTTAATAGATATGGGATTTCCTAATTGCTGGAATTGACTGCTATGTGGAGTAGATGAGGAAAGGAAAAATAAAATAAAATAGAAGTAGGTCAATAAAGTGGTGGTGGTGGTTATTCTTAACTTCATCAGAAAAAGATGAACATCCTAAAGATTGATAGGAACAGTTTTCTAGAAGGATTACTGGTATGGGTTTTCATTTGTGTTATTCATCTATTGTATGTACTGATGGGTTACTCTTATGATTTACACTGCCTTTGCTTGTTGTGTTATATTGATAGAACATAGACACTGTTATTATGCAGTGTAACTAGATTGGGATCTATTGAGGTTATATACAGAATGTTTCTAGGTAAGGTAGTCTCAAGCATTTCAGCAGGGTGCATACACAAATTTGTTTTATGATCAATTTTCATATGGTTCATTGTTGTATATTCGTGTAGAAGTATAACTGTGACTGGATAATACTCAATTATTCACACTTATTGAATATATGTTGTTGTCTAAAAAGCAAAATTAGTTGTTGGAGAATGAAGCAGGTTTGTATACTTCTGCAGTTTGCTTTCCATTGTTGCTTTGATAATTCGTTTGCGATTCTTTTTTTTTATTCTTATGCATGTTGGTACGAACATTTCATTCAGACTTCCTATTGTATTCTCATCTTCGTTCAAGATTTTGTTCCAATAAATTGAAAAGCTGCACTAGATGAACCATCACTAGCATAGTTACATGCGGCGGCGATAGAGAGAGTTGTGTTGGCATCCAGACAGAGTTATGGAATCTCTGTTATACCATTTTCTTGAAGTTGCAAGATGTGAAGTTGATGAAATTGAAGTGGCACATCATCTCCGAAGTAACTCTGTGGGAACTATAAGAATGTTCTGGGCTTCTTTCCTTTCCTAGCTTTCTTACTTCTTAGGAAGTTGTAGCTTTTGTATCACCACAAGGTCTAAATTTTTGGGTTCATTTTAGAGATCTTCTTATCAAGGGGAAGGACAATCACATTTAAACTTCTTTATCTCTTAATAAGATCGTCTTATAGTTGATCTGAAATTCCAGATGCTCATAGGAGTTTGGTTGGATAAGAACGATTTTATGAAGCAACGCAATGAATACAGGCATGAACTGTTTCAGTTTGCAATGAGTTTCAAACATTTCATAACTCTTCATGATGCTTCCAACTTATCTTGTTGCAGGTTTTGGTCGAATCGGTGATTGAGTGAGTGAGTTTGGAAAATTGGTGGTTGATCCAAAAACCAATGAACTTCTGCACTTTACGGAGAAACCCGAGACGTTTGTATGTACAAGGCCCAAAGTTCGCTGACTTTTTTGATCATATTTAAGTGATACAGTGTTTTAACGATTCAAGTGGTTGGTTTTGTTTTCTCTTCATAATGTATTTTAATAAGCAGATGTACTCATTCATTGCAGTATGAATTTGTATTAGGTCATTTTATTGAGTACGTATAATAATCTGGTCTTACTCATCTCTAATCTTCATTTTGTATTTACAGCTAATCTCCAACGTGTATCCAGCTTTCTCTTCAGGTTGCAACAAAGTAAGATTTTATTTCTACTTCTCGGCTTTCATTTCTAAATATTTTCATTTTGTTGAAGATAGTACTTATATTTTTTGGTAATGGTGCATCACTTTGCATGCATCAATATCTTACTTTTGTGAGCTTTCAGTATTCGTTAATCAGGGTTCTTTTTTCTTCCCTTTCTTGGGACTGCATTTGTTATGTTTTTTTCTAATGATTATGATGTCAGGTATATGCAAAAATAGTTGTATGATAAGTCTTTTTATTACTGTAAAACGAGAAAGAAAATTTTATGTTGTTATAATCATCATCATTATATATAGGCGGCAAACTTGAACTAGATTTAAATATATGCCTGAATTTTAGGAGTCCATGGCTATAGTTAACGGGAGCATGTCCCAGTCTCATGTCGGAATGGTGGACCTGCTCCTAAAATTGTAGAACAAAGTACCATGATTATCCCCATGTGAAAAGGGTGGTGTGGCTACTTAAATTGTGTTGCTCACCGAACTAGCAAGACCAGAGGTTAGTTATTCTGCCTTCAATTTTCAGGTCCAGTTAGTAGTTAATTACTCTGGATAACTAGATTATCCATCATGTAGCCTTGGTCATGATATTAACTACAAAAGCCCTCTTGTTAGTTACGGCGACCAGAATGGTTACTGTTACTATTTGAGTTTGAAGTCATCAACATCGACATAATTGTATTCTTGTTAGATTTTAAACTCTAGTTCCTAGGTCTTGATCATGTAAACAGATTATGTTCGTGTTAATGAATCGATCCAAGCTACAACATCGGATGGTAAAGACAAGTTTTTCAGATTACTAAGACACAACAGAAAGCAATGTTTATAGGGACATATCTCATGTCCTTACTGTATGTAAAACCCTCATTATCGACAATCTTTTTTGTAATGTGCCGATGTTTGACTTTTCCTTTTTTTACTATTGTTTTGCATCACAAGTTTGTCTTATCTCAGTCTCCGAGGAGAAACCAAAGGAATCTGATCGCTCTGGCATTGAAGATTTGATTACTGTGCTTTAGATCTTATTGTTTCTGATCTTATGACCTGTCTATATGTTTATCTTTAATCTTCATTTCATATTTACAGCTAATATTGAACGTGTATCCAGCTTTCTGTTCAGTCCGCAAAAAGTAAGGTTCTTTCTGCTTCTCAACTTAAATTTCTAAAATGTTCACTTTGATGAACATAGTACCTTTATTTTTTAGTAATGGTGTATCACTTTGGACATATCAATTTTAGTTTTGTAACAAGCTTAGCTTACTCTGAAGCTATGAATGACTAATGAGTCATGTTCATTCAACAGGTGATTCCCTACTGATTTTATAAGCCTGGATCAAGATATAAGTAAACTCCTATTGCTGGGAAGAGAAATAACTTTATACTTTTGAGAGTATATTTCTGGGAACACATCAAAACTCCTGAGTAGACCAATCTGCAAGTAAAGGAATGTTGCATCATCCATCTTTTGAGAGTAATGTCCAACATTTGTTGGAAACTCTGTACTAGTCTTGAATTTCTGTTATGCTTAGGTTTTCTTTGTGTTGGTTCCAGTGAAATTATGACCTTGTAATTCTTTTCTGAATGAATAAATGATGTTGGAATGATTGCAGCGTGATAATTTTATTTCCATGTCAATCTGAATGAATAAATGATGTTGGAATGATTGTAGCGTAATAAATTTTATTTCCATGTCAGTTTGAAATTAAATGTTCGTTCCTAACAACATAATGGTAGCAAATAGCTGAACCAACAGCCACGTGCTGGTCAAATCCGTGGCAAATTACCACAAACGTGTGCATCCTAATTATTAATTTGTCACGATGTAAATCAGTGGCAAATGGCCTTGTATCAATAGTGACGGGACAAAAACCATGGCTAGGATCGTGGCAATAGTATTAGCCACTGGAGTATTTGTTACTGGAAGCCTGGCGTGGCAAATTATTTTTTGCTACGGATTTATGATCAATTGCCAGGGTTTTTTTGCGTCACTAAAACTCAGGATTTTTGTAGTGTACAAAGGACAATCTGCATCACTACCACACTTGCCTGTGAACCTAAGTCTGTCATTCTTAACCTTTGTAACTGAATAACCAGACTTGCTGCAATATTTGCTGACAGCTAACCGAACCTCTTCAACACCACCATGAAAAACTTGACCAACACCTTTAAAAATGTCCTCTCAACTGTCAGATAAAAGAGGTTTTAATTGCTCAGGACCTTCCGTCAGGTATTTAATCTTTGAAGTCTCAATGAACCCACTACATAATTCATCGTCACTGAGCGACTGCGTGGAAATACCAAATGAAGAGCTGGAAGCACAACCATTAGAAACCTCCTCAACAAACAAATCAAAACTTGCCAATTCCTTTGAACAGGTAACATCAATTAGACCTTGAAGAGAATAATCACAGTTGATGACAGCTTTATTACAACCTTGGCCATGCTTAAAACTTATGCTCCGAGGAGTCAAGTTTCTCCAATAATCACAAACATATATTTTGAGGTCACGCATCATAGTATCTAAAGAAACTTCCAATGGAATATCATCCCCTTTGTAATATACAATTGCATAACACTTAGAAAGGGTCATACTGAACCTGAAAAATGAACACGCACACACACAAAATAGTTCATTATTGGAATGAAGCTGAAACAAAATAGATAAATAGATAAAAACACACACAAAAATAGTTCATTAACATCCTAAACAGATAAAACAAAGCATCAACACTACTGCTTCCTTAACAAAATAAAGAGTTCATTCCAAGAATGAAGCCTTAACAGAATGACTTCATTCATTAACATCCTAAACAGATAAACAAAGCAGCAACAATACTTCTTCCATAAGAAAAGAAGAGTTCATTCTCGGAATGAAGCCGTAACAGAATAACACTAATACCTTCTTCCTTAACAAAATAAAGAGTTCATTCCAAGAATGAAGCCTTAACAGATGACTTCATTCATTAACATCCTAAACAGATAAACAAAGCAGTAACAGTACTTCTTCCATGACAAAAGAAGAGTTCATTCTTGGAATGAAGCCGTAACGCTATTAATAGCTTCTTCCTTAACAAAATAACGAGTTCATTCCAACAAATGAAGCCTTAACAGAATGACTTCATTCATTTCTCTTAAAATTCAAAAAAGAAACTAATCAAAGAAAAACTTAGCTGATCTATAGAATTACTTCAAATCAAGGAAAGGATTAGCGTGAAAACTCACCAGTAACAAGAAGAATTCAAATCAAACTCCAAAAAAACACCGATCTCCGAATCTGTAACTCCAAAAAATCAACTCCAGCTGAATAAATCTTCAAAAAGCATCGAATCAAATCTCCAAAAAGCCTCGAATCAATCTTCAAAAAGCCTCGAATCTTTAAAAAATATGTAATTTCAAATCAAAATCTGTAATCAAATTACCTCCGTAATCAAATCAATCTTCATAACCAAATTAATCTGTTGTAAATCGAATCGATCTTAGTATCAAAAACGAAATCGAGGAAGATTTCGTAAACCCTAGAAAAAAAAATTCTGCAGCAAAAGAAGAAAATCGAGATCGAAGTAGGAGAGAGAAAATAATCTGAATCTGAAACTGAAACTGATTATTGTTGTTTCTTGTTTATATATGTCGGTAAAAGGACCAAAAAAGAAAATTTAGGACCAAATGATAAATTTTGCACGTGCAGGGGTGTTTTGGTAACAGAAAAAGAATATTTTGTGTGGGTGGACAAAACCCTAGGACCAAACTATAATTTTTAGGACCAAACTATAATTTATATTTACAAAAAAGACCAAACAGACAATTGACTAGGTCAACTGGACTAGACTCTCTCTAATATATTATTCCTATGACTATATGGTATTTCCTACTAACACAAAATACCTCTATTTTTATTTTTAGTATCTTCTACTAAATATCAGTCGGATTAGATTCCACACCCCACAAACCTTTGGTAGAGTGAGAAATACTACCTTTGTCCATGAGATATCTCTCTTTTGCAGAAACGGGGGAGTAATGGGGGAAATTAGGTTAAGGCCCAAAAAAATTATTATCTTTAGGGGAAATTAGGTTAAGGTCCAAAAAAATTATTATTCTTATTGTCAGGCCCAACATATCTTTTAGCTACCTTCACACCCATAATTATTTAAAAATATAAAAAGAGAGTAACAAGACATAGTTACCCTTAATGTTTTCATTAATAAAACAAAGAAATCTCGAATTTTCTATCTTCTCATCAAACTGTTTGCATAACTTGTATGCGTCATATTTTTTCAGGGGTATAATTGGTTTGCAAACTTGAATATAGCACATCTAAAAAACCGTGTCTTGGAATTTTACAAATTTTATCTCGTTGGAAAGCTTATAAAAAGCTCTACAAAACGAGTACAAACAACAATATCAAATTTGAATTATTTACGAAAAAAACGGAGATGATTATCATTTTAGGGAGAAATTTCGAAAACTGAATACATTGCCATTATGCAGCCACCATAAAGGATGCATAACACATTATGCAGACACCGCAAAGAATGCATAACAAATTATGCAACCATATTTTGGTTTATGCATCCACTAGTTAGGTTATGCAACCACTAAAACGGTGTATATGCCTACATAAAAAATAACATTCTAACTAAAAAAAACAAATGATGCATGACACATTATGCAGTCACAAAAAAAGAAGCATAACATATTGTGTAATCATATTTTGCTTCATGCATCCACTAATTTGATTATACACCACTAAAAATATGTATAAATCTAAAAATTAACATTTCTACGAAATTAAATGAATAACAACTTATGCATTCATTTTTTCGATTGCGTAGTAGGTTATGCATTAATTTTTATAGTTGCATAATAGGTTATGCACCTATTTTTCTTTGTTGATAAGTGTTAACTAGTATAAATGAATATGCAGCCATCTTTTCTGATGCATAATAGATTATGCATCTATTTTCTCGGGTGCATAACAAGTAATGCATTCATTATTATTGCTGCGTAGCAGATTATGCAGCCATTTTCCTTATTTCAGCGCTAACAAAAAAGTGGCTGCATAACAACCATTTTTCGAATGCATAACTTGTTATGCATGCACTTTCGCAGCTGCATAACAAATTATGCAGTCATTTTTAGGTTGACTTCAGTGTTGGCAAAACAAAAATGGCTGCATAATGGAATATGCAGTCAATTTTTCGACTGCATAAGAAGTTATGCATCCATCTTCGCAACTGCATAACAAATTATGCAGCCACTTTTGAAGTTGCATGACAGATTATGCACTCATTTTTTGTAACTGCAAATGCTCATGCTTCCCATCATGAGTGACAAAACCAAACCAAAACAACATATAACCGAACATACTTGTAGACAATTGATCAGAATCTCGTAAATTTTATTTATCCATTAAATAATAGTACAAGGAGTTGCATGATAACAAGTGAAAGAAACAATTAACTGGACAATTTTGTCTAGAGAGCTGAACACCAAATTGTAATGTCGGACAATTGATGCCGACGCCAACGGTCCCTACACCAGTATTTCAGAAATTTAAGCGTGAAACTAAACTCCACTAGTAAAAGAGAACCACAAGAAAATGCTAATGCAGTAACCTATGTGCATCTAGGTGCTAAAGAATTAAAAAGAAAATGCAGTAATCTATTTGTCGTTCTTAGGCGTTTTCTTATGACGGCAGCAAAAATGTACGCCTGTGGGATTTAAAATCTGTTCTGCCATTCCTACTTAATTACTTACGCCAGAGAAATGTTTAATAGAGGAATATACTGAGTAGGGAAACTTAAACTTCCAAGTTCTAGAGCAACTAACTAAGTAATGCAAAATAGAGCTTATCACCAACATCCCAGTAGTGTTTCAGGTGGTACATGAGCTATCTTATTGATAGCAGAAAGATATACATAAGACAAAATTTGTAAATGTGGGGTGGGAGTCCTCAAACATCTTTCACCTGTCACCGATTTCCGCTAACAGACACCAATTTTTCCTTCCCTTCTCCTACTTCCTTTGGACATCCTGTACATGAAACAACATCACAAACACACGTTATCGATCCAATAAAATAATAACATGGAATTAAATCTAAACAATCATATACTCAAGCTAATGGATCTCTTAACCAATTATCGGTAAACAAATCACATTTTCCTGTAACCAAAAATTATAGTTGTCACTTCAATCTAGTATGGAATTTTCTAACAAGACTAAGTCAATTTTACAAGCACCCAATCTCATCATCACACATGAAAAATCAACAATATGGGTTAAAGTAAAGTCTAAAATGACTAAGCTTTATGAAGAATTTGTATCATTCAGTGAATTATCGAGAGGACTAATAGTAGAGGTAGTATTATTAGGAAAAAGTGACTAAAAAAAAATTGAAACCAAGTTTTTCAAATAAAATCTGCACCATTTAGACAAAATAAGTCAATCCTAGTTAATCCAGTTCATTTTCCCTAATTTTCCATAAACTAGATATATGAGTACAAATACTAGACAATCAACACACTGGAGCATGCAGTTCTTATTTGACAAGCAGTACAAGGGAAAAGTGACTAAACATATTAATCAAGACAACATTTCTTCATCTCTCACAATTATTATAGATTTGTGTAAGTGCCTGTTCATTAGTAATCCGTTCATTCTTTGCTAGAGAACTGGTGTTTCAAGCTCCATTATGTAAGCCTAGAAACAAAAAAAAAAAAACCACAAATCCAAAACGTAATTAGATTTCAATTAGGAAAAAAAACAAAACTAATCAACAACAAAAGAGGGAGAAATCAAAATCAAAACCTAATTAGATTTCATACTTCCGCAGTTGTATTTGAAATTAAAATTAATGATAATAATAATTAAGGTTGTTGAAACAAAATTAAAAAATTGAAACCAAATCTAATAACAAGAGGAAAAAAAGCGAAATTGATCATAAAAATCACCTCCCAAATCACAGAGATCCTTCCCTGTTAAAAATATCGCTACAAAAGGAAACATAGATCTAAAAACCTGGAAACAAAAAAGAGATCGTAAAATCAGAGAGAAACGGTGCAACCTAAAAAACCAAGAGAGAATCAGCTCACAAAATCAAAAGTTCTTCGGTCGGAAAATATTAGCTGCTTTCACTTCTCCGCTCAAACCTCAGTCGATCTATTTTTCTCTGATTTTCTCTGTCCGTGTCTTTGAAGAAGAGGGTAGATTGGACATTAAAAATCTCAACCAAATACAATTCTTAAAATATGGGCTTCCGAATGTGAAGAGTAAATAATATGGGTGCACGAATGAGATTTTACGCCCATGGATTTCTCAGTGGAAAAAAACTCAAAAAAGGACCTAACAGTAGTTTCCACAAAATAATATGGATGCACGAATGAGATTTTACGCCCGTGGGTTTCTCAGTGGAAAAAAACTCAAAAAAGGATCTGACAGTAGTTTCCACGGAGTAATAACTACGGTACGAGGGAGGAAGATGAAGATGGAATTAGGTTCACGATATTTAGGTTTTGAATATAGGATTGTATTTAGTCATTGCCTGTCATTATACGATTTCATAATTCTAATAAAATGCTTAGAATTCATTCTACACCTCAATTTCAAATTAAATACTAACAATAACATGCACTAATTTTGCATGGATTGGTATACATAATAAGATGACCATTTTCCGAAATCCACCAATTTAATTCACTCAACGAATAACCCACAGGTAAGGCATGCAAACTGCCAAAGAATAACCCCATGCCTATGCAAACTGCGAAGTGTACGTAAGAATGTATAACAGAAAGGAAGAAGGGTTCCATTGGTTAAAAATTCTAAGTGGTCGCCCGTCAAGTTCAATTCCCCTACACAGGACTAAAGAAGGAAAAACAAATTGGAATCAAGTGCCTATTAAGCTTTCAGGATTTGGCTCCCCATTCGAGTTAGCTGCTAACTTATTAGTTAATGCTACCATTTCACACTCCTGCTGCTTCTTAAGATACCGTTGTGCAGTTGAATTTACAATCTTGATAAAGAAGTTGAAGAGCATCAGCCACACTACTGTATTCCAGACTGATGTAATTGAGAGATTCCACCACTTCTGCACCTGAGTGTAAGAGAGAATGAAGTAAAACACATTTTTAAAGCCAGCAAAAGAGAACTTGATGAATTACGTCTGTGTTTGGCACTTAGGATAAAACAATTTGGGAAGAAATTTCTGTACTTTTATGTAGGATTACAGATAAATCAACAGAGACGTTGTATTTTGTGTAATGTAACCTCACTTTTTTAGCTTCCTTAGATTAGGGAAGGTTAAATAATTCAACTAGGATGGAAATTTCTAGCCGAACTCGACCTACAAGAATTGGAAATTATCACCCCCCCAGGGTTGAACAATCCCTGTTACTGAATGGCAAGTTGTAATTGTGTGACACCAAATAAGGCTTGTTTGAACTGTTGAAAAATGTTTTTCTAGAAATACCAAGACAGGCATTCCCCCACAAAGGTGACCCACCATACAATTTATTTTATATATATATATATATATATATATGAATGTAAATTCTCCCAATGATACCAAGTTATTATTTATATGCATATACATCTAATACGGATATAGTTTACCTCGTCACTTGATGACACAGGAGCTGGGGGTGCAAGGTACTTCTCCTTAACAGCATGTAATTTGCTAATAAGGTTAGGTAGGACGGAAGAAAGTCCTGGGACAAAACCAAGCACCCAGATCAACTCATTCTCAATCCAATCAAGAAGCTGGTTATTGCAAACAGAGATGATAAACGCTGTCTGCATTCAAGAGAACAAAAAGAACTCTTAATTGAGAAACCAAGTAAAAGAGCTGTTCATAGCATAAAGTCAAATAAACTAAAAGATAACACAAACTCTAAGCAGAAGATAAAGAAGACCAGGAGCTCTGGTCGACCAGCATAGTACAGCTGGATATTCAGACGTCAACAAACCTGTATGTGAGTCTTAACAATTGCTTTTCCAATCAACGTTGCAAGAAAAAAGTTCCAAAAAGGGATTCCAAATTGCCCACACATGATTCCAGCAAGGTCAAACAGTGGATTTGGCACCTGATAAACAAGTTGAACTTATTGTCAGTTAACCAAATACCCAACAAAAATACATCTATACTTACAGTTGTGGCTTGTGATAGTTTATACCATGAAGAACATATTCTGTAAAATCATATAAACAGTGTACAGGAACTAGTTCACACAATGTTTAATTGAAGGGGGGGCGAGTGGTGAGCAGAGGATATTATTAAATTGGGCAGAAAGGGTAAATCAGACTAACTAGAATCTGCAACTAATGCATATCTACGAAATACCTAAAGAAATAAAAAGTTAAAATGGAATAAAACAAATATAATTACTACAGGAGGAGAATAAAAGAGGAATGACAACCAAAAGATTCAACACTCACAGAAGCAAGTACTAGAATGGAAAAGAAGTTCAGATGTTGTGCATGTGAAAAGAACCAGCGTTTCAGTTGATTTAGGTGTCTGGAAATAAATCCTTCGTCTTCTGTTGAAGAAGCATTTAGTTCCTCCATGGCATCCAATGTTGCACCTGATATGCTCGCTGCACCAACATAAAGTTCAAATTCATAAACATATGATCATTGGCAACATTAAATCAACAACAAACTTCCACAAACCTGCTCTTGAGATGAAATAAGGAGGAAGTTCTCCGAGAGCAGTTCCAAAGCCCCATAGAATTGCTTCCAACTGAACCTGTGGTAGAATGCTGCTCAGCGGAACACTTAAACCCCCTACTGCTGGAAACATTGGGGGCCCGAATTCAGAGCAATTCTTGTCAAGCCATGAAGCACTTCTATCCAATTGTATTGTATCATAAGGAGCACTTTTTAGATCAACTCGGCCACACTTCATTGCTTTTATTGTAAACAGTGCAATATGTGGTCCCAAATATAGCACAAATGTGTGCAAACCAGACCCTAAGGGAAGATAAAAGAAAAATGTACGAGTTAGGAATTGGATGCAATATAATCCAGATAAAAAAAGGGCACTGCATCAAGCACCGAGCTTTATATTCACATTTTGAGTTGTGCCATAGTCCCAGTTACCAATTATCTTACCCAAACCAATTGATGATGCTACACCAAGGGCCACCCACCAAAGTCCAAACCGGAAGTACTGAAGAAATTCCTCAACATGCTGCAAAAACATGTATGTAGCATCATTAGAGGCATACTGCAACAAATTGAGATCTAACAAAACTTTGTGTTTTTGATATAGAACAGCCCTCACAACCCTAGAAAACGAACCAACCTTCATAGCTAAGTTATGAAAAAACATATATAAACATACCGGAATTCTAGTTAGATATACTGGTCTCCAGTCATTAATGGACAGGAAGATTCCAGCTATAGAATTTTTCATATTCAGTATACTTATTTGGATCTTGTTATTCCGTTTGGCCTGATTTTTTTATTACAGATACCAAGAAATCAAGTCAGCATGCCCCGTAAAAGCCAAAAGCAGATATATAAACAACCTCAAAGAACGATTCAAGAGAACTACCAGCGTTAGCTATCATTGTTCTTGTGAAATGTTATAGTTTGTCAACTGAGCCATCATAAGCAACCAGTAACAGCAACAGTGTGTATTGACAAATCAATGACCTATTGTGACGAATAGGCACTAAGGTTTCTGATGCACTTCACATTAATTAGAAAACAATAATATGTATATTTACTTATTATAAAACAGCATAGGAACTACTTTCCTAGATGCATTATCAACTGATAGGTGACCCAGGTATTTAGAAGAAAAATTACCTTCTCATGAGGCCCATCAATGGTAATAAGCAGAACCCCAAAACCCACAGTCAGAATACTCAAATGAAGAAGCCAGCTCCCCTTGGTCAGTAGATATGATATTGATCGCTTAACATATAGGATGGTCGCCAAAATGAAAAGCTTTAATGTCCTAAATGGTTGTGATGTTAAAGTCAAATTTCCTATTTCTATTTCATGCTTCTTCCTGAGTCCTGTTAGGATACGAAAAATCCGTTAATCAACGGAAATCAAAAGAACAAAAGTGAATTTTCATCATAGGTAGAACCAAAAGGAAAAATCAAACATAAAATGCCAACACATAAACCAAAAGAGAGATGGCAAGATGATTAATATCAAAACCACTATCGTTTATATTGCTGGAAGTATTTCCTTATAGCAACCAAAACAAACTTGAAAACAATGTCCATAACTGCCTGCTCTATTTCCTATTTTCCCATTCTTTTCATTTCTTAAAATCAGAGAATGATTTGAAACCTCGAATGAGATCAACTTCTTAGTAAGGATTAAGATTAGTACTTCCAACTAGCCTAGCAAGTTTAACCGTAGGCTGCTGCATTTTAAACCACATTACAAAAATATACCATTAATGTTAGGGTCTTACTGATATGCCACTAGTCCACAGTTGCAGTAACAAAATTAAATGCATTTTCAAGAACAAAAGGAGGTCAACCATATGCATATCACCCCTGGCGAAACTTAAAAGTTTCATCACTAAACTCAATTAACACACTATCTATCATTAGTTTTTCTTTATTTTGATAATAAAAATTTAACCTAAATCTAAATATCCAATTACTGAACAATTAATCACATACAATTTGATCACATTCAGTTCCCATATTATCCAAACAATTTCATGATATTCGATTCCCATATTATCCAAACAATTTCAATCATATTCAGTTCCCATATCACCCAACCACACAAACTCCTTAAAATATGCAACAAATAAAAACCCAAACGCAAATCCAAAATAAGATTGTTCTTACCAGATAGAGACGAAGACATTTGGGATGAAGAATTATTAGACGATGAAGAAGGGGATTTAACTGGTTTACCGGATCCCTTTATACTTGCATACTACAAAAGCACAAAACCAATCCGAAACCCTAAAATAAATCCCCTATCTTCCGTTTGTTACCAATTGAATCTGACAAAAACCCCTTGAAAAACACACACAAATTATTATCCTCTTAATAATCACTCTTTTCGCACCATCAATTTCAATTCACAACAAACAAAAAGAAATTCGATTTCTTTACTTTTCAGGGTTTTTTTCAGATCTTGCAGAATGGATAATAATAATAGCATATATATAATAATGATGAAAACGGGAGGGTTATCTCAGATATGGCGTGATGGCTTCGTCATGTGGATTCAATTTTTATTTTTATTTTTTTACCGATCTGAAAATATGAGTTCAGGGGAGAGTTTACTCAATTTAACACAATTGTCTTTAGTTGTCGCAATCTCACCCCGGCATCAAAGATGAAAACCACTGATTATTTTTATTTAAAGACATATATGTCCCTCTTCATTCACTTAAAAGCCTGGCATTTTTAGGGGTGACCGAAAAGGAATTAGGGGCGACTTTTCTATTCCCAACCTATACACTACGTTAAGGGATGTCCAAAAACGCGGAGAATACGTTAATGCCCTTACATAATCGGAAGCTACAGTAGAAACTCTATAAATTAGTGCTGCAAGGACCATAACAATTTATTAATTAAACGAGATATTAATTAACCGATAAATTAATAATTAATAATTTATAATTTATAACTTATAGATAAATTTCTTATCACAAGTTTAGACAAAATTGATGCTTTCCTCATTGTAAACTTCGATCAACAGATAACACAAGTTTAGACAATTTGGATGAACATACAGACAGTGAAATCACTCAAGACTTGCAAAATTTGATCGAGAAATTGGGCTTTCGCAATTCAATGAATGTCGAAGATATCTTAAATTATCTGAAACAAAATGAAGTTACACAGTTGTTGACTGATGAAGAACTAATCGAGAGCGTTATGGGAGCTGTTAAAGATGTGGAAGAAGATGATGAAAGTTCTACAATAGAGCTCCCTTCACGAAACAAGGCTATTAAAGCGGCAATCACATTGAATAATTTCTTGATGAGTTATGAGAAAACAACACCAAAAATTCTTACAATGATAAGAAAAATTAGAGATGAAATTCAATGCAATATCGATTTTAGCAAAAAAACAAAAGAGAATTAAATCATTTTTCAAAAAGTCTTCGTACATCACTAATGTATTGAATATATATATATATGCATTATTAATTTATATTTCATATGGGGTCTACATAGGTAATCAAAAATGTATTATCTTATAATTTTAGCGAATTATTAATTTGACACGTTGTCCCCGACTCGGGACCGGCCAAAAATATTATTTAAGAAAGTTTATTAAATAATCGAGTATTAATTAAAAGAGTTTCTACTGTATACTGTACCCGATTGTAAATACCTAATCGGAAGGTTATTAACTAGATTACACTACCGATTAAGTTCGTTTATGTGCCAAACTCGTATCTGGCTTCTATAACAATCGGGAGTAACAAGATCCTCAAGAGACTACCGATTGTTAAAGTATAAAAAATAGAAATCTTTAGATTTTTGCAATGGTGAAATTTGGGGCTCCTATATAATCGGACGAATTAAAACCTGTCTAAGCTAACGATTTGGGGCTTCCCATAATCGGAAAGCTACGAGTAACAATACCTCCCGATTATGGTAGATTTCAAATTCATTAAATGAAGGATTTTAGAAGAAAACTTATTTTGGGGCAACCTATAATCGGAAGTTTATGTAATCCATATACCTTCCGATTATGACTACATCCAAAACACGAACCAAATGGTTATGGTCGGCTCTGTACCCTCGAAACCTATGGAATTTGGCAGTGGTTCGATTTGGGGCTTCCTATAATCGATAGGTATATAAGTAACAAATCCTAACGATTTTGGGCTACTCAACAATCGGTAGCCCAAAATCGGTAGGTCTTGTAATATATTTAACTCCCGATTAACGCTGCATCCAAAACACGAACCAAGTGGTTATGGCTGGCTGTGTACACTCAAAACCTATGGAATATGGCAAGGGTTCGATCTGTGGCTCCTTATAATCGGTAGGTTGTTAAGTTGTATTCCCTTCCGATTATAACAGGTTTCAAAATTCAATACATGAAGGATTTTAGAAAAACTCATTTTGGGGAAACTTACAATCGGTAGGTTTTGTAATATATTTAACTCCCGATTAACTCTGCATCCAAAACACGAACCAAGTGGTTATGGCTGGCTGTGTACACTCAAAACCTATGGAATATGGCTAGGGTTCGATCTGTGGCTCCTTATAATCGGTAGGTTGTTAAGTTGTATTCCCTTCCGATTATAGCAGGTTTCAAAATTCAATACATGAAGGATTTTAGAAAAAAAACTCATTTTGGGGCAACTTATAATCGGTAGTCATATAAGTTGGATAACCTACCGATTATGAAAGGGATTATTAGCCGAAGTATCTAAACTATAATCGGTAGGCACAGTTTCAATTTAACCTACCGATTATGGTGTAGGCTCCCGATTATATAAGGGCATATTGGCCATTTCAAAAAATCAGAGATAAGGGGTAGCTTAGAATTACGTTTGGGTGACATTTTTTGTCTTTTAGTGTCGCCCCTAATTCCTTTTGGGTCACCCCTAAAAATGTCAGGCTTAAAAGGAGTATAATTTTTTTTTTTTTGAAGGAAACATTGCATTAACCCCAAAAAAGAAAAGAGTACAGGGCTTACATCCAAGCATACAGTTTATCTAAAATACATAAAGGAGTATAAAATCAGTTTGTCTACAAATCTTAAAAAGCATCAATAAGGGTAACGGTATGTTGTTGTAAATTTTTTATTTTTTTTGGTAAAACCTTAAATCCCTCTCTATTGAGCTCTGCTCCGTCACTGTGACATCAGCCTGATTTTTTCCCCCTCAAATGCAGTTTTGTGTTCATCCTTCCAAGCTCAACAACATCTACAACATCTACAGTTCCTTATTCTTGAGATTACTAATTCAATTTGTCACTTTACTCAACAATCTGTATACTTATCTTACTAGTTCAACTACCAGAAACATTCATAGAAGTGAAAAGAAGTACCATTACATTCAAACCAACTACCAAATCATTAAACATACTATCAGTTCATCTGCCATAATTACAAACCAAGAAAAGAAGACCTTTAAACAACAAAATTACCAAGAAAACAAGCCAACTAAGATTACCATAGCCCTAAAACAAGAGCTCTTTGTCACCATCAACACCAACACTACTGCAACACCCACTGTCAACCATAGAAACATCATAAAACAAACTTACCAAAACCAGAGACACCACAAAGCAAGACCCATCATCACCAACAAGAAATTCAAGAGGATTTGAGTTAAACATCGAGAAAGTCATTTTGTTAAAACTTTGCTTATCATTTTCAAAAAAATTTCAAACTCTGAAAATTCGGATGTTCTCGACGCCCCAAAAGAGGACCTTAGTAGTCCTCTTCATCATCATAACCCCAATATTCATCCTCCTCATACCTCTCGCTACAGCTGCTGCCTGACGATGCAGGAGAAGTATCACTTCTTCCAGAAGATGAACTTTCCTCATCACTGCTCTCTTCATCATCATCTTTGGCAACATCAGGCAAATCTTCGTCAGCACTGGTATCTTCCTCAGGAGCTACTCTGGGATATACTCTCACAAGAGGCTTCTTCTCGATTCTGGGCTCACCCTCCTGCATGGTCCGAGCAAAGATTTTGGGATTTTCTAATTCGAACTCAAATCGCCTGCGCAGTTTCCCTTCTAAATACTTCTTCATCCTCTTATTCTCTTCAGCAGCATCTGACCCTTCATCACTGGTGTTCACCTCTTCTACTCGATATTCAAAACCAGCACCAGAATCTGCTTCGGAATCACTCTCAGTGGCGCTACCATACTTCGGTCCTTTATGATGCCTCTCATCCCTCTCTTCACCATTCCGATCAGATCTTTTAAAATGTTTTGGTAACCATGCATCATAAAGGGACTCGATTCTCTCTTCTCCTCTCTTCTTGCTTTCCTCTTCCTCTCTCAACCATTGTGCTTATTCACTTGCACGCCTATTTATCTCACTCTGAATTTCATCTCTCAATCTCATTAGATCATCAATGGGGAGTGATAAGGCTTAAGTTTTGGCTACTTGGTATTGATCAGAAGCGGCAACAACGGCCGGAATGGGGTTACTGGAACTTGCCAGACTTGGAGAATCTATGTATAATTTTTTCTTCTGGTAAATTTGCTAATGGATATGCTAATCTCATCCAAAACCACCCTTTTAAAGGCAGAAATGCTCTCATTAACTGCCATTTATGGTCGTTGGTAATCAGTCCCGTCACTTGGTTACTCACGCCCCTTCAAAGCCATGCGTACTCCATCCAACTTCCTCATCATAATTACCTTACAAACCCCTATTTTCAACACCTAACCTCTTCATTAGCCATAACTTCCCTTGGAACTGCCTTTAAGTGGTGCATTGGTAGGTCATCTAACTTCCACAAAGCATTTTGGGGTCTAATAAAAAATTTGTGTTTTTTACAGACTAGAAGAATGCAGCATCAGTCGAGAGGCACCATTGCGGTCTGGGGCATGTCTGCCGGATGGATTACTAGCTCTAAAACCAAACCCATGTCACCAATCGAACTCAAACAACCCCCTCTAATCCATCAACTACAACAGATATTTCCCCCCATACCTATCTTTACTACCCATCCTACATATATGCTACCATTATTATTCTTGGCAGTTTTCTTTACTATATCTATGTCTAACAAAAAAAAAGACAAACTCATTAAATATCCACCAACCCCAAATAACATCAGGCTTACATACCACCTTCTTCTATTTCAGGAAAACCAACAATGTATTATTGTGTTTGTCCCTACATGGTTCTATTATCATCAAACTCACGTGAATATCTCAAATCTAAAGGTGCCCATAAAGTATGGTACAAAAGTGACACTTCGTACAACTACAACTACATTACACCAAATTTCTCCTGAAATATTTCCTATTAATAGTCAACAATTTTCTCATTAATTTTTTAAGGTTCAAACATATAAACAACACAAACCCCCCTTGCCTTCTCTCTATCCATATTGTCTGTGATCAATATCGGTACAGTACCACCAAGAGATTCCTTTCTCTACAACTGTATTTCATATTAGTTACCTATAATATTGATCTCAATCAAACTAAATTCATATATACCCAATTCTCTTACCTGGTGGAACCCCCAAACTCTACATAGAACACTCGAAATTTCAAATACTGATATTCAAACCCTTTCTACTCAAATGGCTGAGAAACTAACTCTACCATCTTCTCTTGTTGAACCAGTCTTCATAGAAAAGAAAGTTGTTCTAGTTGAATCTGATAGTAACTGGAAATGGTGTATGGTAGGATACTTATGCTGTGAAACGCTGGTTCCTACTTCTTCTATCTAATTCTACATATGCAATAACTGGCCTTTAGCTCAACCCCCAACTGTCACCACATTCAGTGGCCTGCGCAACAAAGTTCTTATTCGTTTCTTAGCTGAAGATGATTTCAACATAATTAACTCTCAGAGACCTTGGTTCGTTTGCGGTTATCTAATGGTATTGAAAGTGGTTCCAACTGAAGGATGGCCAACAAATCATCAACTCTATTTCGATGAAGAAATAATGTGGGTCATTCTATGCAATATTCCAAACGAGTGTACTGAGTTTGAAGATCTCCAGAAACTCACTCTCAAAATGGGTGAACTCATTGATGCTCAAGATCCTTTTGGCAAACATCCTCTAAAGAAGAATGTCAAGGGGTGTCTCAGAATTCCAGTGCAGATAACTTTACCAGTGGGCATTCCCCTGTTTACCAGCGGTAGAACTCAACCATTTTTGATTGAATGTAGATACATCAAGGTTCCAAAGTACTTATGTACTTCATGTCGTGTTCTTGATCATAAAGATCATAATTTTCCTGCTTGGAAATTAAAGTAGATAAAAATCAAAGAACTTGATGCTTCTAGCAGCAAGTATGTTCTCCCAGCTGGCTCAAGGCTAATGATGCCTCCTCCAACGGTAACCAAGCAAGTAGACTCTCCCTCTGCTGCCATTACAGCTACCATCATGCAACAAACTGAAACGGTACCAGAAACTCAAATTGATTCTCCTGCACTTGAAATATGCAATAAAGGAAAAACAAAGGATATTGATCAGAGAATGGAAAATACTACTCAGAAGGGCTTGTCAAACACTTTTCAGATGGGTCCTTTTGTAAACAGATCCACTATTCTGAGGATCTTTGATGTTGGTCTTGTTCAGCAACATTCGACTCAACTGGAGAATGGCTTACCAATCATTCTCAAAAAGGACTACTCAAAATGTTACTGTTGAAGCTTCTATTTATGGTTCCGAGCCAACCCCTAGTGGTCCGATTCGTACTACCAACTCATCAAGAAGGTTCAAGATTGTTGTTGTCCCAAATACCAACCCAATCATTACTAGAGGAGCACTTCACTCAACTGAACATGATGCTCTAGCAAATCTCAAAAGAAAGATCAGCCCCATGGCTGATTTGAGGAAACATACAAGAGCTAATTCTAGTTTGGCAAGCATAGTGGTTATCCCTGAAGAACATGACACTACAGAACCTGATTATGCTCAATTGTGTCCTCCAATTACCAAATTGAGGGATTTACCAGCCATTGACCTTTCTACCTATTCTCTCAATACCCAACCAGTGTTTAATTCCTTTGGGAGCTACAATGTACCTGCTGACAGTTCCCCAAACAACAATGGTGTCCGCAATAATTCTCTTCTCAATGCTGCTACTTCTAGTCTCGATTCTTCCCAAAATGCTTCTCAAAGTGGTGATGATACCAGTGCTTCTCTTGGTGGTGGATCTGACTCTACCACTCAGGTAAATCTACCTCAACCAACCCCTTTAATTGATACTGCAAATAATACTATAAACCCTTTCCCTGTTAATAACATCAACCTGATTGCTTGGAACATTAGAGGATTTGGAAAGAAATCTGCTAATAAGGAACTTAGTCTACTATGTAGGAATGTCAACCCAGACATTATTTTTCTTTCTGAAACAAAAATGAACAAAGATATGGCAGCTAGGAAACTAAAAAATATAGGTTTCCCATGTACCTTTAACATCCCTAGTGTTGGTAGAAGTGGTGGTCTTTCTCTTGCTTGGAAGAAGGAAATTCATCTCAATATTGTTTCATCCAGTATGAGGGGTATCTATGTTACATCTACTGACATCATTCATTCTAAGACCTTTCATATTCATTTCATGTATGGTGAACCTAATAGTAGTCTTAGATAATCCTTTTTGGAACAACAATGTCAGCAAGCTAATGCTCCCTTAGATGAACCTGTTTTCTTCATAGGAGACTTTAATGCCCGCTTAGGTACTGAAGATAAAAATGGTGGTCTAGAAATTGATGATCCTGATTTTGAAAACCTTAGAAATTTTTGTTCTGTATTTAATTTGCATGATCTTGGTTTCTCTGGACCTAGGTTTACTTGGTCCAATATGCAACAAGGTCCTGATTTAATTCTTGAAAGATTAGATAGATGTCTAATAAACCAAACTGTGGAAGATCTTTGTCCTAAACTTTGTGTCAACAATCTCCCCAGGGACTCTTCTGATCATTGCCCAATGCATATAGGTTTCAACTATGAGGATAATTGTATGCCTAGACCTTTTCATTTTATGGCTATGTGGATTAATGATCCTACCTGCAGAGACATTATTGCTAACTATTGGTTTGTTAATGTGGTAGGCTCCCCTGCCTACAAGCTCAAAGCTAAACTGTTAAGTACTAAGAAAGGTCTAAGAGATTGGAATAAGTCTTCTTTTGGTAATATTAAAACCAATATATCTACCATTAGAAAAGATTTAGATGATCTCCAACTCTCTAACCCAACTGATACCAATAATACTGCTAGACTCAAAGCTAGACTTGAGTACCTTAATAATTTAGAAGAGTTTTATTGGAAAGATAAATCTAGGGAGGTCTGGCTCATGGAAGGTGACAAAAATTCACCTTATTTCCATAGAGTAACTCTCTTTAGGAGAAAAAGAAATGCCATCAGTTGGATTAAGAATTCCTTGAATACTATTCTAACTGATAGAGATAGTATTGGAAATTCTTTCATAGACTATTTCAAAAGCCTTTATTCTTCCCACCCTCAACAGTTTCAGGATGAAATCCTTGATGATTTTCCTATTAAATTTTATGCCGAGGATAATGAATTGTTAAATATGCCTCTTACTCCAGAGAAAATTAAGAATGTTGTTTTCCAAATTGGGGGGGGGGGGGGGGGGGGGGAGGCCCCTGGACAAGATGGTTTTACTGGTCTTTTTTATCAAAAACATTGGGATATTGTGGGAGATGTTGTCATTGATATGACACAAAACCTGCTTCAGAACAGGGCATATTTCTAAGGTCTTTAACCATACTAATATTGCTCTCATTCCTAAAGTCCCTCTTGCTGAACTTGTTACTCAATACAGACCAATAGGGCTCTGTAATTTTATCTATAAAATTCTTTCAAGAACTATGGCTAATAGACTCACCTTTTATGAACAATATAATTTCCCAAAATGAAAGTGCCTTTATTTCTAAGAGGAGTATTTCTGATAATATTCTGCTTGCCAATAAGGCCATATATGCTGTCAGCCATAATGACAAAGTTGAAGGCATAGCTGCCATCAAACTTGCTATGTCTAAAGCTTATGATAAGCTTGAATGGGATTTTATAGAAAAGGTTTTAACTAAAATGGGTCTGTCTAACCACTGGGTTAAGCTCATAAATCAGTGTGTGTCTACTGTCTCCTACTCTGTCCTTCTTAATGGGAGCCCAACTGGTTTTTTCCAAACCCACATGGGTATTCTCCAAGCTGTTGATGCCAGAATCTCTATCTGGATTCATAAGCTCATATCCCAAGCTGCTAGGACTACTCTAATTAAGCACATTGGTCAGGCTATCCCCCCTTTTCAAATGGGAGCCTTTCTTATTCCTAAACATCTTCGTAAAAAAATGGACTCCCACCTCTGAAAATTCTGGTGGGGGCAAACCTTAGATCCAAAAGATAGAAAGTTGCATCTGCTTGGTTGGGACATTTTATGTTCCCCTAAATCTGAAGGTGGTTTGGGTTTTAGGAAGGCTGAATTAAATAATCTGGCTATGATGGCTAGGAATGCCTGGAAAATCCTAATTGCTTACTGACCACTGTTCTTAAGGCTAGATACTTTCCTAGAACTGATTTCTTGAATGCCAAGTGTATTGGTAATTTCTCTTGGACTTGGAAGTGTCTTCATTCCATGAAGGAACTTATCAAGCCATCTCTTGGATTGTTGGGGATGGTCAATTTATTGACCCATGCTGTGATAAATGGATACCTACTTTGGGTTCTGCTACACCCAACCCTCTAGTTCCTCCTGATCCTAGTATTAAAGTGTCTTATTTATTGATTCTCAATCTAGAAGTTGGGATGTGTCTAGACTTAACACCCACTTTGATAATTGATGAGTGCTAAAAAGTGCATATTTCTATATATTTCTCTTGGCATTTAACTCATCTTTTGTGCATTAATTCTACATTTTATCCCATATTCTGTGTTTTCGTTGTTTTTAAGAATAAATACTTTTCTTAAATAATTTTGCATTTTTAGGTACTAAATAAAGCCTGGTTAACTCACGGAGCAAAAAGAGCAAAGAAACGGCAAAGACTCTCGCTAGGAGGAAGCGAAGAATGATGTTTGCAAGAGCCGGATCAACTAGAAGTGGGATTGAAGAGGAAGAATTGTTCTTAAAGAAGATATGGGCTTGGCATACCCAAGACCCAAAACCCTCACCCAAATCCATTTCATATATCCATACTCGTTTCCCTTTCTAGCCGTCAGATTGGATCATCTCAGCATCCTACGGTCGCAGCATCGCCGTACATCAAAGTCTGAAGCTCCTGTCTAACACTACAGCACCTAACTCCATATGGAGCCGTCAGCTTCGTTGTATCACTTAATCCAACGGTCGCTCAGAGCTTGTTTACATCGTGCCGTTCGATTCAATTAGTAAGTGATTATCCAACGGATCTCCTCGCTGCGCATCAACTTCAGATGATTCCGCTCAACACCTTAGCCATCGAACCCATCGACCTAAACCAAACACACCCTTCTTCCCAAACATCGAGTTCTTCTCCTCCACTCCGTCTGCAGAGAAAACTCTGCCATCTCCATCACCACCATCTCTTCCATCTCCACCTCGAACACCACCACTACCACCTTCCCCCGACAAACTCAGTATTCCATCACCACCCTTGTCTCTTCCTTTCTCGTCTGTAGCATCGAGTCCTGATGCTACAAACTCGACAGTGAGAGAAGCTAGGGTTCACAGAAGTCTAGGGCTAGGCCAACAGCGCAACAAGAGCTAGAGGAGGAGCATTAGAACATCAACAGGGCATGGGTCGAGCAGAATTCACACATGGGTATGTCGAATTTGATTTTCCCCAAAAGTTAGGGTTTGCAAATTTAGGGTTTTGTGAAATTAGGGATTTTGTTGTAAGCTATAAAAGGGAAGCTGTAGAGAATGCAAAACTTGTTCTTGGGTCATCCGAGAAACCCCCTAATTGGGTTAATTTGATTTTTCAATCCAATGCATATCTTCTTCTTATCCACTGTTAATGTCTGTTGTGTTAGTGTTCAATATTTTGTTAATGTTTAAGCTTCAAGTATGTTCTGTCATGTGTAGTTAACTTTCTTGTGCTATTTCATTATGTTCTAAATCACTGATGCTAAGGTTGAGATGAAACCAATGCCACTGCTAGTTAGTTGAAATCATAGATATTGTTCTTGTTGTGCTAGAACTGTTTAGGATAAATTATCCTTCAGGATTGCTTACTCATCTAAGTGATTGATCTGCGGTTAGTTTGTTTTGTGAGAGGACAGCTAATACTAGGATTAGATAATTATCTTAGTGATACTAAACCATCCTCCTGAAACAACCCTTTGATGAGCAGCAGGCTTGAACCTTCACTGCCATCTAGATAGTCAGCAAGCCTAGAAGCTCACTGATATCTACACCAGGGACAAGAGTGATATTGAAATTGAGATTGCCTTACCATAGGTTATTGGTGGATTCAAGACCTTAGTGTTTTACTTCTTTGTCACTGTTTTACTTAGAGAACTCACTGCTCATTGCTCACTGTTATTCATTGCCTTTGCTTCTTTGGCTCACTGCCACTGTCACTTATTGCCTCTGTCTCAGTTACTTTTAAGTTATTATTGTTGCTCTTGCTCACCATTGTCTTTGTCACTATATTACTCTTTTACTCACTGTCCTGTTTAGCTACCTTGCTGTTTTGCATCACTGTTACTGTTAGAGAATTAGCTTAGGAGGATCTCAACACACACCAAGTCTCTGTGGATCGACCCGTATTTGCACATTAGCTTCAATCGACACCGTGCACTTGCGGTTATCATTTGTAGGATTTTTAGAAGCCTACCAATAATGCATCTGTCCAGAAGATTATTACTATTCCCTTAAGGCAGCTTTGCACTCCTGATAGGAGGGCTTGGGATCTTTCAAAGAACGACAAGTTTTCTTCTAAATCTGCCTACTTGGGTCTCAGAAGCCTTAGGCCTTCCCCTTGTAAAAACCTTTGGAAGCGTATTTGGAAAGTTATAGTTCCTTACAGAATTCAAGTTTTTTTTATGGAGAGAAGCTAGAAATGCTTTGCCATCCAGAACTATCCTTCACACTAGAATGCCTATGCATAGTGTGGACTGTCCTAGGTGTTGTGGTC
Organism: Papaver somniferum; assembly: GCF_003573695.1. NCBI lineage: Eukaryota > Viridiplantae > Streptophyta > Magnoliopsida > Ranunculales > Papaveraceae > Papaver > Papaver somniferum. The sequence continues at coordinate 82,249,951 of NC_039367.1, read as the reverse complement.
CTCAGGAAACTATTATGCATGCTCTGATCACTTGTACCTTTGCTAGCAGAGTCTGGTTCATCTCTGATTTCAACATAAACACTCAGTTTTTCCAAAATAAGTCTTTTATTGATTGGCTTCTTTTCTGGTTAATTGACCCTCAATCTAAACTCCCTGAGGATGATCAATGTCTTTTCGTGGATATTTTATAGTCTCTTTGGACTAGTAGAAACAATTTCATCTTCGAAAATACTAGGGAAAACCATACTACTGTCCTTGCTAGAGCCAGAGCTATGCTCCTCACTGGGAAGACTAGTTTGCCTGTCTCTACTACTATCTCTGTCAGTATTTGTGATAAATAGATGCCTCCCTTTATTGGTTGAATTAAATGCAATACTGATGGTGTCTTTGATATTATCTCTGGAGCAAATGGTGCCTGGTATGTGATGCGAGATTTCTCAAGAAAAGCAACCTTTTGTGCATCCTTAGTCTTTGAAGCCTTTTCTGCTGAAGAAGCTGAACCAAGAGCCATCTGGGCGGTACTGAAGAAAGATTTGGAACAACGTCTAACTCACATCATCATAGAAAGTGATGAAAAGTCCCTTATCGACCAATTTTCATCTAGGAATTTCGAGGGGAACTCGCGTACGGATGCTATCTTTAAAGACATTCAGTTTTTCTCTTATAAGTTAGTTGCATGTATCTTTACTTTCCAACCTCGTTATTGTAATTCTGTAGCTTATGAGCTTGCTCAGTGGGCTAAAAATAACAATTCTACCATGTACTGGTCTACCCCTCCTGTCTGGCTCCTACCAACAGTCGAGGAGGACCATTAGCCTTGTTGAAGGCCTTCGTCTAAAAAAAAATGTGTTTTTTTGGTTGACTTGTGAGATGATTGTGTGGATAATAATATTTATTGTTTTGATATTTTCGGTTTCTTGGTTATAGAGGCGATTGGACTACTCAGGAGAGTTCAGAAAGTCATGCACAACAATGTCATGACTCCCGGTTCGAGAGAGTTTGTCTTTAAGATGATAGGTTTTGCAATTCAAAAGGGGCTTGCGGCGCAGCTTGTTGCTCGCTTGCCTTCTATGTAATTTATTTTCTTGTGTAAGATTTAATTTTAAAGCAAAGTAAGTAGCAACAACATATTCTTCTTATGAAATTTGGTTTCAATGACAATTGTATGTTTTGAATGGTCTTTTTTTTTTGCGATCAACGGTTCTATGCTTTCATAGTTAGTAGATAAATCGTGGCCGGAAATGCTCCCTCTGTTTAAGCTCTAAATCAACGTATATGGTTCCATCCACTTCTTTTCGTTCCATAATTTCATTACCTCAATCGCGAATCCTAGGCATGAGTTGCAATGTCGAATTTCTCTAACTTGAATTTTATGAAATTATGGCCCATTTCTTCCTTTCGCACATTGAAAAAATTAAAGGAGAGAATCCAGAGAAGAAATTTTTCAGCAAAATGTCCACTCATTTATATAATTATGGAGAACGGTGGGTACTGGATAAGTGTTTTTTAATTTTTATTATTGCTTATCACTTTCATGTTCTTATTTGATTGATTAATCTGATGAAAAATGTTGCTTTTGATAATTGTCATAAATGGTTTTTCAAATAATCCTTTGATTATTGGCAAAGTTCTTTTGATGATGTAAGTACTTTCTATATATCTATTGATTTGTTAGAAGGTTTTTATAATCAAAGCTAATTGATGAATACATAAATAATTTTGGCCTCATTACAGATATCTTTTGAATGGACAGATCAGGACCACTCGGTTATACAATTTTTGATTTTTCATAAATTCTTAGTTAGTTTGATATGTGTTGTTTTCATCGGAAGACAATAACTATTATACAATCCAAAGCGGCTTTCTTTTATTCAACCTATTAAAGTTGACTTCTGAATACAATGTACAAACTGAATATACGTCGATTTCGTCGTTGTGCATAGATTCACAACGTTAGATCGAAGTCCTTAATCTCAGAGTACAATCTTGATTATCTCCCTTATCATTGATCGCCAGTCTGGACTCCGGTGATGTGAATTTAGGGTTTTCTGATTATCTTCCAGATTGATTGGAGTTAATGGAGTTTAGAAGAGAATCAGAAAGAGAGGGGAGACAATTGTCTGAAGTATGTTTATTATTAGTCAAAATGAACTCGTTCACATTATCAGCCTTTCTGGCTATCTATACATGATATGAACACGAGGATTACATGTAGACGACTAAGCATGTGAAAGCTTTGACTTAATAGTTTCTCGTTTTCCGCTTGTACCGACCTGGGACAGCTCTTCGTTATGACTACCTAGATTTCTAGGCCTCCACTCGGCTAACAACATCGAGAATCTTCTTAACTTCGCACCAGGACTCGGGTCTTTTACGTCTAACTTTGTGTCCCTATTTTGTTTGGTAGCCTATGGCTCGATTGTTTGACATATGGTTCAGATCTTCGACATCTTACCTTGAGTCTTATTCCATGTTTTCAGTTGTGTTACTCTTCGGCTGTCAGTTCTCAGGTAGATGTTATACTTTGTCATCCACATATTTCCCCCAAGTTTAATTAAAGTAAGTATATAGACTTCTTTTATTAAAATTTAGTTCATTTTTTTCCTTTAATAGCTCGTAGCTTTATTTCTTTCAGCTCTCAGCTAGTACTTCTAGTAGATCATAGCTTTCTTTGCCGACTTGTATCAGTTTGCATCTCAAGTTGAATCGGGGTACCTGGGCATCTCTTTAGGTGTTAACCTCTCCTTTAAGTTATTCTAAATGGGATGGGGTACCTGAGTGCCTCTTTTGGTGTATCACCTCCCCTTTTTTAGTTACTTCTGGGAATTTCGAGTTTTTCTAGGTCATACACCTGTCATCTTTTCCCTTTCAAAAAGTGAAGCATCTTTTCAAAGATACGACAAATATGATCTTTTATTGATCAATATATGGTTTTGTCATGTCAGACTAGGCATCTTATATAGGTTTAAATACTTTGCTGCTTTTTGCGACTTTGTACCATGTTTTACTATTGTGTTGTATTTTTGCTCAGTAATCGAGCTGATCAATCTCGTGATACTCAATATTTTCTTAAACTATTTTCTTATTTTGTTTCTAATTATTAGCACAGTTTTCAATTTTTTGTGTATTGTCAGGAATACCAAAAGTTTGGTAATTTGCAGTATTTTTTACCCACTTCCAATCATCCACTTTATTGACTTGTAGTATGCAAGTTACCACTATACGTGTCTTTAATGCGTAGAGAAACGTAAGAATAATTCACCGTTTTGCTGGTTATCACCTTTTCACTTTTCTTATCTTTTGCTTAGCATAAAAGGAAAGTTAATTAAAATTTCTTTCGTTATTTCAACCTTTTAGTTTTCCTTTAGAGGATTTCCTTTTCATTTTTTCTGGATTTTCAAATTTTGCATTTTCTTCCCGATCTCTGAACTTTTGACCCTCCAAATTAATTTTTTTTTTTTTTTGAATTTTTTCATCTTACATCAATGGCTTCATTTATTTCCAGTTTTGAACCAACTCCTGCTGCTGAAGTTATGGACAAGTAGATGTTGAAGACCTGAACAAGATGTCCAAGAATCGAGCCATAGGCTACCAAAAAAAAACAGAGACGCAGAGTTATACGTGGAAGACCTGAGTCTAGGTGCGAAGCTAAGAAGATTCTCAATGTTGTCAGCCGAGTGGAGGCCTGGAAAGATGGGTCATAATGAAGAGTTCTCCCAGGATGGTACAAGCACAAGGTGGGAAACTATTAAGTCCAAATTATCATGTGCTTAGTCATTTAAATGTGATCCTCGTTTTCGTATCATGTATCAATAGTTAGAAAGGCTGATAATTTAAACGAGTTCATTCTGATTAATAAAAACTGTTAGAGCATTGCTCGGTCGAACTCACAAGTGTTTTTATCTCAATCTTGTTGTCAAATTTAGTTGCCAAAACTATATCTTGATTTCTAGTCTGCAATTAGTTAAGTCTCGAACGAAGATTTTGGATATAAATGTAGTTGAGAAATAGTGGATCACGGCAGTCACCATTGCGTTTTACCGTTTGAAGGCGAAGATCAAACGAAGATTTTGGAGAACTTCATCAACAAAAGGTAAGTGAAGACTGAACCACCTATATCTCAAGTTATATTCATTTTTTTCATCATTTGAGATGATGTCGCATAACTAATTAGACTATTATGCATATACAAGAATTTCGAGTCGAGAAATAATTATCTAATTAACGAATTTCTCGAAATATAATGACTAAGCTTAATGAACATTTGTTCATACTTGACGAATTTCGGTTAAGGATAATTTATTGTTCGGAATCAAAATCATGATTCAAGTTTATCATTCGAAATATCCTGGAACAGTGATATGTGTCATTGATGTTATTCAAGAATGTTTCAGATCAATTTAGAGAGAAATATATAACCACTATAGATTCGGATACAAGACAGTGGTATCAGTTTTACTGGGGAAAACTGTTATAAGTCTGAACCCGTAGTACATATATTCGTACACGTAGCAGAGTATCTATATATTGACTTACAGATTAGTGGTACACATATTCTTATGTATATCATATAAAATCTGTTTAACTAGTGAACCGGATCGGTATGCATACTTGTATGCAAACCATTTTTGAACTGTGGTTACGGAACCGGGTTTGTTTCCAAACTGGTACGTAAACTGAAAAAGTTTTGTGCTCCTGAACTCGACAACGTTTCCAAACCGGTACGCAAACCAATTTAGTTCCGTGAACTCCAGAACCGGCGACAGTCTTAAGGTTTCCAAACCGGTACGCAAACTTAAAAAGTTTTGTTAACTCCAGAACTTGGTTTGGTAAAATGTTTACAAACCAGTACGCGTACTGTGACTGAACTGACTCACGAACTGCTATGTATTAGTACTTTGTACATCTAGTAATCATGTCGATTATATTTTCAAGTGCGTTTAAATTATTTCTACGAGATAATTGGCATTTGATTAATTCTCTAAATACATTAGACTTATTTGATCACATATTGTTTGTGACTCGAAGTTAATGTCTTATGTGTTCATGAAAATGAAGATTAAGATTTTAAGTTCAAACTGGCTAGTTTCAGCTAACCATGTTGAACGTAGTCTTTGTACATGGTTCGGTTACGGTTTTACCTAACCAGAGTGTATATCTTGTTTATGTAAATCAGATTTAAATATTCATCTAACGGTGGGTATTGTTTGCATAGTTCCTTAGCTTAAACATAAAGCAACCCATGCTTTGAATGTCTATAAAAGGGGAACTTCAAGCAACTAGGATTTTTGAATCCCGACACTACTTTTTGGTGTGTCATAGTTGTATCTATAGTCGTCCTCTTCCTAACCCTTTTAGGTCTTAGTGACTACAAAGTCTTCATAGGGATTCGTGAAGCCAGGTCCAGTTATATTCCTTGATAACTCGTGTATATTGTATCTTGATCGATTGTTGAGCTACTCACTTGATAAAGATAGATATAAATCATCAAAGTTCTCTTCATCTCAAACTTTGTTGATTCCACAAGTTTTATACTTGTGAGGTGATATATAATCTAGGCTGCACTTCGGGTTGCAAAAGTCCGGATTTCGAGGTTAGCTAGACTTTGTCTATTGGTATCGATTTCCACACCTTTGATCAAACTATTTTATTGTAAAAGGAAATCAATTATATAGGATTAAACTGTGGGAAGCAGATTTGCTTTAAAGTCTTCAATTGAGTTGAAGCAACTCTTAGTTGGTGTGACGTCAGCTAAGGGAATCAATTGCGCGGAGTCCTGCTGCGATTCAAGGCGTAAGGAGCGCGATTGTACCTTAATCGGTGGTATACCTTTTAGGGATCAACTACATTTCAGTCCGAAGTTAATTGGTAGTATGCTAGTGTTTGTAGCGGTTTAATACAGTTTGGTGTTCAATCTGGACTAGGTCCCAGGGTTTTTCAGCATTTGTGATTTCCTCGTTAACAAAACTTCTGGTATCTATGTTATTTCTTTTTTCGCATTGTATTGTTAATCTTTATAATTGAAATATCACAGGTTGTGCGTTGATCAATCATAGTAGAGACCTCCGACCTAGTTTGTTTGATACGACTTCATTGATTCTTGGGCATTGGTCTTTGGTACCGTCCAAGTTATCTCTTTGTGGTTAGGTTCACGGATTTGATTCCGTAAACGTTCTAATCGCAAGAAAGAGATATATAACTCTATATATTATTCCTTGATTTTCCATACAGATTGCCTAAAAAAAAGTGGTGGTGTACTTTGGTACCCTCGCGTTTTCAGAAACCATACTTCAGACAGTTCTCTCTGGTTCTCTTCCAACCTTTGTTAACTCCAACATATCTAGTGAAAAGACGAGGGTACCCAAATACACCATAATCTTTTTGTTTCAACCTATAAGTCCTCTATTGAATGAGATCGTCTATGGACATAGTCGAGACAATACGACAATTCAGTTCACACTTCGTGTGATTGTTTATAGATACAAGATCGAGACAATACAACAACAAGATAACTCGTGTGATTGACTATGGATACAAGATCGATATAATACTACACAAAGTGTGTTACTTGATAATTGGTTCGATAATAACCAAAATCTATAGGATCACTATCAAGTATTACGGAGTTAACGTACAAGTGTAATTTACTTTTAATTATAATAAAAACAATTATAATTGCAGAATAGAAAAGTAAATGACACAACAAGATTTTGTTAACGAGGAAACCACAAATGCAGAAAAAACCGCGGGACCTAGTCTAGTTTTTAATACTCTCAGAATTAAGCCGATATACAAAATCTAACACCAACTTCGTATAGTTGAGACCAAGAAGACTACGCCTAACTACTTAGTTCCCTCAGTATCCCTGCGCCTTCGACTTCTAAAGTCACGCACGTGAATAACAAGTCCTTTGGATCGTATTCCAAACAACAAATGAAAAATCTGTTTGGTAACCACTCTAATCAATCTTGCTAAAAGATATATATGAGTATTTGACAAAGACTCTTGTTTAATCTAATAAACTCCTTTGTCTGGTTAAATCAATCTAACTATAACTACTGCAATAGTCAAGTATAGATTCACACTCAATCAATATAGATCTCAAAGAGAAATATAGAGAATGTCGATCTCACGCAACTAATCAATCAGATTTATCAAAGATAAACTGATTCTAGTTGGATCCAAACCGATCAAGGTTTATGCACTAAATCTACAAGATACGAAAACTAATAAGAAATCTTCTTCGTCTTTTCAAATCTTCTTTTATCTTCAAAACCTGCACAACACCACTTGAATCTGTTGTGATCAATCACGCACAAAACAGAGTCTGTTAAAAATGGATCATCACAAGATGTATTTAGATCTAACTACAGTTCTAAATATCACGTCGATACTTTGATCTAGTCTGAGTGAATCCTATATCAGAAGAGAAGATTCTCAAGCATAAATAAACTAAGTGCAATCAAAGTTTCAACAACCGTTGGTCAATCATATCAAATCTGAAAAGACGAGGGTACCAAAATACACCACAATCTTTTTTTTCAACCTATAAGTCCTCTTACCAAGTGTGATCGTCTATGGATAAAGTCGAGAGAATACAACAACTTCGGTATTCATACTTTGTGTGATCGTATATGGATACGAGATCGAGACAATACGACAACAAGATAACTTGTGTGATTGAATATGGATACAAGATTGAGATGATACGAAAATCAAAGTGTGCTACTTGATAATAGGTCCAGACTTAACCAAACTCTATAGGATTACTATCAAGTATAACGGAGTTAACATAAAGTGCAATTTACTTTAATTATAATAAAACAATTATCATTCGGAAAAGTAAAGTAAATGGCATAGCAATATTTTGTTAACGAGGAAACCGCAAAGGCAGAAAACCCCCGAGACCTAATCCAGTTTTGAATACTCTCAGAATTAAGCCGCTATACAAAATATAAACAACCTTCATATAGTTGAGACCAAGAAGACTACCCCTAGCTACTTAGTTCCCTTTGTATCCCTGCGCCTTCGACTTCTAGAGTCACGCACGTGAATAGTATATTCCAAACAACAAAGGAAGAATATGTTTGGTAACCACTCTAATCAGTCTTTGCTACAAAATATAGATAAGTCGTTGACAAAGGCTCTTCCGTTTAATCTAATAAACTCCTTTGTCTGGTTAGATTAATCGAACTTCAACTACCGAAATAGTCAAGTCTAGATTCACAATCAATCAATATAGATCTCAAAGAGAAGCTATAAAGTGATGATAATCTCACGCAACAAATCAACCGAATAAATCTGATTGTAGTTGGATCCAGGCCGATCAAGGTTTGTGCACACAAATTCACAAGATACAAAAACCAATAAGAAATCTTTTTCGTCTTCAAATCTTATTTAATCTTCAATAACCTGCACAGCACCACTTGAATATCTTGTGATCAATAACGCACAGAACGAAGTCTGTTAACAATGGATTATCACAAGATGTCTTTAGATCTATAAACAGTTCTAAAGATCCCGTCGATACTTCGATCTAGTTTGAATGAATCTTATATCAGAAGATAAGATTCTCAAGAATAAACAAACTAGGTGCAATCAAAGTGTCAACAACAGTTAGTCAATCAAATCAATCGAAAACTAATAAACTGCAATTATCTAGTTTCCTACCAACGGTACACTCGTAGAGTTTCTTGATCCCACAAAAGTCTTTAAACGAGCGGTCATAAGAGATTCCACCTAATTAGGATACTTTCTTCTCCGAATAGACGATTCCACCAGAAACAACAAGAAATGAAGTTTGCATCTCTTAGGATAGTTTGCTAGAAATGAAAACTTTGGTATTTATTGACCAAGGATGTTTGGACATCAAGGAATTTCCAAAACCGAAAATATTCTCAAGATTTGCAATGAATGCCAAAATTCGGTTTTCCTAATCCCAATAAATGTTGGTCCAATATTTCTGAAATCTCTCAATAGAAAATCTCCAATTAGTAAATGCACATTACTAAATTTTATTCTTTAGAGATATGCATTTAATTGCTGGTAATTAAAGTATATAAATCCAAAAACCTTAATTAAAATATTCTCAATTTATTTCGGCACAAGATCACCTTAAGTATTAAGGAATATCTTTGAACAATAAATGATAAGAGTTACTGCTCGTGTTCAATGTATTTTGACATATTTTCACTGTAAATCCTTATTTCATATTTACATGGATTTACTTTCTTAGAATCGGTCATACCACACTTCCAAACAAGTTTAGAATTGGTTTCCCTGTATTCCAAGACTACTATGTGATTGAACAAATAACAAATCACATACATGGGTTCAATCGTTTCTACCAATCACTAGGATCAATTATACCTCAATATGGAAATACTTGTGATCGGTCACACCAATCACTATGATTGGTTACACCAGTTACAAGGATCGGTTCCATTTACACATGGTATTGCTTGTGATCGGTCATACCAGTTACCAGGACGGGTTACACCAGTTACCAGGTACGGTTACCAATTACAAGGATCGATTACACAACACTCGTGATCGGTCACACCAATTACGAGGATCGACCATACCAACACATGGTAATTACTTAGGATCGGTTACACCAATTAATAAAAACCAGTCATACGAAATCATAAGTCAGCCATTGTGATTAGTTATACCAAGATACATAACATAGTTAATTATCGGTTCTACCTTCTCATACATATTGGTCATCCAAAGATTTGCAATGAATAACCAGACCAATAAACCTAATGATTTCCCTTTCGATTCACGAAACAAGTTCATGAATGTACTTCATTTAAACGAATGTAAAACATTGTTTCCTAGGATGAAATCTTCACCAAAACCTATTCACATGATCATAACAATATATACAAGATTATTTCGATGTCATATCTACGAAGTTCAAAAGATTAGCGTTATACTTCGTAGTCTAGTTCCCTAATACTATGATCATACTATTATGATCATGTCACATCACTAGAGTTTTATACAATATGTACATTATATACAGCCTCGCAGTTATGTTTTCAGTATAGCACGACTTGAAAGATACATTAGGAATGAAACAGTTCAAGTCAATATTACTAACCTCAAGTGGAAGGATGATGTCGTCGTTGTAGTTATCTACTTCCTCACATTCTTCAGGTCTTCGGAGTAATACTTGTATGTCTCAGCATTCCTAGACTTTCTAGTCTAACCTAAACGAAGTTGACTCTAGTATTTAATCAAGCGACTCTAGATGAGTTTTGATACTAAAATATGACAACCAAACTTGACATACCAACGCTTGGTGAGTTCAACCGAGCTATGCTCTAACAATCTCCCCCTTTGTCAATTTTAGTGACAAAACTCTTATACATATGATAAACAAATTACATAAGAATCCATTTTACATACGCTTGATTCCAAGTTTCAACAACACAATAACCTGTATATATTCAATCAATAAATGTCGTTGTTGACATTTGAATAACAAAAGCCTTTACCCCCCCTAAAGGTAAGCTAGGTAAATATTCAATCTGAACATCTTTGTTATTCACCTTTTTATAGTCATAATTACTACAACAACAATATGATATGTTTCTCCCCCTTAGTCAATGCTTTACTCTTTCGTTAGATATAAAATTTAAGCACAATTGTCCTTTCCTTAGTGATTGCAAATCACTTGTTTACTCCATATATTTCTCCCCCTTTTTGTCACAAAATAACAAAGGTTTGAGCAAATAAAGGACAAATCGAAAGGATCTTACAAATCTAAAAGACTTGTAAACAACCTATAAGAGTTAAGCACGAAGGTTCCACATACCACTTTAGATAAACAATATTAAAACCAAAACTATAAGTAATTTAGTTTTAATATGTTATCAAGGAAACAATTTCCCGAAGAAATTTTTCCTAATAGTTTAACAAATCGACTAAGAAACTTAATTCCGTTGTTAAACCTCGATTATCAAAAACATATGTTTTACACATACACAACAGGTTCATTCGATAAGACCAAAATAAAGATCAGAATTAAATTTATTTTTCTCACCAGGCTCTAATTATTCAGACAATAACTTAGACCTTTCTCTTTAGACAAGACAAACACTAGGTTAGTTAACTAGTCTTTCTTGTCAAGGCCTTCGATTAGACTTGAATAACCGAATCCTCCAATTTAATAAGTCTAATTAAGATCGGAATTAACTTAGTTTCTCTTATCCGGAACCAAATTGGACTAAACAAAATGATCCCTTATTTCGTTAAGCCATAAACAATACATACAAACCAAAATAAATTGACTTGCACACCGGAAGCAATTTAAACAAACATACACATTATAGCACTGCAATTGCACCGAATTTCGTTAAGCAAAAACACTTGATACCCATCAATAAAGAAGATATCAAATAAGAAGCCAAATAAATTGACACAGTCTTTATTAACCGGAAAAAATTGAATCACACACACATTCATACACAATATAATGGAACATATCAATTGTACCGAAATTTTGTTAAGCAAAAGCAAAATATATGCAATATAAACAAGCTTTTCTTAAATAGGAAAACGATTAACTAACAAATTCGTTACCTCAAATTTTGCAGCATCTTCTCCCCAGAAAGATATATCATTAAACGCAAGTTCAAATTAAAACTTTACCCCAGTATGTTGTCATCCTCTCGCAAGAACAAAAGAACAACAACAAAAGCAACCTTTACCAGAGAAAGGTTGAAACGGTTTTAACTAATGCGTGCCAATAGAAAAAGTTGAAAACCCTAAACACATATGTTATGCTAAACACAACTCATGTAAACATAAATTGTTTTAAGCATATTGTGACTTTTCACATATGAGTTTCAATCGAAACACCTTATGATCCTTTGATAAAGCCTACAAACATGGTCTAGAACTTAATCCCGCTAAATCAAAAAGCCACACAAACCATAAGGGTTACATCATATGAGATCAACTATTAAGGTTAATGAGAACCGAAATCAGACATCTCATAAACCGAATACACATAGTAAAAATATAAACATTCATTCACAAGCTATGTAATCGGTAACTGTCACAAGAAAAATTATAAAATTATAATTTTGTTCATAAATTGATAGTTTTATTTAAAATTAGACCTTATACAATAACTGAAGTAAATAAAAACATTGATGTATATTTTGTGGATTAAGTATTACAGCATATAACTTAATCCTTAGAAGTGCTCTGATTATTCATTGAGGTGTCTTCAGCGTTCAAGTTCTTGAGTCTTGTCCTTTCTTTCAGATGATTGAGTCTCCTCTTCAAAAGATTCACCTCCACAATCAACTTCAAAAGATTTGACTCGAGCCACTCCTCATTCTTTACAGAAGCTTCCAGTTGTTCACGAGCAATTTCAAAATCTCGCATTAGCAAAAGCACGAGCTCAAAAGATATTTGATTCCTCTTATGTTCCTTTGAGAAGTAGCATTTAATATCAACAGGAAAGCTTCTGTAATTGGGAATCAATATCAATAGTATTTTCACCCATCTTGAACTGCAGACTAATAGTAGAGGAAATAATCGGTTCTTAAGATGTTTTATATATATCAAATAAAACTTGGTTTCCAACTTTTAAAGCGCCTAACAAGGTATTTCATTTGAATAAAAATCGTGAAAATGTATAAGTTTGGAAATAAAATCAAGAAGAATTTTCCGAAATATCATTGTCAAGAGAGTCCGAATATATCTTGTACAATTTTATCATGAACTTTCTTAAGATCGAAAGTATTCTTCTAAATAGAAACATGATTCCAAATTTAGAAAAATACTCAAGCGGTTCATGAAACAGATAGATCAAGTATAGTTTTTATACTTTTCATATGTTCTCGGTGCTCTTTTAAGAACTTCCCATTTATTAATACTGAGCACAAAAATTTAGGAAGTTGCAATCAACAAGCTTAGTTTTTGAATTGAGCTCTCAATGGCTCAAGGAAACAAAATACATCTTGATGTTCTCGGACATCTTCTTTTCTGGATCAATTCCAAGAATAGGTTTCATACATCTGTGAGTCACAACATGAATTGCTTGATTCAACAGATAGATCTATTCGAGTATGAACACGATTGTAAGTGTAGCTAGAAACCTTTTGAATCATGAGTTGAACATAGATCTTATATCAACCCAGATATTCCTTGGAATATGACAACATCTCTTGATGAGATTGTTTCCTTGATTCTGATTTGGACAGAAGATCACTAACAAAACAGCATGATCTGAAATCATTTGTTTGTGTGCATTTAAGCTGATCTTTGTCACTTTCAAAGAGATAATCCTTGTCATAATAAATGATAATTTTTCTTGACCGGATATTAGTCACATGATTATGCTTTGAAACACATCTCATTTGATTCTTGCAAGTGGTTAAACTATTAGAATCCAGATGTTGTTTATTAGTTAAGAGATTATAAGGCATATAATCTGAAAATGCGGGGGTCTAACAACCACACCCAACAATTCGTTTGGAAATCTGAGAGGACTTACTCCAATAAACTTTCTAGAGAATCAACTAGACAGTCAGACTCAATCTAGAATAAAGTATATCAAAGAGTTTAATATCTCTAACTCTTAATTCAATCCGCAATCAACAAATAGAAATCTGCGAGCCCGATTGAATAATAGGAGTAACTTGAACGGTACCAAAGACCAACGTTCAAGTGTCAATCAATGTAAATCAACAACCCAAGTTTGTATATTCTAATTGATTGATCTTAACACACAACCTGTGATATTTCAATTATATAACAAAATATAATCCGGATAAGAGAAACTAAGTTAATTCTGATCTTAGTTAGACTTATCAAAGTGGAGGTTTTATTCAAGTCTAATCGAATGCCTTAACAAGAAATGCTAGTTAACTAACCTAGTACTTGTCTTGTTTAAAAGTTAAAGGTCTAAGTTATATGGATAATTAGAACCTGATGAGAAAAATAGAGTTATCTTTATTTTGGTCTTATCGAATAAAGCGATTGTATTTGTACAATCGGTTTAGCAAAGGGACTAAGGTGCTTAGTTGATTTTTGGTTTGCTAAACTATTAGGGAAAATTTCTTCAGGCAATTATTTCCTTGGTAACATATCAAAACAAAATTACTTTGTAGTTTTTGTTTTGATATTGGTTATAAAAAATGGTGTGTGGAACCCTCGTGCTTAACTCTATAGGTTGCAAGTCTATTTTGAGATTTGTAAGATCCTTTTAGGTTTGTCCTTTATTTCTTCGTTTCTTTGTCATTTTGTGACAAAAAGGGGGAGAAATATATGGAGTAAACAAGTGATGCTGGCATTGATTTATATTAATTGATATCATTAAGATAAAGGACATTGGTGCTTAAACGTTTATCTAATGAAAGAGTGAAAGCATAGACTAAGGGGGAGTAACATATCATTATAAAGGGAATAACAAAGATGTGCAGACTGATAAAATCTACGTATCTTACCTTTAGGGGAGTAATATTCTTTGTTATTATAATGTCAACAACGGAATTTGAGGATTGGATGTATACATGTTATTGTGTTGTTGAATTCGGGAATCAAGCGTATGTGTAATGAATTCTTGTAATTTGTTTATCCATATGATGTAAGAGTTTTGTCACTAAAATTGACAAAGGGGGAGATTGTTAGAGCATAGCTCGGTTGAACCCACCAAGCGTTGGTATGTCAAGTTTGGTTGTCATATTTTAGTGAACCAAAACTCATTTAAAGAGTCGCTTGATTATGTACTAGAGTCAACTTCGTATAGGTTAGCTTGAAAGTATTATGATATGAGACATTACAAGTATTGCGAAGACTTGAAGAAGTGAAGAAGTAAGAAGCTACAACGACAACATCATCCTTCCACTTGAGGTTAGTGATATTTGACTTGAACGGTTTCATTCCCTAACGTATCTTTCAAGTCATGCATATTGAAAACAAAACTGTGAAGCATGAACACTCTAGTTAGACATAGTATTAAGGAATATAATACGAGGTTTATTGCTTAACCATTAAACTTTATAGATAAGACATCGACATAATCGTTTAAATGCTATTGTGATTATGTATGGGTATGAGGTGAGGATTTCATCCTTGGAAACAATGTTTTACATGTGTTTTAAGGAAGTAAATTAATTAACTTGTTTTATGAATCGAAAAGGAAATCGCCAGGCGTTATTGGTATTCTTATTCATTGCATATCTTGTGACAACCAATATGTGTGATTAGTATAACCGCTTATGACTTGTTTATCAGAGATTATACGATTAAGCGGAAGCGGGTATCGATTCATACCTTGAACTTGAGCTCCGATTAGCAAGAACAAGCAGCAGCAACAACAACAACGTTTCAACACGACGATCAGCGGTTACTACAATCTCCAAAGATGAGCTCAAACTTGATTCACAGGCTAAGAACTTGAAACCTTTACTCTAGATGGTAACTCTCTTTTAGGGTTAGAGTTACCACTTTTCTTATGGTAAACTTATGTGTGATATCGGTGGAATCACTTAACCCTTCTACACACATTTTAGAGATGCTTATATAGGGTCCAAACCTTAAAGGTATATGGAACCCTATCGGACTTGCCACATAAATATGGGCGACCATATTCGGGTCCAACCCGAATATCTAACAATGTTCTTGGTAAAACTATTCACAAAGGCCTGACTTTTGTATTGGAATGACTTTTATTAGTGAAACCGATCTTAAGTAATCACCTGAGATGGTACGGTCGATTTTGTGTTATTGGTAAGACCGACTCTGGGTAAAGGAGAACCGATCCTAGTAAGAGGTGCAACCTATCATAATGAGGAATCGATCCTTGTATGAGGTGCAACATGTTTTGGCAGAAAGGGGAACCGATCCTATGGACATGTGCAACACGTTTTTAGGCAAAGGGGAACCGATCCTATGTACATGTGCAACACATTCAAGTTAGATACCATATATATGTGGGGAACCGATCCTAATACCTAGTCAACCGAATTTCGGAAAGCTAGTGTGATTATGCACAATACTCACATGGAGGTAGAACCGAAACTTGTTTTGGTAGAACCGTGAAACCCATGATTTGTGATTGAGTGTTCTTGATCAATCACATAGTTCTTGAAAGTCAGATGAACCAATTCTAAACTTGTTTGGAAGCATGGAAAATCGGTTTCAAGGCTGTAAGTATGAAAGAGGACTTACAAAGTAAGGATGTCGATAAACTTTGAACATGTGCAGTAACGCTAATTTTTAATTGTTCAAAGTTATTCCTTAATATCTAAAGGAAGAAAATCCCAGGATCGAAACAGAAAAACGTTAATTCCTATTTACTTGATAAGTAATCGTATTGTGTTTGGTTAAGTCCGAACATTTTTATCAAGTAAACATACTTCTTTGTTGTATTGTCTCGATCTTATATCCATAGACGATCACATGAAGTGTGAACCGATTAGTTGTATTGTCTCGAATCAGTCCATAGACAATCACTTTCGGAGAAAGGACTTATAGGTAGGAAAAGTTTTATATTGAGGTATATTTTGGTACCCTTGTATTTTCAATTGATATCAGAGCAGGAAAACAAAGATCTAAAAATCTGTGTTTGGTGCGATCCAACCTATAAGAATGAACTCGAGTTCTCATGAATCGACTTCAATTAACGTACCGCCAATATTTGACGGAAAAAACTATCTATGGTGGAAATATGCTATGAGATCTTTTCTTCAATCACGTGACTTTAATACATGGCTATTAGTCGTCGATGGTTATAATTACCCAAAGGTAGAAAATTCAGAAACTGAGTTTAAACGCTTAGTGGATTTTTCAAACGAAGAAAAGGTTTTTGCTAAGCAGAATTCAAATGGTTTGAATGCTATAATACATGTTGTAAGTCGTGATCTACACAATCATGTATCAACATATCAAACTTTGAAAGAAGCTTGAAATAATCTTCAAATCATATTCGAAGGAAACACTTCAGAAAAAGAAGCTAGACTTCAAACTCTTACGTCCGATTGGGAAAACCTTCGAATGGATGACAACGATACTTTTGAAGAGTTTCATATTAGACTCTCTGAGATAATCAATGCTTCTTTCTCTCTTGGAAAGACTATTTCTGAAAAGGATATAGTATGCAAAAATTCTCAGATTATTGCCATCTAGATACGATTCTAAAAAGCATGCAATCATTGAAGCTAATGGTCTTTCGTCTCTATCTAGAAGTTCCCTAGTTGGAAAACTGAATATATTTGATCAGGAAAATTTGTCTAAACAAAAAGACAATCTGGCCTACAAAGCCATAAAAAGGGTTCCGACTCAATATTCGGAAAATTCAGAAGATCAGGAAGATTGAACTGCTGAAGATGAAGCTGAACTAAATCATCATTTGTCTCTTATTACTCAACGATTCAAGAAACTGTTAAGACATCGAAAAAGAGAATCACCTGTGTCAAAAGGAAAACATATTCCTTCACATAAACGTGAAGACACCTGGGATGATGATGATATTATTCCTCAATGCTACAAGTGTACAGGGTTCGGTCATATTTCTCCAGATTTTCCAACTAAGGACACACAGTGGAAAAGAAATGCTTACACTGCGCTTGATTATTGTCCTAATGAGAATGATCAAGTTGATGAGATAGATCATGTTGCAACCATTGCAGAAGTCTATGACTCTAAAATTCTTCCAACTCTAGATACTCAATAAGAGTTTACCCCTTCGATTTTCAAAGAAATATTTCCATGCAAAGGTAAAAGAACTCACCTTCTTGAATCTGACATCATTGAAATAAAATCATCGCTTGATCAACTCAAATAGAGTTTTCTGAATGATAAAGAAAAATTTAACAAGCGACTGAAGAAAATCGAGGTTACTCAATGCTCCGAAATGGTACAAGTATCTAAACTCATTCTCGATATTAAATGCTGTCAAGATGAAATACGGAAGTTAAAAACAGAAAATCAGAAACTGAGAGATAGACTCAATTGATTTGAAAAGTCATTACCTGGTATGATTGTATCAAGATACAAGGAGGTAAGGCTAAATAAATTTGTGGAATCTAAATCCAGAAAACGTAATACTTCTGGTGTTTGCTTCCTGTGCAAGCAAAGAGGGCATTATCAAAGGCAATTTCCTGAGTCTAAACAGAGAGAGAGACTGTATAAAACCGAAAAATCAAGATGTAAGTGTAAATCAAAGATCTCTTCTAAAAGGGAGAATAAGTTCTTCGAACATCATGATCTTACACCAAGATTAAAAGTTGAACCTAAAAGTTCAAACGTAATGTCTCCTCAACAATGTAAGAATGTTGAAATCTTCAAGGGAAGAAAATTCAACAACCAAAAAGTGAGAACCTAACTGGTTATCATGGATCCTTACTTGTTACCCTTAAAAGTATACATAAGGATATAGATGTAAATATTTGGATAAAAATATTTCTAAAAATTGATTTTTCGGTTAAGAATTTTATTGAAATAATATTCTCAAAGATTTTTGAGAAAAAGTTCTGGAACTTATTATAGGGAAGACCTCTTACTTCATTTTCATAGAGATTTGACAGAATGTCTACCTCTAGTTGCAACTATCGCAAAACCGAAAAGGTCTGGACTATATTGTTTCCTAACAAGAAACTTCGTCTTGAGTCTTCTAATGGCGATTCAGATTCATTTCCAGAACTTTAACAGGATGTTCCTAATGAAGAGATCTCTTCTCTCAATGATACTAAGTTACATGGATAATTAGAACCTGATGAGAAAAATAAAGTTATCTTTATTTTGGTCCAATCGAATAAAGCGATTGTATTTGTACAATCGGTTTAGCAAAGGGACTAAGGTGCTTAGTTGATTTTTGGTTTGCTAAACTGTTAGGGAAAATTGCTTCGGGCAATTTTTTCCTTGGTAACATATCAAAACAAAATTAGTTCGTAGTTTCGGTTTTGATATTGGTTATGAAAAATGGTGTGTGTAACCCTCGTGCTTAACTCTATAGGTTGCAAGTCTATTTTGATATTTGTAAGATCCTTTTCGGTTTGTCCTTTATTTCTTCGTTTCTTTGTCATTATGTGACAAAAAGGGGGAGAAATATGTGGAGTAAGCAAGTGATGCTGGCATTGATTTATATTGATTGGTATCACTAAGAAAAAGGACATTGGTGCTTAAACGTTTATCTAAAGAAAGAGCGAAAGCATAGACTAAGGGGGAGTAACATATCATTACAAAGGGAATAACAAAGACTGCGGACTGATAAAATCTACCTATCTTACCTTTAGGGGAAGTAATATTATTTGTTATTATAATGTCAACAGCGGCATTTGAGGATTGAATGTATACAGGTTATTGTGTTGTTGAATTCGGGAATCAAGCGTATGTGTAATAAATTCTTGTAATTTGTTTACCCATATGATGTAAAAGTTTTGTCACTAAAATTGACAAAGGGGGAGATTGTTAGAGCATAGCTCGGTTGAACCCACCAAGCGTTGGTATGTCAAGTTTGGTCGTCATATTTTAGTGAATCAAAACTCATTTAAAGAGTCGCTTGATTATGTACTAGAGTCAACTTCGTATAGGTTAGCTTGAAAGTATTAGGATATGATACATTACAAATATTGCGAAGACTTGAAGAAGTGAAGAAGTAAGAAGCTACAACGACAACATCATCCTTCCACTTGAGGTTAGTGATATTTGACTTGAACGATTTCATTCCCTAACGTATCTTTCAAGTCGTGCATATTGAAAACAAAATTGCGAAGCATGAACACTCTAGTTAGACATAGTATTAAGGAATACAATACGAGGTTTATTGCTTAACCATTAAACTTTATAGATAAGACATCGACATAATCGTTTAAATGCTATTGTGATGATGTATGGGTATGAGGTGAGGATTTCATCTTAGGAAACAATGTTTTACATGTGTTTTAAGGAAGTAAATTCATTAACTTGTTTGTGAATTGAAAAGGAAATCGCCAGGCGTTATTGGTATTGTTATTCATTGCATATCTTATGAACAACCAATATGTGTAATTAGTATAACCGCTCATGACTTGTTTATGTTCTTGGTAAAACTATTCACAAAGGCCTGACTTTTGTATTGGTATGACTTTTATTAGTGAAACCGATCTTAAGTAATCACCTGAGATGGTATGATCGATTTTGTGTTATTGGTAAGACCGACTCTGGGTAAAGGGGAACCGATCCTAGTAAGAGGTGCAACCTATCACAAAGGGAATCGATCCTTGTATGAGCTGCAACATGTTTTAGCAGAAAGGGGAACCGATCCTATGGACATGTGCAACACATTTTTAGGCAAAGGGGAAACGATCTTATGGGAATGTGCAACACATTCAAGTTAGATACCATATATATGTGCGTTGATGGTGGTTTTTAGCTTAGGGTTATAATTGTAAAACCTTGCATCTGATGTGACGTCACTCTGCAAAGAAACGGAGCCATGAGTATTAACCTCTCCACTGGCATATTTATTGAGCCATTCAATATATTTACATGAAATTTTTCCAGACTGGCGCATGTAGCAACCATCCCAGATGTTCTGTAAATTTCGGCGCCTTGCCTATATTCACTTAAGATAAGTTTCTTTGAATGCTTTCTATGCTATGTTCCCCGGATGAACCCTTAATGTTGGTATGGCATGCCAATTTGTGTTCACTCGTAGCAGAGTAGCAAGAATTTCCAAATATCAAGGATAAGGTCTTTGCATAAGGTATTCAATCAGAAAGCATGCTGCTCTCTGACAATGAACTCAAAAGAACTCTGTGTCAACACATAGAATTCAATCGATTACCCTGACTAATTTACAAAATTTAGGATTTTGCGCCTTTCCCAGTTATCAGACTTTTCTTGTCGAAATAAAGCCAAAGAAAACTAGGTAATTAATCCACCATGGATTAGTAGATGCAAAATCTTGCCCAGAATCAGAAAACACGGGACCACAAGATAAGAGCATCGTCAAAGAGAGGCGTGGCCATGCCTTAGGCCAGTTGGCGCCATTTGCCATTTTCCACCCCCCCATCCTAAACCGGCCCTACTTCCCTCGACCAATCAGGTCGCCTTAAAATCGCCACGCTCACACCAGTTGTGGATGGCCCCATACCTGCCGGCCCCAGTTTCCATCGACCAATCAGGTCGCTCTAAAGCCGCCACACTCACGCTGGAAGTGTGGCCACACCATGTTTGGCCGGCCTTCACTTTTTTCGACCAATCAGGTTGCTCTAAACCTGCCACAACTTTAAAAGAGGTGTCAAGATGTCTCCATACCATGTTGGCTTCCCGAAACTGCGCCAACATGCTAACGACATTCCAAACATGCCAAAAGCATGCCAATCGCACAAGCCAAACGGGCATGCCAAGTGCACGTGCCAAACATGCCACTTACTGCGTCAACATGCTAACGACATGCCAAACCTTCCAAAACACGCCAAACGTGCCAACGCGCCATAAATAGCTCCCTACGTGCTAACCTACCTCCTTTTCAGGGCCAACGCCATGATAAGCTCAAATTAGGGTTTTCTAGTCAGAAGCACGACCCTGCATTAACCAAAACCCTAATTTTCGCAACACGAACTATGCCACTTCGGCCCCACAACATGCCACGAGTCGTGTGGGGCCCAAGAAGCCCTAGGAATGGCGCCATATCATAGCCACCCACGACAACCCTTACTCTTGTGGACGTTTCCACTTTATGGCCTCGCCATAGTTCCTTTGGCATAGCTATGACACCGTTTTCACAAAAAGTGTCGCCATGCCGCGGCCGCATGCCACACGCACCAATTAGGGTTTCGACATGCCAAACCCCAACTTGGGCAAAGTTGCTACGCCAACCAAGCCAAGTAACGTTTCCCGGAGCGTTGGGATTGATGTGGAAACAAGGCCAATGTTGCCACGCCACATTTGGGTCTAACAACCAAAGTCTAGCGGCCATGGCTACGCCAGGCGCTAGTTCGTGCCACTGGCATGTGCCAACTATGTCAGTCACGCCACCATGCCACAGTCATGTTGCACGTGCTAAATAGAGTTGCGATGCGCCAAACCATAATTTAGCTAAAAGTTGTCATGCCAAATGGGTCCAGTGACTCTCCTAAGACCTCAAGATTAACTTAGCAACATGACCCATGTTACCAGAGCCATTATTTGGGTCTAACACCAATATGCCAAAACAGCTGCCACGGCTACGCCGCTGACATGCTTCTATGCCATGGCTCTGCCAGGCGCCACTTTTCTATACGACAAGATATGGCCATAATCAATGACCATCCTTCCTCATGAGATGCAATCTCAACCGTCCAAGTTCGTCGCTGAACTGACAGACTCGTGGCAAGCTTCAGGCGACCAACTGCCTAAATCTAGTGGCCATGGCTACGCCAGGCGCCATTTGCACCACCGTGCCACTGGAATGCACGAGCCATGCCAGCCATACCACATTTCCACTAGCATACACCAAAACGCCACTGCGCCATTATCAGGCGCAAGCACAAGGTAGCCATAATCAACGACTACCCTTCCTTATGAGATGCGATCTCAGCCATCGAAGTTCGCCACTGAACTAACAGACTCGTGGCAAGTTTTAGGCGACCGACCAAGACGAGCCTAATAGCATCACATGCTATTTTCCTAAGGCAAACCTTTTGATTTTAACTAGCCACACGTAGCAAATGCTACATGTTTTCCACAAAAACACTCGAGACATCAAATATGTCACAAACTGGGGGATACTCATCAGGGTATTGGTATGACGGTTTACAGCGTGCGGCGTGCAATACGCCCGTTATAAGAAAGTGTCATTAAGTAGGACAATTAATGGCGGCAAGAAGTAACGGATGTAAACGGATCCACTTCCTTCATCATGGAAGCATGGGTTTCTGACGGTTATAGTTACTCCATTCTTCCACCACTCAATCGTCTCCACTTCCTACGAGACCAGGGTACGTTGCAATATGACTTGTATAAATAGGCTTCACCTATTTCCACCCAAAAACAAGTTTTTGGTCGGCAACAACATATTATCCAGAAGTCACCAAGAACTGATAGCTTTTCACTCTGCAAGCCAATTCCACTTTATGATGCAAGTCACAAAACAAGCCACATCTTCAGAATCAACCATTCTGGTCTCAACACTCTCTTCGCTTCCCTCCCTAAGACCAACCTTTCCCCTTCACTTTGTGACTGAAGCAAGCCTGGAATGGCCATTTCTTGGTTTAGGCCAGGATTGTACAGATTGATCTCTCGAATCAAAAGTACTCCCGTGCAGTGCATTATTTAGGGTTTAGATTCGTTTCTCATCCACACACCCGAATTTACCAAAACCGACAGAAACAATTTTCACCCACGAACAATTGGCGACCACAGTGGGAGATTAATCTCTCGGTTGCAAATTCAACTCTCAATTCCATCATCCTACCAGTGAAACACAATGCTTTGAAGTGCATTGTCCAAAAAAGGTGGATTTAGGAGAATTACGTCTGGGGACTAGAGATTCTCCGCCTTACCGCGGACATAAAAATGTTCCACAGACAATAAAGAATGACTGGGGACTTCTCGCGGCAAGGAGGGCGTCACATAAAGACTCGGATTTACTCCCTGAAGATTCAGTTTTGGTGAAAGATCCTAAAGTGAGTAAATGTTCACACGACCTATTGTTTGGGTTTTCAGATTTACAGTGGAAGCCGATAACCCAATCATCCCAAGATTTCATATCTTTCCTTTTCTCATGCAACATTCACGGTTTCACAATTTTACCGAATGATTTTGCTACTTACATTCGCAATTCAGATTTTGACATATCAATTGATCAAAGGGCCATTATCCCAAAATAATCCAAAAACTCTTATAAGAAACAATCATCTATCAATCCAAAAACTAGAAAACCAAACCATAAACTAGGCGTTTTTTTTTTCCTTTAAAAAAAAAACCTAAAAAAAGGAAGTTCAGAAAATAAAAACATTCAAGGAAAATTGCCTAACAACGACTCATTCTTCTTGGAGAAAATGTCCTTCATGCTTTGAAGATCCGCACGTTTCAGCTTCAGCTCCTGGGACAACTTCTCAACTTCTGCCTCCTGTTGATTAATCAAATCCGCGGAAGGACCATCAATCGCTTCAGCCTGCAACCTTTGGATCTCAGAAAGACCTTCACAGAACCAGGAGACGTTGAACTCAAAGCCTACGCACATATCCCGGTGAAACTTCCAGCTCGAGATTATATCTCCGAAAACGGTATGTCCAGTCACGTTGCACATATCATGAATTGAAGAAAATGTTTCTTCCACCCGCTTAACCAACGCAAACCGGCTGGTGATCTTTTTGGTTGTTGCGATATGACCATACCTTTCCCATATTCTGGTATACAACTCTGCATACTTAGCTGGTGCACTGAAGCCTCCAATCAGCACATGATCTTCATGAGGAGTAAAAAATGGAGGGTCGAAAGTGGCGCCTGCAACTGATTCCGCGACCAACAGGGATTCCTTGGAAACAATCACACCTGCAACCGTGGGAGAGTTTTCCGTCATTTGAAAAGTAGCAGCGTCTTCACGACGATCAATCTTCATCTCCAGATTGCTAGCAGGTACAACTTTCATGGTTGGAGGCAATACCACATCTCCATCGCGACGAATCTTCATCTCAGGGTTATCTTCGATGGCTTCTTCCTGTGACAACACCGATTGAGTATCTATTCCGAATAAATGAATACTCTAAAAAAAGGGGTGTGGCAAACTCACCGACTCATTTGTGGCCCCACTGGAAGAAGACTCGCTATTGCATTCAGAAGTGCTCCTCTCACCACCGGATCTCGAACTTTCTTCCTCATCGGATTCTTCTTCAAGAGATTCAGTCTTGTCGCCTCCTTCCTCAAGAGACGCCGTCTTTTGGCCGTGGGCAAGTCTAACAAAGATATTCGATTTTTCAAGATCCTGAGTCAAAAAAAAAAGGAGTCAGTGACGAAATGGAAAATTTGTGCAATTCAGCCAAGTCAATGAGGGAATCATACACACCTGCGTGTTGAAAGAACTGAAAGTCACAAGAGCCGTCGAATCCTATTGGAAGCCACCTGCACGATTTTTCGACCTTTGCTCCTTTTTCTGGGGACTGTCTGCATCCGAGTTAGAAGATCTTCGCTTTCCCGAAGGAAGCCGTTTCAACAATTTATGCTTTGCTAGAATCGCAGAGGAAGGTTTTCCACGTGGCTTTGTCACAACATCTTGCACGAACTGATGAATGGTGAGAAACTCATCTTGCCAGAAGAAATTATATTTGAGAGTCGTCACAGGTTTTCGTTCTGAGAGCAGAAAGGGAAGACTTTTATCCGGTGCAAAGACGCTGTAATCAAGAATGGCGGGTAACAATTCATATGGAGCTGTCAGTGGGCGACGGAATGAGACTCCCTAATCAAAGCCCATATGTCGAGCAACCCTGTCAATGTTGTAAGAGACTATTCCACAAAATCCTCTGAAAAAAGATGGCACATACCCAGGTATGCAGCTTCGCAAGAACACATTTTCTCCAATGCTCATATTCTCGTCAGCAGAATGCAATATCATGTTCGGTGCATAAGCAAAAGTGTTTGGTTGAACTATGGAGGTGTGAACCGGAGCCCAGGGACGAAATTTAATTGCATGCGCGTTGTCAAGAAAGTCAATGATCTTTAAGCCAGCCCTTGGACGCCTATCCAACCAACGGAGTATCCTAGAGCCGCCATATGTATCAGGAAATAATGTTTTCGGGTTAGGAGCATAATGTTTGAAATGCTCCCACAACCATGCTTGGAGAAAGGCGACATGGATATACGAGTCTACTTTCATGTACCTATTAGAGACATACATGTCCTTTACCAAGTGATCCATATGGGTGTAAAAAGAGCCAAGAAACAAACTACCGATGGGAAGAGCAATGCCTTTCGCTAGTTTGATGAGCTTCTGCCTTATCTCCTTCTTGCCAGAACCATCGTCAAAAATGTCTCTGGATAGCCACATAACTAAAAATGCAAAAACATGGAGTGTATCATCCAGCACTTGATCCGACTCCGGCTCATCAGGGAACCACTCAGACACCCACCAGTTATAGAAGCACTTTTCCTCATAATTCTTTCGAACATATCATGTTGCTTTCGTAACCAAAGTGGCATGTATTTCTTCTTATTCCTCAGACAAGGCAATGTCAAGTTTCCCAATTATTGGAAGATGTTAGAGCATAGCTCGGTCAACCTCGCATGTGTTTCTATCTCAAGCATGTTTGTCAATGTTAGTGATCAAAACTATAAGTCTTGATTTCTAGCCTACATAGCTAAGTCTCGGACTAGGATAGAAAAGTGTAGTTGAGCTCAAGGACTTCATGGCGATTCATCATAAAACGACGAAGATCTATACAAGGAACCGTGGAACTTCATCAACAAAAAGGTATGTGGAGACTTGAACTTATCTATCACTCAAAAGTCTATCTCTTCTGTCTCCTACTTCTTATGAGACAAAAGTCGTATGCTATATAGACTAGATCATACACATTTGACATTTCGAGCTGAGCATTCACTGCTTATCTTTTATCTCGAAATCGTGTGTTGGTAAAGCGTTTCGCTTTGATCAAGTTTATCTTCACCTACTGACGAAAGTCATGAAAAGTTTCAATCACTTTGAGAATTGCTCTGACGTGAATCGGTCTGCGAATAACGGCTACATAGCGTCTTCTGAGAATGTCTCAATGATTGAAATGAGAGTTTAGATTACTTAACCATGTATTCCTTAAACCGAAGTTTTCGAACTTTGTTGATCAAGAAAAATCGGGAGGATTGTGGAATTGGCTTGCCAAGTCCGCGAACCCAGTCCGCGAACTGTCGGAAGTTCTCGACCGAGAATTTCTGCTGGGATTTTCTGAAACTCGTTTGTGTGCTTAGTCCGCGAACCCAATCCGCGAACTGGCAGAAGTTCTCTTTCCGAGAATTTTTGCTGAGTTTGGAAAACTCAACCGATTAACTTAAGTCCGCGAACTTGTTTGTGAACTTAATAGGTTATGATCTAAAGATGTGCTCTGAACATGAAACATTAAATTACTAAGGAATGATTTACGCAAACCATGGCTATAATGTTCATGAGCCGATTTAGTCGAATCGAATCATCTTTGTTTCAATTGTGTCTTTTGTAGTTACATAAGATCTCATAACAATTGAACAACTCTTTAACTAGTTCATTTGAGTCAATTGAAATAGTTATGGTGAAGAAGAACAAGGTTAATATGAAGTGCTCATATGGTTAACCTTTTGGGTTACTATGTTGAACCAACATACACGTACACGTTTGGGCATGGTTTTCATGAACCCAGTAAACGTCTACCCAAGTGTGTGTGACAAGCTAAGTTTTCGATCTAACGGTTGAGAAATATTAGCTTGAATCTAAATCAGGTTTTCATCTAACGGTGAATAAGGATTGCTTTGTAACTAAGGCAAAACCCTGATTTGAAGGCTATATAAATGAGACATCTAGCATTGTGAAAAACTGATCCCCACACGTCTGTATAGACTTCATTGGGATTGTGAAGCCAGACCGATAGTACTTTATCGTAGTTGTGTGATCTGATCTTGCATCTTCTATCGTACGAGTACAATCGATTGATTGGATTGAGATCGTGAGAGTTCTCCGATAGGAAAGATAAAAAAGTCACAAACATCCTCGTCTCACTGTTTGTGATTCCTCGAAAAACCGCCTGTGTAGTCAGGAAGGATTGTAGAGAGTTGATTGATTAATCTAGGATGTTCTTCGGGAATATAAGACCGGATTATCAATTGGTTCCTATTCACCTTGATTTTATATCAAAAGACTAAACAAAACCTAGGGTTTATCTGTGGGAGACAGATTTCTCCTTTTATAGACTTTTCTGTATGAGACAGATCTGTTTATTATCAAGTCTGTGATTTTGGTTTACAAAAACTCTTGGTTGTGGGTGAGATCAACTAAGGGAATCAAGTGCGCAGTATCCTGCTGGGATCAGAGGCGTAGAAGTACAACTGTACCATGGATCGGTGAGAGACTGATTGGGGTTCAACTATAGTCAAGTCCGAAGTTAGCTTGGAGTAGGCTAGTGTCTGTAGCGGCTTAATACAGTGTGTATTCAATCTGGACTAGGTCCCAGGGTTTTTCAGCATTTGCGGTTTCCTCGTTAACAAAACTTCTGGTGTCTGTGTTATTTCTTTTCCGCATTATATTTTTCATATAATTGAAATAATACAGGTTGTGCGTTAAAGATCATCAATTGGAAATCCAACCTTTGGTTGTTGATTAATATTGATTGATCCTTGGACATTGGTATTTGGTACCGTCCAAGTTATCTCTCTTTGATAAAGACTCGCAGATTTCCGTTTGCTTGAGTAAAGATCAAATCGAGACATTGAGATATAAACTCTTTGATATATCTTTTTATTGATTGAGTCTAATTGTCTAGTTGATTCTCATAAAAGTATATTGGAGTTTTTCCATACAGATTGATAAGCGAAATATTGGGTGGTGTTGTTAGACCCCCGCTTTTTCAATTGGTATCATAGCAGGCAAACACGTTAAAGACCTTATAAGTCTATGTTTGTAGCGATCTGATTATGGACGAGTCTATCTCTAATAACGTACCAGTTCAGAAATTACCATATGATTCTAAAAGCTTGGATTCACCTGAGAGAACTGTCACATCTAAGTCAATATCTAAACATTATCTTGATGTAAAAACTGTTGATTGGGAAACTCTCCTAGAAGAACAGTTGGATGAACTTTCTGATGAAGGTGATTCAGATATTGATAGAGATGTTGATGAGGAAGTCTCAGAGTATGTTAAGTTTTTGGATTCATGAAAAATGAAGAAGATTACAAATTCTCATGTCTCACCTCTTCTGATTCCTCTCTGTCGAGAAAACAAGAAATTGAGAAGATGTTACGCAGGTGTTTATTTTTCGAATCGTTCTTGCATATCGATCCTCAAGGATTCTGAGGAAAACCTACGTATGAAGTCACTTGAATGTGATAATCTTTATCAAAAGTACTTTTTGTTGGAAGAGAAATTTGCAGAGTCTGAAGCAAGGTTTAACTCCCAGCAAACAAGTTTTGACGACAGAGAAAGCGCTCGAGAAAAACGCCTTGAGGCTGATTTAGCTGCTGCTCTTGATAAAATCAAGATGTTGGAAGATGAATTGAAAAATTTCAATACTAGTTCAAGCAAATTAACCACTATGCTAGGAGCAAGTAAAAATCATCGTGATACATGAGGATTGAGCTATAACGGAATATATGCTCCAAGTACTAGCAAAGAGGTAAAATTTGTCAAGGCTAGTGATTCTACTCAACAAAAGGTTTCCACTGATGGAAAAAGTGAAATACCTTCTCCGGCAGTTAAGGTTCAAAAGAGCAAAGTATATCAACCTCCAAAACCAGCACACATGAATCCGGGTAAGAACGTTCCTTATATTTGTCATTATTGTGGAAACAAAGGTCACCTGGAAAGGAGATGTCGTTTTCGTATAAGGAATGAAAATATTCATGATATTCTTGTTTGGGTGTCAAAAGAAGTTGTTAAACCGGGATCATTTGTTAAGGCTAGCACTCTTGACATTACGGGTTGTAAACGTCCAACCTTTAGGCAAAGGAATCAGTGCTGTGATAATCCCAGATTTTCCTATAAACGTAATACAAAGCCTTTTCAAAATCGTAATGGTTATCAAAAGGATAACTTCGTAAAGACGAAGACAAGATCTGATGCTCCTAATTTGAGAAAGACTAACTTGCAAAAGAATAGTCAATCCAATTCTCTTCCGAAAATTTTTAAAGAGAGTAATGGGAAGAAGGTTTCGGTCGTTCCTAAACGCACTCAAAAGCGGATACCAAAGAAAGTCAATGATGGTTTGAGTGTGAAAAGGAATGATCTCCCAGAAAGTTCCATGACTATGGAGAAAGCATTATCTATGATGCTGAAACTTAAAGAGTTCTTTGGGAAGATGGATTTGGATGTGAAAGGTTCTAAAAGTGATCTCTTTCATGATAATCCAAAGGTCACTTGTGGTGAGCAAGACTTTGTTCACCCCAACACAACTTGATTGTGTTGGAAGTGCATCCTCAACAAGGAATGCCCTGCTTTGTATACGGTGAGGGAAGCACAAGAATTGGGGCACACAGATTATGTTCGGTAATGCGGTAGAATTCGATTGGATTCATCTAAAAAGGTATGTCTATAAACTTTAGCAAGATTTGTACTTTCATTTGCTTAGAATACTTATAATAATCTTGCTTATCATTCATTTCTACCTAACTTGATCTGTGTTTAAGGTTCTTAAATGTTTAGGTTTGAAAATAATAGTTCGGGATGTTTGGACTACATGGTACACATACCAAGTATGCATAACATCATTCAAAATCAAAATCCAGGGGTTTAAGTTTGCAAACCCGTATGCATACTTGACGTCGATATTCGGTAAACTTGTTTTGGCCGTAACTTCTTCGCCCGAACTCAAATTTAACTCATTCTTTTTGCATTCTCTTCCTTATTGAATTCCCTTCAAAATGGGGATGAGAATTGTTGAATTTGTATGAGTTAATATTTGTCTTTTTCCTGTCTCTCGTTTTTTAGTGTTTGCTCCGTTTCGTTGCACTTGTTCTATTCTCTTGGACTTGGGCACTGGGACTCTTGGATAAATCCTATTCTAAGTTATTTTGTGGCTGTTACAAGAGTGATTTTGGTGAATAACAAAGAAGGAAGTTCGAGAATGGGTAGTAGTTCACATTGCTATATATTCTTGAGTGTTCACAATCATCTCATGTGAACTATGCTGCATAGTCGTCAAGGACTTTGTATGTTCTTCTTTGTTAAGGAAATCTTTGTATACGCTTTTGGTAACCACTCTTGGTATAAATCCGTGCGAAAAAGATTGATTCTACCTTCTAAGGGCAAAGATTATTATTGCAGTATTAATCTGTTTTGAAGTATTGCAATATTTTTATGGGATATGTATTGTTTGCATCCGTGAACTTGAAGGTCCCATATGTGTCAAAAGTAAAGTCGTTCATAAATTGATATTCGTATTGATGAAAGGACGAATGGACTTTTGACAATTACAAAAGTTATGCCTATGCAGTCATATATTTGATGGAAAATAGGATAAAATCTTTTGTTTGACAAGGATAAAGTCTATTATGTCGTTATGATGGAAAATAGAATAGATCCTTGTATGTTATCCACGGTATTGATCTTCATTGATCCATTTTGTTATGTTTTACCGTGAAGGCTCCATTGTGTGTCTTATGTTGAGCACGATACAACTAAGTCGATTTTTCTTATTGGCTTTGTTGGTTGTTCCATAAGATGCTATATGTTGAGCATTAGAAACTAAATTAATCAACTAGTTTGGTTATTTAGTTAGTAATCCATAAGTCTTCTTTCTTATGTTGAGTACATGTACGGTTAAGGTTGTCATATTCTATGATGAACTTACTCGGGGTTCCATAAGTTCTCTTATGTTGAGCCAAAATAATTAAATTGATTACTTCGGTGATTAGTTTGGTTGTTTGAATTCCAATTAGATTAATTATAGGTTCTCTTGTAATTAATCTAGTTGAGTTTTCATATATTCCACAAGTTCTTGTGTTGAGTATATGAAAGGCTACACTATCATGTTCTTTGGTTAATGTAGTAATATATTCCGTAAGATTTTCCTTATGTTGAGTATTTGAACGGTTAAGTTAGTAATCTACGTATGATTGACTTAGTCGTAGCTCCGTGAGTTTACTTATGTTGAGCACTTTCAATTAAATTTATCACTTTTGTGGTTTGATTTAGTTGCGTATTCCAATTGAATTAATCATGGGTTTACTTGTGGTTAATTTGGTTGAGCTTTGGATATAGAAAATCATCCCTGTGGTTTTTGGTGTCCAATAAAAAATCCTTCTTTTCTTTCAAAATTAAGGTCGCTCTTGTTGTTCTCTCGGGAATGACATCAAATGGGGGAGATTTCTTTTGAACTTGTGCTTAATGGTAATATCTTGCGGGGAGTGCGGCTGTGGAATTTTATAGGGGTTATCTTGTATCTTAAAACTCCTTGATGAATGTTGTTAGCTTCGGCTATTAGATTGCATCTAAATTAAGTTGGTATGTATTTTTCTTTTGGTCATGAAATGTCTCTTGTGGAAATTTCATTATGATCCCATTCTTGTACCTTTGCCAATTTTATTGACAAAAAGGGAGAGAAATATTGTAGTTCACACTACAAATACATATGGTTTTCGGATCATTGTGTAAGGGGGAGTGGTTTACATGATCGAGATGGAGTATTGACTAAGGAGGAGTGATACATATCACCGTAGTATTATTGTTAAAGTCGTGATACAGTTGGACTTTGATGTTATATAATAATATTATGACACTGTATAATAATGATCGAGAATCTCGATTTCTCTCATTGTTATAGCTACGGATCTTCAACAACGATGGTGCTAAACTTACAACCTTTGGGATCATTGGAGTACTTGGAAGGACGAAGATTTCAAGGAACGTTGAAGATTAGACTATGGAATAGGAGCCACTAAAGTTTATCTTTTTTGTATTCCATATGTATTAATAGTTTTGTCACTAAAATTGACAAAGGGGAGATTTTTAGAGCATAGCTCGGTCAACCTCGCATGCGTTGCTATCTCAAGCATGTTTGTCAATGTTAGTGATCAAAACTATAAGTCCTGATTTCTAGCCTACATAGCTAAGTCTCGGACTAGGATAGAACAGTGTAGTTGAGCTCAAGGACTTCATGGCGATTCATCATACAACGACGAAGATCTATACAAGGAACCGTGGAACTTCATCAACAAAAAGGTATATGGAGACTTGAACTTATCTATCACTCAAAAATCTATCTCTTCTATCTCCTACTTCTTATGAGACAAAAGTCGTATGCTATATAGACTAGATCATACACATTTGACATTTCGAGCTGAGCATTCATTGCTTATCTTTTATCTCGAAATCGTGTGTTGGTAAAGCGTTTCGCTTTGATCAAGTTTATCTTCACCTAGTGACGAAAGTCATGAAAAGTTTCAATCACTTTGAGAATTGCTCTGACGTGAATCGGTCTGTGAATAACGGCTACATAACGTCCTCTGAGAATGTCTAAATGATTGAAATGAGAGTTTAGATTATATAACCATGTATTCCTTGAACCGAAGTTTTCGAACTTTGTTGATCAAGAAAAATAGGGAGGATTGTGGAATTGGCTTGCCAAGTCCGCGAACTGTCGGAAGTTCTCGACCGAGAATTTCTGCTGGGATTTTCCGAAACTCGTTTGTGTGTTAGTCCGCGAACTCAGTCCGCGAACAGGCGGAAGTTCTCTTTCCGAGAATTTCTGTTGAGTTTGGAAAACTCAACCTATTAACTTAAGTCCGCGAACTTGTTTATGAACTTAATAGGTTATGATCTAAAGATGTGCTCTGAACATGAGACATTAAATTACTAAGAATGCTTTATGCAAACCGTGGCTATAATGTTCATGAGCCGATTCAGTGGAATTGAATCATCTTTGTTTCAATAATGTCTTATGTAGTTACATAAGATCTCATAGCAATTGAACAACTCTTTAACTAGTTCATTGGAGTCAATTGAACTAGTTATGGTGAAGAAGAACAAGGTTAATATGAAATGCTCATATAGTTAACCTTTTGGGTTACTATGTTGAACCAACATACACGTACATGTTTGGGTATGGTTTTCACGAACCCAGTAAACGTCTACCCAAGTGTATGTGACAAGGTAAGTTTTCGATCTAACGGTTGATAAATATTAACTTGAATCTAAATCAGGTTTTCATCTAACGGTGAATAAGGATTGCTTTGTAACTTAGGAAAAACCCTGATTTGAAGGCTATATAAAGGAGACATCTAGCATTGTGCAAAACTAATCCCCACACGTTTGTGTGCTACTAGTACGCCCGCTAGAGTTGATCTCCATTAACCTTTGATTTTCTTCTATAAAATCAGGTTAACGACTTAAAGACTTCATTGGGATTATGAAGCCAGACCGATACTACTTTATCGTAGTTGTGTGATCTAATCTTGCATCTTCTATCGTCCGAGTAGAATCGATTGATTGGATTGAGATCATGAGAGTTCTCCGATAGGCAAGATAAAGAAATCACAAACATCTTCGTCTCACTGTTTGTGATTCCTCGACAAACCGCCTGTGTAGTCAGGAAGGATTGTAGAGAGGTGATTGATTAATCTAGGCTGTTCTTCGGGAATATAAGACCAGATTATCAATTGGTTCCTGTTCACCTTGATTTTATATCAAAATACGAAACAAAACCTTGAGTTTATCTGTGGGAGACAGATTTATCCTTTTATAGACTTTTCTGTATGAGACAGATCTGTTTATTATCAAGTCTGTGATTTTGGTTTACAACAACTCTTGGTTGTGGGTGAGATCAACTAAGGGAATCAAGTGCGCAGTATCCTGCTGGGATCAGAGGCGTAGAAGTACAACTGTACCTTGGATCAGTGGGATACTGATTGGGGTTCAACTATAGTCCAGTCCGAAGTTAGCTTGGAGTAGGCTAGTGTCTGTAGCGGCTTAATATAGTGTGTATTCAATTTGGACTAGGTCCCGGGGTTTTTCTGCATTTGCGGTTTCCTCGTTAACAAAACTTTTGGTATCTGTGTTATTTCTTTTCCGCATTATATTTTTTATATAATTGAAATAATACATGTTGTGTGTTAAAGATCATCAATTGGAAATCCAACATTTGGTTGTTGATTGATATTGATTGATCCTTGGACATTGGTCTTTGGTACCGTCCAAGTTATCTCTCTTTGATAAAGACTCATAGATTTCCATTTGCTTGAGTAAAGATCAAATCGAGAGATTGAGATATAAACTCTTTGATATATCATTTTATTGATTGAGTCAAACTGTCTAGTTGATTCTCATAAAAAGTATATTGGAGTTTGTCCATACAGATTGCTAAGCGAAATATTGGGTGGTGTTGTTAGACCCCCGGTTTTTCAATTGGTATCAGAGCAGGCAAACACGTTAAAGACCTTATAAGTCTGTGTTTGTAGCGATCTGATTATGGACGAGTCTATCTCTAATAACGTACCAGTTCAGAAATTACCAATTGATTCTAATAGCTTGGATTCACCTGAGAGAACTGTCACATCTAAGTCAATATCTAAACATTATCTTGATGTAAAAACTGTTGATTGGGAAACTCTCCTAGAAGAACAGTTGGATGAACTTTCTAATGAAGGTGATTCAGATATTGATAGAGATGTTGATGAGGAAGTCTCTGGGTATGTTAAGTTTTTGGATTCATGGAAAATGAAGAAGATTATAACTTCTCATGTCTCACCTCTTATGATTCCTCTCTGTCGAGAAAACAAGAAATTGAGAAGATGTTACGCAGGTGTTTATTTTTCGAATCGTTCTTGCGAATTGATCCTCAAGGATTCTGAGGAAAACCTACGCATGAAATCACTTGAATGTGATAATATTTATCAAAAGTACTTTTTGTAGGAAGAGAAATTTGCAGAGTCTGAAGCAAGGTTTAACTCCCTGCAAACAAGTTTTGACGACAAAGAAAGCGCTCGAGAAAAATGCCTTGAGGCTGATTTAGCTGCTGCTCTTGATAAAATCAAGATGTTGGAAGATGACTTGAAAAAGTTCAATACTAGTTCAAGCAAATTAACCACTATGCTAGGAGCAAGTAAAAATCATCGTGATACACGAGGATTGGGCTATAAGGGAATAGATGCTCCAAGTACTAGCAAAGAGGTAAAATTTGTCAAGGCTAGTGATTCTTCTCAACAAAAGGTTTCCACTGATGGCAAAAGTGATATACCTTCTCCGGAAGTTAAGGTTCAAAAGAGCAAAGTATATCAATCTCCAAAACCAGCACACATGAATCCGGGTAAGAACGTTCCTTATATTTGTCATTATTGTGGAAACAAAGGTCACCTGGAAAGGAGACGTCGTTTTCGAATAAGGAATGAAAAACTTCATGATATTCTTGTTTAGATGTCAAAAGAAGTTATTAAACCAGGATCATATGTTAAGGTTAACACTCTTGACATTACGGGTTGTAAACGTCCAACCTTTAGGCAAAAGAATCAGTGCTGTGATAATCCCAGATTTTCCTATAAACGTCATACGAAGCCTTTTCACAATCGTCATGGTTATCAAAAGAATAACTTCGTAAAGACGAAGACAAGATCTGATGCTCCTAATTGGAGAAAGAGTAACTTGCAAAAGAATAGTCAATCCAATTCTCTTCCGGAAAATCTTGAAGAGAGTAATGGGAAGAAGATTTCGGTCGTTCCTAAACGCACTCAAAAGTGGATACCAAAGAAAGTCAATGATGGTTTGAGTGTGAAAAGGAATGATCTCCCAGAAAGTTCCATGACTATGGAGAAAGCAGTATCCATGATGCTGGAACTTAAAGAGTTCTTTGGGAAGATGGATTTGGATGTGAAAGGTTCTAAAAGTGATATCTTTCATGATAATCCAAAGGTCACTTGTGGTGAGCAAGACTTTGTTCACCCCAACGCAACTTGATTGTGTTGGAAGTGCATCCTCACCAAGCAATGCCCTGCTTTGTATACAAGGAGGGAAGCACAAGAATTGGGGCACACAAATTATGTTCGTTAAGGCGGTATAATTCGATTGGATTCATCTAAAAAGGTATGTCTATAAACTTTAGCAAGATTTGTACTTTTATTTGCTTAGAATACTTATAATAATCTTGCTTATCGTTCATTTCTACCTAACTTGATCTGTGTTTAAGGTTCTTAAATGTTTAGGTTTGAAAATAATAGTTCGGGATGTTTGGACTACATGGTACACATACCAAGTATGCATAGCATCATTCAAAATCAAAATCCAGGGGTTTAAGTTTGCAAACCCGTATGCATACTTGACGTCGATATTCGGTAAACTTGTTTTGGCCGTAACTTCTTCGTCCGAACTCGGATTTACCTCATTCTTTTTGCATTCTCTTCTTTATTGAATTCCTTCAAAATGGAGATGGTAATTGTTGAATTTGGATGAGTTAATATTGGTCTTTGTCCTGTCTCTTGTTTTTTAGTGTTTGCTCCGTTTCGTTGCACTTGTTCTATTCTCTTGGACTTGGGCACTGGAATTCTTGGAGAAATCCTATTCTAAGCTATTTTGTAGATGTTACAAGAGTGATGTTGGTGAATCACAAAGAAGGAAGTTCGAGAATGGGTAGTAGTTCACATTGCTATATATTCTTGAGTGTTCACAATCATCTCATGTGAACTATGGTGCATAGTCGTTAATGACTTTGTATGTTCTTCTTTGTTAAGGAAATATTTGTATACGCTTTTGGTAACCACTCTTGGTATAAATCCGTGCGAAAAAGATTGATTCTACCTTCTAAGGGCAAAGATTATTATTGCAGTATTAATCTGTTTTGAAGTATTGCAATATTTTTATGGGATATGTATTGTTTGCGTCCGTGAACTTGAAGGTCCCATATGTGTCAAAAGTAAAGTCATTCATAAATTGATATTCGTATTGATGAAAGGACGAATGGACTTTTGACAATTAAAAAATTTATGCCTATGCAGTCATATATTTGATGGAAAATAGGATAAAATCTTTTGTTTGACAAGGATAAAGTCTATTATGTCGTTATGATGGAAAATAGAATAGATCCTTGTATGCTATCCACGGTATTGATCTTCATTGATCCATTTTGTTATGTTTTACTGTGAAGGCTCCATTGTGTGTCTTATGTTGAGCACGATACAACTAAGTCGATTTTCTTATTGGATTTATTGGTTGTTCCATAAGATCCTATATGTTGAGCATTAGAAACTAAATTAATCAACTAGTTTGGTTATTTAGTTAGTACTCCATAAGTCTTCTTTCTTATGTTGAGTACATGTGCGGTTAAGGTTGTCATATTCTATGATGAACTTAGTCGGGGTTCCATAAGTTCTCTTATGTTGAGCCAAAATAATTAAATTGATTACTTCGGTGATTAGTTTAGTTGTTTGTATTCCAATTAGATTAATTATAGGTTCTCTTGTTATTAATCTAGTTGAGTTTTCATATATTCCACAAGTTCTTGTGTTGAGTATATGAAAGGCTACACTATCATGTTCTTTGGTTAATGTAGTAATATATTTCGTAAGGTTTTCCTTATGTTGAGTATTTGAACGGTTAAGTTAGTCATCTCCGTATGATTGACTTAGTCGTAGCTCCGTGAGTTTACTTATGTTGAGCACTTTCAATTAAATTGATCACTTTTGTGGTTTGATTTAGTTGCGCATTCCAATTGAATTAATCATGGGTTTACTTGTGTTTAATTTGGTTGATCTTTGGATATAGAAAATCATTCCTATGGTTTTTGGTGTCCAATAAAAAATCCTTCTTTTCTTTCGAAATTAAGGTCGCTCTTGTTGTTCTCTCGGGAATGACATCAAATGGGGGAAAGTTCTTTTGAACTTGTGCTTAATGGTAATATCTTGCGGGGAGTGCGGTTGTGGAATTTTATAGAGGTTATATTGTATCTTAAAACTCCTTGATGAATACTGTTAGCTTCGGCTATTATATTGCATCTAAATTAAGTTGGTATGTATTTTTCTTTTGGTCATGAAAATTTCATTATGATCCCATTCTTGTACCTTTGCCAATTTTATTGACAAAAAGGGGGAGAAATATTGTAGTTCACACTACAAATACATATGGTTTTCGGATCATTGTGTAAGGGGGAGTGGTTTCCATGATCGAGATAGAGTATTGACTAAAGGGGAGTGATACATATCACCATAGTATTATTGTTAAAGTCGTGATACAATTGGAATTTTATGTTATATAATAATAATACTATGACACTTGTAGATGGTGGATTTTCGACAAGGGCTAAAATCGTAAACTCATAATTATACGAAGCTCTGATCCAGCAATCAGACGTGAGTATTGAGACACGGGTCTCTCATCGAATTCTCAACGGGGAGTACTTTCTCTCAGAGTACATGTAGATATGTAGTCTCACGACTGGACAACGGCATATCTCATGAATACTGAACACTTTCAGTAATTATTTCTATATAGTATCACGAGATGGACGGCTCCTAGACAGCTTGCGCTGCTAGTATAGAGCGATAACGTCTTCAGGAACAAACAACGAGTTTACCCTGACTATATAAAGGATATGACTTACCGACAAGCTCATATCGGGATAATTAATGCTCCTAGACAACTTGCTCTGCTAGTATAGAGCCACAAAGTTAATTATTCCTAATTAAGATTAATTCTGCCGTGACATTCACTACTGAATTCCCAGAATAATCTATTATTGCTCATATTCCATGGTTGAATCCACGACTGGTCCCATGGAATGAAAATAACAATTACTCCTATTCCATGGTCGAATCCACGACTGGTCCCATGGAATGGAAATAAACAATTGTTCTGATTCTATGATCGAATCCACAGCTTGATCTCATAGAATAGCAATAACTATATTATCTCATTACTCCGATTTCATGATCGAATCCACAACTGGTCTCATAAATGGTAATAGATAAATCTTAATTACTCAGATTCTATGGTCGAATCTACGATCCCATGAAATGATAATGCTCACTTTATTATTCTGAATTCGTAGTCGAATCCTCAGCTGATCTTATGAATTAATAATAAACATCTTATTACTTAGTTTTGTGAATTATTCTCCACCGAATTCCACAATTAGTAATAAATAATCAACAATCGGGCGTCTGAGCTACCTCTAAGTAAGCCCCGATTCAAATGGTGAAGGTGTATTCAACGACGATACACTAACAGTCACTGCACGAACGAGTATTTCAAAATACAACGAAACGATGAACCTATGCAAAATAGGGAAGAAAATAATAAATAATTAAAAATATTGACCAGGATGCTGGGAGCACGGACACACGACCGACCGACCGTGTCGTGGTCAATCCCACGCCAGTTTTATATTTTGAATGCATTTTTATTATTTTCCATGATTTGATGAAAATTCTCTCATTTTATCAAATCTCCTTCGTCTCGAGGAAACTCCTCGGTTTCATGGTATTTTCATAAATTCGTAAAAAATAATATAAAATTAAGGAAAGAAGTGTGGGGCGTGACCG
The DNA here is from genome assembly GCF_003573695.1 of Papaver somniferum. Classification (NCBI taxonomy): domain Eukaryota; kingdom Viridiplantae; phylum Streptophyta; class Magnoliopsida; order Ranunculales; family Papaveraceae; genus Papaver; species Papaver somniferum. Next base: position 82,209,822 of record NC_039367.1, on the reverse strand, counting down.
TGGGCCAACCGGCCATGCCTTGGTCCCAGCCGGCCCCACACCTCACGGTTCCTCATTATTTTATTATTATTATTATTTCTCTAACTTCATGAAAAAACTCCTTGATTTCATGGTATTTTGCACAAATCATCAAATAATAAATAAAATTATGAAAACTTGTGGGACCGGGCCACTAGCCGGCCGGCCATGCCCTAGCCGGTCCCACACGCCCCTTGTTTTATTATTTTATTTTATTTTTCCTTGAATTCATCAAATTCCTTGATTTCATGATATTTATCTCAAATTAGGAAAAATTCTCTCAAATCATGAAAAATACTTAAAAAAAATAAAAAAATTATGAAAACTCGTGGGACCGGGCCACTAGACGGCCGGCCACGCCCCCACGGTCCCACACGCCCGTGTTTTTATTATTTTAATATTTTTTGCTTCCTTGAACTCATGAAAACTCCTTCAATTCATGGAAACTCCCTAAATTCATCAAATTTCTTAAAATTCATGAATTCTTCATAAAATCATCAAAAATATTATAAAATTAAGGAAAATGGCACCACGGGACCGTAGTCACGACCGGCCGACCATGCCTTGGCCTCGGCGGTCCCACGCCTCCTTATTCTTTATTTTATAATTATTTTCCATCATCTCATGGTGTTTTCCTCAGTTTCGTCGAAACCCTAATTTTGGCATATTTTCTCGAATGGATGCTCAATTGCACGCCAGAAAATATCAAAATTCTCAGGACTGAGACGCGGACGCCTTGGGGACACGAGTGTTGTAATATTTCGATTGCGGTAAATAAAGATTCGTTGCTCGGACTTGAAAATATTTTTAAAACAAAAATATATACAAAATTTGTCACAGGATCAAGAGATACTAGGACTCAGGATTCCACCAATTCTCATACTCATGCGAATCAACTATTAATTCTAGACAATTATAGCTTATAATGATAACAAATATCGACTCTTTTCTTTGCGAAAAATAGATTTTGTAAAGTATTAGATGTAAATCATAAGCATGATGCATCAAGAATCTCATGGATTAAGCATACATCATCAGACAAAATCACAAATAATCAATAAAAATCATAATTCCATTCATAATAGTGCAAATAGTCATAAAAGAATTAAATAAAAATTACTCATGCATAAAGAATGGTTTCTTCCATCATCCCAGTATTGGGGTTTAGCTATTCATATTAATCATACACTCAATTGACTAACATACCACGAGACGTCAATCGTGTCACTTTGGGGGGATATCACTTAGGGTTTTGTTCTGGCGGTCTACGGCACGTGTGTTCAAACACACGATGAAATGTGAGCAAGTCGTGCAATCAGTTGAAGGAATTCACGAGGTAGTGGGTGGAAAATCGACCAAGTCTCCACACGTTGAGCAACTGGTTTCAAACACGATCTCCACTTCCCCACTCCTTGATTCCATCAACTGTCACACTTCATGGGGTCATGGTGTCTAAAATTCCAGCAATATAAATAAGTCTCTGAATCATGATTGAGGGATCAACATCAACAGTATCATCAATCTCACGTCTCATCGACAACACGAGATCATTAACTCATCAATTGAGCAACTACTCTCAATTGAGCAATTTCAATCATTCAGAGCTTATCATATTCAGAATTCACACACCCACAATCTTTGATTACCGTTGATTCCACACATTTCCCAGCTTCCCTCCTACAGATCAACCCATCCTCTCTTGTGACCGAATTTACTCTGGAACGGTCATTGTCTTGATTTAGGCCGGAGTACTACAGATTGATCTCACGAATCTAAAGCACCCCCTTTGTAGCGGTGCATATGTGTGAGGTTTAACATTTCGATCGGTTTGAGGAGTCTCCTCCGTACTGTCGTCTCCTCAATTTCTTAAAAACCAGCAAATCATTTTTCCACATCTACAGATTGGCGACCACAGTGGGAGATTAATCTCTCGGTTGCAATCTAACAATTTCACAAGATGGTTGATCTTAGGACTAATTCAACTAATTCAGATCAGAATATTTCAAACGGCAACATTCCTCATGTTACACCTGGCGGCATGGAAGGAAGAGGTATCCCGACTTTGGCAGAGTTGGCTCAAATCCTAGAGGTCCATACCAGGAACATGGACCTGATGAAGAAGACGATGAACCACATCCTCGACTTTCTCATCAGATTAACATCCGAGTTAGGAGGTATCTCCGCTCCATAAGCCTCAACACCGGGGACTGAAGCGTCATCTGATCCTCAAATCAACAACTTCACCACATACGAGAAGCCGGTGGAACAAGAGGTCACACATTTGATCGAAAATCTATGTGAACTCCTACACTTCTCCAGGGATCAGAGCACAGACACATTTTCAGCACTCAAACAGATATCATCCAGCGTGCAGATAACGCCACCAATACCACCAGTTGAAGAAGTCTCCCTAGTGCCTGGGCATTCGATCGACAATATCTCTTTTGGAGAAGAAGATCGCATGACGGATGAAGGACACAACCGAGCGTTGTATGTCACTGGTTTCATCAAAGGAACCAAATTTAGAAGAGCTCTTGTCGACACCAGTGCTTCCACCAACATTTTCACTATGAAGACTCTCAGGATGGCCAGATTGCCACAAGGTAAAATCGTTCGCTATCCCATCCTAATGACAGGATTTAAAGGAAGTCAAAGCCATACATATGGATATGCATACATAGATTTGAGGGTGGGGCCGATTCGATCGAAAGCAAAGTTTCATGTGATCGAGCAAGAACCTGACTACCACATAATACTGGGACGCCCATGGCTCCATGATAACAAGGTGGTTCCTTCAACATACCATCAATGCATGAAGGCTCTGCTCGACAACAAGATCGTTCGCATTCCGGCTTCATCATCTCCTTATGCTCCCGTCTATGATACTGAGTTCCTTGAATCTCAAAAAGGCGTCCCGGAACCTCCAAGCAGGATTCGCAGTACTCCACTTCCAAGCTGGAAGACTATCGAGAAGGCTGATAACGATCCGTCATCCTCAGCTGCTAAAATGATCAAGTCACCTACTACACTAAAACGCCATAATGATCAAGTCTCAACTCCAGGGTCAAACTTCACGACCGATCGAGATGTAGAAGGGAGAGTCATTTATCGCCGACGGAAAGATTAGCAATTAATCGGGAGAACGATGAAAAGTCTCCCCACCATGAAGAATCGTGTCAGAGTGAGCTATCACTTGAAGAAGAAGTCCAGGATGCCCCACGACAACTACAGGACGACACTGACTCTACCACTGACGATCTTGAAACAATCAACATTGGGACTGAAGACGATCCAAGGCCAATCCTGATCAGTTCAGCACTATCACCAGAGGAGCGGACCGAGCTGATAAAATTATTGAAAGAATATCAAGATGTCTTCGCCTGGACGTACGAAAAATGCCGGGTCTGGATGACAAACTCGTCACCCATCACCTGCACATCGTCCCTGGTTCCAAAGCTGTCAAACAACCGCCCAGACAATTTAGACACGAAGTCGAGGAGCAAATCAAGGTCGAAATCCAGAAACTGTTGGCAGCAGGGTTCATCAAGCCTATTCTTCATCCAACGTGGCTAGCAAATGTGGTACCTGTTAAGAAGAAAAATGGTCAAATCAGATGTTGTGTCGACTTCAGGAACTTGAATAAATGTTGTCCAAAGGATGATTTTCCTCTACCCAACATTGACATGCTCGTCGATGCAACCAGTGGTCACGGTATGTTCTCATTCATGGACGGCTATAGTGGGTACAACCAGATCAAGATGTATGAACATGACGCCAACAAGACTGCGTTCCGTACTCCCATTGGGAATTTTCACTACACTGTGATGCCCTTTGGATTAAAGAATGATGGTGCCACCTATCAACGAGCCATGACTGCCATATTCCACGACATGATGCACAAGCAAGTAGAAGACTATGTTGATGATGTGGTGGTAAAATCGAAGACTCGAGCATCTCATCTCGAAGTTCTAAGGCAGGTGTTTGAAAGATGCAGAGAATACAAATTAAAAATGAATCCTTTAAAGTGCGCATTCGGAGTTTCTTCCGGAAAATTCTTAGGATTCCTGGTCACGGCTGAAGGGATCAAAGTCGACCCAGACAAGGCAAAAGCTATTACCACCATGCCTCCTCCACGTACCGTGAAGGAACTACAGAGCTTTATGGGCAAGGTAAATTATATTCGACGCTTCATTCCTGGATTAGCTCAACTCATTGCTTCGTTCACACCTCTGCTGAAGAAAGGAGCAAGCTTCACCTGGACAGTTGTTCAACAAGAAGCTTTCCATAAAATACAACAGATATTATTGTCACCGGCCGTCATGAGGTCTCCAGTGCAGGGACGACCTCTGATTCTTTACACAGCCTCCAGTGACGTCGCCATCGGCGCACTCCTCGCTCAGGAAGACGACGAAGGCGTCGAACGACCGATTTACTACTTCAGCCGCACAATGAGAGATGCTCAACTCCGATATCCAAAGGCCGAAAGGGCATGCCTGGCATTGGTACATGCAATCCAGAAGTTCAGACATTACTTACTATCTAACAGGGTCGTACTCATCTCCAAAGCTGATCCCATAAAGTTCTTGCTATCAAAGCCAGCCTTGATAGGGAGACCAGCGAAGTGGCTACTCCAGATGTCAGAATTTGACATAGCTTGCACGCCACCTAAAGCCATCAAAGGTCAAGCGGTCGCAGACTTGCTCGCTGCTTTTCCAGGGGAAGACACAACAACACTACATGAAGAAGTGCCCGGCGAATTCCCAGACATCTTGGTCATCAAGGAAGAAACATGGCTTCTATACTTTGATGGATCTGCCACCCCTAGTAGTGACACCGGAGGAGCGGCATAGTACTGGTGTCTCCATCTGGTGAAGTTTTCTCACATTCGTTCAAGTTAGATTTCCACTGCACCAACAACTCAGCAGAATATGAAGCCTTCCTATTAGGATTATCCTTGGCCAAGCAAGCAGGAGCAACACACCTTGAGATAAGGGGGATTCAAAATTATTGGTCAACCAGATGAATGGAACGTATTCTCTCAAGGAAATCACACTTGCTCCATTCAGAACCGAAGCTCAGCGACTGTTGACCTATTTTGCTGACGCAACGATCGTCCATACTGGACGGACTAACAATAGGCATGCTGATTGCCTAGCAACTCTCGCCTCCAAGCTGCAATTTGAAGGAGCAGAGAAAACGATCACTGTACAGAGGCGTACCGTATCTTCAACTTGGCTCACTCAGATAGAAGACATTCCAGCAAACGATTGGCGAGCACCCATCATTCATGAATTGAGCAGCTCTGTTTCAGAAGGCCAAGTCAGCCTCAAAGAATTGAAGAACTACTTCTTGCTCCATGGAGGACTATACTATCGAAACCCTGATGGATCTCTATCACGATGTCTTGGGAGCAACGAAGCGGAAGAACAACTCAAGCGCATACATGAAGAAATCTGCGGGCAAACGTTAGTGGTAACACTTTACAGAAAGCTTCAAAGAATGGGATACTACTGGCCATCCATGGAAACTCAGTCAAGAGCTTTACAAGGATCTTGTCCTGATTGCCAAACACCTCCTCATCACCTGGAGGTTTTGACAGTCCACCACACTGGGGACTGGAAGGAGCCTTACATCAAATACCTCCGGGATAACGAACTACCACTGGAAAAGAAGCAAGCAGTCAAACTCATTCAGAAAGCTAAGAGATTCGTCTATCTCGATGGGATCTTATACCGCAAAAGCTTTGGTGGGAATTTACTGAGGTGCTTAGCCGAACATGAAATCCCTACAATCCTGAAGGAAGTACATGATGGAGAACATCAAGGAAAGAGGAAACTATTTCTTCAAATTCATGAGAAATATTATTGGCCAACCATGGAAGATGATGCAGCCGCACACGTTCAGAGGTGTCACCAATGCCAAACCCATGGTAATCTCATCCACACTCCTTGTCTCCCGTTGAATTCTGTGAATAGTCCGTGGCCTTTCTACAGCTGGGGACTAGATATCATTGGGAAGATCAATCCAGCATCTTCAAAACAACATGAATACATCATCACTGCGACAGAGTACTTCACCAAGTGGGTCGAAGCTATTCCTCTTCGAAGCACCACTGGAGTTACGATTGCCGCCTTCATCAAAGAGCACATAATATGCAGATTCGGAGTTCCTAAGCATATCATCACAGATAACGGAACTCCTTTTGCCAATCAAGATGTTGAGAAGCTGCTCAATAAATATGGGATCAAACAAATCTTCTCCACGCCTTACTATCCACAAGGAAATGGTCAAGCAGAAAGTACCAACAAGACTTTGATCAGGATTATCAGTCGGACGATTCATGACAATCCTCGATCATGGCATGAAATTACCCATGGCTCTATGGGCTTACAGAACTGCACCAAGGAGCTCGATCGGTACTTCGCCATATTCCCTTGTCTATGGAGCCGACGCCATACTTCCAGCAGAAATCAAAGTTCCCTCAGCCAGGATTGCAGCATCCAGTGGTGTACAATGGGATGAGGCTGAAATCTCCAGATCAAGAATCGCTGAGCTAGATATGCTTGAATCAAGGAGAACCAAGGTGGAAAAATATGTGGAAGCTTACAAACAGAGGATCTCCAGAGCCTACAACAAAATGGTAAGACCTCGAACATTTCAAGTAGGAGATTTGGTATTAAAGACGGCAAAGCACATTCAACAAGACATGTCTCCTAAGTTCTCTCCTAAATGGGAAGGGTATGTTGTTATCAAAGCAGTGTCTAGCGGATACTACAAAATTTTAGCAATCAATGGAGGAAAGGAAGGAAACATTATCAATTGCAAATGACTCAAAGCTTATTATGCCTGATCCACGAAACAAACTACCTCTTCATCATTTCAAGCATTTTCAAAAATATAATTTCATTCCTCTAAAGAGCATGCGAATGCTCCTTTGTTCATTAAACATTTCATAAATGAGCAAAATTCGTTCATACCATGATCAACTGTTTCACCTAACTACAAACTCAGATTTATTCAAAAAACAACAACCACAAATGCTCACTCAGAGTAAACTATCCAGCAACGGATAATCCCTGTAAGAAGCCTCGTCAATCTTCTTCTGAAAAATCTTAGTCTTTGCCTTCAAGTCTTCGACCGCTTTCTCAACCCTTGCTGACTCCAGATCCAGTATCCTCTCCTTATCCAGTAAAGCGGCATTCATGGAAATTGCATCGGCATCCTCTGCCGCCTTATGAACCTTGATTATCTCAAGACGACGATGGAGCCATCTTACATTGAATCGCAATATCTCACAATTCGATATCATTTCATCCCATTTTGTGCAGTTCATGATTTTTGACGTCTCGCAAATGCATCTGGTTCATTTCCTCGATGATCGGCAATAGCCCCGCTACCGTGGTTAAAAGAGTTGGAAGAAAACCTTTCCACACTTCTGTGGTAGCAATGTGACCATACCTCTTCCAAATCTTGGTGTACAGAGGCGCATGACATTTGGGAATCACGAATCCACCTACCACTTCATTGTCTGGGAAGGTATTAATCAATGGAGCTTCGAATAAGAGTCCAGCGGTTGGGTATTCACGAACATGGACACTGTCTCCAGTCTCCACGGATCCTGCAGAATCTTCACATGCCTGGTTGCTGCTTTCCTCAACCTCAACCACGGTCACGGACTTTCCACTCTTTCTTTCTAGCATCGACGACGACACGGACATCCGCCTATGATGAAACGAAGGAGTGTTAATCCCGGGACTCAGTACAATCTCAAGAGTCATAGGTTTACTTACAGACGATCCAGCTTCAGCACGAGCCGATCCATACCGGGAGGAGCTCTAACAGTCCGCTTAGGCCTTGCATTATGAGGAGTAGCATTCTTCTTACAGTCCTACGACAAATCATTCTCTTGTGATCAACAATCTCGATCGAACAGAGACAAGAAAGGAGAAGAAAGAAGTGTACAACTTACTGAGATAGACGTTGCTATTTCACGCTTCGACTGAAGATCATCTTGAGAAGAAATGCTATTGCTCGACATGACGGCAAGGAGGTAGGATCAAAACTTCTCTGCACGATGAAACTGACTCAGGAATGGAAGAAATATTTGCGTGGATCATAGATTTGGAGTCTTGAAGATATATATATCAGGCGATAGTCATCACTCGCGAATAGTCAATTCAGTTATGAGTTTCACTAAAACCCTAGGCTTTAAAGATCAATACTGAATACGCAGAGGAAAATAACGCACTGGGGACTGACCATCACGGGTCAAAGGATAGGCCACGCGGCCTTGTACACGTCATGAATTCTCAGCCGTGTGTTATGTTATTTCTCATGAAAATCGACAAGTCATGATGAATTGGGTATATGGACATTGGTCCATGTCATGGATTAGAAGAAATCGATGTTAACAAAATGTTCATCATTCAGAAGAAAAAATTGAAGTAAAGTCATTTAAACAGTCAAAGAAAGATATCCACTATGAAGACTAAAATGGAATGCTCTAACGTTTAAAGAAGATGGAAGTAAACTACTCGTCGGACTCATCCGAATTGTCAGATTCATCGTCACTATCCTTCTCCGAATCATCTTCTTTAGAGTCACTGTCAGAATCATTGGTGAAGTCCGGTGGACGGAATATAATATCATCATCATCTGAATCCGAGTCATCTTCTGCTGCAGCTTCAGCTTCAATTTTCTTCATCATCCTCTGATGCTCTCTTTCATATCAATTAGGCTTAATGTAATGCTCGGATGGTTCCCATGTTATCTCTTCTTCAGAAGCATCAGCATCAGAAGGCATTCCATCCAAGAATCAACGCTTCTCCTCAACCCTCTGTCTCTTACGCCGGGTGCGATATTTCTCATGTTGACGGGCATCCTCCTTTTTGTCTTCAGCTCCTCTTTTCTTGAGTTCAGATAAAGAGACTCTTCACTTACCCAAGGGAACATTAGGCTTCACCCCTTCATGGGAAACCCTAGCCTTTGATTTCTCTACAGGAGCGTCTGAATCCTCATCAGAAGAGCCATAGGAAGAAGAGGAATACCAGTAATCGTAATTGCTGTTGTTGTTGGTCAACATTTTCTAGAACCGGAAGATCAAAGATTACTACTATGTAAACAAACCAACATCAGCAAAAAAGGTAACTCTGAACTCTTACCTCTTTACAATTCTACTAATGGTAGTAGTTATGCCGTAAGAGTTAACACGATAAAGTTAGTTCGTTTCCTAAAATCTGCGATAATGAACGAGACTTTATTAATTTCCGAAACTGATTTTTCATGAAATCACAGACACAATTTTCATAATGTGAATATTCACACAACTGACCTATGAAGTTCATAACAATACAATATTCTATCATAAATATATTGTCTATCTTCGAAGAATTCTCAAAACCCACGTTTTGATTTTTCGGAAAAAAAAACAACAATTAATGCAACTCGTATACATAAATTCTCAAGGATTTTATCTAATGAAAACAAATTCATGCAAATAAAATATACCATCATATTTTACACAATATATGTCACGGCTGCATATAAAAAAAAAACTATTTTTCCTTCGTATCGTCGTTATTTGTCTTTAAAACGAAGGTTTATTTCAAAATACTGTGAAAGCTCACATCTCATACATATGATAAATTTTTGTATTTACATGAAAGCTCATAAGCAAAATTTTATCACTGGACACAAGTTCATCATATGAATTTTCTTGCGAGTCGTCGTAATTTGTCTTTAAAACGAAGGATTATTTCGATTTCGTGAAAATTTACTCCTTTTATGATAAAACCGTGGTACACATGAAAGATCATACACTAAGTTTTATCACTGGACCTAAGTTCATATATTAAAAAAAAATCTCTCCTAAATCAGGGATTATAGTTAGTTTTCAAAACTAATGATCGAATGAACATACGTTTTCAAAAGCGAGGGTTTTTTATAAAACTCATACCAATATATACACACATGTATATGGTTTCATCATGAACATGAAAAACTCATGAAGGTCACAACATCAGCAAACATCAAAAAAAAAAAACAAAAAACGCACGCACCTGGTCGGCCGGAAGTTGGCTGGCGGCAACGACGACTGGTGGCGGCGACGATCAGGTGGCGGCGCAACTTCAAGCTTCTCTGCTGGCGTGAAGGAGGAGAGGTGATGGAGAGCTGGACGTGGAAAAATTAAAAAAAAAAAGGATTAATTCCTTTTATACATTTTTTTTTATTTCCAAAACCTAATTTTCCAAGGATTTCCTTATTGGGCCCGACCCGCGAATCCTAACCGACCACGGACTCGTCGTCCAAACCAGCGGTTCAACACCAATTTGTGCTTATCAAACGACGCTCCAATCATGACATCGAAGCCTTCGTCAAGTCCTGGTTTGCTCATGCTCTCTAAATCCGGTAACGTCTCAACTTACGACTAAGTTCAATTACTGGTATTATTATTTATGGCCGGAAAATCACCATTTAATGCTGACTGAGGAACACAGCTTTCCTCAGTAAGCAGGGAACTTAATGTAGATGGTGGATTTTCGACAAGGGTTAAAATCATAAACTTATAATTATACGAAGCTCTGATCCAGCAATCAGACGTGAGTATTGAGACACGAGTCTCTCATCGAATTCTCAACGGGGAGTACTTTCTCTCCGAGAACATGTAGATATGTAGTCTCACGACTGGACAAATAAATATCTCATGAATACTGAACACTTTCAGTGATTATTTCTGTATAGTATCACGAGATGGACGGCTCCTAGACAGCTTTCTCTGCTAGTATAGAGCGATAACGTCTTCAGGAACAAATAACGAGTTTACCCTGACTATATAAAGGATATGACTTACCGACAAGCTCATATCAGGATAATTAATGCTCCTAGACAGCTTGCTCTGCTATTATAGGGCTACAAAGTTAATTATTCCTAATTAAGATTAATTCTGCCGCGACATTCACTACTGAATTCCCAGAATAATCTATTATTGCTCCTATTCCATGGTCGAATCCATGTATGGTCCCATGGAATGGCAATAAAAATTGATCCTATTCCATGGTCGAATCCACGACTAGTCCCATGGAATGTCAATAAACAATTGTTCTGATTCTATGATCGAATCCACGACTTGATCTCATAGAATATCAATAACTATATTATCTCATTACTCCGATTTCATGATCGAATCCACAACTGGTATCATAAATGGTAATAGATAAATCTTAATTACTCCGATTCTATGGTCAAATCTACGATCCCATGGAATGATAAATGTTCACTTTATTATTCTGAATTCGTAGTCGAATCCTCAGCTGATCTTATGAATTAATAATAAACATCTTATTACTCAGTTTTGTGAATTATTCTCCACCGAGTTCCACAAGTAATAAATAATCAACAACCGGACGTCTGAGCTACCTCTAAGTAAGCCCCGATTCAAATGGTGAAGGTGTATTCAATGACGATACACTAACAGTCACCGCACGAACGAGTATTTCAAAATACAACGAAACGATGAACCTATGCAAAATAGGGAAGAAAATAATAAATAATTAAAAATATTGACCAGGGTGCTGGGAGCACGGACACACGACCGACCGACCGTGTCGTGGTCAATCCCACGCCAGTTTTATATTTTGAATGCATTTTTATTATTTTCCATGATTTGATGAAAATTCTCTCATTTTATCAAATCTCCTTCGTCTCGAGGAAACTCCTCGGTTTCATGGTATTTTCATAAATTCGTAAAAAATAATATAAAATTAAGAAAAGAAGTGTGGGGCGTGACCGTTGGCCAACCGGACAGGCCTTGGTCCCAGCCGGCCCCACATCTCACGGATCCTCATTATTTTATTATTATTATTATTTCTCTAATTTCATGAAAAAACTCCTTGATTTCATGGTATTTTGCACAAATCATCAAATAATAAATAAATTATGAAAACTTGTGGGACCGGGCCACTAGCCGGCCGGCCATGCCCTAGCCTGTCCCACACGCCCCTTGTTTTATTATTTTATTTTATTTTTCCTTGAATTCATCAAATTCCTTGATTTCATGGTATTTCTCTCAAATTAGGAAAAATTCCCTCAAATCATGAAAAATACTTAAAAAAATATAAAAAATTATGAAAGCTTGTGGGACCAGGCCCCTAGCCGGCCGGCCACGCCCCCACGGTCCCACACGCCCGTGTTTTTATTATTTTAATATTTTTTGCTTCCTTGAACTCATGAAAACTCCTTCAATTCATGGAAACTCCCTAAATTCATCAAATTTCTTAAAATTCATGAACTCTTCATAAAATCATAAAAAATATTATAAAATTAAGGAAAATATACTACGGGACCGTGGTCACGACCGGCCGACCATGCCTTGGCCTCGGCGGTCCCACGCCTCCTTATTCCTTATTTTATAATTATTTTCCATCATCTCATGGTGTTTTCCTCAGTTTCGTCTAAACCCTAATTTTGGCATATTTTCTCGAATGGATGCTCAATGCACGCCAGAAAATATCAAAATTCTCAGGAATCAGAAGTGGACGCCTTGCGGACACGAGCACGCTATCTTGACCGACCAAGATTGGCTCTTTGGCTTACAGAAGCCGGTCCCATCAAGTTTCACAGTTTTGACCTAATTTGCACGTATTAGGTCCAAGACTCTTCCAAACACTTTGGATTTTCATGAAGTGATCATCAGGCGGTCACGTTACTACCCAGGGCCGATTTCATGACCCCATGGTCGGTCCCACACTCCGTCATAATTAATTAGGTTTTCTCACCTAAGCCTCAGACGAGCATTTTCGAATAAATGATTAAACCAGCATTTAATCATTCTTTCACCAACAAATCGTCAACTTTTCAGGAGTTCTTTGTATTTGCTCACGTGAGCATATGGACACTACATGGTTGATCCACGGTCCCATGTAGTCGCTCTCTCCTTTGTCCCATGGTTAAACTTCTGACGAACCATGAATTGATCATCAATTGATCAAATTAGGATTTCTGAATCCAAGGATCATCATTCCATATTCCAACCTTAATAATTTTACGACGACCTCATGGTCATTAATTTTATTAATTATGCTCGGTTCAACGACCAGTATTCTAATTAATTTTTTTGGTACGCTGCCAATAATCCATCAGATGAGCAACACATGCTCAGACGATCAAATATTCAACAATTCATCACATGATCAACACTTGCTCAGATGATAAATATTTTCTCGAACCAAGGAATATTGGTTCAACAATCAATATTCAACGATCCATCGAATGAGCAATACTTGCTCATTTCATCGTGAGAACTATACCTCTGTCTCATGACATGTTCAATTCATGAGTTTCAGAACATCATGTTCAACTCAGCAACTACATGGACTCATCGTCCCATCAAACCACGAAGTCATCAATTGACTAACATACCACGAGACGTCAATCGTGTCACTTTGGGGAGATATCACTTAGGGTTTTGGGTCTGGCGGTCTACGGCACGTGTATTCAAACACATGATGGAATGTGAGCAAGTCGTGCAATCAGTTGAAGGTATTCACGAGGTAGTGGGTGGAAAATCGACCAAGTATCCACACGTTAAGCAACTGGTTTCAAACACGATCTCCACTTCCCCACTTTTTGATTCCATCAACTGTCACACTTCATGGGGTCAATGGTGTCTAAAATTCCAGCAATATAAATAAGTCTCTGAATCATGATTGAGGGATCAACATCAACAGTATCATCAATCTCACGTTTCATCGAAAACACGAGATCATCAACTCATCAATTGAGCAACTACTCTAAATTGAGCAATTTCAATCATTCAGAGCTTATCATATTCAGAATTCACACACCTACAATCTTTGATTACCATTGATTCCATACATTTCCCAGCTTCCCTCCTACAGATCAACCCATCCTCTCTTGTGACCGAATTTACTCTGGAACGGTCATCGTATTGATTTAGGCCGGAGTACTACATATTGATCTCTCAAATATAAAGCACCCCCTTTGCAGGGTTGCATCTGTGTGAGGTTTAACATTTCGCTCGGTTTGAGGAGTCTCCTCCGTACGTTCGTCTCCTCAATTCCTTAAAAACAAGCAAATCGTTTTTCCCCATCTACAACACTGTATAATAATGATCGAGAATCTCGATTTCTCTCATTGTTAAAGCTACGGATCTTCAACAACGATGGTGCTAAACTTACAACCTTTGGGATCATTGGAGTACTTGGAAGGACGAAGATTTCAAGGAACGTTGAAGATTAGACTATGGAATATGAGCCACTAAAGTTTATCTTTTTTGTATTCCATATGTATTAATAGTTTTGTCACTAAAATTAACAAAGGGGGAGATTGTTAGAGCATAGCTCGGTCAACCTCGCATGCGTTGCTATCTCAAGCATGTTTATCAATGTTAGTGAACTATAAGTCTTGATTTCTAGCCTACATAGCTAAGTCTCGGACTAGGATAAAAAAGTGTAGTTGAGCTCAAGGACTTCATGGCGATTCATCATACAACGACGAAGATCTATACAAGGAACCGTGGAACTTCATCAACAAAAAGGTATGTGGAGACTTGAACTTATCTATCACTCAAAACTCTATCTTTTCTATCTCCTACTTCTTATGAGACAAAAGTCGTATGCTATATAGACTAGATCATACACATTTGACATTTCGAGCTGAGCATTCATTGCTTATCTTTTATCTCGAAATCGTGTGTTGGTAAAGCGTTTCGCTTTGATCAAGTTTATCTTCACCTAGTGACGAAAGTCATGAAAAGTTTCAATCACTTTGAGAATTGCTCTGACGTAAATCGGTCTGTGAATAACGGATACATAGCGTCCTCTGAGAATGTCTCAATGATTGAAATGAGTGTTTAGATTACATAACCATGTATTCCTTGAACCGAAGTTTTCGAACTTTGTTGATCAAGAGAAATCGGGAGGATTGTGGAATTGGCTTGCCAAGTCCGCAGAATCAGTCCGCGAACTGTCGGAAGTTCTCGACCGAGAATTTCTACTGGGATTTTCCGAAACTCGTTTGTGTGCTTACTCCGCGGACTCAGTCCGCGAACTGGCGGAAGTTCTCTTTCCGAGAATTTCTGCTGAGTTTGGAAAACTCAACCGATTAACTTAAGTCTGCGAACTTGTTTGTAAACTTAAGAGGTTATGATCTAAAGATGTGATCTGAACATGAGACATTAAATTACTAAGGAATGTTTTATGCAAACCGTGGCTATAATGTTCATGAGCCGATTCAGTAGAATCGAATCATCTTTGTTTCAATTGTGTCTTGTGTAGTTACATAAGATCTCATATCAATTGAACAACACTTTAACTAGTTCATTTGAGTCAATTGAACTAGTTATGGTGAAGAAGAACAAGGTTAATATGAAATTCTCATATGGTTAACCTTTTGGGTTACTACGTTGAACCAACATACACGTACACGCTTGGGCATGGTTTTCACGAACCCAGTAAACGTCTACCCAAGTGTGTGTGACAAGCTAAGTTTTCGATCTAACGGTTGAGAAATATTAGCTTGAATCTAAATCAGGTTTTCATCTAACGATGAATAAGGATTGCTTTGTAACTAAGGCAAAACCCTGATTTTAAGGCTATATAAAGGAGACATCTAGCATTGTGCAAAACTAATCCCCACACGTCTGTGTGCTACTAGTTCGCCCGCTAGAGTCGATCTCCATTAACCTTTGATTTTCTTCTCTAAAACCAGGTTGACGACTTAAAGACTTCACTGGGATTGTGAAGACAGACCGATAATACTTTATCATAGTTGTGTGATCTGATCTTGCATCTTCTATCGTACGAGTACAATCAATTGATTGGCTTGAGATAGTGAGAGTTCTCCGATAGGAAAGATAAAGAAGTCACAAACATCTTCGTCTCACTGTTTGTGATTCCTCGACAAACCGCCTGTGTAGTCAGGAAGGATTGTAGAGAGGTGATTGATTAATCTAGGTTGTTCTTCTGGAATATAAAACCGGATTATAAATTGGTTCATGTTCACCTTGATTTTATATCAAAAAACGGAACAAAACCTAGGGTTTATCTTTGGGAGACAGATTTATCCTTTTATAGACTTTTCTATGTGAGACAGATTTGTTTATTATCAAGTCTGTGATTTTGGGTTACAACAACTCTTGGTTGTGGGTGAGATCAGCTAAGGGAATCAAGTGCGCAGTATCCTGCTGGGATCAGAGGCGTAGGAGTACAACTGTACCTTGGATCGGTGGGAGACTGATTGGGGTTCAACTATAGTCCAGTCCGAAGTTAGCTTGGAGTAGGCTAGTGATTGTTGCGGCTTAATACAGTGTGTATTCAATCTGGACTAGGTCCCGGGGTTTTACTGCATTTGTGGTTTCTTCGTTAACAAAACTTCTGGTGTCTGTGTTATTTCTTTTCCGCGTTATATTTTTTATATAATTGAAATAATATAGGTTGTGCGTTAAAGATCATCAATTGGAAATCCAATCTTTGGTTTTTGATTGATATTGATTGATCCTTGGACATTGGTCTTTAGTATCGTCCAAGTTATCTCTCTTTGATAAAGACTCGCAGATTTCCATTTGCTTGAGTAAAGATCAAATCGAGAGATTGAGATATAAACTCTTTGATATATCTTTTTATTTATTGAGTCTAACTGTCTAGTTGATTCTCATAAAAAGTATATTGGAGTTTGTCCATACAGATTGCTAAGCGAAATATTGGGTGGTGTTGTTAGACCCCCGCTTTTTCAATTGGTATCAGAGCACGCAAACACGTTAAAGACCTTATAAGTCTGTGTTTGTAACGTACCAGTTCAGAAATTACCAGATGATTCTAAAAGCTTGGATTCACCTGAGAAAACTGTCACATCTAAGTCAATATCTAAACATTCTCTTGATGTAAAAACTGTTGATTGGGAAACTCTCCTAGAAGAACAGTTGGATGAACTTTCTAATGAAGGTGATTCAGATATTGATAGAGATGTTGATGAGGAAGTCTCAGAGTATGTTAAGTTTTTGGATTCATGGAAAATAAAGAAGATTACAACTTCTCATGTCTCACCTCTTCTGATTCCTCTTTGTTGAGAAAGCAAGAAATTGAGAAGATGTTACGCAGGTGTTTATTTTTCGAATCGTTCTTGCATATCGATCCTCAAGGATTTTGAGTAAAACCTACGTATGAATTCACTTGAATGTGATAATCTTTATCAAAAGTACTTTTTGTTGGAAGAGAAATTTGCAGAGTCTGAAGCAAGGTTTAACTCCCAGCAAACAAGTTTTGACGACAGAGAAAGCGCTCGAGAAAAACGCCTTGAGGTTGATTTAGCTGCTGCTCTTGATAAAATCAAGATGTTGGAAGATGACTTGAAAAAGTTCAATACTAGTTCAAGCAAATTAACCACTATGCTAGGAGCAAGTAAAAATCATCGTGATACACGAGGATTGGGCTATAAGGGAATAAATGCTCCAAGTACTAGCAAAGAGGTAAAATTTGTCAAGGATAGTGATTCTTCTCAACAAAAGGTTTCCACTGATGGCAAAAGTGAAATACCTTCTCCGGCAGTTAAGGTTCAAAAGACAAAGTATATCAACCTCCAAAACCAGAACACATGAATCCGGGTAAGAACGTTCCTTATATTTGTCATTATTGTGGAAACAAAGGTCACCTGGAAAGGAGATGTCGTTTTCGTATAAGGAATGAAAAACTTCATGATATTCTTGTTTGGGTGTCAAAATAAGTTTTTAAACCGGGATCATATGTTAAGGCTAGCACTCTTGACATTACGGGTTGTAAACGTCCAACCTTTAGGCAAAGGAATCAGTGCTGTGATAATCCTAAATTTGTCTATAAACGTCATATGAATCCTTTTCACAATCGTAATGGTTATCAAAAGGATAACTTCGTAAAGACGAAGACAAGATCTGATGCTCCCAATTGGAGAAAGACTAACTTGCAAAAGAATAGTCAATCCAATTCTTTTCAGGAAATCTTGAAGAGAGTAATGAGAAGAAGGTTTCGGTCGTTCCTAAATGCACTCAAAAGTGGATACCAAAGAAAGTCAATGATGGTTTGAGTGTGAAAAGGAATGATCTCCCAGAAAGTTCCATGATTATGGAGAAATCTGTATCCATGATGCTGGAACTTAAAGAGTTCTTTGAAAAGATGGATTTGGATGTGAAAGGTTCTAAAAGTGATCTCTTTCATGATACTCCAAAGGTCACTTGTGGTGAGCAAGACTTTGTTCACCCCAACGCAACTTGATTGTGTTGGAAGTGCATCCTCACCAAGGAATGCCCTGCTTTGTATACGGGGAGGGAAGCAAAAGAATTGGGGCACAGATTATGTTCGGTAAGGCGGTAGAATTTGATTGGATTCATCTAAAAAGGTATGTCTATAAACTTGAGGAAGATTTGTACTTTTATTTGCTTAGAATATTAATAATATTGCTTATCGTTCATTTCTACCTAACTTGATCTGTGTTTAAGGTTCTTAAATGTTTAGGTTTGAAAATAATAGTTCGGGATGTTTGGACTACATGGTACACATACCAAGTATGCATAACATCATTCAAAATCAAAATCCAGGGGTTTAAGTTCGCAAACCCGTATGCATACTTGACGTCGATATTCGGTAAACTTGTTTTGGCCGTAACCTCTTCGTCCGAACTCGGATTTACCTCATTCTTTTTGTATTCTCTTCCTTATTGAATTCCCTTCAAAATGGGGATGAGAATTGTTGAATTTGGATGAGTTAATATTGGTATTTGTCCTGTCTCTTGTTTTTTAGTGTTTGCTCCGTTTCGTTGCACTTGTTCTATTCTCTTGGACTTGGGCACTGAGATTCTTGGAGAAATCCTATTCTAAGCTATTTTGTGGCTGTTACAAGAGTGATTTCGGTGAATCACAAAGAAGGAAGTTCGAGAATGGGTAGTAGTTCACATTGCTATATATTCTTGAGTGTTCACAATCATCTCATGTGAACTATGGTGCATAGTCGTCAATGACTTTGTATGTTCTTCTTTGTTAAGTAAATCTTTTTATATGCTTTTGGTAACCACTCTTTTTATAAATCCGTGCGAAAAAGATTGATTCTACCTTCTAAGGGCAAAGATTATTATTGCAGTATTAATCTGTTTTGAAGTATTGCAATATTTTTGTGGGATATGTATTGTTTGCGTCCGTGAACTTGAAGGTCCCATATGTGTCAAAAGTAAAGTCGTTCATAAATTGATATTCGTATTGATGAAAGGACGAACGGACTTTTGACAATTACAAAAGTTATGCCTATGCAGTCATATATTTGATAGAAAATAGGATAAAATCTTTTGTTTGACAAGGATAAAGTCTATTATGTCGTTATGATGGAAAATACAATAGATCCTTGTATGTTATCCACGGTATTGATCTTCATTGATCCATTTTGTTATGTTTTACCGTGAAGGCTCCATTGTGTGTCTTATGTTGAGCACGATACAACTAAGTCGATTTTTCTTGTTGGCTTTGTTGGTTGTTCCATAAGATGCTATATGTTGAGCATTAGAAACTAAATTAATCAACTAGTTTGGTTATTTAGTTAGTACTCCATAAGTCTTCTTTCTTATGTTGAGTACATGTACGGTTAAAGTTGTCATATTCTATGATGAACTTAGTCGGGGTTCCATAAGTTCTCTTATGTTGAGCCCAAAATAATTAAATTGATTACTTCGGTGATTAGTTTGGTTGTTTGTATTCCAATTAGATTAATTATAGGTTATCTTGTAATTAATCTAGTTGAGTTTTCATATATTCCACAAGTTCTTGTGTTGAGTATATGAAAGGCTACATTATCATGTTCTTTGGTTAATGTAGTAATATATTCTGTAAGGTTTTCCTTATGTTGAGTATTTGAACGGTTAAGTTAGTCATCTCCGTATGATTGACTTAGTCGTAGCTCCGTGAGTTTACTTATGTTGAGAACTTTCAATTAAATTGATCACTTTTGTGGCTTGATTTAGTTGCGTATTCCAATTGAATTAATCATGGGTTTATTGTGGTTAATTTGGTTGAGCGTTGGATATAGAAAATCATTCCTATGGTTTTTGGTGTCCAATAAAAAATCCTTATTTTCTTTTGAAATTAAGGTCGCTCTTGTTGTTCTCTCGGGAATGACATCAAATGGGGGAGAGTTCTTTTGAACTTGTGCTTAATGGTAATATCTTGCGGGGAGTGCGTCTGTGGAATTTTATAGAGGTTATCTTGTATCTTAAAACTCCGTGATGAATGTTGTTAGCTTCGGCTATTAGATTGCATCTAAATTAAGTTGGTATGTATTTTTCTTTTGGGCATGAAATGTCTCTTGTGGAAATTTCATTATGATCCCATTCTTGTACCCTTGATAATTTTATTGACAAAAAGGGGGAGAAATATTGTAGTTCACACTACAAATACATATGGTTTTCGGATCATTGTGTAAGGGGGAGTGGTTTCCATGATCAAGATGGAGTATTGACTAAGGGGGAGTGATACATATCACCGTAGTATTATTGTTAAAGTCGTGATACAATTGGACTTTGATGTTATATAATAATACTATGACACTGTATAATAATGATCGAGAATCTCAATTTCTCTTATTGTTATAGCTACGGATCTTCAACAACGATGGTGCTAAACTTACAACCTTTGGGATCATTGGAGTACTTGGAAGGACGAAGATTTCAAGGAATGTTGAAAATTAGACTATGGAATAGGAGCCACCAAAGTTTATCTTTTTTGTATTCCATATGTATTAATAGTTTTGTCACTAAAATTGACAAAGGGGGAGATTGTTAGAGCATAGCTCGGTCAACCTCGCATGCGTTTCTATCTCAAGCATGTTTGTCAATGTTAGTGATCAAAACTATAAGTCTTGATTTCTAGCCTACATAGCTAAGTCTCGGACTAGGATAGAAAAGTGTAGTTGAGCTCAAGGACTTCATGGCGATTCATCATACAACGACGAAGATCAATACAAGGAATCGTGGAACTTCATCAACAGAAAGGTATGTGGAGACTTGAACTTATCTATCACTCAAAAGTCTATCTCTTCTATCTCCTACTTCTTATGAGACAAAAGTCGTATGCTATATAGACTAGTTCATACACATTTGACATTTCGAGATGAGCATTCATTGCTTATCTTTTATCTTGAAATCGTGTGTTGGTAAAGCGTTTCGCTTTGATCAAGTTTATCTTCACCTAGTAACGAAAGTCATGAAAAGTTTTAATCACTTTGAGAATTGCTATGACGTGAATCGGTCTGTGAATAACGGCTACATAGCGTCCTCTGAGAATGTCTCAATGATTTAAATGAGAGTTTAGATTACATAACCATGTATTCCTTGAACCGAATTTTCGAACTTTGTTGATCAAGAGAAATCAGGAGGATTGTGGAATTGGCTTTCCAAGTCCGTGAAACCAGTTCGCAGACTCAGCCCGCGAACTTTCGGAAGTTCTTGACCGAGAATTTCGACTGGGATTTTCCGAAACTCGTTTGTGTGCTTAGTATGCGAACTCAGTCCGCGAACCCAGTCCGCGAACAGGCGGAAGTTCTCTTTCCGAGAATTTCTGTTGAGTTTGGAAAACTCAACCTATTAACTTAAGTCCGCGAACTTGTTTATGAACTTAATAGGTTATGATCTAAAGATGTGCTCTGAACATGAGACATTAAATTACTAAGAATGCTTTATGTAAACCGTGGCTATAATGTTCATCAGCCGATTCAGTCGAATCGAATCATCTTTGTTTCAATTGTGTCTTGTGTAGTTACATAAGATCTCATAGCAATTAAACAACTCTTTAACTAGTTCATTTGAGTCAATTGAACTAGTTATGGTGAAGAAGAACAAGGTCAATATGAAATGCTCATATGGTTAACCTTTTGGGTTACTATGCTGAACCAACATACACGTACACCTTTGGGCATGGTTTTCACGAACCCAGTAAACGTCTACCCAAGTGTGTGTGACAAGCTAAGTTTTCGATATAACGGTTGAGAAATATTAGCTTGAATCTAAATCAGGTTTTCATCTAACGGTGAATAAGGATTGCTTTGTAACTAAGGAAAAACCCTGATTTGAAGGCTATATAAAGGAGACATCTAGCATTGTGCAAAACTAATCCCCACATGTCTGTGTGCTACTAGTGCGCCCGCTAGAGTAGATATCCATTAACCTTTGATTTTTTTCTCTAAAATCAGGTTGACGACTTAAAGACTTCATTGGGATTGTAAAGCCATACCAATACTACTTTATCGTAGTTGTGTGATCTGATCTTGCATCTTCTATCGTATGAGTACAATCGATTGGTTGGCTTGAGATCGTGAGAGTTCTCCGATGGGCAAGATAAAGAAGTCACAAACATCTTCGTCTCACTGTTTGTGATTCCTCGACAAACCGCCTGTGTAGTCAGGAAGGATTGTAGAGAGGTGATTGATTAATCTAGGTTGTTCTTCGGGAATATAAGACCGGATTATCAATTGGTTCATGTTCACCTTTATTTTATATCAAAAGATGGAAAAAAAACCAAGGGGTTATCTGTGGAGACAGATTTATCCTTTTATAGACTTTTCTGTGTGAGACGGATCTGTTTATTATCAAGTCTGTGATTTTGGGTTACAACAACTCTTGGTTGTGGGTGAGATCAACTAAGGGAATCAAGTGCGCAATATCCTGCTGGGATCATAGGCGTAGGAGTACAACTGTACCTTGGATCGGTGGGAGACTGATTGGGGTTTAACTATAGTCCAGTCCGAAGTTAGCTTGGAGTAGGCTAGTGTCTGTAGCGGCTTAATACAGTGTGTATTCAATCTGGAATAGGTCCCGGGGTCTTTCTGCATTTGCGGTTTCCTCCTTAACAAAACTTCTGGTGTCTGTGTTATTTTTTTTCCGCATTATATTTTTTATATAATTGAAATAATACAGGTTGTGCGTTAAAGATCATCAATTGGAAATCCAACATTTGGTTGTTGATTGATACTGATTGATCCTTAGACATTGGTATTTGGTACCGTCCAAGTTATCTCTCTTGGATAAAGACTCGCAGATTTCCATTTGCTTGAGTAAATATCAAATCGAGAGATTGAGATATAAACTCTTTGATATATCTTTTTATTGACTGAGTCTAACTGTCTAGTTGATTCTCATAAAAAGTATATTGGAGTTTGTCTATACAAATTGTTAAGCAAAATATTGGGTGGTGTTGTTAGACCCCCACTTTTTCAGAAGACTCAACATAACGGCCACGTTTTCCAAGGAAATAGTCATCTCACCCCATCTACATATAGTCGTATGAGTTTCCGGACACCATCTGGAGATGAAAGTAATCAAGCATGCATCGTCTTTCCTGATTTGAAGTGTTGCAGAATCCATGACAGCATTCACGATTTGCGCTCCAGTCAGATTAGCTCTTACATGGTCTCGGCTCATCATGAATTTCATCCATTTTTCATAAGAGCGCAATAGACTATGACAGATTTTGAAGTCTATGGGAGAAGCCAGATACACTTTCTTCTGAAGGAAAAACCTCATTATACGCCCTGGATAGACTGATGGGACTTCTCCATCATTCTCTGAATCAGTCAGAAGAGTTGCCACAAATTTGGGATGGGTCCTTGTAACCGTAGCATACTTCGTAAAGAACTCATCATCTGTGTTCGGCTTGGAGTTGTTAGCACTTCTCGGCGCGGCGGCAGAACTGCTTTCAGGTGACATCTTAACAAAATTCCTTATACTATTTCCACTTTCGAGGTAACTACAACAAAGCAAAACGAGAGTTACTACTTTGAAGAGAAACATACATGGAGATTTTGTCAGGATCTAGGTATAATAATCAAGAGCCAATAACAAATTTTCTACGGGAAGATTTTCCTTTGGCCACATGTCATGGCACTCACGGCTAAAAGGAATGGGGACTGATGCCTGCTCAACGGGATACATGTGATGTCGCGGGAGGTATGCTCTTGGCCGAAACTAGACAATGCCGTGGGGAACATGTAAAGCCGCGGGAAGTATGCCCTCGGCCAAGTTACGCTTGGACACGGGAATTGTGCTCATGGAAAAAAGGAAACCCTACATCTAGGTTTTGATGGAGGAAAGAACAAACGAAGTTGGCCGCCCATACATGCTCACTTAACACAATAATTGGTTTCATTGTTGTGGCTAACGCTACTACACTACTACTAGCAAAGAGGAATCATTCATATTGAAGTATTTTTACAAGTTCATGGAGGTCGTATGGCTAGGTTTTACACCAACATGGAGGATCAAACAAAGGAAGAAACGTTAGAATACATACCCGAAATATGCTTGCTTCCTCTTGATGCCTTTTTCCTTCCGATTGACTGGCTCACGATCGACGCACCTTACTGCCAATATGAAGACGCACGAACAAAGCCAACGATAATAAAATAAAATAAAGAAGTTAGGAAACGCCTTTTATATGCAAAGTGCTTATGGAGTTTGAGTAGGAGGAGGTTTCCTTTCTGGGCCATGCGCTGAAGAAGGCAGCTAGGCCCGTAGAGGCAACGCTCCATGGCGCCAACAGTCCGCAGCCAAGACAGTGCCAACAACCCGCGTCCAAGCCAGTATCCATCTCTGCCGTTCTGTATCCAGGCCAGCAACACCACGCTCGTGCCAAAGTCCGCTTACCAAACAAGCCAGCTCCAATGCTCCATGGCTCCATCCTCACTCGCTCCACAACCAAAGCAGCACCATCTTCACTGATAAAAGTAGCGTCATCGCCGCTTGCTCCTAGCCAGCCAAGAGCCAATTCCCACCATTCCAAACCCGCGCCATCAGTCTGTAGCCAAACCAGCGCCAATAGTCCACGCCTTAACCAGCAGCACCATTGATCATGCCCTAGCCAGCCAAAACGGTGCCATCTACCTTTCCTAGCCAGCCAGCGCCCATTCCACAAACAAGTTGCAGTGCCACCTCTGCCGATCAGTAGCCAAAGCTGCAAAGCCGCCAATATAAGGATCACAGATTCTTCATGCCTTCCGCCAAAGGTGAGTCGAACTTCCCTGGAAATCTCTTCACGTCTTTCCCCTTCGATTTTACTCTTATCTGTCTCATGCTTACCCCGCAACAATGCCACTGTTACGTGCTATGCAGGGGACTTAATGTTGATGGTGGTTTTTAGCTTAGGGTTAAAATTGTAAAACCTTGCATCTGATGTGACGTCACTCTGCAAGGAAACTGAGCCATGAGTGTTAACCTCTCCACTGGCATATTTATTGAGTCATTTAATATATTTACATGAAATTTATCCAGACTGGCGCATGTAGCAACCATCCTAGATGTTCTGTAAATTTCAGCGCCTTGCCTATATTCACTTAATATAAGTTTCTTTGAATGCTTTCTATGCTAGGTTCCCCGGCTGAACCCTTAATGTTGGTATGGCATGCCAATTTGTGTTCACTCGCAGCAGAGTAACACGAATTTCCAAATATCAAGGATAAGGTCTTTGCATAAGGTATTCAATCAGAAAGCATGCTACTCTCTGGCAATGAACTCAAAAGAACTTTGTGTCAACACATAGAATTCAATTGATTACCCTGACTAATTTACAAAAGTTGGGATTTTTGCACCTTGCGCAGTATATCAGACTTTGCTTGTCGAAATCAAGCCTAGGAAAACTAAGTAATTAATCCGCCATGGATTAGTAGATGCAAAATCTTTCCAAGAATCAGAAAACACGGGACCGCAAGATAAGAGTATCGCCACAGAGAGGCATGGCCATGCCTTAGGCCAGCTGGCGCCATTTTCCAGTGTCCACGCCCCCATCCTAAACCGGCCCTACTTCCCTCGACCAATCAGGTCTCCTTATCGCCACACTTACACCAGTTGTGGCTGGGCCCATATTTTCCGGCCCCAGTTTCCATCGACCAATCAGGTCGCTCTAAAGCTGCCACACTCACGCTGGAAGTGTGGCCACACCATGTTTGGCCGACCTTCCCTTTTTTCGACTAATCAGGTTGCTCTAAACCTGTCACAACTTTAAAAAAGGTGTCAAGATATCGCCATACCATTTTGGCTTCCCGAAACCGCGCCAACATGCTAACGGCATGCCAAACATGCCAAAAGCATGCCAATCGCACACGCTAAAGGGCATGCCAAGTGCACGTGCCAAACATGCCACTTACCGCGTCAACATGCTAACGGCATGCCAAACCTGCCAAAACACGCCAAACGTGCCAACGCACCATAAATAGCGCCCTACGTGCTAACCTACCTCCTTTTCGGGGCCAACGCCATGATAAGCTCAAATTAGGGTTTTCTAGTCAGAAGCACGACCCTACATTAACCAAAACCCTAATTTTCGCAACACGAACTATGCCACTTCATCCCCACAACATGCCACGAGTCGTGTGGGGCCCAAGAAGCCCTAGGAATGGCGCCATATCATAGCCACCCACGACAACCCTTACTCTTGTGGTCGTTTCCACTCTATGGCCTCGCCATAGTTCCTTTGGCATAGCTATGACACCTTTTGCACAAAAAGTGTCGCCATGCCGCGGCCGCATGCCACACGCACCAATTACAGTTTCGACATGCCAAACCCCAATTTGGGCAAAGTTGCTACGCCAACCAAGCTAAGTAACGTTTCCCGGAGCGTCGGGATTGATGTGTCAACAGGGCCAATGTTTCCACGCCACATTTGGGTCTAACAACCAAAGTCTAGCGGCCATGGCTACGCCAGGCGCTAGTTCGTGCCACTGGCATGTGCCAACTATGTCAGCCACGCCACCATGCCACAGTCATGCCACACGTGCTAAATAGAGTTGCGATGCGCCAACCATAATTTAGCTAAAAGTTGTCATGGCAACTGGGTCCAGTGACTCTCCTAAGACCTCAAGATTAACTTAGCAACATGGCTAATGTTACCAGAGCCATATTTGGGTCTAACACCAATATGCCAAAACAGTTGCCACGGCTACGCCACTGACATGCTGCTATGCCATGGCTACGCCAGGCGCCACTATGCCAATGGCGCCACTTTGTTGTACGACAAGATATGGCCATAATCAATGGCCATCCTTCCTCATTATATGCAATCTCAACCGTCCAAGTTCGCCGCTGAACTGACAGACTTGTGGCAAGCTTCTGGCGACTAACTGCCTAAATCTAGTGGCCATGGCTACGCCAGGCGCCACTTGCACCACCGTGCTACTAGCATGCACGATCCATAGCATCCATGCCACATTTCCACTGACGTACACTAAAACGCCACTGCGCCATTATCAGGCGCCAACACAAGGTATCCATAATCAACGACTACCCTTCCTTATGATATGCGATATCATCCATCGAAGTTCGCCACCGAACTAACAGACTCGTGGAAAGTTTTAGGCGACCGGCAAAGACGAGCCTAATAGCATCACATGCTATTTTCCTATGGCAAACCTCTTGATTTTAACTTGCCACACGTAGCAAAATGCTACATGTTTTCCACAAAAACACTCGAGACATCAAATATGTCACAAACTGGGGGATACTCATCAGGGTTTACAGCGTGCGGCGTGCAATACGCCCGTTATAAGAAAGTGTCATGAAGTAGGACAATTAATGGCGGCAAGAAGTAACGGATGTAAACGGATCCACTTCCTTCATCATGGAAGCATGGGTTTCTGACGGTTATACGTTACTCCATTCTTCCACCACTCAATCGTCTCCACTTCCTACGAGACCAGGGTACGTTTCAATATGACTTGTATAAATAGGCTTCACCCATTTCGACCCAAAAAAAAGTTTTTGGTCGGCAACAACATAGTATCCATAAGTCACCAAGAACTGATAGCTTTTCACTCTGCAAGCCAATTCCCCTTTCTGATACAAGTCATAAAACAATCCACATCTTCAGAATAAACCATTCTGGTCTCAACACTCTCTTCGCTTCCCTTCCTAAGACCAACCTTTCCCCTTCACTTTGTGACCGAAGCAAGCCTGGAATGGCCATTTCTTGGTTTAGGCCAGGATTGTACAGATTGATCTCTCGAATCAAAAGTACTCCCGTGCAGTGCATTGTTTAGGGTTTAGATTCGTTTCTCATCCACACACCCGAATTTACCAAAACCGGAAGAAACAGTTTTCACCCACGAACAATGTGGGGAACTCATCCTAGTACCTAGTCAACCGAATTTTGGAAAGCTAGTGTGACTATGCACAGTTCTCACATGGAGGTAGAACTGAAACTTGTTTTGGTAGAACCGTGAAACCCATGATTTGTGATTGAGTGTGCTTGATCAATCACATAGTTTCTAAAAGTCAGATGAAGCAATTCTAAACTTGTTTGGGAGTGTGGCAAATCGGTTTCAAGGTTGTAAGTATGAAAGAGGACTTACAAAGTAAGGATGTCGACATACTTTAAACATGTGCGGTAACGCCAATCTTTAATTGTTCAAAGTTATTCCTTAATAGCTAAAGGAAGAAAATCCCAGGATCGAAACATAAATAAGTTAAGAATCTTTTATTTAAGGTTTTTAATTTTATTTTAGGAAAATGAGAATTAGTAATGTGCATTTACTAGTTGGAGATTTTCCAAAGAGATTTTCGGTCAATATTTTGGACAGAGCATTTCCAGGAATTATGGAAACCGAATTTGGAATATATTGCATATCTTGAGAATATTTTCGGTTTTGGAAATTCCTTGGTGTCCAAACTTCCTTGTCTATAAATACTTGAATTTTGCATTTCTAGCAAACTAATCCTTCGTGACAGCCAACTTCCGAGGTTGTGTTGTTACTGGTGAAGCCGCCTATTCGGAGAGGAGAGTAACCTAATTAGGCGAAATCTCTTACAGCCGCTCAGTTTAAAGTCTTCTTTGGGATTGAGAAGCTCTATTAGTACAGTTGGTGGTAAACTAGATAATTGCGGTTTATCTCGTGTTTTCGATTGATTAGATTGAATAATGGTGGTTGAACTTTGATTGCACCTAGTTTGTTTATGCTTGAGAATCTTCTCTTCTGATATAAGATTCACTCAAACTAGATCGAAGTCTCGACAGGGATCTTTAGACTGTTTGTAGATCTAAAGACGTCTTGTGATAATCCATTGTTAACAGACTCCCTTTTGTGCGTGATTGATCACAAGAGATTCAAGTTGTTGTGTGCAGGTGTTTATTGAAGATCTAAGAAGATTTGAAGATAAAGAAGATATTGAAGATTTCTGATTTGGGGTTCATAATCTTTGGTGTGCACAATACTTGTTTCGGTATAAGAGGATCCAACTATAATCGGTTTATCCTTGTGGTAGATTGGATCGATTAGTTGCGTAGATCAGCATCAATACAATTCTTTGTGATTAAAAGTATTGATTGCAAAATCTTAACAATTACTTCGGTAGTTGATCATAAGATAGATCTAAGAACCTGACGAAGGAGTTTATTGAGATAAATAGAAGAGCCTTTGTCAAACTCACATCACTTGGTTGAAAAGAGTTGCTACCAAACAGATTTGTTGTTCCTTTACTGTTTGGAATATGAACCAAAGGAATTATTCCAAGTACGTGACTTATTCATAAGTTGGAGGCGTGGGAATATAGACAGAACTAGGTGAACTATATGTTTAGTTGCTTGGTCTCAACTATACGAAGTTGGTTTGATTTTGTATAGCGGCTTAATCATGAGAGTATTCAATTCCGGAAAAGGTCCCGGGGTTTTTCTGCATTTGCGGTTTCCTCGATAATAAAATCTTGCTGTGTCTTTTACTTTTCTATTTCTGCAATTATAATTATTTTTATTATAATTAGAAGTAAAATACACAAACGTTAATTTCTATTTACTTGATATGTAATCCTATTGTGTTTGGTTAAGTCCGAACCTTTTTATCAAGTAAACATACTTTGTTGTTGTATTGTCTCGATCTCGTATCCATAAACGATCACACGAAGTATGAACCGATTATTTGTATTGTCTCGACTCAGTCCATAGACAATCACTTTCAGAGAAAGGACTTACAGGTCGGAAAAGTTTTAGATTGAGGTATATTTGGGTACCCTCGTCTTTTCAATTGGTATCAGAGCAGGCAAACACGAAAAGATCTAACAATCTGTGTTTGGTGCAATCCAACCTATAATATTGAACTCGAGTTCTCATGAATCGACTTCAATTAACGTACCGCCAATATTTGACAGAACAAACTATCTATGGTGGAAATCTGCTATGAGATATTTTCTTCAATCACGAGACTTTAATACATGGCTATTAGTCGTCGATGGTTATAATTACCCAAAGGTAGAAAATTCAGAAACTGAGTTTAAACGCTTAGTGGATTTTTCCAACGAAGAAAAGGTTTTTGCTAAGCAAAATTCAAATGGTTTGAATGCTATAATACATGTTGTAAGTCGTTATCTACAACATCATGTATTAACATGTCAAACTTCGAAAGAAGTTTGGGATAATCTTCATATCGTATTCGAAGGAAACACTTAAGAGAAAGAAGCTAGACTTCAAACTCTTACGTCCGATTGGGAAAACCTTCGAATGGATGACAACGATACTTTTGAAGAGTTTCATGTTAGACTCTCTGAGATAATCAAATGCCTCTTTCTCTCTTGGAAAGACTTTTTTCTGAAAAGGATATAGTATGCATAATTCTCAGATCATTGCCATCTAGATACGATTCTAAAAAGCATGTAATCATTGAAGCTAATGATCTTTCGTCTCTATCTAGAAGTTCCCTAGTTGGAAATATTAAGATATTTGATCAGGAAAATTTGTCTAAACGAAAAGATAATCTGGCCTACAAAGCCATAAAAAGGGTTCCGACTCAATATTCGGAAAATCCGAAGATCAGGAAGATCGAACTGCTGAAGATGAAGCTGAACTAAATCATCATTTGTCTCTTATTACTCAACGATTCAAGAAACTATTGAGACATCGAAAAAGAGAATCACCTGTGTCAAAAGGAAAACATGTTCCTTCACATAAACGTGAAGACACCTGGGATGATGATGATATTGTTCCTCAATGCTACAAGTGTAGATGGTTCGATCATATTTCTCCAGATTGTCCAACTAAAGACACATAGTAGAAAAGAAATGCTTACACTGCCACACTTGATTATTGTCCTAATGATAATGATTAAGTTGATGAGATAGATCATGTTGCAACCATTGCAGAAGTCTATGACTCTGAAATTCTTTCAACTCTAGATACTCAATAAGAGTTTACCCCTTCAATTTTCAAATATTTCCATGTAAAGATAAAAGAACTCACCTTCTTGAATCTGACATCATTGAAATAAAATCATCGCTTGATCAACTCAAACAAAGTTTTTCTAATTGATAAAGAAAAATTTAACAAGCGACCGAAGAAAATCGAGGTTACTCAATACTCTGAAATGGTACAAGTATCTAAACTCATTCTCGATATTAAATGTTGTCAAGATGAAATACGGAAGTTAAAAACAGAAAATCAGAATCTGAGAGATAGACTCAATTACTTTGAAAAGTCATTACCTGGTACGAATGTATCAAGAGACAAGGAGGTAAGGCTAAATAAATTTGTGGAATCTAAATCCAGAAAACGTAATACTTCTGGTGTTTGCTTCCTGTGCAAGCAAAGAGGAAATTATCAAAGGCAATGTCCTGAGTCTAAACAGAGAGAGAGAGACTATATAAAACCGAAAAATAAAGATCTAAGTATAGATCAAAGATCTCTTCTAAAAGGGAGAATAAGTTCTTCGAACATCGTGATCTTACACCAAGATTTAAAGTTGAACCTAAAAGTTCAAATGTAATGTCTCCTCAACTATGTAAGAATGTTAAAATCTTCAAGGGAAGAAAATTCAACAACCAAAAAGTGAGAACCTAACTAGTTATCATGGATCCTTACTTGTTACCCTTAAAAGTTTACAGTAAGGATATAAATGTAAATATTTGGATAAAAATATTTCTAAAAATTGATTTTTCGGTTAAAAATTTAATTGAAATAATATTCTCAAAGATTTTTGAGAAAAAGTTCTAGAACTTATAAGAGGGAAGACCTCTTACTTCATTTTCATAGAGATTTGAGAGAATGTCTACCTCTAGTTGCAACTCCCACAAAACCGAAAAGGTCTGGACTATATTGTTTCCTAACAAGAAACTTCGTCTCGAGTCTTCTAATGGCGATTCTGATTGATCTCCAGAACTTCAACAGGATGTTCCTTATGAAGAGATCTCTTCTCTCAATGATAATCTTCTCAAGAATCTTTCACTAAAATTAGATATAATTTTATGTGAAATAAGGAATATGGAAAGGGATTTGCGAAAGGAAGTTGAGGAAGTCTATGACAATGTTGTTAGTCTTGAATCAAGACTAGTAATCATAGAAGATGATTGGAATCCGGTAAAATCTTCTGATCTGGCTTCAACATTGAAGGAAAATATAATAGGTTGAAATTGGAGTTTCAAAAATGAGAAAATAGACATCAATTTTTGATTTCTTTCAATGATTGAATTAGGTCTATTTTATGAATAAAACTATTATTATGAATAAAATTATTTGATTTATAATTTTTCTTGTGATAGTTTTTGATTTACATAGCCTGTGCCTGAATGCTTTATTGCTATGTATGTTTATGGGATGTTTATTTTCGGTTTTACTACCTCGATATTCGATCTCATAATGTTGTGAACCCTTATGGTTTGGGTGACTTTTTGATTTAGCAGGATTAAGTTCTAGCCCATGTTGGTAGACTTTATCAAAGGATCATGAGGGGTTCTGATAGAAACAATATGTGAAAAGTCACAATATGTTGAATCAGTTTTGGTTTAGCATAAAAACATATGTGTTTCGGGGTTTTCAACTTTTGCATGCAATAATTAAAAACTGGTTTTCAACCTTTCTCTGATAAAGGTTGGTTGTTGTTATTCTTTTGTTTGGCATAAGAATGACAACATAATGATATTTCGATATCAATTCTCCCTGGAATAAGATGCAAACATATTGGAGAAGAGGATGCGAAATTTGAGGTAACGAGTTTGTTAGTTAATCGTTTTCCTGTTTAAGAAAAGCCTGATTTTATTTCATATATTTATTGCTTTTGCTTAACAAAATTTCGGCAGAATTGATGTTTTATTCCATTATGTGTGTATGATTCAATTGGTTCCGGTTAAGAAAAACTATTGTTATCTTACTTTATTGTGTGGTATCAATTATTTAGGCTTACACAATTTCGGTGAAATTGCGGTGCTTTAATGTCTATGTTGTTTCAATTGCTTCCGGTTGAGGTGAATAATTATGCAAGTTGATTTATTTTGGTTTGTATGAACTGTTTATGGCTTAACGAAAGAAAAGGTTTACGGGATGAATTGTTTAGTCCAATTCGATTTCGGATAAGAGAAACAAAGTTAATTCTGATCTTAGTTAGACTTATCAAAGTGGAGGTTTCGGTTATTCAAGTCTAATCGAATGCCATAACAAGAAATGCTAGTTAACTAACCCAATACTTGTCTTGTTTTAAAGTTAAATATCTAAGTTATATGAATAATTAGAACCTGATGAGAAAAATAGAGTTGTATTATTTTGGTCTTATCGAATAAAGCGATTGTATTTGTACAATCGGTTTAGCAAAGGGACTAAGGTGCTTAGTTGATTTTTGGTTTGTTAAACTGTTAGGGAAAATTGCTTCGAGCAATTGTTTCCTTGGTAACATATCAAAACAAAATTAATTTGTAGTTTCGGTTTTGATATTGGTTATCAAAAATGGTTTGTGGAACCATCGTGCTTAACTCTATAGGTTGCAAGTCTATTTTGAGATTTGTAAGATCCTTTTCGGTTTGTCTTTTATTTCTTCGTTTCTTTGTCATTTTGTGACAAAAAGGGGGAGAAATATATGGAGTAAACAAGTGATGCTGGAAATTATTTATATTGATTGGTATCACTAAGAAAAAGGACATTGGTGCTTAAACGTTTATCTAACGAAAGAGTGAGAGCATGGACTAAGGGGGAGTAACATGCATATCATTACAAAGGGAATAACAAAGACGTGCGGATTGATAAAATCTACCTATCTTACCTTTAGGGGGAGTAATATTATTTGTTATTATAATATCAACGACGGCATTTAAGGATTGAATATGTATAGGTTATTGTGATGTTGAATTCGGGAATCAAGCGCATGTGTAATGAATTCTTGTAATTTGTTTATCCATATGATGTAAGAGTTTTGTCACTAAAATTGACAAAGAGGGAGATTGTTAGAGCATAGCTCGGTTGAACCCACCAAGCATTGGTATGTCAAGTTTGCTTGTCATATTTTAGTGAATCAAAACTCATTTAAAGAGAGTCGCTTGATTATGTACTAGAGTCAACTTCGTATAGGTTAGCTTGAAAGTATTAAGATATGAGACATTACAAGTGTTGCGAAGACTTGAAGAAGTGAAGAAGTAAGAAGATACAACGACAACATCATCCTTCCACTTGAGGTTAGTGATATTTGACTTGAACTATTTAATTCCCTAACGCATCTTTGAAGTCGTGCATATTGAAAACAAAATTGCGAAGCATGAACACTCTAGTTAGACATAGTATTAAGGAATACAATACGAGGTTTATTGCTTAACCATTAAAATTTTTAGATAAGACATCAACATAATCGTTTAAATGCTATTGTGATTATGTATGGGTATGAGGTGAGGATTTCATCCTAGGAAACAATGTTTTATATGTGTTTTAAGGAAGTAAATTAATGAACTTGTTTTGTGAATCGAAAAGGAAATCGCCAGGCGTTATTGGTATTGTTATTCATTGCATATTTGTGAACAACCAATATGTGTGATTAGTATAACCGCTCATGACTTGTTTATGTTCTTGGTAAAACTATTCACAAAGGCCTGACTTTTGTATTGGTATGACTTTTATTAGTGAAACCGATCTTAAGTAATCACCTGAGATGGTATGATCGATTTTGTGTTATTGGTAAGACCGACTCTGGGTAAAGGGGAACCGATCCTAGTAACAGGTGCAACCTATCACAAAGGGGAATCGATCCTTGTATGAGGTGCAACATATTTTAGCAGAAAGGGGAACCGATCCTATGGACATGTGCAACATGTTTTTAGGCAAAGGGGAACCGATCCTATGGACATGTACAACACATTCAAGTTAGATACCATATATATGTGGGGAACCGATCCTAGTACCTAGTTAACCGAATTTCAGAAAGCTAGTGTGACTATGCACAGTACTCACATGGAGGTAGAACCGAAACTTGTTTTGGTAGAACCGTGAAACCCATGATTTGTGGTTGAGTGTTCTTGATCAATCACATAGTTCTTGAAAGTCAGATGAACCAATTCTAAACTTGTTTGGAAGTATGGAAAATAGGTTTCAAGGTTGTAAGTATGAAAGAGGACTTACAAAGTAAGGATGTCGATAAACTTTGAACATGTGCAATAACGCTAATTTTTAATTGTTCAAAGTTATTCCTTAATAGCTAAAGGAAGAAAATCACAGGATCGAAATATAAATAAGTTAAGAATCTTTTATTTAAGGTTTTTAATTTTATTTTAGGAAAATGAGAATTAGTAATGTGCATTTACTAGTTGGAGATTTTCGAAAGAGATTTTCGGTCAGTATTTTTGACAGAGCATTTCTAGGAATTATGGAAACCGAATTTGGAATATATTGCATATCTTGAGAATATTTTCGGTTTTGGAAATTCCTTGGTGTCCGAACTTCCTTGTCTATAAATACTTGAAGTTTGCATTTCTAGCAAACTAATCCTTCGTGACAGCAAACTTCCTCGGTTGTGTTGTTACCGATGAAGCCTCCTGTTCGGAGAGGAGAGTAACCTAATTAAGCGAAATCTCTTACGGCCGCTCAGTTTAAAGTCTTCTTTGGCATTGAGAATCTCTATTAGTACCGTTGGTGGGAAACTAGATAATTGCGGTTTATCTTGTTATTTTGATTGATTTGATTGACTAACGGTGGTTGAACTTTGATTGCACCTAGTTTGTTTATGGTTGAGAATCTTCTCTTCTGATATAAGATTCACTCAAACTAGATCGAAGTTTCGACATGGATCTTTAGACTGTTTGTATATCTAAAGACGTCTTGTGATAATCCATTGTTAACAGACTCCGTTCTGTGCGTGATTGATCACAAGAGATTCAAGTTGTTGTGTGCAGGTGTTTATTAAATATCTAAGAAGATATTGAAGATTTCTGATTTGGGGTTCATAATCTTTGGTGTGCATAATACTTGTTTCGGTATAAGAGGATCCAACTATAATCGGTTTATCGTTAGGGTAGATTAGATTGATTAGTTGTGTAGTTCGGCATCAATAAAATTCTTTGTGATTAAAAGTATTGATTGCAAAATCTTAACAATTACTTCGGTAGTTGAGCATAAGATAGATCTAAGAACCTGATGAAGGAGTTTATTGAGATAAACAGAAGAGCCTTTGTCGAACTCACATCACTTGGTTGAAAAAAGTTTCTACCAAACAGATTTGTTGTTCCTTTACTGTTTGGAATACAAAACAAAGGAATTGTTCCAAGTACGTGACTTATTCATAAGTTGGAGGCATGGGAATACATACGGAACTAGGTGAACTATAGGTTTAGTTGCTTGGTCTCAACTATACGAAGTTGGTTTGATTTTTATAGCGGCTTAATCCTGAGAGTATTGAATTCTGGACAAGGTCCCGGGGTTTTTCTGCATTTGCGGTTTCCTCATTAACAAAATCTTGTTGTGTCTTTTACTTTTCTATTTCCGCAATTATAATTGTTTTTATTATAATTAGAAGTAAAATACACAAACGTTAATTCCTATTTACTTGATAAGTAATCCTATTGTGTTTGGTTAACTCCGAACCTTTTTATCAAGTAAACATACTTCATCGTTGTATTATCTCGATCTCGTATCCATAGACGATCATACGAAGTGTGAACTGATTAGTTGTATTATCTCGACTCAGTCCATAGACAATCACTTTCGGAGAAAGGACTTATAGGTAGGAAAAGTTTTAGATTGAGGTATATTTGGGTACCCTCGTCTTTTCAATTGGTATCAGAGCAGGCAAACACGAAAAGATCTAACAATCTGTGTTTGGTGCGATCCAACCTATAAGAATGAACTCGAGTTCTCATGAATCGACTTCAATTAACGTACTGCCAATATTTGATGAAACAAACTATCTATGGTGTAAATATGCTATGAGATCTTTTCTTCAATCACGAGACTTTAATACATGGCTATTAGTCGTCGATGGTTATAATTATCCAAAGGTAGAAAATTCAGAAACTGAATTTAAACGCTTAGTGGATTTTTCAAACGAAGAAAAGGTTTTTGCTAAGCAGAATTCAAATGGTTAGAATGCTATAATACATGTTGTAAGTCGTGATCTACAACATCATGTATTAACATGTCAAACTTCGAAAGAAGCTTGGGATAATCTTCATATCGTATTCGAAGGAAACAATTCAGAGAAAGAAGCTAGACTTCAAACTCTTACGTCCGATTGGGAAAACCTTCGAATGAATGACAACGATAATTTTGAAGAGTTTCATGTTAGACTCTCTGAGATAATCAAATGCCTCTTTCTCTCTTGGAAAGACTTTTTTCTGAAAAGGATATAGTATGCATAATTCTCAGATCATTGCCATCTAGATACGATTCTAAAAAGCATGCAATCATTGAAGCTAATGATCTTTCGTCTCTATCTAGAAGTTCCCTAGTTGGAAATCTTAAGATATTTGATCAGGAAAATTTGTCTAAACGAAAAGATAATCTGTCCTACAAAGCCATAAAAAGGGTTCCGACTCAATATTCGGAAAATTCCGAAGTTCATGAAGATCGAACTGTTGAAGATGAAGCTGAACTAAATCATCATTTGTCTCTTATTACTCAACGATTCAAGAAACTATTGAGACATCGAAAAAGAGAATCACCTGTGTCAAAAGGAAAACATGTTCCTTCACATAAACGTGAAGACACCTGGGATGATGATGATATTGTTCCTCAATGCTACAAGTGTAGATGGTTCGATCATATTTCTCCAGATTTTCCAACTAAAGACACATAGTAGAAAAGAAATGCTTACACTGACACACTTGATTATTGTCCTAATGAGATAGATCATGTTACAACCATTGCAGAAGTATATGACTCTGAAATTCTTCCAACTCTAGATACTCAAGAAGAGTTTACCCCTTCGATTTTCAAAGAAATATTTCCATGTAAAGATAAAAGAACTCACCTTCTTGAATCTGACATCATTAAAATAAAATTATCGCTTGATCAACTCGAACATAGTTTTGTGAATGATAAAAATTTAACAAGCGACTGAAGAAAATCGAGGTTACTCAATGCTCCAAAATTGTACAAGTATCTAAACTCATTCTTGATATTAAATGTTGTCAAGATGAAATACGGAAGTTAAAAATAGAAAATCAGAAACTGAGAGATAGACTCAATTACTTTGAAAAGTCATTACCTGGTATGAATGTTTCAAGAGACAAGGAGGTAAGGCTAAATAAATTTATGGAATCTAAATCCAGAAAACGTAATACTTCTGGTATTTGCTTCCTGTGCAAGCAAATAGGGCATTATCAAAGGCAATGTCCTGAGTCTAAAAAGAAAGAGAGAGAGACTGTATAAAACTAAAAAATCAAGATCTAAGTGTAGGATCAGAATCTCGCAGCAATAATGCCTCAGCGAAATTATTAACAACACAACACGACAGTGTCGCAGAACAACTTCAGAAACAACATCAACCAAATCATGAGAAAAGTGTGACGGTCCTGCGAAAATAAGGAAGTTTTGTGAGATTGATATTTATAAGGTTGCGATAATATCGCAAGTCATATTCGAAAATAAAGGACAGATTAGCTGTCATCCACTATGTAATTCCCTATAAATAGCCGTTCAATTGTAAAGGAAGGGGAGAGATCTTTTTTGAGTGAGAAGCAAGTAAATAGGAGAGAGAAAATTTAGAGCAGTGGTTATTCTTGATTCCTTTATCTTTTCTTGTAATATTTTTCAAAGATTCATTAATAAAATTAGGATTGTTAATCCAAAAATGAGTTGAATGTTAATGAAATCTTGTGAGGGGTGTAGTATAGGATTTCCTGCAACTACATAATGGCGCTAGAAACAGGGAGGGGGTTGAAGATTGAAGATTGTTCTAGAAAAAGTTGAAGATTAATATTATGATTTATTATAATTTAAAGTAATTGGTGAAAAAACTTACATAATCTCTTACAATTTGTTAGTATTGA
This sequence comes from Papaver somniferum, assembly GCF_003573695.1. NCBI lineage: Eukaryota > Viridiplantae > Streptophyta > Magnoliopsida > Ranunculales > Papaveraceae > Papaver > Papaver somniferum. The sequence continues at coordinate 82,170,582 of NC_039367.1, read as the reverse complement.
AAGAATGACTAGAAGGAGAAATGTATCGGAACAACCGACAACTGCTAGAAGAAGAAGTAAAAGACTTGTGGAAGGGAGAGAAGTGAAATGGGAGAATCTACTAGAAGGAGAAATAATGGAGAAAATCAAGTTCAACCGCCAGTTCAGCAAACACCAGTACAAAATGGAACAACAAATTATGATAGAGTGAGTGTACACACTTGGCGATCAAATTCAGCATAAGAAGTAGAAGAAGAGCAGCAAACCAGGAACCATAGACAGGTAGAGAGAAATCAAGAAGCATATGAAGGAATAATTCATGGAGATGAGGAAACTGGAGCGTTAGAAATATTGAGACGAAGAATACATGAAGAAAGAAGAGCTGAGACAGAAGAACGTGCAAATCTAACAAGGCAAAATCACGAATTGAGGATGGAAAATATGAGACTACAGAGTAGAAGATCGAGAAGTACTACAAGATCATATTCAAGATCGACTAGAAGAGAGATGAGGCGAAACTCACCCACAGTTAATGATGGAAATAATATTCGAGAAGAAATACCAAATCCTAATGAAGAACATCGCGAAGATAGAGAAAGGACTGATGATCCTTACGTTCCAAAAAATGAAACTTTTGATGATAGGCAAAATGATAGAAATCAAGAGAATGGAAAACGTCAGGGACGAAATAATCAAGATGGCGAAGGGAATCGAGAGGAAGGAAGGAGAATTTTACATGAGAGAGAAGCTCAAAGAAATCAACAAACGATTGAAGAAGAAATTGAAAGACACTATGCTGAACAAGCACATTTAACTCGCGAACGTGAAAGATTGAGAGCGGGAAATGGAAGAACAAGAGCTCAGGAGCGATTCGCCAGAATAATCAAGACAATCGAGAAAGAAGGCGTACACAAAACCGGAATAACGGTAATCTCAATGATAGAGTACAGAGGAGGGCTGAAAGACAACGAATGGAATTGATAAGAAATGAACAAAATCATGGAGGGGAAAATGAGAGACATCATTATATGCGAATTCAAGATAGAGATGAGGAAGAGAATCGCAGGAGAAGACGAGATGAGATGATGAAGAAGAAATGCAAAATTTCGCGAGAGAAGAAAGACATGAACGCAGAAGAAGGGAGGCGAAATTAAAAAGACCAATGGATCAAAATTAGGCGTAAATGAACAAATCTTAAAAGAATTGGAAGAAATGAGAGGAATGCTAAATAATAGAGGAGAAGTAGGCAGAAGACAATTAGATGAAGCTATAGAAGAAGCTGCGAAAACTCCATTTACAAGAGAAGTACAACTAGGAGGAATACCTCCGAAATGCAATTTGCCCGCATTAACCAACATTTTGATGGAACAACTTGTGCAATTCAACACATCAAAGCCTATGTGAGATGCATGTTACAGTGGGAAAATCATGATGCCGTATTGTGCAAGTATTTTGCATCCAGTCTAACAGGAGAGGCGTTAAAATGGTTCGAAGGTCTACCAAAAAATACAATAACATCTTTCAATCATTTGCAGACCACATTCTTGGGGGCATATATAAGTAACAATTCTTCGCGACCTGGTATTGAAGATGTGTTTGGATTAAAACAAAGGATTGGCGAAAGTTGAAGCATCTGACCAAAAGGTGGAGGACTATGTGTAGTGAGATGGCTGGCCGTGTGGATGAGAGATATCTTATCTTTCATTTATCAATGCTATGTTCGCAACCAATCTATATGTCCAAATTTTCAGAGTCAAGAACACCATCACAATGACGAACTGCGAGAACTTCAGGAAGAGTATATTGCTCTAGAGGAAAGGCAAAATGAATGGAATCATACCCAGTTGCGAATACCATTCACAAGCAGCGAATGCAAGCTTATTACCCAAACTAATAAACACAGTGGCGAGCACTTCGCAAGACAACAAGAAAAGGACGGGCAACAATCAACAGAAACTGGTGGCTATGGGAAGCCGAGATCAAGAGGAGTATGAAAGAGAAAGAAATTTCTACAATCGTGGTGGAAATAACAAGATTCAAAGACTTGATCAGCCGCAAGAAACTTATGGAGGTCAGACAAAACTATCATAGAGGACAAGGAGTCACAAGATATGTGGGAGAATCAAGATGCCACCTCTGAATGCAAGTGGAGAAAATATGGGAAGCTATAATTTTGATGGAGAATATACCAACACCATGGAACATGGGAACTGAACCACCTCCAAGCAACAGAAGTCATGAGTTCTGTTCTTATCATCATTTCATGGACATACTACAAATGATTGCAGAAATATAAAGAGAATTATTCTGAGAATGATAGATCAAGGAAACTAAACCACTTTCTGGTAGGGCATCCACAATCTCAACCATTGCCGCCACCACCACTAGAGCATCACAGAGTAAACACGTGAAAGAAAGGAAACATTCTTCGTAGAAGTTGGTGCAAAAGCAAAGAATCTATTCTGTCACTCTATCGTACATTCATACAAGACAATTGAAGATTTTCATGACAATTTTTGAGTAGAGTGTTCGCAAGAGACAATGATGGAAGAGAAATTATGAATATTGCGAAAATCTCGCCACTAGAGGAATGGCAGAACAGACTATTTCTTTTACCGCAGAAGAAGTCCCTGAAGGTGGAGAAGTACATGACAATCCATTAGTGGTAAAATTAGAAATTAATCCAAAACCGAAAGAAGATGAAGATGATGAAGCTGAAGACTCATGGGCAATTAATAGGATTCTAATCGATACCGGAAGCTCTGTGAACATCTTATTCTATCATACTTATAAAACCATGGGAGGGAGAGATGATGATCTTATACCATCAACATATAAGATATATGGTTTTAATGGTACTGCCAACAAGCCTAAAGGGGAGGTTACTATGCGAATTCCATTGAAGGGAATATCTTCTGAAATCCTGTTCTGTGTTGTTGACGTAGAGTCACCCTACAATGCATTAATTGGTCGACCTTGGCTACATGGGATTCTAGGTGTAGCTTCAACTTTCCACCAGTGCATCAAATTCCCTCACCCCCAGGTGTAGGAATCATAAAAGGAGATTGGGTTGAAGGAAAGAAATGTTACGAAACTGAGGTAGAATCCTGCGAAGGAAGAGCAAACAAGAAGGAAAGTTGGCGACACAAAATCAAAGAGACACAAAGAAGTGAGAGATTGATGGTGGATGCAATCGAACGAAAAGAAGAAGAAATGTTGCGAAACTAATGCTAGCTCAGAATAAGAAATGGTGAACATACCACTACCAAGGAAGCAGTAGCAGAAAATAAGATGTGTATGAATGGTTGATTTGTTGCAAAAATTTTCATGATAAAAAAGAGATTGAGAAGTGCAAATACGATGTGATAATGTGCGAGAATCTCGCAGAGATAATGAATTCTACAAAAGACAATCAGAGAACAATGACAAAAGAGAAAGGGGCGAACCTTTATGGCGTACACCCTAGTTCGCGAATACAATTTCGCATGAGGCAAATGTAAGACCTAAAGTACGTCATATAAGGGGGTACCTGTTGCATGGCTCAGGGAAAGGCTACACCGCCACCGGAACCTGAGTCATGGAGATTTGGGGTCAATAAAGCCCATCCGGGAGAGGCACCTTGGATTCTCAGCTTAAGCATATGACTTAGGTTGGGCGAATAAGGTAATAAGGACTCTCCCAAGGAGTGCAGAATCTGACCAAGGCGCCGAGGTACACGGTTGAGTCAAGAGTGCCAGGGGCGTCTGGAGCGTACCTTGCCATTCTTGAAAAGTCTTGGCTTATACTGCACTCGTCCCGAAGAAAACCCCACTTAGGGTGCAGTCTCGTAACCATAAAACCTATAGGTAAAATGGATAAGAGGCTGCGAAAACAACTGGTTGTTGTTAATACCGGATGGGAGGAGCCAACCTTGTATGGTAGAGGTACGCCTCCTTGAAGGGGAAACCAGGGGGGAGATAAGGGCGGCACACTCCATTAGGGAGCTGATAAGTGTCTTAAGACGCAAATTTCATGAGGCTTTTTACTCGCAAGGGTATTAAGGCTTGTCATATTTGTGCGACAATCCTGAAGAGGCAATAATACTAAAAACAAAGATAAGACGAGATCAATGGGTTTTCGCATGAAAGTGCGAAGACGTCCTGTGATTTCGTCGCAAGACGACAATGTCATGAGGCTTTATTTTCGCAAGAAAATTTAGGCCTGTCATATTGTCGCAACTATCCTGGAGAGGAAATAATACAAAGAAAAAAGTTAAGGCAAGATCAATGGGTTTTTGCATGAAAGTGCAAGGACGTCCTGCGATTTTGTCGCAATGACAAGAGGTGGCATAATAAGACCTTTAACTAGGAAGGAAAAATAAGACCACACAGGAATGATATTTTGAAAAGAATCAAAATTCACTTCGCATATGATTGCGAAATTATACATAAACAACTGCGAAGTTGAGGCACAAAATAAGAGAAATCTGCAAAATCTCTCATTTGGATACAAATAACAGAGGTAAGTATGGGAATGATTGAAATTATAAAATGTTATTTGTCTCCACATGATAGATTTACGCAAAAATTCAAAAATTAATGATTATGTTGATTAACCGTATTGCAAGGAAGAATTGTTTTAATGAATGCAGGTCGAAATGAAAGAAACTCATATATTAAGGAATATGGGAAACCAAAAGAATTCGCAAATATACAAAAAGAAGGAATAAATGTACAAGTATTACAGAAGATCAAAGAAAGAAACAAAGACTACTTATTAGTTGATCCTTCATCATCTTCATCAGACTTGTTATGTTCTTCGTCTGCATCAGAACCTTTATCTCCATCAGAACCTTCATCACCATCAGATTCTTCATCATCAGCTTCACTATTAGAGATGGTCAGACTAGGAATGTTCTTTGGGATCTCCTCCAAGAGACAAGGATAATCAGAGTGAGGAATACTATGGTCATCACAAACCATTTGAATAGTTTGATTGCGAAAATACAGAGCGTCGTTCTTAAAGTTCGCAACAGTGATCTTGGTTTGATTCTTTAATCTAGAATATTTGTCGTTGCGAGAAGAAAGATTCTTTGCGAGTTCCTCTTTTTCAGCTTCAAGTTCCTCAACTCTTTGGCGATATCTACTTTCAGATCCTGCGAATCATATAGCAATTAATCAGTAACTTGATAAAAACTCGTGAAAAACCAAAGATTAATAAAGGAAAACAATTAATGACATTCTCTCTCAGAAATCATATCTCTAATCAAGGATGTATGCTCAACTTGGAGACTAACATTTACACCTAAATCTTTTCTGGCGTTATCCAAGATTGTCACGGCCCAAACGAACTCATCATCACTATTTATTAGAATACGAGAACGAACTTGGTTTTCTCTCTCGCTAAGCACAACATTTTGACGATTGGCTTCATCTCGTTCAATTTGAACCTCAAGAAGAGTCTCTTGGAATTTCGCCAAAGCCTTAACACCTTGATCAGAGATACGATCTTTATCATCTATAAGTTTGCTAATCTTAGTTCTTAATTCATTGATATTCTATTTAGAATTGAGATAAAAACGTTTAAATTGGTTGGCTAAACCTAAACTAGATCTATGATCAATCTCTAAGAGGCGAAATTTGGATGTAAGTTCATTCAAAGGCAGAGATGAAATTTTATCATTAGAGAGACTATTCAAAGATTTATGAAGATGTTCAAGAAGAGTGTCATTATCTAGGGCATCGTGAAATGAACGAAGAAGAATGGCTTCATCAGAAAGACCATAAATGTTTGCAAAAAGGATTAATCAAATAAGATAAGACAATATGATGAATGAATGAAAGGAAAGTAGAAAATTACATACCATAGAGCTGATCATTAGCTTTTTGAAGAGTAGAAATTTTGTTCCTTTGCGAAGAAGTGTCGGTTTCCAGTTGTTTGTTCTTCTCGCGAAGACCTTTAACTTCAGCTTCTAATTGTTCGTTCTTCTCACGAAGACCTTTAGCTTCAGTTTCCAGTTCTTCATTCTTCGTACGAAATTGAAGATTCTTCTTTTCAAGGATTTCGCGTCTCCTCTCCAAATCTGAGGCAACAGCGAAAGAAGCTTTTCCAGCCTGCGAAGAAAATACAAAAAATAATTAAAATAAAAAGAAATTTTGAGTCACAATAATGAAGAAGTAAAAAGACGAAGGCATCCCAAACTATTGAGGGAATTTAGGAAGCTAGGAGTCACTGATCTGGAGACTCCACGAAGAGAACTATCACCATCCAACAAAGGAGTATCGCAAATAGTTGCGAGAGCTTTGCATATACTGGCGAGGCAATTATCTCCCATCCCTTGCAAAGAATCAGAGAAGATACCAGATAACTGTGCCATAGAAGATTCAGGTGGAGAATCTTTATTCGCAGCAGAGTCGTCATCATCATCTTTATTGTCTTCATCATCTTCAGAACCATCAGGGAAATGAACATCTGAAGGAGAAGGACAATTGCCTCTCTTTCTTTTCTTTGAAGAGGATGCAGATGATTTTCCTTTGCGAAGAATATCTTTACCCTTATCACCAGCCGTCGCAGCCTTGGTGGATTCTTCTACTTCAGTAATAACCTTCACACACAAATGAAGATAAGAAACAGAGGCAACAATATATTGTTTAAAATCATAAAAGAATATTTCTTACCTCATCTGTGTATGAGCGAAGAGCTAGCAAGGTATTGGCTTTACCAGTCCTGCGGTAGCTATCTTTCAGTTTTTGGATCTGTAGAATGTCGCAAGAATCAGCGAACAAAAGAGTAAAAATAAATAAAGAAACATAAAGTGGGGGAAATTAGAAGAAATATACCTCTTTCACTTTATCAGGCCAAGAGAATACCCAGGGTCGATAAGCGGTGAGATTCGCAGGAATGACATTAGAACCAGCAATATAGGGTCCTTTCAGCATCAAGGAGAAGACGCACCATTTATCATCTTTAGATTGGCGAGGGGTTTTATTTATTCCAGAATGCCAATCAATGTCATGCATGAGCATTTTATCTTCAGCAATAACATCCTTCCTTTTCAAGCGAATACCCCAGCGAGTATTCTCTTTCTTCATGGATATTAATTCATAATTTTCAAAGAAATTCGCTACTGTATACTTCACAACGACTATCTCTAGATATACGAATTTAGGATCCCTAAGTTCTTTGGAATAAAGAGATCCTTTACCAGCACCACGGTTAGCGAACTCCAGCACCAGACGGATGCAATCCCCACTCAATTGGAAGATAGCTCCTGAAAATCCCGAGTGAGCGAGAATCTCATAGAACAAAGGAATATCTGGATCATAAAGAGGAATTGGGAGACCTGCGAGAATTTGACCCAACGAAACTATGATTGATTGATCATCACAATGTTGATCAGAGAAAAGTTTGATAGAAAGAATTGATTTGGCACTTTCACCAGGAATGGTAGAAAGTGTGAAACCTTTCTCGGCAAGATCTTTTTGAACTTCCTTTAAGGTTTTCTCATGTTTTTGACCACTTGGAGGCATATCTGAATATAGAGTATGGGAATGAATGATGAATTAAGAAGATTGAAGAAGGAAGATAGAAGAAAAATTACAACAGAGGAATTTACGGAGAAAATGATGAAGTTGCAGAGAAGATGAAAAAGAGAGTAAAAAAGAAGAAAAGGGAGAGTAAGAATAGTATATATAAAGGAGATTTTCGAGAAGATAAACACAATTAATGCGAAAAGACGTGAACGGTTGAAAAGCAGCGGTTACAAAAGACGTGTCAAGAAACAAATGGGAGAAAGGATACGTGTGATAAATGCAGAACATGAAGTGATGGATAGCTGCGGCATTTCTCACATCGTTCTCTACTTCGCAGAGAAGATATGAGAAGAGGCAAGATGTAGGATCAGAATCTCGCAAAAATAATGCCTCAGCGAAATTATTAACAACACAACACGACAGTGTCGCAGAACAACTTCAGAAACGACATAATAAACGTCATCAACCAAATCATGAGAAAAGTGTGACGGTCCTGCGAAAATAAAGAAGTTTTGCGAGATTGATATTTATAAGGTTGCGATAATGTCGCAAGTCATATCCGAAAATAAAGGACAGATTAGCTGTCATCTACTATGTAATTCCTTATAAATAGCCGTTCAGTTGTAAAGGAAGGGGAGAGATCTCTTTTGAGTGAGAAGCAAGTAAATAGGAGAGAGAAAATTTAGAGCAGTGGTTATTCTTGATTCCTTTATCTTTTCTTGTAAGATTGTTCAAAGATTCATCAATAAAATTAGGATTGTTAATCCAAAAATGAGTTGAATGTTAATGAAATCTTGTGAGGGGTGTAGTGTAGGATTTCCTGCAACTACACTAAGTGTAGATCAAAGATCTGTTCTAAAAGGGAGAATAAGTTCTCCGAACATCATGATCTTACACCAAGATTAAAATTTGAACCTAAAAGTTCAAATGTAATGTCTCCTCAACTATGTAAGAATGTTGAAATCTTCAAGGGAATAAAAATCAACAACCAAAAAGTGAGAACCTAACTAGTTATCATGGATCCTTACTTGTTACCCTTAAAAGTATACAGTAAGGATATAGATGTAAATATTTGGATAAAAATATTTCTAAAAATTGATTTTTCGGTTAAGAATTTAATTGAAATAATATTCTCAAAGATTTTTGAGAAAAAGTTCTAGCACTTATAAGAGGGAAGACCTCTTACTTCATTTTCATAGAGATTTGACAGAATGTCTACCTCTAGTTGCAACTCCCACAAAACTGAAAAGGTCTGGACTATATTATTTCCTAACAAGAAACTTCGTCTTGAGTCTTCTAATGGCGATTCTGATTCATCTCCAGAACTTCAACAAGATGTTCCTTATGAAGAGATCTCTTCTCTCAATGATAATCTTCTCAAGAATCTTTCACTAAAATTAGATATAATTTTATGTGAAGTAAGGAATATGGAAAGGGATTTCCGAAAGGAAGTTAAGGAAGTCAATGACAATGTTGTTAGTCTTGAATCAAGACTAGTAATCATAGAAGATGATTGGAATCTGGTAAAATATTCTGATCCGGCTTCACCATTGAAGGAAAATCTAAAAGGTTGAAATTGGAGTTTCAAAAATGAGAAAATAGACATCAAATTTTGATTTCTTTCAATGATTGTATTAGGTCTATTTTATTTTATAAATAAAACTATTATTATGAATAAAATTATTTGATTTATAATTTTTCTTGTGATAGTTTTTGATTACACAGCCTATGCTTGAATGCTTTATTATTGCTATGTATGTTTATGGGATGTTTATTTTCGGTTTTACTACCTTGATATTCGATCTCATAATGTTGTGAACCCTTATGGTTTGGGTGAATTTTTGATTTAGCAGGATTAAGTTCTAGCCCATGTTGGTAGGCTTTATCAAAGGATCATGAGGGGTTCTGATAGAAACAATATGTGAAAAAGTCACAATATGTTGAATCGGTTTTGGTTTAGCATTAAAATATATGTGTTTCGGGGTTTTCAACTTTTGCCTGCAATAGTTAAAAACCGGTTGTCAACCTATCTCTGGTAAAGGTTGGTTGTTGTTATTCTTTTTTTTTTTGCATAAGAATGACAACATAATGATATTTCGATATCAATTCTCCCTGGAATAAGATGCAAACATATTGGAGAAGATGATGCGAAATTTGAGGTAACGAGTTTGTTAGTTAATCGTTTTCCTGTTTAAGAAAAGCCTGATTTTATTTCATATATTTATTGCTTTTGCTTAACAAAATTTCGGTACAATTGATGTTTTATTCCATTATGTGTGTATGATTCAATTGGTTCCGGTTAAGAAAAACTATTGTTATCTTACTTTATTGTGTGGTATCAATTATTTAGGCTTACAAAATTTCGGTGCAATTGCGGTGCTTTAATGTCTATGTTGTTTCAATTGCTTCCGGTTGAGGTGAATAATTATGCAAGTTGATTTATTTTGGTTTGTATGAATTGTTTATGGCTTAACGAAGGAAAAGTCTTACTGGATGAATTGTTTAATCCAATTCGATTCCGGATAAGAGAAACTAAGTTAATTCTGATCTTAGTTAGATTTATTAAAGTGGAGGTTTCAGATATTCAAGTCTAATCGAATGCCTTAACAAGAAATGCTAATTAACTAACCTAGTACTTGTCTTGTTTAAAATTTAAATGTCTAAGTTATATGGATAATTAGAACCCGATGAGAAAAATAGAGTTATCTTTATTTTGGTCTTATCGAATAAAGGGATTGTATTTGTACAATCGGTTTAGCAAAGGGACTAAGGTGCTTAGTTGATTTTTGGTTTGTTAAACTATTAGGGAAAATTGCTTCGGGAAATTGGTTCCTTGGTAACATATCAAAACAAAATTACTTTTTAGTTTCGGCTTTGATATTGGTTATCAAAAATGGTATGTGGAACCCTCGTGCTTAACTCTATAGGTTGCAAGTTTATTTTGAGATTTGTAAGATCCTTTTCGTTTTGTCCTTTATTTCTTCGTTTCTTTGTCATTTTGTGACAAAAAGGGGGAGAAATATATGGAGTAAACAAGTGATGCTGGCATTGATTTATATTGATTGGTATCACTAAGAAAAAGGACATTGGTGCTTAAACGTTTATCTAACGAAAGAGTGAAAGCATAGACTAAGGGGGAGTAACATATCATTACAAAGGGAATAACAAAAAATTGCAGATTGATAAAATCTACCTATCTTACCTTTAGGGGGAGTAATATTCTTTGCTATTATAATGTCAACATCGGCATTTAAGCATTGAATGTATACAGGTTATTGTGTTGTTGAATTCGGGAATCAAGCGTATGTGTAATGAATTCTTGTAATTTATTTATCCATATGATGTAAGAGTTTTGTCACTAAAATTGACAAAGGGGGAGATTGTTAGAGCATAGCTCGGTTGAACCCACCAACCGTTGGTATGTCAAGTTTGGTTGTCATATTTTAGTGAATCAAAACTCATTTAAGTCGCTTGATTATGTACTAGAGTCAACTTCGTATAGGTTAGCTTGAAAGTATTAGGATATGAGACATTACAAGTACTGCGAAGACTTGAAGAAGTGAAGAAGTAAGAAGCTACAACGACAACATCATCCTTCCACTTGAGGTTAGTGATATTTGACTTGAACTGTTTCATTCCCTAACATATCTTTCAAGTCTTGCATATTGAAAACAAAACTGCGAAGCATGAACACTCTAGTTAGACATAGTATTAAGGAATACAATACGAGGTTTATTGCTTAACCATTAAACTTTGTAGATAAGACATTGACATAATCGTTTAAATGCTATTGTGATTATGTATGGGTATGAGGTGAGGATTTCATCATAGGAAACAATGTTTTACATGTGTCTTACGGAAGTAAATTAATGAACTTATTTTGTGAATCGAAAAGGAAATCGTCAGGCGTTATTGGTATTGTTATTCATTGCATATCTTGTGAAAAACCAATATGTATGATTTGTATAACCGCTCATGACTTGTTTATGTTCTTGGTAAAACTATTCACAAAGGCCCGACATTTCTATTGGTATGACTTTTATTAGTGAAACCGATCTTAAGTAATCACCTGAGATGGTACGATCGATTTTGTGTTATTGGTAAGACCGACTCTGGGTAAAGGGGAACCGATCCTAGTAAGAGGTGCAGTACATCACAAAGGGGAACCGATCCTTGTACGGGTGCAGCATGGTTTATAACAGAAAGGGGAACCGATCCTATGGACATGTGCAACACGTTTTTAGGCAAAGGGGAACCGATCCTATGGACATGTGAAACACATTCAAGTTAGATACCATATATATATGGGGAACCGATCCTAGTACCTAGTCAACCGAATTTTGGAAAGCTAGTGTGACTATGCACAGTACTCACGTGGAGGTAGACCGAAACTTGTTTTGGTAGAATCGTGAAACCCATGATTTGTGATTGAGTGTTCTTGATTGTAGTTGCAAGAAATCCTACATTAAACCCCTCATATGATTTCATTATTAATTAGCACATTTTTAGGTTTACACTCTTAATTTTATTGATTAATTTCTGAATGTTCTTATAAGAAAGATAAAGAAGTCAAGAATGATCTCTGCTCTCAACTTTCTCTCTCCTATTTACTTGTTTCTCACCCAGAAAGATCTCTTCCTTTTCTTTACAACTCGAATGACTATTTATAAGGAAATACATAGTGGATGACAACTAATCTTTCCTTTATTTTCGGATATGGTTTGCGACATTCTCGCAACCTTACAAATGTTAATCTCGCAAACTCTCTAATCTTCGCAAGACTATCACATCTATCTCGTGACCTTAGATGACGTCATGTATTGTATCATTTCTGAAGCTGTTCTGCGACGCTATTGTGCTGTACCATTGATAATTTCGCTGAGAAATAATTGTTGCGAGATTCTGATCCTACATCTTGCCTCTTCTCATATCTTCTCTGCAAAGTAGAGATGATGTGAGAAATATCGCAACTGCTTATCTTTTCATATTCCACATTTATCACACGTACTCTCTCTTCCATTTATTTCTTGACACGTCTTCTGTAACCGCTACTTTTCAACCGCTCACGTCTCTTCATCTTAATGGTGTTTATTTATTCGAGTAAAAAAAAAAATTTGTATACTCTTCTCCCCCCCTTTTTCCACTTTTCCTTTTACTTTCTCTTCTATTTTTATTCTCTCATCTCTGTAACTCTGTTATTCTTCTGCAAATTCTGCTGCTGTAATTTTTTCTTCCTTCAATCCTTTTACTTTCCATACATTCCCATACTCTATATTCAAACATGGCTCCAAGTAGTCATAGATATGAGAATAATTTACAAGATGTCCAAAAAGATCTTGCTGATAAAGGTTTTACACTCTCCACCATTCCTGGTGAGAATGCCAAATCAATTCTTTCTGTCAAGATTTTCTCCCATCAAAATTGTGATGATCAATCAATCATAATTTCGCTAGGTCAGATTCTCGCAGGTCTCCCTATTCCTCTTTATAACCCAGATCTTCCTTTGTTTTATGAAATTCTCGCTCATTCGGGATTTTCGCGAGCCATCTTCCAACTAAGTGGGGACTGCATCCGTCTGATGCTAGATTTCGCTAATCGTGGTGCTGGTAGAGGATCTCTTTACTCCAAAGAACTTAGGGATCCAAAATTCGCAAACCTAGAGATAGTTGCTGAGAAGTATACAGTGGCGAATTTCTTTGAAAATTACGAACTTATCTCCATGAAGAAAGAGAATACTCGCTGGGGATTCGATTAAGAAGGAAAGATAACATTGATGAAGCCAAAATTCTTATGCAAGATATTGACTGGCATTCTGTTAAAAACAAAACTCCTCGCCAATCTAAAGACGATAAATGGTGTGTTTTTCCTTTAATACTAAAAGGACCCTACATTGCTGGATCAAACGTTCTTCCTGCGAATCTCGCTGCATATCGACCTTGGGTTTTCTCTTGGCCCGAGAAGGAGAAAGAGGTATACTTATCCCCTTTAACTCATTTTATATTTCTTTATTGATTTTTACTATTCTGTTCGCTAACTCTTGCGATATTCCGCAGATCCAAAAACTAAAGGATAATTATAACAGGACTGGGAAATCTAGTACTCTGTTAGCTCTTCGCTCATACACAGATGAGGTAAGAAATTTTCTCTTATGACTTTAAATAGTACTGTTACTTCCATGCTTCCATTTCTTATTTCTATCTGTGTGTGAAGATTATTGCTGAAGTAGAAGAATCTGCTGATGCTGCGAAGATTGGTGATAAAGGTAAAGGTTCTCTTCGCAGGGAAAAATCAACTGGTCCTCCTCCAAAGAAAATAAAAGTTCGTTCTTCTTCTCCTTCAAATGTTCTTCTAACGAAAATTCCGAAAGTGACAAGGGTGATGAAGATAACGATGATCTTGCTGCAATTGAAGATTCTCCACCTGAATCTTCTATGGCTAAGCTTTCTGGACTCTTTTATGATTCTCTACAAGGGATGGGAGATAGACAATTCGCAAATACCTGCAAATCTATCGCTACCCTTTGTGATGTCCCTTTATTGGATGGTGATAACTCTCTTCGTGGAGTTTCTAGATCAGTGACTCCCGACTTCTTGCATTCTCTCAATAGTCTGGTATACTTTTATCTTTTTACTTTTTCATTGTTATAAATCAAAATCTCTTTCTATATTAATATTTTTATTTATTTTCGCAGGCTGGAAAAGCTTCTTTTGTTGTTGCCTCAGATCTAGAGAGAAGACGCGAAAATCTTGAAAAGAAGAATCTTCAATTTCGCAAAAAGAATGAGGAATTGGAAGCTGAAGTTAAAAATTTTCGCGAGAAAAATAGACAATTAGAAATTGATTCTTCCTCATATAAGAACAAAATTTCTAGTCTTCAACAAGCCAATAATCAGCTTTACGGTATGTTACTTTTCTATTTTCTCTTTATTCATTCATCCTGTTGTTTTATCTTATTTAAATGATCCTTTTTGCAGACATTTATGGTCTTTCTGATGAAGCTACCCTTCTTCGCTCATTTCCTAATGCCTTGGATAATGATACCCTTCTTGAACGTCTTAACAATTCTTTAAATAGCTTCTCAAATGATAGAATTTCATCTCTTTCTCTAAATGAACTTAGATCGAAATTTCGCCTCTTAGAGATTGATCATAGATCCAGTTTAGGCTTAGCCAACAGATTTAAGCGTCTCCTTATTGATTCCAAAGAGAAAACCAATGAGTTAAGAACCAAAATTAGCGGTCTCATAGATGATAAGGATCGTATCTCTGATCAAGGTGCCAAGGCTTTGGCGAAATTCCAAGAGGCTCTCCTTGAAGTTCAACTTGAGCGAGATGAAGCTAGCCGCAAGAATATTGAACTCTGCGAAAGGGAAAATCAAATTCGTTCTCGTCTTCTCATAAGTAGTGAGGATGAATTTGTCTGGGCTGCGAAAATTTTAGATGATGCTAGAAAATATTTAGGCGTAAATGTTAGTCTCCAAGTTGAACATACATCCTTGATTAGAGACATGATTTCTGACAGAGAAGGTTGCTAATTGCTCTTCTTTACTAATCTTTTGCTTCTTATGAATTTTCATCAAGTTAATAATTGGTTGTCTTTTGTTCGCAGATTCTGAAAATAAATATCGTGAAAAGATTGAAGAACTTGAAGCTGAAAAGGAGGAACTCGCAAAGAATCTTT
This sequence comes from Papaver somniferum, assembly GCF_003573695.1. Lineage (NCBI taxonomy): Eukaryota > Viridiplantae > Streptophyta > Magnoliopsida > Ranunculales > Papaveraceae > Papaver > Papaver somniferum. The sequence goes on along the minus strand of NC_039367.1, from coordinate 82,155,413 downwards.
CTTCTCGCAACGACAAGTATTCTAGATTGAAGAATCAAATCGTAATCACTGTTGAGAATTTTAAGAATGACGCTATGCATTTTCGCAATCAAACCATCCAGATGGTTTGTGATGATCATAATATCCCACATTCTGATTATCCTTGTCTTTTAGAAGAAATCCCACAAAATACTCCCAGTTTGGTTATCTCTGATAGCGAAGCTGACGATGATGAATCTGATAGTGATGGAAGTTCTGATGGTGATGAAGATTCTGACGCAGATGAAGAAGGAGACAAGTCTGATGAAGATAATGAAGGATTAACCAAGAAAAAGTCTTTACTTCTTTCTTTGATTCTTTGTAATACTTGTACATTTATTCCTTCTTTCTGTATATTTGTGTTTCTTCCATTTTAACCTGCGTAAATGAAAACAATTCTTCTTTGCAATACAGTTAATCAATATAATCATTAAATCTTGAATTTTTGAGTAAATCTCTCATATGGAGATAAATAACATTTTCTAATTTCTTACATTCCCATACTTGCCTCTGTTATTTGAATCCAAATGAGAGATTTCATAAAAAAATTATTATTGTATAATTTCGTAACCTTTTGCGAAGTGATTTTTGTTTCAAAATCTCATTCATGTGTGGTCTTATTTTGCCTTCCTAATTAAAGGTCTTATTATGCCACCTGTTGTCATTGCGACAAAATCGCAGGACGTCCTTGCATTTTCATGCAAAAACCCATTGATCTTTCCTTAACTTTTTCTTTTGTATTATGGCCTCTTCAGGAATGTTGCGACAATATGACAGGCCTAAATATTCTTGCGAAAATAAAGCCCCATGACATTGTCGTCTTGCGACGAAATCACAGGACGTCTTCGCACTTTCATGCGAAAACCCATTGATCTCGTCTTATCTTTTTCTTTTGTATTATTGCCTCTTCAGGATTGTTGCACAAATATGACAAGCCTTAATATCCTTTCGAATAAAAAGCCTTATGACATTTGCGTCTTAAGATACTTATCAGCTCCCTAATGGAGGGTGCCGCCCTTATCTCCCCTTCAAGGAGGCGTACTTCTACCATACAAGGTTAGCTCCTCTCATTCAGTCTTAACAACAACCAGTTGTTTTCGCAGCCTCTTATCCCTTTTACCTATAGGGCTTATGGTTAAGAGACTGCACCCTAAGTGAAGTTTTCTTCAGGCCGAGTGCAGTATGAGCCAAGACTTGTCAAGAATGGCAAGGACACTTCAAACGCCCCCGGCACTCTTGACTCAACCGTGTACCTCGGTGCCTTGATCAGATTCTGCACTCCTTGGGAGAGTCCTTATTACCTTAGTCGCCCAACCTAAGTCATATGCTTAAGTTGAGAATCCAAGTTGCCTCTCCCGGATGGGATTTATGACGTATCCAAATCTCCATGACGCAGGTTCCGGTGGCGGTGTAGCCTTTCCCTGAGCCATGTAACAGGTACCCCCTAATATGACGTACTTTAGGTCTTACATTTTCCTCTTGCGAAATTTTATTCGCGAACTAGGGTGTACGCCATAAAGGTTCGCCCCTTTCTTTTATGTCATTGTTCTATGGTTATCTCTGCGACAATTTCGCACATCATGATCTTCTTTTGATATGAGTAATTCTGCAATTATTCTTTCAGAATTCATAACTTCTCAAATCTTCTTACTGATAATATCTTTTCAAATACAACCTGTTCCATGGTATGTCTAATCTATGACCAACATCTCTTCCTTATGGATCCATTAATCTATAAGCTCATGTTCCAACTATCTCCTTAATAATGTAAGGTCCATCCCATTTTTTCGCTAATTTTCCACCATTTTCTCGCTGATATATTGGTGTTTCTCGCAGAACTAAATCTCTAGGTTGAAATTCACGTATTTTGACACGTTTATTATATTCTCGAGCTAATCTTCGCTGATAATTCTCCATATGTTGTAAAGTTTTTTCTCTTCTTTCTTCTAATTCATCAAGTTTGTTTAAAATTAAACCCGCACTAAGATTTTTCTCCCAAGCTTCTCTTTTTGTTGTCGGAATAACAACTTCTGTTGGTAACACCGCTTCAACTCCATATGTTAAACAAAAAGGTGACATTCCAGTAGATTCTCTTCAAGTTGTATTATAAGCCCATACTGCATTATGTACTTGTTCGCACCATGATCTGTGATGTCCTTCCAATTTCTTCTTTAGTATATCTGCAATTGTTTTATTTGTTCCTTCTACTTGCCCATTAGCTTGTGGATACAAAGGAGTGGACTTTCCACATTTTATCTTGAATGCATTAAGCAACATTTCTATATTCTGCCCCTTAAACTGTTTCCCTTTATCAGATACCAACTGTGCGGGAATTCCAAATCTGCAAATGATATTTTCGAATATGAATGTAAAGATATCTTTGTTGCGAATATGATCCTACATTGATCAATCACATAGTTCTTGAAAGTCATACGAATCAATTCTAAACTTGTTTGGAAGTGTGGCAAATCGGTTTCAAGGTTGTAAGTATGAAAGAGGACTTACAAAGTAAGGATGTCGGCATACTTTGAACATGTACAATAACGCTGATCTTTAATTGTTCAAAGTTATTCCTTAATAGCTAAAGGAAGAAAATCCCAGGATCGAAACATAAATAAGTTAAAAATCTTTTATTTAAGGTTTTTAATTTTATTTTAGGAAAATGAGAAATAGTAATGTGCACTTACTAGTTGGAGATTTTCCAAAGAGATTTTCGGTCAATATTTTGGACAGAGCATTTCCAGGAATTATGGAAACCGAATTTGGAATATATTGCATATCTTGAGAATATTTTCGGTTTTGGAAATTCATTGGTGTCCAAACTTCCTTGTCTATAATTAATTAAAAGATTCTCAATTTATTTCGATCCGAGATTCTCCTTTAGTTATTAAGGAATATCTTTGAACAATAAAAGATAAGAATTACTGCACATGTTCAAAGTATGTCGACATCAAGACTTATAGTTTTGATCACTAATATTGACAAACATGCTTGAGATAGAAAGGCATGCGAGTTCGACCGAGCAATGCTCTAACAATCTTCCCCTTTGTCATTTTTGGTTACAAAACTATCAATACATATGGATTACAAAATAGATAAAAATTGTAGCTTCCCGTCCACATGTTTGATCTCTTTGGCATCTTCAACGCGAAATATTCGTCACTTCCAAGTACTCCATGATCCTAAAGGTTGTAAGTTCAGCATCATAATTGTTGAAGATCCGTAGCTATAACAATGAGAAATCAAAATGCTCTCCAATCATTGTTATACAGTGTCATAGTATTATTACACGACATCAAAGTCCAATTATATCACAACTTTGACAACAATACTATGGTGATATTCATCACTCCCCCTCAGTCAATACTTTATCTCAACATGAAAACCACAAAATCATAGCTAAAACAAGTATGGAATGGACACTTAAATCATATGAATTATGCACTTATCAGAACTCTAGCAACTGGGAAACCTAATCCCCACACCTCCTGTGTGATACTAGTTGTATTAGCTAGAGTCAATTCTCCTTTAACCTTAGGTTTCTTATCGAGATCTTGTAGGTTAACGACTTGAAGACTTCATTGGGATTGTGAAGCCAGACCGATACTACTTTCTTGTATTTGTATGATATGATCTTGGTGATTCTATCGTGTTGAGTACAATCGTAACGATTATCTTGAGATTAATATCTCCGATAAGCAAGATATAAAAGTAGTCACAATCATCTTCGTCTCATCGTTTGTGATTCCACAATATCTTCTTTCTCCGCGTCGATTAAGATTATTGTGAGGTGATTGATAATACTAGGCTGTTCTTCGGGAATATAAGTCTGGTTTATCAATTGGTTCCTGTTCACCTTGATTTATCAAAAGACGGAACAAAAACTTGTAGGTATTTCTGTGGGAGACATATTTATCTATTATCATAGACTTTTCTGTGTGAGACAGATTTGTCTATCAAGTCTTCGACTTTGGGTCATAAAAACTCTTAGTTGTGGGTGAGATCAGCTAAGGGAATCAAGTGCGTAGTATCCTGCTGGGATCAAAGAAGTAAGGAGCGCAACTGTACCTTGGATCAGTGTGAGATTGATTGGGGTTCAACTAAAGTCCAGACTGAAGTTAGTTTCTAGTAGGCTAGTGTCTGTAGCGTCTTAATACAGTGTGTGTTCAATCTGGACTACGTCCTAGGGCTTTTATGCATTTGCGGTTTCCTCGTTAACAAAATTCTGGTATCTGTGTTATTTCTTTTCCGCATTATATTTTTTTATATAATTGAAATATCACAGTATTGTGGAGACATAAGTATACAAGACACAAATGAAGCAAAAACGATTTGATTCACTCGAATCGATTCATGAACTTTATAGCCACGGTTTGCAAACTTGCATTCCTTAGTTAATATAAATATAAGTTCACGAAAATCGTCTTTATATATAACCAACTCAAGTTCGCAGACTTAGTTCGCGGACTTAAGTTCCTGGAAGGAGTTCACAAACTCCAACAGATATTCTCAGGATGAGAACCTCCGCCAGTTCGCGGACTGGGTACGCGGACTGAGTTCCCAGCTCTTGTTCTGGTTTTCCTGATCAACAAAGTACACATACTTTGGTTCAAGGAATAAGGACTTATACATATATGTGTTGCCACACAATGCTTATATCCAACAATGGTTATATAACCTAAACTCTCATTTCTATCATTGAAACATTCTTAGAGGACGTTACTAAGTTTTTCAAGATCTTAGATGAAATGAGATTATCATGAGAAACCGGAGGCTTTGTCCATAATAATCTTTGAATAATCTTTAAGGATTTCTGGCGTGCGTTATAGATGCCAAGAGCAAGTTTTCCAAAGAAATCCCATAGGGCAATTTTTAAGGATCAAACAAACACAAACTTCTTAGGTTTATAGAGTTTTCCTGCTCTGATACCAATTGAAAATGCGGGGGTCTAACAACCACACCCAACAATTCGTTTGACAATCTGAGAGGACTTACTCTAATACACTTTCTAGAGAATCAACTAGACAGTCAGACTCAATCTAGAATAAAGTATATCAAAGAGTTTAATATCTCTAACTCTTAATTCAATCCGCAATCATCAAATAGAAATCTGCGAGCCCGATTGAATAAGAGGAGTAACTTGAACGGTACCAAAGACTAATGTTCAAGTGTCAATCAATGTAAATCAACAACCCAAGGTTGGATATTCTAATTTATTGATCTTAAAGCACAACCTGTGATATTTCAATTATATAAAAAAATATAATGCGAAAGAAAAAATAACACAGACACCAGAAATTTGTTAACGAGGAAACCGCAAATGCTGAAAAACCCCGGGACCTAGTCCAGATTGAACACTACACTGTATTAAGACGCTACAAACACTAGCCTACTACCAATTAACTTTGGACTGGACTGTGGTTGAACCCTAATCAATCTCACACTGATTCAAGGTACAGTTGCGCTCCTTACGTCTCTGATCCCAGCAGGATACTACACACTTGATTCCCTTAACTGATCTCACCCACAACTAAGAGTTGCTACGACTCAAAGTCGAAGACTTGATAGACAAATCTGTCTCACATATAAAAGTCTATAGGATTGAATAAATCTGTCTCCTACAGAAATACCCAAGAGTTTTTGTTCCGTCTTTTGATAAATCAAGGTAAACAGGAACCAATTGATAACCCGGACTTATATTCCCGAAGAACAGCCTAGAATTATCAATGACCTCACAATAAACTTAATCGACTAGCGAAACAAGTTATTGTGGAATCACAAACGATGAGACGAAGTTTGTTTGTGATTACTTTTCTATCTTCCCTATTGGAGATATAAAATCTCGAGCCAATTATTTCAATTGCACTCAACAGGATAGAAACAACAAGATCAGATCACACAACTACAAAGATAATAGTTGGGTGTGGCTTCACAATCCCAATGAAGTCTTCAATTCGTTAACCTACATGGTCTCGAGAAGAAATCTAAGGTTAAAAGAGAATCGACTCTAGTTATGCAACTAGTAACACACATGAGGTGTGGGGATTAGGTTTCCCAGTTGCTAGAGTTCTCCTTTATATAGTTTTCAAATCCGGGTTTGCAATCCAAGTTACATTGGTAACAAAGCATTTAATATTCACCGTTAGATGAAAAAAATGATTCAACCAAGCTAATATCTTTCAACCGTTAGATCGAACTTAGCTTGTTACACACAAATGAAATGTACCCTCATTTAGGTTTATGTAACCGTACCTAAACGTGTACACCAGGTTGGTTCACAAATAGTTAACCGAGGTTAGCCATATGATTACTCTCAATATCAACCTTATTCATCTTAACCATAACTATTTCAAATGACTCAAATGAAACTAGTTAAAGAGTTGTACAATTGTATAGAAAACACAATCAAAACCAAATCGGTTTGATTCACTTGAATCAATCATGAACATTATAGCCACAGTTTATAAAGATTTCATTCCTTATGATTTAAATGTTTAAGTTCATGAACTGACCGATTTGGCAAAGTAACCAGCCTAAGTATGCGTACGGGTGTGCGTACTTAAGCAACCGGAGTTTGAGTTTGTTAATTCCAAACTCAGCAGAAATTTTCGGTTCGAAAACTTCTGCCAGTATGCGTACGGGTACGCATACTTAAGGTGACTAGTTTAGGTGTTTGTAATTCCCAAACTCAGCAGATATTTTCGGTTCGAAAACTTCCGCCAGTATGCGTACGGGTACGCACACTTATCTTGTCTCCTTCACCAATTTCGTATACACACATATGCATACTCTTGGTTCTCGGTTTATGTATTTATACACTAATGTATGAACGCACTATATATGCTTATATCCAAAAATGGTTACATCATCAACTCTTTATTTCAATCATTGAAACATTCTTCTATAATGACAATAGCCGTTTTCACACACTATTAGCATCAAAGTAATTTTCAAGATATTGAAATAATCATTATCGAAACATTCCAAGCCTACATCAAATGATTGTATCACACAAACCATGTAAGATGTTACTCGGCAATTTTCTCATGATATAAGATGAACTTGGTCGAAGCGAAAGCTTACCAACACATATTTTATGAAATATGTAAGCGAGATATACTCAGCTCGGAATCTCAAATGTGTATAAAGAAAACTATATCGTAACACGACATATGTCTCAATATAGGAGATATTAGAAATAGACTTTCCAAGTGATCGATGAGTTCAAATCTCCACATACCTTTTTTCAAAGAAGTTCCACAAGCTCCCCTTAGTAGTTCTTCGTCTTCAAGAGATGAACGCCGAGAGATCTAAGCTCAACTACACTATCTATATCCTAGTCCGAGACATCTATAAATAGGCTAGAAATCAAGACTTATAGTTTTGATCACTAACATTGACAAACATGCTTGAGATAGCAACACATGCGAGTTCGACTGAGCAATTCTCTAACATAATCACATATCCTTTCCTTAACTAATAAATGTTTTCTGACTTTAGGATCATTGTCGGAATTTTTAGATTCAGTTTCAAGAGAAAACGAAACTGTATTTTCATCTTGACATAGACTAGATGTGATTATCATCATGTCAGGAGATTCATGAATTTCAAGATTTACTTGAGACACAACTTGTTCATGAGACCTGGTTTTTATCAAATAATCTTTGATAATCTTTTCGACAGATGGATAATATATATTATCTTTTAGATTATATTTTTCAGCAAGCTTTATGAAAAATTTAATCTCATCACTATCATTTGAATCTGGCTTGTATGTCACAGGTGTTTGTTTTCTTATTAACACATCATGGTTAATATTTTCTGAGTTGTGTTCAACCAGTGAACTAACGGTGTTGAGATGCTTATCAGAATCTGAAAACAAATTGACTTTTTGAAGTATATCATCTTCTTGCTCTACTTAACTGAATCAGCCATCAGATTCAATTCTTATAGGTTGGATCGCACCAAACACACATTGTTAGATATTTTTGTGTTTGCCTGCTCTGATACCAATTGAAAAGACGAGGGTACCCAAATACACCACAATATTTTTGTTTCAACCTATAAGTCCTGTTTCCAAGTGTGATCGTCTATGGATAGAGTCGAGACAATACAACAACTTCGGTATTCACACTTTGTGTGACCGTTTATGGATACGAGATCGAGACAATACGACAACAAGATAACTTATGTGGTTGACTATGGATACAAGATCGAGACGATGCGGCAATCAAAGTGTATTACTTTATGATATGTTCGGAGTTATCCAAACTCTATAGGATCACTATCAAGTATAACGGAATTAACATAAAGTTTATTTTACTTTAATTATAATAAAACAATTATAATGCGGAAAAGTAAAGTAAATGGCACAACAAGATTTTGTTAACGAGGAAACCGCAAATGCATAAAAACCCGGGACCTAGTCCAGTTTTGAATACTCTCAGAATTAAGACGCTTTACAATATCTAAACCAACTTCGTATAGTTGAGACCAAGCAGATTACCCCTAGTTACTTAGTTCCCTCAGTATCCCTACGCCTTCGACTTCTAGAGTCACGCATGTGAATAACAAGTCCTTTGGATCATATTCCAAATATCAAAGGAAGAATATGTTTGGTAACCACTCTAATCAATCTTTGCTACAAGATATAGATGAGTCGTTGACAAAGGCTCTTCCGTGCAATCTAACTTTAACTACCGAAATAGTCAATTCTAGATTCGCAATCAATCAATATAGATCTCAAAGAGAAACTGTAAAGTGATGCCGATCTCATGCAACTAATCAATCGAATAAATCTATATAATAGTTGGATCCCATCCGATCAAGGTTTCTGCACACAAATTCACAAGATACGAAAACCAATACGAAATCTTCTTCGTCTTCAAATCTTCTTTAATCTTCAATAACCTGCACAACACCACTTGAATCTCTTTTGATCAATCACGCACAGAACGGAGTCTGTTAAGAATTGATTATCACAAGATGTATTTAGATTTAACAACAGTTCTAAAGATCCCGTCTATACATCGATTTAGTTTGAGTGAATCTTATATCAGAAGACAAGATTCTCAAGAATAAACAAACTAGGTGCAATCAAAGTTTCAACAACCGTTAGTCAATCAAAAAAATCGGAAACTAATAACACTGCAATTATCTAGTTTCCCACCAACGATACTCGTAGAGCTTCTTGATCCCACAGAAGTCTTTAAACGAGCGGTCGTAAGAGATTTCACCTAATTAGGATACTTTCCTCTACGAATAGACGTCTCCACCAGAAACAACAAGAAATAAAGTTTGCATGGCTTTTAGGATAGTTTGATAGAAATGAAAACTTATATAGACCAAGGATGTTTGGACATCAAGGAATTTCCAAAACCGAAAATATTCTCAAGATTTGCAATGAATGACAAAATTCGGTTTTCCTAATTCTAATAAATGTTGGTCCAATATTTCCGAAATCTCTCAATAGAAAATCTCCAATTAGTAAATGCACACTACTAATTTTTATTCTCAAGAGATATGCATTTAATTGCTAGTAATTAAAGCATATAAAACCAAAAATCTTAATTAAAAGATTCTTAATTTATTTCGGCACAAGATCACCTTGAGTACTAAGGAATATCTTTGAACAATAAATAATAAGAGTTACTGCTCGTGTTCAAACTATGTTGACATCTTTTCACTGTAAATCCTTATTGAAAAGACGAGGGTACCCAGATACACCACAATCTTTAATTTATTAACCTATAAGCCCTCTTACCGAAAGTGATTGTCTACAGACAAAGTCGAGACAATACTACAAATCGGTATTCACACTTTGTGTGATTGTCTATGGATGCAAGATAGAGACAATATGACAACCAAAGTGTGATTACTTGATAATAGGTTCGGACTTAACCAAACTCTGTAGGATCACTATCAAGTAAAGCGGAGTTAACGTTTGTGTTAGAGCACTGCTCGGTCGAACTCGCAAGCACATCCTTGTGTAAATATTATGCGGCTCCATAAGTTTTCTTATGTTGAGCATTTCCGATTAAATTAATCATGGGTTATCTTGTGATTAATTTAATTGAGTATTTTGGATACAAATTCATATTTTATGTGAGTTATTAATATCCAAACAAATCCTTCTTTTCTTGTGAAAGTAAGGTCGCTCTTGTTGTTCTTTCGGGAATGACATTTTATGGGGGAGAGTTCTTATTTGAACTTGTGCTTAATTGCCATATCTTTGTGGGGAGTGCGACTGTGGAATATTATAGGGGTTATCTTGTATCTTTATAAACTCCTTGATGAATGCATTTAGCTTCGGCTATATGATTGCATCTAAAAAAAGTTGATATGTGGTTCTCTTTTGGTCATGAAGTATCTCTATGGAAATTTCATTAGGATCCCACTAGTTTTCGTACCTTTGCCAATTTATATTGAAAAAAAGGGGGGACAATTAATGTGTAGTTCACACTACAAATACATATGGTTTACGAATCATTATGTAAGGGGGGTGGTTTTCATGTGAGATGAAGTATTGACTAAGGGGGAGTGATATATATCACCATAGTATTGTTGTCAAAGTTGTGATACAATTGAACTTTGATGATGTGTGATAATACTATGACACTATATAACAATGATTGAAAGCTATTGTATTCTCATTGTTATAGCTATGGATATTCAACAACTATGATGCCGAGCTGAACATATTTAGAATCATTGGAGTACTTGGAAGTGACGAAGATTTTGAGTAATGTTGTAGAACCAAGGAGATCAAGAATTTGGATGAGAAGCTATAAAGTTTATTTATTTTGTAATCCATATATATTGATAGTTTTGTCACTAAAATTGACAAAGGGGGAGGTTGTTAGAGTACTGCTCGGTCGAACTCTCAAGCGTTTTTATCTCAAGCTTGTTTGTCAAGTTTAGTTGCCAAAACTATAAGTCTTGATTTCTAGTCTACTTAGCTAAGTCTAGTGTAGCTGAGCTTTAGACTTCACGGCGTTCATCGAATGAAGACGAAGAACTACTCAAGGGAACTTGTGGAACTTCATCAACAAAAGGTATGTGGAGACTTAAACTCATCTATCACTAAAAAGTCTATCTACTCTATCTCCTATTTGAGACAAAAAGTCATATTGCTATATAGACTTAAATTATACACATTTGGTATTTCGAACCAAGTTTATCTCGCTTTTCTTTTTCTCGAAATATGTGTTAGTGAGCTTTAGCTTTAACCAAGTTCATCTTTTGTTCTTGACGAAAGTCAAAAGATGATCATGTAAAAATCGCCTTGTAACATCTTACATGATTTGTGTGAGAAAGTCATTTGATGCAGACTCGGAATGTTTCAATCACTTGAAAATTGCTTTGAAGCTAATAGTTTGTGTGAGACAACTTTTGTCGTCTTCCAAGAATGTCTCAATGATTGAAATGAGGGTTTAGAACATGTAACCATGATTGGATATAAACATAGCGTGTATTCACATTTGTGTAAAGTCCAAAACCGGGAACCATGGTATGCGTACCCGTACGCGTACTGGTTGGTTGTTGGAAGTCCGGAAACTAAGTATGCGTACCTGTATGCGTACTGGCGGAAGTTCAAGTTCTGTGAATTTCTGCTGGAGTTTGGAAGTGTAAATGGTATGCGTACCCGTACGCGTACTGGCGTAACCAAACTCAGTCCGGCTACTTAGGTATGCGTAGCTGTTTGCATACTTAAGTAGGTTATGTTCTAAAATCGGTTTGTTCATGAGCTAATACATTTATATACTAAGGAATGCAATCTTTTGCAAACCGTGGCTATAATATTCATGAAATGATTCGAGTGAATCAAAATCGATTTTGCTTCAATTGTGCCTTGTATACTTCTATGAGAATATAAACAATTGAACAACTCTCTAACTAGTTTCATTTGAGTCATTTGAACTAGTTATGTTAAAGATGAATAAGGTTGATATGAAAGTGCTCATATGGCTAACTGATAGGTGCATTATTTGCACTAGTTTGGTACTCAAATGCTTTGCTTTGTTGGTGGTTTTTGTTTCATTATGCTTTGATTTTGTTTGTTTTGAGTTTCTTAGGTATTTGAGACTATCTTGACCAAAAGGAAGTGGATCTCGTTCAAATCCGGGATTTCTTCGCACCACCTTGAAGAGGACGAAAACAAGCTAACGGTGAAAGAATAGAGTCAATCCCACGTCGTATGAAGAATCTACAAGCATTTGAAGAAAGTCAAAGTTAAGAGAATTGTGAATGGCAAAGGTAATGAGAAGAATCAAGAAGGAGCTCAAGTTTGGCTGTGGAATCGATGGAGATGACTGACACTGTCGCTACATGCAGCTGAGTTCACATGAAGAAAAGGGGACAAACAATAATTGGTAATGATGGGTTAGACACGGCAGAATGACGGAAGTTGTAGAGTCACATTGACTGGTGATTTATATGGCATCTGGAGAGAGTCAGGACAGCTCGATTCTGTAAGAGAGTTTGGCAGTGAGCATGGGTTTGCTGAGGCCGAGAATACTGATCACGGAGATTGCTGTCATGGGGATGGCATTGAACTGATGATTGAAAGAATGAAATTGTTCGCTGCTGTTGTGGATGGAAGACTGAGGTTGTTGTTGATATTTGATCAGTGATGACGTTGAAGAATGGAGATGTTGTTATATCAGCGATGGTGTTGGCTGTGGTATTCTCGAACTGGCGTTTGGTTTTGGCTGCAGTTTAGGCAGTGGAATAACAGGATATGGAGATAGACAGTTCGAGCCTGGTGTTGGGGTTTAATGTCAGTTACGACTTCAGTTTGGTTAGCAGTCGATGGAGTTCAGTTCTGGCAGCGAGAGTTTGAAGACAAAACAGAGAATGATGGAACTCGAGAATGATGCTGTTGATGATCGATACGAAGTTGTGATGGTTGACTGGTGATGAAGGGAGCAAGTGCAGAAAAACAGGGAAACCAGCGCCTGTACATCATTGGTTACTCGATGATGAGTTGATTGTAAAGCTCTAATGGATTCATGGCAATTGAGTGAGATGATGGAGCTGAGAACTGAGTTCGAGTTAATGGCAGTGTGGAAAAGAAGCTTGTTATAGTGCTGCTGGTGAAGTCCAAGCATAGCAAAGAACAAAGAAGAACAAAAGAAGGAAAAGGAATATTAAAGTTCAGGAAAGCTACGGATGAGTTTTCTCGCTGTACTAAAACTCAGTTGCATCTACGGTGTGATTTTCGCACCGGAGATAAACACAGGTGAAGATACGGTTTAGTCTTTTACCATAGGGAAAGTCAGTAGAGATTACGATGTGGTTTTACCACCGTATGTAAATCCAGGGAGAAAAGAAAAGAATTCCCGTGAATGAGATAAAAGTTTACACTGTCGGTTCCGCAAAACCGGCAGGGTTGCAGAACCTGGACGTGATTAATTTTAGAAGTTGCGACTTTTGGCAACCCTTTCTTGACCGGGATTTGAGCACGAGCACATCAACACTTGGGTACTATATAAGAGAGTCTTGTAATATTTTTGAGATATTGTTTATCTTTTATCATATACTTTGGAAGAGAAGAACAAGAGCTAGGGCTTAGCGATTTTGGCGTTCGATCATCACGATTGAACCTAGGGTTTGCTTTTTTTTTCTTCTTATTATTTTTTTATGGGTTTTGAGAAATCCATGAGTAGCTAAATACTCCATATAGGTTAAGGATGTAGTCGGATATCATAAACATGCTACTAAATTAATATATTGGGTTTGTTATCTCAATCAAATTATTATTGTCTTGTTCTACGATTTATTATCGCGTATGATTGTATGATTGTTTGTTTAGGAGCGCTACTAATGAGCATGAATGCATTTCTAAAGCTAGGCTAGGGTTTTGAGATACGTAATTGTTGGTAAACCTTGTCATAAGTAGCATATTGTGATTACCAATTGTATTAAACCTTTGTGTGATTGCAAGTAGAAGCTTGGCCTATGTTAAATAGTGTACTCGTAGTATTTCTATTGCATGGATTAGTCTAATCCATAGAACTTTAGGCTCTTGGAGGATTAAACGTAATAGTACGTTGCATTAGGTTGTTCACTGAGTAGTATTCACATATTCATCGTTACGGTATGTGATGATATAAGGAATTTACCAGAGTATGCTCTCGATGGGATACTCTAGGACTCTTGATAATGAATGATTGAGTGACAATACCAGTTATTAGTCGAAGTGCATGTATTATGATTGATGATGAACCCTTAACCAGTATGCTCAACTTATTGATTCTCTTTATTCATTCTTTGATATTATTATTAGTTTAATTATTTTAGACCAAAATCAAAAATTCCCCCCCAGGTTACTTAAGTTTTCAATTACGAATAACAACCCATATCTCCTTGTGGAACATATTTGTTCTTATAACTTTACTATTATTCATAACTATGAAGTGAGAGAACTTAAATTATTTTTGCGTCGGCTGACAACCGACCACTAACCATTGGTTAACTATTGTTGAACTTAAATGATGGTACATTTCATTTGTGTATAACAAGCCAAGTTCGATCTAACGATTGAAAGATATTAGCTTGAATCTAATCAGGTTTTCATCTAACAATGAATATTGAATGCTTTATTACCAAGGTAACATTGATTGCAAACCCTGATTTGAAGACTATACAAAAGGAACTCTAGCAACTGGGAAACCTAATCCCCACACCTGTTGTGTGATAATAGTTGCGACTAGAGTCGATTCTCCTTTAACCTTAGGTTTTTCACGAAACCCTGTAGGTTAACGACTTGAAGACTTCATTGGGATTGTGAAGCCATACCCAACTTTTCTCTGTAGTTGCATGTTCTGATCTTGCTGTTTTCCATCGTGATTGAGTACTATCTTCTTTAAGATTTGCTCGAGAATTATTCTCCGATAGGAAAGATTGAAAAGTAGTCACAAACATCTTCGTATCATCATTTGTGATTCCAAAATATCTTGTTTCGTTAATCAATTAAGATTATTGTGAGGTGATTGATAATACTAGGTTGTTCTTCGAGAATATAAGTCCGACTTATCAATTGGTTCCTGTTCATCTTGATTTATCAAAAGACGGAACAAAAACTTCGTAGGTATTTCTGTAGGAGAAAGATTTATATATTCAATAGACTTTTCTGTGTGATACAAATTTGTTTATCAAGTCTTCGACTTTGTGTCGTAGCAACTCTTAGTTGTGGGTGAGATCAACTAAGGGAATCAAGTGCGCAAAATCCGGCGTGGTTCAAGAGGCGTAAGGAACGCAACTGTACCTTGATCAATGTGAGATTGGTTAGGGCTCAATTACATTCCAGTCAGAAGTTAGGAGTAGGCTAGTGTCTGTAGCGGCTTAACACAATGTGGTTTTCAAATCCATACTAGGTCCCGGGGTTTTTCTGCATTTGCGGTTTCCTCGTTAACAAAACTTCTGGTGTCTGTGTTATTTCTTTTCCGCGTTATATTTTGTTATATAATAGAAATATCACAGGTTGTACATAGTTTAATCAATTATAGAATCCAACCTTTGGTTGTTGATTATATTAATTGACACTTGAACATTGGTCTTTGGTACCGTTCAAGTTGTTTCACTTAATAATCAGACTCACAGAATTCTATTTGTTTGATTTGCTCATTATATTGTGAAACATAAATACGAACTCTTGGATATATTTCCATTAAATGAGTCTAACTGTCTAGTTGATTCTCTTGGAATTATATTGGAGTTTGTCCATACAGATTTCTAAACGAAATATTAGGTGTGGTTGTTAGACCCCCGCTTTTTCAATTGGTATCAGAGCTGGCAAACACGTTTAAGACCTCATAAGTCTGTGTTTGTAGCGATCTGACTCTATGGACAGAGGTGTTATCTCTATAAATGTACTACCAGTCTTCGATGTCTCGAATTACTTATGGTGGAAAATTTTTATGCGTGCTTTTCTTCAAGCACGTGATTTTCAATCATGGGTTTACGTTGTTAATGGCTATGATCCTCCGGTTGTTACAATAGGCACTGTAACTGTTCCAAAGAATATTGCAGATTATGATGTTGTCGAGATTCTTGCTGCAAAGCAAAATTCTGACGGATTGAATGTAATCATCCATGCCATTACCCCAGATCTTCAGCACCATGTGACTACTTGCACTCGGTCTAAAGATGCTTGGGATATCTTAGAAACCGTATTTGAAGGGAATATCTGTGAAAAAGAAGCTAGACTTCAAATCCTAAATTCTGATTGGGAAAACCTTCGTATGGAAGATGAAGATTCATTTAATGAGTTTAATCACAAAGTGTCTGAAATTGTTAATGCATCTTTTGCGTTGGGTAAGACTATTCCTGAAAAGGACATTGTGATGAAAATTCTCAAATCTTTACCATCTAGGTACGATTATAAGAAACATGCCATGTAGAAGGAAATAACCTTGATGTGCTTTCCAGAAATACTCTGTCTGGGAAGTTAAAGATATTTGATCATGAGCATGTATCCAAATCTGGAAAGGATATTGCTTTTAAAGCACAAAGGAACACTAAATTACTTGATAAAAGTAAAAGTGTTGGCATCTCTGAAGATGATTCTTCTGAGACTGATTCATCAGATGAAGATCTTGACAAGTCAGTCTCTTTGATCACAAGACAGTTTAGAGATCTTCTCTTGAAGAGAACCAAACGATTCACTATAGATAAAACTAAGTCATCAGTTAAACCTCATAATCGTGTTCCTCCTAAAGACAGGGATACTGCCGATACTGATGACGAGGATATGCCACAATGCTTCAAGTGTAAAGGCTTTGGTCATTTTGAAAATTAGTGTCCAAATCGTAGAAAATACACTGGAAACAAAGGTCTTGCTGCAACTCTTGATGAAATGTCTGATCACTATGATTCAAATGAAGATGAAAATCAAGTGTTGCACTCCTTGCTAGCAATATTAACATCAATCTTGATATTTTTCCTGGAGATACTTCTTCAACAGTTTTGGAGAATAAAATGGATTTTTCCCTATATACTGGAGATTCTATGTCTAATGTTTCAGGTACCACAATTTGTCTTGCAGCCTGCTCCGTTGTTGTGTCTGAACCATCCTCCACTTTGACATGTTCTTACTGTACTATTAAGGGTCATGAACTCTCAAAATTTTTCAAGTACAAGCATAAGATAAGATATGTCAACAAACTTCAACGAAGAGCAAACTGATTAGAAAACAAGCTCAAACTTGTTCAGAAATTGTCCGAGGTATGTAATCTCATCTCTTCCCCGAAGAAGTATATTTCCAAATAAAAAATTAGACCACTAGAGAAAAGAATTTGGTCTAGACAGTCTGTGAAACAAGGTTCTAAGAATTCCATTCAAGAAGGTTATGGTGGAAAAATTATTGTTCACCCCAGCACAACTTAAATGTATTGGTTCTGTATCTTGTCTCATGTGCCTGGTTCAAAAAGAGACAAGGGTTTGCACACTTCAGGCTTTAGGAAAATAGAAAAGGTTTTTCTTCTTTTCGGTCTTGTTTTCACATTTTTTGGAATTCTTCCATCTTTTCATATCTAATTGATATTGAAAGGACTTTACTCTGTTTGAACAATAAAAGAGGGTTAAAATCGACAATTCTGCCTTCTATAAGGTTGAGAGTTGTGCGTAC
Source organism: Papaver somniferum (assembly GCF_003573695.1). Classification (NCBI taxonomy): domain Eukaryota; kingdom Viridiplantae; phylum Streptophyta; class Magnoliopsida; order Ranunculales; family Papaveraceae; genus Papaver; species Papaver somniferum. The sequence goes on along the minus strand of NC_039367.1, from coordinate 82,137,766 downwards.
GTGAATCCTTTAGTGTATAAAGGTTCTGTAACCCTACATTCCTTTTTCCTTATCTGAAAACTCTTTTTATCACATGATTGCTTGTTGAGTTTGATTTGTGAATTCCTCTCACAATCTCATATTGATATGGAGAATCCAAGCATTATGTATTCTGATGGAAAAATGTTAATATGATTGTTAAGCCATCAATCATGAAGGAAAAAGATAAATCTCTTGTACCTTCAACTTTGAAAAGAAAATGAGAAATGTGAGAAAACCAAGAGTTGTTCTTTCTAATCAACAGAAGTTCTCTGGGGTTCTTGAAGAGTTTAAGGAAATGACAAAGGAGATGCAGCAAATAAAGGCTTTTGTGTTTAGTACTCTTGAAATTCAGAAGGCCCTGGTTCGGCGTCAGTCAAGAAGGTTCGTTAAAATTGACTCCTATCTCCATGAAACCTATGTTCCAATGACTGTTGATGACAAGGAGTTTGGGGACGATAAAGATTTTTTCAAAGGTCTTAATGTCTAGGAAACTTCTTATGAGAATTTATTCTAGTGTTTTAAGAAGGATAACTAGGGTTTGGAATAGCCATTATGTGAGTACACATAGCTAGTTCCAACAATTTTCATCTTGCAATGTTTTTAGATTTAAATTCTAAAGTTTATTTGGAAGATGATTTTGCAGTATTAATCTTTATGGTTTCATATATTGCAACTTGTTATGGGATATGTGTGTTTGCATCCGCGAACTATGATTGTCCCATACGTGGTCAAAAGTTAAGTCTTTCATATGTCATTATGAAAATATTGATAAAAGATTGAATGAACTTTTTACAAACAAAAGTTAAACCTATTATGTCACTATGCAAATGTTGATGGAAGATAGGATGAACTTTTGTTTACAAAGATTAAGTCTATTATATGTCTCTATGCAAATATTGATGAAAAATAGAATGAATATTTGAATATTCCGCAGTATTGGTTTTCATGATCCACATCCTTGTGTAAATATTGTGCGGCTCCGTAAGTTTTCTTATGTTGAGCATTTACGATTAAATTAATCATGAGTTTTCTTGTGATTAAATTAATTGAGTATTTTGGATATAAATTCATATTTCATGTGAGTTGTTAATATCCAAATAAATCCTTCTTTTCTTGTGAAAGTAAGGTCGCTCTTGTTGTTCTTTCGGGAATGACATTTTATGGGGGAGAGTTCTTATTTGAACTTGTGCTTAATTGCCATATCTTTGTGGGGAGTGCGGCTGTCAAATATTATAGGGGTTATCTTGTATCTTTAATCACAAGAAGTATCATAAACTCCTTGATGAATGCATTTAGCTTCGGCTATATGATTGCATCTAAACAAAGTTAATATGTGGTTCTCTTTTGGTCATGAAGTATCTCTATGGAAATTTCATTAGGATCCCACTAGTTTTCGTACCTTTGCCAATTTATATTCACAAAAGGAGGGAGAATTAATGTGTAGTTCACACTACAAATACATATGGTTTACAGATCATTATGTAAGGAGGAGTGGTTTTCATGTGAGATGAAGTAGTAATTAAGGGGGAGTGTTAGAGCATAGCTCGGTTGAACCCACCAAGCGTTGGTATGTCAAGTTTGGTTGTCATGTTTTAGTGAATCAAAAACTCATTTAAAGAGTCGCTTGATTACATACTAGAGTCAACTTCGTATAGGTTATCTTGAAAATGTTTGGAATTGATACTTACAAGTATTACATGAATACTTGAAGAATGTGAATAAGTATGGATCTACAATGACAACATCATCCTTCCTCTTGAGATTAGTAATATTTGACTTGAACTGTTTCTTTCCCTAGCGTATCTTTCAAGTCGTGCATATTGAAAGCATAACTGCGAAGCTGTGTATGAAACTCTAGTTAGACATAATATTAAGGAATACAATACGAGGTTTATTGCTTAACCATTAAACTTTGTATATAATACATTGACATGATCATATGAATGCTATTGTGATTATGTATGGGTATAAGTGAAGATTTCATCCTAGGAAATAATGTTTTACATTCATTTAAAGGAAGTAAGTTCATAAACTTGTTTTGTGAATCGAAATGGAAATCGCTAGGCTTATTGGTATTGTTATTCATTGCAAATCTATTTTGAATTACCAATATATGTGTTTAGTATAACTGCTCATAAACTTGGTTTTTCTGTATCTTGGTAAAACTATTCACAAGGCCTGACTTATGTATTGGTATGACTTTTATTAGTGAAACCGATCTTAAGTAATCATTCAAGATGGTATGATCGATGCCTTGTAAACTGCAACTTTTATCTAGCCATTGGGGAACCGATCCTAGTAAGAGGTGCAACAAATTTACAAGAGGGAATCGATCCTTGTATGAGGTGCAACAGGGAGAACCCATCCTATGAACATGTGCAACACGTTTTTAGACATTGGGGGAACCTGTCCTATTAACATGTGCAACAAGTTTTGTTATTGGGGAATGGATCCTATGAACATGTGCAACAAGTTTTGCTATTGGGAACCGATCCTATGGACATGTGCACCAAATACAAGTTAGATACCATATATATATGGAAACGTAAAAAGATATCGACATACTTTGAACATGTGCAGTAACTCTTATCATTAATTGTTCAAAGATATTCCTTAATAGTTAAAGGAGAATCCCAGGATCGAAATAAATTGAGAATCTTTTAATTAAGGTTTCTTAGTTTTTATATGCTATTTAATCTCCAGCAATTAAATGTATATCTTTAGAAAATAATAATTAGTAATGTGCATTTACTGATTATAAATTTTTCTATTGGGATTTCGGTCAATATTTGGACAGTGCATTTTCAGGAATTATGAAAACCGATTTTGTATTTATTGTATATCTATGAGAATATTCGGTTTTGGAAATTCCTTGGTGTCCAAACTTCCTTGTCTATGAATATTGAAGTTTGCATTTCTAGCAAACTAATCCTCAGAGCCATCAAAACTACCTAGTTGTGTTGTTAGTGGTGGAGCTGCATATTCGGAGAGGAAAGTAACCTAATTAGGCGAAATATCTTACGGCCGCTCAGTTGAAAGAGTTCTTTGGGATTGAGAAGCTCTATTAGTACCGTTGGTGGGAAACTGGATAATTGCAGATTATTATTAGTTTTTGATTGATTTGATTGACTAACGGTTGTTAAACTTTTATTGCACCTAATTTGTTTATGCTTGAGAATCTTCTCTTCTGATGTAAGATTCACTCAAACTAGATCGAAGTTTCGACGGGGATCTTTAGATTGTTTTTAGTTCTAAATACGTCTTGTGATAATCCAACGTTAACAGACTCCAATCTGTGTGTGATTGATCACAAGAGATTCAAGTTGATTGTGTGCAAGTGTTGATTGAAGATTAAAGAAGATTTGAAGACAAGAAGGCTTTTTGGGTTCATAATCTTTGGTGTGCACAATGCTTGTTTCGGCTGGAATTGGATTCAACTATAATCGGATTATCTTTGTGATAGATTGGATTGATTAGTTGAGTAGATCGGCATCAATACACTTCTTTGTGATTAATAGTATTGATTGCATAGTCTAACAATTACTTTGGTAGTTGTTGAGATATTGATCTAAAGACCCGACAAAGGAGTTTATTGGTTAAACGGAAGAGCCTTTGTCAAACTCAAATCACGTTGTTTGAAAAGAGTTGTTACCGAACAGATTTGTTGTTGCTTTATTGTTTGGAATACGAACCAAAAGAGTTGTTCCAAGTGCGTGACTTATTAACAAGTTGGAGGCACAGGGATACTGAAGAAACTAGGTGAACTATAGGTTTAGTTGCTTTGTCTCAACTATACGAAGTTGGTTTGATTTTGTATAGCGGCTTAATTCTGAGAGTATTCAATTCTGGAGTAGGTCCCGAGGTTTTTCTGCATTTGCAGTTTCCTCGTTAACAAAATCTTGTTGTGTTATTTACTTTTATTTTCCGAAATTATAATTGGAAGTAAACTACACAAACGTTAATTCCTATTTTACTTGATAGACGATCCCTAGAGTTTGGTTAAATCCAAACCTATTATCAAGTAAACATACTTCGTTGTTGTATTGTCTCGATCTTGTATCCATAGTCAATCACACAAGTTATATTGTTGTCGTATTGTCTCGATCTCGTATCCATAGACGATCACACGAAGTGTGAACCGATTAGTTGTATTGTATCGACTCAGTCTATAGACAACCACTTTCGGAGAAAGGACTTATAGGTGGAAAAGTTTTAGATTGAGGTATATTTGGGTACCCTCGTCTTTTCAGGGAGTAATACATATCACCATAGTATTGTCGTCAAAGTTGTGATACAATTGAACTTTGATGATGTGTAATAATACTATGACACTGTATAACAATGATTGAGAGTTATTGTTTTCCCATTGTTATAGCTACGGATCTTCAACAACTATGATGCTGAGTTGAACATATTTAGAATCATTGGAGTACTTGGAAGTGACGAAGATTTTGAGTAATGTTGAAGAAAACATTTGGATGAGAAGCTACAAAGTTTATTTATTTTGTGATCCATATGCATTGATAGTTTTGTCACTAAAATTGACAAAGGGGGAGATTGTTAGAGCACTGCTCGGTCGAACTCGCAAGCGTTTCTATCTCAAGCTTGTTTGTCAAGTTTAGTTTCCAAAACTATAAGTCTTGATTTCTAGTCGACTTAGCTAAGTTTAGTGTAATTGAGCTTTCGACTTCACGACGTTCATCGAATGAAGACGAAGAACTACTCAAGGGAACTTGTGGAACTTCATTAACAAAAGGTATTTGGAGACTTGAACTCATCTATCACTCAAAAGTCTATCTATTCTATCTCCTATTTGAGACAAAACGGCGTATTGCTATATAGACTTCAATTATACATATTTGGTATTTCGAGCCGAGTTTATCTCGCTTTTTAATTTTTCGAAATATGTATTGGTAAGCTTTCGCTTTAACCAAGTTCATCTTCTATTCTTGACGAACGTCAAAAGATGATCATGTGAAATCGCCTTGTAACATCTTACATGATTTGTGTGAGACAGCCATTTGATGTAGACTCGGAATGTTTCGAATTAATCATTCGATCACTTGAAAATTGCTTTGAAGCTAATAGTTTATGTGAGACAGCTATTTTCATCTTCCAAGAATGTTCCAATGATTGAAATGAGGGTTTAGAACATGTAACCATGATTGGATATAAACATAGTGTGTATTCACATTTGTGTAAAGTCCAAAACCGGTAACCATGGTATGCGTACCCGTACGCGTACTGGTTGGTTGTTGGAAGTCCGGAAACTAAGTATGCGTACCCGTATGCGTACTGGCGGAAGTTCAAGTTTTGTGAATTTCTGCTGGAGTTTGGAAGTGTAAATGGTATGTGTACCCGTAAGCGTACTGGCGTTACCAAACTCAGTCTGATTACTTAGGTATGCGTACCCGTTTGCATACTTAAGTAGGTTATGTTCTAAAATCGGTTTGTTCATGAACTAATACATTTATATAATAAGGAATGTAATCTTTTGCAAACCGTGGCTATAATGTTCATGAAATGATTCGAGTGAATTAAAATCGATTTTGCTTCAAATGTGCCTTGTATACTTCTATGACTAGTTATGATAAAGATGAATAAATTTGATATGAAAGTGCTCTTATGGCTAACCATTGGTTAATTATTGTTGAACCAACTAAGTGTACACGTTTAGGTACAATTACCTTTATCTAAATGATGGTACATTTCATTTGTGTATAACAAGCTAAGTGCTATCTAACGGTTGAAAGATATTAGCTTGAACCTAATCAGGTTTTCATATAACGATGAATATTGAATGCTTTGTTACCAAGGTAAGATTGATTGCAAACCTTGATTTGAATACCATATAAAGGACAACTCTAGCAACTGGGAAACCTAATCCCCACACCTCCTGTGTGATACTAGTTGCGATTAGAGTTGATTCTCCTTTAACCTTAGGTTTTTCACGAAACCCTGTAGGTTAACGACTTGAAGACTTCATTGGGATTGTGAAGCCAGATTCTCCTTTAACCTTAGGTTTTTCACGAAACCCTGTAGGTTAACGACTTGAAGACTTCATTGGGATTGTGAAGCCAGACCCAACTGTTTTGTTTGTAGTTGCATGTTCTGATCTTACTGTTTTCTTTCGTGATTGAGTACTATCATCTTTAAGTTTTGCTCGAGATTTATTCTCCGATAGGCAAGATTGAAAAGTAGTCACAAACATCTTCGTCTCATCTTCTGCGATGCCACAATATCTTGTTTCGTTAATCGATTAATATTATTGTGAGGTGATTGATAATACTAGGTTGTTCTTCGGGAATATAAGGCTGGTTTATCAATTGGTTCCTGTTCACCTTGATTTATCAAAAGACGGAACAAAACTCATAGGTATATCTGTGGGAGACAGATATATCTATACAATAGACTTTTCTGTGTGAGACAGATTTTTTATTCAGTGTTCGACTTTGGGTCGTAGGAACTCTTAGTTGTGGGTGATATCAGATAAGGGAATCATGTGTGCAGAATCCGACGTGGTTCAAGAGGCGTAAGGAACACAATTGTACCTTGATCAGTGTGAGATTGGTTAGGTCTCAACTACATTCTAGTCTGAAGTTAACTTGGAGTAGGCTAGTGTCTGTAGCGGCTTAATATAGTGCGGTGTTTAAATCTGGATTAGGTCCCGGGGTTTTTCTGCTTTCACGGTTTCCTCGTTAACAAAATTGTTATTTCTTTTCCGCATTATATTTTCTTATACAATAGAAATATCACAGGTTGTGCGTAGTTCAATCAATTAGAGAATCCAACCTTCGTTTGTTGATTATATTGATTGACACTTGAACAATGGTCTTTGGTACCGTTCAAGTTGTTTCACTTGATAACCAGACTCACGGATTTCTATCTGTTTGATTTGCTGATTAGATTGTGAAACAGAGATACGAACTCTTGGATATATTTTTATCGATTGAGTCTGAATGTCTAGTTGATTCTCTTGGAATTATATTGGAGTTTTTCCATACAGATTGCTAAGCGAAATATCGGATGTGGTTGTTAGACCCCCGCTTTTTCAGTTTGTGTAATTTACTTTAAATTATAATAACAACAATTATAATTGCGGAAAGGAAAAGTACATGACACGGGAATATTTTGTTAACGAGGAAACCGCAAATGCAGAAAAACCCCGGGACCTAGTCCAGAATTGAATACTCTCAGAATTAAGCCGCTATACAAAATCTAAACCAACTTCGTATAGTTGAGACCAAGCAACAAACCCTAGTTTACTTTGTTTCTTCAGTATCCCTGTGCTTCCGACTTCGATGAGTGCACGCACTTGAACAATTCTTTTGGATCATATTCCAAACAGTAATGGAACAACAAATCTGTTTGATAACAACTCTATTGATTCTTTCCAGATAAAGATATCTCAAGTCATATGCAAAGGCTCTTCCGTTTAAACTAATAAACTCATTTTCCTGGTTAGATTAACCCAATCTCTATTACCTAAGTAATAAGATTCGGATTTGTAACAATCAAAATAGATCTCAATAGAACTATTAGGCGTTACCGATCTCACACAAATAATTAATCGAATAAATCCGATTCTAGTTGGATCCCGCCGATCAAGGTTTGTGCTACACAAAGATATGAGAAACCAATAAGAAATATTCTTCATCTTCAAATATTCTTTAATCTTCAATTAAACCTGCACAACACCACTTGAATCTCTTGTGATCAATCACGCACAGAACGATGTCTGTTATCAATGGAAATATCTCGTCGATACTTTGATCTAGTTTGAGTGAATCTTATATCAGAAAAGAAGATTCTCAAGAATAAACAAACTAGGTGCAATCAAAGTATCAACAACCATTGGTCAATCAAATCAATCGAAAACTAATAAACTGCAATTATCTAGTTTCTCACCAACGATACTCGTAGAGCTTCTTGATCCCATAGAAGTCTTTAAACGAGCGGTCGTAAGAGATTTCGCGTAATTAGGGTACTTTCCACTCCGATTAGACGGCTCCACCAGAAAAAACAAAAAGATGAATTTTTCCTGGATCTTAGTATAGTTTGCTAGAAATGCAAACTTAGGTATTTATAGTCCAAGGATGTCTGGACACCAAGAAATTTCCAAAACCGAAAGTATACTCAAGATATGCAATAAATGCCCATTCGGTTTTCATAATTCCGGTAAATGCTTTGTCCAATATTTCCTGAAATCTATCAATATAAAATCTCCAATTAGTAAATACACATTACTAATTTTTGTTCTCTAGAGATATGCATTTAATTGCTGGTAATTAAAGCATATAAACTAACAACCGTAATTAATAGATTCTTAATTTATTTTGAAACTGAATATCCTTGAGTAATTAAGGAATATATTTGAACAATAAAAGATAAGAGTTAATATTCGTGTTCAAAGTATGTTGGTATCTTTTCTTTGTAAATCATCTTTCATATTTACAATCTTGGAATCGATTATACCACACTTCCAAACAAGTTTAGAATTGGTTCATATGTATTCCAAGACAACTATGTGATTGATCAAATATCAAATCACATTCATGGATTCAATCGGTTCTACCAATCACTGAGATCGATTATACCTTAATTTGGAACACTTGTGATCGGTCACACAAGTTACCAGGACCGGTTACATCAGTTACCAATATCGGTTACATCAATTACCAGGATCGGTTACCATATACACATGATATTGCTTGTGATCGGTCACACCAATCACTTCAGTTACACCAATTACCAGGATCGGTTATGCCAATTACTAGGACCAGTTACACCAATTACAAGGATCGATTACATAACTCTATTGTGATCGGTCACACCAATTACTAGGATCGGTCACACTAATTACAAATATCGATCATACAATCTCAGGTGATTACTTAGGATCGGTCACACTAATTAATCAAAACTAGTCATACCAAATCATAAGTCAGGCATTGTGATTAGTTATAACAAGATACAAAACAAGTTACGATCGGTTCTACCATATCACACATATTGGTAATCCAAATATTTGCAATGAATAGCCATACCAATAAGCCTAGCAATTTCCCTTGCGATTCATATAACAAGTTCATAAGATTATGTCGATGTCATATCTACGAAGTTCAAAAGATAAGCGCTATACTTCGTAGTCTAATTCCTTAATACTATGATCATATGATCATGTCTCACTACTAGAGTAAAATATTCATACACAGCTTCGCAGTTATATTTTCAATATAGCATGACTTGAAAGATACGTTAGGAATGAAACAGTTCAAGTCAATATTACTAACCTTAAGAGGAAGGATGCTGTCGTAGTTGTAGCTCGCTACTTCTTCACGTTCTTCAGGTCTTCGAGTAATACTTATATGTCTCAATATTCCTAAACTTTCTAGTCTAACCTATATGAAGTTGTCTCTAATACATAATCAAGCGACTTTTAGATAAGTTTTGATTCACTAAAATATGACAATCAAACTTGACATACCAACGCTTGGTGGGTTCAACCGAGCTCTGCTCTAACACTTATTTCATATTTACATGGATTTACATTCTTGGAATCGGTCATACCACACATTAAAACAAGTTTAGAATTGGTTTTCCTGTATTACAAGACTATTCTGTGATTGAACAAATACCAAATCACATACATGGTTCAATCGGTTCTACCAATCACTAGGATCAGTTATACCTCAATATGGAAATACTTATGGTCGTTCATACCAGTCACTAGGATCGGTTACACCAGTTACAAGGATCGGTTCCATCTACACATGGTATTGCTTGTGATCGGCACACCAATTAGCAGGACCGGTTACACCAGTTACCAGGACTGGTTACCAATTACAAGGATCGATCACATAACACTCGTGATCGGTCAAACCAATTACTAGGATCAGTCACACCAATTACAAGGATCGATCATACAAACACATGGTGATTACTTAGGATCGGTTACACCAATTAATAAAAACCAGTCATACCAAATCATAAGTCAGGCATTGTGATTAGTTATACCAAGATACATAACATAGTTAAGATCGATTCTACCATCTAATACATATTGGTCATCCAAAGATTTGCAATGAATAACCGGACCAATAAGCCTAATGATTTCCCTTTCGATTCACGAAACAAGTTCATGAATGTACTTCCTTTAAACGAATGTAAAACATTGTTTCCTAGGATGAAATCTTCACCATAACTCATTCACATAATCATAATAATATATATAAGATTATGTCAATGTCATATCTACAAAGTTCAAAAGATAAACGTTATACTTCGTAATCTAATTCCCTAATACTATGATCATATTATTATAATCATGTCACATCACTAGAGTATTATACAATATGTACATGTAGATCGTGAAATTTGGATAAGGGGAAAAAGCGTGATTTCAAGATAATAGACAAAACTCAACTCTCACGGAAGAGATTAATTCCTTGGTCCTCAAGGCACCAATAGCCACAATTTCTAGTATACGTCCCCGCGAGACACTGCTGGTCGTGATGTCGTAATTCCTAGTGCACATCATCGACGAGATACTACTGGTCAAGTAGAATCTGTAGAGCATAAAATGTCCGCGACAGACTTATGAACCAGAAAAGCCACAATTCCAGCATGTCTTTGCGAGACGCAGCTGATTGTGATGCCATGATTCCTAGTATACATCCCCGCGAGATACTGTTGGTCATGTAGGCTCTTTAGATGCATAAAAACGTCCCCGGCGGACTTATGACCCAGAGTAGAGACATACATGTCTCCTGTAAGCACGACTCACCCTATTTGAGATCAAGGACTGATTCCTAGTACATCATCGTGAGATACACTGGTCATGTCTACTCTAGGATATGACTCGACTTACCGAGGCTTCATAATAATTCCTAGGACATCCCCGTGAGATACACTGGTTATTCTTCCTCTGGGACCTTTCGACAGACTCCTAGAACATCCTTCCTAGATACACTGGTCATGCCGGAGAGATTCACATCTATTTGCAAAATCTCGGAGAGGTTCTCATCTCTCCTCAAAATCTCGGAGAGATTTACATCTATCTGCAAAATCTCGGAGAGGTTCTTATCTCTCCTCAAAATCTCGGAGAGATTCTCATCTCTCCACAAAATCTTGGAGAGATTCACATCTCTCGGGATATCTCTGAATATTACCCATGATAGGCACGAGCCTCATGTAGGAATCGAGTCTCCTTTCAGACTCTCCACACGAATTCTGAGGCATCCCATGCCTTTTCACGTGACTCATCCTAGTCATTCTCACAAATCATAGAATATTTCTCTATCTTGGCCAAATCAGCTAAAGAGAATATTTCTCTTTCTCAACACATCATCACAGAGGCTGACTCAACTTCACATAAATAGGGGGGATAATAATTAGGTTTTTTGTCTGGCGGTCTACGTCACGTGTGAGAAATACCCGACTTATTTCTCACCTCAGAAGAGAGTAAATGCGGTGGAATAATGAGATAAACTCACCCTAGTTTATCCCTATCTATTCCTGAAGAGACAGGAGAATTGCTCCGCACGGAACGGAAAACAATCCTTATCTTCACTAACCTGAGATTAGAGAATTTAGTTACAAATAGGTCCTCTATTTCTCCAAGATGACACAAATCTTTCTCATAAATTCTCAGAGTAATTCTTCTTCAAACCCTAGAATTCTCTGATCTCTCTCTTCATCTGTTTCCCTCCCTAAGACCGGCCCTAAGCCTCCATCCATGTGGCTGAAGGAGCCTTTGAACGACCACTGTGCGTAGTTTAGGCGAAGATTGTTCGTGATCAACCTCCCGTAACTCACTTTCAGAAACCATATAATCCCACTTTTAGCCTCTCACCGATTTTAGGTAACTACATTTTGGCGACCATAGTGGGAGGTTGTCCACTCAGTTACAGATTTTAATCATGGTCACCATTAAGAAGGAAGACGATTCGACCAATCGAAACACAAAAACATTCCATTGATTCAGTCTCTATAAATCCATTACAGGCTTAGCCGAGAGAGTTATCCCTACCAACACTTTCTCTCTCTTTCGAGTTTGACCTTAGTGAATACGTTAGTGTGTCCCGGATCATATGGATCTCTTCCTGCATAACAAAAGGACCTAGTAACCTATTTTCATAAAAATATACTGCTAATCCTTGAAAACGTTGGATAAGGACCATGGGGAACTTCTGGAGACTCAACAAAATCTTGCAAAATCTCAGATCGACATCCAGACTTATCTGAAAACGTTTTAAGAGTTACCAGTAGGGATAGATCCGACAAATCTAGATCGAGTACACGTTTCCTAAAGAAGGAGTACTAAAACTGTTGAGAATAACACAGACGAGATCCATTCTGTCTGCAACCAACCTCAGCGGAGAAGATAAAGCTCATTACGAACGCGACAGATCAAAGGAGCAACCATCCATCCGATCTTATCACTCTAAAAGACCTCAAGGACCAGATAACGCTCTTAACTTGGAGATTTTGACGAATATTTGCTCCAAAATTCGTTTAGGTCAAGGTCCCTCAACCTGATCACAAGGGACTCGAGAGGTTTACTTCACTTTACTCTCTTTCATTCTGTATCCGATTGACCTAGTTTTTTTTTTCGTCGTATTTGTCTTTTCGTCGTCTACAGGATAAACTTAGTGAAAACTTAGAAAGGCTCCAAAAAATTCGTGACCTAGTCGAAAGCGTTGGAGAGCCACATGGGGTCATAAACCACCAACAAAGATACATCTTGTCGTCCTTCCTTCTTCAGAGAATCGTGACAAGAACACAACAAAGCATGAAGTGAAACTAGATCCCAAGACGAGGCTCAACCGAAACTCAGTCTTATCCTAAGACGCAAGGCTGATAGTCGATATGCTACCTCAACACCCGTTCTGTCAGAAAGAAGAGGAACTAGACCTAGGAGTTACGACCAAGCTCGATGAGCCTCCAGTTCAACTTTACCAAAAACTATCACATTTCATTTCCCGATGAACCTCAGTTCACCCAAGACGGAGAAGGATGATATCTTTGCAGCCGAATCTATTAAGGAAAAAGAAATCCGAAGCGATACTCATGAGGCCACAATTCAGATAGAACTTCATTACTCGACACATACAACTGCAACCAAATACTATCACTGAAGTAAACGAGGGAAGGATCCGAGAGCGTAGCTCCAATCCACACGCTAGTTGCAGTTCTGTAAGTAAAAGCCTCATCTCTCAAAAAGTTATGCTCGGCAGGCTATCCCATAAGTCAGAGTCGGACATGATGAGCAAAGGACAAGATATGAAGATCACTTACAACTTCCTCAGGTCAAAATACAATTCTACGGCGAGAAAAAATGCTTGGAAGATTTCCAGAGAACTATCTCATCAACAAAGTCGCCACAAATCGATTATTCAGCCACGCTTATAGTTCTGCTAGTCCTATAAGGCGTACGGTGTTATTAATTTTGGTTTACCAACTCCCAGAAGAAAGACAAATCTCGATAGATGATTCGGATACATAAGTTCGCATGAATCCTTGTCAAGACACCTAGTGGAGGCCGAACAATAGCTTCATCTTGTGCAGGAAGACACATGCGACCAGTACCTCGATATGATTCTCCACGGACGTCTTCAACCCATAAAGTATCGCTTGCCCACCTTGAAGACTCAATCTCATACACTACAAGGGTCTTATTTCATTTTCCAAGCATCCAGAGTCAATGAGAATCCCTACTTCTATATCAAACTGGAGACTGAAGAAGAACCATGCATCATACATCTATGTGACTAACATGAGACGGCCCCAAACATCCAACTTCTAAATGACAGAATCTTACACCATTGACACGGAGATCCAGGGTGCGCAACAAATTGGTAGAATTCAGAACGCTAAGTTAGAGACTTCTCACTAGAGGTGTATGAACGAGAATCGGATGTCAAGTCCGAGCCTCAACTCCCATGGACGATCTTCAAACAGAATTCAACATAGCCTTCTCTTATGAAAAAATTCTTCAACCCTTGCGAACAAATTCCCTGGGACTGGAAATCAATCCCAAAACAGAGATGCCAGAACATTTCCACAAGTCAAAGATAGAAGATTCAAAATCATGTTTCGTGGCATCCAAGGAAACCCATCAAGACTAATCTAGGGTTTCTATCATGATCAAGAAAGCTAGCATTTTATCAAACATGTTTAGGATTTTCACATACACGTTCAAATCCTTCCTCCGCTCAAAGATTCACGCACGAGATAAACTAGGGTTTGTGATGGGTGAAAACGAGCCTGCAATATCTCATATACCAAAACTGCCTCATACTTCATACAACTAAAAAAACTGGGACAAACGGTAGAGAATTTGATGATGCCCCTGATGAAAAATGTACGTCTATGTCCCTACTAGTGCATGTTAAAAGGGATTGACGTTCCGGAATACAATCCAAGAGATATGACCAAGACATTGGAATGTATTGTTGCTGAAAACCTAATATTTCCTAGTTCAACTTCACGTGGAATTATCACCAGGAAAACAATCTCCAAATCCTAATTTTTCTCTAGTAGATGAAAGGCAAGTCTTTTTTGTTCGATTGTTGGGATGAACCACTAAAATCGGGCGTCGAACAAAGTTTCTAAAACCTCTGGAGTGAATGTCGCAAGAAAGGACTTTCCATTACGAATTTAACTTAGGGTTTTCACCTAATCGCATATGCACCAAAGAAATCAAAGGTTTGTATCAAGTTCGAGCTCATGATGGAGCCTTTACTTCACTAGAAGAAGGAATTTACCAATATTTAAGGAAATCATCTCGCAGCAACGACCTCTACCTCTCGGGAAGAAAACTCTCTCTCTGCTTCCCTAAGGCCTCGATATCCTTTCCTATACATCTCCTCAGCTACCAGTCTCTCTCTATAAGGGCCTCCTCTGAGAAATGAAGACCGAAGTTTAGCTTGTTCTAGTCATCTCCAACAGAATCCAGCGACTCTCTCGATTACACTGAAAGCAAAAGATCATCACGGGTGGTCGTCAAATTTCCCAGATTTACAAAATTATCAGAAGCAAGACCGCTCAGAGTGATTCTCCTCATGTCACCAAATCTGCCACGAGTATCTCATCCGATGACAGAAGTGTAATATGGCTAACAAAGTTAACACCAACAGTAGGATAACCGGAAATGCGCTATGCCTCACCTCTTTAGGATTATCCAACACCAAAGTTACTGATAATTGGGGACTGTTGCACACTTGTTCCGCCAAAAAAGATAAGGTCATCCACTCTATTATCAACATGTTTTTTTGGATCGTATTCATAACGTGAGCCTGCAAACAAGGAATAAGTTGAAAATGCGGGGGTCTAACAACCACACCCAACAATTCGTTTGCCAATCTGAGAGGACTTACTCCAATACACTTTCTAGAGAATCATCTAGGCAGTCAGACTCAACCTAGGATAAAGTATATCAAAGAGTTTAATATCTCTAACTCTTAATTCAATCCGCAATCAACAAATAGAAATCTGCGAGCTTGATTAAATATAAGAGGAATTATTTGAACGGTAACAAAGACCAATATTCAAGTGTCAATCAATATAAATCAACAACCAAAGGTTGGATATTCTAATTGATTAATCTTAACGCACAACCTGTGATATTTCAATTATATAACAAAATATAATGCGGAAAAGAAATAACACAGACACCAGAATTTTGTTAACGAGGAAACCGCAAATGCAGGAAAAACCCCGGGACCTAGTCCAGATTGAACGCCACATTGTATTAAGCCGCTACAGACACTATCCTACTACCAACTAAATTCAGACTGGACTGTAGTTGAACCCTAATCAATCTCACACTGATTCAAGGTACAGTTACGCTCCTTACGTCTCTGATCCCAGAAGGATACTACACACTTTATTCCCTTAACTGATCTCACCCACAACTAAGAGTTGCTACGACCCAAAGTCGAAGACTTGATAAACAAATCTGTCTCACACAGAAAAGTCTATAGGATTGAATAAATCTGTCTCCCACAGAAATACCCAAGAGTTTTTGTTCCGTCTTTTGATGAATCAAGGTGAACAGGAACCAATTGATAAACCGGACTTATATTCCCGAAGAACGGCCTAGTATTATCAATCACCTCACAATAAACTTAATCGAATAGCGAAACAAGTTATTGTGGAATCACAAACGATGAGACAAAGGTGTCTGTGATTACTTTTTTATCTTGCCTATCGGAGATATAAATCTCAAGCCAATTTTACAATTGCACTCAATCATGATAGAAACAACAAGATCAGATCACGCAACTACAAAGAGAATAGTTGGGTTTGGGTTCACAATCCCAATGAAGTCTTCAAGTCGTTAACCTACAGGGTCTGGAGAAGAAACTTATGGTTAAAGGAGAATCGACTCTAGTTATGCAACTAGTAACACAAAGGAGGTGTGGGGATTAGGTTTCCAAGTTGGTAGAGTTCTCCTTTATATAGTATTCTTCCTTTGATGTTTTCGTGGAATTCATTAACCATTGTTTTCGTTATCATATTACACTCCAATCTTTTGTCATCTTCATTGACTCTGATCATTTTTCTTTTAACTGGTTCACTGATTTATTTAATCACTTTCTTGATTTGAACAATCTCAACAACAATCTTCAACTTTCAATCTTCAGCGTCCCTGTTTCTAGCGCCATTATGTAGTTGCAGGAAATCCTACACTACACCCCTCATATGATTTCATTAACACTCAACTCATTTTAGATTAACAATCTTAATTTTATAGATGAATCTTTGAACAATCTTACAAGAAAAGATAAAGGAATCAAGAATAACCACTGCTCTAAATTTTCTCTCTCCTATTTACTTGTTTCTTATTCAAAAAAGATCTCTCTCTCTCCTTTACAACTGAACGACTATTTATAGGGAAATACATAGTGGATGACAGCTAATCTGTCCTTTATTTTCGGATATGACTTGCGACATTATCGCAACCTTACAAATGTTAATCTCGCAAACTCTCTAATTTTCGCAGAATCATTACATTCTTCTCATGATTTTAGCTGACGTCGTTTATTATGTCACTTCTAAAATTATTCTGCGACGCTGTTGTGTTGTGTTGTTGATAATTTCGCTGAGGCATTATTGCTGCGAGATTCTGATCCTACATAGTTCATTTGAGTCAATTGAACTAGTTATGGTGAAGAAGAACTAGGTTAATGTGAATTGCTCATATGGTTAACCTTTTGGGGTTACTATGTTGAACCAACATACACGTACACGTTTGGGCACGATTTTCACAAACCCAGTAAACGTCTACCCAAGTGTGTGTGACAAGCTAAGTTTTCGATCTAACGGTTGAGAAATATTAGCTTGAATCTAAATCAGGTTTTCATCTAACGGTGAATATGGATTGCTTTGTAACTAAGGCAAAACCCTGATTTGAAGGCTATATAAAGGAGACATCTAGCATTGTGCAAAACTAATCCCCACACGTCTGTGTGATACTAGTGCGCTCGATAGAGTCGATTCTCCTTTAACCTTTGGCTTTCTTCTCTAAAACCAGGTTAGCGACTTAAATACTTCATTGGGATTGTCAAGCCAAACCGATACTACTTTTATCGTAGTTGTGTGATCTGATCTTGCATCTTCTATCGTATGAGTACAATCTATTGATTGACTTGAGATCGTGAGAGTTCTCCGATAGGCAAGATAAAGAAGTCACAAACATCTTCGTCTCACTGTTTGTGATTCCTCGACAAACCTCTTGTGTGGTCAAGAAGGATTGTTGAGAGGTGATTGATTAATCTAGGCTGCTCTTCGGGAATATAAGACCAGATTATCAATTGGTTCCTTTTCACCTTTATTTTATATCTTAAGACGGAACAAAACCTATGGTTTTTCTGTGGGAGACAGATTTTTCCTTTCATAGACTTTTCCGTGTGAGACAGATTTGTTTATTATAAAGTATGCGATTTTGGTTTGCAACAACTCTTAGTTGTGAGTGAGATCAGCTAAGGGAATCAAGTGCGCAGTATCCTGCTGGGATCAGAGGCGTAGGAGTACAACTGTACCTTGAATCGGTGGGAGACTGATTGGGGTTCAACTATAGTCCAGTCCGAAGTTATCTTGGAGTATGATAGTGTCTGTAGCGGCTTAATACAGTGTGTATTCAATCTGGACTAGGTCCCGGGGTTTTTCTGCATTTGCGGTTTCCTCGTTAACAAAACTTCTGGTGTTTGTGTTATTTGTTTTCCGCATTATACTTTATATAATTGAAATAATACAGACTTTGCGTTAAGATCATCAATTGGAAATCCAACCTTTGGTTGTTGATTGATATTGATTGATCCTTGGATATTGGTATTTGGTACCGTCCAAGTTATTCCTTGTATTTGATAAAGACTAGCTATTGTTTTTATCTTGAGTAAAAATCAAATCAAGAGAGAGATATTAAATCCTTGAGATACTTTAATCTAGATTGAGTCTGACTGTCTAGTTGATTCTCTAGCAAAGTATTTCGGAGTTAGTCCATACATATTGTTAAGCGAAATATTGGGTGGTGTTGTTAGACTCCCGCTTTTTCAATTGGTATCAGAGCAGGCAAACGCGTTTAAGACCTCATCAGGCTGTGTTTGTAGCGATCTGACTCTATGGATAGAGGTGCTATCTCTATTAACGTACCACCAGTCTTTGATGGCTCAAAATATTCTGCATGGAAAATTGCAATGTGTGCTTATCTTCAAGCATGTGATTTTCAAACCTGGGTATGTATTGTTAAAGTCTATAATCCTACGGTTAATACAAAAGACGATGTATCTATACCAAAGGAGTTTGGTAGTTATAGTCCTGAAGAATCTCTTACTGCAATGCGAAACTCTTTTGGATTAAATGCTATCAGACAGGTCGTTACCCCAGATCTTCAGTACTATGTGGCTACTTGCACTCAGTCTAAAGAAGCCTAGGATATCTAAGAAATTGTATTTGAAGACAAGAGATACGTGTCTAAGAAACATGCCATCAATGGAGGAAACAACCTCAACACTCCTTCCACGAATACCTCTTGTAGACAGGTGACAATTCATGATACAAATTATGTTCAAACCTTTACATTCAACGTTGTTTCCGAGACAAGTAAATCCTCTAACTTATCTTGGGTTGATGAGTGTTGTTCATCTGGTTATCGGTTCAATAAACCGTTATTAACAGAAAGGATCAAGGATTTTATAAAGAGGAGCGTTAGATGTGATAAACATCCCATGTCAGCTATTGCTTCTAAATATTCCATGGAAGATAAATCTCTTTGTGTCGACGTCTTGAATACGTATGTTGGATGTGAATCTACAGCTCTCGCGGCAGAAACCTCCATACACTCAAAATTTGATTCAGAAACTGAGTCTGACACAGAGATTTTCGATTTCTTGAACAAAGAGGTCCTTCAAGAAAATCTTCAATTAAAAGCTTTATTTAAGAAACTGGAATCTTTAATCCAAGTGAAAGATCTTGAGATATATTGTTTTAATGATCAACTCACCAGGATCATTCTTATAAAGGAAAAAGAGATTAATACTCTCAAAGATGATCTTCAACGATTATCTGGAAGTTCTGATAAAATCTCAGCAATGTTATTTGGTCAGAAATCCTTTGGAAGCACTAATGGTTTGGGATTTAAGAGCAAGATTGCAGGTATCGTCAAATATGTTCCTAAGTGTCATGGGAAAACAAAAGCTGGCAGTTCTGATAACATAAGGCACATCAACAAGTCAAAGGATCGGCGGTTTATTTGTTTTGTGGAAATTCAAATCATGTTCAAAACACGTGTTGGAGGTTCAAGCAGAGGAACAAAAGAATTTCTAAACTACAAGAGAACATGCAAAAGTTGAATCTGGATAATCAAAGGTCGTGCAAAACTAATGCTTCCAGAATCAGAAGAAGGAGGAAACATGTTTATACAACAAGCCTTGACAAGAAAGGGGAGCATCTGGCTCACTTTGTCTCTGGTTGAGCTCGGAGACGCCTGCATCCTCATTCTTAGCTTGAGAGGCTGAGGCTCTGCATCTTGTGGCTCAAGTATGTATCTATGTTTGTTAAGAAAATATCATGCTAACAATATTGATTGTGGATCCTTAAACTGTGAAAGGCTATGTCAAGGATTAGGGTTTGACACTTATAAATCTTCTTATCTTCTTCCTTCTTCTCATACGTTTTCATGGCTCCTGTAACTAGAGGCGCTTCCAAAAGTAATGCAGTAGAAGCAGTCAACGTATATCTGTATAAAGGAATTACTTACTCAAGGATGATAAATAAGAAGTCTACAATCAATAGAAAAAGTTCTTCCTCTAACTGTCTCTTTTCTGTTTGTCGTGTTGATAATCATTTTAGAGAAATGGTGAAAGACTTCACCAGCAAGAGAAATGATTTAAAATATCGAATCATTTCCTCGGTGGAAGAAATAACTCACTATGAACAAAGGTTGTCTCTAACCAAGAATACCTTGCGTGATCTAAAAAGGGAACTTAGTGAGTTAACTGATATTTCTGAAGATTTAGAGGAATTGAACGATCCCATAATCAATGGGTTTTCAATAACAAGAAGGAGTTCTCTGTAGATGCCCTGAGAAAGATCTACAATACCTAGTAAGTTTTCTTTTTGATTTATTAGGAAGAATAACTAGTGTTTTGAATAGTGAAGATTGTGACTACACATAGCTATTTTTGTTTTCATCTTCTTATGTTTATTTTTTAGGTTTATTGGTTTTAAATTCTAAAAATATTTGGAGGATGATATTGTCGCGGTATTAATCTGTTTTGAAGTATTGCAATATTTTTACGGGATATGTATTGTTTGCGTCCGTGAAATTGAAGGTCCCATATTGTGTCAAAAGTAAAGTCGTTCATAAATTGATATTCGTATTGATGGAAGGATGAATGGACTTTTGACAATTACAAAAGTTATGCCTATGCAGTTATTTATTTGATGGAAAATAGGATGAAATCTTTTGTTTGACAAGGATAAAGTCTATTATGTCGTTATGCAAATAGTGATGGAAAATAGAATAGATCCTTGTATGTTATCCACGGTATTGATCTTCATTGATCCATTTTGTTATGTTTTACCGTGAAGGCTCCATTGTGTATCTTATGTTGAGCACCTTACAACTATGTCGATTAATATTGGCCTTGTTGGTTGTTCCATGAGATGCTATATGTTGAGCATTCTTGAACTAAATTAATCATCCTGATTGGTTATTTAGTTATTTGCTCTGAAAGTCTTCTTTTGTCGAGCAAAATATTTTGACAATTAAATTGATTGCTTCGGTGATTAGTTTGGTTGTGTATTCCAATTATATTAATTATAGGTTCTCTTGTAATTAATCTAGTTGAGTTTTTCATATATTCCACAAGTTCTTGTGTTGAGTATATGAACGGCTATACTAATCATGTTCTTTTAGTTGATGTAGTCGTATATTCCATAAGGTTTTCCTTATGTTGAGTATTTGAACGATTAAGGTAGTCATCTCCGTGTGGTTATCTTAGTCGTAGCTCCGTGAGTTTTCTTATGTTGAGCACAATCAATTAAATTGATCACTTTTGTGGTTTGATTTAGTTGCGTATTCCGATTAAATTAATCATGGGTTTACTTGTGATTAATTTGATTGAGTTTTGTATATATAAAATCATTTCCATGGTTTTTGGTGTCCAATTAAAAAATCCTTCTTTTCTTTCGAAATTAAGGTCGCTCTTGTTGTTCTTTCGGGAATGACATCAAATGGGGGAGAGTTATTTTGAACTTGTGCTTAGTGGTAATATCTTGTGGGGTGTGCGGATGTGGAATTTTATAGGGGTTATCTTGTATCTTAAAACTCCTTGATGAATGCATTTAGCTTCGGCTTTATGATTGCATCCAAATTAAGTTGGTATGTATTTTTTCTTTTAGTCTATGAAATATCTCTTGTGGAAATTTCATTATGATCCCGTTCTTTTACCTTTGCCAATTTTATTGACAAAAAGGGGGAGAAATAATGTAGTTCACACTACAAATACATATGGTTTTCGGATCATTGTGCAAGGGGGAGTGGTTTCCATGATCGATATGGAGTATTGACTAAGGGGGAGTGATACATATCACCATAGTATTGTTGTTAAAGTCGTGATGCAATTGGACTTCGATGTTACATAATGATATTATGACACTGTATAATAATGATCGAGAATCTCAATTTCTCTCATTGTTATAGCTACGGATATTCAACAACAGTGGTGCTAAACTTACAACCTTTGGGATCATTTGAGTACTTGGAAGGACGGAGATTTCAAGGAACGTTGATGATTAGACTATGGAATAGGAGCTACGAAAGTTTATCTTTTTTGTAATCCATATGTATTAATAGTTTTGTCACTAAAATTGACAAAAGGGGAGATTGTTAGAGCATAGCTTGGTCGACCTCGCATGCGTTGCTATATCAAGTATGTTTGTCAATGTTAGTGGTCAAAACTATGAGTCTTGATTTCTAGTCTATTATAGCTAAGTCTCGGACTAGGATAGAAAAGTGTAGTTGAGCTCAAGGACTTCATGGCGATTCATCATACAACGACGAAGATCTACTCAAGGAACCGTGGAACTTCATCAACAAAAAGGTATGTGGAGACTTGAACTTATCTATCACTCAAAAGTCTATCTATTCTATCTCATACTTCTTATGAGACAAAAAGTCGTATGCTATATAGACTGGATCATACACATTTGACATTTCGAGCTGAGTATTCACTACTTATATTTTTCTCGAAATCGTGTGTTGGTAAAGCGTTTCGCTTTGATCAAGTTTATCTTCACCCGCCTTAAGTCCACGAACTTGTTTGTGAGTTTAAGTGGTTATGATCTAAAGATGTGCTTTAAACATGAAACTTAAATTACTAAGGAATGCTTTATGAAAACCGTGGCTATAAAGTTCATGAGCCGATTCAATCGAATCGAATCATCTTTGTTTCAATTGTGTCTTGTGTAGTTACATAAGATCTCATTGTAATTGAACAACTCTCTAACTAGTTCATTTGAGTCAATTGAACTAGTTATGGTGAAGAAGAACTAGGTTAATGTGAATTTCTCATATGGTTAACCTTTTGGGTTACTATGATGAACCAACATACACGTACACGTTTGGGCACGATTTTCACAAACCCAGTAAACGTCTACCCAAGTGTGTGTGACAAGCTAAGTTTTCGATCTAACGGTTGAGAAATATTAGCTTGAATCTAAATCAGGTTTTCATCTAACGGTGAACATGGATTGCTTTGTAACTAAGGAAAAACCCTGATTTGAAGTCTATATAAAGGAGACATCTAGAATTGTGCAAAACTAATCCCCACACGTGTGTGTGATACTAGTGCGCTCGATAGAGTCGTTTCTCCTTTAACCTTTGGTTTTCTTCTCTAAAACCAGTTTAACGACTTAAAGACTTCATTGGGATTGTGAAGCCAGACCGATACTACTTTTATCGTAGTTGTGTGATCTGATCTTGCATCTTATATCGTACGATTACAATCTATTGATTGACTTGAGATCGTGAGAGTTCTCTGATAGGCAAGATAAAGAAGTCACAAACATCTTCGTCTCACTGTTTGTGATTCCTCGACAAACCGCTTGTGTAGTCAAGAAGGATTGTTGAGAGGTGATTGATTAATCTAGGTTGTTCTTTGGGAATATAAGACCGGATTATCAATTGGTTCCTATTCACCTTGATTTTATATCTTAAGACGGAACAAACCTAGGGTTTTTCTGTGAGAGACAGATATAGCCTTTGATAGACTTTTCTGTGTGAGACAGATTTGTTTATTATCAAGTATGCGATTTTGGGTTGCAGCAAATCTTAGTTGTGGGTGAGATCAGCTAAGGGAATCAAGTGCGCAGTATCCTGCTGGGATCAGAGGCGTAGGAGTACAACTGTACCTTGAATCGGTGGGAGACTGATTGGGGTTCAACTATAGTCCAGTCCTAAGTTAGCTTGTAGTAGGCTTGTAGGATCAGAATCTCGTAGCAATAATGTCTCAGCGAAATCATTAACAACACAACACGACAGTGTCGCAGAATAACTTCAGAAACGACATAATAAACGACATCAGCCAAATCATGAGAAAAGTGTGACGATCCTGCGAAAATAAGTGTAGATGGTGGATTTTCGACAAGGGCTAAAATCGTAAACTCATAATTATACGAAGCTATGATCCAGCAATCAGACGTGAGTATTGAGACACGGGTCTCTCATCGAATTCTCAACGGAGAGTACTTTCTCTCAGAGTACATGTAGATATGTAGTCTCACGACTGGACAACTGCATATCTCATGAATACTGAACACTTTCAGTGATTATTTCTATATAGTATCACGAGATGGACGACTCCTAGACAGCTTGCTCTGCTAGTATAGAGCGATAACGTCTTCAGGAACAAACAACGAGTTTACCCTGACTATATAAAGGATATGACTTACCGACAAGCTCATATTGGGATAATTAATGCTCCTAGAAAGCTTGCTCTGCTAGTATAGAGCCACAAAGTTAATTATTCCTAATTAAGATTAATTCTTCCGTGACATTCACTACTGAATTCCCAGAATAATCTATTATTGCTCCCATTCCATGGTCGAATCCACGACTGGTCCCATGGAATGGCAATAAAAATTGCTCCTATTCCATGGTCGAATCCACGACTTGTCCCGTGGAATGGCAATAAACAATTGTTCTGATTCTATGATCGAATCCACGACTTGATCTCATAGAATAACAATAACTATATTATCTCATTACTCCGATTTCATGATCGAATCCACAACTGGTCTCATAAATGGTAATAGATAAATCTTAATTACTCTGATTCTATGGTCGAATCTACGATCCCATGGAATGGTAATGCTCACTTTATTATTCTGTAGTCGAATCCTCAGCTGATCCTATGAATTAATAATAAACATCTTATTACTCAGTTTTGTGAATTATTCTCCACTGAATTCCACAATTAATAATAAATAATCAACAACCGGGCGTCTGAGCTACCTCTAAGTAAGTCTCGATTCAAATGGTGAAAGTGTTTCAACGACGATACACTAACAGTCACCGCACGAACGAGTATTTCAAAATACAACGAAACGATGAACCTATGCAAAATAGGGAAGAAAATAATAAATAATTAAAAATATTGACCAGGGTGCTGGGAGCACGGACACACGACCGACCGTGTCGTGGTCAATCCCAAGCCAGTTTTATATTTTTAATGCATTTTTATTATTTTCCATGATTTGATGAAAATTCTCTCATTTTATCAAATCTCCTTCGTCTCGAGGAAACTCTTCGGTTTCATGGTATTTTCATAAATTCGTAAAAAATAATATAAAATTAAAGAAAGAAGTGTGAGGCGTGACTGTTGGCCAACCGGCCATGCCTTGGTCCCAGCCGGCCCCACACCTCACGGTTCCTCATTATTTTATTATTATTATTATTTCTCTAATTTCATGAAAAAACTCCTTGATTTCATGGTATTTTGCACAAATCATCAAATAATAAATAAAATTATGAAAACTTGTGGGACCGGGCCACTAGCCGGCCGTCCATGCCCTATCCGGTCCCACACGCCCCTTGTTTTATTATTTTATTATTATTTATCCTATTTTCCCTTGAATTCATCAATTTCCTTGATTTTATGGTATTTCTCTCAAATTAGGAAAAATTCCCTCAAATCATCAAAAATACCTAAAAATATTAAAAAAATTTATGAAAAACTCGTGGGACCGGTCCATAGCCGGCCAGCCATGCCTCCATGGTCCCACACGCCCGTGTTTTTATTATTTTAATATTTTGCTTCCATGAACTCATGGAAACTCCTTCAATTCATGGAAACTCCCTAAATTCATCAAATCTCCCAAAATTCGTGAATTTTTCATAAAATCATCAAAATATTATAAAATTAAGAAAAAGGCACCACAGGACCGTGGTCAAGACCGGCCGACCATGCCTTGAAAACGACGGTCCCACGCCTCCTCATTCCTTATTTTATAATTATTTTTCATCATCTCATGGTGTTTTCCTCAGTTTCGTCGAAACCCTAATTTTGGCATATTTTCTCGAATGGATGCTCAATTGCATGCCAGAAAATACCAAAATTCTCAGGACTGAGACGTGGACGCCTTGGGGACACGAGCATGCTATCTTGACCGACCAAGATTGGCTCTTTGGCTCACGGAAGCCGGTCCCATCAATTTTCACAGTTTTGACCTAATTTGCACAATTGCTCGTATTTGGTCCAAAACTCTTCCAAACACTTTGGATTTTCATGAAGTGATCCTCAGGCGGTCACGTGACAACCCAGGGCCGGTTTTATGACTCCATGGTCGGTCCCTCGCCTCGTCATAATTAATTAGGTTTTCTCACCTAAGGCTCAGACGAGCATTTTCGAATAAATGATTAAACCAGCATTTGATCATTCTTTCACCAACAAATCGTCAACTCTTCAGGAGTTCTTTGTATTTGCTCACGTGGGAATATGGACAATACATGGTTGATCCATGGTCCCATGTAGTCGTTCCCTCCTTCATCCCATGGTTAAACTTCTGACGAACCATGAATTGATCATCAATTGATCAAATTAGGGTTTCTGAATCCAAGGATCATCATTCCAGATTCCAACCTTAATAATTTTACGACGACCTCATGGTCATTAATTTTATTAATTATGCTCGGTTCAACGACCAGTATTCCTAATTAATATTTTTGGTACGCTGCCAATAATCCATCAGATGAGCAACACATGCTCAGACGATCAAATATTCAATAATTCATCACATGAGCAACACTTTCTCAGATGATAAATATTTGCTCAAACCAAGGAATATTGGTTCAACAATCAATATTCAACGGTCCATCGAATGAGAAATACTTGCTCACTTCATCGTAAGAACTATACCTCTGTCTCATGACATGTTCAATTCATGAGTTTCAGAACATCATGTTCAACTCAGCAACTACATGGACTCATCGTCCCATCAAACCACAAAGTCATCAATTGACTAACAAACCACGAGACGTCAATCGGGTCACTTTGGGGGGGATATCACTTAGGGTTTTGGTCTGGCGGTATACGGCACGTGTGTTCAAACACACGATGGAATGTGAGCAAGTCGTGCAATCAGTTGAAGGAATTCACGAGGTAGTGGGTAGAAAATCGACCAAGTCTCCACACATTGAGCAACTGGTTTCAAACACGATCTCCATTTCCCCACTCCTTGATTCCATCAACTGTCACACTTCATGGGGTCATGGTGTATAAAATTCCACCGATATAAATAAGTATCTGAATCATGATTGAATCATCAGCATCAACAGTATCATCAATCTCACGTCTCATCGACAACACGAGATCATCAACTCATCAATTGAGCAACTACTCTCAATTGAGCAATTTCAATCATTCAGAGCTTATCATATTAAGAATTCACACACCCACAATCTTTGATTAATATTGATTCCACACATTTCCCAGCTTCCCTCCTACAGATCAACTCATCCTCTCTTGTGACCGAATTTACTCTGGAACGGTCATTGTCTTGATTTAGGACGGAGTACTACAGATTGATCTCTCGAATCTAAAGCACCCCCTTTGAAGCGGTGTATCTGTGTGAGGTTTAAAATTTTGCTCGGTTCGAGGAGTCTCCTCCGTACGGTCGTCTCCTCAATTCCTTAAAAACCAGCAAATCATTTTTCCCCATCTACAGATTGGCGACCACAGTGGGAGATCATTCTCTCGGTTGCAATCTCAATTCGGCAGGATAGTCGGTCTTAGGTATGGTTCAGTTACCAATCCGGGTTCAACACCCAAATCTAACATTGCAAGTCCTAGTGGTACTCCTAGCAAGTACTACTCCTATTAACGTTGCAGGCTCTAGTGGTAGCGCTAACACCACTCCTCCGGCCAGCAATATCACGTCACATGTTACTATCACTCTTCCAAGCACTGCTCCAGAGGTCGCCCCTGCAAGTGACGACACTGGCGCCATCAACAATCCACTCTTCGGTTGGTCTCCTGAAGAAACCAGAGGAAATCAACTTGATCTCATGAAGGTTCAGACTAACGTGGATGCAATACAGAAAGAGTTGTATGCTTATCTCAAAACTCTCACAGACAAGTTTGCGTCTGAACGAACTCAGCCTCAGCGAGAAAAAGGAGAAGCTAAAGAAACATCTTCAACTGCTGATCCTGAAATCTCTCTAATCCATGTTGTACAAGATGACGAATTCCGCAAAGCTGCAGATGACTCTCCAGCTAAGGAACTTGCAGACTTCATCGCTCGTATGGACCTGGAACGCTTCATAAATGATCGAGGAAAAGACAAAGAATCATTTGTTCATCGTTATCAACCTTCATACCCTGTTGCTACGCAAATAATTTCTTTCCCGAAGGGCTACACTTCCCCAACGTTCGCACTATATAACGGAATATGGAGCGCTCGAGAACACGTCTCTCGATCCCTGGAGGCACTAGGAGAGCATGAACAAAACGAAATGATCCCAATCTACATATACTTTCTCTGCGACTCCAGACTCTCTCAGAACTTCATGAAGCAGCCAAACGATCAGTGACTACTACACCTGCTTTGCTGAGCAAAGTCTACAAGGTCGAGGAACTTCGGAGCAGCCGACGCCTGATCAACAAACAATACAATGTCCAACCTTCCATGAACATTATTTCTCAAGCAAAAGGAAAGCTCCTGCTCAAACATGAGACATCCAACACCTCATCCTACAAAAGCATCAAGAAAGGATAACCAATCTTACACAAACCTCGATCCGGAATTAACGAACGGGGAGATGATCGGACATACTCAAACTTATCATGAAGCAGTGATCGAGTTACTATAAGTCTGGGTTCAAGATGGTGCAATCAAATCGCTGCTCATCATAGAGAGCCAACTGAAGAAAAATGAAGAAACCCAGGTACTGTCACCTTCATAGATTCATCAAATCATCCAACAAGTAACTGCAATATTTTGAAGCAAATTTTCAAAGAGAAGGTTGATCCACAATAGCTTCAACGAGGGACTGAAGGAATACACAAGAATCCTCTCCCAATCATAAGCTTTACACTCTCTTTGAACAACCTATCAAAGAGGCAGTTCAATCCTGGTCGAACGTGAATTGCTCTCTCTGTCAAAGGCATGAAGGAGATACACGTTCACAGCACTGAACACATCATGTGAAGAAGTCCATTATGAAAATACTTCTTGAGCCTCCATCCACGGACCAAGAGGTGTACGACTGGGGACTGCTTACCACAATCAATCTCAGAAGAAACGAATTGGGAAGAACGTTGATCGATGCTGACACCGCCATCAACAACATTCCACTGAAAACCATCGGATCCACATGCATCACTCTACAAGAAGATACTCATGCTCCATCTCAATCAGAGACCTTGAAGGAGCGCTCGGAAATAGTTATGGCTACATCATTCTCAAAGTAAACATAAGTTCAACCTGGACAGAAACCAAGTTTCACATAATCAGGAAGATCCAGGATATGACACGTCCTTCAGAAGAGCGTGGATCCACGATGAAAAGATGGGTACTTACAAAGCGCCTTTGGTTACATATCTCTCCAACAAATAAAGTTATGATCCAGAAGATTTTACGGACATTCCATCATCAGAGCACTTGGAGGAATTTCGAACTTTGAAGAGATTGAATCAAGAACCCCGCAAAAGATGCATAGACATTCATCAAGAGGTTCCACACTCAGACGTTCATTGCTGAGATGATGTCCAAACATGGCAAAGAACACTTTGGGAGTTTCTACATAGCCTTGCAGGAGCGTCCATGTGTGCCACAAAATTAGAAAGTTATGACTTCTGCACAAGTGTTGAATCCCACTGCTGCAACGAAAGGAATGCTGAATCAACAGAAGAAAGTCGGGGCCCAGACGATCAAACCTAAGACATGCTCAAGGGGTATGACGCTTCAACGCTCAATCATCTAAGAAGCCTTCAAAATTGTACTCCCAATTAAAGAGTACACCTTCTATAATGGCGCCTATGGCTTCAACACAAATATCTCGACACTGATTCAACACTAGCACGGCACTACATTCGGTAAGTCTTCATTATCTCATTATAAGACTTCTGAAGCAGATGCAACATCATTCACACATGAATGTTACCAACTCCTTCAACATACACTGGGTAACCTGAGGTGATTCTGTGAAACTTCATCAACGGTACTTCTCGACATCACAAAACCCTACATGACTGAGGAACTTGTTCCCTTCACCGATCTATAACGGAGATTTCTGCTGCTATCTTACACAACAACGTGGATTCACTTACAAATACGCCTCACGATAAAATCATGCTTTGAAGAGCACTCAGGTTGAACTCCCAGTATACCGGGTTCTCAACTCACTAACTAGTTCGTGAACGTAAAAGGCTCACTGGATGAAGGAACAAAAATTATATCTATAATCATAGTTCTAGCCTTTTCGGTCTTTAGAGCAACTTCAACCATGGTATCAACATCAACAATAATCTCTAGAGGAACACCATCCATGATCTTAGCATCGACAAGGATATCTGGAGCATAATAATTCATGGTCTCAGCACCAACAACGGTCTCAGGAGCAACATCCTCATGACAAGGCTCCATCAACTAACCATTCTCTGAAGTATTGCTCGAGGAAACGGACTTCTCAAAGCACTAATGATTCATATCAAGGCGTGTATACATGAAATATGCTCACATGAAAGTTTTTCTAAATATTGCACGATGGGCGGGCACAACACCAAAGTCTTCTACAAGATGTTCTCATCACCTCTACAAATGACATACAACATACTTCAGCAAATGGGTTTAAAAAAACGTGCCAAAGAGTGATGAATGAGACGATACTTCCTCAACAAAAGATGTTCATCTATGTCTCTTATACAACCTACCAAAAGGGCGCATCAATCGGACGTACGATCTGAAATATATGGCCTTTACCGTCAGGTCTACGAAATCTGAAAAATTTGTACGGGATTAAAAATTACAAATGTGCACGCTTCGTTAGATGACCTCTACAACTCCAAATTGAGTGATTCTTGTCTCATGGGATAACTCAGTCTCTTAGCTTCAAAAGTTTGGGTCAAGCATCAAATTCCGACGTCGTATGAGGTTCCTACATCTTCCAGAGCGTACAATATGCAAGCAGCAATTCTTAGACGGTATTCATGACTTCCACAGTCGATCGGTGTCCACCAGGGATTTCCACAAAGTACTTCATCAAGGTACCTCCAACTTAGACCATCTAGGTTTTTACATCAATTTTTCTACCTGGGTCCTCTATCTAAGTCTTGCCAGAAGAAGAGAAAACGAAGAGGAGAGATCTAACCAAAATACTGGGGACTGACGATCCACTGATCATGACGACCAGTTTCACAGTCCAAGACTCGTGGCACCAGACTCTCATGTGCTAATCATTCATCATAAAAGTATTGCTACCATCGGGACATGAAACCATGGTCATTACATCATCCCCTCTCAAGAGCAACCTCAGCTATGGTCCCATGACCAGAGTTTCATAAGCGATGTTTCTACGACTGACAGAAGCAAGATGGCGCTGCAAGCACCATGATCATGTATCAATCAAGGGGTCCTGATCTCAAACGAATCAACGACATTAAAATCCTTCACCAACCGTTCAATACACAAGCGAATGGTCTAAGAACACAACATGAGTGTTTTACAACAAGCTCGGCTGAGATGATTTTACACTGTCCTGTACAAACCGACGAGCTGGGAGCAATTGGTGAAGAATCGAGGGATGGGTCATATACCATTCTCTTTGTATGAAGGTCCTCTACAACATATCCAAAATTCAAAACAATTGGAGAAACGAGCAAAGCGTTGTGGCCAAAACATTGGACCACATGCCAGCTGAAAATTTTCTGAAGGTCTCCTGGAAGTTTACTGTTTCGTCAATTTCACATCCTAAACATGCTCGGAACTCAAAAGGCTTCTTTGCGAAAGTTTGGAAATTTTCTGGGCATGAGGATACATGGGTCGACCGTGAAAATCCGACATCGGACAAAGATTCTACAACAATTTCAACGAAGACCTAACTTCTGAATTTTCTGATGACGAAATTCTTCATTCATCCAATCAGGAGGTACACCATCAACACAAAGCCGAACTTCATCTTCAGCCGATAGTCTCACTTGCTGAAGTCGGCGGTGCTTCTGCTAATGAGGGACGACTCTCGGATGATCGAGAGACATACAATATGTCAGCTTCTAGTGTCTCTGAAAGGTTGATTTTCCTCAGTATGAGCATCCGCAGAAGTCTTCATCTTTGACTTGATATTTTTGGAGCGCTCCACGGAAGATCCTGAAGAGTGTATGTAACCAGAAGTCACCACTATCTGAGGCGCAAGGCATGGAGTCATGGATATACCAATAACAAACACGCAACAAAAATGGTAATCCTCAACTCTTACTTATTTACGGTTTCAAGAACCTAGTGATAATAACGTAAAAACCTCGAAAAACTTGCTCCCTTCTTCAAACTTGCCAAGACGAGCAAAATTCATTATTTAAAGTCAACACCTGACTTTGCGTGAAACTATGAATAATTCACATAACCTTTCATGTGGACATTCACTGATTTTCTACATGTGTGCATACACTATAAAATCGCAAAACTCATACATACATTATTTCATCATGTATACAATTGCTTACTTTCAGCAATTCCTCAAAAATCATGACTTGATTTTCATAAAGCCGTGAACAACCCACGTAAATTTTTACTATGTGAACACTCACTGATCTTCAAAAATTGTACAGACGTCCAGTCTACAATTGTGAAAACTCACATATAGACATTATTTCACCATGTATAATTGTCTACTTTCAACAGTTGTTCAAAATCAAAACATTGATTTTACAAAATATATATATTCAACGTGAAACTCACGTAAATTTGAAAAATATATCTATATATTTTTGCTCCCTCGCACGAGCATCTGTCTTTGAAGCGAGAGTATATTTTCAAAGATTTCCGAAAGCTCGAAGATAAAAATTTTCATGAAGGCTCATAAACAAAATTTTATTACTAACAGACGCACGTCTATCAAACAAAAAAAACTTTTCTCTCGTACGAGCATCCACCTTTGAAACGAGAGTTTATTCCGCTTTGTGAAATCTCACATATTTAAAATATAAAATTACGGTTTTCGTGAAAGCTCATAGACGAATTTTATATAATTAGACTCAGGTCTATTTTGTTTGTTCCTTAAACTAACGAACGAACGAGCGTCTATTCATAAAACAAGGATTTGTTTTCATGGGCCCGGCCCGCGAATCCTAACCGACCACGGACTCGTCGTCCAAACCAGCGGTTCAACACCAATTTATGCTCATCAAACGACGCTCCAATCATGACATTGAACCCTTCATCAAGTCGTGGTTTGCTCATGCTCTCTAAATCCGGTAACGTCTCAACTTACGACTAAGTTCAATTACTTGTATTATTATTTATGGCCGGAAAATCACCATTTAATGCTGACTGAGGAACACAGCTTTCCTCAATAAGCAGGGGACTTAATGTAGATGGTGTATTTTCGACAAGGGCTAAAATCATAAACTCATAATTATACGAAGCTCTGATCCAGCAATCAGACGTGAGTACTGAGACACGGGTCTCTCATCGAATTCTCAACGGAGGGTACTTTCTCTCAGAGTACATGTAGATATGTAGTCTCACGACTGGACAATGACATATCTCATGAATACTGAACACTTTCAGTTATTATTTCTATAGAGTATCACGAGATGGACGGCTCCTAGACAACTTGCTCTCCTATTATAGAGCGATAACGTCTTCAGGAACAAACAACGAGTTTACCCTGACTATATAAAGGATATGACTTACCGACAAGCTCATATCGAGATAATTAATGTTCCTAGACAGCTTGCTCTGCTAGTATAGATCCACAAAGTTAATTATTCCTAATTAAGATTAATTCTTCCGTGACATTCACTACTGAATTCCCTGAATAATCTATTATTGCTCCTATTCCATGGTCGAATCCATGACTGGTCCCATGGAATGGCAATAACAATTGCTCCTATTCCATGGTCGAATCCACGACTTGTCCCATGGAATGGCAATAAACAATTGTTCTGATTCTATGATCGAATCCACGACTGGTCCCATGGAATGGCAATAAAAATTGCTCCTATTCCATGGTCGAATCCACGACTTGTCCCATGGAATGGCAATAAACAATTGTTCTGATTCTATGATCGAATCCACGGCTTGATCTCATAGAATAACAATAACTATATTATCTCATTACTCCGATTTCATGATCGAATCCACAACTGGTCTCATAAATGGTAATAGATAAATCTTAATTACTCCGATTCTATGGTCGAATCTACGATCCCATGGGATGGTAGTGCTCACTTTATTATTCTGTAGTCGAATCCTCAGCTGATCCTATGAATTAATAATAAACATCTTATTACTCAGTTTTGTGAATTATTCTCCACTGAATTCCACAATTAATAATAAATAATCAACAACCAGGCGTCTGAGCTACCTCTAAGTAAGTCCCGATTCAAATGGTGAAAGTGTATTCAACGACGATACACTAACAGTCACCGCACGAACGAGTATTTCAAAATACAACGAAACGATGAACCTATGCAAAATAGGGAAGAAAATAATAAATAATTAAAAATATTGACCAGGGTGCTGGGAGCACGGACAAACGACCGACCGACCGTGTCGTGGTCAATCCCACGCCAGTTTTATATTATTAATGCATTTTTATTATTTTCCATGATTTGATGAAAATTCTCTCATTTTATCAAATCTCCTTCGTCTCGAGGAAACTCCTCGGTTTCATGGTATTTTCATAAATTCGTAAAAAATAATATAAAATTAAGGAAAGAAGTGTGGGGCGTGACTGTTGGCCAACCGGACATGCCTTGGTCCCAGCCGGCCCCACAACTCACGGTTCCTTATTATTTTATTATTATTATTATTTCTCTAATTTCATGAAAAAACTCCTTGATTTCATGGTATTTTGCACAAATCATCAAATAATAAATAAAATTATGAAAACTTGACCGAGCCACTAGCCCGCCGGCCATGCCCTAGCCGGTCCCACACGCCCTTTGCTTTATTATTTTATTATTATTTATCCTATTTTTCCTTGAATTCATCAAATTCCTTGATTTTATGGTATTTCTCTCAAATTAGGAAAAATTCCCTCAAATCATCAAAAATACCTAAAAATATTAAAAAAATTATGAAAAATTTGTGGGACCGGTCCATAGCCGGTCGGCCATGCCTCCATTGTCCCACACGCCCGTGTTTTTATTATTTTAATATTTTGCTTCCATGAACTCATGAAAACTCCTTCAATTCATGGAAACTCCCTAAATTCATCAAATTTCTCAAAATTCATGAATTTTTCATAAAATCATCAAAATATTATTAAATTAAGGAAAAGGCACCACAGGACCGTGGTCACGACCGGCAGACCATGCCTTGAACACGGCGGTCCCACGCATCCTCATTCCTTATTTTATAATTATTTTTCATCATCTCATGGTGTTTTCCTCAGTTTCGTCGAAACCCTAATTTTGGCATATTTTCTCGAATGGATGCTCAATTGCACGCCAGAAAATATCAAAATTCTCAGGACTGAGACGCGGACGCCTTGGTGACACGACCACGCTATCTTGACCGACCAAGATTGGCTCTTTGGCTCACGGAAGCCGGTCCCATCAATTTTCACAGTTTTGACCTAATTTGCACAATTGTTCGTATTAGGTCCAAAACTCTTCCAAACACTTTGGATTTTCATGAAGTGATCGTCAGGCGGTCACGTGACAACCCAGGGCCGGTTTCATGACTCCATGATTGGTCCCTCGCCTCGTCATAATTAATTAGGTTTTCTCACCTAAGGCTCAGACGAGCATTTTCGAATAAATGATTAAACCAGCATTTGATCATTCTTTCACCAACAAATCGACAACTCTTCAGGAGTTCTTTGTATTTTCTCACGTGGGAATATGGACACTACATGGTTGATCCATGGTCCCATGTAGTCGTTCCCTCCTTCATCCCATGGTTAAACTTCTGACGAACCATGAATTGATCATCAATTGATCAAATTAGGGTTTCTGAATCCAAGGATCATCATTCAAGATTCCAACCTTAATAATTTTACGACAACCTCATGGTCATTAATTTTATTAATTATGCTCGGTTCAACGACCAGTATTCTAATTAATATTTTTGGTACGCTGCCAATAATCCATCAGATGAGCAACACATGCTCAGACGATCAAATATTCAACAATTCATCACATGAGCAACACTTTCTCAGATGATAAATATTTGCTCAAACCAAGGAATATTGGTTCAACAATAAATATTCAACGATTCATCGAATGAGCAATACTTGCAGACTTCATCGTAAGAACTATACCTCTGTCTCATGACATGTTCAATTCATGAGTTTCAGAACATCATTTTCAACTCAGCAACTACATGGACTCATCGTCCCATCAAACCACAAAGTCATCAATTGACTAACAAACCACGAGACGTCAATCGTGTCACTTTGGGGGGATATCACTTAGGGTTTTGGTCTGGCGGTCTACGGCACGTGTGTTCAAACACACGATGGAATGTGATCAAGTCGTGCAATCAGTTGAAGGAATTCACGAGGTAGTGGGTGGAAAATCGACCAAGTCTCCACACGTTGAGCAACTGGTTTCAAACACGATCTCCACTTCCCCACGCCTTGATTCCATCAATTGTCACACTTCATGGGGTCATGGTGTCTAAAATTCCACCAATATAAATAAGTATCTGAATCATGATTGAATCATCAGCATCAACAGTATCATCAATCTCACGTCTCATCGACAACACGAGATCATCAACTCATCAATTGAGCAACTACTCTTAATTGAGAAATTTCAATCATTCAGAGCTTATCATATTAAGAATTCACACACCCACAATCTTTGATTACTATTGATTCCACACATTTCCCAGCTTCCCTCCTACAGATCAACTCATCCTCTCTTGTGACCGAATTTACTCTGGAACGGTCATTGTCTTGATTTAGGACGGAGTACTACAGATTGATCTCTCGAATCTAAAGCACCCCCTTTGAAGCGGTGTATCTGTGTGAGGTTTAAAATTTTGCTCGGTTCGAGGAGTCTCCTCCGTACGGTCGTCTCCTCAATTCCTTAAAAACCAGCAAATCGTTTTTCCCCATCTACAATAAGGAAGTTTGCGAGATTGGTATTTGTAAGGTTGCAAGAATGTCGCAAACTATATCCGAAAATAAAGGACAGATTAGCTGTCATCCACTACGTAATTTCCTATAAATAGCCATTCAGTTGTAAAGGAAAAGAGAGAGATCTTTTTTGAGTAAGAAGCAAGTAAATAGGAGAGGGAAAATATAGAGCAGTGGTTATTCTTGATTCCTTTATCTTTTCTTGTGAGATTGTTCAAAGATTCATCAATAAAATTAAGATTGTTAATCCACAAATGAGTTGAATGTTAATGAAATCTTGTGAGGGGTGTAGTGTAGGATTTCCTGCAACTACATAATGGCACAAGAAACAGGGACTGAAGGTTGAAAATTGAAGATTGTTGTTGAGATTGTTCAAATCAAGAAAGTCATTAAACAAATCAGTGAACCAGTTAAAAGAAAAATGATTAGAGTCAATGAAGATGACAAAAGATTGGAGTGTAATATGATAAGAAAAATAATGGTTAATGAATTCCATGAAAACATCAAAGGAAGGATATGATAGACACATTTTTGTGTCTAATTTGATCTCAATACTATCTATTGTTGGCACTCGATTTTGTAATAATTTTGTTATTTTTATGTATTTGTAGGTATTTTTTGGATATAAACATTTTTGGAAAATTCTGCTCGAAAAGTTGATTTTGTCACCCGGAGGACAAGTGTTATTCGGACTCTCGCTTTTGGATAAGGGGTAACCTAATTACTAAGGGTCACCCCCAGGTCACCCCCAAGGCAGCTGCTATTCGCACACAAGTTCTGGTTAGGGGGAGGACATCTTCTTCCCAAATTCAAAAAAACAAAATTGGCGGGAAAAAATTGTTATCAACTGGCAGATTTAGGGTTGGAAGTTTGGACGGGATTAAGGAGATTCAATGGCCCAAATTAAATGGGTTTGTTCCTAGGGCTATATAGAGCTGGTATGGGTGTTGGATTCGGTCAAAATTGGTTAGATAACCGGTGGTAATCAAATCAGGGAAGATATTCTAAAATAAGAAAAATATTCTATTCTTGGAATTCTTGGATGGAAGAGACGTGCATGGGTTGATTTTATTGGCTGGAAACAATCCCTACAGCTCAAGTATGACGCGTGAGAAGAGATAAAACATGGAATAATCCGTAACAAATCAGAGAATTAAAGAAAAAATATCGGGAATATTTTCATTCACTGCCGAGTAATGGGAAGATTTTTGGATTAATGGAGGAGATTCAATGGTTCAATTACGTATAAATATGTTCCTAATGTGCTACAGAGAGGCTGTCGAGAGTTGGGAGAAGAGAGGAGAGCCACAGACGCAGAAATCAAGAGTTGATCAAACTCTGCTGCTGCTGCTGCTGCTGATGAAGAACACCAAGAACACGAAGAACGGACTCGCAGAAGCAGTCGTTTATCAACAGTGAAAATGACTCACATCCGTGGGTCGTAGGTTTGGGTCGTAGCATTTCAGCGACAACAGCACCTCAGTCATTTGTCGTTCATTTTGGACGCCTTCTGTTGGTCGCAGAATCCTGTTTTAGAACATTTACTTATCTTTTTCTTCATTGTAAAACACTTTTGAGCATCAATGAAATATTTTGAGAGCATTTTTACTATGATGAGATAAACCCCAACACTGGGAGATGGAGGAAGCCATTTTTCATGCATGTGGTAATTTTATTTAATTCTTTTATGACTATTTGCACTATTATTAATCGTTTCATGATTTTATTAATTAGTTGTGATGTCGTTTGATGGTGTATGCTTAGACGTAAGCTTTTGATGCACCATGCTTGTGATTTACAATTGATGTTTTACAAAATCTATCTTTGGCAATAAAAGAGTCAATATTTATAAGCTATAACTGTTAGAATTGATAGTTGAACCGCATGAGTATAAGAATTGGTGGAATCCTGAGTCCCAGTCTCTTGATCATTGTGACACATATTTTGTACATATTTTTGGTTTTTAAATCTTTACAAGTCCGAGCAACGAATCTTTACTTACCTCTTGAAAAATATTACAACAAATGGCGCCGCCGACGCGGACTTGTATATAGATTGATTTTTTTTTTTTTTTTTTTTATTATTTTTTTATTTGTTCCTTTTTACTTTGTCTTTTGTCTTTGATTTACAGGTTCGAAGTGGAGCACTAAGGACTTGGAGAGGAAAAAGCTTAAAGCGAAAAGCGAAAGAGAAGAAAAAGGACAATTTTAGGATTTAATTTTTAATTTTTTTTTTTTAGAGTGTGTGAGGAAAACTGTAAAAAAAATTTTATTTATTTGGACTGGACTTTGGACTTTATTATTTTTTTTTTTTTAACCCTACGGAAGGGTATTATTATAAAAAAAAAAAAAATTATTATATAAACTGTGTGCAGGGAAGGACGACGATTACTATATCGTCTCGGCCCCTCGGGTTCGCACACGGCATAGGAGTCGTGGCCCGAGTCGACGACAACGGTTCATCGCCCGTCTGGTACGGGAGGTAAGTCCAATCGAAACACCCGCGAATCTCCTGCAAGCGGGTTACTGTCTGCCTTAAGGTGATAATTGTTTGAGGACGAACCGGACTGTCTTTATTCCTAGTAAAGGGCAAGGCCTGGCCTAAACAAGATAAGGGTTCGGATTTCATCACCGTTCCTTCTTGCCCGCCTTAGGAAAACGAAACCTAACGCGAACCCAAGCTTAAAATTTGGAATAGAACGAGACCGATAGGGTAACGAGCTTAATAGGAAACTCGTTCGAAAAATATTGGTTGCTCTTTAAGACACTCCAAAGTTCATGATGGTTTCTGTGGTTGAATGCGTGACTGCGCCGCCTTGTGATAGCGGTGAGGCCTTGGGTATCAAAGCTCCACTGAGCTTCCCTCGCCTCAATTCAACTTACTTTGACTCGGATTGATTCCAGAGGGGTTTGCTCAAATTGCAACGAATTCCCTTTCGAAAGATAGAAGCTGGTCTAGAAACAATCTAAGTGGAGCCATCATGCTTTTTGTTTGCTAGAAATCTTTAGGTTTGCTTTGGTGGAGTCGAGTCGGCCTTGTTTGTGATTGTATAGAATCCCTCTGTAGTTTATATTTCTTCGGTGATGAATCCTTTTGAGGAGACGCCACCTGCGATGACGTTGCGAGAATATATGTCTAGAAATTCTCGTTATCAAGAGACGTCTTCGGAAATGACTCTTGGTGAATATATGCGTGGGCAGCGATATATGGATACTCCAACTTTTATTGAGGAATCACCTCTAACGATCTATGAGAAATATTATAAACATAGACCATGTAGTTTGGAACAAAGATTGAGAATTCTTGAATTTCAAAAATTGTATCATGATGATGAGGATAGTGATGATGAAGAATCTGAAATATGTGGGAATAGTGATCAGGAATTTGTTACCCCAGTTGAGCCTTATAATGATTATATTATTTCTGGTTCAGATCCTAATAATTTTAAAAATTATTCACCTATTCAAAAGGACGAGGATTTGACTAGAGATACCCCCGTTTCAGACGATGTAGTATGTCCTGTTTACGAAACCGATGATGGTTTAGAGGAACCAGTTTATCTTGAGATCGAGTCAAACGATTTAGAAACAATAGTCTTAGATGAACTTGTAGAGATTAGCGAGGATGAACCTGACTTAGAAAAATCAATTGCCGACCTAGAAATTAGGGAGGTTATGACCAGTCTATCTAGAGACGCCGAAAACTCTAAGTTTGGGGGTGAGTATCATTCTCCATGTGCTTTAACTCTTAGTAAGGTCCCTCACTTGGACTTGACATCAATGCCTCAACCATCTTACAGATTCTTCATACTCGTTTTCCAGAACCTAATGATATCCAACAAGAGTCTCAACTGTTAGAAACCCATCCTCTGGTTGATGTGGTTAACCCAGGCAATAATACCAAGATTGATTTTGTTTTCCCACCAAATAGTTTTCTTCCAATGTGGGAACATATAGAATTCAAATGTGTCGAATATTAAGTTGTGAGACTAAACCTAATGCTTAGGAAATTAGAATCGACACATTTGTTAAGAATGACCACACTCTCTTTGTGGTCAATTGTAAGTCAATCTGATTGACTTAAGGATCCCAATTTTTAGGTTGTTATTTTTTTAATTAGTTTTTCCAGACTTAACCTGAATGTTGGATCCAACTATGAGGAAGTGCATCCAATGAAAATTTCTATCAAGATCCTTTCATAGAACCTGAACCTGAACCGCAATTAGCGATAGTTATCCAGAAACTAGGTAAGGGCATGCTAGTGTTGTTCATTTCGTTGGTTCACTGCAGTTTCCTTTTGTCAGCTCTTTTTGGTTTTAAAGACCCACAGTTATTCCGGCTACTTTTATACGGTTCGAGTTGACTAAACCTTTCCTACGTCTGGCTGAAGACTTTAAACTTAGCACTTCTTGGGAGGTAACCCAATATTCTTGCGACATGGTAATATCCTTCCTTATCTCTTTTGCTTCAAGTGGTAACAATTTCTCCTTGTTCATGCTTTTAGTTTCATCTTTAGAACATTGAGGACAATGTTAGATTTAAGTTTGGGGGTATGGGAGAAACTTTTTAGTTGCAATAAATAAACTCCAGAGCCTAGAAATTTATGCGTATTAAGGATAGCACTAACCAATCTAAGTGGATGGAAACATTTTTGTTTTAGGAGTTGAGGAACCAATCTGACTAGATGGAAACATCTATAGAGTCTATTCATAAAAGCACAGAGCTCAGGTGTTAGAAATAACATGATAGTTTCGCCATATCTTGTCGAGTCCTTTTCACTTTCTATTTTTAGTTTTCTTTTGTTTCAAGTGATTTGGTGGGGCACACGATTCAAGTTGTTACCTTTGCTAGGGTGAAATAGAGTGACTGAGTTACCTTTTTCAAAAAAAAAAAAAAAAAAAAAAAAAAAAAAAAAAGACCGGACCAGTTAGACCAATCGGAATAAGTATTAACACTTGGATAGCAATATGCGTGTGTTCTCCCTGTTTCCGTCGCCTAAGCAAGCGTGGAATGCAGGACCCGTGGGAACTATCGTGTAATCTGCTGACAAGAAGCATGCACTTGGATCCAAAAGATCTATTCATGCCGTTAAGTTAAAAAAAAAAAAAAAAATGGTTATTGTTATGTGTAGTCAACTGCTGGTTCCCTTGTATTTGCCAGTTTGTTGATCTAGATTTAAGTTATTGACCACTGGTTCCCTTGTATATGCCAGTGTGTTAATATTAGTCAGACCGGTATCTCAGTCATTTAGGTTAGGTTCACCTTGGCAGAGGCCTTCAGACAGATATGGGAAACACCGTTCACTTTTCAACCATCTACATTTTTCTTTTTCCATCTTCTTAATCTTTTCATGTGATTAGTCTGACTCCGAGTATGATGTCCATCGTGAAACTATCTTAGTAGAGCTCTGTCACTTATATGAATTTTAGTATGCTTGAGTGCAAACTCGTGTACAGCAATTGGAATTTCGCATCAGGGTTCTTCCTCTTAAAGTCAATAATTGTATGCCAACCAAGGAGGTTCTTTAGTGCTTTCCAAGGTTCTGCGTAGATAGCTGGGGTCTGGAGTATTGGTTTTTGTGGGTACACCTCTGATAAACCCACCCGAGATTAACTCGGTCACTTTTCAAGAATAAATTTTGCTCGAGGACTAGCAAATAATAAGTTTGGGGGTATTTGATAGACACATTTTTGTGTCTAATTTGATCTCAATACTATATATTGTTGGCACTCGATTTTGTACTAATTTTGTTATTTTATGTATTTGTAGGTATTTTTTGGAAATAAACATTTTTGGAAAATTCTGCTCGAAAAGTTGATTTTGTCACCCGGAGGACAAGTGTTATTCGGACTCTCGCTTTTGGATAAGGGGTAACCTAATTACTAAGGGTCACCCCCAGGTCACCCCCAAGGCAGCTGCTATTCGCACACAAGTTCTGGTTAGGGGGAGGACATCTTCTTCCCAAATTCAAAAAAACAAAATTGGCGGGAAAAAATTGTTATCAACTGGCAGATTTAGGGTTGGAAGTTTGGACGGGATTAAAGGAGATTCAATGGCCCAAATTAAATGGGTTTGTTCCTAGGGCCTATATAGAGCTGGTATGGGTGTTGGATTCGGTCAAAATTGGTTAGATAACCGGTGGTAATCAAATCAGGGAAGATATTCTAAAATAAGAAAAATATTCTATTCTTGGAATTCTTGGATGGAAGAGACGTGCATGGGTTGATTTTATTGGCTGGAAACAATCCCTACAGCTCAAGTATGACGCGTGAGAAGAGATAAAACATGGAATAATCCGTAACAAATCAGAGAATTAAAGAAAAAAATATCGGGAATATTTTCATTCACTGCCGAGTAATGGGAAGATTTTTTGGATTAATGGAGGAGATTCAATGGTTCAATTACGTATAAATATGTTCCTAATGTGCTACAGAGAGGCTGTCGAGAGTTGGGAGAAGAGAGGAGAGCCACAGACGCAGAAATCAAGAGTTGATCAAACTCTGCTGCTGCTGCTGCTGCTGATGAAGAACACCAAGAACGGACTCGCAGAAGCAGTCGTTTATCAACAGTGAAAATGACTCACATCCGTGGGTCGTAGGTTTGGGTCGTAGCATTTCAGCGACAACAGCACCTCAGATTTGTCGTTCATTTTGGACGCCTTCTGTTGGTCGCAGAATCCTGTTTTAGAACATTTACTTATCTTTTTCTTCATTGTAAAACACTTTTGAGCATCAATGAAATATTTTGAGAGCATTTTTACTATGATGAGATAAACCCCAACACTGGGATGATGGAGGAAGCCATTTTTCATGCATGTGGTAATTTTATTTAATTCTTTTATGACTATTTGCACTATTATTAATCGTTTCATGATTTTTATTAATTAGTTGTGATGTCGTTTGATGGTGTATGCTTAGACGTAAGAGCTTTTGATGCACCATGCTTGTGATTTACAATTGATGTTTTACAAAATCTATCTTTGGCAAATAAAAGAGTCAATATTTATAAGCTATAACTGTTAGAATTGATAGTTGAACCGCATGAGTATAAGAATTGGTGGAATCCTGAGTCCCAGTCTCTTGATCATTGTGACACATATTTTGTACATATTTTTGGTTTTTAAATCTTTACAAGTCCGAGCAACGAATCTTTACTTACCTCTTGAAAAATATTACAACAAAATGGCGCCGCCGACGCGGACTTGTATATAGATTGATTTT
The DNA here is from genome assembly GCF_003573695.1 of Papaver somniferum. Classification (NCBI taxonomy): domain Eukaryota; kingdom Viridiplantae; phylum Streptophyta; class Magnoliopsida; order Ranunculales; family Papaveraceae; genus Papaver; species Papaver somniferum. The sequence continues at coordinate 82,093,214 of NC_039367.1, read as the reverse complement.
TTTTTTTTTTTTTAGGTTTATTATTATTATTTTTTTATTTGTTCCTTTTTACTTTGTCTTTTTGTCTTTGATTTACAGGTTCGAAGTGGAGCACTAAGGACTTGGAGAGGAAAAAGCTTAAAGTGAAAAGCGAAAGAGAAGAAAAAAGGACAATTTTAGGATTTAGTTTTTAATTTTTAATTTTTTTAGAGTGTGTGAGGAAAACTGTAAAAAAAATTTTATTTGGACTTTGGACTGGACTCTTGGACTTTAATTATTAATTTTTTTTTAACCCTACGGAAGGGTATTATATAAAAAAAAAAAAAAAAATTATTATATAAACTGTGTGCAGGGAAGGACGACGATTACTATATCGTCTCGGCCCCTCGGGTTCGCACACGGCATAGGAGTCGTGGCCCGAGTCGACGACAACGGTTCATCACCCGTCTGGTACGGGAGGTAAGTCCAATCGAAACACCCGCGAATCTCCTGCAAGTGGGTTACTGTCTGCCTTAAGGTGATAATTGTTTGAGGACGAACCGGACTGTTTTTAAATTCCTAGTAAAGGGCAAGGCCTGGCCAATACAAGATAAGGGTTCGGATTTCATCACCGCTCCCTTCTGCCCGCCTTAGGAAAACGAAACCTAACGCGAACCCAAGCTTTAAAATTTGGAATAGAACTAGACCGATAGGGTAACGAGCTTAATAGGAAAAACTCGTTCGAAAAATATTGGTTGCTCTTTAAGGACACTCCAAAGTTCATGATGGTTTCTGTGAGTTGAATGCGTGACTGCGCCGCCTTGTGATAGCGGTGAGGCCTTGGGTATCAAAGCTCCACTGAGCTTCCCTCGCCTCAATTCAACTTACTTTGACTCGGATTGATTCCAGAGGGGTTTGCTCAAATTGCAACGAATTCCCTTCGAAAGATAGAAGCTGGTCTAGAAACAATCTAAGTGGAGCCATCATGCTTTTTGTTTGCTAGAAATCTTTAGGTTTGCTTTGGTGGAGTCGAGTCGGCCTTGTTTGTGATTGTATAGAATCCCTCGTAGTTTATATTTCTTCGGTGATGAATCCTTTGAGGAGACGCCACCTGCGATGACGTTGCGAGAATATAGTCTAGAAATTCTCGTTATCAAGAGACGTCTTCGGAAATGACTCTTGGTGAATATATGCGTGGGAGCGATATATGGATACTCCAAATTTATTGAGGAATCACTCTATGATCTATGAGAAATATTATAACATAGACCATGTAGTTTGGAACAAAGATTGAGAATTCTTGAATTTCAAAAATTTATCATGATGATGAGGATAGTGATGATGAGAATCTGAAATATGTGGGAATAGTGATCAGGAATTGTTACCCCAGTTGAGCCTTATAAGATTATATTATTTCTGGTAAGATCCTAATAATTTTAAAATTATTCACCTATTCAAAAGGACGAGGATTTGACTAGAGATACCCCCGTTTCAGACGATTGTGTATGTCCTGTTTACGAAACCGATGATGGTTTAGAGGAACCAGTTTATCTTGAGAGCGAGAGTCAAACGATTTAGAAACAATAGTCTTAGATGAACTTGTAGAGATTAGCGAGGATGAACCTGACTTAGAAAAAATCAATTGCCGACCTAGAAATTAGGGAGGTTATGACCAGTCTATCTAGAGACGCCGCGAAAACTCTAAGTTTGGGGGTGAGTATCATTCTCCAGTGCTTTAACTCTTAGTAAGGTCCCTCACTTCGGACTTGACATCAATGCCTCACCCATCTTACGAGACTATCTTCGTACTCGTTTTCCACCGAACCTAATGATATCCACAAGAGTCTCAACTGTTAGAAACCCATCCTTGGTTGATGTGGTTAACCCAGGCATAATACCAAGATTGATTTTGTTTTCCCACCAAATAGTTTTCTTCCAAATGTGTGGAACATATAGAATTCAAATGTGTCGAATATTAAGTGTGAGACTAAACCTAAATGCTTTAGGAAATTAGAATCGACACATTTGTTTAAGGAAGACCACCACTCTCTTTGTGGTCAGTGTGTAAGTCAAATCTGATTGACTTTAGGAGGATCCCCATTTATTCAGGTTGTTATTATTTTAATTGAGTTTTTCCAGACTTTTAAACCTGAACTGTTGGATCTTAGCTATGAGGAAGTGCATCCAATGAAAATTTTCTATCAAGATCCTTTCATAGAACCTGAACCTGAACCGCAATTAGCGATAGTTATCCAGAAGAAACTAGGTAAGGGCATGCTAGTGTTGTTCATTTCGTTGGTTCACTGCAGTTTCCTTTTGTCAGCTCTTTTTGGTTTTAAAGACCCACAGTTATTCCGGCTACTTTTATACGGTTCGAGTTGACTAAACCTTTCCTACGTCTGGCTGAAGACTTTAAACTTAGCACTTCTTGGGAGGTAACCCAATATTCTTGCGACATGGTAATATCCTTCCTTATCTCTTTTGCTTCAAGTGGTAACAATTTCTCCTTGTTCATGCTTTTAGTTCATCTTTAGAACATTGAGGACAATGTTAGATTTAAGTTTGGGGGTATGGGAGAAACTTTTTAGTTGCAATAAATAAACTCCAGAGCCTAGAAATTTATGCGTTAAGGATAGCACTAACCAATCTAAGTGGATGGAAACATTTTGTTTTAGGAGTTGAGGAACCAATCTGACTAGATGGAAACATCTATAGAGTCTATTCATAAAAGCACAGAGCTCAGGTGTTAGAAAATAACATGATAGTTTCGCCAATATGTCGAGTCCTTTTCACTTCTATTTTTAGTTTTTTTGTTTCAAGTGATTGGGGGGCACACGATTCAAGTTGTTACCTTTGCTAGGGTGAAATAGAGTGACTGAGTTACCTTTTTCAAAAAAAAAAAAAAAAAAAAAAACAAAAAAAAAAAAAAAAAAAAAAAAAAAAAAAAAAAAAAAAGACCGGACCAGTTAGACCAATCGGAATAAGTATTAACACTTGGATAGCAATATGCGTGTGTTCTCCCTGTTTCCGTCGCCTAAGCAAGCGTGGAATGCAGGACCCGTGGGAACTATCGTGTAAATCTGCTGACAAGAAGCATGCACTTGGATCCAAAAGATCTATTCATGCCGTTAAGTTAAAAAAAAAAAAAAAATGGTTATTGTTATGTGTAGTCAACTGCTGGTTCCCTTGTATTTGCCAGTTTGTTGATCTAGATTTAAGTTTGACCACTGGTTCCCTTGTATATGCCAGTGTGTTAATATTAGTCAGACCGGTATCTCAGTCATTTAGGTTAGGTTCACCTTGGCAGAGGCCTTCAGACAGATATGGGAAAACACCGTTCACTTTTCAACCATCTACATTTTTCTTTTGCCATCTTCTTAATCTTTTCATGTGATTAGTCTGACCCGAGTATGATGTCCATCGTGAAACTATCTTAGTAGAGCTCTGTCACTTATATGAATTTTAGTATGCTTGAGTGCAAACTCGTGTACAGCAATTGGAATTTCGCATCAGGGTTCTTCCTCTTAAAGTCAATAATTGTATGCCAACCAAGGAGGTTCTTTAGTGCTTTCCAAGGTTCTGCGTAGATTGCTGGGGTCTGGAGTATTGGTTTTGTGGGTACACCTCTGATAAACCCACCCGAGATTAACTCGGTCACTTTTCAAGAATAAATTTGCTCGAGGACTAGCAAATAATAAGTTTGGGGGTATTTGATAGACACATTTTTGTGTCTAATTTGATCTCAATACTATATATTGTTGGCACTCGATTTTGTAATAATTTTGTTATTTTTATGTATTTGTAGGTATTTTTTGGAAATAAACATTTTTGGAAAATTCTGCTCGAAAAGTTGATTTTGTCACCCGGAGGACAGTGTTATTCGGACTCTCGCTTTTGGATAAGGGGTAACCTAATTACTAAGGGTCACCCCCAGGTCACCCCCAAGGCAGCTGCTATTTCGCACACAAGTTCTGGTTAGGGGGAGGACATCTTCTTCCCAAATTCCAAAAAACAAAATTGGCGGGAAAAAATTGTTATCAACTGGCAGATTTAGGGTTGGAAGTTTGGACGGGATTAAAGGAGATTCAATGGCCCAAATTAAATGGGTTTGTTCCTAGGGCCTATATAGAGCTGGTATGGGTGGTTGGATTCGGTCAAAATTGGTTAGATAACCGGTGGTAATCAAATCAGGGAAGATATTCTAAATAAGAAAAATATTCTATTCTTGGAATTCTTGGATGGAAGAGACGTGCATGGGTTGATTTATTGGCTGGAAACAATCCCTACAGCTCAAGTATGACGCGTGAGAAGAGATAAAACATGGAATAATCCGTAACAAATCAGAGAATTAAAGAAAAAAAAATATCGGGAATATTTTCATTCACTGCCGAGTAATGGGAAGATTTTTTGGATTAATGGAGGAGATTCAATGGTTCAATTACGTAAATATGTTCCTAATGTGCTACAGAGAGGCTGTCGAGAGTTGGGAGAAGAGAGGAGAGCCACAGACGCAGAAATCAAGAGTTGATCAAACTGCTGCTGCTGCTGCTGTGATGAAGAACACCAAGAACACGAAGAACGGACTCGCAGAAGCAGTCGTTTATCAACAGTGAAAATGACTCACATCCGTGGGTCGTAGGTTTGGGTCGTAGCATTCAGCGACAACAGCACCTCAGATTTGTCGTTCATTTTGGACGCCTTCTGTTGGTCGCGCAGAATCCTGTTTTAGAACATTTACTTATCTTTTTCTTCATTGTAAAACACTTTGAGCATCAATGAAATATTTTGAGAGCATTTTTACTATGATGAGATAAACCCCAACACTGGGATGATGGAGGAAGCCATTTTTCATGCATGTGGTAATTTTTTAATTCTTTTATGACTATTTGCACTATTATTAATCGTTTCATGATTTTATTAATTAGTTGTGATGTCGTTTGATGGTGTATGCTTAGACGTAAGAGCTTTTGATGCACCATGCTTGTGATTTACAATTGATGTTTTACAAAATCTATCTTTGGCAAATAAAAGAGTCAATATTTATAAGCTATAACTGTTAGAATTGATAGTTGAACCGCATGAGTATAAGAATTGGTGGAATCCTGAGTCCCAGTCTCTTGATCATTGTGACACATATTTTGTACATATTTTTGGTTTTTAAATCTTTACAAGTCCGAGCAACGAATCTTTACTTACCTCTTGAAAAATATTACAACAGGATATATAGACGAGATTTTGAAGGAAGGAAGGTTATGGAGGTAGAAAAAACATCACCCAAGAAAGATTGAGAAAAGCAAAAAATCACATTCATGGCAGCAGAAATACCAAAAGAAAATTTGAGCCACACATCTCCATTGGTTATTACAGTACCTATTACACGAAAAGAGAAGGGGACAACAACAAAATCCATGGAAGAATGGATATTGAACAGAACTTTAGTCGATACAGGAAGTTCAGTGGATATAATATTCTATCATGCGTTCAAAGGAATGGGATTCAAAGATGAAGAAATGTCTTGTTCAACATATCTTGTTCATGGCTTTGGAAAATCCACAACAAAACCTAAAGGAGAAATAGTGGTGCGAATTCCACTAGGAGAGATCGAAACACAAGTGACACTATGCGTAGTGGATATGGAATCACCATATAACATGCTGTTGGGGAGGCCATGGATACACGCAATTAAAAGTGTAGCATCAACGTTGCATCAATGCATCAGGTTCCCCATGCCAAATGGAGTAGGTGAAATTAGAGGAGATATTGACAATGCGAAATTATGTTATCAAATTGAAGTAAAGCATTATGAAGGACGAGCAAAAAAGCGACAATTTCGCAGAAAAATAGCAAAGGAGGCAAAGAAAGAAGAAGAATTTAGAGTGTACATGATAAGAGCAAAAGAAGGTAAAGGAATACCCAGCGAAATTTCGGAGGAAGGAGATGGACCTGCGAAGATGATAAAAGAGCCAACACCAATGGGAGAACCCAAGGCCAGTTACACTGCGGCAGAACCAACAAAAGAAGTAAATGTTGGGACTATAGAAGAACCCCTAATACTGAGGATTGGAACCAAGATGGATGCAGAAGAGGAAGAAAGAACTTAATCTTTTGCGGGAATATAAAGATATTTTCGCGGGGAGCATGGATGAGATACCTGGAATAGATCCGTCAATTGCATGTCATAAGTTGGAGATTAACAAGAATGTGAGACCATTTAAACAGAGAATAAGAAAAATCGCAACGACCTACCATCCTCAAATAGAAGAAGAATTACAGAAAATGCTTGAGGCGGGAATTATAAGAGAAGCTAAATACCCAGAGTGGATAGCAAACATGGTTGTTGTTCAAAAAAAAATAAAGGGATAAGAATTTGCATAGATTTCACTGATTTAAACAAGGCTTGCCCTAAAGATAGTTTTCCATTGCCGGATATTCCTCAAATGGTTGAATCAGCAGCGGGAAATGATAGAGTGTCTTCTTTAGATGGGTACAAAGGTTATAACCAAATCCCCTCGCTGAAGAAGATCAAGAGCATACTGCTTTTTTCGCTCCAAGAGGTTTATACTGTTATACAAAAATGTCGTTTGGTTTGCGAAATGCAGGAGCAACGTATCAAAGAATGGTAGAGAAGGTGTTCGCGAAATGGATACACAAAACATTAGAGGTGTACGTGGATGACATGTTGGTGAAGAGTAAAGAAGCCAAAGATCATGTACAAGATTTGAGGGAGATTTTTGAACAGATGCGGCATCATAACATTAAACTGAACCCTGAAAAATGCATTTTTGGGGTTGCATCGGGAAAATTTTAGGCTACATTGTATCAAAAGAAGGAATACAAGTTGATCCAGAAAAGGTACAAGCAGTTCGTGACATGCCAACACCAGCAACGATAAAGGATGTACAAAAATTGAACGGACTTTTAGCTTCGCTAGGAAGATTCATTTCGCGATCATCAGACAAATGTAAACATTTTTTCAATATACTCAAGAAGGGTGCGAAATTCAAATGGACTGATGAATGTGAAAAAGCTTTTCAAGGGATCAAAGAACACCTTATGAATACATCTATTTTACAAAAGGCAGAACCAGGAGAAGAACTATTGATCTATCTTGCGACAACATCACATGCTTTAAGCGTTGTGTTATTGCGAACGGACGCAGGAGTGGAAAAGCCCATTTATTACATCAGCAAAACATTTAATGCTGCAGAGAGGAATTATTCAAAGATTGAGAAGCTAATTTTAGCATTAGTATACGCCGCATTTAAACTTCGCATATATTTTCAAGCACAAAATAAGGGTGCTAACAAAAGTACCAATTGAATCAGTGATGAAGAATTCAAAAAGATCAGGTAGGGTGGAGAGATGGAATGCACAAGTAGGACATTTCGAAATCAAGTATGAAATATTATCTTCACCAAAATCACAAGTTGTCGCAGATTTCTTAGCAGAATTTCCTTTAGAAGATGATGAAGCGGTGGAGGAGATGATGGATATAGAAGAAGAACATGGAGATCCAAAAGACTTATTAACAGAACCAAATAGATGGGAGATATTGGTAGATGGATCATCAAATGGGGAAGGCAATGGGTTGGAATTGTTTTAATTTCACCAGAAGGAGCGAAGATGGCTTTTTCATTCAGATTGGAATTCGCATCCACTAATAACGAAACGGAATATGAAGCTGTGGTACATGCCTTAAAGTTCGCAATAGAAATGAAACTAGAAAATGCCAGGATCACTAGTGATTCGCAGCTAGTTATTCGCCAAATAAAGGGAGAGTACACTACAAATGAACCATCCTTGAAGAAATACAAGAAGCTCGTTGAAGAATTGTCAGCGAAAATCCCAAAGATAAAATGGAGGCACATTTCAAGGAAGGATAACAGACTCGCAGACGCTTTTGCTTTCATCTCAAGCATGATGACAGATCCAACTGCGAGATGCATAAAAATACAGACACTTCTGTCACCATCAATCAATAAAGAAGAAGAAGAAGTGAACGTAATGATGATAGAAGGTGGAGAAGAAGAACAAACGAACAATATCGCAGATTGGAGAACAGAACTTCATGCATATTTGGCGAAAGGAGAAACACCAAGAAACAGATTGGAAGCACACAAGTTAAAAAGCCGCAACAAATTATGAATTAAGAGATGGGCGTGCTATACCGAAAATCCTTTAATGGACCATCACTCAGATGTTTGACACGAGAAGAAGGAGAAAAGGTGCTAAAAATGTTACATAGTGGGGATGCTGGCAATCATAGCGGGGGAAGATCTTTGGCACATAGAGAAAAATGCAAGGCTATTACTGGCCATACATGCACGAAGATGCAAAACAAATATCAAGACGTTGCGAAGATTGTCAGCGGCACGGAAAGAAAATACATGCATGGAGCACCATTGTCATCTTCAACCAGTGTATGGCCTTTTGGAAAGTGGGGCTTAGATATTGTGGGGCCATTTTTACCAGGATCTGGACAAAGAAGATACTTAATAGTCGCAACAGATTATTTCACAAAATGGACAGAAGTAAAGGCAGTACAACATATTCGCGACAAAGATATCTTTACATTCATATTCGAAAATATCATTTGCAGATTCGGAATTCCCGCGCAGTTGGTATCTGATAATGGGAAACAGTTTGAAGGACAGAACATAGAAATGTTACTTAATGCATTTAAGATAAAATGTGGAAAGTCTACTCCTCTGTATCCACAAGCTAATGGACAGGCAGAGGACAAACAAAAACAATTGCAGATATATTAAAGAAAAAATTAGAAGGACATCATAGAGCATGGTGCGAACAAGTACATAATGCAGTATGGGCTTATAACACAACTAGGAGAGAAGCTACTGGAATGTCACCTTTTTGTTTAACATACGGAGTTGAAGCGGTGTTACCAACAGAAGTTGTTATTCCGACGACAAAGAGAGAAGCTTGGGAGAAAAATCTTAGTGCGGGTTTGATCTTAAGCAAACTTGATGAGTTAGAAGAAAAAAGAGAAAGAGCTTTACAGCATATGGAGAATTATCAGCGAAGATTAGCCCGAGAATATAATAAACGTGTCAAAGTACGCGAATTTCAACCAGGAGATTTAGTTCTGCGAGAGACACCAATATATCAGCGAGAAAATGGTGGAAAGTTAGCGAAAAAATGGGATGGACCTTACATCATTAAGGAGATAGTTGGGACAGGAGCTTATAAATTAATGGATCCAGAAGTAGAGATGTTGGTCATAGACTTGACAGACCATGGAACAGATTGTACTTAAAGAGATATTATCCATAAGAAGCTTTGAGAAGTTATGTATGACGCAACAAAACGATTGCGAATAAACATTCAATGAAAGAATAGTTGCGAGATTATTCATATCAAAACAAGATCATGATATGCGAAACTTTCGCAGAGATAATCAGAATCAGAGAACAATGACAAAAGAGAAAGGGCGAACCTTTATGGCGTACACCCTAGTTCGTGAATAAAATTTCGCAAGAGGCAAATGTAAGACCTAAAGTACGTCATATAAGGGGGTACCTGTTGCATGGCTCAGGGAAAGGCTACACCGCCCCGGAACCTGAGTCATGGAGATTTGGGGTCAATAAAGCCCATCCGGGAGAGGCACCTTGGATTCTCAGCTTAAGCATATGACTTAGGTTGGGCGACTAAGGTAATAAGGACTCTCCCAAGGAGTGCAGAATCTGACCAAGGCGCCGAGGTACACGGTTGAGTCAAGAGTGCCAGGGGCGTCTGGAGCGTACCTTGCCATTCTTGACAAGTCTTGGCTTATACTGCACTCGGCCCGAAGAAAACCCCACTTAGGGTGCAGTCTCGTAACCATAAACCCTATAGGTAAAAGGGATAAGAGGCTGCGAAAAAACTGGTTGTTGTTAAGACCGGATGGGAGGAGCCAACCTTGTATGGTAGAGGTACGCCTCCTTGAAGGGGCAACCAGGGGGAGATAAGGGCGGCACCCTCCATTAGGGAGCTGATAAGTGTCTTAAGACGCAAATGTCATGAGGCTTTTTACTCGCAAGGGTATTAAGGCTTGTCATATTTGTGCGACAATCCTGAAGAGGCAATAATACTAAAGAGAAAGATAAGACGAGATCAATGGGTTTTCGCATGAAAGTGCGAAGACGTCCTGCGATTTCGTCGCACGACGACAATGTCATGGGGCTTTATTTTCGCAAGAATATTTAGGCCTGTCATATTGTCGCAACAATCCTGAAGAGGCAATAATACAAAAGAAAAAGTTAAGGCAAGATCAATGGGTTTTTGCATGAAAATGCAAGGACGTCCTGCGATTTTGTCGCAATGACAAGAGGTGGCATAATAAGACCTTTAATTAGGAAAATAAGACCACATGACAAAACAAAATATTTATAAGTATTCATAACAATCATTTCTCGCAAGAAAGATAATGAGAGGCAAGTATGGGAATCAGTAAACAAGAGGCATTATCTTTCTCGCCAGCAAAATACTAAAAGAGAAAATTAATTCCAAAGTTGGTTGAAGAATATTATTCGCAAGAAATAATAAAGATGAAACAGTTCAAGAAGATAGAACTAGATAAGAAACTCTTCGCCAATGTTCTCATTATCGCCAGCCTTTTCTTCATTTCGATTCTGATCTTCACCAACAATAATTTCTTTGAGAGGGACTTCTTTTTCGCCGCCATCTTGATTATCGCCAGCAATTACTTCTTTAGAAGGGATTTCTTTTTCGCTTCCATCTTGATTAGCACCAGCAGTTGCTTCCTTAGAAGGGATCTCTTCTTCATCTTCCAAAATTATTCTCTCCACCACTTTCATAATCATAATCACTGTCAGCAGGACGAGGAATTTCATCATCATCTACTTCCAAAGGTTCGATTGATGTAGGAGGAAGAGATTTGGACAATAAAATATCATTCACAAGAACTTCAGCCCGGAGATGAACTTGACGAAGAAGTGCTCTCTGATGATTCCTATCTTGAATATCCTTAAAGTAAGCAAGATAATCAAGTCTTCTTTCTGCTCGGTCGCGCGAGAACCAGTAAGGACAGAGACGAGTAGTGCATTTTCTTTGCGAATTTTGGCATATTTAGCCCCAAAACAGAAATGGAGGAATGATTTTTCTCAGACTCTGCGAAAAGTAGAATACAAAATTTCAGTAAGATGAAGAACTCAAAAAGGTATGACAAAGAATAGTTAAGGCAGTCAAACTATTATGACTACCTTCCTTTTGCGAAATAAGGTGTTGAATCAAGGTCAGACAACTATTCTCCCAACGGTCCATCGCATCATCAAATTTCTCCAACTAAACCTTTAAGTCGAGACTGAAGATTTTTTCTTTAGAAATAAGAAAGGCATTTTTCTTCGCAAGTGAAGAATAAGATTCTTCTAATTTGGAATATTGTTCTTTAAGTTGGTTCGCCTTTACACTTAAAGCTATTCTACCTTGAATGAGTGTATCTCTTTCAGCGATAGATGACTCTGTTACTTCTTTAAGTTCATTTCTCAAAGAGCGAAGAGATTGTTCTTGGTCATCACATACTTTCTGAAGGATGCTAAGTTGTTGCGAAGATATCGCCATCTTGTTTAAACAAGTTCGCTTCTCTTGAGATAGAGTTTTATTCTCATCTGATAAAGTTTCCATCCTAGATTAGCTTTAGTTAAAGAATAAGAGAGGCGAGATATTTCATTACTTAATAAATTTTGCCTCTGAACTAATTGGGTATTTTCATTGGTAAGATTATTTATATGATCAACAGAATATGAATAGAGGTTATCTAATTGGTTATATTGATCCGTCAAAATCTCTTTATCAACACGGGCTTCTTCAACAGCAGATTCAAATTGATATCTCTCTTATTCGTTTCTGGTTTAAGGCTTAACATGCGAAAAAGGGATTTCAAGGACAATTAAATATGGAAAGGATAAAATCATTAAAAGGAAATTGAAGACACAATAAGGAAATCATACCTCTCAGTTCATCATTCTTCTTGCGAAGATTGTCGCGATCCAGCGAAACATTCTGGAGCTTTTGATTTTCGAGACGAAGAGCATTACACTCTAAAGTCATCATTTGGAGATTCTTATTCAAGGTTTCAACTCTTTTTCAAAAGCTGTTTGCGAAGCAGCTCTGTCAGAGCCAAAATACTTACTCAGAATTTCGCAAACACCAGACTTGACAGGATCAATGGGAGACTTCTTAACATCATCCAGAACCTCAGACAAAACTTTGAAAGCAATATTTAAAGGAAGAGGCTCAGGTAGAGAACTGGCAATGATAGAAGATTGGGAAACATTATCAATAGGAAGAAGAAGTTTCATTCACAGAAGGATTAATAAGGGGGGTTTCAATCATTGAAAGGTCAGTTGAAGGGATGAAATCTGAGGCAACCTTTTCGCGAATTGGAGATAATGGTTTAACTTGTGAAGATGTCGCAGGAGATTTTGAAGGGATAAGTAAGTGAAATGGAACAGAGGTTTCAACGGTTTTGAGGTGGCGAGATTTCTTGAGAGGTTTGTTGGCATCCTTATCACCCTGCGAATCACAATCCAGATAAGAAACAGAGGCAACAATATTGTTATTAGAAAAGAATAATGTTTCTTACTACCTTATGATCCGCAGACTTTCTTTTGTTTACAACAACCTTATGCTGCGATTTGGAAATATTAGGGTTCTGAACCGTAAATTTGGTGTTAGAGGCGTTTTTGCTGAAATAACAACAGTATGGGAATCACATAAACAACATCAAATAAGGCAGTAAGCAAGATCAATTTCAGCAAAACCCATAAGAAAGAAAAAAGAAAACTAACCTCGATGAATCCATGGAATACACCAGCAGGAAGATTAATTCGTAAAAATTAAAAAAGAAGAAAATTACGAACAGTGAAGATCTACAGAGGGAACAGTATGGGAATGGACGAAGAATTAAGAAGATTGAAGAAGAAAGATAGAAGAAAAATTACAGCAAAGGAATTTACGGAGAAAATGATGAAGTTGCAGAGAAGATGAAAAAGAGAGTAAAAAAAAAGAAAAGGGAGAGTAAGAAGAGTATATATAGAGGAGATTTTCGAGAAGATAAACACAATTAATGCAAAAAGACGTGAGCGGTTGAAAAGCAGCGGTTACAGAAGACGTGTCAAGAAACAGATGGGAGAAAGGATAGTGTGATAAATACAAAATATGAAGTGATGGTTAGCTGCGGCATTTCTCACATCGTTCTCTACTTCGCAGAGAAGATATGAGAAGAGGCAAGATGTAGGATCAGAATCTCGCATCAATAATGTCTCAGCGAAATCATTAACAACACAACACGACAGTGTCGCAGAACAACTTCAGAAACGACATAATAAACGACATCAGCCAAATCATGAGAAAAGTGTGACGATCCTGCGAAAATAAGGAAGTTTGCGAGATTGGTATTTGTAAGGTTGCGAGTATGTCGCAAACCATATCTGAAAATAAAGGACAGATTATATGTCATCCACTATGTAATTTCCTATAAATAGCCATTCAGTTGTAAAGGAAAAGAGAGAGATCTTTTTTGAGTAAGAAGCAAGTAAATAGGAGAGAGAAAATCTAGAGCAGTGGTTATTCTTGATTCCTTTTCTTTTCTTGTGAGATTTTTCAAAGATTCATCAATAAAATTAAGATTGTTAATCCAAAAATGAGTTGAATGTTAATGAAATCTTGTGAGGGGTGTAGTGTAGGATTTCTTGCAATTATAATGCTAGTGTTTGTATCGGCTTAATACAGTGTATATTCAATCAGGACTAGGTCCCGGGGTTTTTCTGCATTTGCGGTTTCCTCGTTAACAAAACTTCTGGTGTCTGTGTTATTTCTTTTCCGCATTATATTCTATATAATTGAAATAATACAGGTTGTGCGTTCGTGATCATCAATTGGAAATCCAACATTTGGTTGTTGATTGATATTGATTGATCCTTGGACATTGGTCTTTGGTACCGTCCAAGTTATTCCTTTTATTTGATAAAGACTCGCTATTGATTTTAGCTTGAGTAAAAATCAAATCAAGAGAGAGATATTAACTCCTTGAGATACTTTTATTTATATTGAGTCTGACTGTCTAGTTAATTCTCTAGAAAAGTATTTCAGAGTTAGTCCATACAGATTGCTAAGTGAAATATTGGGTGGTGTTGTTAGACCCCCGCTTTTTCACTAACCTTTGGTTGTTGATTGATATTGATTGATTCTTGGATATTGGATATTGGTCTTTGGTACCGTCCAAGTTATTCCTTGTATTTGATAAAGACTCGCTATTGTTTTTAGATTGAGTAAAAATCAAATCAAGAGAGAGATATTAACTCCTCAAGATACTTTAATCTAGATTGAGTCTGACTGTCTAGTTGATTCTCTAGCAAAGTATTTCGGAGTTAGTCCATACAGATTGCTAAGCGAAATATTGGGTGGTGTTGTTAGACCCCCGCTTTTTCAAGAATGACAAAGGTTACATGGATCGGCTGCTTTCCTTGCCTTCTTGATCTTGCGTTTGAGGCCGTTGATACTGGTCTTGAGTTCCGAGACACGATTATTGATGTGAATGTAATCAGGAATATCAGCAAGATCATTATTGAGGGAAAGAGAGAAGTTTGAAGAATTTTTCTTTCTTCCACACCTTTTTCTTCTTACAGGTCTTTCAGAATTATCAGTCATCCACACAACATTGCTCCTTTTACAGTTGTAAGTAGAAGAAATGTTGTGGTCATAATCAGAAAAAGCCTTTATGCAGCCTTTTTCATGATTGTGGAATGAGTTTTTTACTGGACGCTGAGTAACAGGTTTAACGACTTTTGTAGATGGTGGATTTTCGACAAGGGATAAAATCATAAACTCATAATTATACGAAGCTCTGATCCAGCAATCAGACGTGAGTATTGAGACACGGGTCTCTCATCGAATTCTCAACGGAGAGTACTTTCTCTCGGAGTACATGTAGATATGTAGTATCACGACTGGAAAACGGCATATCTCATGAATACTGAACACTTTCAGTGATTATTTCTATATAGTATCACGAGATGGACGGCTCCTAGACAGCTTGCTCTACTAGTATAGAGCGATAACGTCTTCAGGAACAAACAACGATTTTACCCTGACTATATAAAGGATATGACTTACCGACAAGCTCATATCGGGATAATTAATGCTCCTAGACAGCTTGCTCTGCTAGTATAGAGACACAAAGTTAATTATTCCTAATTAAGATTATTTCTGTCGTGACATTCACTAATGAATTCCCAGAATAATCTATTATTGCTCCTATTCCATGGTCGAATCCACGACTGGTCCCATGGAATGGCAATAACAATTGCTCTTATTCCATGGTCGAATCCACGACTGGTCCCATGGAATGGCAATAAACAATTGTTCTGATTCTATGATCGAATCCACGGCTTGATCTCATAGAATATCAATAACTATATTATCTCATTACTCCGATTTCATGATCGAATCCACAACTGGTCTCATAAATGGTAATAGATAAATCTTAATTACTCCGATTTTATGGTCGAATATACGATCCCATGGAATGGTAATGCTCACTTTATTATTCTGAATTCGTAGTCGAATCCTCAGCTGATCCTATGAATTAATAATAAACATCTTATTACTCAGTTTTGTGAATTATTCTCCACTGAATTCCACAATTAGTAATAAATAATTAACAACCGGGCGTCTGAGCTACCTCTAAGTAAGCCCCGATCCAAATGGTGAAAGTGTGTTCAACGACGATGCACTAACAGTCACCGCACGAACGAGTATTTTAAAATACAACGAAACGATTAACCTATTGCAAAATAGGAAGAAAATAATAAATAATCAAAATATTGACCAAGGAACCAAGGGATTGGACTTATTGACTGGCCGACCATGCCATGACAAATCCCATGCCAGTTTTATATTTTATCATATTTTATCATTTTCCTTCATTTGATGAAAATCCTTTCATTTGAACAAATCTCCTTCGTCTCGAGGAAACTCCTCGACTTCATGGCGTTTTCATAAACCCATGAAAATAATATAAAATTAAGGAAAAATAGTGTGGGGCGTGACCATTGGCCAACCGGCATGCCTTGGTCCCAGCCGGTCCTATACCTTATGGTTCCTCATTATTTTACTATTATTATTATTATTATTTCCCTTATTTCATGAAAATTCCTTCAAATCATGGTATTTTCAAAATACATAAAAAATAATAATATAAAATTAGGGAAACATGTGGGACCGGGCCCAGCCGGCCGTCCATGCCTCAGCCGGTCCCACACGCCCATGTATTTTATTATTATTATTTCTAGGATTTCCTTCATCCCATGAAACTCCTTGATTTCATGGTATTTCTCTCAAATTAGGAAATTCCCTTCAAATCATGGAAAAATACATTAAAAAATAATAATATAAAATTAGGGAAACACGTGGGACCGGGCCCAGCCGGACGGCCATGCCTCAGCCGGTCCCACACGCCCATGTATTTTATTATTATTATTTTTAGGATTTCCTTCATCCCATGACACTCCTTGATTTCATGGTATTTCTCTCAAATTAGGAAAATCCTTTTAAATCATGGAAAAATACATTAAAAATACATAAAAATTAGGGAAACTCGTGGGACCGGGCCCTAGCCGGCCGGCCGCGCCTCCACGGTCCCACACGCCCTTGTTTTTATTATTTTAATTTTTTTGCTTCCCTGAACTCATGAAAACTCCTTCAATTCATGGAAACTCCCTAAATTCATCAAATTTCTCAAAATTCATGAATTTTTCAAGAAATCATCAAAATATTATAAAATTAAGGAAAAGGCACCACGGGACCGTGGCCACGACCGGTCGACCATGCCTTGGCCTCGGCGGTCCCACGCCTCCTTATTCCTTATTTTATAATTATTTTCCATCATCTCATGGTGTTTTCCTCAGTTTCGTCGAAACCGTAATTTTGGCATATTTTCTCGAATGGATGCTCAATTGCACGCCAGAAAATATCAAAATTCTCAGGACTTAGACGCGGATGCTTTGGGAACACGAGCATGCTATTTTGACCGACCAAGATTGGCTCTTTGGCTTACCGAAGCCGGTCCCATCAAGTTTTACAGTTTTGACCTAATTTGCACAATTGCACGTATTAGGTCCAAGACTCCTCCAAACACTTTGGATGTTCATGAAGTGATCATCAGGCGGTCACGTGACTACCAGGGCCGGTTTCATAACCCATGGTCGGTCCCTCACTCGTCATAATTAATTAGGTTTTCTCACCTAAGGCTCAGACGAGCATTTTCGAATAAATGATTAAACCAGCATTTAATCATTCTTTCACCAACAAATCGACAACTCTTCAGGAGTTCTTTGTATTTGCTCACGTGAGCATATGGACACTACATGGTTGATCCACGGTCCCATGTAGTCGCTCCCTCCTTCGTCCCATGGTTAAACTTCTGACGAACCATGAATTGATCCTCAATTGATCAAATTAGGATTTCTGAATCCAAGGATCATCATTCCAGATTCCAACCTTAATAATTTTACGACGACCTCATGGTCATTAATTTTATGAATTATGCTCGGTTCAACGACCAGTATTCTAATTAATATTTTGGTACGCTGCCAATAATCCATCAGATGAGCAACACATGCTCAGACGATCAAATATTTAATAATTAATCACATGAGCAACACTTGCTCAGATGATAAATATTTGCTCAAACCAAGGAATATTGGTTCAACAATCAATATTCAACGATCCATCGAATGAGCAATACTTGATCACTTCATCGTAAGAACTATACCTCTGTCTCATGACATGTTCAATTCATGAGTTTCAGAACATCATGTTCAACTCAGAAACTACATGAACTGATCGTCCCATCAAACCACGAAGTCATCAATTGACTAACATACCACGAGACGTCAATCGTGTCACTTTGGGGGATATCACTTAGGGTTTTGGTCTGGCGGTCTACGGCACGTGTGTTCAAACACACGATGAAATGTGAGCAAGTCGTGCAATCAGTTGAAGGAATTCACGAGGTAGTGGGTGGAAAATCGACCAGGCCTCCACACGTTGAGCAACTGGTTTCAAGCACGATCTCCACTTCCCCACTCCTTGATTCCATCAATTGTCACACTTCATGGGATCATGGTGTCTAAAATTCCAGCAATATAAATAAGTCTCTGAGTCATGATTGAATCATCAACATCAACAGTATAATAAATCTCACGTCTTATCGACAACACGAGATCATCAACTCACCAATTGAGCAACTACTCTCAATTGAGCAATTTCAATCATTCAGAGCTTATCATATTCAGAATTCACACACCCACAATCTTTGATTACCATTGATTCCACACATTTTCCAGCTTCCCTCCTACAGATCAACCCATCCTCTCTTGTAACCGAATTTACTCTGGAACGGTCATTGTCTTGATTTAGGCCGGAGTACTACAGATTGATCTCTCGAATCTAAAGAACCCCCTTTGCAGCGGTGCATCTGTGTGAGGTTTAACATTTCGCTCGGTTCGAGGAGTCTCCTCCGTATGGTCGTCTCCTCAATTCCTTAAAAACCAGCAAATCGTTTTTTTCCATCTACAGATTGGCGACCACAGTGGGAGATTAATCTCTCGGTTGCAATCTCAAGCTTTCACAAGATGGTTGATCTTAAGTCACGCACGATCGCATATCCTAACATAAATGATGCTAACACTAGCAACGACACTAATGATGATATTCCAGAAACCATTCCTGCTTCCAACAATGACGGTGGCGTCACTCCTCATCAGACTGGAGCACATCCCCTGTTTGGTCGTTCCCCTGAGGAAATCATAGAAAACCCACCTACCATTGTTGATCTCATCAAAGTGCAAGAGACTCTTGCAAAGAATCAAACCGATATGGCTACAGCACAGAAGGACCTATTTAATCAACTGAAGGCTCTCACTGATACAATGTCAGGGAAGACCCAAGGAAAAGTAAAAGAGAAGGAAAAATCCTCAGACGCTGATCCTGAGGTAATTTCGATTCATACAGTAGATGATGATGAAGTCCGCAAAGCTGCAGACGATCCATCGGCGAAGGAGTCATCAAACTTCATCACTCGGGAGGATTTGGAACGCTTTCTGGAGAACCGTGGAAAGGACAAGACCCCACATGTCCATCGTCACCAGCCTCCATACCCTGCTGCTACGCAAAGGATTCCTCTTCCAAAAGGTTATATCTCTCCAACTTTTACTTTGTACGACGGAACCGGTAATGCTCGGGAACATGTTTCTCGATTCCTGAAAGCTTTGGGTGAACATGAGCATAACCATGTTGTTCTCCTCAAAGAATTTTCAAAATCCTTGAAAGGGAGAGCATACACCTGGTACAAAAACATCGCACCAGGAACTATCAACGGTTGTGGAGAAATGGTTAATGCTTTCTATAGGAAGTATTTCTTCGTTTCAGAGCAAATTACCCTCTCTGATCTCGGAAGGATGTTCCACAGGAACAACAAACATCCTAACGATTATGTGAAAAGGTTCAGAGCTCAAGCGTTGGATTGCCATGATCCGAACGTCACGGAGCAGCAAATGGTAGACTTGTGTATTAACGGCATGATCCCGGTCTACAGAGCATTATTGGAAAATATCCATTTCCAGACCTTCTCAGAGCTTCATGAAGCGACGAAGAGATCGGCAACTACTGCACCCGCTTTACTGGAAAGAACAAAAGCTACAAAGGCTGAAGAACCGGGAGACACTCGAGGTAGCAGACGTATGATCAAGAAGCAGTAAAACCTCTAGCCTTCCACAAACACTGTTGCATAAGGGAGCAAACAGAAAGCCAAACCTCCGCGCAAGCATACCTTCAGCTCCTTCAAAAGCACAAAGGAAGGATAAGCAAGATGCACAAGCCTCTGACCAACGCACAAGAGTTCCAGATCAAGAAGCAGCTAACTTTCCTTTTTCCATTAAATAGGTGATCGAACTCCTGGATGTCTGGGTCCAAGATGGTGCAATTAAGTTGCCATATGTCAAGAAAGAACCAACTGAAGAAGACATGGAAAGTCCTCGTTACTGCCGCTTCCACAGGTTCGTCAATCATCCCACAAGCGACTGCGGATTTTTGAAGCACATTTTCAAAGAGAAGGTTGATCCACAATAGCTTCAACTGGGGACTGAAGGAGTACACAAGAATCCTCTCCCAGTCAAAACCTTACACTCTCTGAACAACCTATCAAAGAGGCAGTTCAATCCTTGGTCGAACATTAATTGTGTTATCTGTCGAAGGCACAAAGGAGAGACATGTTCACAGTACTGAACCACATCGTGTCAAGAAGTCCACTCCGAAAATACTTCTTGAGCCTCCAACCACAGACCAAGATATGTACGACTGGGTACTGCTTATCACAGTCAATCTCAGAAGAAACGAATTTGGAAGAACGTTGATCGATGCTGACACCTCCATCAACAAAATTCCACTGAAAACCATCGGATCCACATGCATCACTCTACAAGAAGATACTCATGCTCCATCTCAATCAGATACCTTGAAGGAGCGCTCGGAAATACTTATGGCTACATCATTCTCAAAGTGAACATAAGTTCAACCTGGACAGAAACCAAGTTTCACATAATCAATCAAGAAGATCCAGGATATGACATGTCCTTCAGACGAGGGTGGATCCATGCTGAAAAGATGAGTACTTACAAAGCGCCTTTGGTTACACATCTCTCCAACGAAGAAAGTTCTAATCCAGAAGATTTGACGGACATTCCTTCATCAGAGTACTTTGAGTAATTTCGACGAGGTTGAAGTAAGAACCTGCAAAATATGCATAGACATTCATCAAGAGGTTCCGCGCTCAGTCAAGTCTCATTCCATGTCTATGTCATTTATTTCCCCACATGTTATCCTAGCATGGGGATTTAATTATGCTAGCAACTCTACAAGACGTTATGAATGGTAGATTCACCGCATTAGTATTTTACCAAGTGGTTGAATCTGACGTTTCTCCGAATCAAGCACTGAAATATTCATTATTGACGTCCAAACATGGCAAAGAACACTTTGGGCGTTTCTCCTACAAGTCCATGTGTTCCACAAAATCAGAAAGCTCTGATTCTGCACAAGTGTCGAATCCCACTACTGCAACGAAAATGATGCTGAATCAACAGAAGATACTCCAGGGCCGAGACGATCAAACCCCTAAGACATTCGATGTTTAAGGAATATACGTTTCAACGCTCAAGCATCTAAAAAAAGCCATCAAATTGTACTCCCAATCAAAGAGTACAACTTCAGCACAAATATCTCGACGATGACACATTGATTCAACACCAGCACGATCAAAGTGTAACTAAACTACGATCGATAAGTCTTCATTATCCCATGAGAAGACTTCTGAAGCAGATGCGACGTCATTTATACATGGATGGCACTAACTCCTTCAACATACACTGGGCAACCTGAGGTGATTCCATGAAACTTCATCAACGGGATTCCTCTACATCAAAATCCCTTGCATGATTGAGGAACTTTCTTCACCAATCATATCCAGTATGAAAACTGCTGATGCTATCTACCGTAACAACATCGACTCACTAACAAAGCCAGTTCATAATGAAGTTATGCTTTCAGGAGCATTCAGGTTCAACTCTCAGTACATCTTCATCTTAGGGACGCTCAACTCATCGACTAGTTTGTGAATGTGAAAGGCTCACTTGATGAAGGAGCAAAGATTAAATCTATAATAATGGTTCTAGCCTTTTCGGTCTTTGGAGCAACTTCAACCATGGTATCAGCAATAATATCTAGAGGAACACCATCCATGATCTCAGCATCGACAAGGATCTCTGGAGCGTAATCATTCATGGTCTCAGCACCAACAACGGTCTCAGGAGCAACATCCTCAGGGCTTCATCAACTAATCATTCTCTGAAGTGTTACACATGAAGCGAACTTCTCTAACAACCAATGATTCATATCAAGATGAGCAGACCTGATAACATGCTCACATGAAAGTCTTCCCAAAGCTGGCACGACTGGTGGGCATAATCCAAAGTCTTCTACAAGATGTTCTCATCACCTCTACAAATGAGATACAACACACTCCAGGCCATGGGTTTGAAAAAACGTACCAATGAGTGAGGAATGGGACAATTCTTCCTCAACAAAAGATGTTTGCCTATGTCTCTTATATAACATACCAAAAGGGAGCATCAATCGGACATACGAGCTGAAAGATATGGCCTTTACCGTCAAGTCTACGAAATCTGAAAAATTTGTACAGGATTACAAATTACAAATGTGCACGCTTCGTTGGATGACTCTACAACTCCAAATTGACTGATTCTTGTTTCATGAGATAACTTAATCTCTTAGCTTCAAAAGTTGGGGTCAAGCATCAAATTCCGACATCGTATGAGGTTCCTACAGCTTCCAGAGTGTACAACATGCAAGCAGCAATTCTTAGACGGGATTCATAACTTCCACAGTCGATCGGTGTCCACCAAGTCTTTTCGATAAGTCCTTCATCAAGGTACCTCCAACTTCGACCACCTGGGTCTCTACATCAATTTTTCTACCCGGATCCTCTATCTAGGTCCTGCCAGAAGGAGGGAAAATGAAAGACAGAGATTCAACAAAATACTGGGGACCGACGGTCCACTGATCATGACGATCAATTTCACAGTCCAACACTCGTGTTGCCGGGCACTCCAAGGCTAGTCAATGATCTCAAAAGGAATGCTACCACCGGAACATGCCACCATGGTCAATACATCACCCTCTCTTGAGAGCAACCTCATTTATGGTCCCGTGACCAGGGTTTCAGAAATGATGTTTCTACAACTGACAGAAACAAGATGGCACTGCAAGCACCATGCTCATGTATCAATCAAGGGGTCATGATTTCAAACAAATCAATGACATTAAAATCCTTCATCAACCGTTCAAGACACAAGTGAATGGTCTAAAGACACAACAAGAGTGTTTTACAACAAGCTCGTCCGAGATGATTTTACACTGTACCGCACAAAGCAGCAATCTGGGGAAAATTGGTGAAGAATCCAGGGATGGGTCATGTACCATTATCTTCGTATGGATATTCTCTACAACATATCCAAAATTCATAACAACTGGATAAACTAGCGAAGAGTTGTGGCCAAAACATTCGACCACATGCCAGCTGAAAATTTTCTGAAGGTCTCCTCGAAGTTTACTGTTTCATCGATTTCGGATCCTAAACATGCTCGGAACTCAAAAAGCTTATGTATAAAAGTTTGGAAATTTCTTGGGCATGAGGATACATGGGTAGACCGCAAAAATCCGACATCGGACGAAGATTCTACAACAATTTCAATGAAATTGTGGCGAAGAGTTGTGGCCAAAACATTCGACCACATGCCAGCTGAAAATTTTCTGAAGGTCTCCTCGAAGTTTACTGTTTCATCGATTTCGGATCCTAAACATGCTCGGAACTCAAAAAGCTTATGTATAAAAGTTTGGAAATTTCTTGGGCATGAGGATACATGGGTAGACCGCGAAAATCCGACATCGGACGAAGATTCTACAACAATTTCAATGAAGACCTAACTTCTGAATTTTCTGATGACGAATTATGACGAAATTCCTCATTCATCCACATCTGAATCAGGATCTACACCATCAACACAAAACATAAATTCATCTTCAGCCGATAGTCTCACCTGCGGAGGTCAGCGGTGCTTCTCTAATGAGGGACGACTCTCTGATGATCGAGAGACGTACAGTGGGTCATCCTTCCAGCGTCTCTGAAAGGCCGATTCACCTCGGCATGAGCATCTGCAGAAGTCTTCATCGTTGACTTAATATTTTTGAGCGTTCCCGAAAGAGCCAGACGAGTGGTAGTAACCAGAAGTCACCATTATCTGAGACGAAAGGCATGGAGTCATGGATATACCAATAACAAACACGCAACAAAAATGGTAATCCTCAACTCTGACCTATTTACGGTTTCACAAACTTAGTGATAATAACGTAAAAACCTCGAAAAACTTGCTCGCTTCTTCAAACTTTCCAAGACGAGCAAAATTCATTATTTAAAGTCAACACCTGACTTTTCATGAAACTATGAATAATTCACATAACCTTTCATGTGAACATTCACTGATTTTCTACATGTGTGCATACACTATAAAATCGTCAAACTCATACATACATTATTTCATCAAGAATACAATTGCTTGCTTTCAGCAATTGCTCAAAAATCATAAAGTGATTTTCATGAAACCGTGAACTATCCACGTAAATTTTACTGAGTGAACATCCACTGGTTTTTCAAAAATTGGACAGACGTCCATTCTACAATTGTGAAAACTCACAGACATTATTTCACCATGTATAATAGTCTACTTCCAACAGTTGTTCAAAATCAAAACATGATTTTATTATATATGTAAATATTTAACGTGAAACTCACGTAAATTTGAAAAATCTATATATATATTTTTGCTCCCTCACGCGAGCAGCTGTCTTTGAAGCGAGAGTATATTTTCAAAAATTTGTGAACGCCCACATATCGAAAATAAAAATTTTCATGAAAGCTCATAGATAAAATATTTATTAACAGACGCACGTCTTCTCAAAAAAAAAATTCTCTCGTACGAGCATTCACCTTTGTAACGAGAGTTTATTTCATTTTGTGAAATCTCACAAAGATAAAATTTTGGTTTTCGTGAAAGCTCATAGACAAAATTTTATATCATTAGACTCAGGTCTATTTTGTCCGTTCCTTAAACTAACGAACAAACGAGCGTCTATTCCTAAAACAAGGATTTCCTTATTGGGCCCGTCCCGGGAATCCTGACCAACCAAGGACTCGTCGTCCAAACCAGCGGTTCAACACCAATTTATGCTCATCAAACGACACTCCAATCATGACATTGAAGCCTTCATCAAGTCGTGGTTTTCTCATGCTCTCTAAATCCGGTAACGTCTCAACTTACGACTAAGTTCAATTACTGGTATTGTTATTTATGGCCGAAAAATCACCATTTAATGTTGACTGAGGAACACAACTTTCCTCAGTAAGCATGGGACTTAATGTAAATGGTGGATTTTCGACAAGGGCTAAAATCGTGAACTCATAATTATACGAAGCTCTGATCCAACAATCAGACGTGAGTACTGAGACACGGTTCTCTCATCGAATTCTCAACGGAGAGTACTTTCTCTCGGAGTACATGTAGATATGTAGTCTCACGACTGGACAACGGCATATCTCATGAATACTGAACACTTTCAGTGATTATTTCTATAGAGTATCACAAGATGGACGGCTCCTAGACAGCTTGCTATGCTATTATAGAGTGATAACGTCTTCAGGAACAAACAACGAGTTTACCCTGACTATATAAAGGATATGACTTACCGACAAGCTCAAATCGGGATAATTAATGCTCCTAGACAGCTTGCTCTGCTAGTATAGAGCCACAAAGTTAATTATTCCTAATTAAGATTAATTCTTTCGTGACATTCACTACTGAATTCCCAGAATAATCTATTATTGCTCATATTCCATGGTAGAATCCACGACTGGTCCCATGGAATGGTAATAAACAATTGTTCTGATTCTATGATCGAATCCACGGCTTGATCTCATAGAATATCAATAACTATATTATCTCATTACTCCGATTTCATGATCGAATCCACAACTGGTCTCATAAATGGTAATAGATAAATCTTAATTACTCTAATTCTATGGTCGAATCTACGATCCCATGGAATGGTAATGCTCACTTTATTATTCTGAATTCGTAGTCGAATCCTCAGCTGATCCTATGAATTAATAATAAACATCTTATTACTCAGTTTTGTGAATTATTCTCCACTGAATTCCACAATTAGTAATAAATAATCAACAATCGGGCGTCTGAGCTACCTCTAAGTAAGCCCCGATCCAAATGGTGAAAGTGTGTTCAACGACGATGCACTAACAGTCACCGCACGAACGAGTATTTTAAAATACGACGAAACGATTAACCTATTGCAAAATAGGAAGAAAATAATAAATAATTAAAATATTGACCAAGGCGCCATGGGATTGGACTCATTGACTGGCCGACCGTGCCATGACCAATCCCACGCCAGTTTTATAGTTTATCATATTTTATCAATTTCCTTCATTTGATGAAAATCCTTTCATTTGAACAAATCTCCTTCGTCTCGAAGAAACTCCTCGACTTCATGGCGTTTTCATAAACCCATGAAAATAATATAAAATTAAGGAAAAATAGTGTGGGGCCTGACCATTGGCCAACCGGCCATGCCTTGGTCCCAGCCGGCCCCACACCTTATGGTTCCTCATTATTTTATTATTATTATTATTATTTCCCTGATTTCATTAAAATTCCTTCAAATCATGGTATTTTCAAAATACATAAAAAATAATAATATAAAATTAGGGAAACACGTGGGACCGGGCCCAGCCGGCCGACCATGCCTCAGCTGGTCCCACACGCCTATGTATTTTATTATTATTATTTTTAGGATTTCCTTCATCCCATGAAACTCCTTGATTTAATGGTATTTCTCTCAAATTAGGAAAATCCCTTCAAATCATGGAAAAATACATTAAAAAATAAAAATATAAAATTAGGGAAACACGTGGGACCAGGCCCAGCCGGCCGGCCATGCCTCAGCCGGTCCCACACGCCCATGTATTTTATTATTATTATTTTTAGGATTTCCTTCATCCCATGAAACTCCTTGATTTCATGGTATTTCTCTCAAATTAGGAAAATCCCTTCAAATCATGGAAAAATACATTAAAAATACATAAAAATTAGGGAAACTCGTGGGACCGGGCGCTAGCCGGCCGGCCGCACCTCCACGGTCTCACACGCCCTTGTTTTTATTATTTTAATATTTTTTGCTTCCCTGAACTCATGAAAACTCTTTCAGTTCATGGAAACTCCCTAAATTCATCAAATTTCTCAAAATTCATGATTTTTTCATGAAATCATCAAAATATTATAAAATTAAGGAAAAGGCACCACGGGACCGTGGCCACGACTGGCCGACCATGCCTTGGCCTCAGCGGTCCCACGCCTCCTTATTCCTTATTTTATAATTATTTTCCATCATCTCATGGTGTTTTCCTCAGTTTCGTCGAAACCCTTTTTGGCATATTTTCTCGAATAGATGCTCAATTGCACGCCAGAAAATATCAAAATTCTCAGAAATGAGACGCGGACACCTTGGGGACAAGAGCACGCTATCTTTACCGACCAAGATTGGCTCTTTGGCTTACAGAAGCCGGTCCCATCAAGTTTTACATTTTTGACCTAATTTGCACAATTGCACGTATTAGGTCCAAGACTCTTCCAAACACTTTGGATTTTCATGAAGTGATCATCAGGCGGTCACGTGACTACCAGGGCCGGTTTCATGACCCATGGTCGGTCCCTCACTCGTCATAATTAATTAGGTTTTCTCACATAAGGCTCAGACGAGCATTTTCGAATAAATGATTAAACCAGCATTTAATCATTCTTTCACCAACAAATCGTCAACTCTTCAGGAGTTATTTGTATTTGCTCACGTGAGCATATGGATACTACATGGTTGATCCACGGTCCCATGTAGTCGCTCCCTCCTTCGTCCCATGGTTAAACTTCTGACGAACCATGAATTGATCATCAATTGATCAAATTAGGGTTTCTGAATCCAAGGATCATCATTCCAGATTCCAACCTTAATAATTTTACGACGACCTCATGGTCATTAATTTTATTAATTAAGCTCGGTTCAACGACCGGTATTCTAATTAATATTTTGGTACGCTGTCAATAATCCATCAGATGAGCAACACATGCTCAGACGATCAAATATTTAACAATTCATCACTTGAGAAACACTTGCTCAGATGATAAATATTTGCTCAAACCAAGGAATATTGGTTCAACAATCAATATTCAACGATCCATCGAATGAGCAATACTTGCTCACTTCATCGTAAGAACTATACCTCTGTCTCATGACATGTTCAATTCATGAGTTTCAGAACATCATGTTTAACTCAGCAACTACATGGACTCATCGTCCCATCAAACCACGAAGTCATCAATTGACTAACATACCACGAGACATCAATCGTGTCACTTTGGGGGATATCACTTAGGGTTTTGGTCTGGCGCTCTACGACACGTGTGTTCAAACACATGATGAAATGTGAGCAAGTCGTGCAATCAGTTGAAGGAATTCACGAGGTAGTGGGTGGAAAATCGACCAAGTCTCCACACGTTGAGCAACTGGTTTCAAACACGATCTCTACTTCCCCACTCCTTGATTCCATCAACTGTCACACTTCATGGGATCATGGTGTCTAAAATTCCACCAATATAAATAAGTCTCTGAGTCATGATTGAATCATCAGCATCAACAGTATCATCAATCTCACGTTTCATCGACAACACGAGATCATCAACTCATCAATTGAGCAACTACTCTCAATTGAGCAATTTCATTCATTCAGAGCTTATCATATTCAGAATTCACACACCCACAATCTTTGATTACCATTGATTCCACACATTTTCCAGCTTCCCTCCTACAGGTCAACCCATCCTCTCTTGTGACCGAATTTACTCTGGAACGATCATTGTCTTGATTTAGGCCGGAGTACTACAGATTGATCTCTCGAATCTAAAGCACCCCCTTTGCAGCGGTGCATCTGTGTGAGGTTTAACATTTCGCTCGGTTCGAGGAGTCTCCTCCGTACGGTCGTCTCCTCAATTCCTTAAAAACCAGCAAATCGTTTTTCCCCATCTACAACTTCTTTCGACATCCAAATAAGAATGTTGTGAAGTTTTTCATTCCGTATACGAAGATGACATCTTCTTTCAACATGACCTTTCTTTCGGCAATAATAACAGTTGACAGGAGATTTTTTATTTGTCCTCAAATGAATCATTCTTGTAGGCTCACGAACTTTACTATCAGATACATCTACGGTAGTAGAAGGATTTTTTTCCTTAACAAAACTCATCTTACCTTTACTTGGAGCTTCTATACCTTTATAGCCTAGACCACGTGTATCATGATGTTCTTTGCAAGCTCCAAGCATAGAAGATAGTTTTGTAGAGCTAGAATTGAACTTCTTCAAATTATATTCTAATGCCTTGATCCTTTTAAGAGACGCACTAAAATCAGTCTCCAATTGTTTTTCCCGTGTGAGAAAAGCCTTTTCTCTGACGTTGAAACATTCTTGTTGAGAGACATACTTTGCATCGGTTTTTGGAAGCCTTTCTTTCAACACAAGGAGATTCTGACGAAGATCATCACATTCAGAAATTTTTAAACATATATCTTTGTTACGATCTTTAAGAGTAGCTTGTAATAGACTATCATAACACTTAAAGAGTTTTCTCAATTTTCTGTTTCAACGCAGAGAGGGGTTAGAAATTCAGCCAAGCAGGATGTTGACTTCTTTTTCTTTAGAAGACGATCAAAGAGGAGGATGTATTGTGACACTTCTACTTCAACATCTTGTCCCTCTTCTAAATCGCTCCCATCAGAGAGATCATATAATTGTTCGTCAAGACGAGCTTCCCAGTTAAGAGTGGGTTTAGACGATGAAGAATATGTGACCGATTTCTCAGTCGTATCAGGATTTTTATCCAAGCTTTCCTGAACTGGTGATGCATGTTTAGAGATAGCACCTTTGTCCATATCAGATCGCTACAAACACAAACTTTTAAGGTCTTTAACGTGTTTGTCTGCTCTGATACCAATTGAAAATGCGGGGGTCTAACAACCACACCCAACAATTCGTTTGGAAATATGAGAGGACTTACTCCAATACACTTTCTAGAGAATCAACTAGACAGTCAGACTCAATCTAGAATAAAGTATATCAAAGAGTTTAATATCTCTAACTCTTAATTTAATCAGCAATCAGAAAATAGAAATCTGCGAGCCCGATTGAATATAAGAGGAATTACTTGAACAGTACCAAAGACCAATGTTCAAGTGTCAATCAACGTAAATCAACAACCAAAGGTTGGACATTCTAATTGATTAATCTTAACGCACAACTTGTGATATTTCAATTGTATAACAAAATATAATGCGGAAAGAAATAACAAAGACACCAGAATTTTGTTAACGAGGAAACTGCAAATGCAGAAAAAACCCGGTACCTAGTCCGGATTGAACACCACATTGTATTAAGCCGCTACATACACTAGCCTACTACCAATTAACTTCATACTGGACTGTAGTTGAACCCTAATCAATCTCACACTGATTCAAGGTACAGTTGCGCTCCTTACGTCTCTGATCCCCGCAAGATACTACACACTTGATTCCCTTAGATGATCTCACCCACAACTAAGAGTTGATACGACCCAAAGTCGAAGACTTGATAAATAAATTTGTCTCACACAGAAAAGTCTATAGGGTTGAATAATCTGTCTCCCATAGAAATACCCAAGAGTTTTTATTCCGTCTTTTGATAAACCAAGGTGAACATGAACCAATTGATAAAACAAACTTATATTCCCGAAGAACAGCCTAGTATTATCAATCACCTCACAATAAACTTAATCGACTAGAGAAACAAGTTATTGTGGAATCACAAAACGATGAGACGAAGGTGTTTGTGATTACTTTTCTATCTTGCATATTAAAGATATAAATCTCAAGCCAATTTTACAATTGCACTCAATCACAATAGAAACAACAAGATCAGATCACGCAACTACAAATAGAATAGTTGGGTCTGGCTTCACAATCCCAGTGAAGTATTCAAGTCGTTAACCTACAGGGTCTCGAGAAGAAACCTAAGGTTAAAGGAGAATCGACTCTAGTTATGCAACTAGTAACACACAGGAGGTGTGGGGATTAGGTTTCCCAGTTGCTAGATTTCTCCTTTATATAGTTTTCAAATCAGGGTTTGCAATCCAAGTTACGTTGGTAACAAAGCATGCAATAATCACCTTTATATGAAGAACCTGATTCAACCGTTAGATCGAACTTAGCTTGTTACACACAAATGAAATGTACCCTCATTTAGGTTTATGTAACTGTACCCAAACGTGTACACCATGTTGGTTCACAAATAGTTAACCGAGGTTAGCCATATGATTACTCTCATATCAACCTTATTCATCTTAACCATAACTAGTTCAAATGACTCAAATGAAGCTAGTTAAAGAGCTGTTCAGTAGCAATATTCTCATGGATTTATAGAAGAACACAATTGAAGCAAAGTCGGGTTTATTCACTCGAATCGATACATGAACATTATAGCCACGGTTTGCAAAGTTTGCATTCCTTATTGATAAATGTTTTAGGTTCACGTACAACCGATCTTAGAAAGTAACCACTTAAGTATGCGTACTTAAGTAACCGGTTTTGAGTTTGTTTTAGTTTTCAAACTCAACAGAAATTCACAGATGTGAACTTTCCGCCAGTATGCGTACGGGTACACGTACTTTAGGTAACCGGATGAGTTTGGTTTTGGTTTTCAAACTCAGCAGAAATTCGCGGATGTGAACTTCCGCCAGTATGCGTACGGGTACGATACTTACCCATTATCCTACAACCTTTTTGTATACACACAAGTATGCATACTTTAGGCTCCCAGTTTTGGACTTATACACTAATGTGCGAACACACTACGCTTATATCAAAAGATGGTTACAGGATTCTAAACTCTTTATTTCAATCATTGGAACATTCTTATATAATGACAATAGCCGTTTTGACACATTATTAGCATCAAAGCAATTCCAAGATATTGAAATAATCATTATCGAAACATTCCAAGTCTTACACCAAATGATTGTATCATACAAACCATGTAAGATGTTACTCGGCAATTTTCTCATGATATAAGATGAACTTGGATAGTGTGAAAGCTTACCAACACATATTTCGAGAAATATGTAAGTGAAATATACTCATCTCGAAATCTCAAATGTGTATAGAGAAAACTATATTGTAACACGTCTTATGTCTCAATATAGGAGATAGAGTAGAAATAGACTTTCCAAGTGATAGATGAGTTTAAGTCTCCACATACCTTTTGTCTATGAAGTTTCACAAGCTCTCATTAGTAGTTCTTTGTCTTCTAGTGATAAGCGTCGTGAATTCTAAGCTCAACTACACAAACTATGTCCTAGTCCGAGACATCTATAAATATGCTAGAAATCAAGACTTATAGTTTTGATCACTAACATTGACAAACATGCTTGAGATAGCAACGTATGCGAGTTCGACCGAGCAGTGCTCTAATAGAAGTTATGCAAAGTATATCAAAAATACAAGAGTTGAAGACATATATAAAGTAAGGATTGGGTTTTTCTCAACAAGAATGCGTCAAGTCTCACAAAAGAGAAGCCCGTCCTGACGACTAGATCCCTACCTTTATTTCTATAAATCTAATCCACGTCTTCAAGGATATTAGCAATTTTACATGGTTTTATATTTCCATGACGAATTAAGAGAAGACATGCTTTCTTCGTAACTAAGGGTAAAAACCTAAAAGCACACCACAAACGCGTTTTGGATCAAAGGGATCAAATTCACGACCTATGAAAAGATAAGGAAGGCTAATTAGGTCGTAACACTCCAAGGGATCGTTTCCTAAGAGTCTGAATACATCAAGAGTTAAAACGCAACAAGGACTCCTTTCGAAAACAGAAATCCGTACATTCCAGCGCGAAGGCTTGAAAAATGATGACAAACCATAATCAGGGTTATTCCTGAAAAAAATATGTTCCCCTATGTGTTCTCAACAACATACCAAAAAGGAGCCTCAAACGGAGAGACGAGCTAGGAGATGTGGTACCCACACCGAAGTAAGTCCAATCTAAAAAAACTCTTGAAATTCTATACGGGATTCCTGATGACAAAAGTACGCGACTGGTTGACTGACCTAAATAACTCGGAATAAGGTCATTCTTTTTGCGTTGAATAGATAATTCTTTTCAATTTTCAAATTGGGGTCAGGAGATCAAATCCGAACCGTGTGAATATTTTAAATCCATTCTAAGCAAGTCTCTCAAAGCTGAAGTTTTCTGACGAACATCCAAACGAAGAGTCCTTATACAAACAGAACATGTGAAATAAGAATGAACCGACCTCCACACCTAGTGCACGCCAAAAATAGTTGGAAAATATTTCTCTTTTAAATCCTGGATAAAAGGGAAGCCATAATTCAAAAGGAAAAGGAATTAGAGCTAATA
The DNA here is from genome assembly GCF_003573695.1 of Papaver somniferum. Lineage (NCBI taxonomy): Eukaryota > Viridiplantae > Streptophyta > Magnoliopsida > Ranunculales > Papaveraceae > Papaver > Papaver somniferum. The sequence continues at coordinate 82,060,035 of NC_039367.1, read as the reverse complement.
TTAAAGGAATTTGGCTCAAATAAGGAAACTTAAGCTTTCCCTTCTTCCAAAATCTCTCTGAACGTGGACAAGACTCACCCACATTCATGAAATATCTCCTAGGCCATTGTGACGTCACTTATTCTCTCAGAATTTTTTCAGAGGGACCAAAGTCGAAGAGAATTAGGTTTTTAAGGAAAATAAGTCAAGAATTTGGAGAAAAAGGGATTTACTCTAAAAGAGAAGGGGACGATCCTCTCCCCATTCTCTTGGACGGTTCTCTACACCTCTATCATACCCTTTTATCTCATCATTCTTCTACAAAAACGAGCTCATAAAGGATTTTGACCAAAATACCCTTATTTCGCAATTTTGAGTATTTTTAAAAGAAAAGGGACCTAATACTGCCAGAGATCGACAAATTTCTCATATACTCATTACCAAGGCCTCATACACATGAACATTAATTTATCTAAGTGTTCAAAGAAGAATGAGATTGAAACGGAATTCAGAAAGGCAGAATTTCAAAGAAAATAAAGGGAATTTAGCTTAGGGAAGTTCGAGTTCATAATTTCCAAAAGCAGTACCATACTGTTAGAGAATTGCTCGGTCGAACTCGCATGCGTTGCTATCTCAAGCATGTTTGTCAATATTAGTGTTGATGGTGGATTTTCATTTAAGGCTAAAATTGTAAAAATCCAAAAAAATTATGCGCTGACATCCTGCAAAGGATAGAGCCACTGATAAGTGATGAATACTTCTCCACTTTACTAATTCATCCAGGTTGGAGCATGTATCAACAATCTCTTGTACCCTGTGAATTTATAGCATTATCAATTAATACATGACCAGCCTTGTATTTTCTGTGTTGTTCCCGCTGAACTCTTATTATTAGTGCGGCATGACGACTGAGTATTGCTCTCAGCAGAGTAACATTAATCTCCAAGTGTTAATAATGAGGCATGCCGAAAATACCCTTACAGGCTACATCTCTCGGTGTTATACTAGCCTGATTAAGCATATTTGAATCTGGACTGTCCATATCAGTCTCGGAAACAATCACGACCACGCAAGTCGGCCACATAGGTGCAAAGTCACGCCTGACAAAATAATCACCAAACGCCGGCCCAGAATGGGATATCCAGACTGGTGTGGAGCATCTTGGAAAATCTCGTGCGTACAAGATCGCCTACGGTAGTCTCAAATTCATCACGACCGTCCAACTTCACCAGCATGGTTGGACGGCGTAGATTATCCCATGACCGGTTGGACAAAGCTTGTCCTGTACACCGGCGAACCTTCTTCCTACCTGCATGACCGACTCTTCCCTAACCTGACCAGATTGCAATATACGATTGTCCGAAGTTGGTCAGCGTGGAGAATTGAGGGTCGCAGAAAAGTCCACTAAAAACCTAAAATTAATCACGACCATCCAACTTTACCACCATGGTTGGATGGCTTAGATCAAGCCTGAGATGGTCGGACACATACCACCGCACTCAACACCGGCTTAATAAGTGGCCTACACAATCGGCCTCTCCAGATGAGGTATATAACACGTATTTTCGGTTAGACAAACTATCTAACACGCGGCCTCCCAAAAACCCTAATTAGGGTTTTGCGTCGTAAATCGATCACGAGCGTCCATTTTATCCTGCTCGAATGGAGGGTCCAGGAATAGACTAAGCAGGTCCGGTGAGTATCAACACGATCACTGTGGGGCCATCTATCTCCACACCCGATCGGCCAAGGCATACCGTAGCTGGTTGCTTCGATTCGCACGTCCAAACTAGGCGTGGTCACACTTCCCAATCGCAAACCAATCTCGACCACTCAAATTCGCCGGAAAAATTGAGTGGCTTAGATCACGTTTCTATGGGACAATGAGGTACGGAGGTGTACACCAGCCCACCGTCTGCACACCTGACTGATCGGCCAAGACCGACCAGGCTTGGTCGTCTCGAAACGTGCGCCCGAAATAAGCATGACGCGCGACCTTTGCGGCATGAGATTTCTGTCGCAAATCAATCTCATCCATTCCTCTTTGCCTGACAAATTCAGTGGTCTAGATTGCACCTTCATGAGACAGTGAGGTATAGGCGCCTACACCAGCATGCCGTCTGCACGCATGCCCGATCGGCCCTTCCAAATATGTCTCCCATGCTTGGATTTGACCAAGCTAAAGGTTGGTGTTTGAGCACCTCCTAAACCCTAATCCAACGGTCGCAGATGTGGGTCGCAATCCATCTCGTCCGTCTAACTTCACCAGCTTGGACGGACAACCTAAGACAGAAGTTAGGCGACCAGTGAGGCATCACCACGATCATCGTCGACCACTCTTCCACACAAAGTGATCGGACAAGTCAGGACTTACCTGTACAGCCTCCAAACGATCACTCGAATATTTCTAGACATGCATCTATTTTAAGACGCTTAATCGTGACTTACTCCGTTAAGCCTTAAAACAGCGATGCTTCACACATGTTCATTATACTTGATGTATTACCTGCATAAAATACACACGATATTTCACAAATATCGACTTCCTAAATAACTTAGTTATTTAATCTAGCATCACATGCTACCTTCTGTGGGTTCCACGATACACACACTCGAGACATCAATCATGTCACAAACTGGGGGATACATACTGGGGTTTTGGTCTTGCGGTTTACAACGTGCAGCGCACAACGCACCATCACAAGAACGTGTCAGGAAGTCATGGACGGTTAGTGATGATGGGATAAATGGGCAAACAAACTTTGTCTCATCATTTGTGATTCCACAATATCTTTTTTCGCTGCGTAGATTAAGATTTTTGTGAGGTGATTGATAATACTAAGCTGTTCTTCGGTAATATAAGTCTGGTATTATTGATTGGTTCCTGTTCACCTTGATTTATCAAAAGTCGGAACAAAACTCGTAGGTATATTCATGGGAGAAGGATTTATCTATTATCGTAGATTTTTCTGTGTGATACAGATTTGTTTATTAAAGTCTTTGAATTTGGGTCGTAGCAACTCTTAGTTGTGGGTGAGATCAGCTAAGGGAATCAAGTGCGCATTATCCTGCTGGAATTAGAGGCGTAGGAGTATAACTGTACCTTGGATCAGTGTAAGATTTATTGGGGTTCAACTACAGTCCAGACCGAAGTTAATTTGGAGTAGGCTAGTGTCTGTAGCGGCTTAATACAGTGTGTGTTCAATCTGGACTAGGTCCTAGGGTTTTTCTGCATTTACGGTTTCCTCGTTAACAAAATTCTGGTGTCTGTCTTATTTCTATTCCGCATTATATTTGTTTATATAATTGAAATATCACAGGTTGTGCATTTTTCAATCAATTAGAATATCCGACCTTTTTAGTTGTTGATTTAAATTGATTTACACTTGGATATTGGTCTTTGGTACCATCCAAGTTATCTCTCTTTGATGAAGACTCGCAGATTTCTATTTGCTTGAGTAAAGATCAAATCGAGAGATTAAGATATAAACTCTTTGATATACTTTTCATTGATTGAGTCTAACTGTCTAGTTGATTCTCATAAAAGTATATTGGAGTTTGTCCATACAGATTGTTACGAGAAATATTGGGTGTGGTTGTTAGACCCCCGTTTTTTCAATTGGTATCAGAACCGTCAAACACGTTCAAGACCTTACAAGTCTGTGTTTGTAGCGATCTGATTATGGACGAATCTATCTCTAATAAAGTACCAATTAAGAAGTTACCAGATGTTTCTAAAAGCTTGGATTCACCTGAGAGAACCGTCACATCTAAGTCAATATCTAAACATTCTATTGATGTAAAAACTGTTGTTTGGGAAACTCTCCTATAAGAACAATTGGATGAACTTTCTGACGAAGGTGATTCAGATATTGATAGAGATGTTGATGAGGAAGTCTCAGAGTATGTTAAGTTTATGGATTCGTGGAATATGAAGAAAATTACAAATTCTCATGTCTCACCTTTTCTGACTCCTCTCTGTCGAGAAAACAAGAAGTTGAGAATATATTACGCAGGTGTTTATTTTTCAAATTAGTGATCAAACCTATAAGTATTGATTTCTAGCCTACATAACTAAAGGTCTCGGATTAGGATAGAAAGTGTAGTTGAGCTCAAGACTTCATGGAAATCATCATACAAGACGAAGGACTACTCAAGGAACTGGTGGATCTTCATCGACTAGAAGGAATGTAGAGACTTGAACTTATCTGTCACTCAAAAGTCCATTTACTCTATCTCCTACTCTTGAGAAAAAGTCGTTTTGATATATAGACTTTCATTATACACATTTGCTATTTTGAGCCGAGTTTATCTCTCCTATCTATTTCTCGAAATATGTGTTGGTAAGCTTTCTCTTTAGCCGAATTCATCTTTACCAAGTGACGAAAGTCATGCTATGTTTCAATCACTTTGAAAATTGCTCTGACGAAAAACGGTATGTGAATAACGGCTATATAACGTTCTCTGAGAATGTTTCAACGATTGAAATGAGAGTTTAGATTACATAACCATTGGTGGATATAAGCATTTTTGTGTAACACATATATGCATAAGTCATATTCCTTGAACCAAAGTTTGCTAAACTTTGTTGATCAAGAGAAGTTGGAAGTGGCGCGAGCCAAGTCCGCGAACTCAGTACGCAAACTTGCGGAACTTCTCGGCCCGAGATTTTCTTTTGGAGTTCGTGTACTCCTTCCATGATCTCAAGTCCGCGAACCCAGTCTGCGAACTTGAGCAGGTTATATCTAAAGTCGGTTTTTCTTGAACTAATGTTTAAATAAACTAAGGAATGCTTTTGCAAACCGTGGCTATAAAGTTCATGAACCGATTCGAGTGAATCAACCCGATTTTGCTTCAGTCGTGTCTTGTGTAGTTACATAAGATTTCCTTGCAATTGAACAACTCTCTAACTAGTTCATTTGAGTCATTTGAACTAGTTATGGTGAAGAAGAATAAGGTTGATATGAGAGTAATCATATGGATAACCATTTGGTTGACTTGTTGAACCAACAAATGTTAATGTTTGGGTACGGTTCATAAACCCAAAATTAGACATTTCATTTGTGTGTGACAATCTAAGTTTTCGATCTAACGATTGAGAAATATTAGCTTGAATCTAATCAGGTTTTCATCTAACGGTGAATATTGAATGCTTTGTTACTAAGCTAACATTGATTGCAAACCCTGATGTAAAAGTGTATATAAGGGAGAACTCTAGCAACTTGGAAACCTAATCCCGATACATTATGTGTGATACTAGTTGTGATAAGCTAAAGTCGATTCTCCTTTAACCTTTGGTTTCTTCTTCTAAACCAGGTTAACGACTTAAAAACTTCATTGGGATTGTGAATCCAGACCGATACCACTTTTCTTGTAGTTGTGTGATCTGATCTTGCATCTTCTATCGTACGAGTACAATTGAAATAATTGGCTTGAGATTTTATATCTCCGATAGGCAAGATAGAAAAGTAATCACAAACAAACTTTGTCTCATCATTTGTGATTCCACAATATCTTTTTTCGCTGCGTCGATTAAGATTTTTGTGAGGTGATTGATAATACTAAGCTGTTCTTCGGGAATATAAGTATGGTATTATTGATTGGTTCCTGTTCACCTTGATTTATCAAAAGTCGGAACAAAACTCGTAGGTATATTCATGGGAGAAGGATTTATCTATTATCGTAGATTTTTCTGTGTGATACAGATTTGTTTATTAAAGTCTTCGAATTTGGGTCGTAGCAACTCTTAGTTGTGGGTGAGATCAGCTAAGGGAATCAAGTGCGCAGTATCCTGCTGGAATTAGAGGCGTAGGAGTATAACTGTACCTTGGATCAGTGTAAGATTTATTGGGGTTCAACTACAGTCCAGACCGAAGTTAATTTGGAGTAGGCTAGTGTCTGTAGCAGCTTAATACAGTGTGTGTTCAATCTGGACTAGGTCCTAGGGTTTTTCTGCATTTACAGTTTCCTCGTTAACAAAATTCTGGTGTCTGTGTTATTTCTATTCCGCATTATATTTGTTTATATAATTGAAATATCACAGGTTGTGCATTTTTCAATCAATTAGAATATCCGACCTTTTTAGTTGTTGATTTAAATTGATTGACACTTGGATATTGGTCTTTGGTACCATCCAAGTTATCTCTCTTTGATGAAGACTCGCAGATTTCTATTTGCTTGAGTAAAGATCAAATCGAGAGATTAAGATATAAACTCTTTGATATACTTTTCATTGATTGAGTCTAACTGTCTAGTTGATTCTCATAAAAGTATATTGGAGTTTGTCCATACAGATTGCTACGCGTAATATTGGGTGTGGTTGTTAGACCCCCGTTTTTTCAATTGGTATCAGAACCGTCAAACACGTTCAAGACCTTACAAGTCTGTGTTTGTAGCGATCTGATTATGGACAAATCTATCTCTAATAAAGTACCAATTAAGAAGTTACCAGATGTTTCTAAAAGCTTGGATTCACCTGAGAGAACCGTCACATCTAAGTCAATATCTAAACATTCTATTGATGTAAAAACTGTTGTTTGGGAAACTCTCCTATAAGAACAATTGGATGAACTTTCTGACGAAGGTGATTCAGATATTGATAGAGATGTTGATGAGGAAGTCTCAGAGTATGTTAAGTTTATGGATTCGTGGAATATGAAGAAAATTACAAATTCTCATGTCTCACCTCTTCTGACTCCTCTCTGTCGAGAAAACAAGAAGTTGAGAATATATTACGCAGGTGTTTATTTTTCAAATTAGTGATCAAACCTATAAGTATTGATTTCTAGCCTACATAACTAAAGGTCTCGGATTAGGATAGAAAGTGTAGTTGAGCTCAAGACTTCATGGAAATCATCATACAAGACGAAGGACTACTCAAGGAACTGGTGGATCTTCATCGACTAGAAGGAATGTAGAGACTTGAACTTATCTGTCACTCAAAAGTCCATTTACTCTATCTCCTACTCTTGAGAAAAAGTCGTTTTGATATATAGACTTTCATTATACACATTTGCTATTTTGAGCCGAGTTTATCTCTCCTATCTATTTCTCGAAATATGTGTTGGTAAGCTTTCTCTTTAGCCGAATTCATCTTTACCAAGTGACGAAAGTCATGCTATGTTTCAATCACTTTGAAAATTGCTCTGACGAAAAACGGTATGTGAATAACGGCTATATAACGTTCTCTGAGAATGTTTCAACGATTGAAATGAGAGTTTAGATTACATAACCATTGGTGGATATAAGCATTTTTGTGTAACACATATATGCATAAGTCATATTCCTTGAACCAAAGTTTGCTAAACTTTGTTGATCAAGAGAAGTTGGAAGTGGCGCGAGCCAAGTCCGCGAACTCAGTACGCAAACTTGCGGAACTTCTCGGCCCGAGATTTTCTTTTGGAGTTCGTGTACTCCTTCCATGATCTCAAGTCCGCGAACCCAGTCTGCGAACTTGAGCAGGTTATATCTAAAGTCGGTTTTTCTTGAACTAATGTTTAAATAAACTAAGGAATGCTTTTGCAAACCGTGGCTATAAAGTTCATGAACCGATTCGAGTGAATCAACCCGATTTTGCTTCAGTCGTGTCTTGTGTAGTTACATAAGATTTCCTTGCAATTGAACAACTCTCTAACTAGTTCATTTGAGTCATTTGAACTAGTTATGGTGAAGAAGAATAAGGTTGATATGAGAGTAATCATATGGATAACCATTTGGTTGACTTGTTGAACCAACAAATGTTAATGTTTGGGTACGGTTCATAAACCCAAAATTAGACATTTCATTTGTGTGTGACAATCTAAGTTTTCGATCTAACGATTGAGAAATATTATCTTGAATCTAATCAGGTTTTCATCTATCGGTGAATATTGAATGCTTTGTTACTAAGCTAACATTGATTGCAAACCCTGATGTAAAAGTGTATATAAGGGAGAACTCTAGCAACTTGGAAACCTAATCCCGATACATTATGTGTGATACTAGTTGTGATAAGCTAAAGTCGATTCTCCTTTAACCTTTGGTTTCTTCTTCTAAACCAGGTTAACGACTTAAAAACTTCATTGGGATTGTGAATCCAGACCGATACCACTTTTCTTGTAGTTGTGTGATCTGATCTTGCATCTTCTATCGTACGAGTACAATTGAAATAATTGGCTTGAGATTTTATATCTCCGATAGGCAAGATAGAAAAGTAATCACAAACAAACTTTGTCTCATCATTTGTGATTCCACAATATCTTTTTTCGCTGCGTCGATTAAGATTTTTGTGAGGTGATTGATAATACTAAGTTGTTCTTCGGGAATATAAGTCTGGTATTATTGATTGGTTCCTGTTCACCTTGATTTATCAAAAGTCAGAACAAAACTCCTAGGTATATTCGTGGGAGAAGGATTTATCTATTATCGTAGATTTTTCTGTGTGATACAGATTTGTTTATTAAAGTCTTCGAATTTGGGTCCTAGCAACTCTTAGTTGTGGGTGAGATCAGCTAAGGGAATCAAGTGCGCAGTATCCTGCTGGAATTAGAGGCGTAGGAGTATAACTGTACCTTGGATCAGTGTAAGATTTATTGGGGTTCAACTACAGTCCAGACCGAAGTTAATTTGGAGTAGGCTAGTGTCTGTAGCGGCTTAATACAGTGTGTGTTCAATCTGGACTAGGTCCTAGGGTTTTTCTGCATTTACGGTTTCCTCGTTAACAAAATTCTGGTGTCTGTCTTATTTCTATTCCGCATTATATTTGTTTATATAATTGAAATATCACAGGTTGTGCATTTTTCAATCAATTAGAATATCCGACCTTTTTAGTTGTTGATTTAAATTGATTTACACTTGGATATTGGTCTTTGGTACCATCCAAGTTATCTCTCTTTGATGAAGACTCGCAGATTTCTATTTGCTTGAGTAAAGATCAAATCGAGAGATTAAGATATAAACTCTTTGATATACTTTTCATTGATTGAGTCTAACTGTCTAGTTGATTCTCATAAAAGTATATTGGAGTTTGTCCATACAGATTGTTACGAGAAATATTGGGTGTGGTTGTTAGACCCCCGTTTTTTCAATTGGTATCAGAACCGTCAAACACGTTCAAGACCTTACAAGTCTGTGTTTGTAGCGATCTGATTATGGACGAATCTATCTCTAATAAAGTACCAATTAAGAAGTTACCAGATGTTTCTAAAAGCTTGGATTCACCTGAGAGAACCGTCACATCTAAGTCAATATCTAAACATTCTATTGATGTAAAAACTGTTGTTTGGGAAACTCTCCTATAAGAACAATTGGATGAACTTTCTGACGAAGGTGATTCAGATATTGATAGAGATGTTGATGAGGAAGTCTCAGAGTATGTTAAGTTTATGGATTCGTGGAATATGAAGAAAATTACAAATTCTCATGTCTCACCTCTTCTGACTCCTCTCTGTCGAGAAAACAAGAAGTTGAGAATATATTACGCAGGTGTTTATTTTTCAAATTAGTGATCAAACCTATAAGTATTGATTTCTAGCCTACATAACTAAAGGTCTCGGATTAGGATAGAAAGTGTAGTTGAGCTCAAGACTTCATGGAAATCATCATACAAGACGAAGGACTACTCAAGGAACTGGTGGATCTTCATCGACTAGAAGGAATGTAGAGACTTGAACTTATCTGTCACTCAAAAGTCTATTTACTCTATCTCCTACTCTTGAGAAAAAAGTCGTTTTGATATATAGACTTTCATTATACACATTTGCTATTTTGAGCCGAGTTTATCTCTCCTATCTATTTCTCGAAATATGTGTTGGTAAGCTTTCTCTTTAGCCGAATTCATCTTTACCAAGTGACGAAAGTCATGCTATGTTTCAATCACTTTGAAAATTGCTCTGACGAAAAACGGTATGTGAATAACGGCTATATAACGTTCTCTGAGAATGTTTCAATGATTGAAATGAGAGTTTAGATTACATAACCATTGGTGGATATAAGCATTTTTGTGTAACACATATATGCATAAGTCATATTCCTTGAACCAAAGTTTGCTAAACTTTGTTGATCAAGAGAAGTTGGAAGTGGCGCGAGCCAAGTCCGCGAACTCAGTACGCAAACTTGCGGAACTTCTCGGCCCGAGATTTTCTTTTGGAGTTCGTGTACTCCTTCCATGATCTCAAGTCCGCGAACCCAGTCTGCGAACTTGAGCAGGTTATATCTAAAGTCGGTTTTTCTTGAACTAATGTTTAAATAAACTAAGGAATGCTTTTGCAAACCGTGGCTATAAAGTTCATGAACCGATTCGAGTGAATCAACCCGATTTTGCTTCAGTCGTGTCTTGTGTAGTTACATAAGATTTCCTTGCAATTGAACAACTCTCTAACTAGTTCATTTGAGTCATTTGAACTAGTTATGGTGAAGAAGAATAAGGTTGATATGAGAGTAATCATATGGATAACCATTTGGTTGACTTGTTGAACCAACAAATGTTAATGTTTGGGTACGGTTCATAAACCCAAAATTAGACATTTCATTTGTGTGTGACAATCTAAGTTTTCGATCTAACGATTGAGAAATATTATCTTGAATCTAATCAGGTTTTCATCTATCGGTGAATATTGAATGCTTTGTTACTAAGCTAACATTGATTGCAAACCCTGATGTAAAAGTGTATATAAGGGAGAACTCTAGCAACTTGGAAACCTAATCCCGATACATTATGTGTGATACTAGTTGTGATAAGCTAAAGTCGATTCTCCTTTAACCTTTGGTTTCTTCTTCTAAACCAGGTTAACGACTTAAAAACTTCATTGGGATTGTGAATCCAGACCGATACCACTTTTCTTGTAGTTGTGTGATCTGATCTTGCATCTTCTATCGTACGAGTACAATTGAAATAATTGGCTTGAGATTTTATATCTCCGATAGGCAAGATAGAAAAGTAATCACAAACAAACTTTGTCTCATCATTTGTGATTCCACAATATCTTTTTTCGCTGCGTCGATTAAGATTTTTGTGAGGTGATTGATAATACTAAGTTGTTCTTCGGGAATATAAGTCTGGTATTATTGATTGGTTCCTGTTCACCTTGATTTATCAAAAGTCAGAACAAAACTCCTAGGTATATTCGTGGGAGAAGGATTTATCTATTATCGTAGATTTTTCTGTGTGATACAGATTTGTTTATTAAAGTCTTCGAATTTGGGTCCTAGCAACTCTTAGTTGTGGGTGAGATCAGCTAAGGGAATCAAGTGCGCAGTATCCTGCTGGAATTAGAGGCGTAGGAGTATAACTGTACCTTGGATCAGTGTAAGATTTATTGGGGTTCAACTACAGTCCAGACCGAAGTTAATTTGGAGTAGGCTAGTGTCTGTAGCGGCTTAATACAGTGTGTGTTCAATCTGGACTAGGTCCTAGGGTTTTTCTGCATTTACGGTTTCCTCGTTAACAAAATTCTGGTGTCTGTCTTATTTCTATTCCGCATTATATTTGTTTATATAATTGAAATATCACAGGTTGTGCATTTTTCAATCAATTAGAATATCCGACCTTTTTAGTTGTTGATTTAAATTGATTTACACTTGGATATTGGTCTTTGGTACCATCCAAGTTATCTCTCTTTGATGAAGACTCGCAGATTTCTATTTGCTTGAGTAAAGATCAAATCGAGAGATTAAGATATAAACTCTTTGATATACTTTTCATTGATTGAGTCTAACTGTCTAGTTGATTCTCATAAAAGTATATTGGAGTTTGTCCATACAGATTGTTACGAGAAATATTGGGTGTGGTTGTTAGACCCCCGTTTTTTCAATTGGTATCAGAACCGTCAAACACGTTCAAGACCTTACAAGTCTGTGTTTGTAGCGATCTGATTATGGACGAATCTATCTCTAATAAAGTACCAATTAAGAAGTTACCAGATGTTTCTAAAAGCTTGGATTCACCTGAGAGAACCGTCACATCTAAGTCAATATCTAAACATTCTATTGATGTAAAAACTGTTGTTTGGGAAACTCTCCTATAAGAACAATTGGATGAACTTTCTGACGAAGGTGATTCAGATATTGATAGAGATGTTGATGAGGAAGTCTCAGAGTATGTTAAGTTTATGGATTCGTGGAATATGAAGAAAATTACAAATTCTCATGTCTCACCTCTTCTGACTCCTCTCTGTCGAGAAAACAAGAAGTTGAGAATATATTACGCAGGTGTTTATTTTTCAAATTAGTGATCAAACCTATAAGTATTGATTTCTAGCCTACATAACTAAAGGTCTCGGATTAGGATAGAAAGTGTAGTTGAGCTCAAGACTTCATGGAAATCATCATACAAGACGAAGGACTACTCAAGGAACTGGTGGATCTTCATCGACTAGAAGGAATGTAGAGACTTGAACTTATCTGTCACTCAAAAGTCTATTTACTCTATCTCCTACTCTTGAGAAAAAAGTCGTTTTGATATATAGACTTTCATTATACACATTTGCTATTTTGAGCCGAGTTTATCTCTCCTATCTATTTCTCGAAATATGTGTTGGTAAGCTTTCTCTTTAGCCGAATTCATCTTTACCAAGTGACGAAAGTCATGCTATGTTTCAATCACTTTGAAAATTGCTCTGACGAAAAACGGTATGTGAATAACGGCTATATAACGTTCTCTGAGAATGTTTCAATGATTGAAATGAGAGTTTAGATTACATAACCATTGGTGGATATAAGCATTTTTGTGTAACACATATATGCATAAGTCATATTCCTTGAACCAAAGTTTGCTAAACTTTGTTGATCAAGAGAAGTTGGAAGTGGCGCGAGCCAAGTCCGCGAACTCAGTACGCAAACTTGCGGAACTTCTCGGCCCGAGATTTTCTTTTGGAGTTCGTGTACTCCTTCCATGATCTCAAGTCCGCGAACCCAGTCTGCGAACTTGAGCAGGTTATATCTAAAGTCGGTTTTTCTTGAACTAATGTTTAAATAAACTAAGGAATGCTTTTGCAAACCGTGGCTATAAAGTTCATGAACCGATTCGAGTGAATCAACCCGATTTTGCTTCAGTCGTGTCTTGTGTAGTTACATAAGATTTCCTTGCAATTGAACAACTCTCTAACTAGTTCATTTGAGTCATTTGAACTAGTTATGGTGAAGAAGAATAAGGTTGATATGAGAGTAATCATATGGATAACCATTTGGTTGACTTGTTGAACCAACAAATGTTAATGTTTGGGTACGGTTCATAAACCCAAAATTAGACATTTCATTTGTGTGTGACAATCTAAGTTTTCGATCTAACGATTGAGAAATATTATCTTGAATCTAATCAGGTTTTCATCTATCGGTGAATATTGAATGCTTTGTTACTAAGCTAACATTGATTGCAAACCCTGATGTAAAAGTGTATATAAGGGAGAACTCTAGCAACTTGGAAACCTAATCCCGATACATTATGTGTGATACTAGTTGTGATAAGCTAAAGTCGATTCTCCTTTAACCTTTGGTTTCTTCTTCTAAACCAGGTTAACGACTTAAAAACTTCATTGGGATTGTGAATCCAGACCGATACCACTTTTCTTGTAGTTGTGTGATCTGATCTTGCATCTTCTATCGTACGAGTACAATTGAAATAATTGGCTTGAGATTTTATATCTCCGATAGGCAAGATAGAAAAGTAATCACAAACAAACTTTGTCTCATCATTTGTGATTCCACAATATCTTTTTTCGCTGCGTCGATTAAGATTTTTGTGAGGTGATTGATAATACTAAGTTGTTCTTCGGGAATATAAGTCTGGTATTATTGATTGGTTCCTGTTCACCTTGATTTATCAAAAGTCAGAACAAAACTCCTAGGTATATTCGTGGGAGAAGGATTTATCTATTATCGTAGATTTTTCTGTGTGATACAGATTTGTTTATTAAAGTCTTCGAATTTGGGTCCTAGCAACTCTTAGTTGTGGGTGAGATCAGCTAAGGGAATCAAGTGCGCAGTATCCTGCTGGAATTAGAGGCGTAGGAGTATAACTGTACCTTGGATCAGTGTAAGATTTATTGGGGTTCAACTACAGTCCAGACCGAAGTTAATTTGGAGTAGGCTAGTGTCTGTAGCGGCTTAATACAGTGTGTGTTCAATCTGGACTAGGTCCTAGGGTTTTTCTGCATTTACGGTTTCCTCGTTAACAAAATTCTGGTGTCTGTCTTATTTCTATTCCGCATTATATTTGTTTATATAATTGAAATATCACAGGTTGTGCATTTTTCAATCAATTAGAATATCCGACCTTTTTAGTTGTTGATTTAAATTGATTTACACTTGGATATTGGTCTTTGGTACCATCCAAGTTATCTCTCTTTGATGAAGACTCGCAGATTTCTATTTGCTTGAGTAAAGATCAAATCGAGAGATTAAGATATAAACTCTTTGATATACTTTTCATTGATTGAGTCTAACTGTCTAGTTGATTCTCATAAAAGTATATTGGAGTTTGTCCATACAGATTGTTACGAGAAATATTGGGTGTGGTTGTTAGACCCCCGTTTTTTCAATTGGTATCAGAACCGTCAAACACGTTCAAGACCTTACAAGTCTGTGTTTGTAGCGATCTGATTATGGACGAATCTATCTCTAATAAAGTACCAATTAAGAAGTTACCAGATGTTTCTAAAAGCTTGGATTCACCTGAGAGAACCGTCACATCTAAGTCAATATCTAAACATTCTATTGATGTAAAAACTGTTGTTTGGGAAACTCTCCTATAAGAACAATTGGATGAACTTTCTGACGAAGGTGATTCAGATATTGATAGAGATGTTGATGAGGAAGTCTCAGAGTATGTTAAGTTTATGGATTCGTGGAATATGAAGAAAATTACAAATTCTCATGTCTCACCTTTTCTGACTCCTCTCTGTCGAGAAAACAAGAAGTTGAGAATATATTACGCAGGTGTTTATTTTTCAAATTAGTGATCAAACCTATAAGTATTGATTTCTAGCCTACATAACTAAAGGTCTCGGATTAGGATAGAAAGTGTAGTTGAGCTCAAGACTTCATGGAAATCATCATACAAGACGAAGGACTACTCAAGGAACTGGTGGATCTTCATCGACTAGAAGGAATGTAGAGACTTGAACTTATCTGTCACTCAAAAGTCCATTTACTCTATCTCCTACTCTTGAGAAAAAAGTCGTTTTGATATATAGACTTTCATTATACACATTTGCTATTTTGAGCCGAGTTTATCTCTCCTATCTATTTCTCGAAATATGTGTTGGTAAGCTTTCTCTTTAGCCGAATTCATCTTTACCAAGTGACGAAAGTCATGCTATGTTTCAATCACTTTGAAAATTGCTCTGACGAAAAACGGTATGTGAATAACGGCTATATAACGTTCTCTGAGAATGTTTCAATGATTGAAATGAGAGTTTAGATTACATAACCATTGGTGGATATAAGCATTTTTGTGTAACACATATTTGCATAAGTCCTATTCCTTGAACCAAAGTTTGCTAAACTTTGTTGATCAAGAGAAGTTGGAAGTGGCGCGAGCCAAGTCCGCGAACTCAGTACGCAAACTTGCGGAACTTCTCGGCCCGAGATTTTCTTTTGGAGTTCGTGTACTCCTTCCATGATCTCAAGTCCGCGAACCCAGTCCGCGAACTTGAGCAGGTTATATCTAAAGTCGGTTTTTCTTGAACTAATGTTTAAATAAACTAAGGAATGCTTTTGCAAACCGTGGCTATAAAGTTCATGAACCGATTCGAGTGAATCAACCCGATTTTGCTTCAGTCGTGTCTTGTGTAGTTACATAAGATTTCCTTGCAATTGAACAACTCTCTAACTAGTTCATTTGAGTCATTTGAACTAGTTATGGTGAAGAAGAATAAGGTTGATATGAGAGTAATCATATGGATAACCATTTGGTTGACTTGTTGAACCAACAAATGTTAATGTTTGGGTACGGTTCATAAACCCAAAATTAGACATTTCATTTGTGTGTGACAATCTAAGTTTTCGATCTAACGATTGAGAAATATTAGCTTGAATCTAATCAGGTTTTCATCTAACGGTGAATATTGAATGCTTTGTTACTAAGCTAACATTGATTGCAAACCCTGATGTAAAAGTGTATATAAGGGAGAACTCTAGCAACTTGGAAACCTAATCCCGATACATTATGTGTGATACTAGTTGTGATAAGCTAAAGTCGATTCTCCTTTAACCTTTGGTTTCTTCTTCTAAACCAGGTTAACGACTTAAAAACTTCATTGGGATTGTGAATCCAGACCGATACCACTTTTCTTGTAGTTGTGTGATCTGATCTTGCATCTTCTATCGTACGAGTACAATTGAAATAATTGGCTTGAGATTTTATATCTCCGATAGGCAAGATAGAAAAGTAATCACAAACAAACTTTGTCTCATCTTGTGATTCCACAATATCTTTTTTCGCTGCGTCGATTAAGATTTTTGTGAGGTGATTGATAATACTAAGCTGTTCTTCGGGAATATAAGTATGGTATTATTGATTGGTTCCTGTTCACCTTGATTTATCAAAAGTCGGAACAAAACTCGTAGGTATATTCATGGGAGAAGGATTTATCTATTATCGTAGATTTTTCTGTGTGATACAGATTTGTTTATTAAAGTCTTCGAATTTGGGTCGTAGCAACTCTTAGTTGTGGGTGAGATCAGCTAAGGGAATCAAGTGCGCAGTATCCTGCTGGAATTAGAGGCGTAGGAGTATAACTGTACCTTGGATCAGTGTAAGATTTATTGGGGTTCAACTACAGTCCAGACCGAAGTTAATTTGGAGTAGGCTAGTGTCTGTAGCAGCTTAATACAGTGTGTGTTCAATCTGGACTAGGTCCTAGGGTTTTTCTGCATTTACAGTTTCCTCGTTAACAAAATTCTGGTGTCTGTGTTATTTCTATTCCGCATTATATTTGTTTATATAATTGAAATATCACAGGTTGTGCATTTTTCAATCAATTAGAATATCCGACCTTTTTAGTTGTTGATTTAAATTGATTGACACTTGGATATTGGTCTTTGGTACCATCCAAGTTATCTCTTTGATGAAGACTCGCAGATTTCTATTTGCTTGAGTAAAGATCAAATCGAGAGATTAAGATATAAACTCTTTGATATACTTTTCATTGATTGAGTCTAACTGTCTAGTTGATTCTCATAAAAGTATATTGGAGTTTGTCCATACAGATTGCTACGCGTAATATTGGGTGTGGTTGTTAGACCCCCGTTTTTTCAATTGGTATCAGAACCGTCAAACACGTTCAAGACCTTACAAGTCTGTGTTTGTAGCGATCTGATTATGGACAAATCTATCTCTAATAAAGTACCAATTAAGAAGTTACCAGATGTTTCTAAAAGCTTGGATTCACCTGAGAGAACCGTCACATCTAAGTCAATATCTAAACATTCTATTGATGTAAAAACTGTTGTTTGGGAAACTCTCCTATAAGAACAATTGGATGAACTTTCTGACGAAGGTGATTCAGATATTGATAGAGATGTTGATGAGGAAGTCTCAGAGTATGTTAAGTTTATGGATTCGTGGAATATGAAGAAAATTACAAATTCTCATGTCTCACCTCTTCTGACTCCTCTCTGTCGAGAAAACAAGAAGTTGAGAATATATTACGCAGGTGTTTATTTTTCAAATTAGTGATCAAACCTATAAGTATTGATTTCTAGCCTACATAACTAAAGGTCTCGGATTAGGATAGAAAGTGTAGTTGAGCTCAAGACTTCATGGAAATCATCATACAAGACGAAGGACTACTCAAGGAACTGGTGGATCTTCATCGACTAGAAGGAATGTAGAGACTTGAACTTATCTGTCACTCAAAAGTCTATTTACTCTATCTCCTACTCTTGAGAAAAAAGTCGTTTTGATATATAGACTTTCATTATACACATTTGCTATTTTGAGCCGAGTTTATCTCTCCTATCTATTTCTCGAAATATGTGTTGGTAAGCTTTCTCTTTAGCCGAATTCATCTTTACCAAGTGACGAAAGTCATGCTATGTTTCAATCACTTTGAAAATTGCTCTGACGAAAAACGGTATGTGAATAACGGCTATATAACGTTCTCTGAGAATGTTTCAATGATTGAAATGAGAGTTTAGATTACATAACCATTGGTGGATATAAGCATTTTTGTGTAACACATATTTGCATAAGTCCTATTCCTTGAACCAAAGTTTGCTAAACTTTGTTGATCAAGAGAAGTTGGAAGTGGCGCGAGCCAAGTCCGCGAACTCAGTACGCAAACTTGCGGAACTTCTCGGCCCGAGATTTTCTTTTGGAGTTCGTGTACTCCTTCCATGATCTCAAGTCCGCGAACCCAGTCCGCGAACTTGAGCAGGTTATATCTAAAGTCGGTTTTTCTTGAACTAATGTTTAAATAAACTAAGGAATGCTTTTGCAAACCGTGGCTATAAAGTTCATGAACCGATTCGAGTGAATCAAAACGATTTTTCTTCAGTCGTGTCTTGTGTAGTTACATAAGATTTCCTTGCAATTGAACAACTCTCTAACTAGTTCATTTGAGTCATTTGAACTAGTTATGGTGAAGAAGAATAAGGTTGATATGAGAGTAATCATATGGATAACCATTTGGTTGACTTGTTGAACCAACAAATGTTAATGTTTGGGTACGGTTCATAAACCCAAAATTAGACATTTCATTTGTGTGTGACAATCTAAGTTTTCGATCTAACGATTGAGAAATATTATCTTGAATCTAATCAGGTTTTCATCTATCGGTGAATATTGAATGCTTTGTTACTAAGCTAACATTGATTGCAAACCCTGATGTAAAAGTGTATATAAGGGAGAACTCTAGCAACTTGGAAACCTAATCCCGATACATTATGTGTGATACTAGTTGTGATAAGCTAAAGTCGATTCTCCTTTAACCTTTGGTTTCTTCTTCTAAACCAGGTTAACGACTTAAAAACTTCATTGGGATTGTGAAGCCAGACCGATACCACTTTTCTTGTAGTTGTATGATCTGATCTTGCATCTTCTATCGTACGAGTACAATTGAAATAATTGGCTTGAGATTTTATATCTCCGATAGGCAAGATAGAAAAGTAATCACAAACAAACTTTGTCTCATCATTTGTGATTCCACAATATCTTTTTTCGCTGCGTCGATTAAGATTTTTGTGAGGTGATTGATAATACTAAGTTGTTCTTCGGGAATATAAGTCTGGTATTATTGATTGGTTCCTGTTCACCTTGATTTATCAAAAGTCAGAACAAAACTCCTAGGTATATTCGTGGGAGAAGGATTTATCTATTATCGTAGATTTTTCTGTGTGATACAGATTTGTTTATTAAAGTCTTCGAATTTGGGTCCTAGCAACTCTTAGTTGTGGGTGAGATCAGCTAAGGGAATCAAGTGCGCAGTATCCTGCTGGAATTAGAGGCGTAGGAGTATAACTGTACCTTGGATCAGTGTAAGATTTATTGGGGTTCAACTACAGTCCAGACCGAAGTTAATTTGGAGTAGGCTAGTGTCTGTAGCGGCTTAATACAGTGTGTGTTCAATCTGGACTAGGTCCTAGGGTTTTTCTGCATTTACGGTTTCCTCGTTAACAAAATTCTGGTGTCTGTCTTATTTCTATTCCGCATTATATTTGTTTATATAATTGAAATATCACAGGTTGTGCATTTTTCAATCAATTAGAATATCCGACCTTTTTAGTTGTTGATTTAAATTGATTTACACTTGGATATTGGTCTTTGGTACCATCCAAGTTATCTCTCTTTGATGAAGACTCGCAGATTTCTATTTGCTTGAGTAAAGATCAAATCGAGAGATTAAGATATAAACTCTTTGATATACTTTTCATTGATTGAGTCTAACTGTCTAGTTGATTCTCATAAAAGTATATTGGAGTTTGTCCATACAGATTGTTACGAGAAATATTGGGTGTGGTTGTTAGACCCCCGTTTTTTCAATTGGTATCAGAACCGTCAAACACGTTCAAGACCTTACAAGTCTGTGTTTGTAGCGATCTGATTATGGACGAATCTATCTCTAATAAAGTACCAATTAAGAAGTTACCAGATGTTTCTAAAAGCTTGGATTCACCTGAGAGAACCGTCACATCTAAGTCAATATCTAAACATTCTATTGATGTAAAAACTGTTGTTTGGGAAACTCTCCTATAAGAACAATTGGATGAACTTTCTGACGAAGGTGATTCAGATATTGATAGAGATGTTGATGAGGAAGTCTCAGAGTATGTTAAGTTTATGGATTCGTGGAATATGAAGAAAATTACAAATTCTCATGTCTCACCTCTTCTGACTCCTCTCTGTCGAGAAAACAAGAAGTTGAGAATATATTACGCGGGTGTTTATTTTTCAAATCGTTCTAACGAATCGATCCTCAAGGATTCTGAGGAAAACCTATGTATGAAGTCACTTGAATGTGATAATCTTTATCAAAAATACTTCTTGTTGGAAGAGAAACTTGCAGAATCTGAAGCAAGATATGAATCTCAACAAAAATATTTTGATGACAAAGAACTTAGTCTTCTTGCCAAAAACAAAGCCTTAGAGACTGACCTTACAGCTGCTCTTGATAAAGTGAAATCACTTGAATAAAGTCTGAGAAGATTCAATTCTATCTCTACAAAATTGTATTTTATGATTGGAGCATGTAAAGAACATCGTGATACACGTGGTCTGGGCTATAAAGGAATAGACGCTCCAAAAACTTGTAAGATCAACTTTGTTAAGGCTATTGATAATTCTTCAGGTAAAAAAACTTTCGCAGCTGGTAATGCACCTAAAAACAAGGAGTCTACTTCTTCAAAATCTACTCACACGAGAACGGTTAAGAATAAATCCTTTAACTGCTATTTCTGCGGAAAGAAAGGAAATTCTGAGCGAAGATTTCGGTTTCGTTTAAGGAATGAAAAACTTCACAACATGCTTGCATGTATGTCTAAAAAAGTTATCAAACCGCTCTCTCACATTATTGGAGTAAAAGGCACTTTTGATAATCAAGAAAACTACTATGATAAGTCTTTTCTTAATTGCGCTTTTGAAACAAAAAATGGTAGAAGGAAGAATGGTCGAAGAGTAACTGACTTCTTAAATAAATCTGAAAAGAGGAAAAGACATAGAAGAAATAAAGAAAAGTCAAGGTTCTTGTCTCTCCCTGGAGAAGGCCGCAATTCCAAGAATTCAGCTCCAGATTGCTTACATATCAATAATGGAGTCTCACAACTAAAGGTAAGCATAAACAGAGTCAAACGGGGCATCAAAAAATCATGGAAAGCGATTGACTCAGGTACTCCTAGTTCCCCTCTTAATAAAACTCCTTCAACTATGTCATGTGTTTTGTCTCTAAATCCTTCTGAAGGAGAAAAAGAAGAAGTCAAAATTGATGAGCAAAATGCTCATCCTAATACACCATGACTGCCCAATACAGCATCCCTCTTTTAATTTAAGAAGGATGCTCATTGTTCTCAAGAACTGTGTCTTGAGAAGTGTTGTCGAGGTTGTATTTTTTCTCTTCTTGTTCCTTTTTTTTTTTGATCTTTAAATTTTGTTGAGCTTCGCTCCAGTTTCTTTCTTGTAGATGATCATGATCTCTTGTCCTTGAGATTTTTTTTGTTTGCATGTACTTCCTCTAAATAGTTGGTTCTCAACTATTTGTCATGACCTTCGAACTTCATTCTTCTTTTGGTCACATCTTAAGGCCGTGACCACCAGTGCACGAACTCTTGACCCACATGAACATGTACAAGTTTCCTAGGGTTTTCCATGGAACGTATTTATATACTTGGGTGTCATCCCGTGTTACACTATTCTGAAAAGTCAAAGGGTTTTACCATTTTGGTGGGCACAATGAATGGAGGAAACGAAGATGATGAAGTCAAGAAAGGGAAGACTATCGAGTTTCTTGAGAATCCTGTTTTCATAACTTACCTTCATGCCATTGATCATGAAAACAAACTACCAGTTCAAATATCATCACAACTGGTAGGAAATCTCCTTCAAGATTTTGAAGTTGTACGTGAACAACTCGGAATTGCAACAAGGAATCTTGAGTTTTTGAAAAACAAACTGAAGAAAGCATCTGATGAGCTCGTTTATGTTCAATCTATGGTTGCTAACCGGATCTAGTGTTTTTCAGATCATGTTCTCTATAGGAGTTTGTTTATCTAGTAAATCTTTTATATTTCTGTTTTTGTTTAGAAGAATAACTAGAGGTCGGAATAGCCATAATTGTGATTACACATAGCTATGTCCAACGTTTTCATCTTCATGTTTTTAGATTTATTGATTTAATTCGAAATTGTTTGGAAGATGATTTTTGCAGTATTAATCTTTATGGTTTTATATATTGCAATATTGTTATGGGATATGTGTGTTTGCGTCCGTGAACTTGATTGTCCCATATCTTGTCAAAAGTAAAGTCGTTCATGAATTGATATGCATGTATTGATGAAAGAATGAATAGACTTTTGACAAATACAAAAGTTAAGCCTATATTGTCAATTATTGATGGAAGACAGGTTAAAAAAATTTGTTTGCAAGGATTATGTCTATTAAATGTCGTTATGCAAATAGTGATGGAAAATAGAATGAATCCTTGTGTATTCCGCAGTAATTGATCTTTCCTGATCCATATTTTATGTATTACTGTAAGGCTCCGTAAAGTGTCTTATGTTGAGCATTAAACAACCAAATTTATTATTTTTGATTAGCTATGTTGTTGTTTCGTAAGGTACTTTATGTCGAGCATTTTCAACTAAATTAATCATCTTGTTTGGTTATTTAGTTATGACTCCGTAAGTCTTCTTATGTTTGAGCGTTCATGACTAGGTTGATTGTTCATGATTAACTTAGTCATTGCTCCATAGACTCTCTTATGTGAGTATGACCAATTAAATTGATTACTTTGTGATTAGTTTGATTGTGTATTTCGATTAAATTAATTATGGGTTTACTTGTGATTAATCTAATTGAGCGCTCTTAAGTCTCCATAAGTTTACTTGTGTTGAGCATTTTTGGTTAAATTAATCATGAACTTCTTGTGGTTAATTTAATACTTTGGATTAAAATTCATACTTATATGTGATTTTTTATGTCCAAAGAAATCCTTCTTTTCTCTTTCGAAATTAAGGTCGCTCTTGTTGTTCCCTTGGGAATGACATTTTATGGGGGAGAGTTCTTTTTGAACTTGCACTTAATTGCCATATCTTTGTGGGGAGTGCGGCTATGGAATATTATAGGGGTTATCTTGTATCTTTATAAACTCCTTGATGAATGCATTTAACTTCGGCTTTATGATTGCATCTAAAGAACTTGATATTTGTTGCTTTCTTTTGGTCATGAAATGTCTCTTTCGGAAATTTCATTAGGATCTCGTTCTTGTACCTTTGCCAATTTTATTGACAAACAGGGGGAGAATTAATATGTATTTCACACTACAAATACATATGGTTTTCTGATCATTATGTAAGGGGGAGTGGTTTCCATGTGAGATGGAGTATTGACTAAGGGGGAGTGATACATATCACCATAGTATTGTTGTTGAAGTTGTGATACAATTGAACTTTGACGATGTATAATGACACTATGACACTGTATAACAATGATTGAGAACTTTTGTTTTCTTGTTGTTATAGCTACGGATTTTCAACAACGATGATTCTAAACTTACAACCTTTGGGATCATTGGAGTACTTGGAAGTGACGAAGATTTCGAGTAATGTTGAAGATTAGGCATGTGGAATAAGAACTACAAAAGTTAATTTATTTATTTTTTGTATTCCATATGTATTAATAGTTTTTCCACTAAAATTGACAAAGGGGGAGATTGTTAGAGCATTGCTCGGTTGAAATCGCATGCGTTGCTATCTCAAGCATGTTTGTCAATATTAGTGATCAAAACTATAAGTCTTGATTTCTAGCCTACATAGCTAAAGGTCTCGGATTAGGATAAAAAGTGTAGTTGAGCTCAAGACTCCATGGAAATCATCATACTAGACGAAGGACTACTCAAGGAACTAGTGGATCTTCATCGACTAAAAGGTATGTGGAGACTTGAACTTATCTGTCGCTCAAAAGTATATTTACTCTATCTCATACTCTTGAGACAAAAGTCGTTTTGATAGATAGACTTTCATTATACACATTTATTATTTCGAGACGAGTTTATCTCGCTACCTATTTCTCGAAATATGTGTTGGTAAGCTTTTTCTTTAGCCGAATTCATCTTTACCAAGTGACGAAAGTCATGCTATGTTTCAATCACTTTGAAAATTGCTCTGAACAAAAATGGTCTGTGAATAACGACTATATAGCATTCTCTGAGAATGTTTCAATAATTGAAATGAGAGTTTAGATTACATAACCATTGGTGGATATAAGCATTGTTGTGGAAACACGTATATGCATAAGTCCTATTCCTTGAACCAAAGTTTGCTAAACTTTGTTGATCAAGAGAAGTTGGAAGTGGCGTGAGCCAAGTCCGCGAACTCAGTCCGC
This sequence comes from Papaver somniferum, assembly GCF_003573695.1. NCBI lineage: Eukaryota > Viridiplantae > Streptophyta > Magnoliopsida > Ranunculales > Papaveraceae > Papaver > Papaver somniferum. The sequence goes on along the minus strand of NC_039367.1, from coordinate 82,035,548 downwards.
GAACTTGCGGAACTTCTCAGCCCGAGATTTTCTAGTGGAGTTCTTGTACTCCTTCCATGAGCTTAATTCCGCGAACCCAGTCCGCGAACTTGAGCAGGTTATATCTAAATTCGGTTGTTCTTGAACTAATGTTTAAATAAACTAAGGAATGCTTTTGAAAACCGTGGCTATAAAGTTCATGAACCGATTCAAAGTGAATCAAACCGATTTTGCTTCAATTGTGTCTTGTGTAGTTACATAAGATTTCCTTGCAATTGAAAAAATCTCTAACTAGTTCATTTGAGTCATTTAAACTAGTTATGGTGAAGAAGAATAAGGTTGATATGAGAGTATTCATATGGCTAACCATTTGGTTGACTTGTTGAACCAACAAATGTTAATGTTTGGGTACGGTTCATAAACCCAAAATTGGATATTTCATTTGTGTGTGACAAGCTAAGTTTTCGATCTAACGGTTGAGAAATATTAGCTTGAATCTAATCAGGTTTTCATCTAACGGTAAATATTGAATTCTTTGTTACTAAGCTAACATTGATTGCAAACCCTGATTTGAAAGTGTATATAAGGGAGAACTCTAGAAATTGGGAAACCTAATCCCCACACATTCTGTGTGATACTAGTTGTGCTAAGCTAGAGTCGATTCTCCTTTAACCTTTGGTTTCTTCTTCTAAACCAGGTTAACGACTTAAAAACTTCATTGGGATTGTGAAGCCAAACCGATACTACTTTTCTTGTAGTTGTGTGATATGATCTCGCATCTTCTATCGTACGAGTACAATTGAAATAATTGGCTTGAGATTTTATATCTCCGATAGGCAAGATAGAATAGTAATCACAAACAAACTTCGTCTCATCGTTTGTTATTCCGCAATATCTTTATTCGCTGCGTCGATTAAGATTATTGTGAGGTGATTGATAATACTAAGTTGTTCTTCGGGAATATAAGTCTGGTATTATTGATTGGTTCATGTTCACCTTGATTTATCAAAAGTGGGAACAAAACTCGTAGGTATATTCGTGGGAGACGGATTTATCTATTATCGTATACTTTTATGTGTGATACAGATTTGTTTATTAAAGTCTTCGAATTTGGGTCGTAGCAACTCTTAGTTGTGGGTGAGATCATCTAAGGGAATCAAGTGCGCAGTATCCTGCTGGAATTAGAGGCGTAGGAGTACAAATGTACCTTGGATCAGTGTGAGATTGATTGGGGTTCAACTACAGTCCAGACCGAAGTTAATTTGGAGTAGGCTAGTGTTTGTAGCGGCTTAATACAGTGTGTGTTCAATCTGGACTAGGTCCCAGGGTTTTTCTGCATTTACGGTTTCCTCGTTAACAAAATTCTGGTGTCTGTGTTATTTCTATTCCGCATTATATTATTTTTATATAATTGAAATATCACAGGTTGTGCGTTGTTCAATCAATTAGAATATCCGACCTTTTTGGTTGTTGATTTAAATTGATTGACACTTGGATATTGTTCTTTGGTACCATCCAAGTTATCCCTCTTTGATAAAGACTCGCAGATTTCTATTTACTTGAGTAAAGATCAAATCGAGAGATTGAGATATAAATTTTTTGATATACTTTTCATTGATTGAGTCTAACTGTCTAGTCGATTCTCATAAAAGTATATTGGAGTTTGTCCATACATATTGTTAAGCGAAATATTGGGTGTGGTTGTTAGACTCTTGTTTTTTCACATACACGTGCCTATCTCCCAATCTCAAGATGTGACCATGCCTAGGAAATATCGTGGTATCTCTCATGCCAAATAAAATCAAGCTCATAATGGTTTTTGATGAAAATACCCTTAAGTTTCAAAAATGGGTATTTTCTCTAAAAAAAGAGGTGTTTGATTGGTACAAGGGATTAAACATGCTCTCATCATAAAAGGTGACGACTCCACAAGATATATGCACACATTCCAAGCCTCGTCAAGCCTCTCTAGAGTGTCTAAAGAAGTCAGACGCGAACAAAAGAGAAATTAGGGTTTAGGTACAGTACAAGCCTGAATTCAGCATTTACATGGGATAGGGACTCCGTAACTTCAAAAGTAAGTGCCTATCTTTTCTCACGGATCTTCACCAACATCAAGGCCATCCAGGAAGCCGTTTATGACTCTCTCTTCCCCACATACTCGCATGTACAAACCCGCAAGCTCAAGGATGCACAAAGAGAGAAAATTAGGGGTTTGGCCAAGTAAACCCTAATTAAAAAATTTCATTTGCTTAAGACGAAAATTTTGTCTCATCAAGACTTCATTATCATGTCATTAACGTCTAACACAAAATCTCATGAAGTTCCAAAGTCCAGAATCGACTCCAAGATCAGAGTCATAACAATCAAAGATTAAACATCAATTAGGGGACTCCGCAAATATTGAAGACCGAGTGGATTTTAATTTCGTATCTGAATGTTTTGTCACCATCTATATACTCATCATAGAACAATCAAGGTTCTACTCTGAGTAGGGGACTTAATGTAGATGGTGAAATTTGGATAAGGGGCAAAAGCGTCATTTCAAAACCATAGACAAAACTCAACTCTCACTAGAGAGATTAAGCCCATGGTCCTCAAGGCACCAATAGCCAGGATTTCTAGTATACGTTCCCGCGGGACACTGATGGTCGTGATGCTGTGATTCCTAGCGCACATCCTCGACGAGATACTACTGGTCACGTAGGTTCTGTAGAGCGTAAAATGTCCCTGACAAGCTTATGAACCAGTACAGTCAAAATTCCATCATGTCTTCGCGAGACACATCTGATTGTGATGCCATGATTCCTAGTATACATCCCTGCGAGATACTGCTGGTCATGTAGGCTCTGAAGATGCGTAAAAACGTCCCCGACGGAATTATGACCCAGAGCAGAGACATACATGTGTCCTGTAAGCACGACTCACCCTATTTGAGATCAATGACTGATTCCTAGTACATCATCACGAGATACACCGGTCATGTATACTCTAGGCTCCGACTCGACTCACCGAGGCTTCAGAATAATTCTTAGGACATCCCTGCGAGATATGCTGGTTATTCTGCCTCTGGGCCTTTTAGACAGACTCCTAGAACATCCTTCCGAGATACACTGGTCATGTCGGCCCCATAAATACTGACATAATTGATTCCTAGCACATCTCTTCAAGATACGCTGGTCACATACAAGTGAGCCAAAGTCTCGCAGAGACATTAATCGGGCGTACAAAGCCCTTTATCTCTCTTCAGGATGAGTCCCAACTGACCACAGAGATATTTGGATCTGTCTGCAAAATATCGGAGAGATTCACATCTCTCTGCAAAATTTCGGAGAGGTTCTTACCTCTCCTCAAAATCTCGGAGATATTCATATCTCTCTGCAAAATTACGGAGAGATCCACATTTCTCTGCAAAATCTCGGAGAGGTTCTCATCTCTCTGCAAAATCTCGGAGAGATTCATATCTCTCTGCAAAATCTCGGAGAGATTCTCATTTTTCCTCAAAATCACGGAGAGATTTACATCTCTCTGCAAAATCTCGGAGAGATTCATATCTCTCTACAAAATCTCGAAGAGATTCTCATATCTCCACAAAATCTCGGAGACATTAACATCTCTCGGAATATCTCTGAATATTCCCCATGATAGGCACGAGCCTTATGTAAGAATCGAGTCTACTTTCAGACTCTCCACACGAATTCTGAGGCATATCATGCCTTTTCACGTGACTCATCCTAGTCATTCTCACAAATCAGAGAATATCTCTCTATCTTGGCCATATCGGCTAAAGATAATATTTCTCTCTCTCAACACATCATCACAAAGGCAGACTCAGCTTCACACAAATGAGGGGATAAAAATTAGGGTTTTGGTCTGGAGGTCTACGGCACGTGTGAGAAATACCCGGGTTATTTCTCACAGCAGAAGAGAGTATAGGCGGTGGAATAATGAGATAAACTCAACCTAGTTTATCTTTATCAACTCCTGAAGAGACGAGAGAATTTCTCCGCACGGCACGGAAAGCAATCCTTATCTTCACTGACCTGAGATTATAAAATTTAGCTATACATATGTCCTCTATTTCTCCAAGCTGACACATAACTTTCTCATAAACTCTCGGAGTAATCCTTCTTCAAACCCTAGAATTCTCTGATCTCTCTCTTCATCTGCTTCCTTCCTAAGACCGGCCCTAAGCCTCCATCCATGTGACTAAAGAAGCATTTGAAAATCCACTGTTCGTGGTTTTGGCAAGATTGTTTGTGCTCAACCTGTCGTAACTCACTTTCAGAAACCCTAAAATCCTACTTTTAGCCTCTCAACGATTTTATGTAACTACAGTACAGTATATACAACTTCCCAGTTATGTTTTCAACATAGCACGACTTGAAATATACGTTAGGAATGAAACAGTTCAAGTTAATATTACTATCCTCAAGTGGAAGGATGATGCCGTCGTTGTAGTTCTCTACTTCTTCACATTCTTCAGGTCTTCGGAGTAATACTTGTATGTCTCAACATTCCTAGACTTTTTAGTCTAACCTAAACAAAGTTGACTCTAGTATTTAATCAAGCGACTCTAGATGATTTTTGATACTAAAATATGATAACCAAACTTGACATACCAACGCTTGGTGAGTTCAACCTAGCTATGCTCTAAAAAAATCAAAAACTAATAACACTACAATTATCTAGTTCCACCAACGGTACTCGTAGAGCTTCTTGATCACACAAAAATCTTTAAACGAGCGGTCGTAAGAGATTTCACCTAATTAAGATATTTTCTTCTCCGAATATACGGCTTCACCGGAAACAACAAGAAATGAAGTTTGCCTGGATCTTAGGATAGTTAGCTAGAAATTCAAACTTAGGTATTTATAGACCAAGGATGTTTGGACACCAAGGATTTCCAAAATCGAAAACATTCTCAAGATATGCAATGAAGGCCCAAATTCGGTTTTCCTAATTCCAATAAATGTTGGTCTAATATTTTCGAAATCTTTCAACAGAAAATCTCTAATTAGTAAATGCTCATTACTAATTTTTATTCTCTAGAGCTATGCATTAATTGCTGGTAATTAAAACATATAAAACTAAAAACCTTAATTAAAAGATTCTTAATTTATTCCGTCACAGGGTCACCTTTAGTACCAAGGAATATCTTTGAACAATAAATGATAAGAGTTACTGCCCGTGTTCAAAGTATGTTGACGTCTTTTCACTGCAAATCCTTATTTCATATTTACATGTATTTTCTTCTTGGAATCGGTTATACCACACTTCCAAACAAGTTTAGAATTGGTTTGACAGTATTCCAAGACTACTATGTGATTGGTTATACCAAATCACAGTGGTTAGTCGTGATCAGTCCTACCAAGTCACATCCGTTCGGATCGGTTATACCAATCACTAGGATCGGTTATACCTAAATATGGTACCTACTTGTGATCAGTCACACTAGTTACTAGGATCAGTTACACCAATTACAAGGACCGATTCCATTTACACATGGTATCTACTTTCGATCGGTCACACCAGTCACTAGGATCGGTTGCACCAATTACAAGGATCGATCACACAACACTTATGATTGGTCACACCAATTACTAGGATCGATCACACCAATTACAAGGATCGATCATACCTTCTCATGGTGATTACTTGGGATCATTTACACCAATTACCAGGGACGGTCATACCAAATCATAAGTCTAGGCATTGTAATCATTTATACCAAGATACATAACCTGAGTTAAGATCGGTTCTACCAACTCACACATATTGGTTATCCAAAGATATGCAATGAATAGATGGACCAATAATCCTATTGATTTCCCTTTAGATTCAAGAAACAATTTCATGAATGTACTTCCTTTAAACAAGTGTAAAACATTGTTTCCTAGGATGAAATCTTCTCCATAACCCATACACATAATCATAACACTATATACGAGATTATGTCGATGTCATATCTACGAAGTTCAAAAGAGAAGCGTGATACTTCGTAGTCTAATTCCTTAATACTATGATCATACTATTATGATCATGTCACAATACTAGAGTATTATATACAATTTGTACAATATATACAACTTCGCAGTTATGTTTTCAATATAGCACGACTTGAAAGATACATTAGGAATGAAGCAGTTCACATCAATATTACTAACCTCAAGAGGAACGATGATGTCGTTGTTGTAGTTCGTTACTTCTTCACATTCTTCAGGTCTTCGGAGTAATACTTGTATGTCTCAACATTCTTAGACTTTCTAGTCTAAAATAAACGAAGTTGACTCTAGTATTTAATCAAGCGACTCTAGATGAGTTTTGATACTAAAATATGACAACTAAACTTGACATACCAACGCTTGGTGAGTTCAACCGAGCTATGATCAAACAATCTCCCTCTTTGTCAATTTTAGTGACAAAAATCTTATTACATATGGAGCTAAACGAATTACAAAATAACTCATTCTTCATACGCTTGATTCCAAGTTTCAACAACACAATAACCTGCATATATTCAATCAATAAATGTCGTTGTTGACATTTGAATAACAAAATCTTTTACTCCCCCTAAAGGAAAGTTAGGTAAATATTCAATCTGAACATCTTTGTTATTCCCCTTTTGTAATAAGAATTACTACACAACAATATGATATGTTTCTCCCCCTTAGTCAATGCTTTACTTTTTCGTTAGATATAACGTTTAAGCACAATTGCCCTTTCCATTTCGATCAGTTATACCTAGTGATTAAACAATTGATCGGTTATACCTAAATATGGTACCTACTTGTGATCGGTCACACTAGTTACTAGGATCAGTTACACCAATTATAAGGACCGATTCCATTTACACATGGTATCTACTTTCGATCGGTCACACCAGTCACTAGGATCGGTTGCACCAATTACAAGGATCGATCACACAACACTTATGATTGGTCACACCAATTACTAGGATCGATCACACCAATTACAAGGATCGATCATACCTTCTCATGGTGATTACATGGGATCATTTACACCAATTACCAGGGACGGTCATACCAAATCATAAGTCTAGGCATTGTAATCATTTATACCAAGATACATAACCTGAGTTAAGATCGGTTCTACCAACTCACACATATTGGTTATCCAAAGATATGCAATGAATAGCTGGACCAATAATCCTATTGATTTCCCTTTAGATTCACGAAACAAGTTCATGAATGTACTTCCTTTAAACAAGTGTAAAACATTGTTTCCTAGGATGAAATCTTCTCCATAACCCATACACATAATCATAACACTATATACGAGATTATGTCGATGTTATATCTACGAAGTTCAAAAGATAAGCATGATACTTCGTAGTCTAATTCCTTAATACTATGATCATACTATTATGATCATGTCACAATACTAGAGTATTATAGACAATTTGTACAATATATACAACTTCGCAGTTATGTTTTCAATATAGCACGACTTGAAAGATACATTAGGAATGAAGCAGTTCACATCAATATTACTAACCTCAAGAGGAACGATGATGTCGTTGTTGTAGTTCGTTACTTCTTCACATTCTTCAGGTCTTCGGAGTAATACTTGTATGTCTCAACATTCTTAGACTTTCTAGTCTAACATAAACGAAGTTGACTCTAGTATTTAATCAAGCGACTCTAGATGAGTTTTGATACTAAAATATGACAGCTAAACTTGACATACCAACGCTTGGTGAGTTCAACCGAGCTATGATCTAACAATGTCCCTCTTTGTCAATTTTAGTGACAAAAATCTTATTACATATGGAGCTAAACGAATTACAAAATAACTCATTCTTCATACACTTGATTCCAAGTTTCAACAACACAATAACCTGCATATATTCAATCAATAAATGTCATTGTTGACATTTGAATAACAAAATCTTTTACTCCCCCTAAAGGCAAGTTAGGTAAATATTCAATCTGAACATCTTTGTTATTCCCCTTTTGTAATAAGAATTACTACACAACAATATGATATGTTTCTCCCCCTTAGTCAATGCTTTACTTTTTCGTTAGATATAACGTTTAAGCACAATTGCCCTTTCCTAGTGATTAAAAATCACTTGTTTACTCCATATATTTCTCCCCCTTTTGTCACAAAATGACAAAGGTTCGAGAAAATAAAGGACAAACCGAAAGGATCTTACAAATCTAAAAGACTTGTATACAACCTATAAGAGTTAAGCACGAAGGTTTCACATACCATTTTAGATAACCAATATTAAAACAGAAAATACAAAAGTAATTTAGTTTCAATATGTTATCAAGGAAATAATTGCCCGGATAAATTTTCCCTAATAGTCCAACAAATCGATTAAGAAACTTAATTCCCTTATTGAATCGACTATGTACGCACAATCGCTTGTTTTGATAAGACCAAAATAAAGATCAGAATTAATTTTAACTTTCTCATCAGGCTTTAATTATTCAGACAATAACTTAGACCTTTCACTTTAGACAAGACAAACAGTAGGTTAGTTAACTAGTTTTTCTTGTCAAGGCATTCGATTAGACTTGAATAACCGAATCCTCCAATTGATAAGTATAAATAGATCAAAATTAACTTAGTTTCTCTTATCCGGAATCAATTGGACTAAACAAATGATGCGGTATTTTGTTAAGCCTCAATAGATACAAACCAAAATAAATTGACTTGCACAATTATTTTCTTAACCAGAAGCAATTGAAACAAATATAAACATTACAACACCGCAATTGTACCGAATTTTGTTAAGCAAAAACACTTGAATCCCATCAATAAAGAAGATACCAAACAATAAGCCAAATAAATTGACACAGTTTTTCTTAACCGGAAATAATTGAATCACATAAACATCCATACACAGCATAGTGGAACATATCAATTGTACCGAAATTTTGTTAAGGAAAAGCAAAATATATGCAATATAAACAGGCTTTTCTTAAACAGGAAAACGATCAACTAACAAATTCGTTACCTCAATTTCCGTAGCCACATCTCCCCGAAAAGATATATTAATTATTAAGCGCAAGTTCAAATAAAAACTCTCACCCAGTGTGTTGTCATCCTCTCGCAAGAACAAAAGAACAACAACAAAAGCAACCTTTACCAGAGAAAGGTTGAATCGGTTTTAACTAATGCGTGCCAATAGCAAAAGTTCAAAACCCGAAACACATATGTTATGATAAACACAACTCATGTAAACACAAATTCATTCAACATATTATGACATTTCACATATGAGTTTCAATCGGAACACCTTATGATCCTTTGATAAAGCCTACTAACATGGGCTAGAACTTAATCCCGCTAAATCAAAAAGCCACTCAAATCATAAGGGTTTCACCATATGAGATCGAATATTAAGGTTAATAAAAACCGAAATCAGACATCTCATAAACCGAAAACACATAGCAAAAATATAAACATTCATTCACGGGCTATGTAATCCATAACTATCACATGAAACAAAAATTATAAAATAATAATTTTATTCATAATAATAATAATTGTTTTATTCAAAATAGACCTTATACAAAGAATATTGATGTCTATTTTCTGCAGTAGAGATTGAAGTGAAAATCAAATCTCTTCATGATGTTGAGATCTCTTTCGCTTGATAGGAACAATTCTCCGAATTCCTTGAAGATATCCTTGGTCAAAGAATAATTCCTCAACCTTGAGTAAGTTAGGTTCTCCTTCGTTTAATCTTTTCAGGAGTAATTCTTGTTATTTAACAAGATGATCTTGAACAAGTAGAGATTTCTCAAGAGAACGCTTCAACATCATAACCTCTAATTTTGTTTTTGCACAAATTCGTGCCATTTTGTGAAACTCTTTTTCATAATCGATCATGCAATATATGACTTCAAGAGGTGGTTCCGCTTCCATTGGATCATAGAACCCGGAAGGATCACATGACATCTTTTTAGCATACCTTTCTGAAACCCCTGCAGAGAGCTTTGCATGGTAATTTGTATTGTACATAATTCTTGTTCCAGAGGAATAGACAAGATTTTTATCCTTAAAAGACAAAGATTACCGCACTTTATATACCAATAGTTTCCAAAGACTTGGTCATCGATTATGGAAATAAAAAATATTCTCTTTTAATATAAAAGAACCGAAATTTTTCAATATTAAAGATTTTAAGAAAGTGCCTTCTTGTGAATATTTCCATAGATCTCGCAAGATTTTAGACTATTGTGCTATATACACCGAACTCATCAAAAAATAGTTTGAGCACTTCATGAGTCAGTGTATTTAATCAAGATACTAAGTATCAAGTTGAGACAGACAAATCTCTTCAACAGTTGTAGAGAATATTCCTTTATCTGTTCTCTTAGGGATCTTACTCCTCTTAATTATAAGACAGACCAAGCTTATCATAGAAATGACAATCATCAAGATATGTAGGTATTACCTCATATATTAATGAACTGGAGAATTTGCCATATTCCTTTTTGTTTGGTTCCACCGTATTCTTTGGTACCCATTTCCAAGAGTTGTTAGTCTTTCGATCCTATTTCCTCTTGTGATGTACTACTCTTTGAGATCTCTTTTGAGGATTCTTCTGAGAACTCTTTGATCTGAGAAAATCAGAGTGTATGATTTCTTTCGAAAAATGTCTCATGTTACAACCTTGACTAGAAGTTTTTTTTTCAAATATTGAACAAGGTGATTGTTGACAATCTCTTACAACATGACCTTTAAATCCGCAATGAAAACATCGTCTATAATGATGTTTATGATGTTGTGGAAAACTCTGATGTGAGTAGTTCGTCTTAGGATTACCATAGAATGCAGACGCTCTTTTAGAAGATGAAAATTTCTGTCGAGAGCCTTCGATGTCATCCTTATGTCTTTTCGAGGGAAAGATCAAATCAGATTTTATGGATTTATCCAGGGAGGATATAACCAGTTGATTTTTTGACATCAAGGAATGCTTTTCATCTTTTAGCATTTTGACACGTTCGGAAACTGTCTTTATCTCAGAATCATATGAGATTTTTAAGGCATTGTATTTTTTTGTTGTTGTTTTTCTTAAGATCTCAGTCGTCTTTTCTTGATCTATGATTTTACTTAGTTTCACTTCCAAGGATTGAATCTTTGAATAAAATATGATCTTGAGAGAGTCTAAATCAGTTTTCATGGTAGTTATATCAAGAATGAGTTGATCATTTTCATCTTTCATATGACACAAGTCTTCAAGAAGCTTTCCTTCTCTTCCTAATGCAAAAAGTGAGTTCAGTTGCACATGAGAAAAATTGTTCACTTAGTTCATTTAGTTGTGATGTTTTCATGTTCACCCAATCAATATCTTCTTTATCATTATAAAGATATTTTTCAGATTCTGAATTATTGATTATGAATACAGGGCTTAACTTAACCTCTTCTTGAAAACATTCAAACATATTTTCAGAAGAGCAAGTAGAACTTGTGGAAGAAGCCCCTTTTAAAAATTTGCTAAAATTAAACCCATAGCGAGACTTGCCTAAATCTTGTGATATGTTAACTGAGTCTATTTTTGTTTTTACTTTACTTCTCTGTAGACTCATATCTTATAGGATGGATCGCACCAGACACATATTGTTAGATCTTTTCGTGTATGCCTGCTCTGATACCAATTGAAAATACGAGGGTACCCAAATGCACCACAATATTTTTGTTTCAACCTATAAGTCCTCTACCGAATGTGATCGTCTATGGACAGAGTCGAGACAATATGGAAATTCGGTTCACACTTCGTGTGATTGTCTATGGATACGAGATCGAGAAATACATCAACAAGATAACTTGTGTGATTGACTATGGATACAAGATCGAGATAATACTAAAACGAAGTATGTTACTTGATAATAGGTTTGGTAATAACCAAACTCTATAGGATAACTATCAAGTATTACGGATTTAACGTACAAATGTAATTTACTTTTAATTATAATAAAAATAATTATAATTGCGAAATAGAAAAGTAAATGACACAACAGGATTTTGTTAAAGAGGAAACCACAAATGCAGAAAAACCCTGGGACCTAGTCCAGTTTTGAATACTCTCATAATTAAGCCGCTATACAAAATCTAATACCAACTTCGTATAGTTAAGACCAAGCAGACTACCCCTAGCTACTTAGTTCCCTCAGTATCCATGCGCCTTCGACTTCTAGAGTCATGCACGTGAATAACAATTCTTTTGGATCGTATTCCAAACAACAAAGGAAGAATTTGTTTGCTAACCACTCTAATCAATCTTGCTAAAAGATATAGATGAGTTGTTGACAAAGGATCTTCCGTTTAATCTAATAAACTCTTTTGTATGGTTAGATCAATCTAACTTTAACTACCGAAATAGTCAAGTCTTGATTCGCATTTAATAAATATAGATATCAAATAGAAATATAGAGAGTGTCGATCTCACACAGCTAATCAATAAGATCTATCAATGATAATCTGATTCTAGTTGGATCCCAACCGATCAAGGTTTGTGCACTAAATCCACAAGATACGAAAACTAATAAGAAATATTTTTCGTCTTGAAATCTTCCTTTATCTTCAAAATCCGTTGTTGATGGTGGTTTTTAGCTTAGAGTTAAAATCATAAAACCTTGCATCTGATGTGACGACACTCTGCAAGGAAACAGAGCCACGTGTGCTAACCTCTCCACTGGAAAATTTGTTGAGCCGCTCAACATATTTACATGAAATTTATCCAGACTGGCGAATCCCAGATGTTCTTTAAATTTCGGCGCCTCGCGCATATTCACTTAATATAAATTCCTCTGGATGCCTTCTATGCTATGTTCACCGGCTGAACTCTTAATGTTGATATGGCATGACGATTTGTGTTCACTCGCAGCAGAGTAGCATGAATCTCCAAGTATCAAGAATAAGATCTTTGCATAAGGTATTCAATCAGAAAAGCATGCTGATCTCTGGAAACGAACTTAAAAGAGCTCTGTATAGACACATAGAATTCAGTCAACCTGACTAACTTGCAGAAGTTAGGGTTTCGCGCATCGGGCAATATACCAGACCTTGCTTGTCAAAATTTCCACCACAACGCTCTGGAAGTGTGGCCACGCCCTAGCTTGTCGTCCCCACTTCCCATCGACCAATCAGGTCGCCCTAAATGCTCCACGCGCATTCCGTAAAAGGCCGACCCCATGTTACCTTCCGGCCCCCCTTTCCATCGACCAATCAGGTCGCTTTAAAACTACCACAGCGCACTAGAAGTGCGGCCACGCCCTATCTTGCCGACCCCACTTCCCATTGACCAATCAGGTCGCCCTAAAGGCGACACACTCTCACCAGAAGTGTGGTCGCACCTTTTGTTTGTCCGACCCCTTTTTGTGGACAATCAGGTTACTCCAAATTTTCCACCATCCATTAAAGGCCAAACACACCTTGGAAACACGTCATGCTACCGTGGAAACATGCCATGCTACTTCGGCAACATGCCAACACGCTACCTCGGCAATATGCCATGCTACATCGGAAACATGCCAACATGCTACCTCGGCAACATGCCATGCTACTTCGGCAACATGCCAACACGTTACCTCGGCAACATGCCATGCTACCTTGGAAACAGGCCATGCAACTTCGCAACATGCCAACTTCGTGGCAACCTGCCATAAATATCCACCCACACACTATGGACTTGTCATAGTTCCTTTGGCATAGCCATGGCGCCATTTGCACAAAAGTAGCGCCATGCCGCATCCGCACGCCACGTGCGCTAATTAGGGTTTCGACAAACCCTAAATTGAGCAAATTTCTACCAAAGCCAATAACGTTCCCAGATCAACGGGATTGGCGTGGCAAAAAGGCCAATGTTGCCACGCCACATGTGGTCCGACTCCACGGCGCCTTGTCCAGGCCAAATCCTTCCAACGGCGCCAAGACTTGTCCAGGCCAAATCCTCCCAACGGCGCCAAGACTTGTCCAGGCCAAATCCTTCCAACGACGCCAAATCCTCCCAATGGCGCCAAGACTTGTTCACGACAAATACTTTAACGATGCCAAACCCTAACTTTGGCTGTGGAGCCAATTTTTAACTTTGGACATACCGCAACATCACTGGCATACCACTATGCGCGGCTACTAGCACGTCACTATGCCGCCATGCCATGGCTACGCCACCGGCATGTGGCCATAATCAATGGCCATCCTTCTTCATGAGATGCAATCTCATCCATCCAAGTTTACCAGCGAACTGATGGACTTGTGGCAACTTTTAGGCAACCAACCGCCTAAACCCAGCGACCATGGCTACATCAGGTGCCACTTGCGCCATCGTGCCCCCGGCATGCACAAGTCATGCCGCAATGCCACTGCGCCATTTTTAGGCACCAATACAAGGTAGCCACAATCAACGGCTACCCTTATTCACAAGATGCGATCTCGGCCATCGAAATTCGCCAACAAAACGGTAAGCTCGCGACAAGGTTTAGGCGACTAGCCAAGACGAGCCTAGTATTACATTCTATTTACCTGCGACAAGCCTCTCAATTTTAACTCGCCACACATAGAAAAGTGCTACATGTTTTCCACGGAAACACTCGAGACATCAAAATATGTCACAAACTGGGGGATGCTCATCAGGGTATTGGTCTGGCGGTTTACAACGTGTAGCGTGCAATGCGCCCGTTACAAGAAAATGTCGTGAAGTAGGATAATTAGTGGTGGTAAAAAGTAACGGTGTAAACAATTCATTTCCTTCATCATGGAAGAGTAACGACCGACGGCTACACGAATTCACTTCCTTCATCATGGAAGCATAACGTCTGGCAGTTACATGTTACTTTTTTTCTTCCACCACCCAATTGTTTCCACTTCTTACGAGACCAGGGTACGTTTCACTATGACTTGAATAAATAGGTCTCACCTATTTCCACACACAAAAAAAAAACAGGTTTTTTGGTCGGTAACACACAACATCTAGAAATCACCTGGTAGGTTTCCATTCGGCTTACCAGTTCTACTTTCTGATACAAGTCACAAAATGCCCACACTTTCTTCGCTTTCCTCCCTAAGACAAACCCTTCTCCTTCACTTTGTGACCGAAGCAAGCCTGGAACGGCCATTTCTTGGTTTATGCCAGGATTGTACAGATTGATCTCTCGAATCAAAAGTACTCCCGTGCAGTACATTGTTAGGGTTTAGACTCGTTTCTCACCCACACACCCGAAATTACCAAAATCAGCAGAAACGGTTTTCACCCACAAACAATTGGCGACCACAGTGGGAGATTAATCTCTCGGTCACAATATTTATTTCTCAATTCCCGATTTTATCTTTCAAATCCAATCTCAAGATGGTAGAACTCAGGTCAGGTTCAACAACAAACCCTGAGAACACTGGCGCTGAAATTATCCTCGGTGTTGGCATTCCTTCCAATAGTGTTAATACGCCACCTGTCAACACCAGCAACATGGAGAATGTTCCTTCAGGCGTTACACCTTCGGTTACCAGAGCGAGAGCCTCTGCTGCGAAAAATTTTCCTTTAGGCGTTACACCTTCGGTTACCAGAGCCAGAGCCTCTGCCGCGGAAAATGTTCCTTCAGGTGTTACACCTCCAGTTACCAGATCCAGGGCCGCTTCTTCCCCCAACGTTTCTTCAAACGTGACATCTCCAACCGTCACCAGAGACGCTGCTACTCCACCATCAGTCCGAGAGACTGGAGGATCCAGGGTGAGCCGACCCCATATTACCATTGCTGACTTGATGGAAAGACATGAAGTTCTTGATAGGGCTCAGACGGACATGGCTTCGACTCAGAAAGAGGTGCTTATTTTCCTTAAGACACTAACTGAGCGGTTACCACAGGAACCACGCCGACCAGAGCCAATGAGGAACACCCTCAACACTCCTGGCGTCGGTACCTCAGCAATGCACACCTTTGTTGATGAAGAGACTCGTTCAGAGGCTCCAACAAAGAGGAATCAACAATCCTATTTTATCACACGTGAGGATCAGGGACGACATCTTCAAAATCGAGGCAAAAGAAATCAGCAATCCTCCTGAGTTAATAGAGACCCCCTTTCCGTCAAGAGTCATATGATTTATGGGGAAAACACTACTTACCTAACAGCACAATTTGTGACGACTTCCCATATGCCATATCGTACCAATTCTTTTTTCGAAGTCAAGGATTAATGGCGCCCTCACTGGAGTTCTCTCCAGGAGCCGCTTCAATGTTTCGCTCTGGAAAACGCTTCAACATTCTCTCGGGAAGCCGCTCCACTTCCAGAGCCAGAAGCCGCTCCGCTTCAACATTCTCTCGGGAAGCCGCTCCGCTTCCAGATCCAGAAGCCGCTCCGCTTCAACATTCTCTCGGGAAGCCGCTCCGCTTCCAGAGCCAGAAGTCGCTCCGCTTCCAGAGTGATGTGATCTCAATAATGTTGTAGTAAAAAGGTTCGTTGAGGCTTGTGAAAGCAATAGATTTTTAGACTTATAAAACTTAAAAGTAAAGAAAACTTATTACAAAATTGACTTCAAGATATTAGAAAACAACCAAGACACTGATTTCACTATTACACATGAATAAATTATGGTATACAATCCAAAACTCTAATTATCTTTTAAGACTCTTATTTCTTAATTCACAAATAATCTGGAAAATTCTCAAAAATTAATTGTATCCCTAGGCATAGATTATCTAAACAAAGCATAACCTATCTAATTGAATCACAACTAATGAAGAAAATTTTTGCAAACAATTAAAAACTCTGCAAAAGCAGTGACTGAGTGAATTATAAATTATAAATTAGAGGAAATAAATGATTACCAATTATTCATGCGTAAATAGCTTCCTCATTGCCTTGGTTGTGGGAGAAATTAGCCTCTCATCATGTTGGAAACACTTTCAAAAGTTGATTTCATTTATGTTCAAAGATGGGTTTACAAATGATAAAAGTGTGAAAATAATTAAAGTTACAGAGAACGATATATGGTGACTGTCGCTGTCACTGTAACAAATAAGACTGTCCTGCGACAGTCGCTGAAACTGTAGCTTTTAAGACTGTTCTGTAACAGTCGTAATCACTGTAGCATAAACAACACAAGGGTGTGCGTCTTATGTTCTTCGTGTTCTTCAGCAGCAGCAGAAAAATGGCAGCTTTGTAACTTGATTTTTTTCGACTTTCTGGTGCTCTAAAACTATCCCAAACTATCCTCCCCCCTTACTGATATCCCATCACCTATTTATAACCCAGAAACAACAAAATATCACGTAATAACTTCACATAATCCTCCATTACTCGGCAGTGAAGAAAAATATTCTCGGG
This sequence comes from Papaver somniferum, assembly GCF_003573695.1. Classification (NCBI taxonomy): domain Eukaryota; kingdom Viridiplantae; phylum Streptophyta; class Magnoliopsida; order Ranunculales; family Papaveraceae; genus Papaver; species Papaver somniferum. Next base: position 82,018,268 of record NC_039367.1, on the reverse strand, counting down.
AATATTTTCTTCCCTGATTTGCTTTCTCATGCGCCTGTTGTACACGGAATTGCTCCAGCACGTTTCTACCTAATACCAGTAGCAGTTATACATGCAATATCCTCACGAAATCTCCTCAACATGGCACAAAAATCCCGAGTATCTTTCCCATACGTGGCTTGCCCTGTTTTCTTCTTGCGAGTTATCCAGCCAAATTCGATCGAAAATTCTGCCAGCAACTAAGACTATTTTCCCGCCAATTTTCATTTTTGAATTTTTGGAAGAAGATGTCCTCCCCTTAATCATGTACGAGTGTCCCTTTAGCACTTGCCCTGGGGTGCAAATAGTATTTTTGGGCGTAAATAGTAATTTTCTGGGATTCCTTCAGCGCATTTCTGGGGTTCCTTTAACTTATTTCGGGGGTGTAAAACACCACTTTTCGAGCCAATTTCGCCGCAAGAGCTTATTTTTCCAAAAACATCTACAAAAACATAAAACACCATAATAAGTACGAAATCGAGTACTAACAATACAGAACATTGAGGACAAATTAGACACAAAAATATGTCTATCAAATACCCCAAACTTATTATTTGCTAGTCCTCGAGCAAAACTAATAAAAAATAAAACCGAGTTAATCTCGGGAGGGTTTACCAGAGGTGTACCCACAAAACCATTACTTCTAATTGGTCACAAGTATCCAAAGAGCTATGAGGACATACATATTCTCAACCTATCTCCAAGTAACTAGAATGACAGAGAAATTAAAGGTGTCAGCTCTAAAGCTGACTGAAGAAAAGGGGAGACACATCTGCAACACTGCTAGATAAAGAGATATCTGCTATACAGCTAGATAAACATTGTAAGATGCTTCCGCTGTTTTACAACTGGATAAGATTAGGAGAGAGATAAAGATGAGAGGGACATCTGCTACACAGTTGGACTAATTACGTGTGATGAGTTAAACCAGTGCTAGAAGTATCTTGTGCCATATTGAAAGCGGACTAACAAAGCAACCAAATGTATCTTTCTTCGACTCTCTCATAGTGCTCAGTAGAAACAACGTCTTCTTCGGTCTTCAACTGTTGATGATAAACTATCGACCTCATAGAACCTTGACAATTAACTCTTCTCTTCGATTTCTTGCTTGACTTATAAATTTCTACTTCCCTTTGGCCTTATTGAACAAAACGTAACGATGATTTTTTTTCATTTTTTTCATTTTTTTCATTTGTTTTTTTTTTTTGACAAAAATTACAAGACAACAATTTACATGGCCATGAGAGAAGGACTTTCAAAACTTGGATCTTCGCAACTTGTGATGTCTTGGTATCATGAATTCTAACAACTTATATCATTTGCTCTTATAACTTCAACTTTGATTTTTGAATTATTCTTTTCTATTGTTGCTTCTAAACCTAAAACGTCTTCAACTTTCTTCATAGATTTTGATGTCGCTCCGCTTGTTGATGATGATAAGTTTCTACTGAGAGAGAGTCGCAATCCAGTAACTAAGACTACATTGTGAGGTTGCTTTGTCTTTCTGGCATTTCCTGACCTACTTGCCTTTCCATCATGTATGGTTAGGTCCATCACGGTTACCCTCTAAAAGGAACAAGTTCTCTCCTGAATTTCAAGGATCTCAATGTCTTTTTCTCTAATGTCTCAAAAGGTTGTTATCCCTAGCATTCCAATTTCTATCTTTTCGGTGAGAAACAGTATGTAAACTTAGCTAACCGGATACCATGTGACGCTAGAAGTTTCAAAAGTGCAACTAAAAAGTTCTTCCCCACCCCCAAACTTAAATCTAACATTGTCCTCAATGTTTCTAATGAAAGAGCAATACCAAAAGTAAAATAACACGAGGAGAAGTTGGAAAGATAGTACCTGGGTGAAGAAAATCAAAAACTAATATACAACATACAACTTCCTCGATGGTCAATCAAGGGTAAACAGGGTCCTCCAGAGGGACCTCCTCAACATCACCTGTAGGAAAGGGCTCTAAAAAGGGTTTCAATCTCTGACCGTTAACCTTCGAAGAACTACTACCATCCGGTGTCTCAATTTCAACAGCTCCATGAGGAAAGACAGTGCGAACAATAAAAGGACCCGTCCACCGAGAACGTAACTTCCCAGGGAAAAGATGTAAACGGGTATCATACAGAAGAACTTTTTGACCTGGAGAAAATGACTTCCGTAAAATATTTCTATCATGCACAAGTTTCATTTTGTTCTTATACTCCTTCGCACTATCGTAAGCATCTATACGAATCTCGTCCAACTCATTGAGCTGGAGTTTCCTATGGGCTCCTGCCTTGTCAAGTGAAAAATTTAGTTGCTTAACACCCAATAAGCTCTATGTTCTAACTCAACAGGTAAATGACATGCCTTGCCATACACAAGCCGATAAGGCGACATTCCAATGGGGGTCTTAAACGCAGTACGGTAAGCCCATAAGGCATCAGTAAGCCTAGACGACCAGTCTTTCCGATTAGGATTAACTGTTTTCTCTAATATACGTTTTATCTCCCTATTGGAAACCTCTACCTGACCACTAGTCTGCGGATGATACGGGGTAGCTACCTTATGTGTAATACCATATTTCTTCATCAGAAGCCTAAAAGGTCCATTACAAAAGTGCGACCCTCCATCACTAATTATAGCTCGCGGTGTACCAAAACGTGTAAGTATATTATTTTTCAAGAACTCAATCACAACCCTATGGTCATTGGTTTTACACGCAACCGCCTCAATCCACTTAGAGACATAGTCTACGGCGACAAGGATGTATAGGTTACCAAAAGAATTAGGAAACGGACCCATAAAGTCAATACCCCACACATCAAAGACCTCAACAACTAAAATAGGGTTCAAGGGCATCATGTTCCTACGGGAAATGGTTCCTAATTTCTGGCAACGCTCACAAGTAACACAGTAACTATGGGAGTCTTTAAACAACGAAGGCCAATAGAATCCACACTGCAATATCTTAGCAGCAGTCTTCTTAGCACTAAAGTGACCTCCACAAGCATGATCATGACAAAAGGAAATAATACTGGACTGGTCACTCTCAGGTATACATCTCCTAATAATCTGGTCTGGACAATACTTAAACAAATAAGGATCATCCCAAAAGAAGTGCTTAACCTCGGCTAAAAACCTAGAACGATCTTGTTTACCCCAATGTTGGGGCATTCGACCAGTAACAAGATAATTCACTATATTCGCATACCAAGGTGCTTGGGTAACAAAGAAAAGTTGTTCATCAGGAAAACTATCCCTTATAGGAAGGGAATCATCAGGGGAATCAACAACTAGCCTAGACAAGTGGTCTGCTACTACATTTTCGGCACCCTTTTTGTCTCTAATGTCTGGAGAAAACTCTTGCAACAAAAGTATCCACCTAATCAATCTAGGTTTCGTATCCTTCTTAGACAAAAGATATTTCAAAGCAGCATGATCAGTATATATGACGATCTTAGAACCTAAGAGATAGGGTCTAAACTTGTCTAAGGCAAACACAATGGCTAACAGTTCCTTCTCGGTAGTGGTATAGTTCAACTGGGCATCATTCAGAGTTTTGCTAGCATAGTAAATCACATGAAGTAATTTGTTTTCTCGCTGACCTAGCACAACACCAATAGCATAATCTGAAGCATCACACATGATCTCAAAGGGTAAGTTCCAGTTGGGTGCCTGGACTATGGGGCGGTAGTGAGTAAAGTCTTAAGCTTCTCAAAAGCCTCTAAACAAGCATCATCAAAGACAAACTTAACATCTTTTGCAAGCAAGTTGCAAAGAGGTCTAGAAATCAAGCTAAAATCCTTAATGAATCGACGATAAAAACCTGCATGCCCTAAGAATGACCTAATATCTCTTACGGTTTTTGGGACCTGTAAAGTCTTGATAAGGTCAACTTTGGCTTTATCTACCTCTATACCCTTAGAAGATACGATATGCCCTAAGACAATTCCTGATCGAACCATGAAATGACATTTCTCCCAATTAAGCACTAGATTCTTTTCCTTACACCTAGTCAACACTAATGACAAATGATGCAAGCACTCATCGAAAGACGAACCAAACACTGAAAAATCATCCATAAAGACCTCTAAAAACTTTTCTACCATATCGGAAAATATGCTCATCATGCAACGCTGAAAAGTCGCAGGGGCGTTACATAGCCCGAAAGGCATGCGTCTACACGCAAAGGTACCAAAGGGACAAGTAAAAGTAGTTTTTCTTGGTCTTCTGGGGCAATGACGATATGATTGTAGCCTGAGTAGCCATCTAGAAAACAGTAATGACTATGTCCAGCTAATCTCTCTAGCATTTGGTCGATAAAGGGAAGGGGAAAGTGGTCCTTCCTAGTGACCTTGTTCAATTTCCTATAGTCAATACAAACACGCCAACCCGTGGTCACTCGGGTCGGGATTAACTTCTTGTTATCATTCTGGACTACAGTAATACCGGATTTCTTGGGAACAACCTGAACGGGGCTTACCCACTTACTGTCTGAAATGGGGTAGATAATGCCTGTATCGAACAGCTTAAGAACCTCGGTTCGAACTACTTCTTTCATATTAGGGTTTAGTCTTCGTTGCATCTCCCTAGAAGGTTTGGTATCTTCCTCTAAATAGATCTGATGCATACAAATAGTAGGATTTATACCCTTAATGTCTGCTATGGTCCACCCTAAAGCTTCCTTGTTGTTTTGAAGGACGGTCACTAGCCTACTTTCCTGATCACTATCCAAGTCGGAAGTAACAATCACAAGTAAAGTTTCAGACGGGCCTAAAAACACATACTCCAGGGTATCTGGCAATGGTTTTAGGTCCAACTTAGGAGGCTCTTCTAACGAAGGAACTAGGGTAGACTTAGAAACTGGTAGTGGTTCGAACTTAGGTTTCCATCCGTTACTAGTGTCTAACAAAGGGGTTGAACCTAACAAAGCATTCACCTCATTAATCACATTATCATCATCGAAATCAATCCCAAAGTGAGCTAGGCATTTCTCTAACGGATCTTCTAACAAAGTGTTTGGTAATGACTCATCGACTAATGTTCCTATCATGTTTACCTCTTCTATGCTCGAGTCATCTAGTTCATAGGGTAGCTTACTAATATGAAAGACGTTCAGCTCAATAGTCATATTACCAAAAGACAATTTCATAATACCAGTTCGACAATTAATGATCGCATTGGATGTTGCTAAAAATGGGCGACCTAAAATCACTTGTATCTGGTTCTCTGGGTCAGGGACAGGTTGGGTATCTAGGATAACAAAATCCACTGGATAAATAAACTTGTCGACCTCAATAAGAACATCCTCGATCACTCCACGAGGAATTTTAACGGACCTATCATCTAACTGAAGTGTCATCTGGGTAGGTTTCATATCCCAAGTCCTAGCTTGAGGTACACATGGTATGGAAGTAAATTCACACCGGCTCCTAAGTCAAGCAAAGCTTTCTCAACACGGTATTTACCTATTGTGCAAGAAATGGTAGGGGACCCTGGGTCTTTATACTTAGGAGTAGTGGTATTCTGAATAATGGAACTCACGTGACTAGCTAGGAAGGCTTTCTTTTGGACACTAAGCTTATGCTTTCGTGTACACAAGTCCTTAAGAAACTTAGCATAAGCGGGAATCTGCTTAATCGCATCCAACAATGGAAGGTTGATGGTTACCTGCTTAAAAACCTCCAATATATCATTAAAGGTGGACTCCCTCTTTGTTGGAACTAGTAGTTGTGGCAATGGGGCTCTAAGAGCAAAGTCGGGATCAATATGACCCTCATTGGTCTCTTTAGAGACTCTATCAGTCTCCTCAGTTTCTGGTTCAGAAGGGTGAACTACAGTATGTTTACTATCAGCCATGGCAACCTTGTTGTCTATCACTCTACCACTCCTAAGGGTTTTAATAGCATTCACATAATCGGATGGTCTTTCACCTATTTCATTAATTCCTCTAGGTTTGGGTTGATTCTGACTAGGAAACTTACCTATTTCTCTTAAAGACTCATTTATCTGACTAACCTGGGTTTTCAACTCGGAAATAGCCTGAGAGTTAGCCTGACTTATTCTCTTATTTTCTTCTAAACCTTGAGAAACATATTGTTGAAACTGCACAGTGTTACGAGTTAACAAAGCAAGAGACTCTTCTAAACTCATAATATTTTTATCTGAAGAGTTCTGAAACTGTGCCGGAGCTGAAGGATTCTTAGTGTAGCCAAAACCTGGGGGAACCTGAGCATTACTAGACTGACCTTGATTCTGTCCCTTAGACCAAGAGAAATTAGGATGGTTTCTCCAACCAGGGTTGTAGGTCTCTGAGTATGGGTCAATCTTCTGACGGTTTTCAAACCTAGCATTGTTATAGACAGCATGGGCTTGTTCTTCACTAACTTGACCTTCCCAAAACGAGTTATTGGGTTCTACTCCACAACTAGAGACTTGAGAGGCTCTAATCCTCTCATCAGGTTCAACAAGAGACCTATGTTTAGACTGATTCAATTCCAAAGCTTCTAACCTTATATACAAAGCAACAAAATTAACATCTGACCCAAAGCTTGTATCTACCATATTAGTGCTACTTCTATTGACCAAGAGTCTTTTAGGAGGTTCAACACAAGACTCTCACTGTTGGGATTTTTCAGCGATGGTTCCTAAGAAGGTAAAGGCATCATCAACACTTTTACTAGTGAACTCACCAGCACACATAGACTCGACCATGGCTTTGGTCGAATAGTCTAAACCATCATAAATAATCTCTACGAGTTTCATCTTATCAAATCCATGGTGAGGACACTGGGGTAGGAGATCATTGAATCTCTATAAAAACCTATAAAGAGATTCTCCCTCTTGTTGCGTACTGGAACTAATTTTCTTCCTAGCAGCTGCAGTTTTATGCTTAGGGTAGAAATTCATATAGAAAGCAGCAATAAGTTCCTGCCATGTTTCAATGGATTCAGATGGAAGGTTGTTCAGCCAGGTCTTCGCTTTATCTCTCAAGGAAAAGGGAAATATCTTAAGTTTCAAAACTTCATCAGTAAGGTCTTTTATTCTAATTGTCCCACAAATTTCCTCAAAGTCCCTAATATGAAAATAAGGGTTCTCATTATCCTTTCCTAAGAATATAGGGATCATCTGAAGAATACTAAGTTTTATCTCAAAATTAGCCGTAGTGGCTGGCAATTTAATGCACGAAGCTCGGTTGGTCCTAGTTGGGAACATGTAATCTTTCAAAGTTGCCATCGCTGTCACAGCTGAAGTACTAGGGGTACCTTCCTCACGAAGAGACAGATTATCAAAACTGAAGTTTCCAAAAACGGGGCTCTCAAAAGAAGAGTCTTCGAGCTCCCCGCCTTCACAAGAAGAACTACTAGGTTTATCACTAATCAAACGACCTAGAGTGTTTCTTTTCCAAGACCGCTCTCTGATAACCTCGGGCATATACAAGAAAAACAAAAGAAAAAGAAAAGTCCTAAAAGGAAGGGAAGTTATATGCAAACACAAACAAGGCTGACTCCACCACAGCAAACCTACTGATTTCTAGCAAAAAAAAGCATGATGGCTCCACTTAGATTGTTTCTAGACGAGCTTTTAATCCTTCGAATGGGAATTCGTTACAATTTGAGCAAACCCCTCTGGAATCAATCCGAGTCAAAGTAAGTTGAATAGAGGCGAGGGAAGCTGTGTAGAGCTTTGATACCCAAGGCCTCGCCGCATTCCAAGGCGGCGCAGTCACGCATTCAACTCACAGAAACCATCATGAACTTCGAAGTATGCTCAAAAGAGTAACCAATATTTTTCGAACGACTTTCCTATTAAGCTCGTTACCCTATAGGTCTCGTTTTATTCCAAATTTTAGGTTTAGGTTCGCGTTTGGTTTTATTTTCCTAAGGCGGGCAAGAAGAGAACGGTGATGAAATCCGAACCCTTATCTTGTATGGCCAGTCCTTGCCCTTTACTAGGAAATTAAAGCAGCCGTTTTCAAGTCCTCAGCATATATGCAAACGAAGGAATACAGTAAATCGCTGACAGAGGATTCACGAGTGTTTCGACAAACTTACCTCCCGTTCTAGACGGGGGATGAACCGCTGAAGTCGACTCGGGCCACAACTCCAATGTCGTGTACGAACCCGAGGGGCCGAGGTGATATCGTAATCACCGTCCTTCTCTGCAAACAGTTTAATATTTAATACTACCCTTCCGTAGGGTTTAAAAATAAAATAATGTCCAAATGCCCAAGTCCAAAGTCCAAATGAAAAGGAGAGTCTAACAAAAAATAATAAAAATAAAATGACTCTCTTTTTTTTCTCTCTTTTTTAATAAAAACAAAAAAAAAATTATTCTTTCGCTCCTTTCGCTTTGTCTTTTACTCCAAGTCTTTAAGTATTCACCAAAGCTTTGGCAAAATTTTCTTTCGCTCCCAATTCCAAAATCTGTAAGGAAAAGACAAAAACCCAAAAACGTAAAGAAGAACAAATAAAAACCTAAAAAAAATATAAAAACTCTAGCCTAAAGACAAGCCCGCACCGGCGGCGCCAAAAATTGATGTGATCTCAATAATGTTGTAGTAAAAAGGTTCGTTGAGGCTTGTGAAAGCAATAGGTTTTAGACTTATAAAACTTAAAAGTAAAGAAAACTTATTACAAAATTGACTTCAAGATATTAGAAAACAACCAAGACACTGATTTCACTATTACACATGAATAAATTATGGTAAACAATCCAAAACTCTAATTATCTTTTAAGACTCTTATTTCTTAATTCACAAATAATCTGGAAAATTCTCAAAAATTAATTGTATCCCTAAGCATAGATTATCTAAACAAAGCATAACCTATCTAATTGAATCACAACTAATGAAGAATTTTTTGCAAACAATTAAAAACTCTGCAAAAGCAGTGATTGAGTGAATTATAAATTATAAATTAGAGGAAATAAATGATTACCGATTATTCATGCGTAAATAGCTTCCTCATTGCCTTGGTTGTGGGAGAAATTAGCCTCTCATCATGTTGGAAACACGTTCAAAAGTTGATTTCATTTATGCTCAAAGATGGGTTTACAAATGATAAAAGTGTGAAAATAATTAAAGTTACAGAGAACGATATATGTTGACTGTCGCTGTCACTGTAACAAATAAGACTGTCCTGCGACAGTCGCTGAAACTGTAACTTTTAAGACTGTTCTGTAAAAGTCGCAATCACTGTAGCATAAACGACACAAGGGTGTGCGTCTTATGTTCTTCGTGTTCTTCAGCAGCAGCAGAAAAATGGCAGCTCTGTAACTTGATTTTTTTTGACTTTCTGGTGCTCTAAAACTATCCCAAACTATCCCCCCCCCCCCTTACTGATATCCCATCACCTATTTATAACCCAGAAACAAAAAAATCTCACGTAATAACTTCACATAATCCTCCATTACTCGGCAGTGAAGAAAAATATTCTCGGGAATATTTTCTTCCCTGATTTGCTTTCTCATGCGCCTGTTGTACACGGAATTGCTCCAGCACGTTTCTACCTAATACCAGTAGCAGTTATACATGTAATATCCTCACGAAATCTCCTCAACATGGCACAAAAATCCCGAGTATCTTTCCCATACGTGGCTTGCCCTGTTTTCTTCTTGCGAGTTATCCAGCCAAATTCGATCGAGAATTCTGCCAGCAACTGTGACTATTTTTCGCCAATTTTCATTTTTGAATTTTCGGAAGAAGATGTCCTCCCCTTAATCCTGTACGGGTGTCCATTTAGCACTTGCCCTGGGGTGCAAATAGTATTTTTGGGCATAAATAGTAATTTTCTGGGATTCCTTCAGCGCATTTCTGGGGTGCCTTTAACACATTTCGGGGGTGTAAAACACCACTTTTTGAGCCAATTTCGCCGCAAGAGCTTATTTTTCCAAAAACATCTACAAAAATATAAAACACCATAATAAGTACGAAATCGAGTACTAACAATACAGAACATTGAGGACAAATTAGACACAAAAATGTGTCTATCACAGAGCTACAAGCCGCTCCGCTTCAACATTCTCTCGGGAAGCCGCTCCGCTTCCAGAGCCAGAAGTCGTTCCGCTTCAACATTCTCTCCATAAGCTGCTCCAGGATCCGAAGTTGAAGCTTCAGTATTTTGCTCCATAAGCTTTAACGTCCTCTCCAAGAGCCGAAGCCGCTTCAACGACGCTCCTCCCTGTCCAGTATCGTGATCACAGCCAGCCAAGGATCGCAGTTGTGGCCACTTTTTGATCCATCTCGCCAAACCTCGTGGTCGTGAACATTTTATTCGCTTACGCATCCAGCCAACCTATTTTGGTTCCCACGCTATGTAGTCTTTTCCGATCACATCTGCTGCCAAGAACTGTTACTACTCGTTTATCGATACCAGCCGGAGCTTCACCATAGCAACAACCGCTACAAGGGTAATCCGTACTTCTCCATGTTTTAGCTTCACATGGGAGAAGTAATAGAGTCACCAGTACGGATGCAATATGGTGATATCCTTATCATGATCAACTCACCGACCATACCAGATTTGAACATGAAACCACACTTGGGGACTGAGGCTCTACACGGGATCTCTTCACTGTCAAAGCTCAAAAGACTCGGTCAACCAAAAGTCATTGCCACGACAAGGTCATCCACCCTTCAAAGGTGTAGCGTAAGAATATCATCACCTCAGAGAAAACAACTTCAGTAACCAAAGAGAAGTGCGACCGGGGACTGCTCATCACGGTCTATCCCCGACAACAATCAAGCATTCATGAGATAACTCCAGAGACGCGGCTGAAACATTTTTCTTGAAGAGACAGAGGGAGCCACGATTAACGACATGCCTCTCTCACTTCTACTTATTCGTTATCCAAAATGTTTCGTTCATGTGATATTTCAAGCATCCCAGCATCACATACAAGAGAGTATGATAAGATTGTATCATATCCCATAGGCGTGGATTCAAGGCGATGCAATTCAAGTAGGATACACTTGGGGACTGAAGCCTCCTTCATGTTTAGAAGCTTAAACGCAGTCACCACCTTACCAGTGAATGCAGCAGAAGCACATCTTCCACGAGAAAATAGGCTCAGGACAATTACACATGGGGACTACCAGAATGGGATGCTTTCACTGCTCTCAACCATGTTATTTCCGATTTCAACATCATCACTGTCGAAGTTTTACGAGACGCAAGAATTTCTCAACGTGAAGCCGACCCCAAAAGCACGCTACAGATATACATTCACATATCCGGCCACCCCATCGGATGTAAGGGAAGTATAACTGGGGACTGCTCACCGCACTCCATACAATAGTCCAAGATTCAGAAGATGATTCAAAGGATATCGTTTGGAACGAAGTCCTTGAGGACTTGATAGCAACACATCGTCAACAGAACGTATCTCAACTAGTCTACTTCACCCAATGGCTCCGAAATATTTCGACCATACAAGCATCCACAACATGTCATTATCGTAATCAATAGTCTAGGTACCAAATAACCTAAAGTCAAGGATGAACCAACGACGTAACCACAATCTCCAAGATTAGCCCTGACATTATTTCATCCATCCATCCCAAGAGTGCAATGGAGTTTGGTAAGATTTGAAATCCACTTGAGAGGTCAGATACTCATTCTTCTGGAGTCAGAACCTTATTACACATTATGGAGAATATCAATGGTACTGTTGGGTGGATACATGCGAGAGCACCAACCTCGGGTTCTCCTGGCTCGCCTTACTGCTGATTATAACTATTGGAGATTGATTTGTTACCATTAATGCTCGCTTTGCCACCGCTAACAAATGACGAAGAGGAGTTGGATACTGCAGATGAAGCACGGAGCTGGACGAACAACAAAAACAAAAGAGGGTCGATACCCCTTTTCACACGAACGCAGTTTCTAGAGTTGAACAGAATAAGGATTCCTTACTGCTCCATGAACGAGAATAGATGACTGAGCGCACCACACTCATGCTTTGTAGCCAAACAAGTAGTGTGCCAATATCTCCGCTCCATGACCGAACCAGAAGTGTGCCAGCACGAGGAACACCAGTCGCTTAATCTACAAACGCTCCATGGATCCATCACTTCGTGGTCAAGCCAACTCTCCATGGCTCCAGCACTCCATGGTTAAGTTAGCGCCAACGCTCCCGCATTCCGTGAACAAGCCTTCCAAGTACCACTTCCACCGTTCCACGGACTAAATCCATCAGCGCCACCATCACCATTTGAAGCCAAAGTTCCAGTGCTATCATCACCGCTTGATAACCAAAGTTTCAGTGTCATCAACACCGTTCATAGAAGAAACGTTGAGAAACATACCTAAAGTACGCTCGCCTACTTTGTGTTGTTATTCTCTCCGCTGATCCAAGCCTTTGCCGCTAACACCAAGATGTGGAAACAAAGAAAACAATGTGAAAGTAGGGAAGATGGGTAACGCCTTTTATAGGCATGGTGTTTTTGAGTTCGACTAGAGAAAGGTTTCTCTTTTTGGACACACACGAAAGAAGGCAGTCGGTCCCGCGGTGTTGGCATTCCATGATTTTAATCTCCACGGCCAGGCCAACACTACGCCAACGCTTCGTGGCCCCACCTTTACCAAGCCAGCAACGCCAACAGCCCACGTCCCAAGCCAAGTCAACAGTTCACGCCCAAGCCAACTCTAACCGCATTCAAGCAGCCATCTCTACTGCTCCACGCCAACGCTTACAGTCCGCGGCCAAGGCAATGCCATACATTCCGCGTCCAAGCTAGCCTCTCCATCAGCCCTTCCAATCTAGCCTAGCCATCGTCCCTTCCAATCTAGCCGCGCCATCAGCCCTTCCAAGCTATCCACACCCATCCGCTACTCCAAGTCAGCCGCACCAGGCCTGTGCCAGAAGTCCACGCCAAAGCTAATAGCGCTATTCCGAGCTAGCTGCACCATCGGCCTTTCCAAGCTAGCCGCGTATTCGCCATTCCGCAGCTTCATCTCCGCTCGGCCAAGATTGAAGCACCATCTTCGCCGTTCAAAGCAACGCAATCTCCACCGTTCAAAGTCGCGCCGTCCGTCATTCCCAAGCCGGAAATGCGCCGAGTCGTCAATACAAGGATCATGGATTTCTCACGCCTTCCGCTAAAGGTTAGTTGAATTTCCCCGACAAACTCTTCATGTCTTTCCCTTTCGATTTCACTCTTGTCTGTCACTATCTCATGCTTACCCCGCAACAATGCCATTGTTACGAACTAAGCATGGGACTTAATGTTGATGGTGGTTTTTAGCTTAGGGTTAAAGTCGTAAAACCTTGCATCTGATGTGACGACACTCTGCAAGGAAACAAATCCACGTATGCTAACCTCTCCACTGGAAAATTTGTTGAGCCTCTTAACATATTTACATGAAATTTATCCATACTGGCGAATCCCAGATGTTCTGTAAATTTTGGCGCCTCGCGCATATTCACTTAATATAAGTTCCTCTGGATGCCTTCTATGCTATGTTCCCCGGCTGAACTCTTAATGTTGATATGGCATGACGATTTGTGTTCACTCGCAGCAGAGTAGCATGAATCTCCAAGTATCAAGAATAAGATCTTTGCATAAGGTATTCAATCAAAAAAGCATGCTGCTCTCTGGAAACGAACTTAAAAGAGCTCTATGTCGACACATAGAATTCAGTCAACCTGACTAACTTGCAGAAGTTAGGGTTTCGCGCCTCGCGCAATATACCAGACCTTGCTTGTCAAAATTTCCTCCACAGCGCGCTGGAAGTGTGGCCACGCCTTAGCTTACCTGCCCCACTTCTCATCGACCAATCAGGTCGCCCTAAATGCGCCATGCACATTCCGAACAAGGCCGACCCCATGTTACCTGTCGGCCCCCCTTTCCATCGACCAATCAGGTCGCTTTAAAACCTCCATAGCGTACAGGAAGTGCTGCCACGCCCTAGCTTGCCGGCCCCACTTCCCATTGACCAATCTGGTCTCCCTAAAGGCACCACACTCTCACCAGAAGTGTGGTCGCACCTTTTGTTTGGCCGACCCCCTTTTGTGGCCAATCAGGTTACTTCAAATTTGCCACCATACATTAAAGGACAAACGCACCTTGGCAACACGTCATGCTACCTTGGAAACATGCCATGCTACTTCAGCAACATGCCAACACGCTACCTCGGCAACATGCCATGATACTTCGGCAATATGCCAACATGCCAACACGCTACCTCGGCAACATGCCAACACGCTACCTCGGAAACATGCCATGCTACCTTGGCAACACGCCATGCAACTTCGCAACATGCAAACTTCGTGACAACCTGCCATAAATAGCCACCAACGACAATTTCTACTTATGTGCCCGTTTCCACACTATGGCCTTTCCATAGTTTCTTTGGCATAGCCATGGCGCCATTTGCACAAAAATAGAGCCATGCCGCATCCGCACGCCACGTGCGCTAATTAGGGTTTCGACAAACCCTAATTTGAGCAAATTGCTACGAAAGCCAATAACGTTCCTAGAGCAACGGGATTGGCGTGGAAACAAGGCCAATGTTGCCACGCCACATGTGGGTCCGACTCCATGGCGCTTTGTCCAGGCCAAATCCTTCCAACGGCGCCAAGACTTGTCCAGGCCAAATCCTCCCAACGACGCCAAGACTTGTCCACGACAAATCCTTTCACGACGCCAAACCCTAACTTTGGCTGCGGTGCCAATTTTTCGCTTTGGCCATACCGCAACATCACTGGCATACTATGTCGCGCTTACTAGCACGCCACTATGCTTCCATGCCATGGATACACCACCGGCATGCCATTAGCATGTGGCAATAATCAATGGCCATCCTTCTTCATGAGATGCAATCTCAGCCATCCAAGTTCACCACTGAACTGATGGACTTGTGGTAACTTTTAGGCGACCAACCGCCTAAACCCAGCGACAATGGCTACATCAGGTGCCACTTGCACCATCGTGCCCCCGGCATGCACAAGTCATGCCGCAATGCCACGGCGCCAATTTTAGGCACCAAAACAAAGTAGCCACAATCAACCGCTACCCTTATTCACAAGATGCGATCTCGGCCATCGAAATTCGCCAACAAAACGGTAAGCTCGCGTCAAGTTTTAGGCGACTAGCCAAGACGAGCCTAGCATTACATGCTATTTACCTGCGACAAGCCTCTCAATTTTAACACGCCACACATAGCAAAGTGCTACATGTTTTCCACAGAAACACTCGAGACATCAAAATATGTCACAAACTGGGGGATGCTCATCAGGGTATTGGTCTGGCGGTTTACAGCGTGCAGCATGCAATGCGCCCGTTACAAGAAAGTGTCATGAAGTAGGATAATTAGTGGTGGTAAAAAGTAATGGTGTAAACAATTCATTTCCTTCATCATGGAAGAGTAACGACCGGCGGTTACACGAATTCACTTCCTTCATCATGGAAGCATAACGTCTGGCAGTTACACGTTACTCTTTTTCTTCCACCACTCAATTATTTCCACTTCTTACGAGACCAGGGTACGTTTCACTATGACTTGTACAAATGGGTCTCACCTATTTCCACAAAAAAAAAAACAGGTTTTTTGGTCAGTAACACACAACATCTAGAAATCACCTGGTATCTTTCCATTCGGCTTACCAGTTCTACTTTCGGATACAAGTCATAAAACGGCCACACTTCCAGAATCAACTATTCTGGTCTCAACACTTTCTTCGGTTCCCTCCCTAAGACCAACCCTTCTCCTTCACTTTGTGACCGAAGCAAGCCTGGAACGACCATTTCTTGGTTTAGGCCAGGATTGTATAGATTGATCTCTCGAATCAAAAGTACTCCCGTGTAGTACATTGTTTAGGGTTTAGACTCGTTTCTCACCCACACACCTGAAATTACCAAAATCAGCAGAAACGGTTTTCACCCACAAACACCTGCACAACACCACCTGAATCTCTTGTAATCAATTACACGCAGAACGGAGTCTGTTAACAATGGATTATCACAAGATATCTTTAGATCTAACAATAGTTTTAAACATCTCGTCGATACTTTAATCTAGTCTGAGTGAATCTTATATCAAAAGAGAAGATTCTCAAGCATAAACAAACTAGGTGCAATCAAAGTTTCAACAACCGTTAGTCAATCAAATCAAATCGAAAACTAATAACACTACAATTATCTAGTTTCCCACCAACGGTAGTCGTAGAGTTTCTTGATCCCATAGAAGTCTTTAAACGAGCGTTCGTAAGAGATTTCACCTAATTAGGATGCTTTCCTCTCCGAATAGACGGCTCCACCAGAAACAACAAGAAATGGAGTTTTCCTGGCTCTTAGGATAGTTCGCTAGAAATGAAAACTTAGGTATTTATAAACCAAGGATGTTTGGACACCAAGGAATTTCCAAAACCGAAGATATTCTCAAGATATGCAATGAATGCCCAAATTCGGTTTTCCTAATTCCAATAAATGTTGGTCCAATATTTTCGAAATCTCTCAATAGAAAATCTCCAATTAGTAAATGCTCATTACTAATTTTTTTTCTCTAGATCTATGCATTAATTACTGGTAATTAAAGCATATAAAACTAAAATCCTTAATTAAAATATTCTTAATTTATTTCAGCGCATGATCACCTTGAGTACCAAGGAATATCTGTGAACAATAAAGGATAAGAGTTACTGCTCGTGTTCAAAATATGTTGACATCTTTTCACTGCAAATCCTTATTTCATATTTATATGGATTTGCTTCTTGACATCGGTTATACCACACTTCCAAACAAGTTTAGAATTGGTTTGCCAGTATTCCAAGACTACTATGTGATTGGTTATACCAAATCACAATGGTTAGTTGTAATCGATACAACCAAGTCTCATACATAGGTTTGGATCAGTTATACCAATCACTAGGATCGGTTATACATAAATATGGTACCTACTTGTGATCGGTCACACCAGTCACTAGGATCGATTACACCAATTATAAGGATCTGTTCCATCTACACATGGTATCTACTTGTGATCGGTTACACAAGTCACTAGGATCGGTTACACCAATTACAAGGATCGACCACAAAACACTTATGATCGGTCACACCAATTACTAGGATCGGTCACACCAATTACAAGGATCGATCATACCATCTCATGGTGATTACTTAACATCGGCTACACCAATTACCATGACCGTTCATACCAAATCATAAGTCTAGGCATTTTGATCGGTTATACCAAGATACATAACCTGAGTTAAGATCAGTTCTACCAACTCACACATATTGTTCGTCCAAAGATATGCAATGAATAGCTGGAATAATAATCCTATTGATTTCCCTTTCGATTCACGAAACAAGTTCATGTATGTACTTCCTTTAAAAAAATGTAAAACATTGTTTCCTAGGATGAAATCTTCACCATAACCCATACACATAATCATAACACTATATACAAGATTATGTCGATGTCATATCTACGAAGTTAAAAAGATAAGCGTTATACTTCATAGTATAATTTTTTAATACTATGATCATACTATTATGATCATGTCACATCATTAGAGTATTATATGCAATATGTACAATATATACACCTTCGCAGTTATGTTTTCAATATAGCACGATTTGAAAGATACGTTAGGAATGAAACAGTTTAAGTCCATATTACTAATCTCAAGAGGAAGGATGATGTCGTCGTTGTAGTTCTTTACTTATTCACATTCTTCAGGTCTTCAGAGTAATACTTGTATGTCTCAACATTCCTAGAATTTCTAGTCTAACCTAAACTAAGTTGACTTTAGTATTTAATCCAGCGACTCTAGATGAGTTTTGATACTAAAATATGACAACCAAACTTGACATACCAACGCTTGGTGAGTTCAACCGAGCTATGCTCCAACATCTAGAACATAATCAGAAAACCTTAACTTTACATCACCATTGACCAGACCGAAGATCAGTGATCAGAGTGATAATCAAGATTGTACCCTGAGATTAAAAACCATGATACGACATCGTGAAGGTATGTACGACGGTAAAATTGACGTATCTTCACAAACCTATTCAGGGTTAGACTTCAATTATACAATGAATCCATCTAGAAAGATTAACCTGAAACCATTGAGAATGCTCAGAAAGATGATGAAAATGTGCTCATATTCACGGTATATCTTTTGGTCCTTTTTCTGATCGCAGTAGTTGAATGATAGTAGTCCTTGAAATATTCAACTACATAAAACCTCAAATTAGGTTGTGCTCCACAGTTTCTCAAAGTTTCTTACGATGTTAAGATTCATATTAGTGATAGACATGTACATTCAAAGTTGAACTCATCTTATTCAAATTTGTCTATGGTAGTTGGTTCCATCGACAACTCATTTTACAATTTCACTGATTTTCTAAAGAAAATTATGTATTGTTGCAGATTTGTTGGTACATGACATATTTGAAGACAATATGTTATAGCATTGCTCGGTTGAACCCGCCAAGCGTTGGTATGTCAAGGTTGGTTGTCATATTTTAGTTAAAAAACAAATTCGTTTGATTAGATTATTAGATTCAACTTCGTTAAGTTAGACTAGAAAGTCTAGAAATGTTGAGACAAGCTCGTGTTACACTGAAGAACCGGAAGACGTATCGGCATCAACGAAGTTAATAATACAAGACTTGACTTGTTTTCATTTATATCTACGTTGCTTTCAAGTCATTTATATTCAAAACATAACATGCGAAGTTATATTTATGAATCTCTAGTATTAGAGATTTGATCATTCTATAAGATCAAAATGTCAAGGAAGAATACACAAGTTGTATCATAACTTTGGTATATTGGATTAAGAAACAAGTTACGCAAGTTTACTTTTTAAAATCATATAGTTAAACATAGTTTTCTAGGCATGGAATCAATCCTAAGGTCAAAACAAGTTCATGTTCAAGCAGCATTAACCAAACCCTCCTCAATCTGAATTTCTTTACACAATGTATTCTTACTTTTGAGAAGGATAACTAGGGTTTGGTATAGCAAAAATTATGATTACACAAGCTATTTCCAACAATTTTTATCTTGCATGTTTTTAGATTTATTTATTTAAATTCTAGAGTTTTTGGAAGATGAACTTGCAGTATATAATCATTATTGGTTTAATTATTGCAAAAGTCTTATGAAATATATGTGTCTTTACGTTTTCGTGAATCGAGTTAATATTTCATATATGCTCAGAAATTAAATCTATTATGTTTTTATAAAATCTAAATATAACAAACTCTTTGAGAATTTTCTCGCAATATCTACTTGTGATCACACTTTTGTGTTATTACTGCATGACGCACTCCGTGAGATTTTCTTATGTTGAGTCATACCGGCTAAAATTATCTCTTTGTTCGTAATTGGTGTTGAGATTAATTTAAGTCGATATTATGGATACAAATCCATGTGATTTGTTAATGTCCGACAAAATCCTTTCTTTTTCATAAAGTAAGGTCACTCATGTTTTTCTCTTGGGAATGACATCAAATGGGGGAGAGTTCTGGTGCTTAATTTCTATAGGGGTGTGTGGCTGTGGAATTTACAGGGGATGCTTGTATCTTAAATATCCTAGATGAGCGCTAAGTATTTTTTTACTATGTGATATCATCTAAATAAAGTTGATATGAGGAGTTACATATTACCTATGTTATTATGTATTATCTCTAACCTCCTTAAAAACTCAAAATATCTTTTGGTTGAATTCATTACGATCCCATGATTTTCGCACCTTTGCCAATTTTTATTAACAAAAAGGGGGAGAATTAATTAGTAGTTTCGCACTACATATATATGGTTTACGGATCATTGTGTAAGGGGGAGTGAATCAATAATCTATAGCTTCACCTATTATGCAAAAGATGTAAGTATTGATTAAGGGGGAGAAACGTATCACTGTAGTATTACTTCAAAGTTGTGATACAATTGAGCTTTGGAGAAGATAATAATACTATGTTTATGTGTAACAACGATTGAGAATATTTGTTTTCAAAGTTGTTATTTTCATGGATACAGATCTTCAACAACAACGATGCTGAGTTGAACACGTTCAGAATCATTGCAACTTGAAGTAACGAAGAGTTCAAGGAGTTGAAGAAACCAAGGAAATCAAGTCATGATGGATCGAAGGAGTTTTACAACCTTATTATTTATCCATATGTATTGATAAGTTTTGTCACTAAAATTGACAAAGGGGGAGATTGTTAGAGCATTGCTCGGTCGAACTGATAAGTGCATAATTCATATGATTTTAGTGTCCATTCCATACTTGTTTTAGCTATTATTTTTGTATATTTTCGTATTATTACTCTTGTTTTCTCTTTGAAAAAGCGGGGGTCTAACAACACCACCCAATATTTCGCTTAGCAATCTGTATGGAGTAACTCTGAAATACTTTGCTAGAGAATCAACTAGACAGTCAGACTCAATCTATATAAAAATATCTCAAGGAGTTAATATCTCTCTCTTGATTTGATTTTTACTCAAGCTAAAAACACTAGCGAGTCTTTATCAAATACAAGGAATACTTGGACGGTACCAAAGACCAATATCCAAGGATCAATCAGTATCAATCAACAACCAAAGGTTGGATTTCCAATTGATGATCACGAACGCACAACATGTATTATTTCAATTATATAAAATATAATGCGGAAAATAAATAACACAAACACCAGAAATTTTGTTAACGAGGAAACTGCAAATGCAGAAAAAACCCGGGACCTAGTCCATATTGAATACACACTGTATTAAGCCGCTACAGACACTAGCCTACTGCAAACTAACTTCGGACTGGACTATAGTTGAACCCCAATCACTCTCCCACCGATCCAAGGTACAGTTGTACTCCTACGCCTCTGATCCCAGCAGGATACTGCGCACTTTATTCCCTTAGCTGATCTCACCCACAACCAAGAGTTCTTGTAACCCAAAATCACAGACTTGATAATAAACTGATCTGTCTCACAGAGAAAATTCTATAAAAGGATAAATCTGTCTCCCACAGATAAACCCTAGGTTTTGTTCCGTCTTTTGATATGAAATCAAGGTGAACAGGAACTAATTGATAATCCGGTTTTATATTCCCGAAGAACAACCTAGATTAATCAATCACCTCTCTACAATCCTTCCTGACTACACAAGCGGTTTGTCGAGGAATCACAAAAAGTGAGACGAAGATGTTTGTGACTTCTTTATCTTGCCTATCGGAGAACTCTCAAGATCTCAAGCCAATCAATCGATTGTACTCATACGATAGAAGATGAAAGATCAGATCACACAACTACAATAAAGTAGTATCGGTCTGACTTCACAATCCCAATGAAGTTTTTAAGTCGTTAACCTGATTTTAGAGAAGAAAATCAAAGGTTAATGGAGATCGACTCTAGTGGGCGCACTAGTAGCACACAGACGTGTGAGGATTAGTTTTGCACAATGCTAGATGTCTCCTTTATATAGCCTTCAAATCAGGGTTTTTCCTTAGTTACAAAGCAATCCTTATTCACCGTTAGATGAAAACCTGATTTAGATTCAAGCTAATATTTCTCAACCGTTAGATCGAAAGCTTAGCTTGTCACACACACTTGGGTATACGTTTACTGGGTTCGTGAAAACCATGCCCAAACGTGTATGTGTATGTTGGTTCAACATAGTAACACAAAAGGTTAACCATATGAGCATCTCATATTAACCTTGTTCTTCTTCACCATAACTAGTTCAATTGACTCAAATGAACTAGTTAGAGAGTTGTTCAATTGCTATGAGATCTTATGTAACTACACAAGATACGATTGAAACAAAGATGATTCGATTCGATTCGATTGAATCGACTCATGAACATTATAGCCACGGTTTGCATAAAGCATTCCTTAGTAATTTAATGTTTCATGTTCAGAGCACATCCTTAGATCATAACCTCTTAAGTTCACAAACAAGTTCGCTGACTTAAGTTAATCGGTTGAGTTTTCCAAACTTAGCAGAAATTCTCGGAAAGAGAACTTCCGCCAGTTCGCGGACTGGGTTCGCGGACTAAGCACACAAACGAGTTTCGGAAAATCCCAGCAGAAATTCTCGGTCAAGAACTTCCGACAGTTCGCGGACTTGGCAATCCAATTCCACAATCCTCCTGATTTCTCTTTATCAACAAAGTTCGAAAACTTCGGTTCAAGGAATACATGGTTATGTAATCTAAACTCTCATTTCAATCATTGAGACGTTCTCAGAGGACGCTATGTAGCCGTTATTCACATACCGATTGACGTCAGAGAAATTCTCAAAGTGATTGAAACTTTTCATGACTTTTGTCACTAGGTGAAGATAAACTTGATCAAAGCGAAACGCTTTACCAACACACGATTTCGAGATAAAAGATAAGCAATGAATGCTCAGCTCGAAATGTCAAATGTGTATGATCTAGTCTATATAGGATACGAATTTTGTCTCATAAGAAGTAGGAGATAGAAGAGATAGAATTTTGAGTGATAGATAAGTTCAAGTCTCCACATACCTTTTTTTTTTGATGAAGTTCCACGGTTCCTTGTATAGATCTTCGTCGTTGTATGATGAATCGCCATGAAGTCCTTGAGCTAAACTACACTTTTCTATCCTAGTCCGAGACTTAGCTATGTAGGCTAGAAATCAAGACTTACAGTTTTGATCACTAACATTGAAAAACATGCTTGAGATAGCAACGCATGCGAGGTTGCCCGAGCTATGCTCTAACAATCTCCCCCTTTGTCAATTTTAGTGACAAAACTATTAATACATATGGAATACAAAAAACATAAACTTTAGTGGCTCCTATTTCGTAGTCTAATCTTCAACGTTCCTTGAAATCTTTGTCCTTCCAAGTACTCCAATGATCCCAAAGGTTGTAAGTTTAGCACCATCGTTGTTGAAGATCCGTAGCTATAACAATGAGAGAAATCGAGATTCTCGATCATTATTATACAGTGTCATAGTATTATTATATAACATCAAAGTCCAATTGTATCACGACTTTAACAATAATACTATGGTGATATGTATCACTCCCCCTTAGTCAATACTCCATCTCGATCATGGAAACCACTCCCCCTTACACAATGATCCGAAAACCATATGTATTTGTAGTGTGAACTACAATATTTCTCCCCCTTTTTGTCAATAAAATTGGCAAAGGTACAAGAATGGGATCATAATGAAATTTCCACAAGAGACATTTCATGACCAAAAGAAAAATACATACCAACTTAATTTAGATGCAATCTAATAGCCGAAGCTAACACATTCATCAAGGAGTTTTAAGATACAAGATAACCCCTATAAAATTCCACAGCCGCACTCCCCGCAAGATATTACCATTAAGCACAAGTTCAAAAGAACTCTCCCCCATTTGATGTCATTCCCGAGAGAACAACAAGAGCGACCTTAATTTCGAAAGAAAAGAAGGATTTTTTATTGGACACCAAAAACCATAGGAATGATTTTCTATATCCAAAGCTCAACCAAATTAACCACAAGTAAACCCATGATTAATTCAATTGGAATACGCAACTAAATCAAACCACAAAAGTGATCAATTTAATTGAAAGTGCTCAACATAAGTAAACTCACGGAGCTACGACTAAGTCAATCATACGGAGATGACTAACTTAACCGTTCAAATACTCAACATAAGGAAAACCTTACGGAATATATGACTACATTAACCAAAGAACATGATAGTGTAGCCTTTCATATACTCAACACAAGAACTTGTGGAATATATGAAAACTCAACTAGATTAATTACAAGAGAACCTATAATTAATCTAATTGGAATACAAACAACCAAACTAATCACCGAAGTAATCAATTTAATTATTTTGGGCTCAACATAAGAGAACTTATGGAACCCCGACTAAGTTCATCATAGAATATGACAACCTTAACCGTACATGTACTCAACATAAGAAAGAAACTTATGGAGTACTAACTAAATAACCAAACTAGTTGATTAATTTAGTTCTAATGCTCGACATATAGCATCTTATGGAACAACCAACAAAGCCAAGGTAAATCGACTTAGTTGTAAGGTGCTCAACATAAGACACACAATGGAGCCTTCACGGTAAAACATAATAAAATGGATCAATGAAGATCAATATCGTGGATAACATACAAGGATCTATTTTATTTTCCATCATAACGACATAATAGACTTTATCCTTGTCGAACAAAAGATTTTATCCTATTTTCCATCAAATACATGACTGCATAGGCATAACTTTTGTATATGTCAAAAGTCCATTCGTCCTTTCATCAATACGAATACCGATTCATGAACGACCTTACTTTTGACTGAAATATGGGACCTTCAAGTTCACGGACGTAAACAATAGATATCCCATAAAAATATTGCAATATCACAAACCATTAAAATACTGCAATAAACATCATCCTCCAAATATTTTTAGAATTTAATACCAATAAACCTAAAAAGTAACATAAGAATATGAAAACAAAAATAGCCATGTGTAGTCACAATCATCGCTATTCAAAGCACTAGTTATTCTTCCAACCAATCCAAAAAGAAGACATAATAGGCAACAATGCCTTTGAGAAATTCAGCATCATTCCCGAACTCCTTGTTATCAACAGCCATTGGAACATACGGTTCGCGAAGATAGGAGTTTATATCAATGAACTGTCTTGGCTGATTATATCGTACCAGGGCTCTCTGAATTTCTAAGGACTTTGACAAAAAAGCCTTTATTTCACGAATCTCCTTTATTACTTCCTTCAACTCATCAAGAACATCGGAAAACTTCTGAGAGTTAGAAGGCACATCCCTGGGATTTCTTGTATTCCTTCTTTTTCTTATCAGGGACTTAGAAACAGAAGATTTTTCTTTTTCCTTGATTGAAGATTTAACAATCATGTTGACATCCTTTCCATCTGACATGGTGCTTTGAGAATAGTTATAAACAACTGGATTTGATTGATTGAATCACCTAACTCAACAAGCAATCTTATATAGGATGTCAAAAAGGAAAAAAATGTAGGGTTCGAAACCTATTGACAGGTTCGTATACACCCAACTCTAAAACCCTATAAAGAGTAGAATTGTCGATAATAACCCTTTATTTTATTTGATAGACAGAAAATAACAAATCTAAGAAAAGAAGGAAAAACTTTACTGAAGCCTGAATCAGCACTCAATCTTGTCTCTTTTCGATCAGGCACATGAGACAATATTTTCCCAACAACACAATCAAGTTGTGTTGCGATGAACAGCGATTTGTCCATCTTTTTCCTCAAGGGAGGAATCTTCATACTTCTGTCTATCAAAACGATTCGACCATACTTTCTTTTCAAATGGTCTTACTCTATCCCTGGAAACCAACTTCTTAGACGAAGATAATCCTGCATACCTCGGCGGTCTTCTGAGCAAGTTTCAGCTTTCTTGCTAATCGATCTGCTCTTCGTTGAAGTTTGCTGGCGTGCCTTATTTGGTGCTTGTACTTGTAACACCTTGATAGTTCGTGTACCTTCATCGAACAAAATGAGCACGTCAAACTTGGATATTATTCATGCATCTGAGATGTGCAAGCAATTAGACATACAATAGATCCTGAAACATTACTGACAGGGTTTCCAGTTAGAGAATCTTCCAGCTTTATTGGGTTTCCTTCTTATCTGAACCCATTGAGGTTGATATATGTAATGCTACAAGTATCAAAATCGATGTTTTCACCAAGGTTTCCTACACTTGATTTCCTATCTTCATCGGAATCATAAGTTTCAGACATTTCATCAAGTGTTACAGCTAGACCTTTGTTCCCAGTGCATTTTCTACGATTTGGGAATTCGTTAGCAAAATGGCCAAAACCCTTACACTTAAAGCACTGAGGCATGTCCTCGTCATCAGCCTCGTCAGCATCCCTGTTTTCAGGAGGTACGCGACCGTGAGGTTTCTCTGATGACCTAGGTTTGTCTCTTGAAAACCGTTTACTTCTCTTCAACAGATGATCCCTAAACTGTCTTGTGATCAAGGAGACCGACTTTTCAAGGTCTTCATCTGAAAAATCATTCTCAGACTGATCATCCTCAGAGACATGAACACTTTTACCTTTGGAAAGTAATTTAGTGCTTTTTTGTGCTTTAAAGGCAACATCCTTACCGACTTTGGATGTATGCTCATGGTCAAAGATCTTTAGCTTCCCAACAAAGGTGTTTCTGGAAATATTATTGAGGTTATTCCCCTCAACGATGGCATGCTTCTTAGACTCGTATCTAGATGGCAGCGATCTGAGAATTTTCATCACAATGTACTTTTCAGGAATAGTCTTAGCCAATGCAAAAGATGCATTAACAATTTCAGACACTTTGTGATTAAACTCATCAAATGTTTCTTCATCTGCCATACGAAGGTTCTCCCAATCGGAATTAAGGTTTTGAATCCTAGCTTCCTTTTCACTGGATTTTCCTTCAAATACGGTTTTTAAGATATCCCAAGCATCTTTAGACCTAGTGCAATTAGACAAATGGTGTTGAAGACTTGGGGCAATGGCATGTATGACAGCATTTAACCCTTCAGAATTCTGTTTTGCAGCAAGAATCTCGGCAACAATATATTCACCAATATTCTTTGAACAGTTATGTCTCTAGATGCAACAACAGGAGCATCATAACCATTCACCATATATACCCATGATTGAAAATCACGCGATTGAAGAAAAGCTCGCGTAGAAATTTTCCACCATAAGTAATTGAAGTCATCGAAGACTGGTGGTACGTTAATAGAGATAGCACCTATGTCCATAGAGTCAGATCGCTACAAACACAGACTGATGAGGTCTTAAACGTGTTTGCCAGCTCTGATACCAATTGAAAAAGCGGGGGTCTAAGAACACCACCCAATATTTTGCGTAGCAATCTGTATGAACTAACTCCGAAATACTTTGCTAAAGAATCAACTAGACAGTCAGACTCAATCTAGATAAAAGTATCTCAAGGAGTTAATATCTCTCTCTTGATTTGATTTTTACTCAAGATAAAAACAATAGCGAGTCTTTATCAAATACAAGGAATACTTGGACGGTACCAAAGACCAATATCTAAAGATCAATCAATATCAATCAACAACCAAAGGTTGGATTTCCAATTGATGATCACGAACGCACAACGTGTATTATTTCAATTATATAAAATATAATGTGGAAAAGAAATAACACAGACACCAGAAATTTTGTTAACGAGGAAACCGCAAATGCAGAAAAACCCCGGGACCTAGTCCAGATTGAATACACATTGTATTAAGCCGCTACAGACACTAGCCTACTGCAAACTAACTTCGGACTGGACTATAGTTGAACCCCAATCAATCTCCCACCGATCCAAGGTACAATTATACTCTTACGCTTCTGATCCCAGCAGGATACTGCGCACTTGATTCCCTTAGCTGATCTCACCCACAAAAAGAGTTTCTGTAACCCAAAATCACAGACTTGATAATAAACTGATCTGTCTCACACAGAAAAGACTATAAAAGGATAAGTCTGTCTCCTACAGATAAACCCTAGGTTTTGTTACGTCTTTTGATATGAAATCAAGGTGAATAGGAACCAATTGATAATCCAGTTTTATATTCCCGAAGAACAACCTAGATTAATCAATCACCTCTCTACAATCCTTACTGACTACACAGGCGGTTTGTAGAGGAATCACAAACAGTGAGACGAAGATGTTTGTGACTTCTTTATCTTGCCTATCGGAGAACTCTCACGATCTCAAGCCAATCAATTGATTGTACTCGTACGATAGAAGATGCAAGATCAGATCACACAATTACGATAAAGTAGTATCGGTCTGGCTTCACAATCCCAATGAAGTCTTTAAGTTGTTAACCTGAGTTTAGAGAAGAAAATCAAAGGTTAATGGAGATAGACTCTAGCGGGCGCACTATTAGCACACCGACGTGTGGGGATTAGTTTTGCACAATGCTAGATGTCTCCTTTATATAGCCTTTAAATCAGGGTTTTGCCTTAGTTACAAAGCAATCCTTATTCACCGTTAGATGAAAACCTGATTTAGATTCAAGCTAATATTTCTCAACCGTTAGATCGAAAACTTAGCTTGTCATACACAGTTGGGTAGACGTTTACTGGGTTCGTGAAAACCATGCCCAAACGTACACGTGTATGTTGGTTCAACATAGTAACCCAAAAGCTTAACCATTTGAGCATCTCATATTAACCTTGTTCTTCTTCACCATAACTAGTTCAATTGACTCAAATGAACTAGTTAGAGAGCTGTTCAATTGCTATGAGATCTTATGTAACTACACAAGACACAATTGAAACAAAGATGATTCGATTCGATTGAATCGGCTCATGAACATTATAGCCACGGATTGCATAAAGCATTCCTTAGTAATTTAATGTTTCATGTTCAGAGCACATCTTTAGATCATAACCTCTTAAGTTCACAAACAAGTTCGCGGACTTAAGTTAATCGGTTGAGTTTTCCAAACTCAGCAGAAATTCTCGGAAAGAGAACTCCCGCCAGTTTGCGGACTGGGTTTGCGGACTGAGTTCGTGGACTGAGCACACAAACAAGTTTCGGAAAATCCCAGCAGAAATTCTCGGTCGAGAACTTCCTACAGTTCACGGATTGAGTCTGCGGACTGGATTCGCGGACTTGGCAAGCAAATTCCACAATCCTCCTGATTTCTCTTAATCAACAAATTTCGAAAACTTCGGTTCAAGAAATACATGGTTATGTAGTCTAAACTCTCATTTCAATCATTGAGACATTCTCAGAGGACGTTATGCATCCGTTATTCACAAAGCGATTCATGTCAGAGCAATTCATAAAGTGATTGAAACTTTTCATGACTTTCGTCACTAGGTGAAGATAAACTTGATCAAAGAGAAACGCTTTACCAACACACAATTTCGAGATAAAAGATAAGCAATGAATGCTCAGCTCAAAATGTCAAATGTGTATGATCTAGTCTATATAGCATACGACTTTTGTCTCATAAGAAGTAGGAGATAGAAGAGATAGACTTTTGAGTGATAGATAAGTTCAAGTCTCTACATACCTTTTTGTTGATGAAGTTCCACGGTTCCTTGTATAGATCTTCGTCGTTGTATGATGAATCGCCATGAAGTCCTTGAGATCAACTACACTTTTATATCCTAGTCCGAGACTTATCTATGTAGGCTAGAAATCAGGACTTATAGTTTTGATCACTAACATTGACAAACATGCTTGAGATAGCAACGCATGCGAGGTTGACCGAGCTATGCTATAGCACTCTTATTTGCCTCCAATAGGTGAATCATCCAAAAAGGAGATAAAAAGTGCTGAAAAGAGCTAGGAAGAGAAGTATTCCAAGAATTCAAGTTCCCAAGTCCAAGAGAAGTGGAAGAAGTGTGACGAAAAGGAACAAAACGCTCAAAATCAAGACTCAGGCCAAATACCGATATTAACTCATTCAAATTAAGGATTTCTCATCACCATATTGAAGATAATTGAAAGATAAAAAGAATGCAAAAATAATGAGGTCATTCCGAGTTCGTACGAAGAAGTTGTGGCCAAAACGAGTTTTTATTGAATACCGAAGACACTAGGGTACGCATACCCTAGTTCCGAAACTTTCTGCTAGAATTTGAGGTACGCGTACGGGTATGCATACCTATAAAGTAGGAAAACGTGTATAAACTCCTTGGAAGGCCTAAGGGAACGTTTGGGAATGTTATTTCGTTATTTTGGGTCGGGTTCTTGAACCGAACTAAATACGTGAAGACCAAGCAATGTAAACCTATAAAAAGGTGTTAGGTTATGTAAAAGGATATCATATCATTAAATCACGAAATTGTAAGTCTTGGAGAGAAGAAACATCGAAATCTAGGGTTTCAGAACGATTCTCAATCGTAACAATATCTCTAACCTTTTCTCATATGTATATCATGGATGTTTCTACATCCATGAGTAGCTAAACACCCATTGATTGAGGATGAATTCTAAGTTCTAAACAAGATTTGAGTTATTATATTAATCTACTTTCAAGTTCTTCATATGATTATCGATTGTTTATACTATTTGAATATTTATGATTGATTGATAGATTGTCTAGGTGGCCAACTAGATTGATTTGTTGATTTGATCTATTGCTAGTATTGAGTTAGGAGATAAGTAATCTTCGAATAACCTTTACACAAGTAGAGAACACGAGACCTTACAGAGGGATTCTGTGGAGCGATTGTGTGTATAACCAACACTAGAAAGTGGACCTTGAGCTAAGTGTCTAACTATTATGATCAACCTATAAATTCACAAAAGATAAAGCATTCGACCAAATTACACCTTGAGTGAGCTACTACTAGGTGGTTAGGCGAATATAATATGGTATTGGAGAGCTTCCGTACTCATTGATAAAAGGAATTTAGGAAACAACACTGAGCTAGCTGTTATTCCACGGTTGGTGATAATCTATGATTAACGACAAGTAGGAAAGTATAATAACTCATTGACAGTTTATTAACAAAGAAGGATTCCTAGATCATATCTCTCTATATTGATTACAATACAATTTTATTTGCTTTGATTATTACTTTACTCAAAATCTAAACAAAACCCCCCTTTGTGACACTTTGACAACTAAAACTCACTGCTCTTCATGGGAACGATCCTTACTTCTATTATATTAACAGTTAATTGTGTGGAAATAAGATTATTAATTTGTTGAGGCTACGACACCCATCACGAATTCACAAGTGTTGCTATCTCAGTCTTGTTGTCAAATTTAGTTGTCAAAACTATATCTTGATTTCTAGTCTACAATTAGTTAAGTCTCGGATTAAGATAGAAGATGTAGTTGAGAAACGGACATCACGACAATCATCATTGCGTTCTACCGTTTGAAGGCGAAGATCAACCGAAGCTTTTGGAGAACTTATTAAACAAAAGGTAAGTGAAGACTGGACCACCTATATCTAACATATATTCATCTTTCTATCTGTGAGACGATGTCGCATAACTAATTAAACTATTTTAAGCATATCAAGAATTTCGAGTCAAGTTTATCTTGTAATTAGCTCTCGAAATATGAATAAGCTTAATGAACAATTTCATACTCGGTTAAGAACAATTTATTGTTCGCAATCAAAATAATGATTCAAGATTATTATTCAAAAATATCCTGGAACAGTGATATGTGTCATTGATGTTATTTGAGAATGTTTCGAATTGATTTAGAGATAAATATATAACTACAGTAAATTCGGCTATAAGACAGTATACATATCAGTCTCATAAACTGGGAAAACTGTTATAGGTCTGGAGCCGTATGACATGTACTATGTGTTAGATCATTGCTCGGTCGAACTCGCAAACATTGTTCTCTCAAGCTTGTTTGTCAAGTTTAGTTGCCAAAACTATAAGTCTTTATTTCTAGTCTACTTATAGCTAAGTCTCGGATTAGGATAGTAAGTGTAGTTGAGCCTTAGACTCCACGGCGTTCATCGATTGAAGATGAAGAACTACTCAAGGGAACTTGTGGAACTTCATCAACAAAAGGTATGTGGAGACTTGAACTTATCTATCACTCAAAAGTCTATCTACTTTATCTCCTATTTGAGACAAAAGTCTTATTGCTATATAGACATCAATTATACACATTTACTATTTCGAGCTGAGTTTATCTCGCTTATCTATTTCTCGAAATATGTATTGGTAAGCTTTCGCTTTAGCCAAGTTCATCTTTACTCGTGACGAAAGTCATGTTGATTATTTCAATAACTTGAAAATCACATATGTGTAAAATTCCAAAACCGGGAACCCAAAGTATGTGTACCCATACGTGTATTGGCGGTTGTTGGAAATCTGGGTGAGTATGCGTACCCGTACGCGTACTGGCGGAAGTTTCACGTCCATGAATTTCTGCTGGAGTTTGATAGTGAAAAATAAACTCAATCCGGTTACTTAAGTATGCATACCCGTTTGCATACTTAGGTAGGCTACTTTTTGAAATTGGTTTGTTCATGAACTAAAACATTTATATAATAGAATACAATCTTTGTAAACCGTGGCTATAATGTTCATGAATTGATTTGAGTGAATCAAAACCGATTTTGCTTCGATTGTGTCTTGTATACTTCTATGAGATCTAAGCAATTTAACAACTCTATAACTAGTTCATTTGAGTTATTTTAACTAGTTATGGTAAAGATGAATAAGGTTGATATGAAAGTACTCATATGGATAACCATTGGTTAACTATTGTTGAACCGACTAAGTGTACACGTTTAGGTACGGTTACTCAAACCTAAATGAAGTTACATTTCGTTTGTGTATAACAAGCTAAGTTCGATCTAACGGTTGAAAGATATTAGCTTGAATCTAATCAGGTTTTCATCTAAGGGTAAATATTGAATGATTTGTTACCAAGGTAACTTAGATTGCAAACCCTGATTTGAAATCTATATAAAGGAGAACTCTAGCAACTGGGAAACCTAATCCCCACACCTCCCGTGTGATACTAGTTGTATAAGCTAGAGTCGATTCTCCTTTAACCTTAGGTTTTCACGAAACCCTGTAGGTTAACGACTTCATTGGGATTGTGAAGCCATACCCAACTATTTTCTTTGTAGTTGCGTGATCTGATCTTGTTGTTTCTATCGTGATTGAGTACAATCGTAAGAATGTCTTGAGATTTATATCTTCGATAGGAAAGATTGGAAAAGTAGTTACAAACACCTTCATCTCATCGTTTGTGATTCTAAAATATCTTGTATCGTTAATCGATTAAGATTATTTTGAGGTGATTGATAATTCTAGGATGTTCTTCGGGAATATAAGTCTGGGTTATCAATTGGTTGTTGTTCACCTTGATTTATCAGAAGACGGAACAAAAACTCGTAGGTATATCTGTGGGAGACAGATTTATCTATTCAATAGACTTTTCTGTGTGATACAGATTTGTTTATCAAGTCTTCGACTTTGGGTCGTAGCAACTCTTAGTTGTGGGTGAAATCAGCTAAGGGAATCAAGTGCGTAGTATCCTGCTGGGATCAGAGACGTAAGGAGCACGACTGTACCTTGAATCAGTATGAAATTGATTAGGGTTCAACTACATTCCAGACCGAAGTTAGCTTTGTAGTAGGCTAGTGTCTGTAGCGGATTAATACAGTGTGGTGTTCAAATGTGGACTAGGTCCCAGGGGTTTTCTGCATTTGCGGTTTCCTCGTTAACAAAATTCTGGTGTCTGTATTATTTCTTTTCCGCATTATATTTTGTTATATAATTAAAATATTACAGGTTGTGTGTTGAATCGATCAATTGGTAATCCAAACTTTGATTGATTGATCCTTATATCCTTATCACAGGTTGTGTGTTGTAATTGATTGATCCTTGAACATTGGTCTTTGGTACCGTTCAAGTTATTTCTATTATATTCAATCAGGCTTGCAATTTATTATTTGTTTGATTGCGGATTGAATTGAGAGATTGAGATATAACTCTTTGATATACTTTTTATTAAGATTGAGTCTGACTGTCTAGTTGATTCTCTTGAAAGTATATTGGAGTTAGTCCATACAGATTGCTAAGCGAAATATTGGGTGAGGTTGTTAGACCCCCGATTTTCACTGTGTACACGTAACAGAGTAGTTATATGTCAACAAAATACTTTTGGTACGCATACCCGTATCCACACCTTAAAATTTTTATGAACTCATGAACCCGGATCGGCACGCAAACCAGTACGCGTACCAGAAAAGAACTGTTGGTCCCGGAACCGGTTTGGTATTTATACCAGAAAAGTTATGTGGACTCCGGAAGTGTTTTATTGTCTTAAGGTTTCAATACCAGTACATGTACCGTAAAAGTTTTGTGAACTCCGGAACTCGGTCATGTCATAAGGTATACATACCGGTACACATACTTTGACTTAACAGTTCACGAACATGTAATTATTTGTACGTCGTACATCTACTTACCATGTCGATTAAATTCATTTGCACATAAATTATTTCTCCGAGATAATTAGCATTTGAATAATCTCTAAAAACACAGATTTGATCACATAATTGTGACTCGAGTTAAGTCTTAAGTGTTATATGAAAATGCTCAAGCTTATAGTTTAGTTGGCTAGTTTCGACTAACCATTCATGAGCGTGGTCTTGTACACGGTTCGCTTACGGTTCATCCTAACCAGAATGTATACCTTGTTATGTAAATCAGATTCAAAGATTCATCTAATGGTGGATATTGTTTTCTTGGTTCCGAAGCTATCTTAACTTAAACCTAAAGAAATCTATGCTTTGAATGTCTATAAAAGAGGAACCTCAAGCAACTGGGATCTTTGAATCCCGACACTACTTTTATTGGTGTGTCCTAGTTGTAAAACTAAAGTCGTCCTCTTCCTAAAACCCTTCTAGGATTTAGCGATTACAAAGACTTCATAGGGATTCGTGAAGCCAGGTCCAGGCTCGAGTATCCTGATCTTGATTTGATTGCCGAGCTTGCTCCATCAATCAGGATAGATAGAAATCATCAAAGTTCTCATTGTCTCAAACTTTGTTGATTCCACAAGTTTAATACTTGTGAGGTGAATAATAATCTAGGCTGCACTTCGGGTTGCATAAGTCCGTATTTTGAGGTTATCTAAACTTTGTCTATTGCTATCGATTTCCAATCACCTTGATCTACGATCGAAAAGGAAATCACACATATAGGCTTATCTGTGGGAGGAAGATTGGTTTAAAGTCTTCAATTGAGTTGAACCAACTCCTAGTTGGTGCGACGTCATCTAAGAGATTCATTTGCGCGACTGGGATTCAAGAGGCGTAAGGAGCGCGACTGTAACTAAAGTTTTGTGAGGGTTTAATTCGGTCTCAACTACATTCCAGTCCAAAGTTAATTGGTAGTAGGCTAGTGTTTGTAGCAGCTTAATACAATTTGATATTCAATCTGGACTGCGTCTCGGGGGTTTTCTGCATTTGCGGTTTCCTTGTTAAAAAAATTTCCGGTGTCTGTGTTATTTATTTTTCCGCATTATATTGTTTATCTTTATAATTGAATTATCACAGGTTGTGCGTTAATAAATAAAAGTGGATACATCCATCCTTGTTTGTTGGATACGACTTGATTGATTACTTGCGAAATTAATCTTTGGAATCACCCAAGTGCTCTCACACGCAAATCAGGTCCATGGATTTGTCTCTGTAAACTTTCTGATTGTCAGAGAAAGACATATCACTATGAATATCATTCTTTGATTGAGATTCATTAAGTTGAACTCTCGGAATTATATTTAAGTTTGTCTATAAAGGTTGCCTAAGAAAAAGTTGGTGGTGTATTTTGGTATCCCCGCGTTTTCAAGAATCATCTGTTATATTAATTCTACGGTTGATTACGGTCTAAAATATACATTTTATGCTAACATCAATCTTATAGCTTTTCCTAATACAGATTGAGTTGTACGTGTTGAAGACAGAAAAAATACATCAGGAGGATTATTTTATATGGGGAACAATCTTGTAGCTTGGCAAAAAAATAAACAGAACTCACAATCCTTATCTACATGCGAAGCAGAATACAGTACAACAGGTTCGTGTTGTACTCAACTTTTTTGGGTGAAACATTGCTTGCGTACAAAAAATAAAACAAAACAAATTGTGATATGTCGGCATGGTATTATTTATCCAGTGAACGATGAAGGAATGGTGTTAATACATCCACTTGTAAAGTTATCCACGATGTCTATGCATTAATAAATGGTTGCATGTTATATATGCATATACAATAAAATGTATGCACGATGTTATTGCATCCACTAAGAAAATCATGCCTAAAAAACAACAATTTTTGATATCCTCCTTAAACTAAAAAAGGGGATTTTGATAAAATACACCCTGTGGGATTAGCAATTGCAAAAATACATCCGTTTTTTTCTTCATAAATGCTAAAATACACCCAGTTTCGCCTTTCCATCCTGTTTTTTTCAATAAAACAGTTAACCGTCGTCAAGTTTTCAGCTGCCAGTAAATCGGGTCGAGTTGACTGAGCTGACTCGGATATCAAATGTCTGAAATACCCCTGATTATTTAAAATCGGGAATCACTGATTCTTCCCCAAGCGAAGAAAATCCTTCAATTTCACAATTCAGAAACCTAGTTTATTATTAGTTCAGGTTTAAATAAACATACACGAGATGAGTTAAAATGAACCCATTTATAATTGGGATATTTTTAATTTGGGTCCCAAAAAGTGGTCAGAGTGGCGTTTGGGTCCTAGAAACTTTGAAATTAGAGTTTGGGTCCCAGGACCAAAGTTAGACCGTCTTGACAGTTAAAGAATCTGGTTAAATAGGTCAATGCCCAAAATAATATTAGAGTTTAGTTTATTTACTAACTCAACCATTCTTCTTGTGTTAGACACAGGGAACCACAACACCTAAAGTTTTATAGTACAAACAGAGACGACTTTTTTTCCTTTTTCTCCTATGGTTTTGTCTGAAATCGAAAAGAAAAAACAAAAATAGATCGTCAAATTCAAGAGTGACTGTTATCTTTTTAGAAGTTTTTGTAGCTAAAGTTGGTGTTCGTGTTGTCGAATTGCTTGAGGTAAGTAAAAAATCCCTAATTCATACTGTTTAATTTAGGAACTTCGTTTAATACGAGATAAGGTGAGAGGTTGTGTTGATTTTTGGTTTGAATATGAATGATGTAATATAGACCCCTAATGAACTAGCAAAGGGATACATAATTGAATGATGATTTAAGATTTTTATAAGAAATACAGAGAAAGGAATTTATGATTGATGAGGTTTTTCTGAATTGGTCAAAGTGGATTTTCTAAAGTAATCCAAGAGAAGATACAATTGATTTTGATCAGAATGTGAAGGGATATGCAGAAATTGACAGTGAGGAGGATATTTATTTAGTTAAAATATCATTTTCGTCAAACAAAATCACTTTTGTTCACTGATTACGAATTGGGATTGGAGAGATTACGAATTGCCGAATTGGGATTGGGATTGATCTTTGTATTGACAAGCTACTGTAACGGAAAAACTCTAGTTTCTGGTCACGAGTTTGTTTTTTGTAGATGATGCACGATTGGTGTTTGATTAAATGTTGAAACAAGTTTTTCTCAGTGTTTTAAATTGGGGTTTCATGTGATGCTTATGAAGTTTTTGAGTCAATGCTACAGAGAAATTAGATGAGGAAGATGAAGATCAGCGACTCACATCAGTCTTCCCGATAGATTATTCATAACCGTCCACGTGTTATACATAAGAATCTAAACGGTTAAAAAATTACTCACGTACTAACAGTAACTGGTACCGTTAACCAATTATAAACTTATTAAAATTAATTTTAATTTGATAACTGTCAAGACGGGGAACTTTGGTTTTGGGACCCAAACTCTAATTTCAAATTTTCTAGGATCCGAACGCAACTCTGGTCACTTTTTAGGAACCCAAAGTCAAAATATCCCCTTTCAAACTAACAATTACAAATTTGATAAATCATTCTTAAACAATTAGGTTGAAACGTTAACGGAACCCAAGCAATTCAAACCACATAAAACAAATCACCATAACTACCCGAATCATCATCATGTTCAGCTTGGCACCACTATCAACTAGCAATTCAACCAACTCAAAATACGCTTCCAGGAAAATTACCTATCATCTCTTCTTCATCTTCATTACCATAATCAACAGCAACAACAACAAAATCAAGTTGCATGGCCACAAATTT
Source organism: Papaver somniferum (assembly GCF_003573695.1). Taxonomy (NCBI): domain Eukaryota; kingdom Viridiplantae; phylum Streptophyta; class Magnoliopsida; order Ranunculales; family Papaveraceae; genus Papaver; species Papaver somniferum. The sequence goes on along the minus strand of NC_039367.1, from coordinate 81,980,552 downwards.
TAACAAAAATAAGTAGCAGGGCCACAAATTTTAAGAGTACCAGCAACATTGAGCACAAAAAACCAAAGTGAGATGTCTCTGATTCGACAAGATGACGCCAAATGACTCTTTCCATATTGCCAGCAACAAATAACACCACACACAAAAACTTCAACAAATAACACCACACACAAAAACTTGAACTCATAGAGGATATTATACTTTCAGCACTACACAATGATTAACACAAGCCCACTTATTGTTGGGTACCACCGGTGCATCCCGTAAAGCAGTAAACAAACTAGTTAAAAAAAATAGTGAAAGAAAAAGCAGAGAAGATTCAAACCTGAAAACAATTTCACCTTACAGTTAAGTCTCGTAAGAGAAAATTAATTGATTCAATTTTAATCAAAGCCCCAAATTATGATTCAAAACCTCCAATTTCACCATATTAAAACCTCAATTTTTGAAACAAGCTGAATCAAAACCCTAACAAATCAATTCACTTCATATAAGTTGAAATTGACATAAATTATAGCAAACCCATGTTTTAGTATCATACGAGTTGAAATCTAAACATCCAATTATAAGAAAAACCCTAAATTGGTAAGAAAACTTAAATTTCTCTATGAACATCAATTCTAGCAAGATATTTCAGTCAAACATGCATTTTAAATTTTTTACAATACGCTCACTGATATGATTCACTTTAAGACCTCATAGAGCACAAAAAAAAATTGAAGAACAAGAAAGAAAGAAAAAGAAAAAAGACAGACATGACGAAAGAGGGAAGAAATAAAATGGGATCAAATTTCTTCACAAACAATCTTATTCTCCACCCAAGGGCACGCCAGTAATTTTCTTATTCAAAATGAATCGTAGTCGTTGATCAGTTTTAATATACGTACGATCAGATATGGTGGGCCCTAACAGAATTTTGGATGGAGGGTATATTTTAGTAATTATGAAAAAACGAGTGTATTTTACAATTACTAATCCCACAAGGTGTATTTTATCAAAATCCCCATAAAAAAAAATTCTACCTTATTCAAACTCGTAGTACAAATTTCTTCAAAAGTATTTAAAGAGATACAATTTATAAATTCTGACACACAATTTATTAGATTTGTCGTTTAAATATTAAAATATATGTTTTGTTTGCCAATCATGAGAATCTTTAAATAGGAAGGATCCATTGACACTTTTATTCTCACACTATCTCACACGTTGGACGTCATTTGTGTGAATAAAAACCAAACGACAACAAATTTGAATCTAATATTTTGGGGATATGTTCCCCTTACAAAGCTCTACATGAGCGCATTCCGAAATATTAAACCTCACACTTTACCGGTCTTAATTTCAATTACTAAAAATCTGCTAGCTTTTGACGGTTCATTTTCAACTTAGTAGATGGTGTTGTTATACATTTACGAATATGCTCATTTTCGGAAGTAACGTAGAGCTTTGTAATAAGAACATATCCATAAAATATTAGCTTCAAATCCATTACCGTTGGATTTTTATTTACAAAAATGATGCTCAATGTGTGAGATAGTGTTAGAGCATTGCTCGGTCGAACTCACATGCGTTGCTATCTCAAGCATGTTTGCCAATGTTAGTGATCAAAACTATAAGTCTTGATTTCTAGTCTACTATAGCTAAGGTCTCGGACTAGGATAAAAAGTGTAGTTGAGCTCAAGAACTCCATGGCAATCATCATATAAGACGAAGGACTACTCAAGGAACCGGTGGATCTTCATCAACTAAAAGGTATGTGGAGACTTGAACTTATCTATCACTCAAAAGTCTATTTATCTCCTATCTTGAGACAAAAGTCGTTTTGCTATATAGACTTAGATTATACACATTTGCTATTTCGAGCCGAGTTTATCTCACCTATTTATTTCTCGAAATATGTGATGGTAAGCTTTCGCTTTAGTCAAGTTCATCTTTACCTAGTGACGAAAGTCATGACAAGTTTCAATCACTTTGAAAATTGCTTACTTTGACGAAAAATAGTTTGTGAATAACAACTATAGAATATCAACGTCCTCTAAGAATGTTTCAAATGATTGAAATGAGAGTTTAGATAATATAACCATTGGAGGATATAAGCATTATTGTGGAAACACATATATGTATAAGTCCTTATTCCTTGAACCGAAGTTTGCGAACTTTGTTGATCAAGAGAACCGGAATAGTGGCGTGAGCCAAGTCCACGAACTGGCGGAAGTTCTCGACCCGAGAAATTCTGCTGGAGTTTGTGAACTCCGTCCGGGAACTTAAGTCCGCGAACCCGGTCCGCGAACTTGAGTAGGTTATATCTAAAAACGATGTTTGTGAACTTATTCTTATATAAACTAAGGAATGCAAATTGCAAACCGTGGCTATATAGTTCATGAATCGATTCGAGTGAACCAAATCGTTTTTGCTTCAATTGCGTAGTTACATAAGATTTCTTTGAAATTGAACAACTCCCTAACTAGTTCATTTGAGTTACTTGAACTAGTTATGGTGAAGAAGAATATGGTTGATATGAAAGTGATCATATGGCTAACCATTTGGTTGACTATTGTTGAACCAACAAATGTACAAGTTTGGGTACGGTTATACAAGCCTAGAAACGTGCATTTCATTTGTGTGTAACAAGCTAGTTTTCGATCTAACGGTTGAAAGATATTAGCTTGAATCTAATCAGGTTTTCATCTAACGGTGAATATTGAATGCTTTGTTACCAAGCTAACATTGATTGCAAACCCTGATTTGAAAGACTATATAAGGGAGAACTCTAGCAACTGGGAAACCTAATCCCCACACCTTCTGTGTGATACTAGATGTGCTAAGCTAGAGTCGATTCTCCTTTAACCTTTGGTTTCTTCTTCTAAACCAGGTTAACGACTTAAAGACTTCATTGGGATTGTGAAGCCAGGCCGATACTACTTCTCGTAGTTGTATGATCTGATCTTGCTATTTATATCGTACGAGTACAATTGTAATCATTGGCTTGATATTGATATCTCTGATAGGCAACATATAAAAGAAATCACAAACACTTCGTCTCATCGTTTGTGATTCCGCAATATCTTTTTCGCTGCGTCGATTAAGATTATTGTGAGGTGATTGATAATACTAGGTTATTCTTCGGGAATATAAGTCCGGTTTATCAATTGGTTCATATTCACCTTGATTTATCAAAAGACGGAACAAAACTCGTAGGTATATTCGTGGGAGACGGATTTATCTATTACCGTAGACTTTTCTGTGTGATACAGATTTGTTTATTAAAGTCTTCGACTTTGGGTCGTAGCAACTCTTAGTTGTGGGTGATATCAGGTAAAGGAATCAAGTACGTAGCATCCTGTTGGGATCAGAGACATATGAGCATAATTGTACCTTGGATCGGTGTGAGATTGATTGGGGTTCAACTACAGTCCAGACATAAGTTAATTTGGAGTAGGCTAGTGTCTGTGGCGGCTTAATATAGTGTGTGTTCAATTTGGACTAGGTCTCGGGATTTCTCTGCGTTTGCGGTATCCTCGTTAACAAAATTCTGGTGTCTGTGTTATTTCTTTTCCGCATTATATTTTGTTATATAATTGAAATATCACAGGTCGTGCGTTGTTCAATCAATTAGAATATCCGACCTTTTGGTTGTTGATTTAAATTGATTGACACTTGGATATTGGTCTTTGGTACCATCCAAGTTAACTCTCTAGTATTTGATAAAGACTCGCAGATTTCAATTTGCTTGAGTATATATCAAATCGAGAGATAGAGATATAAACTCTTTGATATACTTTTTATCTAGATTGAGTCTGACTGTCTAATTGATTCTCTAGAAAGTATATTGGAGTTTGTCCATACAGATTGCTAAGAAAAATATTGGGTGTGGTTGTTGTACCCCCACTTTTTCAATTGGTGACAGAGCAGGCAAACACGTTCAAGACCTCAAAAGTCTATGTTTTTGGCGATATGACTCTATGGACAGAGTACTATCTCTGATAAACGCGTCACCAGAAATAAGGGCTTTGTCTTGTCTAATTCTATTAAAGAGAAGGTTCTTCAATATCGAATATAAACGAACCTTGTGTTCAAACAAGACAGACAGGCTCCGACATGAGTATTTCCGATTACCCTTCAAAAGAGTGTATCTCTCTAAATGAGCGGGAAACAGCTGAAGAGAGTGTCTTGATTCTAAATCTTGCTAGAATCCAAGCTGATAGATTTAATCGGTTAAAACGCCATGTCGATGTTCTGCTTGGTGTAATAAGGGACTGCAATTTCAAAGAAAATATTGAAGATCACTCTTCATGTATGGTTCTCGAGGCAAGCCTCAAAAAGGATGCTTTGGAAATAGAACATCGCTTGAGTAAACTCTCTATTCAAGGATGCTTTAAGCAGTCTAATATACCAAGTACTTCTGCTACGCCAAAAAACGTTCCATCTCCAGAAGTAAAATCGGAATCCCTTCCTGTCAAAAAGAATGTGTCTGAATTTCCCATAGATCAAGGATGTTCCACATCACATGGAAGGAAGAAATCTCCTAACGAAGTTGTTAAGACTACCTTATCTAATCACTCTTGTGATCAGAAAGTATGCCTCTTCTGCGATGCAAAAAGCTCTGCTAAACAAAAGAGAAACTCTAGGTTGAATAAAACTTCCTTGGTTCAACTTCAACACACCTTAGACTTAATTCTCAAAGGTGTAACTGACATTCGTATGTCTAAACCAGTTGGTTTTCGTACTTATCCTGTGTATGTTACCAGGAAGGTTAGTTCAATGAGTTCCTCAAATGCTCTAAAGCAGAATAGAAGTCTTAACAAGAATCGTCTAAGGAAAGATCAAGTCGTTTCCTCTGGAAACAACATTTCCCTTGATGTGAACGAAATCCCAGGAGAAAAGAAAAAAATTAATGACATGAGAAATAACCTGATGGAGATAATTGAAGGGTATAAAGAAATTGTCGACAGGTTGTCATCCTCCTCAAGTCAAAATTCTTCTGGTAAGAACTCAAACTATGTCTCGTATTTTGATGACAGTAAGTTTTATGATAATTTCTCACATCAAAATGGATCCCTCTCTAGATTCAGAAGGAAAAAGAGACTCGATCATAAACACAATTCTTTTAATGAGCTCAGAGCTCATACTTGTGGTAATTAATCACAAGGGTTAAGAACTTGCTCATAAAAGTATATTGGAGTTTTTCTGTTCAGATTTCCAAACGAAATATTGGGTGGTGTTGTCAGACCCCCGCTTTTTCAATTGGTATCAGAGCAGGCAAACAGGCTAAGACCTCATAAGTCTGTGTTTGTAGCAATCTGATTCTATGGATAGAGGTGCTATCTCTATAAACATATCGCCAGTCTTCAATGGCACGAACTACTTATGGTGGAAAATTGTTATGCGATCTTTTCTTCAAGCACGTGATTTTCAATCATGGGTATATGTTGTTAATGGATATGATGCTCCCGTTGTGGAAGTAGGAGATGTAAACGTTCCCAAACCTATTGAAGAATATAGCCCTGCTGAGATACTTGCTGCAAACAAAATCCCGACGGTTTGAATGCTATTATCCATGTCATTATCCCATATCTTTAGCACCACGTGACTACGTGAAATAAGTCTAAAGATGCTTGGGATATCTTGGAAACTGTATTTGAAGGGAATGCCGCAGAAAAAGAAGCGAGGCTTCAATACCTAGCATCTGACTGGGAAAACCTTCACATGTCTGTCGATGAAACCTTTGATGTGTTTGACCAAAGACTTTCTCAAATAGTTAACGCCTCGTTTGTATTAGGAAGAACTATTCCACAGAAAGATATTGTGTGCAAAATTCTCAGGTCTCTACCATCAAGATACGAGTCTAAGAAACATGCCATTGAAGAAGCGAACGATGTTTCTACACTCTCCAAAAATACTCTTGTTAGAAAGTTAAAGATCTTTGATAATGAACACGCAAGAAAAGAGGTGATTTCTCTTAAAGCTGCAAACAATTCTGAATCCTCTAAGGATAAATCTGGTTCGCCAGATACTAAGGATGTTACTCCACAATAATTTAGAAAATTCTTGAGAGACATGAAAAAGAGTTTTTCTAACAATACAACATCTCCTAAGGATAATGTACAATGCCATAACTGTCGTGGTTTCGGGCATCTTTCTTCAGTATGTCCTAGTTGGAGCCGCAGGCAATCGGTATATGCAGCAGATTTGCCTACTCTTGATGATGGACCTGAATATTATAATCCTCAAGAGCTCATAGGCGAGGTTGCATTAGCTTCTGGAAAAATTCTTTCGGATACTGATTCTGATTCTGACGAAGAAGTGTTCCATGTTGATCCAGTTTCTAATAATCTTCTTAAAGACTGTCATCGGAAACTTTCGGAAGCTGATAGTACCATTTTCAGTGAGAAAGTTAAATATGACAGACTTCGTAGTCGGAATAAATACTTGCAATACCAACTTGATTCTAGTGGTGTAAGATATTATCTCAACGAAATACGAAAGCTTCAAGAAGAAATTGCCGAAGGTCGAGATCGGGAAATTACTCTTCAAGCAAAGCTAGATAACTTGGAAAACATTAAGATGAACTTGTTATTTGATTCGGAACGAGAAGATCTCAAAGTTCAATGTGAATCATTCAAGAATGATCTAGTTATTGTGCTTGAGAAGGTCAAAAGTTTGAAAGACGAAAACTTGAGCTTAAAAGAGAGTTTTTCTAGAAATAGCATCTCAGATAAATTAACCTCGATATTGGGAGCATGTAGAATTCATCATGATACACGAGGATTGGGCTATGAAAGAATAGACGCTCCTAGTATTTGCAAAGAGGTAAAATTTGTCAAAGCTAAATATTCTTCTCAACCAAAACCTTCCACGGTTGACAAAAGTAAAGTATCTCTACCAACTACGGATGGCGAAAAGAAGAAATCCTACCAAGCTCCAAATCAAGCACATACACATTCAGGTAATAGTAAACATAACTTTTTCCATTATACTAAACATTGTTTTTATTGTGAAAAACCAGGTCACTTGCAAAGGAATTGCAGATTTCTTAAACGAGATTAAACCAGATATGATTCTGTTAGGATGACAAGATCTGATGTTCCAAACTGGAGAAAAACTGAGTCTCATAATATCAGTTCTTTCAGTATTCTCCCAAAGAAGTTTCACAATTATATTGGGGAGAAAAAGAAATACGTTGTTCCAAAAGCTGCTCGGAAATGGGTACCAAAGAAGATCAATAAAGCAACGAGTTCTATTAAGAAGGATCTCCTAGACAAGAGTTAGACAAGGGATAACATCTTTAAAAGGTATGGATTATTTATTGAAAGTTTCAAGGAAGTTGTTAAATTCCTAGATTTCATGTTTGATATTGTTTCGAATACTTGTTGTGAGCAAGACCTTGCTCACCTCAACACAACCTGATTGTGTTGAAAGTGCATCCTCACCAAGAAGCCCTACTAAATGCGGTGAGGATTGCAAAAGAATTGGGGCGCACATATTATGTTGGGAAATTTCTGAATATGTGGAAAAATTTATTGTTTCGAGATGAGTTTATCTCGCTTACATATTCCTCAAAGTATGTGTTGGTAAGCTTTTCGCTTCAACCAAGTTTATCTTCACCTAGTGACGAAAGTCATGAAAATTTTCAATTACTTTGAGAATTTCTCTGGCGTGAAACGGTCTGTGAATAACGACTATATAACGTCCTCTGAGAATGTCTCAATGATTGGAATGAGAGTTTAGATTATATAACCATGTATTCCTTAATCCGAATTTTTCGAACTTTGTTGATTGAGAGAAACCGGAGGAATTGGCTTTGCCAAGTCCGCGAATTGACGGAAGTTCTCTTGCCAAGAATTTCTGCTGGGATTTTCCAAAAACTCGTTTGCGTGTTTAGTCCGCGAACTCAGTCCGCGAACCTAGTCCGCGAACTGGCAGAAGTCTCTTTGCCGAGATTTTCTGCTGAGTTTGGAAAACTCTGCTGGTTGCCTTAAGTCCACGTACTTGTTTGTGAGCTTAAGTGGTTATGATCTAAAGATGTGCTCTGAACATGAAACTTAAAATTACCAAGGAATTCTTTATGCAAATTGTGGCTATAAAGTTCATGAGACGATTCAATCGAATCGAATCATCTTTGTTTCAATTGTGTCTTCTGTAGTTACATAAGATCTCATAGCAATTGAACAACTCTCTGACTAGTTCATATGAAGTCAATTGAACTAATCATGGTGAAGAAAAATATGGTTAATATGGAAGTGATCATATGGCTAGATACCACATGTATGAGTCTTAATTACCTAACTTGATTTGTGATTGAAATTATTAAATTTAACAGGTTAGAAGCAATAATCAAAGCCATGGATGTTGGTTTTTATTGTCAAAGAAACTCTTTCATTCTCTTATGGTAACCATTCTTGGTGTAAATCCTTGTGGAAAAGTTTATTCTTCCTTCTAAGCATATCAAGTCTTGTTTATACAAGTTTGTATCTTAAAAAAAATAATCACAGTACTTGATCTTCATGATCACATATTGTGTATTGTTACCATGAGATAGTTCTAAACATTTTAGTAACATGATCTCATGAGAGACTTTCAATGATTGGTTCTTATATCTCCTTGTAGGATTTCTAAGATCCATTATAAATCTTTCTTTCTGGAGTAAGGTCGCTCTTGTTGTTCTTTCGGGAATGACATCAAATGGGGGAGAGTTCTTTTGAACTTGTGCTTAATGGTAATATCTTGCGGGGTGTGCGGCTGTGGAATTTTATAGGGGTTATCTTGTATCTTAAAACTCCTTGATGAATGAATTTAGCTTCGGCTTTATGATTGCATCTAAATTAAGTTGGTATGTATTTTTTTCTTTTAGTCTATGAAACGTCTCTTCTCGGAAATTTCATTAGGATACCGTTCTTATACCTTTGCCAATTTTATTGACAAAAAGGGGGAGAATTAATGTGTAGTTATACTACATATACATATGGTTTTCGGATCATTGTGTAAGGGGGAGTGGTTTCCATGTGAGATTGAGTATTGACTAAGGGGGAGTGATACATATCACCGTAGTATTATTGTCAAAGTTGTGATACAATGAAACTTTGATGTTGTGTAATAATACTATGATGGATCTTAAACAAGTACAGGATGAACACATGAAGAGTTGAAGGACCAAGGAAATCAAGATTGTTGTTTTTACTTTTAACAAGTACAAGCCATATGTAAAATGGTTTTGTCACTAAAATTGACAAAGGGGGAGATTGTTAGAGCATTGCTCGGTTGAACCCACTAACGTTGGTATGTCAAGTTAGTTATCAATTTTAGTTGCCAAAATGCATTCTTGATTTAGAATACTAAAGATAGTTTCGGACTAGATTAGGTCTAAGAAGTTGAATCGAAGCTATCCTTAAAGGATGAAGATTGAAGATTGAAGACTACAAAAAGACATCAACAAGTACTTCATCAAAGGTATGTGATTGATTTCATTTGGATTCTTGTTCTATTCTACCTTTATAATATATCAAGATATATGCTCACTCTATGGAACAATTCCTATGACGGTAAATGTACATTTATGTATATATACTTGAGGTTATTTGGTTCATGACTTTGGTGATAATAACCTTTATCCCTATAAAGGATCTCATGTTATAGTGAATGAGCTTGCGAATCTAATGAGCTTGTGAATCCAATGAGCTTGCGAATCTAATGAGCTTGTGAATCCAATGAGCCAAGAATCACTCAATTCCGAGTTATAACGATAAAGTTATGAGTGATTTAAGTTCATTAGTGGGAAACATTCCATGGGCTTTGGAGTGGTCCGCGAACTTGGGCCCAATACGTGACTAAAAAAGATTTTTGGTCAAGTTGGTGATGTTTCCTTATCTAGGCAAGTTATCTATTGGTCCAAACACTTTTGATTACCATATTAAAGTGTTTCCTGCCTAAGTTAAAATGTGATTTATTCACATAATATAATTTTTGCTAAATAAGTTATTTATTTAATTATTTTGGCAAGAGTTTTAACTTAGGAAAGACTCCCATATTCAGGAGAGTCTTGTAAAAGGAAAATAGATTTGCTTAGATTCCAAGCTATTGTTCATTATAAATAAGGAGTTCGCGAGTTTACACGTTTTTCATCCCTTTGGAAAATTGGCGTAAGCTCTGCAGGTTGTTTTCCACGTCTTCTGTTCTTCGTGAACGAGAGTGAGATAAAAGTCTTTGTATTAGGTATCACAAAGCCAAGTTGGATTTAATCTTCGTGATTGATCGTACAACTTGTAATCTAGGTTTTCACTTCTTGTCTATTATAAGGTTTTCTCTTCTGATATAAAACCATTCAAGAGTTGTTGATCATAAACCCTAGGTTTTGATAGATTTCAGTTTCCGATCGTATACCAATACTTGTTAGTCGAAATCGGAGACTAGAAAGAAAAACTTCTATTGAGGCATCTCGTAAAAATCCTTGAGAAGTTTTAAACAAGATATCTCTAGATTTATTCTAGTTGTTCTTGTTGTAGAATTATTAGAGTTTTCTTAACTTGGAAATTGATCTTTGGAATCACCCAAGTTTACTTACGAAAATCAGGTTCACGGACTCCTTATGTGTACGCATACTGATTGTAAGTTAAAAACCCTAATCTACAGGTTTGTTTTGATATTACTTTTACCTAGTAATTGTTTTTATCAAATTAAACACAAGATTTCACAAAACCTTGATTCACATCTAAAGGGAAATCAAAGCGGTGTTTTGTGCATATAAGATATCGAATCGTGGTGGTGTGTCTTCTAAAGAGAACTTTGGGTTCTGCTAGAAGATTTGTGTGAAGAGTTCCTAAAGAGAATCGGTATTATGCTAGGAGTTCTACAAGTGCTGAAAAAGGTATTACATCTAGTCCGAATAGGTAGTAGGAAATTGGTGTAATAACTTATTGTTCAGTGTGTGTTTATTCTGGACTAGGTGTCAGGGTTTTTCTGCATTTGCGGTTTCCTCGTTAACAAAATTCTGGTTTCTGTGTTATTTCTTTTCCGCATTATATTTTATTTATATAATAGAAATATCACAGGTTGTACGTTAAGATCAATCAGTTCTTGTATCCGGCCTTCGGATTGTTGAGTGAATTGATTGACACTTGAACATTGGTCTTTGGTACCGTTCAAGTTAATTCTCTTATATTCAATCGGGCTCGCAAATCCCTGTTTTCTGATTGCGGATTGAATCAAGAGATAGGGATATAAAACTCTTTGATATACTTTTCATAGATTGAGTCTAACTGTCTAGTTGATTCTCTTGAAAGTATATTGGAGTTTGTCTATTCAGATTGCCAAACGAAATATTGGGTGGTGTTATTAGACCCCCGCTTTTTCATTTGGGTCGTAGAAACTCTTAGTTGTGGGTGAGATCAACTAAGGAAATCAAGTACGTAGCATCCTGCTGGGATCAGAGACGTAGGAGCATAACTGTACCTTGGATCAGTGTGAGATTGATTGGGGTTCAACTACAGTCCAGACCGAAGTTAATTTGGATTAGGCTAGTGTCTGTAGCGGCTTAATACAGTGTGTGTTCAATCTGGACTAGGTCCCGGGGTTTTTCTGCATTTGCGGTTTCCTCGTTAACAAAATTCTGGTATTTGTGTTATTTATTTTCCGCATTATATTTTGTTATATAATTGAAATATCACAGGTTGTGCGTTTTTCAATCAATTAGAATATCCGACCTTTTGGTTGTTGATTTAAATTGATTGACACTTGGATATCGGTCTTTGGTACCATCCAAGTTATCTCTCTAGTATTTGATAAAGACTCGCAGATTTCTATTTGCTTGAGTATATATCAAATCGAGAGATAGAGATATAAACTCTTTGATATAATTTTTATCTAGATTGAGTCTGACTGTCTAGTTGATTCTCTAGAAAGTATATTGGAGTTTGTCCATACAGATTGCTAAGCGAAATATTGGGTGTGGTTGTTGTACCCCCACTTTTTCAGATAGCGTGAGAATAAAAGGGTAAGGAGATCCTTCCTCACCTTTAAAATAGAGAAAATTAGGCGCATGCCCAAAAAAAATAATATTCTTATTGTCATTCCCACAATTAATTTTAGATACCGTGACACCCAAAATTATCCGAAATTATTAAGTATCAATACATAACTCGTTATGCATACTATTTTTTCAGGGGTATAATTGGCAACGCAACTTGGATATAACATATCTAAAAAACCGCGCCTTGGAATTTTACAAATTTTATATCGTTGCGCAACGAGTACAAACAACAATATCAAAATTTTGTTTTTCATGAAAAAATCGGAGGTGATCATCATTTTAAGCAAAATTTCGAAAACTGACTACATAACCATTATGCATCCACCAAAAAAGATACATAACACATTTTGCAGACGCATAACGAATTATGCAACCATTTTCTCGACTGCATAAAAAATTATGCATTTGCATAACAAAGTTATGCATCTATAATAAGTTATGTAACCATTGTTTGATTTTAGTGCGTACATAAAAAATTGATGCATAATGCAGTATGCATCCATATTTTCGGATGCATAACAGGTTATGCATCCATTTTCACGACTACATAACATGTTATGTAGATATTATTGTAGGTGCATAACAAGTTATGCAACCTTATTTTTTGTTGGTTTCAATACTAAGAAAAAATTAGCTGCATAACGTGTTATGCAACCGTTTTTTGGATTGCATAACAAGTTATGCAAAAAAACAAAAAAAAAACAAAAAAAAAAACTGCAGAACGTGTTATGCAACCAATTTCGAGAATGCTTAACAAGTTATGCAACAAGTTTTGTAGATGCATAACCTGTTATGCATCACTATTCACACCTCCATTTTCTTTTAAATGCATGTCACACACACACCAAACCCATCTGCACTTCCATCTCCTTTGCCTTGCCACTGCAACATCCTTTTAGCTCTAATCAGCTGTTGTAAATAACTCCACCTATAGATGCATCCATTTGTAGTAGATCAGCTCAATCCCTGCAGCTGCATCTCCCTGTATTCTTCTGTTGCAGCTTTACCAGCACTAACTCAATCTCTTCCATCTTCTATTCTATTGCAGCTACCACTGCAACAACCATTCTGCAGCCAACCATTCACCACTGCCATCTCCTGTATTACCACCACAGCCACGGGTAACTCAATACCTCACTTGCATCATCTTCACATTCAAACTAATTGCAAAATCATCAGATAGATCAATTGCACCCTCCTGAACCAGCAATTCCATCACCTGCTTACTAATTCAGCCCTGCAACATCAACACATAGATCTACCCAGTACCCATCATCTTCTCAATGGTAACAACTACAGCTACGCCACTAGCTACAATTATTTGTTGCTTCAACTGCACTACCCCACTGCATTTCATACAACATCACCATCTCTTCTGTCTTCTTCTCCATCTCGACTGCAACTTCTTGTTGCTGCAAACAACCACAAACCCATCTCAATTAAACCCATACAAGGACCAGCTCAAACTTGTCACCAATCACATCTTCTCTTAACTAGTTTTGTACGTACCCTGGCTTCATTTCAGTTCTCGGTATCAGCTTCATTCCAACTTCACTTTGGCTTCAGGCACCAACACAAATCACAACATCAAAACCCTCTGTTACAGTTAACTAAATCCCAATAATAGCATTAATCTGCACCACCAGACATCATCCATCCTGCATCACTGCATCAATTCCGTCTCAGTTCCAATTCAACTGTTCTCAGCACCGCTGAGTCTCTTCGTTAAACCACCAGCAGTTCTAACTCCCTGTAATGAGCTCAAGCCATCTGATCAACAAACTATCACCAGCTTCTCTCAAACACCAGCAATGCTCCATCTCAGAAACATCAAACCACCTGCATTCCATACAACAAGACTTCAATTGATCCATCCATCCTAACATTCATCTAAGCTAATTCTATAGCTTCAGTCTCTTCTAAAAACAAAACTAACACCCATGGAAAACAACTTCATCTCAAACTCAGCTCTTGTTCATACCAATAACAAATCACCAGAGTCACAGTAGCAACAGATTCCACTGAAACCCATCAACTCTTCATTGTCCTCTATCTTCAATTCCAACTCGAATCTGTGTTTTCATAACCACCATCTTCCATCATCTCAAACCCTAGTTTATGTAACAACCCATGAACATCATCACCATAACTTCGATGAAAATTCAAATTCGATTCAACAGCAGCATCATTAGGTCTTCAGTTCAACAGATCCCATTTATAATTTCTTCTTCGATTCTTCCATCAATTCATCACAAAATCAGAATCAACTTGAGTGGCAACCAATACCCACTCTTCTTGATCGACCACAACTCTTTAATTATCAACAACAACATAAATAAAATTACTGTGAGTGATGACAACAGAATCGAAGTAAACAAAACATCACCAGGTTTCCCTTTTCGCCGCTCTCTGTCTTACAAATCATTCAGAATCAATCAGTAATCATAAAAACGAATTGAAGAAGTAGTTTTTCCTTTAGAAAAGAGAAAAACATAATTTTATAAATTATGGGTTCTAGAATAATTTTCTCTGCGGAAATGAGGCGCATGAAGTTTTGCGCCCGTGGATTTCACATGGAGAAAAGCGTAAAATTAGATGTGGCTGTAGTTTTCACTTTAAAATATGGGCTTATGAATGAGATTTTCCATACGGGTGGGCTTAATAGTGTTAGCAACTCTCACTATCTACAAATCTCCAAAGGAATCTATAGGTCCAATACAAGTGTACGGCTATATGCTTAAGCCCAATAGTAAAAATAGTTCCGAACGCGCGTGTGACTTAACTATCCGATTCTTACGTGATACCCATACATATCATGAGGGGATGTCTTCATGATCCCTCCAAGTTAAGGGTCCGACCCTAATGAAGGGAAACTCTCCTCAATTTTCATATATTTCTAATCTATACCTTACTATGCTTGAATGTGTGCTATAAATAACAACAAATGCACTTTAAAAAAAAATCAAAAATATATGAATAAATCTTTAACGTATCAAAACTAGTCATAAAAACCAAGGTGATCAAACTTGTGGTACAAAAAACCCACTCAAATGTTCGATCCATTAAAACTCCATCGTAAACAAAATTGATACAAAAACCCCAAATTTTTAAAAATTGATAAAAAAACTCCAAATTTAAATGTTGGTTTCATTAAATTTTATTTTGGTTTCATCATAAAATTTGATGAAACCAACATTTAAATTTAGAGTTTTTGTGTTAATTTTGTTTTGATGGGCTTTCTGTGTTACTTTTATTTTGATGGGTTTTTTGTATATGGATGGTGACACTTCTGGGGTTATAACTCGCGGACCGGTATATATATATATATGTACATAATGAAATCTTACTCGTGCATGGTTTTTACTTTGTAATGGTAATGTCGTTTATTTGGGTGTAAATGCGATGCCAATGGAATGGAACCTTCTTCGCATCGTCCGGGAAGTCTAATGGTTAAGAATGGATTGGTAAATTCTTAAAGTTTTTATATATTAAAATAGCAAGCCTAAAACTTTTCGTGTGGGGATAAGAAACAAAGGAAAAGCAGTGGAAGTGTCTATTTTGTGTAAAAGAAGTAATGTAAGATGTTTGTTGGCAAACATTAAATATCATCTTGCTATATGTACATTCTGATTTTCTAATGCTCTTTCCAAGCATATTTGCAAAAAGTGATACATGGATATACCAAATGGGGTTTATAGATTTATTACTCTCTCCGTCCCACTATTAAGTGACCTAGTTCAAGTCTGCACAATTTTTAAGGCAAGCAAGGGAAAAAATAATTTTAAGCACTTTTTACAATTATACCCTTATGGATAATAAATAATGAAATTTTGAAATGATTTGTCTCTCAAATTACACCACGGATGTTCTCAAACGTTGTACCATTTAAAAACATTTTAAAACACCTATGTAACGAATATAAACATGACTATCAAATTATGCATATTTTTTATATTTCTTATAATCAATTAAAAGGATAATTTTTAGAAATATCATTTTGTTTAGTGATATAAGTCATTAAACTTAATGATGAGACAAAATTTAAAAATAATTAGGTCACTTATTAGTGGGACGGAAGGTGTATGATATTTAAGAGGAAGATTCCTTGTATTTGAACAACCAAGATTTTTAGATACTCCACTTTGGATTTATAGACATGGCAAAAGATTATTTAAATGAAACTATTTATTAGGCATGTTCATAAGAGATTACATTCCAAGTCCATGGATTCGCAAGCTGTTTGAGACTAAAAACAAAATTCCTAGAGGCTCTGCTTCACTATTTAAACTAAAGAAATTATCTCAAATTCTACTCTTCCATGTCCAAACTTAGTTAAAAATGTTCTTGAAATTGTCAACCTATTTTTGTTGACAATATCCCAATAAGTTATTTTCCAGTAAACACAACTTTTTATTTAAAACATAAAATATAGTAAACCGGATGCTACTTGGTAAAACACAGAAAATAACAACAGCCTCAAATAATAACCCCCGTGGTGGTATGCATGGTAATACAATGAATGCACTTAACTAGCAAACTTAGATTTTCTTCTTTTAATTTTACTTCTAAAAAGGGAAAATAGGAGACTTGAATGATTTTAATTTAATAATTACATACAATGAATTCGGAGATAATCATCAAAATTTATAACTGTAATAAAAGAACCAGATCACATGGTTTAGAAAATACAGTAATACAACAGGGTATGATTAAAACCTTAACACAAAGGAAAGATCAGAAATCTTTCAAAATATAGACAAAATTCATTCCCTCTCAGTTGTAGACAAAATAAGTAAAAAAAAAAAAAATGAAAGATAAAATAAGTAAAGAAATGAGAATGATATAAATAAGTAGAAGAACAGAGTGAAAACAGAGTAAATCCAATAGAAAAAGTGCTCTCACTTTCACAATTTTGGATGATCCCATGCATTTCTCCCGTGGAATCTCTCTTTGGAATTTGCTTCCTTAGTTTCTCTCTCCCTCTCCCTCTAACTCTCTTTCTCATCTTTCCCACTCTATAAATTCTCCCAAAAGTTTCTAAGTACAACCATCATCACTTCAAAAATGGCTTCTTCTCTGCCTACTACCCAACTAGTGTTGACGTTTGATCCCAGGAAAATATTACGGCCATCTCTATTCTGTTCCTTCCCATTTTCTTCCAGTAAGTTTTGATGATAAAGAAAATGGCTTCTTTTCACTAAAAGACTAACATTAGTCTCTATTATATTCGTTTTACTTATTAGAATTCTTAATCTTGAATGGGTTTCAAGAAAGATTCTTAAGATTATCTGTTTGGGACTTATAAGACTTGTTTACTCAGGTTTTGTTCGTTTCAGATGATAAATTTATTCACTCGTTTCAATGTGAAGTTAAAGTTTCAATTCATATTATATTTTTTCATTTTTGAATTCAAATACTTGAGGTATGTATATTTAACAATTAACAAAAGGGTATGAACATTTTTCGATAGGTGCTCGTTCCATCGGTGGTGGTGTCCGAAATAACCGAGACAAAATCCCTCTTCTGTGTTCTACTTACAACGCAATATCCAAACATCAGACTCGAGGAGGTACGTAATAATGCTTGCGGAAAATAGTTAATTAAATTACTAAAAATAAAGACATGAAATTAAAAAAAAATCAAAGAATTTGTGTTCTTATGATGATGTATGTGCATTGCTCTGGATTCAGTACAATTTATAAAGTGGGAAGATATTACACAACAAGATGGAAACGAACAAAGGTTATCTGTTAAGGTATACTTTCATTCAATCTATAGTTATATTTTTTTTTTCCCCTTGTATTTAAAACTAACAAATACTAGATTTTTTCTGTAAAGATTTCAAACCCGAAAAATGTGGTTAAGGAACAGGTGGAAATGATTAAATCAAGGTTAAGTGGGATGAATGATGGAGAAATAAGTATATCAGCTTATGATACTGCATGGGTTGCACTAGTTGAAGATATAAATGGAGGTGGCTCACCTCAATTCCCTTCGAGCCTTCGATGGATCGTGGAAAATCAGCTCTCTGACGGTTCTTGGGGTGATCAACATATTTTTTCTGCTCACGATCGAATCATCAATACTTTGGCCTGTGTTATTGCATTGAAAGCTTGGAATACATGCCCTTCTATGCGCGAAAAAGGTATGAAAAGAAGTACACCTATTCCACTTAATATATAATCAAGAAACGCGAAAAAAAAGCCACATTTTTGCTTCGGTCATTTATAACGATAACAGTAGATGACACTTATAAGTTCGATGTGATGTTGTGTACACATATATCTCACTATCAGACACGTGTATATAAAGAGGTACGTGGAAAGCATGCAGGCCAAAAACATCAAAACATGATGGGTCACGAAACATCAAATAAACCCCGAGGAGTTACTTTATCTCATCCCCAAAAGAGAAGCCAAGATCAACGGTGGAGAGAAAGTTAGCTGACACGGACTGACAGGGGCAGAAGACACTTGTCTGACACGAGCAGACCCCTCAACTACCCACATTAAACACTCCGAGCAGTGTACGTGTCGACCAACCTGTGGAACGAGCGAGGATGCCTCTGCGGGATCAAGGGGGAAACGCAGACCTCCGCGCGATGGACGCAAGGACACAAGAAGATAAGGTTCCAACGGTCTTCAGAGATGGGTCCCACGTTCTAACCTTATAAATACCCAATCTCCACCAAGAGGAAGGGGGATCGAAAAACATCAGGAAGGAGAGAGAGAGAGAGAAATAGCAAAGGTAAGTTAATCCCTGAGAGGAGAGAAAAATGTAAACCCCAAAAATCATTCAACTATTCGTGTAACCGTGAAGAACATAGTAGAACAACAAATCCCGTGGATGTAGGCCTTAGTGCTGAACCACGTAAACCTTGGTCTTATTTACATTTCAGCACTTTACATTCATTTAGCTCTGCACGTGTTTGCTTATATGTTTTGTTTTCCTTAATACTTATATCCCATGCACAAACGCCACGTCTGGAGTGGTTGGAGGAGGCCATGATAACCCGAAGGTTTTGAGCCAATGAATCAACACCAGGGTACCATCATCATAATCTCCTTAGATGTAAAGATTGATTGTGAGCGTTCGGACACGCACGTGGTTCGTGTGCTCACAGATGTGTTATTGACTTCTTGCATCAAAATTTGTCTGTATCGTGTATATGTATAGAGGACTATTGTTCATCCAGCAAAATATGTGTAAACTGGACGATGCAAATACGGTCCATATGCCAATAGGTTTCGAAGTTGTATTCCCATCTCTTATCGAAATTGCTCGAAGTTTAGACATAGATTTTCCTGATGAAGATTCCCCTGCCTTGAAAGATATATACGCTAAGAGGAATCTAAAGCTAACAAGGTAGGAGGTTTGCCCCCTTTTTTTTCTAGCTACTTTCCCCAAGTTATATATGTGAAGAGGAATCTAAATCTAAATCATTTATGGATGTGTCCAATTCTAACTGAAATATATATATATATATATATAATGTGACAGGGTCATAACAAGATGGAAATAAATGGAGAAGCTAAGGTAGCTAAAGAAATGGTGTCAATAGAATCAGGAATGCAAGAACTGGTGAAATGTGTCCATCAAAGATTTGACGGGATCGACTCCGAGATTAAGCAAGTATTCCTTATGGTCGTGAAGAGCTACTATTATATTGCGTATTGTTCACCGGCAACTATAGATCATCATATAGCCAAGGTTATCTTTGAGAGAGTCGCATAATTATAATGACCATTTTTCTTTTCTCCCCCCCACCCACCCACCCCCACCAATGTATATGTTAGCATGTTTCGGGAAAACTAGTATTTGGGTTAATACCTTCGTTTAATATAAAGTAAGCTAAAGTAGTAAGTTCATCGGGACATATTTCTACAAACTTTGAGGTTTATGGAGGACTATATATATACTAGTTAAATATGGCAGACAAAATTTAACGAACACTAAATCATGTTTGATCTTTCTAGGATTATTCTCGTAGAAAATCTTGCTAGGATTACTAAACTTACATTAATTCAATAAGGTTAAACTCTGATAACTTCACCAAATCCACATCTCAATATTTAGTCCCCCAATTGAGCTACAAATTAGAAATGGTAAGAAACAATCGTTATCTGTCATCTCTTTTTTCTTTTTCCATGTTATTTTGGTATTTGAAGAGAAATCCGAATCTTAATGATGTTGGGTGCAATAATCAAAAACAAAGAAAAATCAAATAAGCAAAAGTTATTGATACTTAGCTCCTTTATAATGGAAGTGATTGTTTTGACGAAACGAACAAGCTCCCCGTATCTCCGCAACAGCAACAAGGCAAAACTTTGGAAAACAGAGTGAGTCACGTGTTCAACACGTTGTCCTTAAGACATTAGCGCCCGGCTACACTCAAGAGTGATGCTATAGCCCTCACAGGACGGATATCTCCAGGATAAAACACCCTAATACACCTACTACTAGCATATGTAGTAGATGCTCAACTTGAGCTTGGCAACTCCGAAAAAACCGTTAAGGAAAATCGCGAATGCTTAAAAACCGCTATAAAATATTTTCCCTTAGGGGTCCCTCTAAAATATAGAGCAACCCCTTTCCCATAGATTTTACAAAAGTAGTGAATTTCTTTATATAATTGACAAATACAACTTAAGAAGAAAAACTCCCCGATGTGGGACTAAAAGTTTATATAGTTTCTTAAAACTACTAAAAATTGGAAACTCCACGATGTGGGACTAAAAAGTTTCATTCACAAAATAAAACAATAAATTATAATTTTTTATTAAAACTTTAAAAAATTATTTTTTTATTAATCGTTTTCCAACAATCCCCCACATGAATGAAAACTCAATAAAACATGAAAACACAGATAGATCTTGGTAAATAAACATCCCAACCTCACGATCCAAACAGACTGATCGTGCAAGTGTTGAAATCATACTAGTCATTTCTACGTCCTCTCCCTCACACAAAAGTGTGTTGACCCCAGGGTCATACTATGGATTGCATAAATCATAATAGTATTGAGAGCTTTCATCTTTAATTCTCACATGGTGAGACTATAGGTATCTTTCACCAAAGTGAAAAAGCATGAACTAGTGAACCCTTAGTGACCTTTAGGTCCTAAGTTCCAGTAATACCAAAACCATCAAAATGAAAATCACATAAAAAACGCAGGAAATACCATTTTAGGCAGAGGTGTCCATGAGGTCTTGAACCTTTGCTTAGTGAGATATTACCAGAATTACTTGCTAGAGACAGTGAACTATGTCTTGAACTGCTAGCATTTGATGTAATTCGTGATAACAACCACGGGTGATATCTCCAAGATTGCTGCCAAGCTCGTGCCGTTTTGTCCGTTTTGGCCCTGGACGTATCCTGTTTCTCAGAATGCTCTAGAGAATCAGCTCATATTCTCACAGGAAGCGACCCACTTCCTCATTCAGATAGGTGAGTTTCCATAAAGAGTGTTACTGCTACACCCCACTTCAATCTTAAATTGAAACTATAGAACTCATTAAGACTTATTAAAAAGTCATCCTCCACATGCAGTCACACTATCACGTCTACACCATAGGGAAGGGACAGAGAATGAAAATCTCTGATAGTGTTTACCTTTACCCACCACAAATTAGTTGTCTCATTCGAAACCTTGATCATGGGATCTCCAGTCAGCAAGGTTGAGTATCCTTCATGGCAAGTTTAATATATGAGCTTAAGCCCCAACCCCCTCGATGCATTTTTAACTATCTCTTTGTACAAACCTTTCGTCAAAGATTGCGCGATATTCTCCTTGGACTTTATCCAATCAATGGAAATAACGCCGATTGAGATTAGTTATTTCTTAGCTTTAACTATTATAGCTTGGCTAACACAATGTATAGATATAGCTGGCACAGGCCTATGCCAAAGAGGAATGTCTTCTAAAAATCATCTTAGGCACTCGGCCCCCTCTCATGCTTTATCTAACGCAATACTCTCAGATTCCATAATGAATTGAGCGATATGTTTGTTTGGAAATCTTCCAACAACAAACCCACATGTTAGAGTGAAACCATATCCACTCGTAGACTTAGACTCCTCTGAGTCAACTATCCAGTTTGCATCATAAAGTCCCAAGGACAACAAGATACCTTTCATAAATCAAAAGAGTATTTTAGGTACCATAATACTCTACTCAGTGCATCTGAATTCTCTTGCTCTGGACTACAATTATATCCACTTAACTTACTCACAATATAGGCAATGTCTGGACTCTTACAGTTCATTAAATTCATCAGACATCCTATAACTTTTGAGTATTCAAGTTAAGATACTCCACTACCCTTATTTTTCTTGAGACTACAAGAATAATCGTACGAAGTACAAGCAGGTTTACAATCAGACTGATTGTATCTCTTAAGCACAACTCAACATAATGAGAACGACTAAGACTTATAAATGTTTGATTATCTTCTAATCCTCATCCCTAAGATTACATCAAAAGGGCCCAAGTCTTTCAAGTCAATGTTCTCATTCAGTGCATGTTTTTAGTGGAATTGATCACATCTATGTTTGTATCAAGCATATCATCAACATACAAGCATACAATTACACAGACATCCTTAACAAGTTACTTGTAGACATACTTGTCAGATTCATTAATTTAAATCCACTATCCATTATCACATGATTAAATTTTTCATGTCATGTTTACGTGCTTTGAAAACCATATAAAGATTTTTCAAAATTACAAACTTTGTATTCACAACCTTTCACTACAAAGTCTTCAGGTTGATCTATGTAAATTTCTTTACCTAATTCACGGTTTTAGAAAAAGTTGTCTTAACATCCATCTGATGTATCTCTACGTTCTTTATGGCAGCAATAACAATTAGTATCTCAACGGAAGTAATTTCCGTCACAATTGAATTAGAATCAAGGAAATCTACACCTTCTTTTAGTTTATAGCCTTTAGCTACCAACTTAGCTTAATATTTTTCCACAGTTTCATCTACCTATCGTTTCCTCTTAAAGACTCATTTACATCTCATGGTCTTACAACCTGGAGGTAAACTAGCAAGCTCCCAAGTCTGGTTCCAACGGACTGAGTCCATTTCACTAAATAAAGCTTCTTACCAGAATGGGGTTTCAGTAGATATCAAGGCTTATTTACAAGTCTGTGGCTCAGACTAAGCTAGGCATGTTATGAAGTCGGTTTCATAAGAAGTCTCAAGTCTAATTATTTTACTTCTCTTAGGCTCAACATCAACTTCATCTTCCTTTAAAATAAGTTCTGACTATTTGAAGATAAATCTAGGGGATCAACAACACATCTCTAATGAGGTACAGGTTTAGAATAAACATGTTCAAAGAACTCAGCATCCCTAGATTTCGTAATAATATTCACACCAATGTCAGAAAAAATCAGAACACACAACCAAAAATCTATTTGTAGAAGTATACTCAATATACCCTATACGAAAACACAATCAACATTTTTGGTTTCAATCTAGTTCTTTAGGAAGAGAATTACAATCTTAGTCAAACGCCCCCACACTTTGACACATTCATAAGAAGGTCATCTACCGTTCCATAAACCATATGGAGTTTCATCTGATTCTTAAAAGGGTACTTTATTCAGGATATACTAGTTAAGAGGACTGCCTCCCCCCACAAGGCCGCAGGTAATCCTGAACTAATCAACATGGAAATTATCATCTCCTTAAGGATACGGTTGTTATGTTCAAGGCTTCTAATTGGTTTCCAACTTCAAGTTTATACATCTTAAGGCTTCTAAGGCGTCATCCTTATCCTAAGCAAGTATACAAGATAGTACCTCGTACAATCATCTACGGAAGTTATAACCATCTTTTACCACAGTGTTTTGGGTTGAACTCATGTCAACTAGGCCTAACTGAATTAATTCTAAAGGCTTAGAATTACTCTGAACATTTGTGCTAAAAGATTTTATAGCATATTTTGATTCTTCACAGATTTCACTTTTGTGTTCAAAATCCAAACTAAATTTGGGTACGAAGCCTATGCTAGCCAGTTAAGCATTGACTTATAAGTTTACGGTTCCAAGTCTACCACGTAAAACAATCAATCACACAAAGATATCACAAGAATCAACTACGTTCACTCATCAGTTTTTCCGTTAAGCTTATATAGACCCAAAGTCCTATAACTCTTGCTTAAAAAATCACTGCCTAGTTACAACAAGTTTTCCAGATTCAATTAAGATCTTAAATATTTTTCCATCTACAACAGAACAAGATACAAGATTTTCGCATATGTTCGGAACATAAAAACTTCATTCAATGTGAGAACATTACAGATATGAGCTTCTGCTCGACCTTTTCCTTTTATGCAACCTCTATTGCATATGAGTTACTCAATAGAGAGTTCTCGACATCCCCTATCCTATGATAGGAGGTGAACAGGTCTCTGTTTCAACAAACATTCTTGGTGGCTCCAGAGTCCACCTACTGGTCTCTCACATTGGTTATTAAAATAACTTCCGACATCATGCCACCAAACTCGTTCTAGTTGTTTCAACTAAATTAGCATTAACTTTCTACTTATTAAGGTTTTTATGTTGTACAATTTACTGCCGCGTGGCCAGAAATTTTACAAACATAACACTCACCCTTAACTAAAGTAATTCCGGATTCAGGTTTACGAAATATACCTTTATCATGAAGACCATGCTTAGAGTTGCGTTCGATGTTCTCAATTGCCATCTTTGGAAGATTTGTTTCCAACCACATGCGGCTATTAGCCATGTCCCTCGGAGATGACACCTTTATTCACAAATCACAATTCCAAATCAGAAAGTAAAATATGAGTTTTGAAGATAAACATCTATATATACAAACTTCGTTTGAATCAGCGTTTCAAAAAACTCATGGTTACCCCACAAAAATTAATTTAGTTAACAACAATTTTCTGCTCGTCAGAATTTTTCAGAAACGTTTTTATGTTTGTAAAATATCAAAAAAAATACTTTTACAACTCCAAAAATTCTGAAATTTTAGGCGGGTAACTATCAGGATGTCTACTACGTTGTGTCAAAAGGGTTCATCGAAATTACTTCTAGATTAAAAGATAAAATTGAAACTCTACAGCTGACCAGAAATTCGTTTTTGTTTTTCACTCCACAATTAACATCCATGATTCACAAACCAATCAATCGTTTTCGATTATTACAAATATTAATGTCTTAAGATTGTTGGGTGCAATAATCAAAAACAAAGAAAAATCAAATAAGCAAAAGTTATTGATACTTAGCTCCTTTATAATGGAAGTGATTGTTTTGACGAAACGAACAAGCTCCCCGTATCTCCGCAACAGCAACAAGGCAAAACTTTGGAAAACAGAGTGAGTCACGTGTTCAACACGTTGTCCTTAAGACATTAGCGCCCGGCTACACTCAAGAGTGATGCTATAGCCCTCACAGGACGGATATCTCCAGGATAAAACACCCTAATACACCTACTACTAGCATATGTAGTAGATGCTCAACTTGAGCTTGGCAACTCCGAAAAAACCGTTAAGGAAAATCGCGAATGCTTAAAAAAACGCTATAAAATATTTTCCCTTAGGGGTCCCTCTAAAATATAGAGCAACCCCTTTCCCATAGATTTTACAAAAGGAGTGAATTTCTTTATATAATGGAATAAAACAATTTAAGAAGAAAAACTCCCCGATGTGGGACTAAAAGGTTTATATAGTTTCTTAAAACTACTAAATATTGGAAACTCCACGATGTGGGACTAAAAAGTTTCATTCACAAAATAAAACAATAAATTATAATTTTTTATTAAAACTTTAAAAAAAATTTTTTTTTTTTATTAATCGTTTTCCAACAAATGATGCATAATCAATGGTCACCATCCTTAGTACGAAAAGTCCTTATCTCTTCCAAGAAAAAGAAAGCAGACTTTATACATTTTACTCCTGATTAACATTGAAATACACATATGAATAGTGAGACTTATAAGTGAGTGAGAAACAGATGATGGGTGGCAGTGACATTATAATGAAATGAAGTGTTGTTGTGCATGGGAATGTGGGGTTTGAGAATGTGAGGACTGAACTGAACTGAACATGGAGCGGAGTGGAAAGCTCAGTAGGATGACTTTTTATCTTTGCATACAAATCATTAGTGACATACAACCAAAAGAGTGATAGATATATAACTTCGAAAACACAGAGAAAGGGAGTCTTATTAAGAAATGATTATCGATAAGGAGAATACAGGATTGAAAAGAACCCACTTCTTATCTTTATCGTTCAGTCGTTCTGCAGTTATTGCGGCTGGATGTTGCTGTATAAGTTATGGTTTTTCTACTTGCTGGTTCGTGTTTATCTTCGTTTGAATCGAACCCCTTGAAGGCTACGTTAACCCGTACTGATAAGTTCAATCAATGTTATACAAGTGGCCAACAGCTAGTTTAGGTGATACGATATTTCTTTTTCATAGTGGATCCAATTGTCCTTGATTCTTCAAATTAAAATCAACAAAAAGATTTGTTCAATAGTTAAATAGTAAAAAGAATAGTCCCATTGAGAAAAAAGTTCAATATGTATAATACCATTTCAGGGTCCAATTCCGATCTCTTAGAGCCTGTTTGGTATAATTTTCAAAAGCAGTTTCCTGTTTTTAAAAACAGAGAAAACAAAAAACAGAAAAAAACACGTTTGGTAGAGACATTTTTGGAAAAATGTTTTCTATTTGTTTTCTGTTTTTGGAGACAAAAAAATGAAAACAACAAATTATTATTTTATGTGTTTTATGAGTATATCTTATCGACCGATATAATAGAAGAGGTTATACAAAAAACCGTAAAAATAAGAATTTCATTCCTTTGTATTTTAGAATTTTCTTGGAGATACATTACCACACAAGCGATAATCAACTATATCATCTCCACCTAACGATGAACTATTGAACAAGCTAGATTTACTGAAGTTTAGGTTAACTAGGAGAAGAGATAAAAGAGATAGAACAGATTTAAAAGAAGATAGTTTTATTGATTTCAATTACTTGAACTTAAGCATACAGAGATACAATACATATATATATATATATATATACAAGAGTTTTTTGAACTTCAAGGTAAAGTATTTTCAAATTGGTTTTGATTTCTTAATAAACAGGCGTAGAAGGTGGATTTTTGACAAGGGCTAAAATCGTAAAACCATAATTATACGTGCTCCTGATTCAACAATCAGATGAGTATTGAGGCTCATGTCTCTCATCGAAGCATGAAAGCTCATGCCACAAGAATCTCTGACTGAGAATACTATCTCTCAGAGTGTATGTAGATATGTAGTCTCTCAGCTGAGGCAACGGCATATCTCATGAATACTGAGCAGTTTCAGTAATTACTTCTATATAGAATCGAAAGATTGGACGGCTCCTAGACAGTTTGCCTGCTAGTATAGATCAATAACGTCTTCAGGATGTAACAATGTTTTTCCTGACTATATAAAAGAAATATGACGCTTCAACAAGCTCATATCGCTCAATTCCTGAATAATTAATGCTCCTAGACGATCGTACTAGTATAGAGCCGTCAATTAATTATTCCTAAATCATTAGATTCATTAACTGAATCCCTGGAAAATATTCTACGTTTTTCATAATATTTCGTTACTTCAATCCATGGTTCTTCCCAGCAGAAATTCCATGGGTTAGTAATAAATATTCAACACACGGGCATCTAAGCAACTATCGAGTAAGCCCCGACCAAAATGGTGCAAATGTACTCAGCAATAATGCACTAACGAGCACCTGAATGCACGAACGAGCATTCTAAAACATGAAGGAACTATGAACCTATGCTAAATAGGAAGAAAATAATAAAATATTAATCAAGGCGCTGGGGACTGGACCCACCGGCCGGCCGGTCGTGTTGTGGCCAGTCCCACGCTCAATTTTATATTTTATCATATTTTATTATTTTCCTTGATCTCATGAAAATCCCTTCATTTGAACAAATATCTTCCGTTTTAAGGAAACTCCTCAGTTTCATGGTGTTTCCTTCGTATCAAGGAAGTAATATAAAATTGGGAAAGGTGTCGTGGGACCATGTCTACTAGCCGGCCGGCTATGCCCTAGTCGTGGCCGGACCCACACCTCTTGATTCCTCATTATTTTATTATTATATCCATCATCTCATGAAAACTCCTTAATTTCATGATATTTCCTTCAAGTCATGAAAAATACTATAAAATTAGGGAAACTCGTGAGACCGCGCGTTAGCAGGGCGGTCATGCCCTAGCCGGTCCCACACACCCCTTATTTTATTATTATTATTATTTTTTATGTTTCTTTCATTCCATGAAATTCCTTGATTTCATGATATTTCCTTCAAATTATGAAAATACCTTCAAATCATGAAATAATACATAAAATTAGGGAAATCTCACGGGTCCGGGCCCTAGCCGGCCGACCATGCCCAAGCCGGTCCCACACGCCCTTATTTTATTATTATTAATGTTATTTGTTTCCTTCATCTCATGGAAACTCCTTCACTTCAAGGAAACTCCTTGATTTCAACAAAACTCCTTGGTTTCAACAAACTCCTTGATTTCATGATATTTCCCTAAAATCATGAAAAATAATATAAAATTAGAAAAAGTGCCATGGGACCGGGTTCTTTGGCCGGCCGGCCATGCCTTGGCCATAGACGGTCCCACACTTCATGATTTCTTAATTTATTATTATTATTTCCTTCATCTTATGAAGTTTTCCTCAGTTTCAGCAAAATCCTTGGTTTCTTCATATTTTCTCAAAATGTTGCTCAAACGCACATCAGAAAATATCAAAATTCTCAGGAATGAGACACAGACACTTTGACGACGCGAGCATATTACTTTGACCGACCAAAGTTGGCTCATTGGCTTGTAAGAGTCCGGTCCTACGTACTTTCATCATTTGACCTAACTTGTTCACATTAGGTTCAAATGCTTCCAAATAATTTTGGAATTTCATAAAACGATCGTCAGTCGATCTCGTGACCAACCAGGGCAGGTTTTCATGACCCCTTGGTCGGTCCTTCATCTCTTCATAATTTATTAGGTTTTATCACCTAAGGTTCAGACGAACATTGTTTGAATAAATGATTAAACCAACATTTAATCATCTTTTCACCAACTGGTCTTCAAGAGACTTTGGTATTTTGTTCACTCGAGCATCTGGGTGCTACATGGTCGATCCATCATCCTATGTAGCCGGTCCCTCCTTCACTCCATGGTCGATCTTCAATAAATCATCAATTGATCAGTAATTGATCAAAATTAGAGTTTTGAATCCAAAGCTCTGCAAAAACATAATTCTGAGCAGATTCAAACACTAATAATTTTACGAAGATCCCATGATCAACATTTTATTAATTATACTCGGTTCAGTTGCCAGTATCTTAAAATAATATTTTACTTGGTCATGCTGCCAATAATTCATCAAACGAGCAACATTTGCTCAAATGAGGAATATTTGCTCAGACTAAGGAATATTGGCTCAACTATCAATATATCCATCGAATGAGCAATATTTTCTCACCTTAACTATCAACATTTATTCGACAATTATACTTCTGTCTCAACAGACACGTTCAATTCATGAGTCTCAGAACATTTGCAAATCACGTTCAAATCAGCAATACAAGGACTCATCGTCCCATGAAGTCAACAACTGACTAACTAAATACACGTCTGCCTTGCAGATTCCACAATCACGAGACATCAATCGTGTTACATGGGGGGATATTAACTAAGATTTTGGTCTGGTGGTCTACGACACGTGTGTTCATACACACGATGAGAATGTGAGCAAGTTATGCAATCAGTTGAAGGAGTTAACAAAGTAGTGGGTAGAAAATCAACCAAGTCTTCGCACGATGAGCAACTGGTTTTAACACGATTTTCACTTCCCCACTCTTTGACTCCAGCAACTGTCACACTTCATGGGATCAAGGTGTTTGCAATTCTAGCAATATAAATAAGTCTCTGAATCATGATTGAACAAGAAGATAATCTTTTTTTCGTCAAAAAGATAACACGAGATTAACAACTAAACGTTTGAGCAATTACTCTCAACAGAGAAAATTCAATCAATCAGAGCTTATCTTATTTCTTTACGCAGAATACGTAACACACCTACAATCTTCGATCACCATTGATCTCACACATTTCTCATCTTCCCTCCTACAGATCGACCCATCCTCTCTTGTGAGCGAATTGACTCTGGAACGACCATTCTCTTGGTTTAGGACGGAGTCCTACAGATTGATCTCTCGAACTTAAAGCACTCCCTTCTTACAGTGCATCTGTGTGAGGTTAAGTATTTCGCTTGGTTCAAGGAGTTTCCTCCGTACGGTCGTCTCCTCAATCCCGTAAAAATCAGCAAATCGTTTTTACCCATCTACACAGGAGAACAAACTTCTTAGACGACAAGTAACCGTGTACAATATTGGGTCATATTGTACACGTAATGGATGTTGTGTTAACACCCTTCCGCAAACGTAACGGGTTATCCTGAACCGTTAGCGTGGCTCGCAAAAGAGAAAACCGATCTTTAGAAAGTGGTTTTGTGAATATATCCGCAATTTGATCTTTAGATGATATAAACTTGACATCAAGAAGTTTAGAAGCAACCTGATCACGAATGAAATGATAGTTAATTTCAATATGTTTTTTCCGTGCATGAAATATAGGATTAACGGTAAGATAAGTTGCACCAAGATTTTCACACCATAAAACAGGAGGAGAACGAGTAGATACATGATGAGTGCCAAATATTGTATATATTTATCCCTTTTTGTTGGCATTTAACTCATCTTTTATGCATTAATTCTACATTTTATCCCATATTCTGTATTTTCATTGTTTTCAAGAATAAATATTTTTATTAATTAATTTTGCATTTTTAGGTAATAAATAAAGTTCGGATGAGTCGCGGAGCGAAAAGAGCGGAAAAGCAGTGAAAAGCCGGGAGAAATTACGCAAGGAAGCCGCGAAGAATGGTGCGCACAACCTCATTTTCTACACACAAAAGCGCCTCCTTTCTCAGCCATCAGATCAGTTCTCAGAAGCATCCGATGGTCGCTCCTTCATAGAGCATCAAAATCTGAAGTCTCTGCCAAGCACCACAGCGCTGAAATTCCAAGCCTTCAGATTAGATGGTAGTTGAATCCGACGGTCGCTCCCTTGCTGTTCATAGAAGTTTGATATCTCCGCCTAACACTACAACACCTAACTCCATCTGGCGTCGTTGATTTTGTTGTATTATATAATCCAGCGGTCGCTACAAGCTTCACTTCATCTCACCGTCCGATTGATCTTTCATCTCCCTATCCCACGGCTCAGCGTCGCAGATCATCAAACTCGATACACTCGCCTCACACCCAAGTGCCGAACACCCTAGACCTCAAACAAACGCACCCTTCCCCTTTCTCCATCGAACCCATCTCCTCCATCACCCCCCTCTGCAGAACCACCATACTCCGTACCACCACCATGTCTGTCTCCATCATCACCACCTCACCCCAAATCACTCCACTATTTTCTCCCCGACTCTACTCTACCTAAGCCCATCATCACCATCACGTACCATCTCTTTAGCATCACTAATTTCTCCAATTTCTCATCTCTCTGCTCACTGAAACCCTAGGTGAGAAATTGGGGATATAAGTGATGATTAAAGCAACAATTGAAGCATGAGAGGAACGAGAAGAATCAGGAGAAGAGTGGGTCGACGAGATGGAGCGAGTATCTCATCAACAGTAGGTAAATCAATTTCACCAAACCCTAGTTCTACTGATTTTGGGGGAAAATTGGGGGAAAACCCTAAATGGTAATTGGGTATAAATTAGTAGTATGTGGAGTGTGTGAAAGACACTGTGTATCTCTCGGACTAGCCAGTAGAGACAGTGAGAATTGCTACAAATTTTTATGAATTTCAATTTCAGTGATTATCAGTTAACAAGTTGAAAATTGCATATATTTTAGTTATCTCAAATGTTGCTAGTTGTGTATGAATCATC
Source organism: Papaver somniferum (assembly GCF_003573695.1). Lineage (NCBI taxonomy): Eukaryota > Viridiplantae > Streptophyta > Magnoliopsida > Ranunculales > Papaveraceae > Papaver > Papaver somniferum. The sequence continues at coordinate 81,948,500 of NC_039367.1, read as the reverse complement.
TGTGTTAATGTATGTATGTTGCTACATCATGGTTAGCATGAGCTAATCAGCATCAGGCCAAGGCTCAGTGAAGCCTTGTGCACTGTCAAGTGACTAGAAGCTAGGATAGTTACTTCCTTGTATGTTTTGATTGAGCAAATGAGAGATACCAATGCTCATAGAGCCTGTGATTGGCTGTACTGTCAAAAGACAGCCAATGCTAGGGGCAGACTAGTGAGCAATTGGTATTCTTCCATTTCTAGATGTATGCATAGGAACAAACACAACCTAGAAACATGTCATTTGATTAGGACACAAGGTGGATCCTAAGCCTTGGCTTAACCACCAATCCCTTCTCAGTAACTTGCATTTTCAGTTCTGTGTGCTTTCAATTCAGTTTATTTTCTTGCTTTCTTTTTCTTGCACTTTGAAGCCTTCTGTGCACTGAAATCAGTGCACAATCCTCACCTTGCCCTTGGCTTCCAAGCCTTGGTTCTTTGCTGATTTACATTGCTATTTTCTTAGTTGTTTCTTTGCTGCTTTACCTTGCATCCTTGGTTCATGCCATTTACCTTGCTTTGCCTTGCATCATCACTACACACTTTAGCTAGGAAGACTTCTTGTATGCTCCTCTCCCTGTGGACAAACCCCCACTCATCACTATATTATAAATCTTGACCTTGTATACTTGCAAGTGTTTTGTGTGCTTCTAATCATCACACCAAGTTTTTGGCGCCGCTGCCGGGGAGCTGGCTGCCATATTTTTGAAGTTTTCATAGCTGTTGTGGCCTTGTTGTGCTTGCCTAGTTGTGTGTGTTCATTGCTATCTTGTTCACTTGCTAACTGCTGCTGGAGCTGTGCTTTATTAGCTGCTGCTGCAAGGCCTGCTGCAAAGCCTGCTGCTGCTGTTGCTTCTGCCAAGCTGCTGCTGCTGCTGCTGCTGTTGCTGTTGCTGTTGCTGCCAAGCCAAAGTCTGCTGCTGCTGTTGCTTCTGCCAAGCTGCTGCTGTTGCTTCTGCCAAGCTGCTGCCAAGCCAACTGGGATGCCAACTGAAGCTGTCAACTGGGCTTGTGCAACCTCTGCTGCTGGGCTCTGATCCAACCTTTGTTGCTGGGCTTTAACCAACTGAGCTGGGCTCAGTAACCTCAATTTCTCTGGGCTTCGCTGCAGATTCTGCTGGGCTCTGCTCCACCTGTTGCTGCTGGGCTTGGACGCGAGCTGCTTAGGACGATCCTAAAGCCCAACTGGGCTGTGCAACTAAAAGGGGACTAAAAGCCTATTTTTGGGCTTCCCTCCAAAAACAAGTAAGCCTAACCCATGAGTTAACCCACTTGGGCCTCATTTAAATTCAAATTTGGGCTTGTAATAATTAATTTAATTATTTATTTGGGATTGTAATAATTTTTATTTTCTTTTTCTTTTTTTTTTTTATATTTGGGACTGTAATTATTTTTTGTTTTCTTTTATTTTTCTTTTTTCTTTTATGGGTTTGTTTTAATTATTATTATTGTTTTTTTTATTTATTTTCTTTTATGAGTTGTGATAATTTATGCTAGGTTTAGTTCAAAAATTTTCAAAAACCCAAAATCTTTAAACCAAAAACAAAATCCCTTCTTAAAACCAAAACCCATTCAAAACCAAATCTTCATAACCCTTGTGGGCCAAATTGTTTCCGATTGCTCTGTCTGACCAACATGTTAGTTAAGGTACCTACTAGGACATGATTGTGACCTACAAAGACCAGACAAACAGACTTGTTAGAATTAACCCAGACGAACCTATCGAAATTCTAAGTTCTGAGGGAGACAGTCCAGATCAACCAGAAACAATGGGAGAACCACGTACCCTCAAGGATTATATGTACCCAACTAGAGCCAGTCAACCTTCTTGTATTTTGCTGCCCGAGGCTAATGGCCATTATGAGCTGAAATCTAGCACAATACAGATGCTTCCTATTTTTAGAGGTGTTGAGAATGAAAACCCGTACCACCACGTGAGAGAATTCGAGGAAAATTGTGGAACTCTGCGTTTCACTCAAATGACCGACGAAACCCTGAAGTTAAGGCTTTTTCCTTTCTCCCTGAAAGATAAGGCAAAGGCCTGGCTCTATGCTTTACAGCCTCAATCCATCATGACATGGGATGACCTCACAAAGGAGTTTTTCAAAAAGTTTTTCCCGAACCACAAGACTGCGACAATTCGTCAAAGTCTGAATAGCTTTGTGCAATTAGAAGGTGAGACCTTAGCTAGATACTTGGAGAGATTCAATGAATTATTGCTCCAATGTCCCCATCATGGTTTTGAAAAATGGAGACTTGTGCAAATTTTGTATGAAGGTCTAGATGTGTCCACCCGAACAACGGTTGAGTCGATGTGTAATGGTCTATTCGTAGATAAAACTGCTGACGCGTCTTGGGACTTCTTAATTGAAGTAGCTGAAAAGACGCAACAATGGGAATCCATCCGTGAAACCAGAAAGACTACATCCGAAGCAAGGGATTTTAGGATTGAAGCGGATTTTGAGGGTAGAGCAAACATGGCATCAATAGTTAGGAGATTAGAAGAGTTAGAACTACATAAAAATTCAAAACCTTCCACCACTACTCTCCGAGAACATGTCGCTTCGTCTGTTTGTGCTGCTTGTAACGACCCCAACCATCAATTCCAAAATTGTCCAGATTTGCTTGCAGTCCAGGAGTCTAGGCTTGAACAGGCACATGCCATGTTTCAAAAACCAGAGCATAACCCTTATTCACAGACCTACAATCCAGGATGGAGAAACCACCCTAACTTTTCATGGTCAAAAGGACCCACTCAAGGAGGACCATCTCAACCCAATCAGAGCTATCAGAACAATCAGGGATATCAGAACAATCAAGGTTATCAACACCCGAGAAACCCTCAACAACAATCAAACTCTCAACAATCATATCCTCAACACAATACCGACAAGAGATTATCCACCCTAGAGGAAATGTTCCAGAGTTTGATGCAAAGTCAGAAAAATCTAGATCAAAAGATGGATCAAATATGTGAGAGAGAAAAGGGTAAACTTCCGAGCCAACCCCAACAAAATCCAAAGAGGATATTTCAAACAGGCACAACATCCTGCACTGAAACCTCACCTGATCAAATCCATGCCATTACCACCCTCCGAAGTGGTAAAGTCATCGAGAACAACGTAGGCGAACCTAATGAATCTGATACAAATTCCACGTTGTCTCCACAACCCCAGAAAACCAAAGAATCTGAGCAAGTTGGAAAATCTGACAATTCTACTGCTGTGAATGTCCCTTTGCCAACTCATTCTCCTGTTGCCCCATTTCCTCAAAGATTGATCTATCAACAGAAAAGTACCCATTAGAATGAGATGTTAGATCTGTTCAAGAGAGTCAACATCAACATTCCTTTTCTTGAAGCAATCAAGCAAATCCCTGCTTATGCCAAATTCCTCAAAGACTTGTGTACTCAAAAGCGCAAGCTCAATGTGCAAAAACGTGCTTTCTTAGCTGAGCAGGTGAGTTCCATCATTCTGAACAAAACTCCACCCAAGTTTAGGGATCCAGGATGTCCAACAATCTCTTGCACTATAGGAGAACACACGGTCAATAAAGCGTTATTAGACCTAGGTGCAAGTGTTAACCTACTGCCATATTCTGTTTATGAGCAGTTAGGTCTTGGGGAGTTGAAACCAACATCTATCACTCTACAGCTGGCAGACCGATCTGTCAAGATTCCTCGTGGAGTGGTCGAAGATGTTTTGATCAAGGTTGACAAATTCTATTTTCCCGTAGACTTCATTGTCTTAGACACTCAACCTGTACAAAACCCAGACTGTCACATTCCTGTCATCTTAGGACGTCCTTTCTTGGCTACGTCCAACGCGATCATCAACTGTCGGAATGGAGTGTTAAAACTGTCTTTTGGTAACATGACGGTAGAATTGAATGTGTTTGATATTAGTCAACAACCTGTGAATCTTGATGATGATGATGTACATGAAGTTAATATGATTGAAGGATTAATGCAAGATTCGTTGACTAACATTCTATCCGTTGACCCCTTTCAAGCATGTATGGAGAACTTTAACCCTGATTTCTATGATGATACATACTGTAGTGACGTCCTATCTCTGCTCGAATCTGTACCTCAAATGGACGTCGCGGAGAAGAAATATGAAGTGGAACAACCCCTATTCTCTGATTCCAAGCTTATTCCATCCATTGTTGAGCCACCCAAGCTTGAATTGAAAACATTGCCTAGTACGTTGAAGTACGCATTCCTAGGTTCTTCTGATACTTTACCTGTCATTATTTCATCATGTTTAGACACGGAACAGGAAAGTAAGCTTTTAGAAGTACTTAAGGAACACAAAGAGGCCTTAGGATGGACCATCTCAGATCTCAAAGGAATTAGTCCCACCATTTGCATGCACCACATTAACCTTGAAGAGAATGCCAAACCATCGAGGGAAATGCAAAGGAGACTTAATCCTAACATGAGAGATGTAGTCAAAGGAGAGATCCTGAAACTACTTGATGCGGGTATCATATACCCAATTCCCGATAGCAAATGGGTTAGTCCCATTCAAGTTGTGCCTAAGAAGTCAGGCATTACTGTTGTTCAGAACGACAAGAATGAATTAGTCCCTACTCGTACAACCACAGGATGGCGAGTATGCATCGACTACAGGAAGTTGAACACAGTAACAAGGAAGGATCACTTCCCGCTCCCTTTCATTGACCAAATGCTAGAACGTGTGTCTGGACACAGTCACTACTGTTTTCTAGATGGCTTTTCCGGTTATAACCAAATTCACATTGCTCCGGAAGATCAAAAAAACTACATTCACGTGTCCATTTGGGACGTTTGCTTATAGACGTATGCCCTTCGGGTTGTGTAATGCACCTGCTACTTTTCAGCGTTGCATGATGAGCATTTTTTCTGACATGATAGATAGTTTTCTCGAGATCTTTATGGATGATTTCTCTGTTTTTGGTTCCTCGTTTGACGAATGTTTGAAGCATCTTGCCCTCGTGATATCCAGATGTAAAGAAAAGAACCTTGTTCTAAATTGGGAAAAATGCCATTTTATGGTGAATTCAGGAATAGTTCTAGGACACATCATCTCAGAAAAGGAATTGAAGTGGATAAAGCTAAAGTTGACCTCATTCAACATCTACCACAACCTTGCTCTGTGAAGGAGATCAGATCATTTCTAGGTCATGCTGGTTTTTACCGGCGATTCATCAAAGATTTCAGCAAAATCTCCAGACCTCTGTGCAGTCTTCTCTCCAAAGATGTTGCCTTCAATTTCGATGCTGCTGTGTGAAGGCATGGGAGGAATTAAAAACCCTTCTCACCACCGCTCCTATAGTCCGACCACCCGATTGGAAGCTTCCGTTCGAACTTATGTGTGATGCCTCTGATTATGCTGTTGGTGCTGTTTTAGGACAGCGAGTTGATAGACTACCATATGTGATATACTATGCTAGCAAAACCCTTAATGATGCCCAACTCAATTATTCAACTACCGAGAAGGAATTGCTTGCCGTCGTTTTCGCATTAGACAAGTTTAGATCTTATCTGATAGGGTCTAAGATCATCATATACACAGACCATGCGGCTTTGAAGTATCTTCTTTCCAAGAAGGATGCTAAAGCTCGCCTTATTCGATGGATACTCTTATTACAGGAATTCGATCTCGAAATCCGTGATAAGAAAGGTTGTGAGAATGTGGTTGCTGATCATTTGTCTAGATTAACTTTAGAGTCTATTGATGATGTGAGCTGATTAGAGAATCATTCCCAGATGAACAGCTGATGTCTATCTCAGACCTTCCTTGGTTTGCTGATATTGTTAACTACCTCGCTACAGGTAGGATGCCCTCACGTTGGTCGAGACAAGACCGCTCTAAATTCCTGGCTGAAGTCAAACATTTCCTTTGGGATGACCCATATTTGTTTAAGTACTGTCCAGACCAAATCATTAGGAGATGTGTCCCCAACACTGAACAGAAAGATGTGATATCTTTCTGTCATGACCAAGCATGTGGAGGCCATTTCAGTGCCAAGAAAACGCTGCAAAGATCTTGCAGTGTGGATTCTATTGGCCATCATTGTTCAAGGATTGCCATGATTATTGTGTTGCTTGTGAACGCTGTCAAAAGCTAGGAAGCATTTCGAGGAGAAACATGATGCCATTGAACCCCATTTTGATTGTGGAGATTTTTGATGTTTGGGGGATAGACTTCATGGGTCCATTTCCCATGTCTGACAGCAAGTTGTACATCCTAGTCGCAGTTGATTACGTTTCTAAGTGGGTAGAAGCCATAGCAACCAGAACAAATGACCACAAGGTGGTACTTTCATTTCTAAAGGAGAACATATTTTCACGTTTTGGTACCCCTAGAGCTATCATCAGTGACGGCGGTTCACATTTTCGTAACAAGTACTTTGAGTCTTTAGTACGCAAGTATGGCATAACTCACAAGGTTGCTACTCCGTACCACCCTCAGACTAGTGGACAAGTGGAAGTGTCTAATAGGGAAATTAAGCACATTCTGGAGAAGACGGTCAACCCGTCCAGGAAAGATTGGTCATTGAGATTGAATGATGCTTTGTGGGCCTATAGAACAGCTTATAAGACACCAATTGGCATGTCCCCCTATCGTCTAGTGTATGGAAAGCCGTGCCATCTACCTGTGGAATTAGAACATCGTGCCTACTGGGCAATCAAAGAGCTGAACTTTTCTCTGGACGAAGCTGGAATTCAAAGGAAACTTCAACTCAACGAGTTGGAAGAATTGAGAAATGAGGCTTATGACAGTGCCAAGCTGTACAAGCAAAGATGAAGATTTCATGACAAGCGTATTCTGCGCAAATCCTTCACTCCTGGTCAGAAAGTCTTGCTGTATGACTCCCGATTACATCTTTTTCCAGGAAAACTGCGTTCCAGATGGAAGGGTCCGTACCTAGTACGCACAGTTTTTCCTCATGGAGCTGTAGAGCTGGAGGATGTCTCCAACAAGAACGTTTTCAAAGTCAACGGGCAGAGATTAAAGCCATTCCTTGAGCCATTTCCACCCGACATTGAAACAACCAACCTGGAGGACCCAGTCTATGTGGACTAAACTGGTCCACTCTTTCCCTAAATAACCAAAAGTTTTCCAAATGTTTCCCTAAAAACCAAAATTTTTCGTTTTCCCATCAAAACCAAATTGTCTTTCCCAACAAAACCAAATTTTTTCCAAAAAGTCCAATCCCATTAAAAACCAAATTTTCTTGTAGATAATGTGTTAGTTAAATTTCCTTTTGTATATTTTGTGCTCATCCATTGTGACTCTAATATGATGGATTTTTGCCTTGAATAACGGAGTTTTAATCGAGCTGCCACCGTACAATCGGGTATTCTCTCTCCTTTTACTCTACTCAGCATGTTCCTCTTCATATATTGTTTTATAATTCTTTCCATATTTTGAAACATTGAGGACAATGTTTAGTTTAGGTTTGGGGGTATAGAGTAGATACCATGATAATTTGCCATAATTGAAAACAACTCCTTCTTTTTTTGAAAAAATTGAAAAATTCCAAAAAAAATTAAAAATCAAAATTCAAAAAAAAAAATTAAAAAAAAAAATCATAAAAATGGAGCTCATTTACCTTGAAATGTTGACTCTTGTGCAAATATGTATTTTTATTAGGAGTCTTAGTCTAGATATTTAGGCACCCTGATTCTAGCACAATTCACATAGTGATAAGAAATTTGCACGCGCACGATCTACCAATACATGTATGGCCTCGATCTTCAAGGTGTTTGATAGGAAGTTACGATTGCCAATCACTTTAGAATACTGAACGAAACTGACTAGCTTGTTCTTTGGTTGGTTGGGATAGAAGGTGGAGGTTACATTAAGAAAGACAACCATCGAATTTAACTGGGTGCATCAAAAAGGGCTACCTCTTGCAAAGTGTCATGTAATCTTTTGTTTCCTTTTGTATGTATCAAAAGTGTTTCCTTCAGTTAAAAAAAAAAAAAAAAAAAAAAAAAAAAAAAAAACGATGTATATATTCAGAAAAAAAAAAAAAAAAAAAAAATCAGAAAAATACAAAAAAATCAAGTATTTATCAATTCCATCATCTCTTGTTCCAAAAATAAAAAGAGATAGTCAATGTAAATAAGAGTCATGTAAAGTATTTTGTTGTTTTGTGTAATAAGCAAGGAGGGTGTATGCCATTGATGTACAACGCGAGTAATTGTGAAATACCTCCAACTCATTCACAATTCTCGTAAAGTCCGGACAGCTAGCTAGATTTCGACCTCAGTTCTTAGCCTGAGAAACTATCTCTTGGTGATTAGTAGTCATGACTTCAGATCTTTCTTTACACATGTGTAGATACACTTTACACTCTTATCACATGTCTTTTTTTGTTATCAGTGCTAGGATTGTGCCTTCGATAGCTAGATTGACATCTCCATTTTGCTGTGAGCTTAAACTGTTTTGCACATGTCACATTTGATGGAATCTGAGCTTATATTTTGACCTAGAACTTTGTAGGTACGTTCTAAGCAAACCTTCACGAGACTTCAACTCGTCCACTAGGGACACTTAGTGGTTTAAAAGGCTTAGTGCATACGCTAAATGCATTCGAGAGACCAGCGACAGTGGTATAGTTAGGATTTCCTTAGTTTTGTTTTACTTGAGGACAAGTAAAATTCAGGTTTGGGGGTATTTGATGAGTGCCAAATATTGTATATATTTATCCCTTTTTGTTGGCATTTAACTCATCTTTTATGCATTAATTCTACATTTTATCCCATATTCTGTATTTTCATTGTTTTCAAGAATAAATATTTTTTTAATTAATTTTGCATTTTTAGGTAATAAATAAAGTTCGGATGAGTCGCGGAGCGAAAAGAGCAGAAAAGTAGTGAAAAGCCGGGAGAAATTACGCAAGGAAGCCGCGAAGAATGGTGCGCACAACCTCATTTTCTACACACAAAAGCGCCTCCTTCTCAGCCATCAGATCAGTTCTCAGAAGCATCCGATGGTCGCTCCTTCATAGAGCATCAAAATCTGAAGTCTCTGCCAAGCACCACAGCGCTGAAATTCCAAGCCTTCAGATTAGATGGTAGTTGAATCCACGGTCGCTCCCTTGCTGTGCATCGAAGTTTGATATCTCCGCCTAACACTACAACACCTAACTCCATCTGGCGTCGTTGATTTTGTTGTATTATATAATCCAGCGGTCGCTACAAGCTTCACTTCATCTCACCGTCCGATTGATCTTTCATCTCCCTATCCCACGGCTCAGCGTCGCAGATCATCAAACTCGATACACTCGCCTCACACCCTAGCGCCGAACCTACACCTCAAACAAACGCACCCTTCCCTTTCTCCATCGAACCATCTCCTCCATCACCCCCCTCTGCAGAACCACCATACTCCGTACCACCACCATGTCCGTCTCCATCACACCACCTCACCCCAAATCACTCCACTATTTTCTCCCCAACTCTACTACCTAACCCATCATCACCATCACGTACCATCTCTTTAGCATCACTAATTCTCAATTTCTCATCTCTCTGCTCACTGAAACCCTAGGTGAGAAATTGGGGATATAAGTGATGATTAAAGCAAATTGGAGCATGAGAGGAACGAGAAGAAGCAGGAGAAGATGGGTCGACGAGATGGAGCGAGTATCTCATCAACAGTAGGTAAATCAATTTCACCAAACCCTAGTTCTACTGATTTTGGGGGAAAATTGGGGGAAAACCTAAATGTGTAATTGGGTATAAATTGTGTATGTGAGTGTGTGAAAGACACTGTGTATCTCTCTGGACTAGCCAGTAGAGAATTTGCTACAAATTTTATGAATTTCAATTTCAGTGCTTATCAGTTAACAGTTGAAATTGCATATATTTTAGTTATCTGAATGTTGCTAGTTGTGTATGAATCATCTGTGTTAATGTATGTATGTTGCTACATCATGGTTAGCATGAGCTAATCAGCATCAGGCCAAGGCTCAGTGAAGCCTTGTGCACTGTCAAGTGACTAGAAGCTAGGATAGTTACTTCCTTGTATGTTTTGATTGAGCAAATGAGAGATACCAATGCTCATAGAGCCTGTGATTGGCTATACTGTCAAAAGACAGCCAATGCTAGGGGCAGACTAGTGAGAAAATTGGTATTCTTCCATTTCTAGATGTATGCATAGGAACAAACACAACCTAGAAACATGTCATTTGATTAGGACACAAGGTGGATCCTAAGCCTTGGCTTAACCACCAATCCCTTCTCAGTAACTTGCATTTTCAGTTCTGTGTGCTTTCAATTCAGTTTATTTTCTTGCTTTCTTTTTCTTGCACTTTGAAGCCTTCTGTGCACTGAAATCAGTGCACAATCCTCACCTTGCCCTTGGCTTCCAAGCCTTGGTTCTTTGCTGATTTACATTGCTATTTTCTTAGCTGTTTCTTTGCTGCTTTACCTTGCATCCTTGGTTCATGCCATTTACCTTGCTTTGCCTTGCATCATCACTACACACTTTAGCTAGGAAGACTTCTTGTATGCTCCTCTCCCTGTGGACAAACCCCCACTCATCACTATATTATAAATCTTGACCTTGTATACTTGCAAGTGTTTTGTGTGCTTCTAATCATCACACCAATACACGAAGCTCCGAGAGGAGTGACTGAATCCACATAATTTCAGCAGTGGCAATTGCAAGTCCCCGATATTCAGCTTCAGTACTAGAACGAGGCACCGTATTGTAGAACGACGATCATCAAGAGAACCAGCCTAATCAGAATCAATATATGCACTGAAGGATAAATGTATAGAAGGTGATGGACGAAGAAGTATACTAAAGGTAGGTGTATTCTTGAGATAACATAGTATTCACTTAACTAAACCCAGTGCAGTAGGAGCATGCATAAACTGCATACCTTATTGACAGCATATGCAAAATCCGGAAGTGTAAATGTCAAATACTGCAAAGCTCCAACGATACTACGATATTCAGTAGCATCAGATAATAGAGTGCTACGATCGGAAGGAATATCACCAGAAGTACTAAGTGGGGTTTGAATTGGTTTGACTCCATCCATTTTTGCTCGAATAAGAAGATCATGAGCATAACGTTGTTGAGAAAAAAAATCCCGAAGAAGTACGAGTCGCCTCAATGCCAAGAAATAAGAGAAGGAACCAAGATCTTTAGTTGCAAATTCTTGTTGTAGACGAGTGAGAATAGAAGTGATGCCCGTGGAGATGGAATCGGTAACTATGATGTCATCCACGTAGACTAACAAATAAATAGTACCATAAGTACCATTGTGAATAAATAGAGACGAGTCACACTTTGAAGTAATAAACCCAATCTGTAACAAGAAAGTAGCATGTGGTACCACGCACGAGGAGCTTATTTAAGTCTGTACAGAGAACGATATAATTTGCAAACATGTGTAGGAAAATGAGAGTCCACATAACCTGGAGGTTGTTTCATGTATACTTTTTCATTAAGTTGGACGCGTAAAAATGCATTATGCACATCAAGTTGATGAATATAGCCAATTTGAAGATAAGGCTAATGTAAGAATAAGACGTATAGTACACGGTTTAACAACCGGACTAAACGTTTCAGAATAATCTACTCCCTCTTGTTGATTATAGCCTTTAGCAACCAAGCAAGCTTTGTAGCATTCAATTGTACCATCAGCTTTTCGTTTGATACGAAATACCCATTTGCATCCAATAACGTTCATAGAAGGATCATATGGTACGAGCGACCAAGTACCATTACAAAGTAATGCATTAATTTCGTCATCGGAAGCCTCACGCCACTTTGGATTATTTTGAGACTGTGAATAACAAGTGGTCTCAAAAAGAGAGTCAGTAACTAATGCATAGTTGGAAGCATATAAACGATTTGGATTAAAGATCCCATCCTTAGCTCGAGTCACCATGGGATGAGATCCTAATATAGGTGGTGCAGTAGAGACATGCACTTCAGAATGAGACGGAGTAGTTGTATCAGATGTTGTTTTTGAAGTTGAAGGATAATCAAGAGTAGGTGCTGGAAAAACAACGTCTGTGATTTCCAAAGGAACAATAACACTGTCATTTAGCGAAACATCAGTCGGAGGGGCCAAAGACGATGATATCGGCTGCACATGTGAGGACTGGTCGATGACAAATGGTGCTGAAATTATAGACCTGGTAACATATGACGGGGCCAAAGACGATGGAACTGACTGAACATGTGTGGATTGTTCGGTGTTAAGGGAATCATCCTGAATCGGGCGATCTGGAAGCACTGAATGGATAGTAGAATGGGTAGAAAACACCGGAGGTAAGGAGATAGATAAAGTAGAAATACCTGAGAACGAGTCGATGCCTGAGAAGGTGATGATGCGGACGCAAAGAGAAAAGTAGTATCATCAAGAACAACATGACGACTTACATATATGCGACCCGTAGGAATATGAAGAAATTTGTAACCTTTGTGGGATGGAATGTATCCTATAAAAACACAAGGAGAATAAAGAGGCTCCATTTTGTGAATCCTATACGGACGTAGGTGAGGATAACATAGCCAACTAGACACACGAAGAGAAGTGTAGTCTGGTGGGAGACCAAAAAGATCTTCATATGGAGAAGAATTATTAATAGAAGTCGAAGGAACAAAATTCATTAAATAACAAGTAGTGTAAAAGGAATCATACTAATATGAAGATGGTACATATGCCATATTTAGAATCGTAATACCAGTTTCACAAATATGACGATGACGACGTTCTACCAAACCATTTTGTTCAGAAGTATGTGGGCATGAAAATCGATGAAAAATGCCAAGGTTTTGAAAATGCGGAGTAAGTTTGCGATACTCAGCAGCATTATCAGATTGAAATATTTTGATCTTTCGATTAAAAAGATTTTGGACATGATTTTAAAACAAAAAGAATATAGAAAAGACATCAGATTTCTGAGACATCGGAAACATCCAAGTAAAACGACTAAACGCATCCATAAATATGATATAATATTTGTATCCTTCATTAGATAAAATATGAGAAGGTCCCCACACATCTGAGACAATTAAATCTAATGGGTTTGAATAAGTAGTTTTACTAGAATTGAAAGGTAACTTATGACTCATATGTTCATGATAAGATGAACAAAAACTAACATTCTGGCTTGAAACCGGAAGAGAAAATTGAGAGACAACTTTACGAACTGTATGCATCATTGGATGTCCCAATCTAGAGTGCCAGTCTTGTAAACTAACACGTTCTCATATGCAAACTCTAGGAGATTTATATGAGTCATGAAGTTGATAAAGATCACCCTTCCTACTGACGCGAAGAAGAACCTTCCCGATACATCGATCCTTCACAAGACAAAAATTTGGATGAAATTCAAACAAAACATTATTATCAGTGGTAAGACGAGAAACAGACAAGAGATTGTGAGAGATTTGTTGAGAAAAAAGAACATTACAAAGTTGTAACTTACGGTTGGGAGTTCCTAAAATAGATGAGCCAACATTAGAAATTGGAATAGAAGAACCATTACCATATGAATTTGATCAGGACCGGTGTACTCAGTTGAAAATTGAAGTCGAGAAAGATCATTAGTAATATGATATGTGGAACCACTATTAGGAGTCCACGGAGGGGAGGAAAGCAAACCAGGTCCCTGAGCAGCATATGCACAAAGTGCATATGAAGGTGGTTGATGCTGAGGTGGACGAAAACTCCTATCAAAACGATTCCAACAGTCTGAAGATTCATGATTCTTACGACCACATAATTGACACGGGGTTTCTGGACGACCAGTACCACGCTGAGATTGTGATCTGTTGGACATAGTGCAAAATTGAGAAGAAGCATACGGTGCAGGAGAAGAGCCAGTTTCTGCCAGGAAGCGAGACGAGATGGATGCAGGTGAACAGAACGGTGCAGCCACAATATCAACGACTGAGAGTTTAACGACTTGGCATGTTGTTCAATACGTAACTCAAACGTAAGGAGATACGTAAGAAAATCCTATATGGTGAGAGAACTCATAGTGGTAGTAAGAGATGTAACAATTGCATCATAGGAACTGTCTAAACCAGCAAGAAGACAGTGACGAAACTCTTTATCGGTGACTGTTATATTGGCAGCGGCAAGACTATCGACTATATATCGAGCACGATCAATATATGCTCGCATAGTTTGAGATCCTTTATTTAAGGTACGTAATTCACAATGAAGATTATGGATTTGAGCATCAGACTTGGAAGCATATTGAGCTTCAAGAGAGGTACAGATTTCTTGAGATGTAGTGAGACAATGGACATGGCGAAGAATAGATGGAGTAAGAGATGAAAACAACCAACTAACTAGAATTTTGTCTTGTTTTCTCCATGAAATAAAAGCAGGATTAGGGGATTGATCAGCAAGAGCTGGCGCATGACAAGGGGTTGCATCGGTGACATGACCATCTAATTCATAACCTTGAAGATAGGGTAAAAACTGAGCACGCCATAACGAGTAATTAGTTTCATCCAGTTTGAAAGTGATTATGTGATGAGGTTGCGAAAATTGAACAGATGACATAGTTGAGGATTGTAAAGAAGAAGCAGTAAAAGACATTAAAGAAGAGATTGTAGATGAAGAAGAAGCAGTAGAAGACATTAAAGAAGAGATTGTAGATGAAAAAGTTGAGGACTCGGTTGATATTGTTGAGGATCGAAAAATGCTAAGTTTATACCAAGATAGATTTACTAAAGTTTAGGTTAACTGGGAGAAGAGATAAAAGAGATTGAATAGATTTAACAGAACTTAAGCATACAGAGATACAATATATATATACAAGAGTTTCTTGAACTTCAAGGTAAAGTATTTCCTGATTGGTTTTGATTTCTTAATACACAAGAGAATAAACTTCTTAGCCGACAAGTTACCGTGTATAATATTGGGTCATATTGCATACGTACTGGATGTTGTGTTAACAGAACAATCATATTCAGACAATTTTAATAGTAGTACAAGACTTGATATTTCCATGTACTAACAATACGATCCCACTAAAATAAATTATGAAGTACCTCTTTTCTGCTAAACAAATGCAAGTTACCAAGAAGTAAAGAATTTGATGAACCTGAGTGGTATTGATTCTTCATGTCAAGTCAAAATTTTGAGACTCAACTAGAAAATAGACAATGCTCGAATTCAACTGTTATTAGAGGTTCTCCAGAGTGCCCAAGCATATACCTGTTCTTTTAGAAAAATAATAATATATCAAGTCTTCATGCACCCCAGAGTGTCCGAACTCCGAACTTTATTCCTCAGCTGAAAATGCCAGACTAAAGTTGTTGCGGTGCCAACACCTAAATAGACAAGCTTTCCTTATTTATTCAAACTCTATTTAGCTTAGTTAACTTCTTTATTTAGACAACTTCTTATTGCTTGAAGAACAAGTTCTAGTTAGCTTTAAATACATATTTCTTGAGTTGTAATCAGGCATTCAATCAATATACAGACTCAGTTCCTTTATTGTTTACATAGCAGAGGTGGCTAATCTCCATAAAAAAAGATATTTATCTTAGGGTTCTATCTTATTTCGTGTTATGTCATTGTATTTTGGTTTAGAACCCTAACACCTGGTTCAGAGCAAGGTTTGTTATATCATGACGATTGCTGAGTTAACTGCAGAAGTTAAGGGTCTCAAGGATGAGATACATGATTTTGTAGAAGCTTTATCCAAACAACGTCTAGAAGATATGGAGAAAGCTCAGATTCAACAAGGAATACTAATCGTAAAGAGGATCGTCAAGAAGACATGGTTGCTTTGACAAAAGATTTATGAGAAGCTATTATTGATACATTCCGGCAAGAAAAGCAACGACATACTAGTTTTCCTCTTCAACATCAACACACTATTCATGGCAATGTTCCTGGTAATGTTGGCACTGAAACTGTTACGCAGGTACCATTAATTTGAAGTTTCCAAATTTTGGAGTTGATCCTGATGGATGGAATTTTCAAGCTGATCAATATTTTAGTTTGCATGGGGTCACTAAATTTTTTAAAATACTCGTAGCCGCTGCTCAGCTTAAAGGTTATGCCAATTCTTGGTATTGATGGATTAGGAAGTCTTTTACTACGCCAACTTGGGAAGAATTTTGTTCTTTGCTTCGCAACCGATTTGCAGATCATAAGTTTATAAATCTCGCATTGCTTTGACAAAGTTGTCTCAAACAAGTATGGTTCGAGAACTAATTTCTTAGTTTGAGAGATTACTTAATTTTGTGCATGATCTTCCTACTAGTACCTGGTTGATTTATTTATTGCTGCTTTACGACTTGATATTGGTACTGGTGTGAGTTTTTTTGAACCAAAAACATTATCCGAGGATTTAGAGAAAGCGATACAGCAAGAGGATACTATTATGGAAGCTTCTTCTCTTTCGAAACATTCTTCTCGTCCAAATCAATTCCGGACATCGACAAATACGAACTCAAAGCCTAGGAAGAGTACATTACCCCATGGAGTTAAGAGATTATCATGAGAAGAACAAAATCATAGAAGATATAAAGGTCTTTGTTTCAACAGTGATGACTATTATAAGCCGGTCCATCTATGTGTAAAACCTAGATTATTAATTTTGGATGTTGCTCCAAACAGTACTGACAGTGATAATCAGTTTTTTGATGAAGATATCACACCTGAGACTTATGATAGTACTATTGATCAGTATGAACAAGAACTTCAAGTTTCTTTGAATTCATTATGGGTTCTACTTTTCCCAATACAACGTGCATCTCAGGCCACACAAAAGCTAGACCTTTTACAATTCTAGTTGATTCAGGTGTTACTCATAATTTTATTCACCCCAATCTTGTCAAACAATGTGGTTATTCAATTGAATCCAGGAGTTATTTTCTCACTGTAACAGTGGGTGATGGAGGTAAATTACACCCTCGAAGTTCTTGTTTCGATGTACCAATTAAGCTGCAAAATTATATCTTCACAGTTAATTTTCATCTTTTAGACATCAGTGGATGTGATACAGTTTTGGGTGTTCAATCACTCCGTACTTTGGGACCCATTATATGGGATTTAGGTAAGTTGACTATGCAGTTCAGAATTAATGATGATGATGTCCTTTTATTTGGCGACAACTCATCATCTATAATGATTATGGATACAACTCAAATGCAGCGTTTATTATGCAGAGTGAATTATGTATTTTTCTTTAATTATCAACATTAAACACTGTAATTAAGGCTACTTCTGAGATAACACCTGAGATTCAACAGTTGCTTTCCAAATTTTTTGATGTTTTCAAGATCCCAACTATTCTTGCTCCCGAATGCTTGCATGATCACTGTATTCCTTTGCTACCAGGTTCTGCTCCTGTTAATGTACAACCTTATCGTTATCCACATTTTAAGAAAGATGAGATAGAGAAAATTATCTCTGAGCTACAACAAGCTGATTTTATTCGTCTTAGCTCTAGTCCATATTCTTCTCCTATCTTAATGATACGTAAAAAAGATGGTTCATGGCGGATGTATGTGGATTATCGGGTTTTAAATAAGTTAACCATCAAAGATAGATTCCCATTCCTGTGGTGGGTGAATTACTGGATGAATTACATGATGCAATGATATTCTCCAAGCTGGATTTTCGTTCTGGGTATCATCAACTGAGAGTGCATAAACCAGACATTCCAAAGACAACATTTCGCACTCATGATGGTCACTATGAGTTTCTTGTTATGCCTTTTGGGTTGTCAAATTCCCCAACTACTTTTCAAAGCTTCATGAATCATATTTTTCGACCTTATTTGCGCAGGTTCGTGTTTCTTTTCTGTAATGATATTTTAATCTACAGTAAAAGTCTTGATGATCATATCAAACACTTATCTATTGTGTTTGAACTTTTACGTGCTCATAAGCTCTTTGTCAAAGAATCAAAGTGTACTTTTGCACAAAAATCTGTTAGATATATTGGGCATCCAGTTACTTCTTAAGGGGTTTCAGTTGATAATGAAAAGATCGAATGCATATTATCTTGGCCAATTCCTACTACAATTAAAGAACTAAGAGGTTTTTTTTTGGGTTAACCGGATATTACCGTAAGTTTGTGAAATATTTTTGGGAAGATTAGTCCCCCATTAACTCAACTACTTAAGAAGGATGCTTTTGTTTGGAGTGACAAAGCCACTACTGTTTTCAAATTATTTCAACGAGCTCTCACAACTACTCCAGTCTTAATCCTTCCAGATTTCTCAAACGAATTTATGTTAGAGTGCGATGCTTCTGGCAATGGATTGGTTGTTGTTCTTATGCAATCCAATAGGCCAATTGCATATTTTAGTAAGCCTTTATCTGGAAAGAATTTAAATCTCTCTATTTATGATAAAGAGATGCTTGCTATTGTTGCTTCAGTTCAAAAACGGCGACCATATTTGCTGGGGAGACATTTCAAGATATATACAGACCATCTTAGTCTCAAGAATTTTCTGGATCAAAAATTATTCTCCATGGAACAGCAAAAATGGTTATCTAAACTGTTAGGATATGATTATGAGATCATTTTCCGTAAGGGCAAGGAAAATATTGCAGCCGATGCTTTGTCACGTACTTCAGGCTCTATTTTTCTTCTTTCGACGCCAATTTGTTTTTTTTTTTTGGTATTCAAGACATTATTCAAGAATGTCACAATGACACCAAATTTAGTGATATAATTCAGCAGTTAAGTGAAACTCCCAACTGTAAGCTGCACTTTTCTTATACGGATGGTGTGTTACGTTATAAGGGTAGTATAGTGGTACCTTCATCTTATTCTTGGTGCACTAAACTACTTGAAGAGTTTCATTCAAATCCTATAGGTGGTGGTTATCTTCGCACCTACAAACTTTTACAACAAAGCTTCTATTGGAAAGGTATGAAAACTTCAGTCAAAACTTTTATTTCTCACTGTGATGTTTGCCAACATAATAAGTCCGAGGCAATACTTCCACCTGGATTATTGAATCCTCTTCTTGTACCTGCTGATATATGGTTGGACATATCAATGGATGATCGATTTCCACCTTCACACCGCAAGACTTCTGTTTTTGTGGTAGTGGATAGATTATCCAAATATGCACATTTTATAACACTTAAACATCCATATTCAGCTAGCTCTGTTGCTGAGTTATTTGTACGTGAAGTTGTACGTCTTCATGGCATGTCAAGAAGTATTGTCAGTGATCGTGACCCAATATTTATGAACAATTTTTGGGAAGCTTATTTTGGTTTGCAGAGTACTAAATTATGTCGTAGTTCAGCTATCACCATCAATCTGATTGGAAAACCGTGGTTACTAATCGAATGAATGCTACTTAGGATGTTTTACTGGAACTAAACCTAGTGAGTGGTCAAAATGGTTACCATGGGCTGAATGGTGGTATAACACAAGTTTTCATTCTGCAATTCAGATGTCTCCATATCAAGCAGTTTAGAGTCAACCACCACCAACAATATCATCTTATTTACCAGGGTCTACATCTGTGAATGTTGTTGATGCTAATTTAATTAAAAGCAAGAGATCATACTCTCAGACTTTTGAAATCACATTTGCAAGCTGCTCAAGTACGAATGAAGAATTATGCTGATTCAAATCGTACTGAACGTCATTTTGAAGTAAATGACTTGTTGTTGTTTTTTTCGTTTATAACCATACAGACAAAGCATAGTAGCCACTCAAGATTATTCTAAACTCTCGCCTAAATTTATGGACCTTTTTGTGTTTTGTAGAAGATTGGATTTGTTTCTTATAGGTTGGACTTACCTAATACAAGTCGTATGCATCCGGTGTTTCATGTTTCACAGCTGAAGTTGAAACTTGGTTCTTCAATTCTGGTTGATACAACTTTGCCAATTACCATTGATTATGATAAATGGGAACCAGATACAATTTTGGAACGTAAAATGTTCAAAAAGGGAACTCATGCAGGCACTAAGTGGCTGATCAAATGGAAGGATCATCCAACAGAGGAAGCTACTTGGGAAGATATTGATGAGTTACTACTTCGTTTTTCAGATTTTCATGCTTGAGGACAAACAATTTTTTCGAGCAGGGCGGGATGTTTCGGTGCAAACACCTCAATAGACTAGCTTTCCTTATTTATTCAAACTCTATTTAGCTTAGTTAACTTCTTTATTTAGACGACTTCTTATTACTTGAAGAACAAGTTCTAGTTAGATTTAAATACATATTTCTTGAGTTGTAATCAGGCACTCAATCAATATACAAACTCAGTTCTTTTATTGTTTACATAGCAGAGGTGGCTAAGAGCATCCACAGTGGGCGAGTATAACCAAAAATTTGGGATGAGATCGTAACACAGTGGGACGGAGTAAAGATCAAATCCCAACCAAAGATCAAATTCCAGACCAAATATGGTCGCGACCAAATCCCAAATTCTAATATAGTCGGGCGTAAATTTAAAGTACGCTTGTTGCTGGGCGTAAATTTAAAGTACGCTTGTTAACGGGCGGAGATTTAAATTATGCCCGATGAAATTTTAATTAAATAAAAAAAAAAAAGAATGAGGCGGACTTTTAAAGTCCGCCTGTTAAAATTTACAAAGAATGGGGCGGACTTTTAAAGTCCGCCTGATGGAATTTTAATGGTGCGGACTTTTAAAGTCCGCCTGATGAAATTTAAAAAAAATGGGGCGGACTTTTAAAGTCCGCCTGATGAAACTTTACAAAAAAAAAAATGGGGCGGACTTTTAAAGTCCGCCTGACGAAATTTTAATCATGTACCGTTGCGTCACAACACGGACTAAACCCAAATTTTGGTCTTTTCTTTGATCTTTGATCTTTGGTTTTGATCGCACCACTGCAGTTGCTCTAATCCCCGTAGAAAAGGGTTTTTGTCTTAGGGTTCTATCTTATTTCGTGTTCGTTTTGGTTTAGAACCCTAACACAAGCAAGCACCAAAAATAATCCAAGCTCTAGACCTATCACCTGTGGCAAATCATATTACTCCATGTTCATACTTCTCAATCACCGTTACAGTTCATTTTAAATCAGCCATCAACAAGTTCCACTATTTTAAGGCTTAGGCCTGCGTTTTGGTCAGAGTTAAACTGAAGGAAACAAGATAAATGATTTGGTTCCTGTTTTACCATAAATACCACATCAGAGTTAAACTGAAGGAAACAGGTCTTGGTCATTTGAGCTCTAGTGGGTCTTTTCTTTCTAGAACTTCACCCATTCTTCTATCCCACAACACTGACATTTGGGTACATAACCGAGGACGCATGATAGTTTGATTAGCATAACCACAAAAACGAAACTGAAGAAAATATTTCGTTATGCACTAAATAATGGAAGGAGTTTTTTCCTGCAAACCCTAAAACCCAATCAAAAAGTTCAGCTGTGTTTTCTTCTTCCCTAATTGGCTAAGCCCTAATCTCACCGGCCCCAGAAAAGTTGTAGTCCCCAAGGATTTACCGAGCTCAGATCTGATGTGATTGATGGTCAATTTCTTTTACTGATGGTGATTCAAAAAGGTTGCTTGTCTCAATGGATTTCATATCGACTCAAAGGTTGTTGCTCAATTTCCAAAAGTTAGTCTGCTGAATCAATTGCTTCAAGGGAATTTTTTCTCCTTTGCATCTGTATTGCCTCTCAATAGATCGAGATTTACCTGTTTCAGCTACTTGGATTTTCGATTCTCATCATGCTTTCAACCAGTCAAGCCGCCGGTTGCAGAAGAAATTAAATCACAAACTCAAATGTACCACTATTCATCTTTCTCTCTGATATCATCAACCCACTTAGGAAATCCCAGAAACTTTTGTATTTCATCCTTGAGATTCAAAATCAAGAGGTGTCACAATTGTATGCTTACATCTAGTTTTTAACCTAATTAAACACTGACTGCTGCTGAAACCATCTGCTTTTCAATCCTGTTTAAATCCTTGTTTCCTGCAATTGTTATTCAAGAAGTTTTCCAAAACTTTTTTTGGTAATCATTAACCTTGACTTAGTTATTGATCTGCTCTATAAATATATAACTCATTCTCAGTATGTATCCACCATACTCTCATAATGCTTTATCCCCTGCCTTTAAAGTTTCTCTAGTTGATATTCTCATTTCATTGAGTAAGTTTGTAAGTTTTTCGTTGGTTTTGTTTTGTTTATGTTAGCTTGATGTTTTGTTGCCACGTCTAGGCTCTGGCAAGAATAATAGAGCTTTCTCAAGCCATCAAAATCAGTTTAATTCTTATAGTTATCCTGTTAGGCAATGGAAGCATAAGCTTGTTGGTGGTTCTTAACCAGGTTGAACAATAACTCTTTTGTAGTCAGAAATGCTTTAAGCTACAGATGGTGTATTGAAGGTGGTTTTTCTGTAAGCAAGTTTAGTAAATTTTACTTTCTAATCAAATTTGAATCTCGTCAGGAAATGTTTAGAGTCTTCAGGCAGGGGACTAGAGTTATTTTTGGAGATATTTTCATGATTCAACAATGGGAACCTTACCTAAACCCTATAACTTTCTCTATGAACTTTGAAGTTTTTGAAATTGTATTGCATAATTTAACACAATTCCAAGCTCGGTTTCTCAATGTCAAGCAAATCACTTCAGAACTAAGTGAACTTATTTATTGTTTTGCACCCTTTCAATCTAGTAATGGTTTCAGCAACATGTAAATTAGGTTAAGAATCAAGTTATCTCAACACCTTATCTTTGGTACTTCAGCACCAAATTAATTCAATGATGTTAACTTGATTGCTTTTCAGTTCTTGGATTTTCCTAGGCTCCTTTGCAGTTTTTTGTAAAAGATTAGGCAACTTAGCTGAGGATGCATTGAACTTTTTATTATGACACACCATGGCATGCATATACCTCACCCTCTCCAACCAGCTCCTTTGGAGTATATGTCTGAACCTGATGATAAATACACCGAAGAAGAGAGGTACAATGTAGACTGAGATGAACTAGACTCTGACTGGAGCGATTGGATCTTAGAATTCTACCCCCTACTCCAAGACCTTCGCCTATCTCCTCGGATCAGGAACAGTCGGATTTCTCTTTTTCTGAAGGAGATCAAGCCTTTGAAAGATACAATCAAAGTGGTTTTAATTCGTATATGTTCTTGGATTCTGATAGAACTCAATCTGATGAGTTTAACAGCAAATAGCCTCAGCTCCAATGCATTGGAGGCATAACATATAGCTTCACAAGGCTCTGTACAAGTTGAAGAAGAGGCATCTCCATTGTGTCATCTTAGTCCCAGAAGCCCTACTAACTTCATTACCTCTGATATAGATCCAGATTTTGAGTTGGTTTCAGATGCAGACTCAAGCTCCCCTCACAAGATTTCAGGCCTGGTCATAAAAGAATGAACCCCGAACAACAGAACTTTCTACATATCTCTGGTATTGGCTCCTCATCTGAAGCACACGACTCAATGAGAATTTCAAGTGATGAATTAGAGTAATGGAGATCTCAGTATAATCCTAGCAAAAGATTCAAATATGCAACAAGGGGACATCCTTCCACTAGTAAGGCAGGCAACTTCAAACCCAACAACAACAGCAGCAACAACAACAACAACAACAGTAGCAACAACTACCAATAATGGCCCATCATCGCATATCTGAGCTCAACCCTGATTCCTTATCAAGCTACATATTGGGGACGGTGGATAATCCACATTTTTTTGTCTACGGTCTCCTTTTTACAGCTACTTTTTTACTAGTGAGTCTCTAAATAGGTTTATCTAACAATTTCTGTATTTCTTCGCTTAGTTTGTGTGTTCAGTTTGTTTCATGATTTTGGTGTGTATTATCCTCTCTGCTATTTAGAGTGCTTTTGTAGTGATAGTGTCTTTTAGAGTTTGCCTAGGTTAGTGTCGCTTTGAAGCTACTCTGCTTACATAGTTTTTTTGGATCAACCCAGTTCTTGTTGCTTATTTTGTATGTAATAGCTTCTGAAGTTTCAGTGTGTTTAGTCAGTTATTTGATATAGTGTACCCTACTTGAGTTCTTTTTCTGGTTCTGTTTTTCACTGCTTTTTCAACCCCGTTCAGTTCAACCTCAGTTCATTATCCGACTTAGGCACCCGGTTTTCTCTTAACTGTTAGTTCTGTCTGATTCTACAGGGTTGTGTTTTTACTTATAGAACTAGTACTTCCTCTTTGTTTTACTAGCTCATTGACCCTAGTTAATAGTCTACATTTGCTTCTTTCTTTCTCCAGGTTATCTATTTATTTCACTTGAATTTTTCTCCTAATAACACTTTAATCGCCCAACTATTCTCCCAACTATCTGTTTCCACTTTAATCCCAAGTTCAATCCGAACTTCAGTGTCCTTACAAAACCTGTGTCAAAGCCCAATTGCATACATCCGCCTTTAACATGAACCATAATATTGGGCATACCAAAAACTTTATAGGCATACAAAGTCATTTTCCTAACCAGGGTGTATTGATAAGGGGTGTCTAATGGGTATGCAATGACCTATACACCCTTAAACACTTCGAAAATATTGATTTATAGGCTTTAGGTTCGGTTGACTCGTGTTCAATGTAGTTAATATCGGATTTCGGTTTGTCTCGGTCAGAGACCGGTACACTGGTACAGTCTTGTATCGCGGAGATTTCAGTTCCAAATTTCGGTGCGATATCGGTTTAAAAATTTATACATATAACCATGTTTCAGTGACATTTCAGACTCTTTCAGGTTTCAAATCACCAAATACCACTAATGCTAGGGAAAAGAAAAAAGAATAAAATCTCGGTCCACGTTGCACTTTCTCACCACTCGTTTACCAAGTGTCAAACTGAAGAAGCAAAGAAAATTTCTTAGAGTCTCATGTTTATCCGCTTATTTTTGTTCTTCACTGAGTGATCTCCTCACTTTCTATATCTACCCTTTCACCGCTAAAGATCTCTATTTAATTTGAAGATTAGGCACTTTTGTTTGGTTTGTATTTGTGGATAGTGATGAGACTTTTGGCTGGGGATTTTTGTAGATAGTGATGGGACTTCTATAATGGTTACTTATCGATCTTAATCATCATAAAAATTCAGTTTCAATTAGTTGATGGTGATTAATCACTGAGAGTTAAATTTCAGGAAGATTGAAACCATTGGTGATTTGGTTGGTAATTATTTCAGATTATTTAATAAGATCAATCATAATTTAAACATCACTCTTATTCATTCTGTGAATCAAAGTACTAATAATCCTTTATTCATTCTTCTGTGGATGTGAATGACCAGTTTAATCTCTTCCATTAAGATTGAACTCTACTCTATTAATATTTTTTATACATTTAAGACCTAAAAATATCGGCCGATACAGACCGATTCTAGCCGAGACATACTATTCCGGCCGAAATAATCGGGAAAATCTCGTCTGGCGATATTATGAGTTCCGTCTCGCTCTAGGGACGAGATGCGGAATTTCGGCGAAATTTCGGACGAGATGGCCGAAATCGACTACACTGCTCGTGTTGATGAGTTATCAGCCGAACTTCCCGCTGTAGACTGAATTCTTTCGATCTTGTTTTGATCATAACTACTTCGTCCAATGTCGGAATGACCTCATTCTTTTTGCGTTATCTTCGTATTTTCATTCTCTTGAAGATGAAGATAAAATCTACTTGATTTTAATGGGTTAAAATCTACGATTTTCATTATATAAGCTGAATCATTAACATTTTTTATTCCTGAACTCTCAGGAATAGGTTCGGCTTACATCTATGAGCCGAACCAACCCATTGATGAACAGTTCGGCTTACATCTATGAGCCGAACCTCACATAATTTTTTCTTCCAGATCACACAGGACTAGGTTCGGCTCATTATGATATTTTTAAACAAGCCGAACTAGTTGGTTCGGCTCATAACAATAACACTTTCAGCTTGCCGAACTGTTCATTAGTTGTCAATATCCAGGTTTCAGATCAAGGTTCGGCGCATAATTTAGGTGAGTTGTGAGCCGAACCTAGGTTCGGCGCATAATTTAGTTGCGTTGTGAGCCGAACCTAAGTTCGGCGCATAATGTTGTTGTTTTTTAAGCCGAACGGTTCTTCAAATTTTCAGCCTGAAGGTGTATATGAACAGTTCGGATGATACGATTTTCATTATATAAGCCGAACCATTAACATTTTTTATTCCAGAACTCTCAGGAATAGGTTCGGCTTTCTAGGAAAATTTTATACAAGCCGAACTAGTGTCTAGCAAATGTTCGGCGCATACCTAAACAGTTTCAGTTAGCCGAACTGTTCATAAAGGGATCGGTTCGGCTCATAAATGTAAGTCGAACCTTTTCATCCTCCAATGGTTTTGGAATCATTGGTGTAGTTGATGTGCATTTTCCTAGGTTTTTTAGATGATATATGACCCTCCTCATCCTCCATTGAATCAAGAATTAGAATTTTCTCACTTTCTCTTTCTCTTTCTCTCCTTCTTAACCAAACCAAAATTTTGATTTTTTTTCCTCAAATTTTTCATCTAAACAACTCTTATAATTCTGAAAATTATTTTAATCACTAAAAAAAATATTTAATCACTAATCAAGATTATTAACACTAATACGTAAAGGGCAGATTTGCCATTAAAAAAAATTTGGGTTAAGGGGTTATCTGATTTTGCTATTTCACAACCTTTTTTGTCTTCATTCAGTATGCCTTGGAAGATTTTGATATGCCCAATATTATGGTTCTTTAACATACAATCCTAAACAGGCTTATAACAATCTTTCCCTTCTAATACAACTCACCGAAGACGCTCAATCAAGCCCAAAGACATTTTAAACCCAATATGAACATACTAGTATGGAATTGTCAAGGCATCAACAATCAAACTTCAATACAACATCTACAGGATCTAGTATCATTGCATAAAACCGATATCCTATTCCTTTCAGAAACTTTAGCAAATGACCGACATATGTCAAATCTTGCTCGATTACTTCAATTCCAAAACCTAACCTCCGTTCCCAAAGTAGGTCATAGAGGTGGACTATGTCTTATGTGGAACAACCTAAACATTCAGGTTCTTCTCCAGTCCCAAAGTTACATTCACGTCATTATTACTCCCCCAACTCCGGCACAACCATGGCTGTGCACATGCATCTACGGTCCTCTAATCCAGATGCAAGAACAAATTTTTGGCAAGTTTCCCAACAATCTTCCCAAATACCAACAACTTAAATCAACTCATTGGCTCCTGATAGGGGATTTTAGTGACATAATGGACCAATCGAAGAAAAAAAGCGGCTTACAAGTCACATATAGTCAGACTCGACCGTTCCTAACAATGATAGATCAAATGGGTTTCATCGATCTAGGATTTCAAGGATATACATTCACTTGGACAAACAACCAACAGGGTCAAGACAACATCATGGAAAAACTTGATAGAGCAATTGCAACCCAACACTGGAAAACATCGAACCCTCATGCTGGAGTCACCCACCTTCCAAGGATTGTATCGGATCACGCACCCATCCTGCTACACACCAAAGCAATTGACTGGCAAGGGCAAAAAATTTACAATTTTGAACATCTATGGCTGACACATTCATAACTCAAGCAAATCATCGAATCCGCATGGACACAACAAAGCGACTCAGATTCTGCTCTGGATCTTCAACTCAGGTTAATCACAACAGGACAAACACAAATGGACTGGAACAAGGACACTTTTGGACATCTTCCAAAGTTAATTCCAAAATCAACATCACAAATTAAGATGGCTCAACATCAATGTGCTATTCACATCGGAGAAGAACTAAATTTTTGGATAAATCGCGAGAAGGAGCTGCGCAATCATCACCTAACTTTAATTCAATGCCATGCAACATACTGGCAGCAAATGTCAAGAATTCAATGGCTCCAATCAGGAGATAATAATACAACCTTCTTTCATACCAAGGAAACCATACACCAGAGCCACAACAACATAAAGAAATTACAAGATCATCAAAACAACTGGGTCAGTGATAAGAATCGAGTGATCCAGATCATCCTTGATCATCTCACTACTCAATATTCATACCCAAACACAACTGTGGACGAATAATTCTTTGAAGAAATAGCTCCACGATTGACAACTTCACAATGTGACCAGCTCTCGGCAGCCGTAACCGTAAAGGAAATCAAGCAAGCAATGTTCTCCATCAACTCTGAAAGTGCTCCTGGTCCAGATGGATACACCAGTAAGTTTTTTAGAGTTTTTTGGGACACCACCCATATTCAATTAATTGTTGTGGTTCGAAGTTTTTTCGAAAATTTACACATCCAAGTTGACAACCCAACAAAACCATCCCAATTCGACCTATAAGCTTCTGCAATATCACCTAAAAAATCATCTCACAAATCCTAGTCAACCACTTACGCCCTCTTCTTCCATTCCCACTATGATACACGGTAAATTGTCGTCTAAGAAGTTTGTTCTCTTGTGTATTAAGAAATCAAAACCAATTAGGAAATACTTTACCTTGAAGTTCAAGAAACTCTTGTATATATATATATATACATTGCAGAAGCTTATAGGTCGATTTGTGATATATATATACATATATATATATATATATATATATTGTATCTCTGTATGCTTAAATTCAAGTAATTGAAATCAATAAAATTATCTTCTGTTAAATCTATTCAATCTCTTTTATCTCTTCTCCTAGTTAACCTAAATTTCAGTAAATCTATCTTGGTATCAGCTTAGCATTTTTCGATCCTCAACAATGTCAACCGAGTCCTCAACTTTTTCATCAACAATCTCTTCTTTAATGTCTTCTACTGCTTCTTCTTCATCTACAATCTCTTCTTTAATACACAAGAGAACAAACTTCTTACGCTATCAAACTTGACATCCAAAAAGCTTGTGATATCCTTAACTGGGGATTCATAAAAAAACCTTTTACAAAACTAGGTTTTCCATCAATATTTGTGGAATATATCATGCTATGTATCAAATCGGTAATGTTAGAGCACTGCTGGGTCGAACTCGCAAGCGTTGCTATCTCAAGCTTGTTTGTCAAGTTTAGGTGATCAAAACTATAAGTCTTGATTTCTAGTATACTTATAGCTATGTCTCTGATTAGGATAGAATGTGTAGTTGAGCTTTAAACTTCACGGCGTTCATCGATTGAAGACGAAGATCTACTGAGGAGAGCTTGGAGGAACTTCATCAACAAAAGGTACGTGGAGACTAAAACTTATCTAGCACTCAGAAGTCTATTCTATTATATATCCTATTGAGACTAAGTCGTATAGCTATATAGACTTTTACATTATACACATTTGATATTTCGAGCTGAGTTTAACTCGCTTATATCTTTCTCGAAATATGTGTTGGAAGTTTTTTGATTTAGCTACGTTCATCATTATTCTTGACGAGCTTAGGTGCAAACAATTTATTTGTTGGAAACTAAATAATAAGTCAAAAGATGATCATGTGAAAATTGCCTTGAAACATCTTACATGATTTGTGTGAGACAGTCATTCGATGTAGAATCGGAATGTTTCGTATTGATCATTCGAACACTTGAAAATTACTTATGAGCTAATAGTTTGTGTGAGACAGTTATTGTCGTCTTCTAAGGATGTTTCAATGATTGAAATGGGAGTTTAGAACAAATAATCATTGTCTAGATATAGCACGGTATGCATACCAATATGCAAACTATTGTAGTATGATTCAGGTCCAGGAACCAAGTTTGCATACCTGTATGCGAACGGTTTTAACTGTCAAAGTCCGGGAACCAAGGTTCTGTACCAGTATGCGAATGGTTTCACCTGAGTTAGGTCTGGGACGACAGTATGCATACCAGGTTGCGAACTGACGGACGTGACCAAAGTCCGGAAATTAAATTTGCATACCCGTTTGCAAACTGAGTTGGTTTAAGTTCTAAAATCGGTTATGTATGATCTCATACTCATGAACAAATACATTTATAAATTAAGGAATGCAATATTTGCAAACCATGGCTAAATGTTCATGAATTGATTCTCTTGAATCAATCCGATTTTGTTTCAATTGTGTCTTGTATACTTTTATGAGAATATATACAATTGAACAATTCTGTGAGTAACGCAATTAGATTCATTTGATTATCATTTATTACTAGAAGTGTTAGATGAATGTGGTTAACACAAAAGTGTTCATATGGCTAACTTCGGTTAACTGTTATTGAGCCAACTCAATAACACTTTTAGGTATGGTTACCCATATCTAAATGAAGGTATATTTCATTTGTGTGTAACAAGCTAAGACCATCTAACGGTGGAAATATATTGCTTTGTTTTTAAGCAAACTTAGCTTGAATCTTAAATCAGGTTTTCATCTAACGGTGAATATTGATTGCTTTGTTTCAAAGCTATCAAACCCTGATTTGAAGACTATATAAGGGAAAACTCTAACAACTGGAAAACCTAATCCCCACACCTCTTGTGTGATACTAGTTGCGACTAGAGTAGATTCTCCTTTAAACTAGGTTTTTCCTAAAACCATTATAGGTTAATGACTTAAAGACTCCATTGGGATTCTGAAGCCAGACCCAACTATTTTCTCTGTAGTTGCGTGTTCTGATCTTACTTGTTCTATCGTATTGACTACTATATTCTCTAGGATTTGCTCGAGATTTATCTCCGATAGTTAAGATATAAAAATTAATCACAATGCTCTTCTTCTCATTCTTTGTGGATACACAATAACTTGTTCTACTACCGTATAGTTAAGTTAGTGTGAGGTGATTGATATTTCTAGGTTGTTCTTCGGGAATATAAACACCGGATTATCAATTGGTTCATGTTCACCTCGATTTATCAAAAGACGGAACAAAAACTTCATAGGTATTTCTGTGGGAGACAGATTTATCTATCCGAATAGACTTTTCTGTGGGAGACAGATTTTTTTATAAAGTCTTCGAATTTGGGTCGTAGCAACTCTTAGTTGTGGGTGTGATCAGCTAAGGGAATCAAGTGCGTAGATTCCTGCTGGGATTCAGAGGCGTAAGGAACGCGACTGTACGTTAATCGGTGTGAGACTTGGTTAGGGCTCAACTACAATCCAGTCTAAAGTTAACTTGTAGTAGGCTAGTGTCTGTAGCGGCTTAATACAGTGTGATGTTCAAATCTGGACTAAGTCCCGGGGTTTTTCTGCATTTCAGGTTTCCTCATTAACAAAACTTCCGGTGTCTGTGTTATTTCTTTTCCGCATTATATTTGTTTATATAATTGAAATATCACAGGTTGTGCGTAGTTCAATCAATTGATAAATCCAACCTTTGGTTGTTGATTGAAATTGATTGACACTTGAACATCAATCAGGCTCATAGATCTTTATCTGTTCGATTGTAGATTGTATTGAGAAATTGAGATATAACTCTTGGATATATTTCCTTGATTGAGTATGACTGTCTAGTTGACTCTCGTGGAATTATATTGAAGTTAGTCCATACAGATTTCCGAACGAAATATTGGGTGTGGTTGTTAGACCCCCGCTTTTTCAGGTAACTTACTCAATCAACATCAATGGTACACCGTATGGATTCATTAACTCCTACCAGAGGCATTATACAAGGTGATCCCATATCTTCCTACATATTCATTATATGTGCGAAAATTCCATCAACAAATATTGCCAAGCTGGAAGCAAAAAAACTGGTTCAAGGTATCCGGATATCAAAAAAGGCACCTCCCATCCTACACCTAATGTATGCTGATGATTTGCTCATCACATATACAGCTACCCAGAAAAGTAGTAATCACCTTCAAAGAATTCTTCAATCATACGGCTCTTCAGCTGGTCAAATTATCAACGCAGCAAAATCAACCATCATTCACCAGCTAAGGCTACAACAACATCACATAGATACCCTTCACCAATTCTTAGGCATGCAAACCACATCAAATCCCACCTATATACTTAGGATTTCAATTCAAACACGGGAGGACCTCACGTCACATCTTCGAACCACTACTCCAGTGATTGGCACGCAAAGTTCAAGGATGAATCACAAAATTCCTTACCCCTGCAGGCAGACTAGTTCTAATAAAAACCTCCTTAACACCAACCTCAAATCACTTCATGCAAACAAAGCTTTTCCCCACCCATGTTCACAAACAAATTGATCGGATCACTAGGAATTTCTTCTGGGGTCACGATTCTTCGGTCCGAAAACTTAACCCTTAGGATGGAACAAGCTAAACAAGCCAATAACGAAGGGAGGGCTAGGTATCAGGAAGAGTAGTCATCACAATAAAGCTCTTTTCATGATTTTTTTTTGGAACATTCAAGACAAGCCACATTCCATTTTCTCAAGCCTCTTCAACGAAAAATACTTCCACCATCAGCCTATTTTGCAAGGTACAATTTCAATACCAGGTACTACCAGCCCACAATGGAAACAAATGGCATCTCTCATACCTACTGTCAAAAATCATATATTTCACCAAATAAAAAATGGTTTAGATACCTGTATCCATGCTAATTGGATACCCAACTTTCAAAACCTTGATCCAATCCAATCTGACCCTATCCAATATGTCACAGAATTAATCGACCCCAGCTCTCATAACTGGAATCACGATCAGCTAAACATCCTACCCAACACTGCCATCCAACATATTATAAATATTCACCTTCCCCTTAACAACATCTCGGACAAAATTATTCGGCCCCACTCTAAATCTGGTAAATACACCACATCATCTGGGTACAGCTGTCTAACCAACAAGAAAACAACTCTCTCCCACAACCTCACCCTCAACCCCTTCCAAACACAAAATTCTTATGGACCTTATTGTGTCCTCCAAAAATACATCTTTTCTCGTGGAAGCTATAAATGAAGGTTTGCCAACCTTCTCTCTGCTCCATCACATCAATCTCTCCACTTCTAACCTCTGTCCCCATTGCAACTCTGAGCCTGAAACAGCCAATCACATGCTGATTCATTGTCCAGTGGCTCTGTCCACTTGGACCACCCTTTCTAACCGCATATCAACAAACCAACCCCAAGGTAACCACCAGCCAATTATCATAAACCACCAAACAACCATTTCTCAATTACTGCAGACTCGAGGTAATACCTCTTCTATCACATCATGTTGTTTCCTCTTGTGGTCTATATGGACAACCATAAACGAGCTCGTATTCAATCAGACGCACTCCACCCATGACGACATCCTGGCAAGATCTTTCGCACAACAACATGAATTTGAATGGGAAAAATTGACCTCCCCACTAGTTCTCCCTGAGGAGCTTCCTTGCAGATTGACAACAAATATAACAAAATCTTCTACAACCATTCAAGTGGGTTGGAGTATCCCAACATCAGACTGGTTTAAAATAAATACCGATGGTGCAGCTACAGGCAACCCG
Source organism: Papaver somniferum (assembly GCF_003573695.1). Lineage (NCBI taxonomy): Eukaryota > Viridiplantae > Streptophyta > Magnoliopsida > Ranunculales > Papaveraceae > Papaver > Papaver somniferum. The sequence continues at coordinate 81,915,128 of NC_039367.1, read as the reverse complement.
GGAATAGCGGGAGCGGGATTCATATGCAGGAACTCAAGCGCACACACGGTATTGGCTCTTGCACAACCTCTAGGTATAACCGCAACGCTAACGGCGGAAACAGGGGTCGCAATGATAGCAACCAGAGCAACAAATGAAAGAAATTGGACTAAAGTCATATTCGAGACAGACTCGGAAAATCTCGTGCACTCCATTAAAACTCCAAAGTAAACCCCATGGTATATCTCTGAAATGATCGAAGAAATCATACATCGAATGCGTCAAATCCTATGTTGTGTTATTCAACATTATAAAGAAGGGAATCAAGCAGCAGATGGACTAGCAAACTTTGCAGCCGACGGCAGCCAAGCGAGAAACCTATCAACATCAGTTTGGGAACAGACGAATCCAGCTTTTCTTAATCAAATTCTTTTGAGCGACTCTATGGGAATTCCCACATGTAATAACATTTTAGTTGGTCTTTTCATTGTTACATGCTTCAAAAAGAAAAAAAACCACATTTCATGCTTCCTATTTATTTTACTTTTAACGTGTTTTAGTAGACTCGGTCCGAAGGGTTTCAAGGAGCAATTACTATCTGTAGAGCAAACTATGCTGCTGAATTCTTTCGCAACATTTTGTCAACCAATTCACTCCAAGCTCTTCTGAAGAATGTTTTTGAATCTCTGATGATAACGGAAAGGTATACAAACTTATCAACTTTTTTTACACCTTTTTTGTCCTGGTTGGGTACTTGACCAGGGAAACATAAATTACTAAGGATGAGGTTGCTATTATTGATAAACCATTAAACTCGATAACTATATCTGTCACAAGTTTATACAAACTATATTACTACAATACGTTGAAGCATAAACAACACAATTCAAAGCCAGTTTTAGAGCTCAACTTACATGTTCATAGCAAGAGATATAGCTAATAAACATGGACATCTGGAACACCACAATTAACTAGTCATATTCCAGTTCCTCAGGAGTAACTGGTCTTTTGAGGGGAATAACAGACTTTTTTTCAACATCTCGTGATAAAGCTTTCCGCATGTCTGAAAATGAGAACCATAAAAGCAGGAAAGAATAAGGGTTATTAATTAACTATAAATGGCGGTGAAGTGAAAACAAGCACAGCTATGTCAACAGAGTATGATAACTCACCCAATCCATCTTCCTCTCCAGAATAGTACCGCAGCACCCGTCTATAGATTATATAGCCAAGCTGAGGAGCAACAAAGAAAATGCTGATCGTGTGAGCATGTGTTTGAGCAGAAGTACAATGAATCTACTCGGCAAAATATTTTGAAACATTCTCGAAGCACAGCACAAGTTATCCAATATTATATCACAAGTGGATGCATACCTTTTCATACATCTTTATGGCTGGTCCATTGGATGCCCTCACAAAGAGGTCCACAAAGTAGGCCTTGTCACTGCCAAAGAAGGATTCTGTTAGTAGACAAAAGATTACAGTACAGCATCGAGATCGTATTTGGTCACCCCTAGTTCACTAACTGAATTTCCCAAAGTTACATCTAAATCAAACAAAGGAAGAAAAGAAAAAAAAAAGATCAAGATAATAGGGAAACCTTAATTCATCCAAGGCATGGACAATTCAGAAGTAAAAGGAAGACTTACATCTTGTCACTGCTGTCCTCGAGCATGCTCATGAGATTCTTAGCTAACTTCTGCCTCCTATACTCCGGAGCAACAGTAACTGCAGTTACATGGCCATGCCAAGATTCGCCTTGTCCTTCAACTTTCCCCATAACTATAAACACATTAACATTGTTAATAATTAGTAATTCCTACATACAACAAAAGGGCAATTAATGGATTTGCAGCAAAACTCAACGATGATTGTAAATAGAAAAAGAGATGATTCTAAGTTAAGTACAAGGTAACTAACGTCTACACGTTGCATATGAAGCAACTTTCAGCCCTCTAAATTAGCAGAAGCTGGTCTGTGCAAACAGTACCCAGTTTCTATATTAGTTGGCAAACCAAAGCCTTCTAGAGACATGGCATTTGCTAACTTTAGTTGGCAAACCAAAGCCTTACAGAGACATGGCATTTGCTAACTATGATGTAAAAGATAGATAAACTACCTTCTTTGGCGTCTACCCATAGGTGAATCTTTTGTCAGTGCTTTCTGTTTTTACAGTATTAGCACACTACAATTATCCAGCCTTATTCTCATCATGTTGTTGTCATAGACGATAACAAAACTAACGACACACAAGCATTAATCTCTTCAAAGAATGAAATAACTCACATGAATGTTCAATTGCCAAGTTAAACAGGTAAGCAACAATTTCCAATGTCATAACCATCTTGTGCAAATGTCACACCCCTATTAATATGTAACAGACAGCTACAATCTGATTAACAAATGCCCTTACGGCAATACACCATCTCATATCCAATAACTTTGAAAACTCTAATTCAATCCCACACATTTCCTCAAACCCTAGTCCAATAACTGTGTAAATCTATAATTGAGTGTAAAATTAGGGCAAAAAAAAAAAAAGTAAAGGAGAAACCAGGTGCTTACTGTAACCCATGGTTATATTTCCAGGAGCTTCAGCTACATGGAAATAATCAGGCCATCTTGCTAAGTATGTCATGTAGAATGACATATTGAACTGCCAAAACACAAACACATGTTAGACACTAGATAGAAGGAGATAGGGAGAGTTGATTAATGTCTTACAGTTTCGGTAAGATGATCGAAATTGACATTAGTAAATCGGAGAAGATCATTGCAACAAAATCTTCGAATGGTTGTCATGACTGCTGCCTGGAAACGTTCTCTTCTCTCTGGATCTTACTTTCGGTTTTGGATGATTTTCGAGGTCCCTGTTTTTGGGTTCCATTCACAGTTATAACTTATACCAAATTATTCCATACGGACCAGCGCTGAGCAAATCTCACCCCGATCCGAAGACCCGGCCTGACCCGATTCAGCCCGATTCTATTAAATTGGACACTCAACGACCACCCATCTGGGTTGCACGGACGCTCCATTTTTTGAGCAGTGGCCGCGTGAGATGCTCATACGATGCGTGTCCGACGTACTAATTTGCGCGTCCTATGCGCGTCTAGTTTGGACGCACAAATAACTCGAGTTTGACGCATTCTTTTTCATTTCCAGTTAAACTTTTTTTTTTATTTTTACTATTATTAATTAAATAAAGAAAGACAAACATTTAGATCAATCATTTAGGTCTTTATTAGGGTTTAGTTATTGGAAATGACATCACGTATAGAACGCGCGATTGGGGGATATCAAATTAATTGGGGATAGAGGAAAAGGACAAAAACTGGATCCAAATATCAAATCAGGGTCACCCCTTATCTATTTTTTTTAATTCCTAATCTACCCCTCACTAATCAGGTTTAGTGTTTAATTATACTTAGGAAAATCATAAGCTTATTTGATAAATGATTAGTGTATTATTTAGTTTTGGGTGAGGTGAGAGTTGAAGGAGGGAAAAAATTTGAGAGGGAAGTTTTTTTGGTGAAAATGGTGGATGATAGTGAAAAGAGAATTGCTGATGAATCTTAAGCTCAACTATAAAAAGAAGTTTTTTCTTTGAATTCTCCATTTTTTTCTCTGAAAAAGCTCGGTGTCGACATAGAAGAAGTATGAATACCATGCCGGCATATGTTGGAAACTTTCATAAATGTTTACCTCTACGCAGAGTTTTCGGTGATCGACCTGACCGGTCAGGTCGTGGGGTCTAGGGCGTGTTGCCCCCTAGCAGAGTGCGAGACAACGTCTCGTAGAAAAAAAAAATCCGCGAGAAAATTGAATTTCAGTCCGTTTTGAATTTTTTTCTTCTGGTTTTCAGTCCACTGCCGGCACAGTCAGTTAATTCTCGAGCAGGCCGGTACAGCTACCGGCATGGTATGTTACTTGAAGAATTTCTTTGCCGGCACATGATGTAAAGTATCCAGAAACTTGAAAAAAAAAATTCACTTGAGTACCGGAATTGATAGATTTCTATCGAGCATGCCGACACTTACTTACGGTATTGAATGTTAGTTACCAAGCATGCGGGGACCATTTTCCGGCATTGTCTTCATCACTTTCGACGATGTAAAAAAATTTATTTCTGACATGGTCTTCATCACTACCGGCATGGTCTTCATCACTTCCGGCATAGTCTTCATCACTACCGGCATGGTCTTCATCTATACCGGCATGGTCTTCATCACTTCTGGAATTTTTTCATCACTTTTGACATGGTCTTCATCACTTTGGGCATGGTAATCATCACTTCCGGCATGGTCTTCATCATTTCCGGCATGTTATTCATCACTTCCGAATGTAAAAAAAAAAAGAATCGATTTCAAATTGAGGAACCGGCAGAGAAGGAGAAGACAATTTGAAAGGGAGTGGGAAAAATTTAAAATTTGAAAGGGAGTGGGGAATATTTAGGTTTCAAATCCCTAACCCTAAAAGAGATTAATAAGAGGTGAAGATGGAAATGGGGGATATGATTTTGTTTTTTGATTTTAAGTTTTTTGATTTTTATTTTGAAGGAAGGGTATTTTAGTATTTTTGCGTCCCAAAAACACCCCTTAGCAAACACTATTGGTTGGGGGAAGTAATTCATATCCCCCAATTAGTTTTGATATCCCCAAATTGCGCTTCCACGTATACCCTTAGTTGGACATGTATTAATCTAAGAATGCATTTTTATTGTGCCATGTGTTTAATAGTGATTGATTGTTTGACCTTCGGCATGTATAAACAAACAATGTCTTCTTTTATTTTGAAATTTATACACATGTAGCACATTTGCTAATTTTTAGGATCGAAACACCTGACTTTGTTGTATACATACATGATTGTATATATAAATATAATATGTATATACGTGTCCGCGTCCTAGTTGTTTGAGAATTTTATAGTATCCGCGTCCGCGTCGTGTCGTGTCCGCCTCTACGCGTCCGCGTCTTTGCAACCCAGCCACCCATGCATAGATTGATTATAGGTCTCGAGTCTCGAGTCTCGACTCTCGAGCTTAGAGCTTGTCCAATGGCATGTGTTGAGATAGATGTCAAAATACCCCTAGAATACACACTCATTCTCTCTAAAATCATTCTCCAACCCTGATTTCTTGAACCTATGTATAGATGATTTTGGGTAGACATTGTCAAGGTGAATGTAAACTAGACATGCACCTTGACAATGTCTACCATCCTAGTCAATTTTTACTTAATTGAATTGACTTTAATATATTAACTAACCATTTTTAGCTCTAATAAAATCTTAATTATGGAAAATAAAATTATACTAATTAAAAGAAGAGGTTACATGCAATACTGTTGGAGATGAATTTTTTTTCTCTCCCTAATTTTAAGGAAAAATAAATTGAGGATGTCTTATTTGTATTGCCACATAGGAAACACACACAATGACCATTGGAGAATCTCTTAGGTAGTAATCTGGCGATCGGCAATAATTCAGGTCGGTAAAAGTGCGTGCATTATCTGCTTAGGTGAAATGAAAATTCGGTCACTAATCCGGTCAATAATATCCAACAAATATATACACCATATGTACAACAAATATAGCAAGGGGCAATGAGTTTGGTGGTTAAGGCATTGTTTACCGACCAAGTGGTTAGGGACTCATTTTCATTCCCTGGGTGAGCAATTTTCTGTCCAAAATTGTGTCTGCACCTAAAATTTGATTCTAGGATAAACAATGTACTGTCGAAGTACTGTTTTTAGATTCGGGGAGCAAAATTTTACAAAACGAGGCTAAACCAAGAAGATGGTTGTTCACGTTTTGCTTCGGTTACAAAGAGAGGAGATGGTTTGATCTTAAGGGAGGGAAAGCAGACAAAGTTGATGAAATCAGTGGTGATTGAATTTCTGTGTGTGTAAGGTTGTCAAACTATGGAAGTCGGAGCTTGAGAATGGTGAGCTTGTTCTTCTTTGTTGAATAGACAAAGAAGTCTATTTATAGTTGTAAACACACTTGGTTTCCTCGTAAATAGTGGAGGTTGTGAAGAAATGGAAATATGTAGATAGTGGAGGTAATGGTAAAGAAACATCCATTATGCTAGGGAAGTTTTTGGAAACTTGTAGACCACTACTCCGTCATCTCTTCAACTGCTCTTAACCGTCACTAATATTCGTCACTTTTTCATCATGAGGTGTTGCCATGCTCCATGTTGTTGTAAACTACTATACCAATACCCCATGAAGAATTCCTCCATGTAACATCTTTTGATTTTTCATATAATTTAGTCGAGTAGTGATGGACTACCTCTTGTTTTGGGAAAGTCACAGTTCCACAGTAATGTGTATGTAATGGCATTGATATAGCTATAATGATTATGACTTGATTATGATTGAAAGAGTATGACCACGGTATTGTGGCCCAGGATAGCTTGGCCATGGCTTGTCAACGACCGAATTGATAGTTGGCCATGGTTTTGTGACCTAAGATAGCTTGTCAAAGATTGGCCAGTGTCGAAGGATGTCCACATTGTCGTGGCTTCCTAGATTGGTCAAGCCGAGAAATAAGGATCACTAGTACAAAATAACTCTTTTGTAATGCCAATTTGGCGTGTCCATAGGTTTTTATACACGCCATATATTTTTGGAATTGGCGTGGTTTAAGGTTGCGTGGTTTGAAGTACCTTATGGCAACGCCTACCTTGCGTGTATTTCTGCATGAAATAGACATGCCAAAGTTATAGGTATTGCTATTTGGTAAAGAAAAAACTTAAGTTTTTATACTAGTTAGTGTGGCCAGTGGTACCCATTAGACATGCATTTTTGCTTTTCAGCGTGGCGATAGGTTTATTATAGACACACAAATTATTTTGGCGTGGCCATTGGGTCTCTTATGGACATGCAATTTTTTTTTTGGCGTAGCCATTGTTTATCCTACAAACATGCAATTTTTTTTGGCATAGCTATTGGTTATCCTATAGATACGCCATCTATGTTTAACGTGTCTATATGTGATGTTTAGCTATGCCAATACAATATTTGATGCAATCTGGTGGTACGCCCATGTGATATAGATTAGATGGAATATGGATCGTCAAATTAGATGCAAGTACCTTCACCCACGTGGTGATAATAGGATCCGTTGAATAGTTTTTAAGATGATGCAATATTGACTGTCAAATTAGATGCATCCTACACCATTCACGTGTACCTTTATGAGCCGCTCATTTCGTACCAAAAATTTATTATATTTTAAAATTGACGAAACGTGTTTTTTTCCTCGATTGTACGCGTGCGCAGAGATATGTCGTGATAGATGATAAAATTTAGGTCGTTCAAAATTGACGCATCTAAGCCATATACGTTGCACCAACTGAGCCGTTCATTTGTTTCCATAATATATTATATTTAAAATTAAAAAAGTTAATGTTGTAAAATTTCGTGCCGCACACGTCATGAATTTGGTGAAAGATGATGGACTATTGACCGTTAAAATTATATGTTTTCTACAACGTCCACCTGTCACTATCCATGTAATACCACGATATTCGGCAGTGGTTGGTCGAATGGAATATAAGTAATGGTTTGTACTTTCCTATCACCGAGGTATTTTCATCACAATTGGCTCAAGAGTTGGAAGAAAACTTTGTAGTTAAGCGTGTTCCGGCGGGAGTAATCCAGGGATGGGTGACCATCCGGGAAGTTTCTGCTGGATTACCGCAGCGATGCCCGTTGAAAATCCCACACTGCCAGATGACCGCAGTGGCAAAGTGGGGACAATATCGGTGGAGGGACGGGTCATTACAAATGGTATCAGAGCAGACGATGGGTCACCTTTTTAGGGTGGGAACGCACGCTGGACGGGGTTGTTCCAGGTGCTTCTCATGAGGGGAAGGGAACGTCAAAGATCTGGGCTTGGAAATAGGAGTCGAGGATGACTCCAATTTAAGGTGGTGGTATTGTAATACCCCGATATTCGGCAGTGGTTGGTCGAATGGAATATAAGTAATGGTTTGTCATTTCTTATCACCGAGGCCTTTTCAGCACAATTGGCTCAAGAGTTGGAAGAAAACTCTGCAGTTAAGCGTGCTCGGGCGGGAGTAATCCAGGGATGGGTGACCATCCGGGAAGTTTTTGCTGGATTACCCCAGCGATGCCCGTTGAAAACCCCACACTGCCGGATAACCGCAGTGGCTAAGTGGGGACAGTACGGTGGAGGGACGGGTCATTACAATCCAACCCGTTCATTTAGTCAAATTTTGTGATATTTTAAAAATTGGGTATAACGTGGTTAAATCCGAAATTCATTGATACCAAATTTCATATTATTAATCACACAGTAAAATGTTTAGCTTTGGTATAACAGTTTGCAAAAGAAAATATTAAAGAGCATTTATCTAAAACATTATTTCTTCGACTTTTTTGACGGTCGTGTTTCCGTATTCGATGGATCAGTTTGTGACACTCTCGACGCGCCATACCTCGTTTTCCCATGTTTGTTGTTTGGAAGTGGGTATACCCTCTGTACACGATCTACATATAACCTTTTCTTCACCTTTTTATATTATTTTTTATTCTCAGTAATCATTTCACAGTCTTCTTGAATCTCGGAATTTTGATTTGCTGCTAGGTGTTCCGCATTCTGTTGATCATCAGCTAGGCTTCTAGGTGTTCTTAGATCACTGTTCGATTTCTTCTCAGAATCTCGAACTGGTTCTGGTTGGGAGGCGGTGTGGTATCTAGCTAGTTAATTTATCCAGCAACTCATCAATTAGTACTATTGATGAAAAATTTCAACAAAAAAAATTCACAAGCATTTAGGATTTTCTTATTGTAGAATGCTACAAGCAGATGTGAGTAAACCTTATATAGACATCCAATGGATGAAATATGTATCCCCACACAACACACCTGTTGGCATTCTCATGTATTTTGGTGTGTTTCAAAATCTATTCGGTTAATAGGTACCGTTATACAAAAGGGTGCGAACCATTATACTGTTTGGTGTCAAAAAAAGATTTGTGAATCCCATTCTGCATCATTGTAGATGGTGAAATTTGAATAAGTGGTGAAAGTTTCATTTCAAGACCACAGACGAAACTCAACTCTCACGTGAGAGATTAAGCCGTTGGTCCTCAAGGCACTCATAGCCACAATTTCTAGTATACGTCCCCGCGAGACACTGCTGGCCGTGATGTCGTGATTCCTAGCGCACATCCTCGATGAGATATAGCTGGTCACGTAGGTTCTGTAGAGCGTAAACGTCCCCGACGGACTTATTAACCAGAACATCCACAATTTCAGCATGTCTTCGCGAGAGCAGCTGATTGTGATGCCATGGTTCCTATTATACATCCTCAACGATATACTGCTGGTCATGTAGGCTCTGTAGATGCATAAAAATTTCCCCGACGGACTTATGACCCAGAGCAGAGACATACATGTCTCATGTAAGCACGACTCATCCTATTTGAGATGAAGAACTGATTCCTAATACATCATCGCGAGATACACTGGTCATGTCTACTCTAGGCTCTGACTCGACTTACCGAGGCTTCAAAATAATTCCTAGGACATCCCCGCGATATACGCTGGCTATTCTACCTCTAGGCCCTTTCGACAAACTCCTAAAATATACTTCCGAGATATACTGGTCATGTCGGCCCCATAAATACGAACACAATTGATTCCTAGCATATATCTGTAAGATACGCTGGTCAAAGGCAAGTGAGCCAAAGTCTCGCAGAGACATTATCAGGCGTGCAAACCTTATTTTATCTCCCAAACATGTCACAGATGACTTCGGAGAGATTTCATCGTGTTGGCCAAGTATTGAAAAAACTCCATCTCGTTGTCCAAATCTCAGACGGTCTCAAACCCGTCAGCCAAGTCTCTGACGGCCTCAAACGCATCAGCCAAATCTAAGACGGCTCAAGACATGTCATCAAAATCTCAGACAGCCTCAAACGCGTCAGCCAAATCTCAGACGGCTCCAGACGTGTCAGCCAAATCTCAGACGGCTCCAGACGTGTCAGCCAATTTTCAGACAGCTCCAGACGCGTCATCCAAATCTCAGACAGCTCCAGATGCGTCGGCCAAATCTCAGACAGCCTCAGCTGCGTAGGCTAAATCTCATGTGGACTCATCCGAGCTGAGCCATCTTGTCAGAAGAGTCTTATGTGAGTACAAGACTTAGGCACAAGCCTCATCTAGGCCTCAGGCCTATTTCTCAGCTTCCCAAACACACTCGCGGCTAATAAATTGGGCCTGAATGTTACATGTTTATCCAAAAACGTGGATAACTTCTCTTGAGCTCTACATGCTCAACAAAGGGACCCACAATAAATAATTAATACGGTTTCCACGTGACATATGTGACCGGCCATGGAGAGAGGGAGCTCAACCTCAGCTCATATGACACTCTACATACAATTTCTGAGGCATTCCATGCCTTTCACATGCCTCATCCTAGTCATTCTCACAAATCATAGAATATCTATCTATCTTAGCCAACTCGGTTAAAGAGAATATTTCTTTATCTCAACATATCATCACAAAGAATGACTCAGCTTCAAACAAATGGAGGGATATCGATTAGGGTTTTGGTCTGACGGTCTACGGCACGTGTGAGAAATACCCGGCCTATTTCTCACCGCAGAAGAGATTAAAGGCGGTGGAATAATGAGATAAATTCAACCTAGTTTATCTCTATCTATTCCTGAAGAGACAGAAGAATTTCTCCGCACGGCACGGCAAGCAATCCTTATCTTCAACGACTTGAGATTAGAGAATTCAGCTATAAATAGGTCCTCTATTTCTCCAAGCTAACATAATAACTTTCTCATAAACTGTAAAATCCCCCAACCCTAAAAATTTGTGTCATTAAATGATCGCCTTTCGTTAGATGTATATACCTTCAATAATAATACTCTGGTGATAATTGTGCGATTTATAGGGAAGGAAATCTCGGTATTTTAGGAAAGTTGACTAAGAAAATATAGCAAGAGATTAGGGTTGTTTTTCTTATTACATGAATTAAAAAAGAAAAGAAAAAGAAAACTAGCCGTCTAAAATGTTTTCTCCCTGAAACCTTAGTTTTCGTAAGAAAGAATTTGAAGAAGCGAGACTAATCTAAAGACAATAGCTCGATATCGTTGAGGGGATCATCTTTTTTTGCCACAAATCAGGTAGATTTTCTATCTCTTATGATGTTTATAGCTTAATCTAATGGAGTTAAATGGGTTTTCTTAACTATGATGGAATTTAAGTATTATTTTATCAAAATGATGGTACCCGTAAACCATAGGTTACACCTCTTTTTAAAAATGTTTTGAGACCTCCTTGGTTGACGGTGGTGATGTAAATCTTGTATACCATCCTTGTTTAATTATACATGTTGGGTATTAATATCGTTGTTCCTAGGTTTTGTGAAGTTAAACACGAGTCTGGTTTCATGCGTTTGTCATCGAATAGATGAGTAGATGAGTTTCAGTCCAATCTGGAAACGGGTCCGCCTCAATGTGTTTCTAGGTTTAATAATTTTTAGTCTTCCCTAAAAACTGTTGACAATCATGGATTTTGAGTATAATGTAATCCAGTACTCTTGGTAATTAGATTTGGCTGCTCTTCTTAATGCTAGGTCTAAGAGATATAGGTTAATTAAATATATATTTTAATTACTAGGTATCACCGGGACTTACGTCCCGGCTCAACCTCTGGTTATTGTCACGTGACTGTAGTCTTTGGTACATGGGTTTTAACATGACATATTTCATGAAAACACTTTAAAATACCACTAATATATTTTTATTATCCAAGTATTGGTATGGTTAAGTTCCTGTTATCCAAGTATCGTAACTAATAATGTACAAACTAAAATAAATCCTTTCGTGTCTATTTTATTTATTAATTCTAGAAAAACTTAATGGTGTTTTTTAATTAAATGTGAACATCATTTATTCATTGGCATTCGAAATAAAAGGTGACTTACGTGGATCATGTTGCGTGTTTTTATTTAACAATTTAAATATGAAAGGAACCTAGGAAAAGTGCAACCTTCGAATGCCTAAATTAATATTTATCCGGTGAAATATCTTTCAAGTAACTCAAAACGATATTAGATTCCAAAATAATAATTATATCCCATCAACTGTACAAATATTTGTTTGATGATCTAATTCTTGACACATGGTACATCTTGTTTTTTATAATTGGTTTTCTGGATAACTCTTGACACTTGGCATATCATAAGTATCAAGATCCCCTCATCCATATTTTTATATTAAACATCGTAGAAATCTTGCATTGATATTTGATACATCATAAGTATAATTTGATCCATAGTTTGATAGAACTTTGTGCAAATAAATGTCTTCCTTGTTTTATTTCATAAAACGGTCTATTTTAAACTTTAAAACACGGGTTATTAGATTCGGACAATCAGAAGTATATTCATATCAATTTTTGGCCAATTCGGGTTCACAATCATCATCTGAAAGATATATATGACTGATGATTGAAACATATAATTGTCATTATATGTTGACAGATCTACAAAGTATGTCTACCATAAAAACTTTAAAAGTTTTCTTACTCTAAAAATCGGAAAATACTCAATTGATCTTCCAAAAAGAAATGAAAAACATAAAAAATTACATAATATAAGTTAATTAACTTTTGGTAAATTGTCTTGCATATGTTTTCATCAACAATACAATTACTTGTTAGACGATCTCATTCTTGAAAATTGGTACATCTTGTTCTTGATTATTAGTTTTCTGGACAACTCTTGACACTTAGGATATCAAAAAGATGAAGATCCCCTCATCCATATATCTCTTTTAAGCGTTGTACAATTCTTGCATTAATATTTGACACATCGTAAGTATAATCAGATGTGTCCCAATCATCAACATTTGACAATAATAGGAACAATATTCATGTTGAACGTTGCAATTAACCATTTATGGCAGACTGGGTTGGAAGGAACAACATTTGTATGAGACCTGTCTTAAGTCACTAAATCTTGGTAGATCTCGAACATATGCTCGGGAACACCAATGAAAATCGAGGGCAAAACGTAGGGCTTACCTCCATCGTTGGGATTCATTGCAAAAGTTTTTAAGAAATTTATAATATTATAACAATACTCTCGCAGCATATCCTGAATTTTCGTGAGATAACGCAGGCGATTTTTTACTGTTGATGCCCAAACATCAGCCAAATATTTGAAAAAGTTTTTTAGGATAGTAAAATACTTATCAGACAGCTAAAAACGTGGAAACTATGAAATAATTCTAGAGTTATAATATGTTTTCATGTGTCTGGATCAAGTTGTTTCTTATCTAGTTTCCACCTTAACTCGTCGTCCGGAATGAGAAAACATAATGCAAGGGAGAGTATGCAGTGTGACACTCGGAAATACGGGAAAATATCCAGAACGCCAGGTGTCTCAGAACCATCTTTGGGAAGTAAAATCGAAGCTTCTTCGACTATTAGCAAATTATGGCGTATTTTATTCGTAGATTCTTCATAGTGGGTAATGCCTTTCACTTTTTCTCGATGGGAATGATATTACTCAGGTCGCGCGCGAATATAAAACACATTATTATTATGTTATAAGAGAATGTTCTTGATTGTTCCGAGAACATCTTTATCCAGTTGCGGATTTCGTTTCGCATGAACACCCAAGTCTTGATTAGGATCATGTATAAAATGTATTTTTCCCTCGTCGGGCTCTAACGTTCAACTCATGTGTAAAAGTTCCTCAGGTATTGAAAATCACTTAAGAATCTGGACATATATGCAACCAAGGTTGGTAAACACATTCGAGGCATTGTACTCTCGGATTTGGTCATAAACTAATCTTGGACGGGCTTCATCCCTATCATATAGATCTTCGCGGTGCTGGGAGGTTCAAGCAACATAAGAAGTATTACTTTCTTTCCCGTTATTTTGTCATTTGTTACTTAATTTTCCAAAGCATTCCCCAATTTGATTCCACAAAGAAAGTTCATCATTTTTTGAAATTATAATTTATGAAGATTGATTCCCACTCCTTCGCATCTTTCTGTGAAACATTTTATAACTCTTACGTTAATTAATGCTTGAAATATTATGAGCGTAATTGGATGCATGCCAGTCAACTATCTCTAATTAAGGTTTCTATAACTCTTATATTAACTCTTATGTCCATTACATACACAACTATCTCTTTTCCATTTTTGCGTCAGCCATAAATTTTAAATCCACCTTTATCAAAACATGTACTATCAGTGTGCATTTCGCACGTTTTTTTTTTCCTTCTTCTTCTGTACACGGAAATTAAGAATTTCTGCAACCAAATGGACCTTGAACAAATAATTTGTTAGTGTTTGAAAGAGAAATTACTCCTAGCTTGGTAATGAGTATTGCATTTCGTCGTGTTGTTTAGCTTATGAAGCTTCAAATTTCATAAAGGGTTGGATCTACCCTTCACTTCTTGACCCTTCAAAATAAAATCGTGGCGAATGAAAGTGGTAACGTTGATCCACAATACAACTCACATAAGTAATATTTTGCAAATAAATGTTTTTCTTTAGCTTTTTTCAGTGACAAATATATGCCAAAACCATTAAGGCTAAGTCCTATGGGCTAGATATCTAGCTGCTAGATTGGCCATCCACGTCAGATAGGGAAACCTCTTAAGTCCCATGGGAGTGCTAATATAGCAGCGAGATTAGCAGTCCACGTCATCTAGGACCACTGGGCGCCGAACCATTCAGTGTTTTGGTCACTTTCTGAGCGCCGAACCATTCAACGCTTTAATCTCAGCCGTTAGGTTTTTGTGATTTTTCTGAGTGTCAAACCATTCAGCGTTTTGGTCACTGTTTGAGCGCCGAACCATTCAGCGTTTCAATCTCGCTGCTAGTTGAAGTGCGAGCAAATGATAGGAGAGAGAAGTATCCAAAAGTAGTGTTAACTTTTTTCCCACACTTTTTTTTTGATTTGCAACACTTTTTGTCCAATCTAGCAGTTCAATCTAGCCCATAGGGGTTAGCCTAAACATGTATGATTCTGACTCCGATTCGGGTACCGATTTAAGCACTCATAAACATACTACAATAAAAGGGACAACATCTACATTGATGTGGTAATTAAGCATTCATGACTGAATGAGTTGTAGTGTACAACATCTGACCCTAAACTGGATATCCACTTTCATTCGAAAATATACAATGAACTTGTACCTTCAAATACTTTTTAATATATTTTTATTTTCTCATATAGGGAGATTTTGTTCATACTATATAGACCATGTACCATATATTTTCTTTGTGTTTGGAAAAGAACAGGGTCGTTTTTTTCATCTAAGTATTTTTCACAAATAAATTTGTGAATGTGTTCCACATATCAGATTTTTATATAATTATTCAAAAATAAAAAGGGGGAAAATCATGTAAGATAACAAACATTTTAGGAATTGTACACATATGAAATACAACTACCTTGCCTAAAGATTTTCTTCCTTTATTTATTTCATTAAATTATCTCTTTTCAACTTGAAAACAAGGTTTATTCGATCAAGACATTCTTCCACCTATATATGTAGTGCAGCAAAACCAAAAACAAAAAATCATGGCTAGGACAACACTTGAAATTTCAACTACGTTCGAAAATGTATTCACTATTAATATAGCCCTATATTCCATGAGATTGGAAATCCGGGAGCTACTTAAGAATCTTCGGCCACCATAAAAAAATGCATACATTCAAAAAGTTAAAAGTCACTCAAATCACTGTTTCAAGTCCTCCGTTTTAATGCATTACTGTAACATTTTGCTTGCTCATTGTACAAACCCTTTTGCACCGAGTGCCATCCTTAATCTCTTACCCGTTGTTAAGGCTCAGAAGATCCGCTCGGATGTTTGAATTCTGATATGCAGTTCCAACTTCCAAGTGTACAAACCTGATTAAATAAGTGAATTCATTAATGGACATCAAAGATATAAGCCTTTTTTAACCTAATTATAAAGTTGATTGGCATAAACTCCCTAAATATTAAGTTGAATGGCATATGAATCAAGCTCAATGAATTTAGTTCTCTGAATGTTACCTTGGAAACCACTGTATCTAGCGACGATTTGTCACTCAGTGG
Source organism: Papaver somniferum (assembly GCF_003573695.1). NCBI lineage: Eukaryota > Viridiplantae > Streptophyta > Magnoliopsida > Ranunculales > Papaveraceae > Papaver > Papaver somniferum. Next base: position 81,899,024 of record NC_039367.1, on the reverse strand, counting down.
AGGTTTCATCAGCATCATCAATCCCAGACCGGATTAGACAGCTACTCATCATAAGGAATATTTGATGGTCGCACTACAGATGGACCACAAAATTACTAATTTTACCCATTTAATGCAAGTGGTGTTATCTATCTTTGACTACCATGCTAAGTGCACCATGAATGAGTTATTGGACAATTTAGGGCTGGGATTAAATTATTCGCAATTCATATTTTCTAATTCTAGGATTGTCGCCATTCTTTTGGTATGGGTACTGAGATGATATATGACATTCTTTTTAAACTTACGCATGCGTATTGCAGAGCTAAAAATTCCATCGGAAGCAGGCAAGTTTTAGCCTACTCAACTAAGTTAATTGTGCCATCCGTGGGAGACGAACCCACAACTACATGGTTGAGAACCATGCGCTCTGCCATTTGAGCTAAGATAGCAAATACCAATATTTACCATTTCCTAATGTAAGTGGGATTTAGTATGATTGGTTTAGGATAATGACACATTGACACTTGAGTGCAAACTGTTCACAGACACAAAGGGATATCTAGTAGAGGATTTACCTTCAACAACAATAATCTCCGGAAACAAAGTCCCGAATAGCTATCCTTCCACCTATTAAAAAGAAGATTGTGGAACTCCTGAAAGTTGATTCAACCCCCTTGAAAGAGCTTGTAGTCGAGCGATATTAATAATCTGGACCCTGTCTTGTACAAATAAGGCTCAACATCTTAGAAAACGTTGTGTAACTCACTGACTTAGAACTAAGACTCACTAATAAGTATACACTTAAATATCTTGGGACTAATCTATTTCCAAATGCTTGAGATTGAACCCTGATCAGATGATTTGCAACTGACTCAGAAACATTATAAGTGAAAAAGTAATTTGAGAAAGAGTGCATAGGAACTTCCAAAAGAAAGAAGGGTGGAAAGGGAACAACAAAAATTGTAGAAGATGAGCGGGTGTATTACCTCATTGTCATCAAGAAAACATAATTGTTCTAGGTTTCTTCATTTGTAGTCCAAACCCAGCAAACAAAGCAAACATGCGCAACACCTCCGGACATGATGATGGGTTCAACATTTTTTGGCATATGCATATATTGTATCCTGTCACAAATCAAAAAAGCAAAAAAAAAAAAAAAACATTTCGTGTCATGCATGCCTTTCTCAACAAAAGAATGATTCCGGAATAATCTGGAACTTGTGGCCATATAAAATCTGAACAGGGGCCTTATTCTTTTACCATTAAGTCCCTTCACGTTCTTTGTTGATGTACTATATAGCCAATCAGAGATCATATAATTTCTATTAAACTGAAACTAACTCTAGAGTTATAATCTCATTAAAAACCTGATCTACTTTCTATTTAATGAGGTATACCTGAATTAGATGTAAAAAATTTAATTAATAATTAAAAGAGTCCAAACCACCGTTACCAAACACCGAAACTACCACATATCCTCCGTGCAAGCACAGACCACTAAATCACATTATGTAGCATCTTTTTGCCACATTAATGGCATCTGATGGACGTGTAGTTTAAAATAGTTTTCCCCTGGCTACAGATTATAAAAACCTCAACATGGTTATAAGAATATTCTTTGCTTTTAAAATTATCCCTTTCTGAAAGTATATTAGTGTAGTAACAGCTCTCTCTGTAATATCATCTGAAATGTCAAATGAAAAGAAGATAAGCAACTAACTGAACTAATATTGTTCGTTAACGCATAAAGATATATAATCGTAAGAAAAATGATCAATTCCACCACTGACTTGCACAACTGAAGTTCTGCAACTATCTTTGTAGACAATTTAGTGAAGCGTGGTCTTTGCTTCTACCAATGCTACCCGAGCAGGTAAGTTTGTTTACGTGTGTGCACTGTTTCTCATAGTTCCTATAAATTTGTTCATGGTACATATATTGTACTTTTATTGAAATTACTAACAATAATCAGGTAAAGTTCTGATAAGTTTCACTTTAGAAAAGCATTTACTTAATTGATCGTTATGAAGATTGCTTTTCATCTTCCTGAAAATGGGATCTAAAGCGGGTAGGACCAACCTTGTAATCAGAAAATCAAAGCAACATCCGACTATCTAGCCAAAGTCCATTAATGTCATAGTCGCTAAGTTCACACTGTTTCCAAGGATCCACAAATACAATTTTATTTTAGTTTATGGAGATTCGGCCATGGTCATTATCCAAATAAAATGGTAAAAAACAATAATACCTTTGTTTGCTACAACCGCATCCATGCTGGATTCCACCATTGTGTTTTAATTGGCTTTGCGACTTCGGACCAACTGAACTTCTGCATTTGAACCTCATTTTTCCAAGTACAATATCGAAGCATCAATGATTCCCGTTGCATTCCTTCCAAGGAAAAAATATTTGAAACATAGTTGGATGACAATTATTGGTTTTGATGAAAGACATAATAAAAAGAAATGACAATTATTTACCTTATAGTTGGATGCCTTGCATATAATTCTTCGGAGTCCTATATAATGTACACAAAATGACAGATTCAATGTTCCCGGTAAAAGAGCTTAATATCATGTCAAATGGTTCGTTTCAAAGTGAAAAAATTGGCGATTTATACATTATGAGGAAATGTTGGTCGTAGAAATAGTAAAACTAAATTAAGAAAAGAACATAATAACATCATATAAGTTGTTCTTCAAAACAAAATTCTAGTAAGTCAGAATTGCATAAATTTGAGCCCTCAAATTCACACAGGGGTAGATGGTGGATTTTCGACAAAGGCTAAAATCGTAAACCCATAATTATACGAACTTCTGATCCAGCAATCAAACACGAGTATCGAGACACGGGTCTCTCATCGAATCTCTGACTGAGAATACTGTCTCTCAGAGTACATGTAGATATGTAGTCTCTCGGCTAGGCAACGACATATCTCATGAATACTGAACACTTCAGTAATTACTTCTATATAGAATCACGAGATTGGAAGGCTCCTAGATAGCTTTCCTGCTAGTATAGAGCAATACCGTCTTCAGGATACAAACAACAGTTTTCCCTGACTATATAAAGGATATGACGCTTCAACTAGATCATGTCGCTCAGAATAATTAATGCTCCTAGACGATCGTACTAGTATAGAGCCATCAATTAATTATTCCAAAATTCTTGGATTCATCCACTGAATTTCTGAAAATATTCAAATATTCTCGTAATATTTCGTTACTTGAATCTATGGTTCTTCCCAGCAGAATTCCATGGGTTAGTAATAAATATCCAACGTACGGGCGTCTGAGTTACCTTCGAGTAAGCCCCGACTCAAAAGGTGCAAGTGTACTCGACGATGACGCACTAACAATCACCTGAACGCACGAACGAGTATTTCAAAATACGACGAAACGATGAACCTATGCAAAATAGGAAAGAAAATAATAAATAATAAAATATTGACCAAGGTGTTGGGGGACTAGACCCAATGGCCGGCCGGCCGTGCGGTGGCCAGTCCCATGCCAGTTTTATATTTTATCATATTTTTGTTATTTTCCTTGATCTTATGAAAATCCGTTCATTTGAACAAATATCCTTCGTTTTGAGGAAACTCCTCAGTTTCATGGTGTTTCCTTCGCACCAAGGAAATAATATAAAATTGGGAAAAATGTTGTGGGGCCGTGTTTATTGGCCAACCGTCCATGCCTTGATCCCGTCCGGCCCCACACCTCATGGTTCCTTATTATTTTATTAATATTTCCCTAATCTCATGAAAACTCCTTAATCTCATGGTATTTTCATAAAACCATGAAAAAATATAATATAAAATTAGGAAAACTCATGGGACCGGGCCCCAGCCGGCCGTCCATGCCCTGGACGGTCCCACACGTCCCTTTATTTTATTATTATTATTTTAAGTTTCCTTAATCCCATGAAATTCCTTGATTTCATGGTATTTCTCTCAAATTATGAAAATTCCTTCAAATCATGGAAATAATACACAAAAATTACATAAAATTAGAGAAACGCACGGGACCGGGCCCCAGCCGGCCTAACATGATCAAAGCTGGTCCTACACGCCCTTATTTTAGTATTTTAATATTATTTGTTTCCTTGATCCCATGGAAACTTCTTCACTTCAAGGAAACTCCTTAATTTCAACAAACTCCTTGATTTCATGATATTTTCATAAAATCATAAAAATAATATAAAATTAAAAAAGGCATCATGGGACCGTGGTCACTGACCGGACGGGCATGCCTTGGCCTCAGCGGTCCCACGCTTCATCATTCCTTCATTTTATAATTATTTTTCTTCATCTCATGAAGTTTCCTCAGTTTCAGCAAAACCGTGATTTTGTCATATTTTCTCAAATGGTTGCTCAAACGCACGCCAGAAAATACCAAAATTCTCAGCACTGAGATACGGACGTTTTGACAACGTGAGCATGTTACCTTGACCGACCAAGGTTGGCTCTTTGGCTCGCACGGATCCGATCCCACATATTTTCATGAATTGACCTAATTTGCGCAATTGCACGTATTAGGTCCAAAACTCTTCGAAATAATTTTGGAATTTTCATAGAGCGATCGTCATTCGATCCCGTGACCATCCAGGACCGGTTTCATGACCCCTTGGTCGGTCCCTCATCTCTTCATAATTAATTAGGTTTTATCACCTAAGGCTCAGACGAGAGAACTTTTTCTAATAAATGATTAAACCAGCATTTAATCATTCTTTTATCAACAAATCACCAACTCTTCAAGAGACCATGGTATTTGCTCACTCGAGCATATAGGCACTACATGGCCGATACATGATCCCATGTAGTCGGTCCCTCCTTCATCCCATGGTTAATTTTCAAATAAACCATCAATTGGTCATCAATTGATCGAATTAGGGTTTCTGAGTCCAAGGATCATAATTCCAGATTCAAATACCAATAACTTTACGACGATCTCATGATCAGTACTTTTATTAATTATGCTCGGTTCAATTACCAGTATTTTAAATTAATATTTTATCTTGGTCACGCTACCAATAATTCATCAAATGAGCAACATTTGCTCAGATGAGCAATATTTGCTCAAACCAAGGAATATTGGTTCAACTATCAATATTCAACAATTCATCGAATGAGCAATACTTTCTCACCTTAACTATCAACGTTTACTTAAGAATCATACCTCTTTCTCAACAGGCACATTCAATTCATGAGTCTCAGGACATTTTGCAAGAACATGTTCAACTCAGCAAATACATGGACTCATCGTCCCATAAAGTCATGAAGTCAACAACTGACTAATTAACCACGAGACGTCAATCGTGTCACATGGGGGGATATTAACTAGGGTTTTGGTCTGGCGGTCTACGGCCCGTGTATTCATACTCACGATGGAATGTGATCAAATCGTACAATCAGTTGAAGGAGTTAACAAAGTAGTGGATGGAAAATCGACCAAGTCTCCGCACGATGAACAACTGGTTTCAAACACGATTTCCATTTCCCCACTCTTTGATTCCATCAACTGTCACACTTCATGGGATCATGGTGTCTACAATTCCAGCAAAATAAATAAGTCTCTGAATCAAGATTGAATATACAACAATCTCACGTCAAACAGACAACACGAGATTAACAACTCAACATCTGAGTAATCACTCTCAACAGAGATTCAATCATTCAGAACTTATCTTATTCAGAATACATAACACACCTACAATCTTTGATTACCATTGATTCCACACATTTCTTAGCTTCCCTCCTACAGATCGACCCATCCTCTCTTATGACTGAATTTACTCTGGAACGACCATTGTCTTGGTTTAGGCCGGAGTACTGCAGATTGATCTCTCGAATTCAAAGCACTCCCTTCTTTCAATGCATCTGTGTGAGGTTGAACATTTCGCTCGGTTTAAGGAGTCTCCTCCGTACGGTCGTCTCCTTAATTTCGTAAAAACCAGCAAATCGTTTTGCCCCATCCACAGATTGGGGACCACAGTGGGAGATCATTCTCTCGATTACAATCTCGCAACTCCACAAGATGGCTGGTCTTAGGTCTGGGTTAGTCACAGGTTCCAACACAAACGGCGCTAGCACTAGCAACAACAACAACAACGACAATGAGGATATCCCGGGAATGATTCCGGCCTCTAACACTGACGGTGGTGATATTACTCCTCCTCACGTCAACGCGGAGGGTCATCCTTTGTTCGGCCGACACCCTGAGGAAGTCAGAGGAAATCCACCACCTACCATTGCTGATCTCATCAAAGTGCAACAGACAGTTGCAAAGAATCAAACCAATATGGCTACAGCACAGAAGGAGCTATTTAATCAACTGAAGGCTCTCACTGATACAATGTCAGGGAAGACCCAAGGAAAAGTAAAAGAGAAGGAAAAATCCTCAGACGCTGATCCTGAGGTAATTCCGATTCACACAGTAGATGATGATGAAGTCCGCAAAGCTACGAACGATTCAGCGAATGAGTCATCAAACTTCATCACTCGGGAAGATTTGGAACGCCTTCTGGAGAACCGTGGAAAATAAAAGACCCCACATGTCCATCGTCACCAGCCTTCATACCCTGCTGCTACGCAAAGGATTCCTCTTCCAAAAGGTTATATCTCTCCAACCTTTACTTTGTACGACAGAACCGGCAACGCTCTGGAACATGTTTCTCGGTTCCTGGAAGCTTCGGATGAACATGAGCATAACCATGTTGTTCGCCTCAAAGAATTTTAAAAATCCTTGAAAGGTAGAGCATACACCTGGTACAACAACATCGCACTAGGAACTACTAACAGTTGGGGAGAAATGGTTAATGCTTTATATAGGGAGTATTTCTTCGTTTCAGAGCAAATTAACCTCTCTGATCTCGGAAGGATGTTTCAAAAGAACAACGAACATCCTAACGATTATGTGAAAAGGTTCAGAGTTCAAGCGTTGGATTGCCATGATCCAAATATCACGGAGCAACAACTTGTGGACTTATGCATCAACGAAATGATTCCAGTCTACAGATCTTTATTGGAGAATCTCAGGTTTCAGACTTTCTCAGAACTCCATGAAGCAGCCAAGAGGTCGGCAACCACTGCACCTGCTCTATTAGAAAGGACTAAGATTGCAAAAGCTGAAGAACCACGAGAGGATAGAGGCAGCAACAGACATTTGATAAAAAAACAATACAACCTTCAACCTTCCACAAATGTTGTCGCGGAAGGGAGCGAACGGAAAGATGAACTACAGCGTAAGCATATTTCCTCGACCCATTTAAAGGCGCAAAAGAAGGATAACGTGCAAGCTCCTCCTTAACACACGGAATATCCAGAAGCACCTGATTTCCCTTGCTCCATTGAAGAAGTTATCGAATTGCTGGATGCCTGGATCCAAGATGGCGCTATCAAGTTTCCAAATGTCAAAAAAGAACCAACTGAAGAAGACATGGAAAGTCCTTGTTACTGTCGCTTCCACAGGTTTGTCAATCATCCCACAAGTGATTGCAGAGTCTTAAAGCGTATATTCAGGGAAAAGGTTGAATCCGGGGAACTTAACTTGGGAACTGAAGGAGTACACAGAGATCCTCTCACAGTCAAGACTTTCTCCATCTCTGAACAACCAGTCAAAGAGGCAGTTCATCCTTGGTCGAACGTGAATTGCTCTATCCGTCGAAGGAACAAAGGAGAGACATGTTCACATCACTGAACCACATCGTGTCAAGAAGTCCATTCCGGAAATACTTATTGAGCCTCCAGCCACAGACCAAGAGATGTACGACTGGGGACTGCTTACTACAGTCAATCTCAGAAGAAACGAATTTGGAAGAACGTTGATCGATGCTGGCACCACCATCAACAACATTCCACTGAAAATCATCGGATCCACAAGCATCACTCGACAAGAAGCTACTCATGCTCCCATCTCAATCAGAGACCTTGAAGGAACGCTCGCAAATACTTATAACTACATCATTCTCAAAGTGAACATAAGTTCAACCTGGACATAAACCAAGTTTCACATAATCAGGAAGATCCAGGATATGACATGTCCTTCAGACGAGCATGAATCCATGCTGAAAAGATGGGTACTTACAAAGCGCCTTTGGTTACACATCTCTCCAATGAAGAAAGTTCTGATCCAGAGGATTTGGCGGACGTTCCATCATCAGAGCACTTGGAGGAATTTTGAACGTTGACGAGGTTGAAATAAGGACCTGCAAAAGATGCATAGATATTCATCACAAGGTCCTGCACTCAGGCAAGTCTCATTTCTCCCACGTCTATGTCATTTATTTCCTCACATGCTATTCTAGCATGGGACTCAATTCTGCTAGCATCTCTGCTATTGCAAATGCTATAAGTGGGTAATCTCACTTCAGCAATATTTTACCAAGTGGTTGTATCTGACATTTCTCCGAATCGAGCATCTCAGTGAGATATTCATTACTGAGATGATGTTCAAGCACGGAAAAGAACAATTTGGGCATTTTTCCATAGCCTTGCAGGAGTGTTCATGTGTGCCACAAAACCAGAAAGCTCTGATGTCTGTACAAGTATTGAATCCCACTACCGCAAATAAAGGAATGTTGAATCAACAGAAGATAGTTGGAGACGAGACGATCAAGCCTAAGGCATTTGATTCTTAAGAGATGTGATGCTTCAACGCTCAAGCATCTAAGAAGACTTCAAATTGTACTCCTAATCAAAGAGTACACCCTCTATAATGGCGCCTCTAGCTTCACCACAAATATCTCGACGATGACACACTGATTCAACATCAGTACGATCAAAGTGTAACTAAATTTATCCCATGATAATACTTCTGAAGCAGATGCAACATTATTCATCCATGGATGGCACAAACTCCTTCAACATACACCGGGGACTTGATCTTATCGGAGAAATCAATTCTATTTCAATAAATGTTATCCACATAACAAGTTATTGCAACCTGATGTGATTCCATGAAACTTCATCAACGGGTCTCTCTACATCACAAGCCCATGCACGACTGAGGAACTTCCTCTCTTCACCGATCACATCCAGAATGGAAACTGTCGCTGCTATCTACCGCAACAACATCGATTCCCTGACAAGGCACTTCACAGTAAGGGCTCATTGGATGAGGGAGTAAAGACTATGTCGATAATCATGGATCTATCCTTTTCGGTCTCTAGAGCAACTCCGACCATAGTATCGGCATCAACAAGCATTTCTGGAGAAAATTCTATCGTGATCCAGCATCAACGACGGTCTAAGGGACAACATCCTCATGACCAGCTTCATCAACTATCCGTTCTCTGAAGTGTTACTCGATGGATCACACTTCTCCAAGCACTAATGATTCATATCAAGATGTGTAGACATGAAATATGTTCACATGAAAGTCTTTCTGAAGCTTGCACAACAGGCGGGCACAATCTCAAGTTTTCTACAAGATGTTCTCATCACCTCTACAAATGAGATACAACATACTTCATCTCATGGGTTTATAAAAAAGTACCAATGGGTGAGTAATGGGACAATACTTCATCAACAAAAGATGTTCGTTTATGTCTCTGCTACAACATACCAAAAGGGCGCATCAATCGGACATACAAGCTGAAAGATATGGCCTTTACCGTCAGGTCTACGAAATCTGAAAAATTTGTACGGGATTACAAATTACAAATGTGCATCCTTCGTTGGCTGACCTATAAAGCTCCAAATTGAGTGATTCTTTTCTCATGTGATAACTCAACCTCTTAGCTTCAAAAGTTGGGGTCAAGCGTCGAATTCCAACGTCGTATTAGGTTCCTACAGCTTCCAAAGCGTACATGCAAGCATCAATTCTTAGACGGGATTCATAACTTCCACAGTCGATCGGTGTCCACCAGGTCTTTCCACCAAGTACTTCATCAAGGTACCTCCAACTTCGACCACCTAGGTCTTTACATCAATTTTTCTACCTGGGTCCTCTATCCAAGTCTTTCCAAAAGGAGAGAAAACGAAAAGGAGAGATTCAACAAGATACTGGGGACTGACGGTCCACTGATCATGACGATCAGTTTCACAGTCCAAGACCCGTGGCACCAGACTCTCATATGATAATCATTCATCATAAAAGGAAGGCTACCACCGGGACATGAAACCATGGTCAATACATCATCCCCTCTCGAGAGCAACCTCAGCTAGGGTCCCGTGACCGGGGTTTCAGAAGTGATGTTTCTACGACTGACAGAAACAAGATGGCACTGCAAGCACCATGCTCATGTATCAATCAAGAGGTTCAGATTTCAAATTAATAAATGGCATTAAAATCCTTCTTCAAGTGTTCAAGATACGAGAGAATGGTATAAAGACACAACAAGGGCGTTTTACAACAAGCTCGTCTGAAACGATTTTACACTATCTTGCACAAAGGGGTGATCTGGGAGCAATTGGTGAAGAATCTAAGGATGGATCATATACCATTATCTTCGCGTGGATGTCCTCTACAACATATCCAAAATTCATAGTAATTGGATGAACGAGCAAATTGATGTGGTCGAAAAATTGGACTACATCCCAGCTGAAAAGTTTCTGGAAATCTCTTGGAAGTTTACTGTTTCGCCTATTTCGGACCCTAAACATGCTCAAAACTTGAGAAGATTCTTTGCTAAAGCTTGGAAATATTCTGAGGATGAAAAAACATGGGTAGACCGCGGAAATCCGACATCGGACGAAGATTCTACAGCGTTTTTACTGAAAGACCGACTTCTGGACTTTCTGATGACGAATTATGATGAAGTTCATCGTTCGTCCACATTTGAATCAGGATCTACACCATCAACGCAAATCCTGACTTTATCTTCAGCCGATAGTATCATTTGCTGAAGTCGGCGGTGCTTCTACTGATAAGGGACGACTCCCAGATGATCGAGAGACATACAAAGTACCAGCTTTCCAGCGTCTCTGAAAGGTTGATTCACCTCGGCATGAACATCTGCAGAATTCTTCATCTTTGACTTCATATTTCTGGAGTGTTCGCCGGAAGATCCAGAAGGGTGGTTGTAACCAGAAGTCGCCACTATTTGAGGCGAAAGACATGGAGTCATGGGTGTACCGATAACAAACACGCAACAAAAATGGTAACAATCCAACTCTTACCTATTTACAATTTCACTAGCTGTAGTGATTATAACGTCGGAACTTCGAAAAACTTGCTCGTTCCTTCAAACTTGCAAAGAAGAGCAAGATTCATTATTCAAAATCATGACTTGATTTTCATAAACCATAAACAACCCACGTGAATTTTAACATCCACTGGTTTTTCAAAAATTGGGCAGACGTCCATTCTACAATTGTGAAAACTCACATACAAACATTATTTCACCATGTATAATTGTCTATTTTCACCAATTGTTCAAAATCAAAACATTGATTTTACAAAAATATACACATATTTTAACGTGAAACTCACGTAAGTTTGGAAAATATATATATTTCTCCATCGCACGAGCATCCGTATTTGAAGCGAGAGTATAATTTTTAAAGATTTCTGAAAGCTCAAAGATAAAAATTTTCATGAAAGCTCATAAACAAAATTTTATTACTAACAGACGCACGTCTGTTCAAAAAAAAAATTCTCTCGTATGAGCATCCACCTTCGAAACGAGAGTTTATTCCACTTTGTGAGATCTCACATATTTAAAAAATAAAGTTTTGTTTTTCGTGAAAGCTCATAGACAAAATTTTTATCATTAGACTCAGGTCTATTTTGTTGTTTCTTAAACTAACGAACGAACGAGCGTCCGCGCTAAAACGGATTCCTTTCTTGGGCCCGGATCCTTGAATCCTAGACCAACCAAGGTCCCGTCGTCCAAATCAGCGGTTCAGCACCAATTTAGGCTCATCGAACGATGCTCTATCATGCCACTGGGATCTTCATTAAAGTCGTGGTTTGCTCGTACTATCAAAATCCGGTAACGTTTTAACTTATGACTAAGTTCAATTACTTATATTGTTATAACCGGAAAATCACCATTTAATGTTGACTGAGGAACACGACTGTTCCTCACTAAGCAGGGGACTTAATGTAGATGGTGGATTTTCGACAAAGGCTAAAATCGTAAACCCATAATTATACGAACTTCTGATCCAGCAATCAGACGCGAGTATCGATACACGGGTCTCTCATCGAATATCTGACTGAGAATACTGTCTCTCAGAGTACATGCATATATGTAGTCTCTCGGCTAGGAAATGGCATATCTCATGAATACTGAACACTTCAGTAATTACTTCCATACAGAATCACGAGATTGGACGGCTCCTAGACAGCTTTCTTGCTAGTATAGAGCAATAACGTCTTCAGGATACAAACAACAGTTTTCCCTAACTCTATAAAGGATATGACGCTTCAACTAGCTCATGTTGCTCAGAATAATTAATGCTCCTAGACGATCGTACTAGTATAGAGCCATCAATTAATTATTCCAAAATTCTTGGATTCATCCACTGAATTTCTGAAAATATTCAAATATTTTCGTAATATTTCGTTACTTCAATCTATGGTTCTTCCCAGCATAATTCCATGGGTTAATAATAAATATTCAACGTACGGGCGTCTAAGTTACCTTCGAGTAAGCCCCGACTCAAAAGGTGCAAGTGTACTCGACGATGATGCACTAACAATCACCTGAACGCACGAACGAGTATTTCAAAACACGCCGAAACGATGAACCTATGCAAAATAGGAAAGAAAATAATAAATAATAAAATATTGACCAAGGTGCTGGGGGACTGGGCCCACTGGCCGGCCGGCCGTGTCGTGCCCAGTCCCATGCCAGATTTATATTTTATCATATTTTTGTTATTTTCCTTGATCTTATGAAAATCCTTTCATTTGAACAAATATTCTTCGTTTTGAGGAAACTCCTCAGTTTCATGGTGTTTCCTTCGCACCAAGGAAATAATATAAAATTGGGAAAAATGTCGTGGAGCCGTGTTTATTGGCCAACCGGCCATGCCTTGATCCCGGTCGGCCCCACACCTCATGATTCCTTATTATTTTATTAATATTTCCTTAATCTCATGAAAACTCCTTAATCTGATGGTATTTTCATAAAACCATGAAAAATATAATATAAAATTAGAAAAACTCGTGGGACCGGGCCCCAGCCGGCCGGTCATGCCCTAGCCGGTCCCACATGTCCCTTATATTTTATTATTATTATTTTAAGTTTTCTTGATCCCATGAAATTCCTTGATTTCATGGTATTTCTCTAAAATTCCTTCAAATCATGGAAATAATACACAAAAATTACATAAAATTAGGGAAACACACGGGAAGGGGCCCCAGCCGGCGACCATGCTCAAAGCCGGTCCCACACGCCCTTAGTTTATTATTTTAATATTATTTGTTTCCTTGATCCCATGGAATCTCCTTCACTTCAAGGAAACTCCTTGATTTCATGATATTTTCATAAAATCATAAAAAATAATATAAAATTAGGAAAGGCATCATGGGACCGTAGTCACTGGCCGGCCGGCCATGCCTTGGCCTCAGCGGTCCCACGCTTCATCATTCCTTCATTTTATAATTATTTTCCTTCATCTCATGAAGTTTCCTCAGTTTCAGCAAAACCCTAATTTTGTCATATTTTCTCAAATGGTTGCTCAAACGCACGCCAGAAAATACCAAAATTCTCAGGACTGAGATACGTACGTTTTGACGACGTGAGCATGTTACCTTGAACGACCAAGGTTGGCTCTTTGGCTCGCACGGAGCCGGTCCCACATATTTTCATGAATTGACCTAATTTGTGCAATTGCACGTATTAGGTCCAAAACTCTTCCAAATAAATTTGGAATTTTCATAGAGCGATCGTCATTCGATCCTGTGACCATCCAGGGACGGTTTCATGACCCCTTGGTTGTTCCCTCATCTCTTCATAATTAATTAGGTTTTATCACCTAAGGCTCAGACGAGAGCATTTTTTCTAATAAATGATTAAACCAACATTTAATCATTCTTTCATCAACAAATCACCAACTCTTCAAGAGACCTTGGTATTTTCTCACTCGAGCATATGGGCGCTACATGGCCGATACATGATCCCATGTAGCCGGTCCCTCCTTCATCCCATGGTTAATTTTCAAATAAACCATCAATTGGTATCAATTGATCGAATTAGGGTTTCTGAGTCCAAGGATCATAAATTCCATATTCAAACACCAATAACTTTACGACGATCTCATGATCAGTACTTTTATTAATTATGCTCGGTTCGATTACCAGTATTTTAGATTAATATTTTATCTTGGTCACGCTACCAATAATTCATCAAATGTGCAACATTTGCTCAGATGAGCAATATTTGCTCAAACCAAGGAATATTGGTTCAACTATCAATATTCAAAAATTCATCGAATGAGCAATACTTTCTCACCTTAACTATCAACATTTACTTAAGAAGCATACCTCTGTCTTAACAAGCACGTTCAATTCATGAGTCTCAGGACATTTTGCAAGATCATGTTCAACTCAGCAAATACATGGACTCATCGTCCCATAAAGTCATGAAGTCAACAACTGACTAATTAACCACGAGCCTTCAATCGTGTCACATGGGGGGAAATTAACTAGGGTTTTGGTCTGGCGGTCTACGGTACGTGTGTTCATACACACGATGGAATGCGAGCAAGTTGTGCAATCATTTGAAGGAGTTAACAAAGTAGTGGATGGAAAATCGACCAAGTCTTCGCACGATGAGCAACTGGTTTCAAACACGATTTCCATTTCCCCACTCTATGATTCCATCAACTGTCACACTTCATCGGATCATGGTGTCTACAATTCCAGCAATATAAATAAGTCTCTGAATCATGATTGGATATACAAGAATCTCACGTCAAACAGACAACACGAGATTAACAACTCAACATCTGAGTAATCACTCTCAACAGAGATCCAATCATTCAGAACTTATCTTATTCAGAATACATAACACACCTACAATCTTTGATTACCATTGATTCCACACATTTCTTAGCTTCCCTCCTACAAATCGACCCATCCTCTCTTGTGACCGAATTTACTCTGGAACGACCTTTGTCTTGGTTTAGGCCGGAGTACTACAGATTGATCTCTCGAATTCAAAGCACTCCCTTCTTGCAGTGTATCTGTGTGAGGTCGAACATTTCGCTCGGTTTAAGGAGTCTCCTCCGTACGATCGTCTCCTTAATTCCGTAAAAACCAGCAAATCGCTTTGCCCCATCCACAACAGGTAATGACCGAATCATATAAGTTGAATTAGGTCTATGCAACAACATAGTCAATCCATGATAATTGCATATTACAAAAGCAGAGAAAAATATCAGATCACAAATTCGTAACTATATTTAACAAAAGAATAACTGGTGAATATAATACAGAACTTGTGAGGCCAATTTAAATAAGAAATGCAGAACTTGTGCGTCGAAATGACTATCAGAGGAAAAATGATACATGTGATACACCAAGGAACGAATACTGGCAGCCTAAGATATGTATCCTCAGAAAAACAGTATAAAACGGATGAAAAAAAAGTTAGTAAAATAAATTAGATTCGCAACCTTGATGGTAACATAAATATCTCTAGGTCGGTGACCATTGGGATTGGTTACACCACTTCTGCAGATTTTTAATTCTTTGGAATCATCAGTTCCTACATAAAAATAAAAAACATAACTAACTGTTAGATGGGTGCGATAAAAAGACCAACTAAAATAGATATAATTCTGCACAATGCGAGGATTTGAGCTTGAAGGGATTATAATTAAGCTTGCGGCGTCTAAACTCGTACCTTATATTTGCCTCTAGATATGTTGGATTCTCGAGCTTTAGCAAATACGTGGTGTTGCAAACCTTCCAGATTGGTACCTTAATAATTTACAAAAGATAAATCTTATTTTCTCAATTGGTTTATTAATCTTACAATGAATCACATTGACCGATAAATATAGCTAGCTTTTGTGCAATGTTTAATGGAAAGGTAGTTCTGTCTGCTTCATAGTGTGTGCATCAGGAAAAGCAAAAATAGATACTTTTAATGCTACTACGATACTAACCCACATAAATTATTAAGGCTTTCGATATGCACATGTACACATTTGTGAGCAATCTGAGAGGTGATCTTAACCTTTTTCTAAGTAGTGGCTCTCTATTTATAATATTTTCAAGTAAATCTAAACCATTCTCAGAATCATTTTTCAACTCATTTGGAGATCGCTAACTTTCTATGTCGTTCCGAATATTAATAGTTGTAATCCAACTATGTGACTAACCATAGAAAAGTTAGTGCCACCATGGTGTGAACTTACGACAACAACCAAAAGCTTCTGGAGAATCCATATAATAATGCCATCAAGCCATGAAGTTGTTGGATTGTCTATGAAACATGATTTTGGTACTGTTGACCCTCTAAATATCTGTAAAAGAAACAAAATACAATTAGCTAAAGATACAACTCATGAACAACATGTGGAAAAAGAAAAATAAAATGAAACTTTTTCATCGGAGGTGAAATATGCACTGGCATAAGTCACCACTTACCTCATTAAGCATGGAGTTTGAATCACATAGACCGATTGAGCACAATTTGTTCGTCTGGCCAGTTTCTCTGACCTAAGACAGCGAAAATTGAGCAATTAATGAGTAAGAGATTTGTTTGTAAGAGTTGCCTAATCAAATGGACAAATGCTGATATCTAAGTAAAGCACACAATAATATGCGTAGGAATGTGGAGTTACTACTGCATATTCTTGTCTTTCATATCATCCTAACTAATAGGTAATTTTTCCACTGGTACAGAGTACATCAAAGTCGTAAAAGACGCCTATAGATGTATCTCTTCAGAAAAAAAAATACAAAGTAATCTACCTGTAAGTTGGAAAGAATAAAAGCTTGCGTAATATATAAGTAATTAAATCAGTTGTAGTGATTCTTTAAAAAACTGCCTTCCTTTTGTGACCTTTTCTCTCCTCATCTCAAAATGATGTTTTGGTAGAAATTGAATCCAGAAGCAGCAAATCTCAGTCAATTATTGCAAGAAGTTTTGAATTTTACCGTTTCAAAGTTCCAAATTCTTGCACAGGTCTTAACTGAAAATACTTATCACCAGAACCCAGGAACAGGGTCATGGATGATGGTAATGAGGAAGAACCAAAATCAAGTACTGTGCTTCAATTCTATAAGAAAAACCCTACATTAGATGATTAAAACTAAATTTTCAAATGAATGTAACAATACACTGACTTATAAAGTTCAACTTCCTGCTTAGGAGCAACAAAAAGAAAAAGATAATCAACTACTAAACCAAAATACCAAACACCACAGAATTATGAAACAAAACCAATATTCAAAAAGACATAGAGAAATAAGGGGAGGATACCTGAAATAACTTGATTGTGTGCTGCGAACACGCATAAGGCCTAATCACCAAAAAAAAAATTAAATAATATCTTTTGAAAACACATCAAAAATCAAAAATAAGAGTTTCAAGGAGAGCAACTAAAATAATAAGAACCAATTTAATATACCTGGGATTATAATGGATTTGACATATTTTTCACGCGTCTGGGTTTATAATGGAGCGTTTGTACAGATTCTTCATGGGTATTGACTGCAAAGAAGAAAAACGAAAAAACATTAACGGATTTAATGGATTCAGTAAATTTATAAAATCTCAAGCTATGGCACTTATTCAAACAGCTTGGAAAGAGACCCTTTTATGGTAAACACCGCGAGTTTTTCATGTCTGGGAGTCCTTTTCAGCCGTTTAATGACTACTCCATCCGGAGCTTTCAGACCTTCAGATCGGGTCTATATTAAACGTCATCCGTCCGATAGCTTTTGTCATCATGGAGACAAACACCATACCTTTTTATATTTTAATAATTATTAAGTCATTTACATGTCAGTACGAAGTTAGATAGAGCTTGAGCAATTGGATAGTTTGTTCTTTTGATTGGTGCGTAGGTTAGGAGCCTTATAGTCCAGTAGTGGTTGGTATCGTGGAAATGTACTAACCGAAAAAAAATAATAATTAGTTCTAGTACTCAAGGATCCATATATGGGGATTGATTGTGTGTATCTTTGTGAAAATGTCGTGATCAGACTAGTAGTCTCTATGAGAAGGTGAATGACGATAAGTAGATTATTGATTTTGTGGTTGGCTCGACCTCCGTGAGATAAAATTGCGATGACCAAGGGGTCGCATAATATTCCATGGAACTATTGGAATGGGAGTGTCGATGCAAACACTGATTTACCTAAAGCATTGTTGGTTAATTAAGTGGACCAGAAGAATGACAATTTTAATCCGTGTTACCGTTGGATTAATTAAGGTGCAAGAATGATAACTGATGTATTTTTGAACTAATACAAGGAGTTTGGGTAAAATGGCAGATGTGAGTTTAATAGTTTGATTAAGGAGTTCAACTAGAATATCTTAGTGACCGGACTAATAAGAGAGTGGGTCGTTCTAGCTTCTGTCTAGTTCACATGGGTGTTCTGGGACCTTACACTGTTTTTTTCAGTTTGGAGCAACTTCTATTTATTTTATAAATATTGAAGCACTGATTTCACTAAGATACCTTTACTGTTGAACATAGATTTTATTTAAAACGATTATTTTCTATTTGGTTCGTCTTTCATTCCTTCAAATACGAATTTAACCTTTTGGATTAACCTGTCGATATTGTAAGTGTGTGAAAGCCTATTATTAGTTGGGGTCTGATCCAACTTACTATTTTTACAGGAAACCGTGACAACGGAGTAACCTAGGTTATAGATTGCATTTCCGTTCCGAAAAGTTACTCTGTTATTATTTAAGGTGCTTAACTAAATGTTTTATTGAATTCTTTTTAAAGATCAGACTTTGTTTATTTTAAATAAATTCTTCGGCATTATTTTGGAGGCCGACCTGCGAGTCGATGATTATTTTTATATCTAAAAGATTCATTTTAATTTATAATTTTTCCTTATTATTTTTATTTAAATAAATTCATTCATTTTTGGATTATTGTGAATGTGCTCCATACAATAACCTGATCTCCATTTGTTGGATTGACGGTTTAAGTGTGTAAAGTGGTTCATGAGTATGTCACACTTGGGATTTTGGGACGGCCGACTTTGAATTCGAAGTGGGGCGTGACAAAGTGGTATCAGAGCATGGTCACGTAAGTCCTTGGAAGAGGGGTTTAGGGTCTTGTTTGATCACGTAGGCACAATTTTAGGAGCACTTTGTTGTTTGCATCGTATGAAATTGTGTGTTGATTGTTTATGGTTTCCCATTATTTTAAGTTTGATAATGATAAGAGAATAATCCTTAATGTGAATGATGTAGGTTTTCTAGCGCTTATCTCTTTAAAGATTGATCCAATGAGTCAAGCAAGGTTTCGTAGGATCCCGTAGGATTGTTTGTAAAAGAATAAAGGAAGGATTTAAAGGGCTGTTTTGCGATAAAATAGTTTAGTTTTCATTGCTGTTAAAGTGGGTTGCTGCGAGAGATTTTATGTACTCGATGGTACTGTGTTGTTTTGTCTCATTGGCGTGATTAACTTTTTATGTGACTGGGAATGTTGTTAGTCCAATCATGTGGTCTTATGATTAGGCTAATATCAGTATCTCACTGTATACAGACATATCCTTGTGTAACCCATTATTGGACATGAGTAAGAATTAGTATCCCATATTAGTTATTAAGTATTAAGTTCTGGAATTCGTATGCTCATGGATATAAATGTAATTTTTAGTTACTCTGTAAGTGTTGGTGGAGCCATATAGAGGTGGGTTATGGCCTTCAGTACATGAGTCGTTGTTTTCATGTATTTTATTATGATGAATACCTACAACTACTTGCTAGCAATAGTGTGTCCATAATAGGACTCAGTGTAGGTAATGTGATGAGATATGCAATCTATTTGGGATTGAGACAAACTTGTTATAGTGTTGAGAGGTTAGTTATTAACGACGGACATGAATTATGGAGTTACTATTTTGATCGTATGCTACTGCTTGGTGTTAGCAAACATGATTATGTGAGTGTTGTTGCCTTGGGAATGCTATTTCTTGTTTGTTTGTTGCCCGTAGTTGGCTCGATTACCATTGTTCATTACGGGTCGCCTAGAAGATATGGATCTATTATCTTAAAATGGGAACGACAACACTTAGCTCTCCGGCGCACGGCAGGGGAGTTTTGGACTGCACAAGGGCTGATACGATAATGTTACGTAAAAGTGAATAGTATCCTTTGAGAGTTTGGTTATTTTTTTCTTGCTTATAGTTGGATCGACTCCTATAACTTTGGCGATGACCTAGGGGTCGCCGAAAAGATATGGATTTATTATCTTGGATTGAGATCAACAGCACGTAGTTCTCTGGCGCTCGATAGGAGGATTAAGTGGACTACTTGAGAGCTAATGCAATAATGTTATTAGTTTTTTGTGTTTGCATGTGGTTGGCTCGAGTTCCATAAGTTATTAATATGATGATCGACGGGTCGCATATATATTGCTATGCATGGGGACTTGCGATGACCAAGAGGTCGCATCTGTATTGCCTAGCTGGTTGAAAACCTTGAAACTATTGATGCGAACATTTGGTATGCTAACACACTGTTATCTAACCATTTGGACCACAATGAGCACCCTGAGAATCTTAAATCTGTAAACGTAGAATGATTCCGAGGACGTAATCCTTTTCTTTTAGGAAGGGAGATTGTAAAATCCCGCGACCATAAAAATTTGTGTCATTAAATGATCGCCTTGCGTTAGATGTATATACCTTCAATAGTAATATTCCGGTGATAATTGTGCGATTTATAGGGAAGGAAATCTCGGTATTTTAGGAAAATTGACTAAGAAAATATAGCAAAAGATTAGGGTTGTTTTTCTTCTTACAAGAATTAAAAAAGAAAAGAAAAAGAAAACTATCCGTCTAAGATGTTTTCTCGCTGAAACCTTAGTTTCCGCAAGAAAGAATTTGAAGAAGCGAGACTAATCTAAGGGCTAGAGCTCGATATTGTTGAGAGGATCATTTTTCTTGACACGAATCAGGTAGGTTTTGTATCTCTTATAATGTTTATTGCTTAATCTAATAGAGTTAAATGGGATTTTCTTAACTATGGTGGAATTTAAGTACTATTTTATCAAAATGGTGGTACCCGTAAACCATAGATTACACCTCTTTTTGAAAATGTTTTGAGACCTCCTTGGTTGATGGTGGCGATGTAAATCTTGTATACCATCCTTGTTTAATTATACATGCTGGGTATTAATATCGTTGTTCCTAGGTTTTATGAAGTTAAACACGAGTCTGGTTTCATGCGTTTGTCATCGAATAAATGAGTTCCAGTCCAATCTGGAAACGGGTCCGGCTCAATGTGTTTCTAGGTTTAATAATTTTCAGTCTTGCCGGACAATCATGGATTTTGAGTATAATGTAATCCAGTACTCTTGGTAATTAGATTTGGCTGTTATTCTTAATGCTAGGTTTAAGAGATATAGGTTAATTAAATATATATTTTAATTATCAAGTCATTTACATGTTAGTACGAAGTTAGATGGAGCTTGAGCAATTGGATAGTTTGTTCTTTTGATTGGTGCGTAGGTTAGGAGCCTTATAGTCCAGTAGTGGTTGGTATCATGGAAATGTACTAACTGAAAAAATATTTAGTTCTAGTACTCAAGGATCATATATGGGGATTGATTGTGTGTATCTTTGTGAAAATGTCGTGATCAGACTAGTAGTATCTATGAGAAGGTGAATGACGAAGGTGAATGACGATAAGTAGATTATTGATTATGTGGTTGGCTCGACCTCCGTGAGATAAAATTGCGATGACCAAGGGGTCGCATAATATTCCATGGAACTATTAGAATGGGAGTGTCGATGCAAACACTGATTTACCTAAAGCATTGTTGGTTAATTAAGGGGACCAAAAGAATGATAATTTTAATCCGTGTTACCGTTAGATTAATTAAGGTGCAAGAATGGTAACTGATGTATTTTTGAACTAATACAAGGAGTTTGGGTAAAATGGCAGATGTGAGTTTAATAGTTTGATTATGGAGTTTAACTAGAATATCTTAGTGACCGGACTAATAAGAGAGTGGGTCTTCTAGCTTCTGTCTAGTTCACATGGGTGTTCTGGGACCTTACACTGTTTTTTTCAGTTTGGAGCAACTTCTATTTATTTTATAAATATTGAAGCACTGATTTCACTAAGATACCTTTACTGTTGAACATAGATTTTATTTAAAACGATTATTTTCTATTTGGGTCGTCTTTCATTCCTTCAAATACGAATTTAACCTTTTGGATTAACCTGTCGATATTATAAGTATGCGAAAGCCTATTATTAGTTGGGGTCTGACCCAACTTACTATTTTTACAGGAAATCGTGACAGCGGAGCAACCCAGGTTGTAGATTGCATTTCCGTTCCGAAAAGTTACTTCGTTATTATTTAAGGTGCTTAGAAAAATGTTTTATTGAATTCTTTTTAAAGATCAGACTTTGTTTCTTTTAAATAAATTCTTCGGCATTATTTTGGAGACCGACCTGCGAGTCGTTGATTATTTTTATATCTAAAAGATTCATTTTAATTTATAATTTTTCCTTATTAATTTCATTTAAATAAATTCATTTATTTTTGGATTATTGTGAATGTGCTCCATACAATAACCTGATCTCCATTTGTTGGCTTGACGGTTTAAGTGTGTAAAGTGGTCCATGAGTATGTCACACTTGGGATTTTAGGGCGGCCGACCTAGAATTCGAAGTGGGGCGTGACATAATCTCTCAGAGTAATTCTTCTTCAAACCCTAGAATTCTTTGATTTCTCTCTTCATCTGCTTCCCTCCCTAATACCTGCCCTAAGCCTCCTTCCCTGTGACTGAAACAGCCTTTAAACGGCCATTGTGCATGGTTTAAGCGAAGACTGCTCGTGCTCAACCTCCCGTAACTCACTTTCAAAACCCCAGAATCCCAGTTTACGTTAGAGCATAGCTCGGTTGAACCCACCAAGCGTTGGT
Organism: Papaver somniferum; assembly: GCF_003573695.1. Classification (NCBI taxonomy): domain Eukaryota; kingdom Viridiplantae; phylum Streptophyta; class Magnoliopsida; order Ranunculales; family Papaveraceae; genus Papaver; species Papaver somniferum. Next base: position 81,876,015 of record NC_039367.1, on the reverse strand, counting down.
ATGTCAAGTTTGCTTGTCATATTTTAGTGAATCAAAACTCATTTAAAGAGTCGCTTGATTATGTACTAGAGTCAACTTCGTATAGGTTATATTGAAAGTATTAGGATATGAGACATTACAAGTATTGCGAAGACTTGAATAAGTGAAGAAGTAAGAAGCTACAACGACAACATCATCCTTCCACTTGAGGTTAGTGATATTTGACTTGAACTGTTTCATTCCCTAACGTATCTTTCAAGTCGTGCATATTGAAAACAAAACTGCGAAGCATGAACACTCTAGATAGACATAGTATTAAGGAATACAATACGAGGTTTATTGCTTAACCATTAAACTTTGTAGATAAGACATCGACATAATCGTTTGAATGCTATTGTGATTATGTATGGGTATGAGGTGAGGATTTCATCCTAGGAAACAATGTTTTTACATGTGTTTTAAGGAAGTAAATTCATGAACTTGTTTTGTGAATCGAAAAGGAAATCGCCAGGCATTATTGGTATTGTTATTCATTGCATATCTTGTGAACAACCAATATGTGTGATTAGTATAACTGCTCATGACTTGTTTATGTTCTGTTAGAGCATAGCTCGGATGAACCCTCCAAGCGTTGGTATGTCAAGTTTGGTTGTCATATCTTAGTGAATCAAAACTCATTTAAAGAGTCGCTTGATTATGTACTAGAGTCAACTTCGTATAGGTTAGCTTGAAAGTATTAGGATATGAGACACTACAAGTATTGCGAAGACTTGAAGAAGTGAAGAAGTAAGAAGCTACAATGACAACATCATCCTTCCACTTGAGGTTAGTGATATTTGACTTGAACTGTTTCATTCCCTAACGTATCTTTCAAGTCGTTCATATTGAAAACGAAACTGCGAAGCATGAACACTCTAGATAGACATAGTATTAAGGAATACAATATGAAGTTTATTGCTTAACCATTAAACTTTGTAGATAAGACATCGACATAATCGTTTAAATCCTATCGTGATTATGTATGGGTATAAGGTGAGGATTTCATCCTAGGAAACAATGTTTTACATGTGTTTTAATGGAGTAAGTTCATAAAAAATTTTATGAATCGAAAAGGAAATCGCCAGGCGTTATTGGGATTGTTATTCATTGCATATCTTGTGAACATCCAATATGTGTGATTTAGTATAACCGCTCACGGCTCGTTTGTGTTCTTGGTAAAACTTTTCACAAAGGCCTGACTTATGTATTGGTATGACTTTTATTAGTGTAACCGATCTTAAGTAATCACCTGAGATGGTATGATCGAGTTTGTGATTTGTTGAATCGAATCTGGGTAAAGGGGAACCGATCCTAAGAAGAGGTGCAACACATCACAAAGGGGAATCGATCCTTGTATGAGGTGCAGCAAGTTTGTAGCAGAAAGGATAACGATCTTATGGACATGTGCAACACGTTTTTAGGCAAAGAGTAACCGATCCTATGGACATGTGCAACACATAAAAGTTATATACCATATGTATGTGGGGAACCGATCCTAGTACCTATTCAACCGAATTTTGGAAAGCTAATGTGACTATGCACAGTACTCACATGGAGGTAGAACCGAAACTTGTTTTGGTAGAACCGTTCAACCCATGATTTGTGATTGAGTGTTCTTGATCAATCACATAGTTCTTGAAATTCAGATGAACCAATTCTAAACTTGTTTCTAAGTGTGGAAAATCGGTTTCAAGGTTGTAAGTATGAAAGAGGACTTACAAAGTAAGGATGTCGACATACTTTGAACACGTACAGTAATGTTTATCTTTTATTGTTCAAAGTTATTCCTTAATAGCTACAGGAAGAAAATCCCAGGATCGAAATATAAATAAGTTAAGAATCTTTTAATTAAGGTTGTTAATTTTATTTTAGGAAAATGAGAATTGGTAATGTGCATTTACTAGTTGAGATTTTCCAAAGAGATTTTCGGTCATTATTTTGGACAGAGCATTTCCAAGAACTATGGAAACCGAATTTGGAATATATTGCATACCTTGAGAATATTTTCGGGTTTTGGAAATTCCTTGGTGTCCAAACTTCCTTGTCTATAAATACTTGAAATTTGCATTTCAAGCAAACTAATCCTTCGTGACAAAAAACTTCCTCGGTTGTGTTGTTACTGGTGAAGCTGCCTATTCGGAGAGGAGAGTAACCTAATTAGGCGAATTCTCTTACGTCCGCTCAGTTTAAAGTCTTCTTTGGGATTGAGAAACTCTATTAGTACCGTTGGTGGGAAACTAGATAATTGCGGGTTATCTTGTGTTTTCGATTGATTTGATTAACTAACGGTGGTTGAACTTTGATTGCACCTAGTTTGTTTATGCTTGAGAATCTTCTCTTCTGATATAAGATTCACTCAAACTAGATTGAAGTTTCGACATGGATCTTTAGACTGTTTGTAGTTTCTAAAGACGATCTTGTGATAATCCGCTGTTAACAGATTCCGTTCTGTGCGTGATTGATCACAAGAGATTCAAGTTTTTGTGTGCATGTTTTATTGAATATCTAATAAGATTTGAAGACAAAGAATATATTGAAGATTTATGATTTGGGGTTCATAATCTTTGGTGTGCACAATACTTGTTTCGGTATAGAGGATCCAACTATAATTGGTTTATCCTTTTGGTAGATTAGATTGGTTACTTGTGTAGATCGGCATCAATACAATTCTTTGTGATTAAAAATATTGATTGCAAAATCTTAACAATTACTTCAGTAATTGAGAATAAAATAGATCTAAGAACCTGACAAAGGAGTTTATTGAGATAAACAGAAGAGTCTTTGTCGAACTCATATCACTTGGTCGAAGAGAGTTGCTACTAAACAGATTTGTTGTTCCTTTACTGTTAGGAATACGAACCAAAGGAATTGTTCCAAGTACGTGACTTATTCATAACTTGGAGGCGCAGGAATACAGATGGAACTAGGTGAACTATAGGTTTAGTTGCTTGGTCTCAACTATACGAAGTTGGTTTAATTTTGTGTAGCGGCTTAATCTTGAGAATATTCAATTCTGGACAAGGTCCCGGGGTTTTTTTTGCATTTGCAGTTTTCTCGTTAACAAAATCTTGCTGTGTCATTTACTTTTATTTTCCGCAATTATAATTGTTGTTATTATAATTTAAAGTAAATTACACAAACGTTAATTCCTATTTACTTGATAGCAATCCTATTGTGTTTGGTTAAGTCCGAACCTCTTATCAAGTAAACATACTTCGTTGTTGTATTTTCTCGATCTCGTATCCATAGACGATCACATGAAGTGTGAACCGATTAGTTGTATTGTCTCGACTCAGTCCATAGACAATCACTTTCGGAGAAAGGACTTATAGGTAGGAAAAGTTTTAGCTTGAGGTATATTTGGGTACCCTCGCCTTTTCACTTTAGCCTCTCACGGATTTTAGGTAACTACATTTTGGCGACCATAGTGGGAGGTTGTTCACTCAGTTACAGATTTCAATCATGGTCACTATTAGGAAGGAAGTCGATTCCACCAATCCAGACACGAAAACGTTCCATTGATTCAGTCTCGGTAAATCCATTACAGACTTAGTCGAGAAAGTTATCCCTACCAGCACTTTCTCTCTCTTTCGAGTTTGACCTTAATGAATAGGTTTATGCGTCCCAGATAACCTGGATTTCTTCCTGCATAATAAAACGTCCCATTAACCTACTTCCACAAAAACCTACAACCAACCCTAAAAACATTGGCTAAAGACCTGAGAACTACCGGAGACTCAACAAAATCTTGAAAAATCTCAGGTCGATATACAAACTTATCTGAAAACACCTTTAAAGTTACCAGTAGGGATAAATCCAATAAATCTACATTGAGTACATGTTCCCTAGAGAAGGAATACTAAAACGGTTGGGAATAGCACGAACATGATCCAGTCAGTCCGCAATTGTCCTCACCAGAGAAGATGTAGCTCATTAAGAATGCGACAAAGTAAAGGAGCAACCATCCAGCTGACCCTATCTCTCTCCAGGACTAGATGGTGATCTAAACTTGGAGATTCTAACGAATATTTTCTCCAAAATTCTTTTAGGTCAAGGGCCCTAAACCTGATCACAGGGGGCTCGGTAAGTTTACTTCACTACTATTTTACTTATAACTCCTTCATTTTGTATCAGATTGACCTCGTTCTTTTTCTGTCGGATTTGTCTTTTCGTCATCTACAGGATAAACTTAGCGAAAACTTAGAAAGGTTCCAAAATATTCATGACCTAGAAAAAAGCGTTGCAGAGCCACATAAAGTCATAAAATGCCAGCCGAGATGCATTTTTTCGTTTTCCTGTTTCAGAGGATCATGACCAGAACGCGACAAAGTATAACATGATACTATCTTCCAAGAAATTTCTAGGGCAAAACTCATACTTATCTGAAGATTCAAAGCCTCCGGTTGATATGTTATCTCAACATCCGTCCCAGGATTATTGAATCTGCATAAGCATAATTTTTTATTCCGCAAGAGAATCAATAAGTTGTATTTGGATAACGGGGTCAGCAGTCTTAAAGATATATTGAAAGTGTATACGTATGCTAAATTTCACGGCTTTCCCCAGCAGAAACCTTGTTATTTCATGTACGCCAATATACATGTCTTTTATGTCATACACATGGCATTAGTCTTATTCGGAATAGCATTAGATGCCATTCTTATAATAATGAGTCATTAAGATTATTATGCTTAGTACATGGTCGTATTAGTATCGCCTCAAGTCGCAAAACTCCCGCGGCCGAGTTCCTTGAGCATGCTATAGCGACACTATTGTATTCGAAGTTTGTACTAAAATAACATTCTATCTCCAAATCTAAACCTGGCATGTTGCTTTGAACTCAAACCCTAGATTGTAGCTATGTGATGATCACATCATAAGCATCGCGGCATATTGACTAGGCATGGCCAAGCCGCTGGCGAACACCACATATCTCATAAAGTACCTTATCCAAACATGACTAAGGCCATGGAATAGCCATTGTGTCTTTTAGCGCTTTGGCCAAGAAAATGGGCTAATAGCTCAGAAGAAATCACTTCAAAACAGCTGACTAGATCCATAAAACAATTTGGCAAAATGGCCTGTGGCATATCCGCCATAGCGCCACATCATAAGCCATGGCACCATGCCACGCGCGGCCTTGGAAGCTTAGGCCAAGGCCATGGAACGTAGTCGTGCGATATTCACGGCCTTGGAAGCTTAGGCCAAGGCCATGGCACGTAGCCGTGCGACATTCACGGCCTTGGAAGCTTAGGCCAAGGCCATGACACGTATCCATGAGACATTTACGACCTTGGAAGCTTAGGCCAAGGCCATGGCACATAGTCGTGTGATATTCACGGCCTTGGTAGCTCACGTAGCCGTGCGTTATTTTTGGCCTTGGCAGCTTAGGCCAAGGCCATGGCACGTAGTCGTGCACCATTTTCGGCCTTGGCAGTTTAGGCCAAGGCCATGGCACCATGCCATGCGCCATTCTCGGCCATCATAGTTGAGGCCAAAGCCATGAAGACTCTGTGCACTATTTTGGCTATGATAGCCTATGCCACAACAAGGCACAATTGCACTCTAAATATATGGAATATAAATGGCTACGATTTATCCTAATTAACATAAGAAATATCAAAATACATCACGTGGGGGATTCTTCATGGGGTATTGGTCTGGTGGTCTACGGAAACATGCGGCGTGGAAACACCCCATGTGAAAAGTTAAAGTAGTGTGGCAGTTACAACAGTTGGAGAGGTAGTGGGTGTAACATAAAGGGCATTTCCGGAAACTTCCCTAAATTATATCACACTAACCCATCATCTCCATCTCTCCATAACTCACGGCTTCCATTACTTACGAGACTGTCGTTGTGTGTCTTAAACTACTATAAATAGGAAGCTTAACCTATTCAGAAGACAGATCAAGCTCTCATACCTACAAGATCTGTATTATTCATGGTTATCAATACCCAACACACACACAATTCAATATCATTGCCAGTTTCTCAAACTTTTCTGCTTCCCTCCCCTAAGATCAACCCATCTTCCTCTTTATCGTGACCGAAGCAGGACGGAACGACTGCTATCGTTGTTTAGGCTTGTCCTGTTCGATTTTGATTTTCGAGCCTAAAATAAAGTACCACGACGATGCATTTGTTTTACCTAGAAGTAATTTTTAGGTACTAACAATTGGCGACCACAGATGGAGATCAACCTCTCGGTCACGAAATTAGATTCTTTAACCATCTAAAAATCAGTTCTTCAACCTTTTGGAAGCATGGTAGAACTTAGATCCGGCGCAAGGGTTGATCCCAGTTCCAGCAAACCCAATGGTCCAAATCCTGAGAATGTCTCTTAGAATATCATCCCGGAAAATAACACTACTCCTCCTGTCGGTGGCGCGGATGGTGCTGATAACAATGAAGGAAGAAATGGAGAAACGCCCCCGAGCATAACATACTTGACGCAAAGACAAGAAAACCTGGCAAGGGCGCAGGAAAAAATGGAGACTACTCAGTCAGAAGTACTTACATGCCTCATAACTTTAGCAGCGCAGGTGACTCCAGAGCAACGCCAAGTTCAGACAGCACATGCCCAGAATGCCCCCGGATCCTTCATCGGAATCGACAACTTAAGGGAGCAGCCACGAGAGTATGGTGTTCACACTATTACACCAGAAAACAACCAACATCCAAATTCCATCACTCGACAAGATTTGGAGAAACTCCTGCAGAACCATGGAAAAGAAAAGTCATCATTATTTCAGCCCACCAACCTCCTTATACTGAGGATGTTCAGAAGGCACATATACCAAGGGGATATGTATCACCTACCTTTTCTCTTTATGATGGGACAAGTAACGCCCGTGAACACATCTCTCGATTTCTAGAGGCTTTAGGAGTGCACCACTAGGAATTGCGACTCAAAGAATTTTCCAAGTCACTCACTGGAAAGGCATATACTTGGTACAATAATCTAGCCCCAAATATTATATCAAGCTGGTCCGAGTTGGTGAGTGCTTTCTATCGAAAGTATTTCTTTGTTTCCGAGCAAATTACGTTCTCGGATCTGGGAAGGATGTTCCAGCGCAACAATGAGCATCCCAATGATTATGTCAAGAGGTACATAATCCAAGACATCTACTTCCATGACCCAAACATAACAGAGCAACAGCTAGTGGAATCATGCATCAACGGTATGATCCTTGTGTATCGTGCCTTACTCAAAAACTTACGTTTCCAAACTTTCTCGGAATTGCACGAAACGGCCAAGCGATCATCCACCACCGCCCCGTCATTGCTTGAAAGAATAAGACCAGTTAAGTACGAAAGCCGTGACACCAGAGGGAATAAGCGTTTAATCAACAAACAATACTCAGTTCAACCCTCTATCAGCGATGTCACCAACGAGGAATCGTAGAGAAAAGCCCCTCCTCATCAAACTCCTCGAGAAAAACGTGCCATCTCTGCGCCAGCACCTGCCCAGAATCTGACGCCACCCGCACAAGGTCCTCAAAAAGCTGCACGCCAACAACCACCAGCAAAATCAGATTCGGCGTTTCCTGACTTCCCCTACTGAATGGAAAAGGTTCTCGAATTACTATAAGTCTGGATACAAGATGGAGCTATCGAATCACCTCATGTGCTTCGCCCACCCACTAATGAAGACATGGCAGATCCAAATTATTGTCGTTTTCACAGGTTCGTTAATCACCCTACTCGCAAATCTAATGGGCTGAAGCGTATATTTTAGGATAAGATAGAATCAGGAGAATTGCACTTGGGGACTGAAGGCATTCACAGAGATCCACTCCCTGTCAGAAATTTCACTCTTTCCGAGGAATCCGTTAACCAGATGGTTCAGAGTCTAATGGAACGTATGTGCGAAGTATCTTTCAATTTTCCAGCTTAGGATATCTTCACAGCCCTCAAGCGAGTTATCTCTGGTAAGCGCCTTATTTTTTCCAAAAAGGTTACCACTTTACACAAGCCTGCTTCCAAGATCAAAGTTCAGAATGACAAGAAATCAAACCGGGGAATCCTCACGAAAGCTCACATCAGGCAGATCGAATTCAAAGAAGCTCTTATCGATGCCGGATCAGATGTCAATATCGTAACTGTCAAAGCTTTACGGGCTGCTGGAATTTCCAGACACGAAGACGTACGTGCACCCGCCATGGTTCAAGATCCATAAACGCTTATGGCCACGTCACCCTTAATGTGAACATAGGGAATGTCGAAACAGATGCTACATTTCAAATCATTAAGGAAATCATGGGTTACGATATAATCCTTCGCCGTCCATGGATCCATACTAGTAAAACCAAATTTAACACACCCCTGCCATAGAAGCCACCACTGAAAGATTCGTCTAGAAATGTTGGCCGATCAAAGGACCCTGTTGGCTAGTCCCCTCCATAGAAAGCTGAACCCAATTCAGTAACAATTCTTGAGGAAAATATGAAGCTATGCACCCTTGGATCTCCGTCACAAGTAAGTCATATTCCACATATCTCGTCGGAAACAACTATCTCACAACTTGTCAATACTTGGGGACTTGACCCGGCTATCAATCCCATGTTGACTCGAAGATGCGAATGAGAGGCTGATCCTTTTCAAAAGTTTGTTAGATGCCTAGTAGTCGTTTCCTCAGAAGCTAAAGGAATTGGAAGCCCAATCATCCTAAAGACGCGTCCATCTGAGATACCAAAACCCAATCATTTTCAAGTTGGTGACACAGTTGAGAAAATAACCACTTTCTCCCAAAAACTTATCTGGTTACTGAAGCCATATTAGGTAGATATTACAAGCTCGTCCACACTGACGCGACCGCTGGGGTAGTCATACATGGGAAATGGCTTAAGGCTATCACAGCTTAAAGCATTTTTACCACTCTTGTCTCGATTTCCCTATTTTCAGTAATATTTGTATTTCCTCCAAAATATATACAATATTTTGCACTCATGATTAGAATTTAAACTTTACTTAATCAAAAGAATCTTATTTCATTTCATCATAAAAATCCTTTCCAAATATATATTCGTTCAAAACCTAGACAAATAAAACCAAAAGTGGTATCTCAGAAAGACCCACGATAAAGAAAACTATTCATAGAAGAAATTTTTGAAGGTCGGCTCAGCACCATCGGCGTATGCTCTCTCCAACTTTTCGAGGTTTTCAGTGGCAAGCTTTAATTCCTGAGTCAACCTCTCACTATCAGCTTTTTCTTTCTCGACCGCCTCCCGACCAGAAAAGGTACCTGCCAGACTAAGTTTCTTTTGTGCGCCTGCAAGAAAGTCACGCAACCATCCGACATCCAGCCTAGCCGCCTTAGCCTCATCCAAAGCTGCATCCCAATCCTGGAGCACTACATCAGAGATATCTTGGCAAGGAGTGAACATCATTTCTTGGACCGTCGGCAGTAGCATGGATACCTTCTCTTCTAAGGAACGATACCTGCCATAATCACCCACGAATAAGTGACCAAATTTCTTCCATATTTTGGAATAAAAGTCAGCATATAGAGAAGGACCTGTGAAACCGCCAATGCATTCATAATTAGGGCAAATTCGGTCAAAATTGAAGTTATGGACTACTCCGACACCTAGGTACTTAGTGGATGCTACTGCAACATTGGCTATATTGTCCACTGAATCACTATGAAGAAGGGAGCCTCCTGCTGCGGCATCAATTTCTTCCGAGTCAGAGGATAGATGGCCCATGGAGCTACTTTCGAGTAGAATATCTTCCGTAACATGTATTATCTTTTCATGAGACTCATCCATCCGTGTGTTATCAATCTCTTTGGATTCAACACGAGAGATTCCTTCCTCGGTTACCTCGCCTTTATTTTCCTGTGAGATAACAAGATCCAGCGATACGCACTTATCTGCGAAAGTTTCAGAGATCATGGTATATCAGTTTACGTACAAATCGACATCAAGTGTGCAACAAAATGAACATAATTTCACTACAACTTGAGAAGCAGGTATTCCAAGGACGGCTGGTCTACCAAATTCGGAAGAATGAGAAATCGAAACAACATGAGGTCCAGACTTTCCAAGATAAAGATAATGACGTTTTATTAAGATGGAGAAAATTACGGGAATAGACACCAAATTCACAATACCAACCTTCTTTTGAGGACGATCAGCACTTCTAAGAAGTTTCATCCGTGGCCTTTTTTTCCTGGACCGGGGACTACTTATAGAGTCCAATAGTGACTTGGAGAGAGGAGGACAAGGATATTTTGCCAACCACAACTGTTAAACGCAAACATATCAGAAAATAGGAATATTTCAAGAACGATAAGTGAAGGCAACAATCATTACCTGCATCATGTTGAAAATCGGCTCACGATCAGCCTCCGAAATCATCTTCAGATTCGGACGCATACTCAGTTCCTCCCTAGAAGGCATGTCGCCCGCTAGTATTGGAGCTTGACACATGCAGCTTATGAGCGAATGTAATTGCTTACTCCAGTATTGTGTGTACTCATATGTGTTGTATGTTTTTATCCCAGTCTAAGGAAAGTTGACACACTTTCCATAGATGGCCTGAATATCCATGTGGTCCATCTGAAATCTTACAGAGGGCGCCTTCAGAAGACAATAGGGAACACACTGATCGAACCACATCTGTCGAGATGCTCTATTAACATAATAATATTGGGCGTCATAAGTACCACGATTGATATCCAGCAGGAATCTTGGGACGCAACTGTTCATAAAAATCGCCTCACCATCTAACGTAATGTTTCCATGACCACCCAAACGCAAAACAACTCCGAGTTTCTCAGCAAAAGATCTGGACGAAATGATGTTGGGGAGTTTCGAACTCCAAGGTATGAAGTTCACCTATTTTTCATTATCTAACCAGTCGGTGAGAGTTACGGGGGTGGGTGTTTTCTCGTTCCAATACAATATTCGGGCATGTTCACCGTGGCTACTTCGAACTGAAGATCCTTCTTTCGGGCCATACTCAGGAAAATGCTCCCAAAGCCAGGCCTGTAAGAATGCGATATGAACGAAAGATTCGACCCTGGTATAACCATTAGAAATCTTCATGTCACGAGCAAAGGTGTCTAGGTGGGAATACAGGGTGCACAAGAATAAACTGCCAAGAGGAAGAACTCTGCCATTGGCGAGGCCTACGGTAATGGGAACAAGCCAGTATTTTATCCTTTCCACTGGAAAGTATTCAAATATTCCCCTAGAGAGCCAAGAAGGAGAAATGCATCTACGCATATACGGTGCTCAGCAACCAGGCCATTTTTGCTCGTACCTCCACTCCACCAATATTAGACCCAGGTGATATAGTTCACATTGGTGTTTCGGTCAAACTCTTGTAGTTCCTTTATCTTGTTCTGAAGTACTTCACCATCTTGCTACTCTTGGACGGACCATTCAGCCGGGATAACGCCGACAACAGGGAGTCATGGTAGGATAGACACGTCTTCCAAAGTAATCGTCAATTCACCTCAAGCATATATTGCGGAGTGTCCAGAATCGCACCAGCGAGAGATAAAAGTCAGTAAACCTCTCATATCCTTGTTGATCTTCAGTGTCTCGAAGACTCGTACAACATGCAAAATCTTTGCGCTTTCCAAGATTGATCGAACACAAGGATTATTCAGCATTACCTTGGACCACTCCGCCCAGCTACACAAAGGATCTAGAGTAGCCTTGAATTCAACGAAAGAAGGCTTAAATTCTCCTCTTTCCAAGCCACATCTGACAATGGCACGAGGGAGGAGGCCATGAGATTGAGTAACGCCGTCAAAACTCGGGATAAAACAACCGCCATGATCAGAATCCATGACTTCTCCAATCACGCCATCAAATAACTTATTGTATATGTTGGGAACATCCTCTGGAATAATGAAACCAGAGGCATGATTAGGAGTTGAACCAACATTGATTTTGCGAAGACATCTGCAAGAAAAAGAAGATACAATATCAACCAATCTTTGAAGCTCCAATGGTATGTATATACGAATACGTTCAAACCCTAATTTACCTAGGTCAAGTAAGAAAGTAGGGAGCGGAAAAATTCCTTGAAACTCGAATAGAGTTATCTTACAGAAGAACAATGGCGTCGGATCCTTCTCGATCGATCAGATAAATCAAGATCAACAAGAGCACTAAAACACTTATCCATAAAAAGAGAAAGCTGGAAAGAAAAACCTAAAAAGGGATGTCTCATATATCTCCTATATATAGAGGGTTATTTTTCTGTAGTTATGCAAAGAAATGATTCCTAATTAGATTAGGAAAGGCCGATTAGGCAACAGGTGGCCGTCCAAACCGCATGGGCCCACGCGAGATCGCTCCCTAACCAGTATGAATACCAGTCTCGCCATCATGAGCGCGCCATAAGCCTCCACAGCCACGCCTGCTGCACCATGTTATATACAATCCAAGCAGATAAGTAACACCTTCCTCCGCCCATGAAATTTTGGATTATGTGATATTTTGTGTCACCATCTGATGCTTACCACGCAACACGACATGGTTCCGTGCTAACCAGGGGACTAATGTTGACGGTGAGTTTTTGACAAGGACATTTGTAGTAAATTAGCCTTGATTTAGTTGTATAAATAATCCCTGGCCCGACACCACGATTATTGAATCTGCATAAGCATAATTTTGTATTCCGCAAGAGAATCAATAAATTGTATTTGGATAACGGGGATCAACGGTCTTAAAGCTATTTTGAAAGTGTATACGTATGCTAAATTTCACGGCTTTCCCCAACAGAAACCTTGTTATTTCATGTACGCCAATATGCATGTCTTTTATATACATGGCATTAGACTTATTCAGAACAAGATTAGATGCCATTCTTGAAATAATGAGTCATTAAGAATATTATGCTTAGTACATAGCCATATCAGTATCGCCTCAAGTCGCAAAACTTCCGCGGCCGAGTTCCTTGAGCATACTATAGTGGCACTATTGTATTCAAAGTTTGTACTAAAATAACATTCTGTCTCCAAATCTAAACCTGGCATGTTGCTTTGAACTCAAACCTTATATTGCAGCTATGTGATGATCACATCATAAGCATCGCGGCATACTGGATAGGCATGGCCAAGCCGCTGGCGTACACCGCATATCTCATAAAGTACCTTAGCCAAACATGACTAAGGCCATTGAATACCAATCGTGGCTTTTAGCGCTTTGGCCAAGAAAATGGGTTAATAGCTCAGAAGAAATCACTTCAAAACAACTAACTAGATCCATAAAATAATTTGGCAAAAATGGCTTGTGGCATATCCGCCATAGTTCCACATCATAAATCGTGGCAACATGCCACGCGTGACCTTGGAAGCTTAGGCCAAGGCCATGCCACGTAGTCGTGCGACATTCACGGCCTTGGCAGCTTAGGATAAGGCCATGGAACATAGCCATGCAACATACGGCCTTGGCATCTTAGGCCAAGGCCATGGCACGTAGTTGTGCGACATTCACGGCCTTGGCAGCTTAGGCCAAGGCCATGTCACGTAGTCGTGCGTCATTTTCGGCCTTGGAAGCTTATGTCAAGGCCATGGCACCATGCCATGCGCCGTTCTCGGCCATCATAGTTGAGGCCAAAGCCATGGCAAGACTCTGTGCACTATTTTGGCCATGATAGCCTATGCCACGATAAGGCACGATTGCACTCCAAACATATAGCATATCAATGGCTACGATTTAGCCTAATTAAAATGAGATCTACGATTCATCCAAAACACCTAAGAAATATCAAGATACATCAAGTGGGGGATTCTTCATGGGGTATTGGTCTGGTAGTCTACGACAACATGCGGTGTGGCAACATCCCATGTGAAAAGTTAAAGTAGTGTGGCAGTTACAACAGTTGGAGAGGTATTGGGCGTAACATAAAAGGGATTTCCAGAAACTTCCCTAAATTATCTCACACTAACCCATCATCTTCATCTCTCCATAACTCACGACTTCCATTACTGACGATACCGGCATTGTGTATCTTAAACTATTATAAATAGGTGGCTTAACTTAATCAGAAGATAGATCAAGCTTTCATACCTAAAATCTCTGTATTCTTCATAGTTTTCAATACCAAGCATACACACAATTCAATACCATTGCCAGTTTCTCAAACTTTTATGCTTCCCTGCCTTAAGATCAACCCATCTTCCTCTCCATCGTGACCGAAGCTGGACGGAACAGATGCTATCATGGTTTAGGCTTGTCCTGTTCGATTTTGATTTTCGAACCTAAAAGAAAGTACCACAGCGGTGCATTTATTTTACATGGAAGTAATTTTTAGGTACTAACAATCGTTTAGATAAATAACCCATTCCTCGACGTACAACAATAACTAGCTATTTTCAATAAAGTAAACAGGGGAAGAAGCCGAGATCGTATCTCCAGGACACACGCTACTTATCCGGAGGCTTGCTTGCAGTTCCCTCATTCAAAGCGTCCTCTCTCAAAAAGATATGCTCGACAGGCTATCCCATGAGTCAAAGTCAGAGTCAGACGCGATGAGCAAAGGACAAGATATGTCGATCACATACAATTTCCTCATGTCAAAACATGACTCCTCCACGTGAAGAATTACCTAGCGGATTCCCAGAGAACTATCCCATCAATAAAGAAAACAAAAATCAACTGTGAAGTTAGACATGAGTGTATCCATTACCCTACTGGTACCAGAAGGCATATACTACTCTCAAGTTTTCGGTTGAGCATCCTCCCAAAAGAAGAATAAATCTCAACGGATAATTTTTCTACAGAAGTTCACATGTGAAAAGACGAGGGTACCCAAATACACCACAATCTTTTATGTATAAACATATAAGTCATTTACCGAATGTGATCCTGTATGGATAAAGTCGAGACAATACTACGATTCGGTCACACTTCGTGTGATCGTCTATGGATACAAGATCGAGACAATACAACAACAATATAACTTGTGTGATTGACTACGGATACAAGATCGAGACAATACAACAACAAAGTGTGTTACTTGATAATAGGTTCGGTAATAACCAAATTCTATAGGATCACTATCAAGTATTACGAAGTTAACCTATTTGTGTATTTTACTTTAGTATAATAAACAATTATAATGCGGAAATCAAAGTAAAAGACACGACAATATTTTGTTAACGAGGAAACCGCAAACGCAGAAAACCCCCGGGACCTAGTCCAGTTTTGAATACTTTCATAATTAAGCCGCTATACAAATCTAATACCAACTTCATATAGTTGGGACCAAGCAGACTACCCCTATCTACTTAGTTCCCTCAGTATCCCTGCGCCTTCGACTTCTAGAGTCACGCACGTGAATAGAAAGTCCTTTGGATCGTATTCCACACAACAAAGAAAGAATTTGTTTGGTAACCACTCTAATCAATATTCCGTTTAATCTAATAAACTCCTTTATCTGGTTAAATCAATCTAACTTTAACTACCGAAATAGTCAAGTATATATTCGCACTCAATCAATATAGATTTGAAACAGAAATATAGAGAAGCTGATCTCACGCATCTAATCAATCGAATAAATCTGATTCTAGTTGGATCCTAGCCGATCAAGGTTTGTGCACACAATTTACAAGATACAAAAACTAATAAGAATAAATCTGATTCTTCTTCGTCTTCAAATATTCTTTTATTTTCAATAACCTGCACAACACCACTTGAATCTCTTGTGATCAATCACGCACAAAACGGAGTCTTTTAACAATGGATTACCACAAGATGTTTTTAGATCTAACAACAGTTCTAAAAATCCCGTCGATACTCTGATCTAGTTTGATTGAATCTTATATCAGAAGAAAAGATTCTCAAGCATAAACAAACTAGGTGCAATCAAAGTTTTAACAACCGTTAGTCAATCAAATCAATCGAAAACTAATAACACTGCAATTATCTAGTTTCCCACCAACAATACTCGTAGAGCTTCTTGATCCCACATAAGTCTTTAAACGAGAGGTCGTAAGAGATTTCACCTAATTAGGATACTTTCCTCTCCGAATAGATGGCTCCACCAAAAATAACAAGAAATGAAGTGTGCTTGGCTCTTAGGATAGTTTGCTTGAAATGCAAACATGGGTATTTATAAACCAAGGATGTTTGGACACCAAGGAATTTTCAAAACCGAATATATTCTCAAGATATGCAATGAATGGCAAAATTCGGTTTTCCTAATTCCAATAAACGCTTGTCTAATTTTTCTGAAATCTCTTAATAGAAAATCTTCAATTAGTAAATGCACATTACTAATTTTTATTCTCTAAACATATGCACTAATTGTTGGTAACTAAAGCATATAAAACCAAAAATCTTAATTAAAAAATTCTTATTTTTTTTCGGCACAGGATCACCCTGCGTACTAAGGAATATCTTTGAACAATAAATGATAAGAGTTACTGCTTTTCACTGCAAATCCTTATTTCATATTTACATGGATTTGCATTCTTGGAATCGGTTATACCACACTTCCAAACAAGTTTAGAATTGGTTTGCATGTATTCCAAGACTACTATGTGATTGATAATATCAAATCACATTCATGGGTTCAATCGGTTCCACCAATCACTAGGATCGGTTATACCTAAATATGGAAATACTTGTGATCGGTCACACCAGTGAGTAGGATCGGTTACACCAGTTACAAGGATCAGTTCCATCTACACATGGTATTACTTTTGATTGGTCATACCAGTTACCAGGACCGGTTACACTAATTACAAGGATCGGTCACACAACACTTATAATCGGTCACACCAATTACTAGGATCGGTCACACCAGTTACAAGGATCGATCATACCATCGCACGGTGATTACTTAGGATCGGTTAAACCAACTAACAAAACCATTCATACCAAATCATAAGTCTAGGCATTGTGATTAGTTATACAAAGATACATAACCTGAGTTAAAATCGGTTCTACCAACTCACACATATTGGTCATCCAAAGATTTGCAATGAATAGCCGGACCAATAAACCTATTGATTTCCCTTTCGATTCACGAAATGAGTTCATGAATGTACTTTCTTTAAACAAATGTAAAACATTGTTTCCTAGGATGAAATCTTCACCATAACCCATTCACATAATCATAACAATATATACAAGATTATGTCGATGTCATATCTACGAAGTTCACAAGATAAGCGTTATACTTGTCTAATTCCTTAATAATACTATGATCATATTATTATGACCATGTCACATCACTAGAGTATTATACAATATGTACAGTATATACAACTTCACATTTATGTTTTCAATATAGCACGACTTGAAAGATACGTTAGGTATGAAAAGGTTCAAGTCAATATTACTAACCTCAAGAGGAAGGATGACGTTATCGTTGTAGTTCACTTCTTCTTCACATTCTTCAGGTCTTCGGAGTAATACTTGTATGTCTCAACATTCCTAGACTTTCTAGTTTAACTTAAACGAAGTTGACTCTAGTATTTAATCAAGCGACTCTATATGAGCCTTGACACTAAAATATGACAACCAAACTTGACATACCAACGCTTAGTGAGTTCAACCGAGCTATGCTCTAACAATCTCCCCCTTTGTCAATTTTAGTGGGAAAACTCTAACTACATATGGAGTTAAACGATTTACAAAATAACTAATTCTCCAGACGCTTGATTCTAAGTTTCAATAGCACAATAACCTGCATATACTCAATCAATAAATGCCGCTATTGACATTTGAATAACAAAAGATTTTACTCCCCCTAAAGGTAAGATAGGTAAATATTCAATCCGAACATTTTTGTTATTCCCCTTTTGTAGTAAGAATGACTACACAGCAATGTGATATGTTTCTCCCCCTTAGTCAATACTTTACTCTTTCGTTAGATATAACGTTTAAGCACAATTTTCCTTTCCTAGTAATTAAAAATCACTTGTTTCCTCCATATACTTCTCCCCCTTTTTATCACAAAATGACAAAGGTTCGAGCAAATAAAGGACAAACCGAAAGGATCTTACAAATCTAAAAGACTTGTAAACAACCTATAAGAGTTAAGCACGAAGGATTCACATACCACTTTAGATACCCAATATTAAAACCGAAACTACAAAGTAAGTTAGTTTCAATATGTTATCAAGGAAACAATTGCCCGAAGCAATTTTCCCTAATAGTCTAACAAATCGACTAAGAAACTCAACTCCCCTGTTAGACTGATTGTGTATGCACAACCGCTTGTTTCGATAGGACCAAACTAAAGATCAGAATTAACTTTATTTCTCTCATCAGGCTCTAATTATTCAGAAAATAACTTATACCTTTGCTTTTAGACAATACAAACAATAGGTTAGTTAACTAGTTTTTCTTGTCAAGGCATTCGATTAGACTTGAATAACCGAATCATCCAATTTGATAAATCTAACTAAGATCATAATTAACTTAGTTTCTCTTATCCGGAATCAATTGGACTAAACAAATGATCCCGTATTTTGTTATGCCTTAAACAATACATACAAACCAAAACAAATTGACTTACACAATTAATTTCTTAACCGGAAGCAATTGAAACAAATATACACATTATAGCACCGCAATTGCACCGAATTTCGTTACGCAAAAACACTTGATACCCAGCAATAAAGAAGATACCAAACAATAAGCCAAATAAATTGACATAGTTTTTCTTAACCGGAAACAATTGAATCACACACACATCCATACACAACATAATTGAACATATCAATTGTAATGAAATTTTGTTAAGCAAAAGCAAAATATATGCAATATAAGCATGTTTTTCTTAAACAGAAAAACGATTAACTAACAAATTCGTTACCTCAATTTATGCATCCTCTTCTCCCTAAAAATATATATCATTAAGTGCAAGTTCAAATAAGAACTCTCCTCCAGTGTGTTGTCACCCTCTCGCAAGAAAAAAACAATAACAACAAAAGCAACCTTTACCAGAGAAAGGTTGAATCGGTGTTAACTAATGCGTGCCAATAACAAAAGTTGAAAACCCGAAACACATATGTTATGTTAAACACAACTCATGAAAACACAAATTGATTCAACATATTGTGACTTTTCACATAAGAGTTTCAAACAGAACACCTTATGATCCTTTGATAAAGCCTGCCAACATGGTCTAGAACTTAATCCCGCTAAATCAAAAATCCACACAAATCATAAGGGTTTCACCATATGAGATCGAATATTAAGGTTAATAAAAACCGAAATCAAACATCTCATAAATCCAATTTGCAAGACATCATAAATGTTCAACAGAAAATCACGTATTGCAATTACCTCAATCTTGTAGGAAATTAAATTACGAAACAAACGCAAAAAGAATGAGGTCATTCCGATTTTGGACGAGCAAGTTATAGGCAAAACAGTTTTACACTCCTTCGTATGGACCAATCACACCCATCACTAGGACCAGTTGCGGTGATTACTTGTGATGAGGCATACCAATCACCGGGACCGGTTCACAATTTGAATCCACACACAAAACTGTTTTAGACATAATTTTTGTATACAATGTCCGAATTCAGTAATTTTTGGCTCATTTAACCATAAAAACAGGAGCTCTACATATATGACCTGTAGATATCAACATCATCAACTCAAAATTGCCGTTTCTATCAAAATCTCAAATATAGATAGAGAAGGTGTGAGTATAGAAGAAAATAAATCTCCCAAAAGATGTTAATTAATCATATAATAACCGAGAGGTCATATGCTCAGTTTCATGTGCTTCCTAACCCTTCATAAGATTGAACACAAAGGTGAGCATGTACTTTCCAACACAATTAGGTTGTGTTTATTTGAGCCTTGTTTTCTTCGTCACAAGGAACTAAGACAGAATAACTCTTAACCTCTTGCTTGGTTTGCTTACTCTTGTTCCATCTCTTGTATTTATTTTTTGACTTGTGATGAAGAGTGTCAGTATCACAACGTGCATTCGTATAAGAGACTTCAGACAGCAAGATGTCTTTCCTGAGTCTTTCAAGAAGACTCTCAACATTTATCAATCGAGTGTCATTCCTGTGACTAACTTTTCGTCCCTCTTTGGCTATGGAGGAATTCAGGACCCATTTATAGATGGGTTACATAGGAGCGACTTTATCCTTCATACTATTAAGACCATTGCACTCTTGGATATTTTTCTAAACGACCTTTCTCCAATTTAGAACATCAAATCTTGTCTTTGCATTTACAAAGTCATCTCTCTTTATATATTCGGGTCTTTTATGAGATGACCTTTTAGAGCAATAGGAAAAATTTGAATTATCATTATAATAATTCTTTTGCCTAAATTTAGGACAATAACGATCTGAGTTCTTTCGAGGAGCAAACTTAGCCATTTTGTTTGATACAAACAAAGTGCATCTTGCATATTACGAACTTTGCACCCTCATTGCAAGTGTCCTTTATTACCACAATAATAACAATGCTTAGTAACATACGAAGACTGAGTTTTAATGTTACTTTTTTGTATATCCTCTTGCATTGGAGCTCGACGATTTTTCTTCTTTTTCTTAACTTTGTTCAACATTGTTGCTTTCTTTACATTAGCAGAAGTGCCTTCTTTGATCTTCGCATTTGAAGAGTCTGCTTGAACATGATTCTTAGGCTTGACTGGATTTACTTCTTTACAAGAAATAGTATCATTTTTGACATCAGTGGAAGCCCCTGGTTGAGAAGAATTTGTAGCTTTAACAAATTTTATCTCATTGTTATCGTTGGAAGCACTTGATTCCTTATAATATCCCAATCCTCGTGTATGACCATGAAATCTTCCCGCTTCTAACTGTTAGAGCACTGCTCGGTCGAACTCACATGCGTTGCTATCTCCATCATGTTTGTCAATGTTAGTGATGAAAACTAGAAGTCTTGATTTCTAGCCTATTTATAGATGTCTCGGACTAGGACATAGTTTGTGTAGTTGAGCTTAGACTTCACGGTGCTTATCACTTGAAGACGAAGAACTACTAAGGAGAGCTTGTGGAACTTCATCGACAAAAGGTATGTGGAGACATAAACTCATCTATCACTTGGAAAGTCTATTTGTACTCTATCTCCTATATTGAGACATAAGTCGTGTTACGATATAGTTTTCTCTAACACATTTGAGATTTCGAGCTGAGTATATCTCGCTTACATATTTCTCGAAATATGTTGGTAAGCTTTCGCTTCGACCAAGTTCATCTTATATCATGAGAAAATTTTCGAGTAACATCTTACATGGTTTGTGTGATACAATAATTTGGTGTAAGACTTGGAATGTTTTGATAATGATTATTTCAATATCTTGAAAATTGCTTTGATGCTAATAGTGTGTGAAAACGGCTATCGTCATTATAGAAGAATGTTTCAATGATTGAAATAAAGAGTTTAGAATCTTGCAACCATCTTTGGATATAAGCATATACAGTGTGTTCGCACATTAGTGTATAAGTCCAAAACCGGGAGCCTAAAGTATGCATACTTGTGTTTTACAAAAAAGGTTGTAGGAGACTGGGTAAGTATGCGTACCCGTACGCATACTGGCGGAAGTTCACGTCCGTGAATTTCTGCTGAGTTTGAAAACCAAAAAAAAACTCATCCGGTTACCTAGAGTACGCGTACCCGTACGCATACTGGCGGAAAGTTCACGTCCGTGAATTTCTGTTGAGTTTGAAAACTAAACCAAACTCAAATCCGGTTACTTAAGTACGCATACCCGTACGCATACTTAAGTGGTTACTGTCTAAAATCGGTTGTACATGAACCTAAAACATTTATCAATAATGAATGCAATCTTTGCAAACTATGGCTATAATGTTCATGTATTGATTCGAGTGAATCAAACTGATTTTGCTTCAATTGTGTTCTTGTTTAAATCCATGAGAATATAACAATTGAACAACTCTTTAACTAGTTTCATTTGAGTCATTTGAACTAGTTATGGTTAAGATGAATAAGGTTGATATGAGAGTAATCATATGGCTAACCTCGGTTAACTATTTGTGAACCAGCATGGTGTACACGTTTGGGTACGGTTACATAAACCTAAATGAGGGTACATTTCATTTGTGTGTAACAAGCTAAGTTCGATCTAACGGTTGAAAGATATTAGCTTGGTTAAATCAGGTTTTTCATCTAACGGTAATATTGAATGCTTTGTTACCAAGGTAACTTGGATTCCAAACCCTGATTTGAAAACTATATAAAGGAGAACTCTAGCAACTGGGAAACCTAATCCCCACACCTCCTGTGTGCTACTAGTTGCATAACTAGAGTCGATTCTCCTTTGACCTTAGGTTTCTTCTCGATACCCTGTAGGTTAACGACTTAAAGACTTCATTGGGATTGTGAAGCCAGACCCAACTATTCTATTTGTAGTTGCGTGATCTGATCTTGCTGTTTCTATCGTGATTGAGTGCAATTGTAAAATTGGCTTGAGATTTATATCTCCGATAGGCAAGATAGAAAAGTAATCACAAACACCTTCGTTTCATCGTTTGTGATTCCACAATAACTTGTTTCGCTAGTCGATTAAGTTTATTGTGAGGTGATTGATAATACTAGGCTGTTCTTCGGGAATATAAGTCTGGTTTATCAATTGGTTCCTGTTCACCTTGATTTATCAAAAGACGGAACAAAAACTCTTGGGTATTTCTGTGGGAGACAAATTTATTCAATCCTATAGAATTTTCTGTGTGAGACAGATTTGTTTATCAAGTCTTCGACTTTGGGTCGTAGCAATTCTTAGTTGTGGGTGAGATCATCCAAGGGAATCAAGTGCATAGTATGTTGCTGGGATCAGAGACGTAAGGAGCGCAACTGTACCTTGAATCAGTGTGAGGTTGATTAGGGTTCAACTACAATCCAGTCCGAAGTTAATTGGTTGTAGGATAGTGTCTGTAGCGGCTTAATACAATATGGTGCTCAATCTGGACAAGGTCCCGGGGTTTTTATGCATTTGCGGTTTCCTCGTTAACAAAATTCTGGTGTCTGTGTTATTTTTTTCCGCATTATATTTTGTTATATAATTGAAATATCACAGGTTGTGCGTTAAGATCAATCAATTAAAATATCCAACCTTGGGTTATTGATTTACATTGATTGACACTTGAACATTGGTCTTTGGTATCGTTCAAGTACTTCCTCTTATATTCAATCGGGCTCGCAGATTTCTATTTGTTGATTGCGGATTGAATTAAGAGTTAGAGATATTAAACTCTTTGATATACTTTATTCTAGATTGAGTCTGACTGTCTAGTTTATTCTCTAGAAAGTGTATTGGAGTAAGTCCTCTCAGATTGCCAAACGAAATGTTGGGTGTGGTTGTTAGACCCCCGCATTTTCACTAACAATGAGGATAAATTGTTTGTGCTATCATTGGACTTTTTCAAGTACAAATTTTCTTCTTCCAACGTCTTGTATTTATCAAGGGCACCAGCTAGATTCTCAAGGTGTTTTTATCGTGAGAGATATATACCTTCTTTCTCTTCGAGACTCTTTTGTTGAGAGTTAATCCTTGCTTCAGATTCAGTAGATTTTTTTCAACAAAAAGAGATCTCTCCGAAGATTCTCGCATTCGAGGCTCTTTGAGTTTAGCTCTTTTGTACGATCTTTAAGAAGAGAGTCATTGAGGCTATAACCAATATAATATCTTTCAAAAACCTTCTTCATTTTCTTGTTCTCACGAAAAAGAGGAGTCATAAGGCCAACGAAATCTGAAGATCTCAGATTTTTATTTTTCAAAGGATCCAGTAGTTTAGAGTATTCTGAGATATCCTCTTCTAGATCTCGTTCAAAATCTGAGTCTTCATCATTGGAAATTTCATCCATCCTTTCTTGTAGACATATTCTCCAGTTGTCATCAGTTTCTACATTATTAACAAGATTAACTTGTCTAGCAGATTCTTTAGAGATGATTTCATGAAGGTCTTCAGATATTGGTTCGTAGCTGCCATCATCAAGTGTTAATTCAAAACTCTTGATATATTGCTTTTCGTTAACTGAATCATTCTCAGGTTCTATCAAAACCATATTTAGATTCCAGTCTTATAGGTTGGATCGCACCAAACACAAATTGTTATACCTTTTTGTGTTTGCCCGCTCTGATACCAATTGAAAAGACTAGGGTGCCCAAATACACCACAATCTTTTATTTATCAACCTATAAGTCCTTTACCGAACGTGATTCTCTATGGACAGAATCGAGACAATACTACGATTCGGTCCACACTTCGTGTGATCATCTATGGATACAAGATCGAGACAATACAACAACAAGATAACTTGTGTGATTAACTATGGATACACGATCGAGACAATACAACAACAAAGTATGTTACTTGATAATAGGTTCGGTAATAACCAAATTCTATAGGATCACTATCAAGTATTACGAAGTTGACCTATTTGTGTATTTTACTTTAGTATAATAAACAATTATAATGCGTAAATCAAAGTAAAAGACACAACAAGATTTTGTTAAAGAGGAAACTGCAAACACAGAAAACCCCCGGGATCTAGTCCAGTTTTGAATACTCTCATAATTAAGCCACTATACAAATCTAATACCAACTTCATATAGTTGAGACCAAGCAGACTACCCCTAGATACTTAGTTCCCTCAGTATCCCTGCGCCTTCGACTTCTAGAGTCACGCATGTGAATAGCAAGTCCTTTAGATCGTATTCCACACAGTAAAGGAAGAATTTGTTTGGTAACCACTCTAATCAATATTACGTTTAATCTAATAAACTCCTTTGTCTGGTTAGATCAATCTAACGTTAACTACTGAAATAGTCAAGTATAGATTCACACTCAATCAATATAAATACCAAAGAGAAACATAAAGAATGTCGATCTCACTCAACTATCAATCGAATAAATATGATTATAGTTGGATCCCAACAGGTCAAGGTTTGTGCACACAATTCACATGATACGAAAACTAATAAGAAATGTTCTTCTTCTTCAAATCTTTTTTTATCTTTAATAACCTGCACAATACCACTTGAATCTCTTGTAATCAATCATGCACAGAACAGAGTCTGTTAACAATAGATTATCACAAGATGTCTTTAGATCTAACAATAATTCTAAAGATCCCGTCGATACTCTGATCTAGTTTGAGTGAATCTTATATCAGAAGAGAAGATTCTCAAGCATAAACAAACTAGGTGCAATCAAAGTTTCAACAATAGTTAGTCAATCAAACCAATCGAAAACTAGTAACACTGCAATTATCTAGTTTCCCACCAACGGTACTCGTAGAGCTTCTTGATTCCACAGAAGTCTTTAAACGAGCGGTCGTAAGAGATTTCACCTAATTATGATACTTTCCTCTCCGAATAGACGGCTCCACCAGAAACAACAAGAAATGAAGTTTGCTTGACTCTTAGGATAGTTTTCTAGAAATGCAAACTTAGGTATTTTACAGACCAAGGATGTTTGGACACCAAGGAATTTCCAAAACCGAAGATATTCTCAAGATATGCAATGAATGGCAAAATTCGGTTTTCCTAATTCCAATAAATGCTTGTCTAATATTTCCGAAATCTCTCAATAGAAAATCTCTAATTAGTAAATGCACATTACTAATTTTTATTCTCTAGAGATATGTATTAATTGCCGATAATTAAAGCATATAAAACCAAAAACCTTAATTAAAAGATTCTTAATTTATTTCGGTACAGGATCACATTGAGTACTAAGGAATATCTTTGAACAATATATAATAAGATTTACTGCTCGTGTTCAAAGTATGTTGACATCTTTTCACTGCAAATCCTTATTTCATATTTACATGGATTTGCATTCTTGGAATCGGTTATACCACACTTCCAAACAAGTTTAGAATTGGTTTGCCTGTATTCCAAGACTACTATGTGATTGATCATATCAAATCACATTCATGGGTTTAACCGGTTCTTCCGATCACGAGGATTGGTTATCCCTAAATATTAAAGTACTTGTGATCTGTCACTAGGACCGGTTATATCAGTTACAAGAATCCGTTCCTTATGCACATGGTATAACTTGTGATCGGTCACACCAGTTACCAGGACCGGTTACACCAATTACAAGGATCGGTCACGCAACACTTATGATCGGTCACACCAATTACTAGGATCGGTCACACCAATTACAAGGATCGATCATACCATCACATGGTGATTACTTAGGATCGGTTACACCATTAAACAAAACTAGTCATACCAAATCATAAGTCTAGGAATTTTGATTAGTTATACCAAGATATATAACCTGAGTTAAGATCGGTTCTACTAACTCACACATATTGGTCATCCAAATATTTGCAATGAATAGCCGGACCAATAATCCTATTGATTTCCCTTTCGATTCACGAAACAAGTTCATGAATGTACTTCATTTAAACAAATGTAAAATATTATTTCCTG
Source organism: Papaver somniferum (assembly GCF_003573695.1). Classification (NCBI taxonomy): domain Eukaryota; kingdom Viridiplantae; phylum Streptophyta; class Magnoliopsida; order Ranunculales; family Papaveraceae; genus Papaver; species Papaver somniferum. Next base: position 81,849,614 of record NC_039367.1, on the reverse strand, counting down.
GGATGAAATCTTCACCGTAAGCCATTCACATAATCATAGCAATATATACAAGATTATGTCGATGTCATATCTACGAAGTTCAAAAGATAAACGTTATACTTCATAGTCTAATTCCTTAATACTATGATCATATTATTGTGATCATGAGTATTATACAGTATATACATCTTCGCAGTAATGTTTTCAATATAGCACGACTTGAAAGATACGTTAGGAATGAAACAGTTCAAGTCAATATTACTAACCTCAAGTGGAAGGATGATGTCGGCGTTGTAGTTACTTCTTCACATTCTCCAGGTCTTCGGAGTAATACTTGTATGTCTCAACATTCCTAGACTTTTTAGTCTAACCTAAACGAAGTTGACTCTAGTATTTAATCAAGCGACTCTATATGAGTTTTGATACTAAAACATGACAACCAAACTTGACATACCAACGTTTGGTGAGTTCAACCGAGCTATGCTCTAACAATATGAATCCATGTCAAGACACCTAGTAGAGGTGGAACAACAACTTCATCTTGTCCACAAAGACACATGCGGCAGTATCTCGACATGACTCTCCACGGACATCTTCAACTCACAGACTATCGCTTGCCCGCCTTGAAGACTCAATCTCGTATGCTACAAGCATCTTACTTCATTTACCAAGCATCTCGAGTCAATGGGAATACCTAGTCTTATATCAAACTAAGGACTAACGAAGAATCGTGTGTCACACACCTGCATGGCCAACATGAGGTGGCCCAGACATCCAGTTTTCAGATAATATATTTAGATACGATCAGCGCAAGAGTATCAAAAGATCGGGACATATCAAGACCATTCAACTCCTCAAACCCACATCACAACATGTTATTACTTGGAATTAGGTGACTAGAGATCGGCCTTCAAAATCGTGAAGGGGACTTATCTGTGACTCGAGAAATCTCGCATCTCTCTCTGGTATTGTCGAATTCTCCTCCATTAGTATCTTCTCTGTACTCAGCAATTACAACTATGTCCCGTATCCTTGTTGAAGATAAGATGTTTTAGGGTTTTATAAACGTGAAACATGACTATATTAAGTAGAAGAAGCATTCAAATTATCCTTCGACAATAAACGCATTGTAAGGACCCTCAAGCTCGTCAATGCTATCAGACCGGTCAAGAGACGATCTAGTGATGATCAAGAGACGTTTAAGCCGCTAATGACTCGATTAGTTAATATAGATTCTAATTAATAGAAATTAATCTAACAACTATCTAGATATGAAACTAGTACCATTGGTTAGATCTCGAAAAGTTACGCAGAACGGATTACTCGAACGTGTCAATCGGACATCGGATGAAGAAGATATCACCAGTTTGGTGTGAAGGGCAAATAGTCTTTTTATAGGATAAACCGTCTTGGATGCCCTTATCAAATCTCGTGGGTTCCTTAGTATTTTTTCTTGGTCTTATCTCTTGAAACCGATCGAATAATTCATTCTTCTTCTTATCTTCTTTTTCTTCTCGTTTCTTCTTTCTTCTTTTCTTCTGATTCTCCCATGTTCTTTGTGTTTCTTTTCAGAAGCTTGAACTGAGAATCTAGTGCGTTAGTCATGAACAGATTATTAAACTTGGTGAAGCTGGGCAGGCGTTGTTCAAGAGGTTTATTGAATTAACAAAGTAAAGAAAAGAGTAATTCGGATAATCGAAATTAAGGTTTATGTTCAACTGAGATTGAATTGATGATGAAACTTAGTAATTAAGGAGGGGTTTGAAGAATATAACCGAATGAGAAGATTTCTAAGTTAGTATGAGGATTCAATTACAAGGAAGTATGTTAATTGAAGAGTTAGGGTTTCATACGAAATCTGTAGAAGATGAATCTGATGTTTAAGAAAGGATATTAGAGATGGGTATGATTAGATATGAAATGTTTGAGTTGTGTTTGAACTCGAATTGAAAAACAGGGGATTGAGAACTATATTTTAGAGTTTCTGAGAATCAGTGATGCTGATGAAGAAGGTTGGGGATTTGTTATTGATGGATTGGGATGAGATGGTGACGTTTTGTTAAGCCGAAAATCAAAATAAAGAAGTGTTGATTTCAATTGTTAAGAGAAACTGTTTGAGGTAATTATTCTTCTTAGTTAACTTAGTAATGCTTATATACTTTCATTACTGAGTTATGAGTTTGTTAGTTGATCTAAGAATTGAGATAGAAGTATGTGTGTGGGAACTTTGTAACCTTCTTGTAATCATTGAGTTTCTTTCCTTTGCGAGCATGATGTGCTTTTACTATCTATATGAATTATATTGTAATTGCATTGGATGATGTTTGTTTTGAATATAATTGTATGTGTGTATTATGCGTTGTGTGATTTCCCCGTGAAGAGTGCTTGTGTTTCCCCACGGCTCTTAGCTAAGTTAAGTAGGGCGGTACGCCATCCGTCGGCAATAGTATTATGTTTCCTGTTTATATTGATAGTAGGGGGTACGCCATCCGTCGACAATAGTACTACATTTATGCTTATTAAGATCGTAGGGCGGTACGCCATCCGTCGGCAATAATATCTAGTGGCGCGGTACGCCATCCGTCGGCAATAATATATATATTATTTTATTTAAGGGAAATCACTCATGAGCATATTATGCTTGTTTGACTAACTTTCTGATCTTGATGGTAATATTCTGAATCATGGTTTGTATGGGCACTCTGTGTGGACGATGTTATTATTATTGATTAGGTTTGCATTCGCGTCGTCTTCTCCAATGAGTTTGGCGAGGTTAGAATGACACTTGCTTCATGATGCATGAATTGCTTACTGATTAGTTTCTTCTTGTTTCTTTCAACTTATATTCCTTTAGAATTGTGAATTATGTTAGTGATTACCCGAGAGTTACATGTTTCCATTGAGCACCCTTTTGGGATGATGTGCTCACTCGTTTCCACTTCAGTTTTCAGTTAGTAGAAGAAAGGGTGCAGTGAAGATATCTGTTTTCGTAGTTTAAAGCGTTACCGAACTAAGTAATGTTCATGTATCTTTTATATATGTGTTTTATCTGTATTTATTGTAAAACAACACACAAATATATTTATATCATGTGAGAGTTCTTTATTTTTTGATATCAGAGTGTTTGGGTTTAACAGTTAGGGTTTGGTTTTAGTTCATTATGTTTCTTAAAATCGTTGATTTGGAATTGATGCTTCAATTAGGTTGTAAACCTATTAGATAAGAAGGTTTAGTAAATGGGGCGTGACATGCATGCAGGAGACGAACTAGGGTTCGTAATGGGTTTGAAGAAGAGTCTATAGTTTCCACTCTACTCAGACGCGACTCATACTTTAGTCATCTAACTCGACGAACTGAGACAAATGGGTAGAGAATTCGACAATGATCCCATGATGAAAGATATTCGTTTATGTCTCTCCTACCACGTGTTAAAAGGGAATGATGTTTCGAAATATGGTCCAAGATATATCATCAAAACACTTGAAAGAATTGTTGTTAAAAATCTCCAAATTCCCGAGTTTAACTTCACGTGGATTTATCACTAGAAAAACAAGCTCCAAATCCTAATTTTACTATAATATATGAAAGGCATGTCTTTTTGTTCGATAGTTGGGGTCAACCGCTGAAATCGAACTTCAAACCAAGTTTCTACAGCCTCTGGAGTGAAGGCCGCGCAAGGGAGGAACTTCTATTACAAATTTAACTTAGGGTTTTCACCTACTCGTATACCTGACGGAGAAATCTAGGGTTTGCATCAAGTTCGAACTCATGAGGGTCCCATACGGGAAAGGTTCAGAGAGAGAAAATATTAACTGAAGAAAATCATCTGACAGAGCCCCCTAGAGAAAATCTCTTAATTCATGTTTAACTGCTTCACTTTGGAGTTCGCATCTCGATCCACCTGCTTAGGATGTTCCAGTTCTTCATCTACCATACATATCTCCAGATTAAGAACCTCTCTGAACTCAAATCACTCCGACGGACCCTGGCAGAATTGAGTCATTATCGCAACCACCACATATTGAAGCAAAGATTCTCACGGTGGTCATAAAGTTTCCAAGATTTACGAAGCAATGCCGTTCATAACAACAAGGGACTACTTTACACTCAAGCCCATGTTAAATATAAGCTCAACCGTTATGTCTTCAACACGGGTCTTCTGAGAAGTGTCTGTGAGATCTATAATCAAAGAAGGCTACATGGATCAAATTACATAAGTTAAAATCAAGGGAGAAACAACACATGACTAGGTTTTGCTCTATATGAGGATCGTCCTTCCCGCCTAAAACCTTGTCCTCATACAATCCCTTAAAGTTTTTTCTCATCCAATCCCTCCAAGCCTTGTCCTCTCCTAATCCCTTCAAGCGTTGTCCTCTCATAATCCCTCAATCCTAACCTCATACCTAGAGTCGTGTCCTTATCAATAAATACATCTCATGGGACACTCACGGATTTATTTGGGTCCACAATTTCACAAAGGATCAAGAAAAAATATGTTTTCTTCACAACTAACGGTACAAACGTAAAATCAAAAGATGGGCATGTCTCTGACCTAGGGAGGACAAAATCACGACCTATTTTAATCTAAGGAAGGGTAATGAAGTTATAATACTCCAAGGGTCATGCTTTAAGCGTTGTTATATGCTAATAGTTCAAGGAAGACAAGGATTCCTATTACAATTAGGATTGTTGTACACAACAGCGTAAAGACGTGCTATCTGGTGATAATCCATAAGGAATTTTTGGGTAATCTATTGAGAAAATATGTTCCCCTATTTTCTGGTACAATATATCAAAAGTGTGTATCAAACGGACAAGCTTGCTAAAAGATGTGGTTCCAATACCGAAGTAAGTGCAATATGAGAAACTCCGGAAATTGTTATACAGGGATTTCTGAAGTCAAAAGTATACACGGATTTGATTGACCAAATAAACTCGGAATCGATTCGTTCTTTTTGAATTAGAAATCTTATCCTATTATCTTTTAAAGTTGGTGCCGGGTACTCAAATCGGAGTACATATGAAGAGTTTACAGCCATTCTACGCAAGTGTCTCAAAACTGAAGTTTTCCGACGAACACCCAAACGAAGAGTCCTAATACAGGTGTAGGACCAAAAAATAATGATATTCTTATTGTGAGGCCCACAATTAATTTTAGATACGGTGACACCCAAAATTATCCGAAATTATTAAGAATCAATACATAACTCGTTATGCATACTATTTTTTCAGCAAAACTCGATATGCAACCTAATTTTTCAGGGGTATAATTGGCAACGCAACTTGGATATAACATATCTAAAAATCCACGCCTTGGAATTTTATAAATTTTATATCGTTGGAAATCTTTTTAAGAGAGCTACACAACGAGTACAAACAACAATATCAAATTTTTGTTTTTCACGTAAAAATCGGAGGTGATCATCATTTAACGCAAAATTTTCGAAAACTTAATATATAACCATTATGCAGCCACCAAAAAAGATGCATAACACATTCTGCAGATGCATAACGAATTATGCAACCATTTTCTCGACTGCATGACAAATTATGCATCTGCATAACAAAGTTATGCATCTATAACAAGTTATGTAGCCTTGTTTTGGTTGATTTTAGTGCGTACATAAAAATTTGATGCATAATGCATTATGCAACCATATTTTGGGATGCATAACAGGTTATGCATCAATTTTCTCGATGCATAACATTATGCAGCCATATTTTCGGATGCATAACATGTTATGCATCAATTTTCACGATGTTATGCAGACATTATTGTAGGTGCATGACAAGTTATGCAGTCTTTGTTTTTGTTGGTTTCAATAATGACGAAGAAGTTAATGCATAACGTGTTATGCAACCGTTTTCTAGACTGCATAACAGGTTATGCAACAAATTTTGTAGATGCATAACAGGTTATGCAACCAATTTCACAGCTGCATAACAAATTATGCATCCATTTTCATAACTACATAACAGGTTATGCATCCACTACTCCACCTGCAAACACCCATTATGCACACACCCATTCCAAACCAACAACAAAACCATCATTCCTATTTCAGTTACCACCATGAACTACAAACACAAATATCAGTATCATCATCGTCTACCTATAGTCTACCTTTGGGTAATGGGTCACACTCCACACTCCAGGAAATAATAGCCAACTCTGTAATAGAGGAAGAGATTCAAAAATTTATACAGTTCCAGAAGAAAATGCTAAATCATCCTATCAGAAAGAAGAACAAAAGGATGATTAGTAGAGCACAAAAACTTTGAACCCAAACTGGAGTTTCACATTGTAAACAAAAACCTGATAGAACAATCTGCATATTTCATAGAAAAACAATATGCTTAATGCAAACGTAGAAAGATTTACTGCAAATTTGTACTTAGGTGTAGCTCAAAAAACTGAGAGAGAGTGCTAATAGAACGCTTGAGGATCATGGCCGAGAATAATCTGCAGATTTACTCACGAAGCATCATGTGTTTAATACTTCGTCTCTATCTAACATTTGGGAAAGATTTAACTAGCTGCATAATCCATAATCAGGGAGATAGACCAAGTCGGATACATTTATGATCCTGACTCGACCTTATGCGACTAATTGATGAGAAACCCCATGGAAGAAAATAAATCAGAAACCTCATAGAAACCCCAAGATATTATTGCTCAAAAGAAACATGTTGCAATGATCGAATGCCTCTCAAATCTCCACCATTCTCCTCTTCAACAAGCTATCTCACGTAAGTATGATTCAAACTATTTGCCTGCTTTTGAATCCACTAAATCATTTACAGATCAATTTTATGAATCTAAAAAATCAATCGAAACTGAAATCAACAGTTGCCGTCTTGTTACTGATTCAGAATCAAAAGCTAATCTGAAATCCGATCTTGACAAACTGTCGATTTCGATTTCAAGTGAGTACCCATCCTTTCAATCACCAGTAAATCTATCTTAGAATCAATTTCTAGTTCCATCTTCAGATGAACTCAACCCCATCCTTTTCCCGTGGATTTGCCCACCAACAACGCCATCAACCCATCGATCTGTTGATTTCCAACTTGTCTTGTTTGCATACCCAAAATCCACAGCTGACACCATTCTTCTATGTTGTTTTAAGAACTCATAACTCGATTCAATTTCATCATCAGCAGGTGCTCGAATTCCTCTCCATCTCTCGAGTATATCAGCAGAGTCGACTGGTTTCTTTTCAGATAAAGAATGCATTCAGAGGTATTTTTTTTTGTAGATTGGATCTGGAGATGAAGGAGAAAGAGAGAGAAGAAAGAAGAAGAGTACGATGAACATATAAAATTTAATTTCAATAACTTTGGGTCCAACAATAATTTTTCCCTAAAAAAATGGGTGCGCGCCTTTAGATTTCTGGGCATGGGTTTCACAGTGGGAGAAATATGAAAAATGGGTGTGACTGTAGTTTTCACATACAAAAAAAACGTGTGAAAGAAGAATGGACCAACCTCCATACCTAGTGCACTCCCAAAATAGGTGGAAAATAGTTCTCTTTTCAATACTAGCTCAAAAGTGAATCTATCGAGCAAAAGGAAAAGGAATTACTGCCAAAAGAGGAAATTAAAGGAATTTGACTCAAATAAGGAAACCTAGGTTTCCCTTCTCCCCAAACCTCTCCATACCATGTACAAGCCTCTCTCATGCATATTAATGCTCTCCTAGGCAAGTGGGACGTCACTTATTTGTCTCGAAATTTTTTCAGAGGGACCAAAGTCGAAGAAAATTAGGGTTTTGACGAAAATAGCCATAATTTCAAGAATTTGACGAAAAAGAGATTTATTCTCAAAGAGTGGGGGCCGAGCCTCTCCCTATTCTCTTGGAAAGTTATATACACCTCTTTAAACCCCTTTTATATCATCAATCTTCAATAAAAACGAGTTCATAAGGGATTTTGACCAAAATACCCTTATTTCACAATTTTGAGTATTTTGAAAGAAGAAGGCCCTAATACAACCAGAGATCGACCAATCTCGCATCTACTCATTACAAAGGCCTTATACACATGAATATTGAGTTATCTAAGTGTTAGAAGAAGAACGGGACTGAAACAGGATCTAGAAAAGCGTAATTTCGGAGAAAATAAAGAGAATCTAGTTCAAACAGGGAAGTTCGAGTTCATAATTTCCAAAAGCAAGACCATACATGTGCCTTTGTCCCTCTCTCAAGTCGTGAATGTGCTTAAGGAATCTCAGGGAGTCTCTCATGACAGAAAAAATCGGGCTCATATTGGTTTTTGACGAAAATACCCTTGATTTCAAAAATATGTATTTTCTCTCGGAAAAGGGTGTCTGGTTGGTATTAAGGATTGAACGAGATCTCATCCACAAGGTACTAACCCCTAAATACATATGCATGCATACCAAGCCCACCAATCCTCGTCAAGTCTCTCCAGAGTATCTGAAGGAATCAGACACAAACAAAAGAGGAATCCGGGTTTTAGTGTAGTATGAGTCTAAACTCAGAATTCGTATGGGATAAGGACTCTGCAACTCAGAAAGAAGTATATATCTTATATCATGGATCTTCATCAACATCACAGCCATATAGGAAGTTGTTCATAACTTTCTCTTCCCCACATACTCACCTGTACAAATTCGGAGGCTCCAGGATGCACGGAGATAGAAAATTAGGGTTTTGGCCAAGTAAACCCTCATTAAAAATTCCATTCGATCAAGACGGGATTTGTATCATCAAGACTCCATTATCATGCCATTAACGCCTCCCAACACAGAATCCCAAGAGGTTCCCAAGTCCAGAGTCGATTCCAAGATCAGAGTCATAACAGTCGAAGGTTGAACACCAATTGGGGGACTCCGCAAGTGGATTTAATTCCGTGCCTGAACGACTCGTAACCATCTATATTATAATCATAGAACAATCAAGGTTCTGCTCTGAGTAGGGGACATAATGTAGATGGTGAAATTTGGATAAGGGGCAAAAATATCATTCTAAGACCACAGATGAAATGACACTCTCGGGTGAGAGATTAATCCCTTGGTCCTTAAGGAACCATAACCACGATTTCTAGTATACGTCCCCGTGAGACACTGCTGGTCGTGATGCCGTGATTCCTAGCATACATCCTCGACGAGATACTGCTGGTCACTTAGGTTCTATAGAGCGTAAAACGTCCCCGACGAACTTATGAACCAGAACAGCCACAATTTCAGTATGTCTTCGTGAGACACAACTGACTGTGATGCCAAATATCTGACGGCCTCAAACGCGTCATCCAAATCTCATACGGCTCCAGACGTATCAGTAAAATCTCATACAACTCCAGACGCGTCAGCCAATTTTCAAATAGCTCCAGACGCGTCATCCAAATCTCATACAGCTCCAGACGCGTCGGCCAAATCTCAGACAACCTCAGTTACGTAGGCTAAATCTCAGGTGGCCTCATCCGAGCTGAGCCATCTTGTCAGAAGAGTCTTATGCAAGTACAAGACTTAGGCACAAGCCTCATCTAGGCCTTAAGCCTCTTTCTCAACATCTCAAACACACCCGCGGCTAGTAAATTAGGCCTGAACTGTATATGTTTATCCAAAAACGTGGATAACTTCTCTTGAGCTCAATAAAGGGATCCAAAAGCAATAACACGGTTTCCACGTGACATATGTGACCGTCCATGGAGAAACGGAGCTCAACCTCAGCTCATATGACATTGTACACACGATTTCTGAGGCATTCCATTGCTTTTAATGTGACTCATCCTAGTCATTCTCACAAATCAGAGAATATCTCTCTATCTTGGCCAACTCGGCTAAAGAGAATATTTTTCTCTCTCAACACATCATCACAAAGGCTGACTCAGCTTCACACAAATAGGGGGATATCGATTAGGGTTTTGGTCTGGCGGTCTACGACACGTGTGAGAAATACCCGGCCTATTTCTCACCGCAAAAGAGAGTAAAGGCGGTGGAATAATGAGATAAACTCAACCTAGTTTATCTCAATTTATTCCTAAAGAGACGGGAGAATTGCTCTGCACGGCACGACAAGCAATCTTTATCTTCACCGACCTGACAATAGAGAATTCAGCTATAAATAGGTCCTCTATTTCTCCAAGATAACATCACAACTTTCTCATAAACTCTCAGAGTAAATATTCTTCCAACCCTAGAATTCTCTAATCTCTCTCTTCATCTGCTTCCCTCCCTAAAACCGGTCTTAAGCCTCCTTCCCTGTGACTGAAGTAGCCTTTGAACGACCAATGTGTGTGGTTTAGGCGAAGATTGTTCGTGCTCAACCTTTGAAATCTGTGTGTTGTGAATTTTTTAAGGTGAAAAAAAAAGAAAAAAAAAAGATATAACCCTAAATTTTTAGAGAAAATATGGCGAACTGTAGAATTCTTTGATAATAACTATACTTCATAGTTTTGTTTCTGGAAAAATCAATAATAATACTATTGCCTTACTTTTCTAGGTATTGAATGTTGGAAGGAAAAAAAAAGATAGTCACGGAAGATAGGGCATGCTAATAGGTGTGTTATGGAAGAGTTTATAAATTGACTGAGAGTGATGATCGATAAGACAAGTAACGAAACCCAATTCTCAAACCTATTTTTAAAGTGTATCTCCAGTTGCTTCATTAGCCTTAATACCTCCCAGAATTTTCATTATGAGGTGCATTGGTAGTTCACCTAGTTATCTTCGATTAATTTGGGTACTAATTAAAATCTTTGATTTTGTGTAGATTCAGAGAAGGCAGCACCCTGTTGAGAGGTGCTATTGTTAGCTGGAGTACATTGTCTAAGCCGCATGTCTCTACTGCTTCCAATTGGCTTGTTCCCAAAATCCACAAAATTTATCACTCAACTCTTAACCCTTTGATCCTTGGTGAAAATTATTATACTTCTCCCACCTTTTGGATGGATAAAATGTAATATTGATGGTGCCTTTGATTGACACTTTTTTATGTAATCGACTAATTCAACTTAATAAGCGGAACTCCTCGATATGGGACTAAAAGTTTAACAAAACATCTTGATTCCAATTTTTCCTTAAGTTGATGTTTTTGTGTGTGTGTGTGTGTGTGGGGGGGGGGGGGGGGGGGGGGGGGGGGGGGGGGGGGGTGGGGGGGGGGGGCTCCGGTGGATTTTTTTTATTTATGTGTTGTTTTATTTTATTAAATGTGAATTTGTTTTTTAGTAATTTTAATATTTTATTACAACTCAATATATCAAAATTAATTTTAATTAAGTAAAAGCTTAGAGCTTCTCCAATAAAATGTATGTAAAAGAAAGTATCTAAATCCATGGAGGATATACATCCATTTTTTCCAAAAACCTTCTCCGACCCTAACTTCTTAAACCAATGTGTAGATGAGGTGTCCTAGTTTTGGGTAGAGGATGTCAAAGCCAATGTCTAAAACTAGACATTCACTTTGAGGATGTCTTCCCATCCAACTCATCATTTTTCCAGAACATTGACGCAACAATAAATATTGAAATGATCGTAATCAATCATTAAATGACACATATGCAATGGAAAAGATTTATAATTATGGGTTTTTTCTGTTTATTTTTTACTCCTCGTATTTGGAAAATTATAACCTTATATGGAAATTTTATTTCAAGAGGATATCTTAACTATGGTGCCACATATGAAACACACACATCTACCATTGGAGAAGCTCTTACTAGGTCACCGACCTTAAGAATGTCTACCAAAAATTAAGTCATGTCATCTTCACATTGATTTAAGAAGTTAGGGTTGGAGAAAAAATTTAGGGAAAATGAATATATATCCTACGTGGATTTAGAAATTTATATTCACATACATTCCATTGGAGAAGATCTAATTTTGTTATGGTTGGGTAGTTCCAATTACTCATCCCATCCACCTACGAACCATAAGATATGATATGTTACATCTCCGGTACATACGTCGGAATAGATACCAGAGGTCTATTATTTGTTGTCGTTAATGCAATCAAATTCACTTTTTCCCACACAATTCACTGGTAATATAATGGAAACCAGGATCGTTCCCACGAAGCGCGGTGAGTTTTAGTTGTCAAAGTGTCGCGGGGGGAGGGGGAATTGTTTTAGATTTTAAGAAAAATAAAATTAAGCGAATGAAGTTGAGTTGTAAGCAATAGAGAGAGAGATAATCGATAAATCCTTCTTCGTTACTAAAACGTCAATGAGTTATTATACTTTTCTACTTGTCGTCAATCATAGATTATCACCAACCATGGAAAAACAACTAGATCAGTTTTACTCCCTAAATTCCTTATATCACTGGATACGGAAGTTCTCGACTACCAGATTCTATTCTTCTAAAACACTTAGTAGTAGATCACTCAAGATGAAATTTGGTTGAACGCTTTATCTTTTCTGAATTTATAGGTTGATCCTACTAGTTAGACTCTTAGATCAAGGTCTACATTTTAGTATTTTTTATACACACAGTCGCTCCACGTAATCCCTCTGCGGGGTCTCGTGATCTCTACTTGTGTACACGTTATTCGACGATTACTTATCTACTAACTCAATACTATCAATAGAATAAATAAATAAATCAATTAGTTGGCCACTTAAACAATCTATCAATCAATCATAAATATTTGTTGTAGTATAAACAAGCGATAATCATATGAAGAACTTCAAAGTAGATTAATATAATAACTTAAATCTTGTTTAAAACTTAGAATTCATCCTAAATCAATAGGTGTTTAGCTACTCATGGATGTAGAAACATCCATTGTATACATATAAGAAAAGTAAATAGATAACTTTACGAAAGAGGAACCGCTCTGAAACCATAGCTTTCGCTCCATGTATTGTTTCTTCTCTCCAAGACTTACAATTTCGTGATCTCTTGATATCCCCTTTTTACATGGACTAATACCTATTTATATAGGTTCGCATTTCTTGGACTTTAGGTATCTAAATCGGTTCAACAACCCGACCCTAAACTACAAAAGAAAGTCCGAAAACATAGTTCATGAATTTTAGCCTTCATGGTACACGTACCAGTATGCATACTATATTCTTAGAAAATCGTCCAGGAACTTTTTGGTATCCATACCAGTATACGTACCCTCCAGTCTACGAAATTCAGAGTTTTCATGGTATACGTACCAGTATGTATACCCTCTTGTAGACATCGATATTCGATAAGTTTTTTTTTGCCCATAACTTCTTCGTCCGAACTCAGAATGATCTCATTCTTTTTGTAATTGAATTCTCTTCAAGATGGTGATAAGAAATCCTGAATTTGAATGAGTTAAGCTTGGTCTTTGTCCTGTCTCTTGATTTTGAGCATCTTTGCTCATTTTTGCCGCAGTTCTTCCACTTCTCTTCGACTTGGATACTTGGAATACTTCTCTTCTTAGCTTTTTTTTAGCACTTTGTAGCTCCTTTTTGGATGATTCACCTAATAGAGACAAATAAAAGAAAACAAGAGTAATAACAAGAATACATGCAAGAACAATAGCTAAAAAGTATAGAATGGACACTAAAACCATATGAATTATGCACTTATCATCTATCTCTAGTAATTTCAACCGGAGTATGCTTCGTGTCGTTTCCGATCAAATGGAATTTATATACCCAAAACCGTAAACCCCCCGACGAACCATAAAATAGGATATGCTACATCTCCAGTATGTCGAAATATACTGGAGGTCTATCTCTAGCAATGTCAACCGGAGTATGCTTCATGTCATTTCCGATCAACCAGAATTTACACAGTGAATCCCTAAATCCACCGATGAACCATAAAATATGATATGTCACATGCCCAGTTCGTCGGAAGATATACCGGAGGTTTATCTCTATCGGAGTATGCTTTATGTTATTTACGATCATAAGGAATTTATTCACTGAAACCCTAAATCCACCGACGAACCACAAAATATGATATGTTACATCTCTGGTACGTAAGTCGGAATGTATACCGACATCTATCTTTAGCAATGTTAAATTGGAGTATGCTTCGTGTCATTTCCGATCAACCAGAATTTATACACCGAAACCCTAAGTCACCGACAAATCATAAAATATGATATGTTAGATATCCAGTTTGTCGCAATATATACAGAGGTTTATATTTACTGGAGCATGCTTCATGTTGTTTCCGATAATAAGTAATTTATTCACCGAACCATAAATTCACTGATAACCATAAAATATGATACATTACATCTCCAGTACGTCGCTATATACATGCACCAGATGTTTATCTCTAGCAATGTCAACCGGAGTATGCCTCGTGTCATTTCCGATCAACCGTAATTTATATACCAAAACTCTAAATGCACTGACGAACCATAGGTTTTGCTCAAAATTAATACATTCATATCAGCCGAACTGATCTTCTGAGATAGAAAAAACGAAGAAAGAAGGTAGGTTCGGCTAGGGTTTGCGACATTTTGAGCCGAAGCTAACTCTGAAAACCCTAAGTTCATCTATGAAATACAATTCTGTCAATCAAACAAATTAAAAACAAGGAAAAATAATATGGTTTTATAGAAGATACCTTATAGTATACATTTTCGAGAAATTAGTGTTTCTTTTTCGCTCTCCAACATCACTCAATTTGATTTGGGCTTCAATTGCTTCATTGAATTGGGATCCAATATGCGAATCTGGAAGTAAATATCTAGCGCAATGCTTCCTTCTGCTCATCATTTTATGGTTATGATTTTAATCGACGATCAAAAAATTATGATTCAACGATTGACAAGAAAAAAAGTTAACGATAAGGTGTGGAGTTTGACTTAGAATGAAGATAAAAAACTGATTTTCTTATTTTGGTTTTGGTTTTGATTAGATTAGGTTTATATTTTTAATTTAGCAAAGGTGCATTTTTAAAATTTAAACTAATTAAGGGTAACTTAATCATTTACACACGGCTAGGACACCATTTATAAACACACCCTAACTAAGAAAATCATTGGTGAGGAGGGACTGGGGGACAATCTTAAAAAGAAAACCATGGACAAAGCAGCTCAGCCATGGATTTATATACAAGGAACAACTAAGATTATTTGATAGAATGATCATGAACTGTTTAGATTTATCTTTAAAAAGCGTGGGTTATCGGGTTACCCGTGACTAATAATATTCCATTTTCATTATCATATCAGAAACTTAATACTATTTAGAGATATTTTGTAAAAGGGTCGTATGTTTTTGAATATATCAGGGTCTGGGTCGTAAAACATGTAGTTGATGTGTTTGGGTCGTAAACTAACCAAAGACCGTTATAAGATAGTTAGATGACTTTTATATTTTGCAAAATATCTTGACAGTCAGCTGACTAACTTTGACCGTTCAAATATTGTTAAATATTTGACCCTCCAGTCCTTTTCCATCTCCTTCCGTCTAGTAGAAAAATCTCTTTCTTCTTTTTTTCTTTTTGCGGTTCAAGCATTTATGTGAACACCTTATGAGCATAACCTGAATCTCCGATGGTGTCGTTGTGCATTAAGAAATCCCCTTTTCTAGCTGCATAATTCCTGCAAATTCAACTCATACATGACCCATCTATCATAGTTCTTAAGGAACTAAAAAAATAATAATCATAATCTCCTCCATTCAGCCCCTATTGTCACCGGAAGTAACAACATTCAATCACCATGAATCATAATTTGTTCTCTGTATCTCCCGAGTTTAGAAACCCCTCTAATCATCTCCGTTTATTTTCAAGCACCATTAGCAGCTGTAATTAATCTTCACGCAGACACAAAATTTCATTACTCAAAAGCATCGCTCATCTCCGTTTATTTTAAGTCTTGAGATTAGTGCACGAATTCTGTCCAAGATTTATATTTGCTCCATTTTCTTGGTTAACTCTAAAGTCTCAGTCCTGCAACATTCAACTACCAAGAATCAGAGGCAACATGCGAACATTAATTCTCCCTTGTCTTCTCGAACTGACCCTCGAATTATAGCACCCATCGGAATTAGTTAAGTAGTAAATGGGTTGGGATAATAGGTCCTTCCACTATTTCAGAAGGGGTATTGTAGTAAACATATCAAACGGTCAAAGTCAGTCAACGACCCAAACGCATCAACCGCATGTTATACGACCCAAACGCATCAACCGCATCTCCAAGAGAGGGTGTATCTATTTATTTTTAGTGACATAGGATTTTAGACCCCCGTTTGGCATAAATCCATCTCCAACAGTAAGGTCCTACAAGTTAGGAGGGACCAATTACTAAATACGAAGGTGTTCAAGAAAGTATTATCTACACCTCCGGTTGCACCTCCACGTCATGTTTTTAACCAATTTTCTTTTAATTCTGAGGGTTAAAATTCTCACTGTTGGAGATGTGTTTTTTGATATGAGGTCCTATATTTACTTTATGTGTAGACCCCCATAAATAAAATGACTAAATAAAAATCCACGTATGATTTTTTACACCTTCTGTTGGAGATGCTCTAATATGTCTAAAAACATACGACCTTTTACAAAATATCTCTACTATTTATATTTCTTCCTCTTCTCTCTTTCGTTATTAGATCTGAAATTTCCATTTCCATTTCTTTTTCTTTCCCATTGCTATCTCACCCCAACAATCGCTACCATTACTAATTATTCCGATTCTCCTCGCTTATCTATGTTCATTTCCTTTTCTTTATGGTCAGTCGAAATACTGACATCATTTGATTTCTAGGGTTTTCTCCAATGTTTTTCTATTTTTTCTCATTTGCTAATTGTTGGTATTTGAAAGCGTGAGTTGACATTATCTGCATTATAATTATCAACTCTTGGTTGTGGGTGAGATCAGCTAAGGGAATAAAGTGCGCAGTATCCTGCTGGGATCAGAGGCGTAGGAGTACAACTGTACCTTGAATTAGTGGGAGACTGATTGGGGTTCAACTATAGTCCATTCCGAAGTTAGCTTGGAGTATGCTAGTGTCTGTAGCGGCTTAATACAGTGTGTATTCAGTCTGGACTAGGTCCCGGGGTTTTTCTGCATTTGCGGTTTCCTTGTTAACAAAACTTCTGGTCTATGTGTTATTTCTTTTCCGCATTATATTTTATATAATTGAAATAATACAGGTTGTGCGTTCGTGATCATCAATTGTAAATCCAGCCTTTGGTTGTTGATTGATATTGATTGATCCTTGGACGTTGGTCTTTGGTACCGTCCAAGTTATTCCTTGTATTTGATAAAGACTCGCTATTTTTTTTAGCTTGAGTAAAAATCAAATCAAGAGAGAGATAATAACTCCTTGAAATACTTTTATCTAGATTGAGTCTGACAGTCTAGTTGATTCTCTAGCAAAGTATTTCGGAGTTAGTCCATACAGATTTCTAAGCGAAATATTGGGTGGTGTTGTTAGACCCCCGCTTTTTCAGATTCCTTTATACCTTTCAGATTCACGTTGTCCGGCATGTATCACAGGTTGCTCAGACACATATGGGGAACACGCAGTCCATAGTAAGGTGGATCCCGGTTTCAAATACAGACATGATCATGTGAGAGATATGTTGTATGATATGCTATGGAGAGCTGGTATTTCAGCTAAGAAAGAAGCGGTTGTCAACTTTTTGACAAACTCACTTGAGGGGAGATCAACACTCAGGCCAGCAGACGTTCTTATTTTTGGATGGGCTAACGGAAAACACACATGTGTTGGCCTTACTGGGGTTTCTCCGTTAATAGGTATTGGACATGGCACCTTTACAGTTGGCCAGGCAGCGCTGAGGGCTGCCTCAGGTAAGATAGCGAAGCATGAGAAAGCATGTATTGATAATGGACATGCTTTTATCCCCTTTACTTTTGATACTTTTGGTTTCTTGGCACAGTAATGTCATGACCCCTGGTTCGAGATAGTTTATTTTTAAGAGGATAGGTTTTGCAATTCAAAAAGCGCTTGCGGCGCATCTTGTTGCTCGCTTGCCTTCCATGTAGTTTATTTTCTTGTACTTTTTATTTGTTCAAGATCTTTATGACTTTGAAAATGTATTAATAAATTAAAATTTTAGAAAACGGTCCGCGAGTTATAATCCCAAAGGTGTCACTATCCATATACAAAAACTCCAACAAAACAAATTGTTCACAAAAACTCCATTTAATATAAACTGTCTATATTACCCTTCTAGTTTAAATCACCCAAACAAAAACAAAAATCAACCACACTTTAATTCTTATTATATTGTCACCCCCAACAAGAAATAAACAACCACCAATAAGCACCGCCGCCACCGATAAGCACCGCCACCACTTCCGATCACCGCCGCCACCGCCACCACCTCCGACCACCGACAACGCCACCTTCCGCCACCGCCGCCACCGACCACCGCCACCGACCACCACCTCCGCCACTGACCACCACCGCCGCCGCCACCACCGACCACCACCGCTCCGCCGCCCGCCGCCGCCACCACCGACCACCACCGCCGCCACCGACCACCACCGCTCCGCCGCCGCCCGCCCGCCGCCGCCGCCACCGATACTGCGCAATTGCACCACCACTGCCAGCCACCCTACCATCCAGCACCACCATTGTCGACCACCACCTCCACCACCTACGACCACCACCACCACCGATACTACGTAATTGCACCACCAATACCAGCCACCCTACCATCCAGCACCACCACTGTGGACCACCGCCGACCAAAACCAGCACCACGACCGCCCACCACCACCACCTCCCAAAAATACGATGAAACCGATTTTGGTTTCATCATAAATAAGATGAAACCGATTTTGGTTTCATCATAAATACGATGAAACCGATTTTGGTTTCATCTTGGTTTCGTGAGAAATCACCTGCAAGAATTTTTTTAAGAGGTATTATACATCTTCATGGATAGAAATACATTGTTGAAATACGATGAAACCGATTTTGGTTTCATCATAAATATGATGAAACCATAATTGGTTTCTGCGCTTCAAAAGAAATACCACCAGTTATGTCTCAAGACCCATTACTCAGCTTCACCTGGTATATCTTTCCATCTAGGTTTACAGGAAATTCCTCATTGTATTGCAGCACTTCATTGCACCTGCAACTACAGATTCACTTCAATCTCATCCTTGGCTTCACTACAAACACACAAGTTCCGCTCATTACAGCTTCAGTTAACTCAACTGACTGAAACCATTACTCCATAGTTGTAGCTTCTGCAACAGTCACCAACTCCAGTTCCATTGCAACTGCAGCCAGGTCCTGTAGTTCAATTCTTGCAACTTTACATCTCCTGCCACAAACAAAACCACCTGCGATGCTTCCATTAAACTCTCCACCAGAAACTGCAATTGAACTTCAGGCCTGCACTTCTTTCTATCTCGCAATCCCTTCTAAACAACAGCAACATGACAGACTATCCCGACCTCCAAATTCTGCACATACTAACTTCCATTACATCCATTCTGCAACCACACTTCTTTAATTCAGTTCGACTGCTCGTCTAATGTAGCACTACCTCCATTTCAAACTCCATCAGCAACAACTTCAGTTTCAATTCAACCACCTGTAGCAGCAAGTCCAACTGCCTGCACTTGAGCATCGAACATATCCAGTTAAATGCAAGCATAACATCTCCTCCTTGAGTTGTACCTACAACTTCACAACTTCCCCACCTCAGTCAAAGATTCAACACCATCATCATCTGCCAATTCTTGTTATATGCCCATCCATCATCTCTGTAACATCACTGGTTCATTTCAGCTGCAGTTCTCTTTGCAGTTCAAAAACCATTAGATCCTGTAATTTTTACCTATCCTAACATACATCTAGGTTCAGGACTTTCAAAGCACAACTCCTCCTTCTTGCAGTTCCATCATTAACTCCAGTTCATCTGTGACTTCATTCATTCTGCTACTTCAGTTCAGTATCAGTTACACAATTTGCAAACCTTCTATTCCCTGTAGCTCATAACCATCACTTCATCTCAGTTTCTAGCTTCAGTCTCCGCCATCATTAGCAACATTATCTTCAGCTTACTGTCGCCACTGCTATCTCCATGTATTGTTCTCAAAAGCAACAACATAAACAAATCAAACCCATCTACAATTCTTCTCAATTGCAGCATTTCCAGTTTCAAATTTCAGTTCAAGGAAACCCTAATACGACCCCATCTTCTCTGAATCGAACCAAAACTTCCCTTGTTCAACTGGAAATCAAATCCAAGTTAAACCTATCTTCTAAATCTTCACAAACTCTTCGAATCGAATACCCATCTTTAACAAACCCATTTTCTCCTTTTCATTTTCTGATTTCTTCTCTGATATCCACAGCAACAGAAATATCTTCTCAATCCCTTGAATTTCTCGGTTCAGAACTCAATAGTTCCTTCCATCCTCTCTCAAGATCGGACTCAATTTCATCTTCAATTTTCTCCTGCTTCAATTGTACTCATCAGCAGCAGAATCAATTCGTCACCAACCCATATATGTTCTTCTTGTTCTTCAATTGTAATTAGAGTTGCAACCCTAATTTCACCAATTTCTTCATCCGATCTTACAGAATCATCAAAACATCACCAGATCCACCTGTGTTTCCTTCTGATTTTTAAAATGAAACTATGGTTAGGGTTTTGATTATGGTTGATGTGACGTGAAGAGGAGTTGGGGGTGGTGATGTTTACGGTGGTGGAAATGGTGAAGGAATTGAAGGAGGCGGAGGAGGGTGGTGGTAGTGGTGAGATACGGACGTGAAGTGGTGTGTCGGGGGAGAATAAAATTATTGTTGGTCTTCGTGGAGATCCATTGTTGCTGCTGGTGATGATGGTGGTGGGAGAAGGAGACGGAAGAAAAAAGAAAAAAGAAATCAAAGAAGAAGAAGAAAAGGTCAAGGGCATGTTTGTCTTTTTTTTTAAGTAACAAAAACTAAATTTACACATTATTATTTGGCTTGGGGTTTTTGTCCCAGTTTTATTTGAAACGGTTTTTATTTGGTAGAAATAATATGACCGGTTTTTTCTTATCACTAGTTTGTTCACCTAGGGGTTTTGTCACTAGTTCTGTTTAAAAAAATTAAACTTTAAAGATTTAAAATATTTAACAATCTTTAAAATATTGAAATATAAAAAAATTAAAAAGTTAAAATTGAAAAAAAAATTATTTTAAAAATTTTCAAAAAAAAAATTTAAAAACAAAAAATATAAATAAGGGCAGTTTTGGCATTAAGCAAAATATATGGATAAGGGTATTTTAAGATTACTATCTACTAACTCGTTTTTATCTTTATATGGTATGCGCTAAAATTTTTAGGTATGCCCTAAAACATGGTTCCTAATCTGCATTCGTTCGTCCGTCGCTCACCACTACTCGAAATAGGATTCAAAACTATCTCGACTTTTTTTTTGAACCATTTTTTGGGACCTTGATTTTTTTGTGGGGACCATGATTTTATTTTAGGCAAGACATTATAAGTAATCCTAAGTCATCCTTTATCTAAATATTTTTCTTAATACCAACCTTACCAGTTTAATGATTAATTAGTTATTAGTTAATGATTAGTATGATTAGTGATTAGTATGATTAGTGATGATTAGTTACCATTAAGAATTTCTATTACAAAAAAAATGGAAAATTTTCTTTGCGAGAAATTTTAAAATTTTTTGCCAACTTAATTTATGATAAAAAACGAATTTAATGATTAGTGATCAGTATGATTAGTACTGATTAGTATGATTACTAATGATTAGTTACCAGTAAGAAGTTCGGTTACAAAAAAAATTGAAATTTTTCCTTGCGATCAAACCGAACTATATATTTGGTGTGACCATTAAATAGTTCGGTTAAGAAACATTTTTTTGCAACGCAACCGAACTAGTAGGTTTGGTTGGGAAATGTTTTTTGCAACTTAACCGAACTATTAGATTCGGTTGGGAAATGTTTTTTGCAACCAACCGACCTATTAGGTTTGGTTGGGAAATATTTTGCGAAATAACCGAACTAAGGTTCGGTTGGGAAATGTTTTTCGCAACTAACCGAACAACTAGGTTCGGTTGGGAAATGCTTTTTGCAACTAACCGAACTATAGGTTCGGTTGGGAAATTCTTTTTGCTACTAACCGAACTATTAGGGTTCGGTTGGGAAATGTTTTTTGCTACTAACCGAACTAAGGTTCGGTTGGGAATTTCTTTTTGCGAAATAGCCAAACTGTTCTTCATGTTCATCATTTCCATTAGGTTCAGTTAGTTCGACAAAGTTTTTCACATAATTCCTAGCCGAACTTCTCTCTGCAACTTCCATTTTCAACTCATTTAATGGTTAATACTCATTTTTCAATCGAACCAGGAACGTCAAGGAAAGAGAGAAGAAGAAGAAGAAGAAAATAATTTTTTTCTTAAACTAAAAAAATTTCAATTCCCCCTGTTTTTGTTTTTGATTTTGGTTAATAGATTCATTTAGATTAGATATATATGATTAGATTTATATATAGTTATTAGGTTAGTTTTAATTTAAATTAAAGTAAAGGATAAATGTGTATTTACCCAACTTTGGACATCCCTTATAAGTATAGGGAGGTTGGTCTAATAAGACCATGGTCCCCAAAAAAATCATGGTCCCTAAATGATTCTTTTTTTTTCGGGTTATGTAATTGGGTTTTATTTGAACTGTACTTAGGCCCATGTGAGTCGCCCACTCAAGAACTATCAGCTATGCTGCTCCTTCTGATGATTCTCCCGCAGGGGAACTGGAGAAAATCCAAATGCATACCTGCGAGGAATTTATATTGCCGCGTGGCTAATTTCAAACACTCATGAGCTTTCCTTCTCTCTCTAGGAGGCTCTAGAATGCCCTCCCTCTTTGACCCCTCTTTGTTTTACTCCCTCTCCCTTAGTTCTACAATCTCTGCCATTTCAGCTCTCTCTCTCTCTGAGCAAATTAGCAACAACAGGTTTCACCATCATCAGTAAGCACAAGTAAGTCATGATCAAACTTTGGTTTTCCAGTTTGAATTAGAACTAAAGATTTATTATTTTTTTCTTTCTCTGGGCATTAGTTAAGATTTATTTTGTGTATTAATTGCATATATTCTTCAATTTAAGATTTGCTTAGGGCATTAGTTATACTAAAGAGGAATAAATTGATGATTCTTCCTTTTTAGTGGTTTATTCGATAACTTTGATTGAGCTTTTATAAAGAGGTTAGCAATGAAATTCTCTATTTAAACCTTCCAAAGAGGAATAAATTTAGTATAGTCGTTCACCATGACCTCAAATATTTGGAATATGTCTGTTTTCCACTGAAATGTTAATAGCCTGGAGATGTCTCTCTAGTTGGGTGGAAAAGGCTGAAGGACGTGAAGGTTGATACGCATGAGGTCGAAACTGGCAGTGATTGAGACCCTTAGCTATGATGTTATGCTGAATCTCTTATTGTTATTTCCCTAGCTTAAAGGGGGAGAGGACGCCGTTGCTTGAGTAATTTAAGTGTTGATGCAATTGTTAGTTGTTACTTGCCAGTAGGACAAGTTAGGAAAGTCGGGGTTTCAAGCTTTACAGAAAAGCATTTCTGTGGGTTCCTTGGAATTTAACTTGTTGATCCACCATCCCTATCGCCATTCGTTTTTTGTAATTGGATTTTTCTTTCGAAGTTTTACAGTTTTCGGCTTGATTGTACAGGCTTGGGAACTAAGATGATGTAAATGTAGCTTGATATGAGAGCTAACTAAACTTTTTTTATTGTTGAATTTGAATGGTTACGTTTTAAATTGGTGATTCTCTTGTAGTACCCTCTCACAGAGATCTGAGATGGTTACGTTTTAATTAAGTTTTTTAGCAGGAATGGCTGAGCAAGCTTACACAGTGGCATCTGATAGCGAAACAACTGGAGAAGACAAACCAACATCTGTTTACCCTGAATTAGCAATTGGGATTGATATTGGAACTTCACAATGTAGTATTGCTTTGTGGAATGGGTCGGAGGTGCAGCTCCTTCAAAATTCAAGGAACCAAAAAATGATGCAGTCATATGTCACCTTTAGGGATGAAATCCCTTCTGGTGGAGTAAGTGCACACTTATCTCATGAGGATGAAATGCTATCTGGTTCTGCAGTTTTCAACATGAAAAGATTAATTGGAAGAGCAGACACTGATCCAGTGGTTCATTTAAGCAAAACCTTACCTTTTCTGGTACAGACTCTGAATATTGGTGTCCGGCCCTTCATTGCAGCCTTGGTAAATAATGTTTGGAGGTCAACTACACCTGAAGAAGTTCTTGCGGTGTTTCTGGTAGAACTGAGGGCCATGGCTGAACTTCAACTGAAACGAGTTGTTCGGAATGTTGTTCTCACTATCCCAGTTTCATTTAGTCGGTTTCAACTCACCCGGATTGAGCGAGCTTGTGCCATGGCAGGTCTACATGTACTCAGATTAATGCCTGAACCGACCTCAGTGGCACTTCTTTATGCCCAACAACAACAACAGCTTATGCATGACAACATGGGGAGCGGCAGTGAGAAACTTGCCCTTATTTTTAATATGGGTGCAGGATACTGTGATGTTTGTGTGACAGCCACTGCTGGTGGTGTTTCACAAATAAAAGCGTTATCAGGAACTGTGGTTGGAGGAGAAGATATTCTTCAGAATGTGATGCGCCATCTGTTGCCTAATTTAGACAATCTCCTCTCCAGCCATGGACTTAGCGAGATCAAATCAACGGTTTTGCTTAGAATTGCAACTCAAGATGCCATTCACAGACTTTCATCCCAAGATGGTGTCCGAGTAGAAGTTGATTTGAAAAATGGCTTAAACATCAACAGGGTACTGACTCGGGCAGAATTCGAGGAGATAAACCAGGAAGTTTTTGGAAAATGTGAGAACTTGGTAAGGCAATGTATGAATGATGCAAAAGTACATATTGGAGATATAAGTGATGTAATACTTGTTGGTGGGTGTTCTTACATACCCAAGATACGGAGCCTTGTTCTGGGCTTATGCAATAAGCAGGAGCCGTATCTTGGTATGAACCCACTTGAAGCTGCTGTTTGTGGTGCTGCTCTGGAAGGGGCTGTGGCTTCAGGGGTTAGTGATTCATTGGGTGCTTTGGATCTGCTAACCATACAAGCTACTCCGCTTAGCCTCGGTATTCGTGCTGATGGAAGTAACTTTGTGCCTATCATACATCGAAACACTACTATGCCAGCAAGGAAGGAGTTGATATTTACAACAGCTCATGAAAACCAAACTGAAGCACTAGTAGCTGTGTATGAAGGTGAAGGCATGGGGGTAGAAAAAAATCATCTTTTAGGATGCTTTAAG
Organism: Papaver somniferum; assembly: GCF_003573695.1. Classification (NCBI taxonomy): domain Eukaryota; kingdom Viridiplantae; phylum Streptophyta; class Magnoliopsida; order Ranunculales; family Papaveraceae; genus Papaver; species Papaver somniferum. The sequence continues at coordinate 81,824,408 of NC_039367.1, read as the reverse complement.
CTTGTAGGAATACCTCCAGCGCTGAAAGGATCACCAGAAATTAGCATTTGCATGGATATTGATGCTTCGAATGTTCTTAGAGTTTTTGCAGGGATATTAATGCCTGGAGTAGGGCGACCTGTGCACCCTTTCCTTGAAGTAAAGATGCCAACTGTGGATGATGGTCATGGATGGTGTGCCGAAGCTTTAACCAAGATGTATGGGTCTACTCTAGAGTTGCACACTTCACAGAAGAAAATGCCGTAGTCTTCTTCTCTCGTGCCTTTTTGTGTGTTTTGGTGTTTGGCTTCTTTTAGCTAGCAGTCTAATTTTCTGAGAGGTATGCATGTTGTAGGGGTTTGGTCCTTTTGGAGTCTATTGTACGTGAAAATGAACAAATAAATCCTCTATAAATGAACCGAGTGAGGTAGTGCTTATGCTTAGTAGTTTACTTTAAACAGTGTACATTATAAGTGAGTACAGTGGAGATGCTGGCTTTTGTAGTGCAACCCTAGCCCTGTTGAGAATATTTCCTAGTCCTTTATAACTAACTCGGTTACTGGATGGAGAAAATGTAGGATCAAAAGTTAGTCGATTAGTATTTAACATTAGGACCGATTCCTTATCTGTGCATAAGCAATTTAGCGCATTCCCTGACCCGGGAATAATCAAATGGGAAGTAATGTGAAACTGAAACGCCAAGTGCAGTGTCAGAGAAATTCAAAATGGACAACTTAAAATCTGCGCCCATCTACATACTTCTTGAATAGATTGTATTCCACAGTATGATAACTCCGCGAAAAGAAAGAAAGAAAAAAATGTTCAAGCCCATTTGGCTAGGAGGGGCATATATAAGATATAATGCGGTCCCTGAACAAAGTAACACGTAATAGAAAAATTGAAGCTTTCCATTTTCTTGATGCTCAACAATTGTGCGATTGCGTTGCAAAGACCATTTCACAGTGTTGAAGAAACCCGGTAAATCACAACTTAGAAAACAGGGGGCAAAAACAAAGGTATAAAAGAACAATGGAATAACTAGGCTTTACAGTCTTTTTGGTTATAATAGTAGTTCCAAAATTACAATTACACACCCACATCTATGACTTTTTCTTCTCATTCTTCTATTATCTACACATCTTTCTTCACTGCTAAACATTACACATTTATGACAATCAAAGAATTTGAAAACATTATGTACAACCCTGGATGTACACGCGCAAAGCTGAGGCTCTCTGCCGTCTGAGTCAGCACTAGGTCCCAGTGGAGCCATGGTGTATCTCAAATCACCTTGTTTCATCAGGCTTCCATACTGACACGTGTCTTGATTGGTTTAAGCTTAATGCCTATGCTCTCTGGGGACAAAAGATCTGGCGAAATGCAACAATGGCTTGTTGTACCTGACTGAGCAGAACTAAGACTAGAACCAAGACAAGGTTGCTTGTAGTACCCAAAACCCATCAAGAAGAACTCAATAGGAACTATCATGGCATATGGATGTTCCTCTGTTACTAATGAGCCGCACGCTTCTACCTGTGAAGAATAACAAACAATAAGTTATGATCAGCATAGAGCACCCCAAACAACAAGGGCTCATGTGAGAGGTTACAAGCTGATCATATACATGTGGTGAGCAGATGAGTCGAAATCCAGAGTTGTACCTCTACAAGGGCACTGATTTTCCTGTCTATTTTGTTACTCATACCGATCGACTCAGACCGAAAGGGACTGCATTCACCCACAAAAATGAGTGTCTTGCATTGCAGCTTCTTCAACCCTTCGGTGATATCACAGCGCCTGCATAAATTTTATTCGTTCCAAGAGAGTGAAGTTCAGAAAATGGGAGTACTGAAACGGTTCAAGTTCAGAAAACGGGAAGAGGTTCTAATAAACAAGTAATAGCTGGAAATCTGGTTTGCTTCTCTGAGGAGAGTGAGGAAGCATTCAACAGGTAATAGGATTCTGGTGTTGAAGAAACAACTTCTAATTTTCTAAGAAGTAAGACGGCATGCTAGAACTTACTCATTAACAGCTCGAAGGTAGCGGAAGATGTTTGAATGTTGTCTTTCATCTAGCAACTATAAACATACAGCAGAAAAAACATAACATTCCTTAGTGACCATAATCATAATTATTTTGCAAGGGTTCACAATTTCACATCATGTAAGCAACTAATGGAGAAAGTAAAATAGGTGTTTCTTAGTTTTTCATACCCTTCTACAAGCTTGTACAATGTCAGATTCAGTGCCAGGTGTACCACAGCGAACTTCCTGGGACAGTATTCATAAATGTGAATACAAATAAACAAGACATTGCATAAGCAAAAGGAATAACCATGAAGGTAGTGAGAAGTACCTTACTGAAGTATCGCTGAAGAAGACACTCCTTTAGAATACCACATATACCATAGAAGTAAAGCAGGTTCAACATCACCTGTGAAAAAATAAAATTTCAGATCTAGAGTAGCGAATCTTGCTTAAATACCAAACTGATATACTCCTTCATTCAGTTCTCTGTACCAGGAATATTCTGAGATTAATATGGTTATAACAGTCCCCTTAAATCAATATATGTGCAACTCCAAGCTGCTAACGCGCTTCTTATTTTGCAAACCATAATTTTGATAGATCTTTTGTCAGTGAATTTCACAACTTATGTAAGTATATTTGACCAAATGCACACCAAAAGTAAGTGTGAACCATTGACTCTTATGTTACTACTTATGAATAGCTCATGCACCTTATTGTAAAGCCACTCAGTCCAGGAAGGTGCTTTGCATATTGGGGAAACAAGAATTAACCCGCGAACACGGTCCTTGTACTTCATCTACATCAGAAAACAGTATGGAATATAAAATGCAAAACTGACTACAACAAAAAAACAAGGAACATATGTTATAACCTAAACTTGCTACAGGATTTGAACCTACAGCGAAGAGTGTTAGAATATATGCGCCTGCTGTTACACCCAAGCATAGAACTTCGTTAAGCCTAATCGACAAAAAAAAAACTGATATTAGAAGGGAAATAAAGGAGGCATGTTATTAGAATTACACCAAATGCAAGAAATGAAACATGTGCTCTTTCACTCTTTACAGAGCCCTACTTTCAGTTTTTATTTAAGAAGAGGGATATGAGAAATGGTTTTGGATATGCTGTGATCACATTTTCATGGTCTGTTATGCAGTGATCAGTTATCGTTACCTAAGCAATGAACTTCTCCCTATTACACGTTCAATTGCACTTACATCAATTACAAAATGATAAGAAGAAAACAAGTAACCCAAGAGCATATGTACACACCCAAAGTAATCAAGCACTTCAGCGACCTGATCCGCAAGGTCATCCATGCTAAGCATTGGCGCATCTGAAGCAATCTCCGCAGCTCCTAACTGCAAGAACTCTTAAAAATTTAAGAACAATCTAAGACCACCACCTTATATCAACCCCTTAAAAACACTCCAATTCACTAAGTACAACTTGACAATCCAAAACACATAAAGCACAAAACTTACCTCATGCCCTGGGGCATCAATGTGGTAAATACAGAAGTTATGTAGCAACAAAGAAGCAGCTTCTTGACAAAAGAATAGCCCTTGAAAACATGACATATCTGTACAACAACAACAAAAATGAAACCTCAAAAAAGTATCTCGAAAAGAAAAGAAAAATCAAACAGAATCGAGCATTTTCTTCTTTAATTAGGGATTTTCTAAAAATACCCAAAACCCCCCAAAAGCAATATAATTCTCACACAATTAGATATCACTACACTAATAGAGGAAAAGTGTATTCTTACAATTAAGAGCAACATCTGGGTATGTAATTAAAGCAGGTTTTTCTTGATCCCCACATACAAAAACAGAAATTGGTCCTTTACTTGTTTCAACCAAACATTCCTGCAAGATACCAAAAAGAAAAAGAAATTAAATTAAATTACAGAAAAACCCTAAATTAAAAAGATATAAGAAAGAACCCAATAATCAAGAACAAGTAAGATTTGTGAATCTAAAAAGAAGAAGTAGAAAGAAGTACATTGAACCAAGAAACTAGCCATTACCTTTCCTCCTAATGGTATTAACTGAATATCAATGGAAACTGAACCACTTGAATTTGAATCACCCATTATTACTTAATCTCAATACCAAAAAATTATCAGATCAAAATTATAATTATTTAATAAATGTTCTGCTACTACACTAGTGTTTCTTTAATTCTTTTCTTCTCACTCTTTTTTTGTTTGTTTGTTTTCTTTTTTCTTTTTCTGTTTTCTTCTATCACTCCTCTTCTGGTTTTACGAAAAGTACACAAATACCCACTATCTAAGGACATAAACTAAACTAGCAGATATTTTCTTTAAATGGCGGATTTGTCCTAAGTTGATACTAGTTTGCATGTCACAGTGTTTTTACTTCATTTTCTACAAAGTAAGTTACCGTTGGGTTTTGATCGTGATGTCCCGTTTTGTCGCGGTATTTTCTAAATTACAATATTTATTCCTTTCCCCTTCAAAAATAAAAATAAAAATATATTTATTCCTTTCTTTTAGCAGGAAATGACAAATTTACTGGAAACCATGAGGGCAAATTATCCCGACTAGTTTGGGACCTAGTGCGTTTATTTGGGACATATAAATTTTTTTCATCCGCCTAGACTAAGGGGATTGGGGGTGTTTAAACTAAATAAAAATATTAAATTACCCCTTAAAGAAACCTTAATATTCTAAAGTAAATATAAAATCATAACCATTTCTATTAACAAATACAAAAATCTTTAATCTTAATATTCTTAAAAAAAAACCATTTTTTTCTAAATTTCTATCAAAATCAAAAACTAAAACCTAATCACAAAAAATAATTGAATTCTCATTATTTTTTTGGGTATCGAAGGATTTTCGTCGACAAACAATTCAAGTGATTGAGTTAATCCCTTTAATTCGTTCCTTTTAAGAGAAATTCAACAATGATTTAACTCTAAATCTCTGAAAGTTACTCATCAAATTTTCTGAAAATCAACCCAGAATCGGTTTATGTGTGCAATAGATTAGTCTGATTGTAGTTGATATTACAAGCAATCGGTTTTTATTATGCACTTACATAAACCGATTCTGGGTTGATGTTCTTCGTGTTTGATGAACATCAACCACAATCGGTTTATGCTAATGCATATATCAATCAACTCATTAACAATGTTTGAATTTTAGCACAAACCTTGAAATTTTCATCTTTATATTGTAGAGCATGAAAATACGTATTGAAGGCAAAGAAAAAATGAGGTCATTCCGACATCGGACGAAGGAAGTTATGAGCAAAACAGTCAAAGAAATGGCCAGATTTACAATCGGTTTATGTAGGCATTAACGTAAGTCGATTCTGAGTTGATTATTTTCAAAAAAAAAAAATCAAAATTTTTCATGTTTTGATGATGAAGTGACATTAATTAATTTTTAGGTTAACATGATTAAACATCAATTAATCACCCGATTAACACTAATTAATCAAGGATAAGTTAGCCGTTACGTGAAATAGTTGGATAAGGAATTTTCCATTTTACTTCTTAATATATGTTTTTGTCTTTTATACCAGACCCTAAATAAACTGCCTAGGCTACAAACTAGGCAGGCAGATTATCTACCCAAAACACGGAATATTAATTAATCCTTTGCTAACAAATTAGCAGTTTTATTTGCCTCTCTTGGGACATACTTGCTTAGCTAGTTATTAAAAGACTTCGAGAAAATCTATAATCATAAGTAGTCGCTGAACAACTCCTATCTTATCATTTATTGCATTCACCATATTGAAACAATCTCCTTCTAGATAAAGATTGTTTATTTGTTTCTCCATATTGAAACAATCTCCTTCTAGATAAAGATTGTTTATTTGTTTCTCCACTGCCTATTTGATCCGCTAATGCGTCTGCCTTCTCAGCATCTATTGTTATTTCCCATTTGCCCATTTTCCACAGGGGGATTCCTCAGCGTAATTTGAGTTATAATCTTTGTATATCAGTAGGTGACTCATTGGGTGGCTTCATGGAGGTGGCAACTAGCACCCAGTAATCCGCAAGCTCAAATTTTTTCAGAATCTCTGTCAATGGAGATTTCTCGAGGATTCCGGCTGTTCTTCTGGTTGAGGAAGGAGATCAAAGATGAGATTTTACAATTGAATGGGACTTCAAATTCGATCCTCAAAATAAGCCTTCTTTATAGGAGTATAACAGATTGATTATTGAGTTTGACAAGAAAAATTCAAATTCAAAACTTACTCCTCATGCAATTTCAGGAACCAAATCAGTACGGATTAATGACTCGGAATTGGCTGATTTGAATTTAAATCACAGTATTGGCAATTGGGTTTATCAACCTAAGAAAATGCTTATAGCTGCACCGTTTGTTCATATTGTTTCTCCTTCTGGTATTGTGATAGACACATTTTTGTGTCTAATTTGTCCTCAATGTCCGTATTGTTGGAACTCTATTTTTGTACTAATATTGTGTTTTTATGTATTTTTAGGAAATAAACATTTTTGGAAAATTCGCCTCGAAAAGTTAAGGCATCTGCTATTCGCACCCCTACTCTGGATAGGGGGCTACCAGTTTCTTCCCCATTTGAATCGAATTTGGCGGGAAATTCTTTCACGTCTGCATGAATTTTGGATTCGAACTCTCGGGCAGTTTTAAAGAGATTCAACAATGTAAATCATTTGGGCTGGACTTGGTAGAGAAAAACAACGTTAGTTTAATCAATTGGATCAACTGAATTGGGCTGGATCGAGTGAAACGGAGCTCAACAGGGAACTGCAGTAAAGAAGAAATATTTCATCGAATATTTGATTCGATGCGTATTGCATGGGACAAGATTTTCTTCTTTACTCAACAAAATTCGTCCCTATCAAATCAGGATAACAAAGGAAAGACAGCTTAGAAGACGCAAAGAAGAGAAAGAAAATATTCTCGTATCTGCCAGTTTTGAAGAGAAATTATATGGAGTTAACTCGAAATATTTCAATGCCTGTCGAGTATAAATAGAGTCCTTGGAGGTCAGATAAAGGGGTGTTGAGAGTTGGGAGTAGAGAGGAGAGCGCTGCAGAGGAAGAATCCACCATTTTTCTCTGTTGTTGCTGCTGCCATTGATGAAGATGAAGAACACGAAGAACAGACAACCAAAAACCGTCGTTCTTCAACAGTGACAACGACCAGTCCCTGTGGGTCGTAGTCAGCTACGCAGACAACAGTAGTATTCTTTTATCGTTCTTTGTAACGGTGTTTGCAACAATTATAAACGTTGCAAACACCCGAATTTCATCATTTTCTCTTTATTTCATCACTGTGAACCATTTTTGAGCCATAAATAATTATTTTGAGAGCATTTTTACTACGATGAGTTAAACCCCAACACTGGGACGACGGAGGAGGCCGAGCTTCATACATGGGTAATTTAATTAATTCTTTTTAAGACTTTTGCACTAAATTAATTGAAATATGATTTGATTAAACTGGGTGTTATTTGATTAGATGGGTCATGCTTAGCTTAGGTGATTTGATGTTCCATGCTTAACATTTACAATCAATTTTTTGAGAATCTACTTTGGCAAAATAAGAGTCCATAAAACTTATGTTTTGAACTATAATCGCCTAGAATTAAATTCTGAACCACTTGAAAATGAAAAATGGCCGAATCTTTAGTCCAGTTTCTCGCACCAGTGTTAATATTTTTACTGTATATATTTATTTTTTTTATTAAGTTTAAAAAATTATCCTTCACAAGTCCGAGAGTTTGAACCTCATTACTACAACCCACGAAAAATCTATAATCATTTTGGCGCCGCCGACGCGGAATTGTGTTTAGGTAGAATTTTTTTTAGATTTATTTTTCTTTGTTCTTTTTTACGTTCTTTGGGTATTTGTCTATGTGATACAGGTTTGGAGGCTTGGATCGAAAAGAAAAAAAAAAAAGAAGTTGTCAAAGATTTTCGGCGATTTCATAAAGACTAGGAGCAAAGTTTAAAGCAAAAAGAACGGAAAGAAGACGAAGGACTTTTCTTTTTATTATTATTTTTTAGATATTTTTTTTTATTATAAATTTTTCTTTTTTTAGAAACTGTAATTAAGGTTTTTATTTTTGGACATTTTTTTTTCCGGACATTGAACGTTGGACATTTTTTTTAAAACCCTACGGAAGGGTTATAAATTAAAAAAAAAATTAAATACAAACTGCTTGAAGGGAAGGACGACGATTACTATATCGTCTCGGCCCCTCGGGATCGCACACTGACACCGGAGTCAGTGGCCCGAGTCGACTACAGCGGTTCTTCGCCCGTCTGGTACGGGAGGTAAACTTCTAAACACCCGCGAATCTCCTGCAAGAGGGTTTACTGTTTGCCTTAAGGTGAATATATGCTGAGGACTTGAATACGGTTGTTTTAAATTCCTAGTAAAGGGCAAGGCCTGGCCAATACAAGATAAAGGTTCGGATTTCATCACCGTTCTCTTCTTGCCCGCCTTAGGAAAACGAAACCGAACGCGAACCTAAGCTTTAAAATTTGGAATAGAACGAGACCGATAGGGTAACGAGCTTAATAGGAAACTCGTTCGAAAAATATTGGTTGCTCTTTAAGCACACTTCAAAGTTCATGATGGTTTCTGTGAGTTGAATGCGTGACTGCGCCGCCTAATGCGGTGAGGCCCTGGGTATCAAAGCTCTACTAAGCTTCCCTCGCCTCTATTCAACTTACTTTGACTCGGATTGATTCCAGAGGGATTTGCTCAAATTGCAACGAATTCCCTTTCTAAATATAGAAGCTGGTCTAGAAACAATCTAAGTGGAGTCATCATGCTTTTTGTTTGCTAGATTTTATAAGTTTGATTTGGTCGAGTCATCCTTGTTTGTGATTGTGTAGAATTCCTCTGTAGTTTGTGTTTCTTCGGTGATGAATCCTTTTCAGGAGACGCCACCTGAAATGACGTTACGAGAATATATGAGTAGAAATTCTCGTTATCAAGAGACGTCTTCGAAAATGACTCTTGGTGAATATATGCAAGGGAAACGACATTGGGATGTTCCAACAGTTAGCGATGAATCACCTCTAACGATCTACGAGAAGTATTATAAAAATAGACCGCCTAATTTGGAACAAAGATTGAGAATTATTAAATGTCAAAAAATTATATTATGATGATGAAGATAGTGCTGATGAAGAATCGGAAATGTGTGGGAATAGTGATCAGGAATTTGTTACCCCAGTTGAGCCTTATAATGATTATATTATTTCTGGTTCAGATCCTAATAATTGTAAAAATTATTCACCTATTCAAAAAGACGAGGATTTGACTAGAGATACCCCTGTTTCAGACGATGTAGTATGTCTTGTTTACGAAACCAAGAAAGGTTTAGAGGAACCGGTTTATCCTGAGAATACTGTTTTAGAGTCATACGATTTAGAAACAATAGTTTTAGATGAACTCGTAGAGGTGAGTGAGGATGCACCGCAAGATTACAACTTAGAAGAATCAATTGCCCATTTTCAAGAATCTGATGACCTACAAATTAGGGAAGTTGTGACTAGTCTATCTAGAGACACTGAAAACTATAAGTTTGAGGGTGAGTATCATCCTCCATGTCCTTTAACTCTTAGTAAGGTCCCTCACTTGGGACTTGACATCAATGCCTCAACCATCTTACAAGATTATCTTCATACTCGTTTTCCAGAACCTAATGATATCCAACAAGAGTCTCAACTGTTAGAAACCCATCCTCTGGTTAATGTGGTTAACCCAGGCAATAATACCAAGATTGATTTTGTTTTCCCACCAAATAGTTTTCTTCCAAATGTGAGAACATATAGATTTCAAATGTGTCGAATATTAAGTTGTGAGACTAAACCTAAATGCCTTAGGAAATTAGAATCGACACATTTGCTTAAGAATGACCACTACTCTCACTGTGGTCAATTATGTAAGTCAAACCTGATTGACTTAGAGGATCCTCAGTTATTTAGGTTATTATTATTTTGTGATTCTAAGTTCTTATTTGAGTTTTTCCAGACTCTAGGACCTAATAATTTGGATCCAACCTATGAGGAAAGGCATTCGAGGAAAATATTTTATTTAGACCCTTTCATAGAACCTGAACCTGAACCACAATTAGATATAAATATCTTAATCAGGAAACTAGATAAGGGCATGTTATTCTTGTTCACTTTCTTGGGTTATTGTAGTTTCCTTTGGTCAGCTCTATTTCGTTTTGAAGACCCACAGTTATTTCGACTGTTACTTTATGGTTCGAGTTGACTAATCCTTTCTTAAGTCTGGCTGAAGACTTTAAACTTAGCACTTCTTGGGAGGTAACCCAATCTCATGCAACACGGTAATATCCTTCCTTAACTCTTTTTCTTCAAATGGTAACAGTTTCTCCTTGTTCATGCTTTTAATTTCATCTTTAGAACATTGAGGACAATGTTAGATTTAAGTTTGGGGGTATGGGAAAAACTTTTTAGTTGCAATTATTAAACTCCAAAGCCTAGAAATTTATGCCTATTAAGGTTTGCACTAACTAATCTAAGTGGATGGAAGCATCTTGGTTTTAGGAGTTGAGGGACCAATTTGACTAGATGGAAACATCTAAAGAGTCTATTCATAAAAGCACAGAGCTCAGGTGTTATAAATAACATGATAGTTTCGCCATATCTCGTTGAGTCCTTTTCATTTCTGTTTCTATTTTTAAACTATGTTTCTCTAGGTGATTAGGTGGGGCTCACGATTCAAGTTGTTACCACTGCTAGGGTAAAATAGAGTGACTGAGTATTGAAAAAAAAAAGAAAAAATTTAGACCAGACCATTTGACCAAACGGAATAAAATTCAATAAAGTCGACCACTGGAACCCTTGTATATGCCAGTTGTGTTGACCTAGAGTTAGTATTATCGAACACTGGTTCCCCTGTATATGCCAGTGATTTGATATTAGTCAGACTATCTCAGTCATTTAGGATAGGTTTATTTTGGCAGTGGCCTTCAGACAGATATGAGAAACATCGTTCACCTAGTTAACATCAAAACCATCTATATTTTTTCTATATCCATCTCTTAATCTATCCATATGATTAGTCTGACTCCGAGTATGATGTCCATCGTGAAACTATCTGAGTAGAGCTCTGTCACTTATATATGAATTTTAGTATACTTGAGTGCAAACTCGTGTACATCAATTGGAATTTCGCATCAGGGTACTTCCTCTTGTAGTCAATAAGTATGCCAACCAAGGAGATTCTTTAGTGCCTTCCAAGGTTCGTTGTAGATAGCTAGGGTCTGGAGTAAAGGTTTTGTGGGTACACCTCTGGTAAACCTTCCGGAGACAACACTCCGCCACTAGGGCCACCTAGTGGTTTAACGGCTTGCTGCACGTGCTAAGTGTAGTCATTTTACTTTCTAGATTAGATTTGCTCGAGGACTAGCAAATAATAAGTTTGGGGGTATTTGATAGACACATTTTTGTGTATAATTTGTCCTCAATGTCTGTATTGTTGGAAATCTATTTTTGTACTAATATTGTGTTTTTATGTATTTTTAGGAAATAAACATTTTTGGAAAATTCGCCTCGAAAAGTTGATTTTGGCATCCGGAGGACAAGTGTTATTCGGACTCTCGCTTTTGGATAAGGGGTAACCTAATTACTAAGGGGAACCCCCAGGTCACCCCCAAGGCATCTGCTATTCGCACCCCTACTCTGGATAGGGGGCTACCAGTTTCTTCCCATTTGAATCGAATTTGGCGGGAAATTCTTTCACGTCTGCATGAATTTTGGATTCGAACTCTCGGGCAGTTTTAAAGAGATTCAACAATGTAATCATTTGGGATGGACTTGGTAGAGCAAAACAGCGTTAGTTTAATCAATTGGATCAACTGAATTGGGCTGGATCGAGTGAAACGGAGCTCAACAGGGAACTGCCGTAAAGAAGAAATATTTCATCGAATATTTGATTCGATGCGTATTGCATGGGACAAGATTTTCTTCTTTACTCAACAAAATTCGTCCCTATCAAATCAGGATAAAAAAGGAAAGACAGCTTAGAAGACGCAAAGAAGAGAAAGAAAATATTCTCGTATCTGCCAGTTTTGAAGAGAAATTATATGGAGTTAACTCGAAATATTTCAATGCATGTCGAGTATAAATAGAGTCCTTGGAGGTCAGATAAAGGGGTGTTGAGAGTTGGGAGTAGAGAGGAGAGCGCTGCAGAGGAAGAATCCACCACTTTTCTCTGTTGTTGCTGCTGCCATTGATGAAGATGAAGAACACGAAGAACATAAAACCAAAAACCGTCGTTCTTCAACAGTGACAACGACCAGTCCCTGTGGGTCGTAGTCAGCTACGCAGACAACAGTAGTATTCTTTTATCGTTCTTTGTAACGGTGTTTGCAACAATTATAAACGTTGCAAACACCCGATTTTCATCATTTTCTCTTTATTTCATCACTGTGAACCATTTTTGAGCCATAAATAATTATTTTGAGAGCATTTTTACTATGATGAGTTAAACCCCAACACTGGGACGACGGAGGAGGCCGAGCTTCATACATAGGTAATTTAATTAATTCTTTTTAAGACTTTTGCATTAAAAATTAATTGAAATATGATTTGATTAAATTGGGTGTTATTTGATTAGATGGGTCATGCTTAGCTTAGGTGATTTGATGTTCCATGCTTAACATTTACAATCATTTTTTTGAGAATCTACTTTGGCAAAATAAGAGTCCATAAAACTTATTTTTTGAACTATAATCGCCTAGAATTAAATTCTGAACCACTTGAAAATGAAAAATGGCCGAATCTTTGGTCCCAGTTTCTCGCACCAGTTTTAATATTTTTATTGTATATATTTATCTTTTTTATTAAGTTTAAAAAATTATCCTTCACAAGTCCGAGAGTTTGAACCTCATTACTACAACCCACAAAAAATCTATAATCATATCGGTGGTCAGGATGTTGATCACAATAAAGCTGGTTCACAAAGTGTCAGTGTTAAGGAAGGGGGTATTAACACTAACATTTGTGACATCGACGTTGTTAATTCTGAAGTTGAGTTGCATTGAAGTAAAAGCGCAGTTCCCATCTCTCAACACATAGTTACAGTAAACACTGCCATTAGATTCCTCCCTTTGGATGACAAAGTTTCATCAAGGTTGGTAATAATCGACAGTGTGCTTGTTGCTGAAGCAGTTAGGCTACGAAGTGTGGTTGGAAGAGAATGTTTAGTTCCCAAGCAATCTGGAAACTCATTTGTTTCAGTCAGCTCTGGTATTTCACATTCTAGGGTATGTAGAAGTGGAGGTGTTGTTCTTACTACCGTTAGAAAAGAGAACTGCCTTGGTGAACTTAATGCACACAGAAGGTTTTCATCCTCAGGTTTACTTGATGACCTTCAAATGGTGTTGCATGAAAATTCAGTGGAAAACAATGTTGTTGGTAATACACTGGAAAATATTCGGGATACTTCACTGCCAGGTAAAGAGCATGACAATCTCTTTTCGGTGGTGGAAGATAATATTGTCATCAAGCTTAGTGATATCTAGAACAAGAATACTGACTCAAATGAGGTAATATTCTCCACCTCAGAGTTGGTTCTTGAGTTATGTAGCCGGTTGGGTGGTAATACAACAACATATGAGAAGGAAGCTAAGGAAATCATTGTTGATATATTATTCAAGTACATGGATGGATATAAAGCAATTGAAGCTGGTAAAAAGGTTCAAGACAGTTGCGTCTCAGATAACTTATCTAGGGGCTTCTTCTCGTCAGCAATAACAAACTATTGACTTAAAATATCCTTCCCTTTTACAAAAAAAAAAAATATTGCTATTACTGGTATGCAACCGGTTTGTCTCCAGCTACCTGCATCATCTATAAAAATTAATCAAGTCCCCATAATATTAGTTTCCTTAAAGAAAGATGCGTCAAAATTAATTTTAGGCTAGGATGTAGGTGGTGGTCTCCAGGGTACATGAACTCTGGTTCTACATTCACTATTTTATTGATTATCTGAGTTCTACTACTATAATACCAATCTATTTTATCATGGATACATTGTCTCATTGTGTCATCAACGTTTACTTGAACATTATCAAACACAACACAACACCTCATTTTCTAGATATCCCAAAGTGTAAAACCTGCAATTTTAATCAAATTATTTTGAATCTCTGCAGAGTTGGCAGAAACACTAAACCAACTGGATATCTAATCTATCAGGTTGATATTGGTAATCATTCCTGCAATGTTAGCATCAAGAACAGACCAAATTCTCCTAGCCATGTCACACTCTAACAAGAGATGTTGAACAGTTTCATTAGCTTTGTTACAGACAGGTGCAGAGAATTAATGTCAGACAGAAATTTAGACAGTTCTTCTCTCACGGAACATGCATGGATACATTTCCACAAGAAATGAAGGATCATAGGAGGTTGGTTAGATTTCCAGAATTTAATCTAAGAGAAGTTTCCATTTTGTATTAGCATTAGTGGCAGATTATTACAAGTATCAACAATCATATATGCAATCTTAATAGTGGATGTTCCATTAGAAGCAAAAAACCATATCAGTTGTTCTTTACACTAAAGAGGAATCCTAATGTTACTAGTAGCCCTAACTGTTTCCACATCAAATAATGCACTCAAAATCTCTATATCCCAAGTTTTATAATCTTGCCTAATTAATTGGTCTACTGTCTTAATATTATCAGAAACATACTAAGAAGTTGGAGGATGGCTCCATCATGAAATCCTAGTATCCCTCCAAATATGTACACCCTGGCCATTACCTACTCAGCAATAGTTCTTCCTAACAATAGTTAAACCCCTGCAGAAACCTTTACAAACCCATGATTCATTAGTATCATTAAAATAATTAATTGGGTTATGATCTGAAAATGACTTATTTTTCATAGTAGTATCCCGTAAGGAGCTAGATTCAATAAGCATTCTCCAAGCCAATTTAGCAAGAAAAGCATTGTTCATCACACATGTCTCTATAATATTCAACTTACCTACGACTTTAAGCTGAGGAACATTTGTCACTTTATCATCGCAAGACTCCTACCACTTTCTTCTTTTTTTTGTTTAACAAGAAATTCCTTTGAATTCTATCGTATTTATCGGTTAAAGCTTTAGCCATAAGAAAAATAGCTAGACGATGCGAGGCCAAATAACCTAAGACAGTTCGAGTAACCCTAGTCCTACCCGGTTGATTGAGGTTTTAACTTTTTCATATACCAAGCTTGCTATCAAACTTATCCACAATATGAGCAAATGTTTCCATTTATTTTTCTGAATAAGGAGGGATACTCCCAAATATTTATCCTGAATAACAAGTTTATTTATGTTTAGAATACCAGAAATCTGATTCTTCATATTATTATTAATCTTAGGAATAAAAGTAAGTCCAAACTTATCAAAATTTATTGATTGACTAGAAAATTTACTACAACTCATGAATGATTCCATCAATATGTTTTGCTCTAGCTATAATAACTCTAGTGAAAACTAGACAGTCATCCGTAAAGAAATGATGATTCATATCAGGGGTAGTTTTAGTCACTTTAATACCTTGAATTCCACCATCATTCTCAGAATTAACTAAGAATCTAGACAAAGATTTCATATTGATTATAATTACACCCCGTTTATGTTTCCATGTTTAGTCATGTCCGCCAGCACCTATAAAAAGTCATAGTTTTTAGGTTCGGGGAAGTATGGTTGCAAATGCTGAAACTTCAAGGAATTGATGGAAGGGTGCCACAAAAAGTGGAGCTTGGGATTTAATTTGACCAAACACGGTAAAACCAGACATAGTAAGGATTGACAGTCTGAAAGTTCGTCATTGATTATATGGGCAGTAGTGCATAATTATTCTTATAAGGGGTTAATGAATTAAGAGTTCAAGGATTTTTCATAGACAATCTGACAGGCTCTTAGAGAGTCATTTTAGTGACTTGTAGGTACAAATTTGGTAAAACTTTGAAGAGGCTTTGTGAATCATCCAAATTTTTTATAGAGGCAAACAAATAGTAGAAAATACCTTACCAAATTTAAAACATCGACCAATTTTGTGAATCATCCAAGTTTGGAGGCCTGTGTGTGAAGAATCTTAGATTGCAAAGTAATGTTTTAAAGTCTAAATGGATTTGGAGGTATGCTACTGAGAAGAATGCTTTATGATGGAAGGTGGTTCGACAAAAATTTGAGAACAATGATGCACTGTTAATTCCTAGTGATGATTCTAAACCTCAAAGAACAGGCATGTGGAAGAACATTATAATATCAACTTCATTTTTGCATACACAATTAAAATTTCATTAAACAAAGAAAATACAATTAGATTTTAGTTAGATAAATGGCCTACTAGTGGTCACATTACATAGTAGGTATCCCTGCTATTTTTAAAATGTGTTCTCAGAAGTTTGCTAGTGTTGCTGAAATGGTAGAGGATGGGAGACTCAAATGTAAGGCTATAAGAAATTTAACAATGATGGAGCAAATGGAATGGGATTCTTTGTATAACGAATTAGGGCTTGTATATGAGTTTTCTATTGAAGAAGATAGTGTTAGCATGGAGGGAGGTTTTTTGGTGCATACCAGCTATGAAAGGCGGCTAGAAAACAATGAGCAGGTTGATTACGAAAGATATATTTGGAGGAACTCTATACCACCTAAAGTGAGCTTCTTGTTTTGGATTTACTTTCATAAGTCCCTGCCAACTTTTGATATGTTAAAGAGTAGAGGTATCAATGTGCAGAATGAGGATTGTGTACTTTGTAAGAGAGAGCAAGAAACTGTCGATCATATTTTTTTGCATTGTTTTTATGCTTTCGAAATCTGCTCTTACTTCATTAAAGCTTTTAAGATTTCTTGGGTTGGATCAGCTGATATGCAGGGCCAATTTGCATCTTGGAGGGGTAATTGTTTTTCTGGTAGGAATAAGAAGATATGGTGGAAGTTGATCTATGCTATTCCTTGGCATATTTGAAAAGAAAGAAATGGAAGAGTACACGGTGCAAGGGTTAAGGATGCAGAGGAATTGATTTTGCTAATTCAGCATACTCTTGCTTTGTGGTTTTTCGACAAAGATGTATTTAAAGGATTTTCTATAAGTCAAATTATGTTTCAGTGAAAAGAAATTCTACACAATTAGTCTGAGTTGATTGCTTCCTTGAATTGCATATATCTTTTTTCTTTTTAATATAACTTTTTTCTTTCAAAAAAAAACTTTGTGAATCATCTAAAAATTTCTTCTCTTATTATGCACGGAACAATGTTATCAAGAGTATTGTGAATATTGGTAATAAAAAATTAAACCAAACCGAACATAACAGATTGAAATCTCTCATAATATTTCTGAGCTTTATTGTGGCTTATTTGATTAATGTTATTATTTGTTTGATATTTGATTCTTTAAAAAAAAAATCAAAATATCACCAATTTTTGAGAGACTTTCTTCAAGCCTTTTATGGTAGGTTTTGGAATAAAGCTATAGAAATCTCTCAAAATCATAAATCACTGATTTCGAATTCAAAATGCAATAACAAATAATTTTGGAGACTTTTAAAAAGAACAGTCGAATAACAATGACTTTAGAAACTCTTTATTGACTAACAAAATAATTTGAATATCTCTAGAATCCTTTATACTCCAAATTTACTAACCCTTGTTAGTTGGTAGAGAGAATTGTATCAGTCAAGCGAGCTGAGCAACCGTTTAATGCTATACAATATATTGGGTTGCTAAATGTTACTCTCCCTGTTTCAAAATTTCTGTCCCTTATACAATTTTCGCCAGTTCAAAATTATGTCCTACTTCTATTTATAGTTATACTTTTTCACTAAACTCTTAGATATATCCTTATTTTATTTTCATTATAAATATATTTTCAATAAGACCTTCTTTAAAATCATTAAAAAATCTATCCAAATAGGAAACAATACGATTAATATTTTTGTTTGTTATCTTCATATATTTTAGAAAATAATTATTGTAAATAAATAAGGGTAGTCTAGGAAATCTCATAATCTCCTTGATATTTTGACCTTGTCAAAGCGAACAAAATTTTTGAATTGGAGGAGAGTATTTTTTGTGTCTCATAGTGTTGGTTAAAATTTAATTTTGGACTTATTGTTTATTGCTAATTACCCAATAAAGTATAGCATTTTATATTATCTAAATAGAATGTTGAAAAAATTGAATAAGCTAAATAAATTTCTATTGGTTACAAACTCATCAAGTGATCAAATTAAACTACATAATGTTTAACTGGTTTTTATTGATCATATGTAAATTGGTTAAGTAAATATACTTGGCGATTTCGCATTGGAAAAGACAAGAATATAAATTTTGTGAAACAAAATATTTTTCCTTTTGTTTTATTTTTTACCCGGCTAGTGTAGGTCTAGGTGAATTTGTTGAGGCCTATCACTACGTGACAAAATAAGACATTTTGAAGTAAAATGAAAAACCCTTATCAAACTATTATTTTTAATAGCTGATTTACTCATAATTAATTAGTGTTAATTCAGGTGATAATAGATGTTTAATAAAGTTAACCTTGAAATCAACTAACGTTCATTCATCATCAAAACATGAAAAACCTTGATTTTATTTTATTTTTGACATAAAATCAACACATAATCGGTGGATGTTCATGCACTCGTATACCGATTCTGGGTTGATGCTTTAATTCACAAAGAACACGAAGAATCGGTGCGCACGACTTACTACATAGCCCGATTATAAGAATCAGTGAACAACATACACGCACATAGACCGATTCCAGACAATGCACAAAAAGAATCGGTTTATACGAGTGCTCATGTAATCCGATTTCGGGTTAAAAAGTAAACAGACAAGTTGCGCATTTTCTCCACTAAGAATCGGTTTATGCAGACATTTACATGAACTAATTCTAGCAGGAAAAAACATGCTAAAAATTACTTATAAAACACAACTCAAATCCATATTCGAGTTAAGAGTGAGCACGAAATGATACTCATTCAAATTGAGTATGAATCATACTCATTTTCAATATACTCGTTTTCAATTTGGGTATAAAATTTTCATAAATTTTTCTTTCTCATTCCATCGCAATTCACCTATTGTAGCTTAAGAAACTAACAAAAAAAGGTATTTTCTATAAATAGAATCGGTCGATGTTCATGCCACATCGACTGATTATGATTAGATGTTCTTCAACCAAATAACACATATAGAATAAATCGGTTGACGTGGTCATGGACATCGAGCGATTGCCATAGAGATCGGTAGATATGGACATGAACGTCGACCGATTATGGTTGAACACATTAACTCAAGATTGTTTGTGATTTCCAATCTTGAATGGATAAATTATTCACAAGTACATTAAGAGTAATGGGTTGCAACCGAAGATGTTTACTTTGATTTTTTTTTAATGGATGACGAAATTTCCTTTAAATCGATCGACGTTGTTAAAATCGATTGATGAATTTGAGTTTTAACTTTAATTTGTGAATTAAATGATTTGAATATGTTTTGGTTTTGAAAGGGTTTCAAATTTAGAAGGATAAGGCTTAGAATTGGCTAATAGTGAGGATAACTTAGTACTTTTATCTAGTTCAGACACCGTTTATCCTTTTATCTAGGTTGGGTGAGGAAATTGATAGACGCAAATAATTCACCTATGCCCCAAACTAGCCTGGATTTTTTTTTTGTTGTTGCTAGTTCATCGTATTACAGTAAATAGTCTATGATAACTTATATACAAAAACACAAAAACATAAACAAAAAAAAAAATCAATTTTATATCTTGATATATAAGAATTCTTCCTACGGTTATGGGCAATTAGAAAAATTTGGTGAACCACATGGATGAACAAACTTAATTTCCCCGTATAAAAGATCAAAACAAAACAAACAAATCTGGTCATAGTGGTCCCACTACCGATTTTTTTAATATTAACAAATAAAATACAATACGAAAAGTTAATGTATTATAATACATTGTGTAAAGTAGTAGTTTTAAGATAGAAATTGTATTGGCGGTGGTTATATGATCTGAGGCGTGTTTCTCTCTTTTTCTACTCGGTCAATAAAAATTCCATTAAAAAGCAAAGTTATGTACAAAGACTAAGGCTATGCCAATCAAACTAGCCACAGTGGCCATCTAAACTAACATACCATGTATGAAACAATAATAAACTTCGTCAGGCCACTCTGTAGCTAGAATGAACATTGGCTTTCCTTCATAAAATTTATAAACATCCTCAACCAACAAACATGATTGTTTGGCGAAAGTATTATTTTGTCCATCCGTTTTACATGTTTATTTATTTCGTAACGGGAGCAAAATAGGCAAATCCAAAATTTTCCCATTCATTGCAGGTGCCCTATGTATCCTCGTCTACGGCCCTCTGTTTGGTCATTTCGTATCATACAAGAGGGCATATACGGAATTAAGATTCATGACATGACTGGAAAGCATATCGAGTCTGATAGGGAAGGAGTTTAAGAAAAAGAAAGTGCACTCCCCACCCCAGTCCGAGAGAGGAAAGTTGACAGCTGTGACTGAAAAAATATTGTCATTAATCTCAAATGACGAGATTAACCTGTTAGGATAGGTTTGAACTTGAAGAGACAGCTGTAACAAGAAAGCCCATGGAAATTCTACCGTTAATTGTAGTGGTAATTGGATAAATGTCCGTTGTGCATCTCCTTCTAGCCCGGGATGCACGTTCCTCCTTTGATTATAGTCTAATTTTTTAACCATGATTATCTTAGATATGAAGAACGGATGTTTATTTTGGAATCAGTATTTCCGGATGGACCACTTGAAAAAACGTCCAGAAAAACCGTCCGGACACTGACAGGTGGGGCCTGAGGAATAACAGGGGGACTCCTGTGGGAGAAGTAGTGTAAGGGGACTAGTTCTTTTTGCGGTCCATTAATAATTTTTGTTTTGGAATTTGTGTAACAAAAAACTAGGCAAAAATTCTCTCTCTTACGCTTGTTTATTCAGATTTCATTTCTTTTCGGTTGTTATATAACGAAAATGCTATTTGAACAGCTGCATGCCAGCTAAATACCAGCTTAATCTGATGTGGCCTGAAGAGGTGGATCTTTTTTGTCTCCGCGTCACAAAAGCAACTGAAAGAAACCGTGTAGACACAAAACTCACTTTCCTTTTCATCTTCCCGCATCATTTTTCTCCGCTCAACACTAACCTACAATGGATATCAGCGTGAGTACGTTTGCATCATGATCTATTCCGCTCGACCGCCCCAATTACTTCATATTCAGCGTAGGTCGCATCAATAAAAAAATCTAAGGCTCTTCAGCAACTAATGGATCAAACTGACCTTTCTTCCATGCTGATGATTTTTCCTAAAAAACATATCAAAATTCAAATTGAAAATGTAGGAGAAAACTTATCAAACAACCCTTGTCCAAACTCTTTCTCAATTTCAATTATTACTATAATAATTAATAGAAATTTTAATTATCGTGGCGTTTTTTTTTTAAATGTACCTGGAGTTTGAGAAGCAATGGTTAGTTGGTTGATTGAATGAAAAAGAAGATGATTACTGTAACAAGACTTACGAATAATCTTCATTAGAAAATTAAATAAGGAATTATATATGCATGTTCGTTCTATATAAATCAATTGATTAAAAAAAAACCTAAGAGATCTTATATGTGATTTTGTGAGTTTCTGTATTAGGGCAACAATGGGTTCGAAGAGTAAAAAAAAAAAGAGACTGCTTTCTGTTTATGACGTGGCAAGAAAAATTCTGCCACATGAATGGCCACATCGTATCAGCGGGCATTCTGCTGTTATCTAGCTGGTCACCTAGCAGGATTGGTTATATAATTTCATATTTTTCCCATTTTTTCCTACTTTCTTCTTATTTTAGGCCAAATTGAAAAATTGAAAGTTGGTTTTGTTTTTTAAAACACAGGTAGCAATGTTGTTGAACTTCAGTTTTTTCCCATGATCAAAAATATGATGAAAAACTCTAGTTGATCCTTAATTTCTACTTTCCATTTTCACATACTGTTCAAAGTTCGTAAGTAGATTCAATCTTAATCATTACTACAACGGGGTGGACTAAGACGGCATTAAATGGTTCATTAAGGATGTCTAACATAGACCCATTGAAATTGGTGAGCTTGCAGAAATGAATGAAATCAAATACCCTTTCGTCCCATTATTAATCGACCTATTTTATAACTAAATTTAGTTATAAAATAGGTTAATTAATAGTGGGACAGAGGTAGTAACTGTTATCAATTGGGATCATGTAAACACACAAATCAAACTCCTTATCATTCAAAATTCATGAAAAAATATTAATCTGGTTCTCTTCTCTATTGCTGATTCCTTTATTTATTTATTTTTTTGTCATTTCGTTTTTTAAGAATAATCAAGGAATAATGTTTCTTTAGCATTGAAGAATTATTCCATCTAAAATCTTATTTTTGATATTAGAACCAAAATTATGTCCATAAATACTAACCATGTTTTCACTTTCAGAACCAATATCAACCATCTCCCCGTTTTAGTACTTTTGAGATTTGATGGTGGCATGATGCAATTGCAAAAGCCATAAAAAGAGATATTAGTCGAAAGATCGGAAAGTAAATTATATTTAGCTATCAAAAAATTTACTTCATTAGAGGATGATGAAGAATTAATCTTGTATGAGCTATTCTGTTGTTCAAAAGAGAAAAAATGATAAATCAGAAACAGTGAGAGAGAGCGGTGGATAATTAGGATTTTTGATTTTTCACCTACAGGGTGTTAGTCCTTAAGGGAGTTGGGGGAGTTGGGTGTAGTTGTGTTTTTTCCCGTTAATCGTGGGGAAGTTTGAGAGAGTCTCTCAAAATCCCCGTTAGTCGTGGGAGAGTTCAGAAGAGTTTTCCAAACTCCCTAGAAAACACCCGTTAGTCGTAGGGGAGTTTGAGAAAAGCTCTTGAAATCCCTGTTAGCGGTAAAACCCTAGAGTGTTAGGGAGTTGGTTGTTTTGGGGAGTTCTGGAGAGTTGATAGTGTATTTTTGCCTATACACAAATCTCTCAAAAGAGTAGAGATTTGGGAGGGAGTTTGGTTGGAGAAAGAAGATGAAACGCTTCAGCTTTTAGGTATGCTTTTTTTCTCATCTTTTTTTCTTCTTTGATCTCTATGATTGTTTGTTTTGATTGTTTATGATCTGTTTTGTGTACTATTTTGATTGTTTTCCATATCAGTTTTTGGGGTTTATTCCGTAAAAGTAAAGGATTTATATAAACAATCAAAACCCTCGTTTCTTGGAGATGGTATTATTATGCATCCTCCTCGAACTGCACCTTCTCAGGCCGATTAACTCCATGACTTCAACTAAGCTGCAATCAACTTCCTCCGCAGAACCCAACTCACAATAGCACATTTTCAATTTCTATAATCATCAGCAATCCCATCGAAACAGCACAGTACTTTGTCCAATTCAATACTAGTTTGTGCGACTTTCAATACAATTGCAAGTTCATGTATAAACAAGTTGGCTATTTGATTAAATTTGCATATTTGTCTATTCTATACTGTTAGCTAATCCTTTCTTCTCCCGTTGACTATACCATGAATGTATCTGCGAGGACATAAATCTACAGTGAATATTATTTGATATGTGAATTAATGTCTAAAGTTCCTACTGTTTTCGCATATTCTTTTATGAATTTTTTTCGTGGGTGTTGGCAACATCTGTATGATTAGAATGGGGGTGTTAAGTGCTTGAAACGTGTTAAAACTGTTGGATCAGTTGTGTTGATTTATGGAGCAAGGGAGTGCATATTTTCCCCACTGTCTGACATAGTGGTCTAAACCAAAATCCTAATCCACTTGTTAATGTGTTGTTCACCATTTGACACTTTGAATTCTTTTTCTTTTTATCTTAGAAATCTAGTTGCTTCATTTACCTATAGGTGTAATATGTTCACTAGTTTGTAATGGGAACTTTAATTTAATGAAATGCATTTTTCCATGATTTTATGTACTGCTAGCTCCGTGCCAATAAGGGGCACCGGTTATATCTTGTATACCGAATGGGTGTCACCTGGCAGAGAAAAGAGGAGAATGGAAGTTTTGGTCTAAGTTTGGAAGTAAATAGTTGTGGTGAAGGTCAGGTGAAGTGTGGGTTGTATTTAGGTGTGTGGTGAATGATTAAATGGGAGCTTACGAAGATCAGGTCATGCGCTACGAGTGCAGTTTTTCCTTGGTTATGTGTTGTTGTTAGCCATGGCTCGAGTGCAGTTTTGCAGGTCATGTATTACTTGAAAATGAGGATTTGTTGTTTCTTAAAAGAGAATGAGTTAAGAATGAACTCTCTCAAACTCCCCCAAACTCCCTCTAGTAAACTCTCTCAAACTCCCTACACTCCCCCAAACTCCCTGGAACTCAAAAACACCAAACTCTCTCAAACTCTCTACACTCTCTCAAACTCCCTCAAAATACCCAAGATTTAAAATACACTCAACTCCCCCCAACTCACTCAAGGACTAACCCCCTGCTAGTTTTTTGTTACCAAATTCCAAATGAATATCCATTAGTAAAACAAATAATCATGGTGAAAAACCATCCTATAATCAAGGGAGGAATGTGCATCCTGGATTAGAGGGAGGTGCACATAGTCGCACTCGGGTATTTAGGTAGATTTTGTGGGATTTTAAGAAATATTTGTGGAACTATTTAAAGAGTCCTTAACACAAGTATGATGTTTTTTAACTGCACTAAAACCGTCGACTTCCAGCTGGCAGGCCCAGTTCTTTCAAGAAAATAGGGAGCTGGTTTTGGAGCCCTCCCATCATCTTTTCTTTTCTTTTTTCCTTTTTTTTTTTTTTTTTTTTTTATAAATCCCGTAAAATTTTATTTATGATGAAATATGGATCACATGAATTTCAAGAACATCAAGATCATATATTGAAATACAATTAAAAAGTACTAACAAAAAGTAATTCGTGAAGAGAAGGAGTCCAACTTTGTAACCCCTGAAAACCGGGGTGCACGTTACAGCTGTCCTAATTTGTTGACTTAGAGCTTGTTTGTTTGCAGCAGACTCGGCGTATGGGTCTGAGTCAACCCCTGACTCGCGCCGAGTCAGCAGTCAGACTGTTTGTTTTGTAAATTTAGTAACCCCCGACTCGACATCTGAGTCGAACCTAACCCCTGACTCGGGCCCTAGGGAGTCAGGCATGGAAATGCTGCTGAGTAGGTGGCTCAAACCCCTGACTCACTGAAATCGACAAAAATGCCCTCGACGTTTTACATCAAAAAAAAATCATTTCCTTTCTCATTTTCTTCGTTCATTCCGTCGGAAGCAGAGATAGGTGATGAGGAGCCAAACCCTAGATCTATTCTCAACTGATATCTCCTTCACCTCTCTCAACAAATAGAGTAATTTCCATCTCAATCATCACTCTCATCTCATCTTTCCATCTCTTTCAAATCATTTAAAAGCTTCTTTTAGAATCATTCATCATCTTCAGGTATAATTCTTCATCCATACTCATTTTCATATGGGTTTTATGTGATTCGGAACATGGGTTTTTATTAATATTTTATGGTCGAACATGGGTTCTTTCATTTTCATATGGGTTTTATTTGATTTAGAAGATGGGTTTTTATTTAGATTTTCTGGTTGAATATTTGATGGTGTTTGTGAAAATGCCTAGGTGAGAAATATAACTGTGCTTGCTAATTATGATAGAACATGGGTCTTTCCTGTTTATAGCTAGGATACTAGACCATACAACTAGGGGTTTCATTTTGTTTTTCCTTTTTACAGTTAGGAGAGCAGTACTAGTAATTTTTGTTTTAGCATATGAGGACCAGAGTACACTACCGAACTGTAATTTTTGTTTTAGCATCTTGGTAACCAGAAATGATAATCTAGATGCTAAGGTGGATCCATGTCTCTTGGTAACCAGCAATGATAAAAAAAATTCCCCTACTGTCTCTAGAAAACCCTGTCATTTGTTTAGAAGCATAACTTTTTGAATGAGAACATGTTGCAGAGAGGAATACACACAATCGAATATTATGCATGTTGTCCTGGCTTGTTAAATGGTTTGTTATGGATTAGTGATCATTACTTCTGGCGAATCTCTCTTTAGATATTAGGACAATAATGAGGATCTGGTGCCAACCATTGCTTTTACTTTTCGCTGTCAAATATTCTATCTTCATTTTAAACCCGTATATCCTGAATGCATAAAGATCATGCCTAGTGGTAAATTACTTTGTATGGTAATTCTCAAAAGTTAGCACACTCTTTTTGTTTCAAATTACCCACGTCTTGTATTTGTTTTACTTTATGCTAGTTCTCTATGGAGAAAAAGGAAGATGAGAAAGAAAATAAGATAACTTTTAGGAGCGTCCCAGAATTTAGAGGGCTATTTATTGACCAGTGTTTGGCACAAGCTACTGAGTATGGATTTTCTGGAACTTCTTTGAAGCAAACTTCGTGGGGAAATTTGTGCAAGCTCTTTTCTGAGAAGTATGACTGGACCATCACACAAAAAAAAGTTGAGAAACCACTGGGATTACTTGCGAACCCAATATGTCACTTGGTCCCGTCTCTTAGCAAGAACCGGCCATGGGTATAACGCGGAGACGAACACATTTGATTGGAGCGAAGAGCAATGGATTGAATTAGACAAGGTAAGAGACTATTTCAGTTTTGTTTGGACTTTATGATTGAATTAAATTTATGCTTGTAATCCCTGGTCTGGCTTACTTCTATCGTTGTTTTTCTTTAAATGCCGCTCTGCCATCAGGTTAAGCCAGTTAAGGCAATGTGTTTTGGCTTTAGGGCCAGTTAGCCACTTCTACAACTGCAGGGGTTTCAAATAATGGATCTGAATCTCGTACAAGTCATGGAAAATAAAAAAATCATGAGGATGAAAACGAGGTTGATTCTAGTCTCAATGCAAAGGGGAGTGGCAGGAAAAGGAAGAAGGAAATGGAGGAAGAATCAATTGATCTATTAACTGAGAAAGTTTGTTCTATTGTAACATCGATGGAGACTCATCTTCAACATAAGAAACTTTCTCTAGAAAAGGATAGCGCAGCCGAATTCATGAAAGCTTTGGATAATTTACTTGAGACTGATTGCATCATAATGGATGAGTATTTGAGCATTACTCTAAAAGCTTCAGAGATGCCTGGTTGGCAGAAATTGTTTGTCAGTTTGAAAAGCGATGAGCGTCGTGTTGCCTTTGTACACAAACTTTTAAAAGAACGTTGAGAAATCTTGAATACTCATCCACTGAGATATTGAGAAATTAGGAAATAGTTAGAGATGTTAGGGTTGCAAAACATTCGTGTTTGTTACTTACGTACTCGAGTTTATTTTATGTTGAATGTTGAATGAGTATTTATTGAAGTTAATGGATGAATCAGTATTATTTGTGCTTATTTGTGCTTAATGAGTGAATGTTGAATGAATGAATACGTATTTTCTTATTGGTTACATTGAATTGCTTGCTGGTTATTTTCTTATTTATGCTTTTAACCTTTTTCTTTCATTTCATTGCAGATTGAAAGACTACAAAGAAGAGGGTTTAGAGAAGGGGAGAACTTAAATACAAGCAAGTACTCATTTTCTTATATAGGTTTGTGAATGAATGATTGTATTGTATTGAAATTGATCACAATACCGAACTCTACTTAGGAATTAGGATATATATGCTCTACTCTGTTTTTGCTCGCCTAAACTTTCTGTCATGCTGGCGTCCTCGCGTCTCATGCCTTATGACTTGTCCTCAGTTAGCCCCACTTGCGCCAAAAGCTATATATACCGTATGTGAGATCTCACGTATGAATCCAGCATTTGCTTCTTCATCTTATTCTATTTTTCTCTTTTCTTTTTTTTTAAAGTTTTTGACGGTCCCTCATGTTAATCACTGTAGTAACTTATGGTCATCAGTAGGTTCTTAGTTTACACCTAATTATTTTATTAAGGGAACATATGAAAGCGTGAGACAGTAGTCATAGTAGTGATTAGCTCTGTGCCTACCCTCCTTAATAGCAGAGAGGCGCCCGGTTTCTTTGGCAGATGAGGATGTGATTAGAGTTTGGACTAGCATATATGTTACCTCTTGCTGCAGTTTCATCAGCATGACTTCATAAAAGTACTCATTTTCTTATATAGGTTTGTGAATGAATGCTTGTATTGTATTGAAATTGAGTTTGCTGGATTCCTTAAAAGTATATGTGCAATTGGGTATTGGGTAATTTTTGAGTACACCAATCTCTACTAAATATTGTATTGAAATTGAGTTTCATTCATCTACTTGAGTACACCAATCTCTACTAAATATTGTATTGAAATTGATTTTCTTTCATCTACTTGGTATTTTCAGGAAAATGAAAACGTTATTATCTCAACTGGTAGTTTTATGCTTGTTAGTGAAGAAACTTAAGAAGGCTAAACGGCGTGTACGCCCGAAGTACAAGAAGTCAATTTTAACGGGAAAGGGTTTCACCCAAGACATGTTAGATGGAAATCCGAGGAATATGTACCCAAAACGTGCTTGCGATATGTGATTGGGATATGTACTTTTTGTATGTAGTGGTTGGATGGGAAGGCACTGCTCATGACTCTAGAGTGTTGACCGAGGCAGTGCGTGATCCATATTTCAAGTTTCCTTTACCTCCACCAGGTAATATCTCTATTTTTAGTCCCATTTTTCTGCATTGGGTTTGTTTTCTTTACTCAATTTTATTTAGATTCTTGTGCACTGCGTTCTTATATATTTGAATTGTAGGAAAAATAAACTGTGCTGCCATTATAACTAAGAAATTGATCACAATACCGAACTCTACTTAGGAATTAGGATATATATGCTCTACTCTGTTTTTGCTCGCCTAAGTTTTTGACGGTCCCTCATGTTAATCACTGTAGTAAGTTATGGTCATCAGTAGGTTCTTAGTTTACACCTAATTATTTTATTAAGGGAACATATGAAAGCGTGAGACAGTAGTCATAGTAGTGATTAGATCTGTGCCTACCCTCCTTAATAGCAGAGAGGCGCCCGGTTTCTTTGGCAGATGAGGATGTGATTAGAATTTGGACTAGCATATATGTTACCTCTTGCTGCAGTTTCATCAGCATGACTTCATAATGTTTTTGTTGAAAATTTGCAGACAAATACTATCTATGTGATGCTGCGTACTCTCATACACAAGGGTTTATGTGTCCGTATCGCAACATAAGGTATTGGATAGGTGATTACCGAAGAGTACCTCCAACGGCAAAAGAGGAGAAGTTTAATAAAGCCCATGCTCGATTGAGGAATGTGATTGAGAGAGCATTCGGGGTATTGAAAGTAAGATTTCCCGTCTTAAGTAAAATGCCTTCTTACTCATTTGAGACTCAAAGAGATATCGTTATTGCTTGCATGTCAATACATAACTTTCTACGTCGTAATGCATTGGATGATTGGCTATTTAAAGAATATGAGAATGAGACATTTGATATGAATGAGACACAGGTGGAAGTCGAAGTGGAAGCGGAAACGGAAGAAAATGCACCTCGTCTGTTTGGACGACAAGAGAAGATATATATGAACAACTTACGTGATGAGATATCTAGTCTCCTTTAGATTTTGTTGCTTCTTTTATGTTTGTAGGACTTTAATATTTAGATTTTATTGTTTTATGATGTTTAATATGTTTAATTCCATCAAAAAGGGAAGTTGTTTAGACTGGAATGGAACAATTTGTGATGTTTAGAATGGAACAATTTGTGATGTTTCAGTAATGATAAATGTTATGGTTTGAAACGTGCACAAGGGAATTTTCTGTCCAAAAAAATCCAGTCAGCTGAGTCAGGTCTGACTCACAAAACAAACATATTTTCTGACTCAGACCTTAGTGAGTCAGATCCAGATGAGTCAGGTGATTTCACTCAGATCCAGACGACTCAGATCCAGATGACTCAGATGAGTCAGCTGCAAACAAACAAGGTGTTAACCTCCCAAAACCACTTCCTCTATTTACTTTCGTACTTTTCTAAAATATAAATTCGGAAATTAAAAAATTCTTTTTAATCAGTAAACAGTTACTCTTTGGGAAGGAAAGTTTTTCAGTTTTTACTCCCAAAAACTTAATCAACATCTCCAGCTTCCATATTCATATGTTTGATTGAAATCAAACTCACCTTTACGAAATTTCTTCAATTTCTGAAAATTTATAGTTTTTAGCCCTAGATAAAAGTTAAAGAGTCAATTAGTTGGACAAAGAGGAATGCAAAATCTAGATGGATCTTTTCTCTACTGCTATTCTTAACATCACGACAACTAAAAACTCCATTAATGAAGCTCAAATTACCTGATACACTAATATCTATGGATTTCTCACAAATTGATATTTACGACAAGGATGAAGGAACAATTATCAAATGTTAAAATCTTATTTATCAACTATTACAATCAAATACTGAAAATCATGATTCTGATTCTAGAAAAAATAGAGACGACAGTGGAGAAAGCAAGGAGAAAATAAGGCATTCATGGAGGAGGAGAAATTAATGAAAAAGGAAGCATTGATGGAGGTTTTTGGAGGATTATTCTCTGTTCTTTTTTATTTTTTTATTAAGGAGACCAACAAATAAGGAAGTGGTTTTGGGAGGTTTAGACAACAAATTAGGATAGCCGTAGCGTGCACCCCGGTTTTGAGGGGGTGCACGAAGTTGGACTCGAAGAGAAGTAACGAATACCAGCAAGAGTATCAAGCAATCTGAAGATTGAAAGAATGGTTTGGGGATTATAATCTAACCATTTTGATAGGATTTTTTCTTTTTGAAAAGTGAAAAATACTATAACCCCTACTATATGGGTTCAATATATATAAGCCCCATAAAATGGATCTTTCATGGTCAACTCCATACTTTAGGAAAATGATATTGTTAGGCCCGAAATATCAAATTTTCTTCAGATCTGGCCCATAATTTTAAGATAATATATTTTGATATGGACAAAACTACCCTTTTCTATAAATACAAGAGGAATATCAGTAGATATTTTCATTTTTCCAATTTTCTTTCTCTCTCATTTTATCTCTCTCGGTTGCAGAGAATTTTTTTTTTTAGGGTTCTTATGAGATTCATTTTCATCTTCTCATTTTAGATCTTCTACTGCAACAAAGATGAAGAAAATTTAGGGTTTGATTTCACCATTTTTCATCTTCTCCGTCGATTCCTATGTAGTCTCAGTTGTTACGAAGATCAATCGCATCAGATAGAGATAGATCATATGGAAGATGAAGAAGATCAACTGCACCTGAGGATTCATCTATAGAATCAAATCGACCTGCAAATATATATATATATATATATATATGTATATGTTCTTGAAAGATTGATTTTCGGAGTAATCTGTTATAATCTCACCTTAATCATACTTTTGAGAGAAAATCACTAAAAAAAAATTCAAGAAAAATTATAAGAAATTTTTTAGGGTTCTTAACAAAGTTCGATCTATAGTTTAATCTCTTATATTGATCTAATTTTTGTTTTTAGATTCGAAATCAGTGAATCATTATCTCTTTTACCCATCTATTTGATACGAATTTTATTTACTTTGATTTTCGAACTAATTTGAGCTCATGTCTAGTGTTATCTGTTATTGATTGATTGTTTTAAGTTCGATCCAGATTTGTTTTAGTTGTTCAAAGTTAAACAACAAGATGAAATACGATTTCAAGACTTAGATTACATATCTAATCGAAATTTTTATCTTAAATTTGTCATCAGCTAACATCTGTTATAGAAACTGATACATAATGCTCATTTCAAAATGAAACTTATTAAGTCTTTACTTAATAGGGTGAAGGAGGAGCAGATTTTGATGAAGCTAGGTTTCGCAGTTGCAAGTGAAAACAACTCTGATTTGGAGAACCAATTGAATTTAAATGATTTTAACTCTGCTGCGGAGATAAAGGTAAGTGTACAAATTCCTAAATATGTTTGTGTTATGGAAATTGAATAATATTATCAGCTTTGTGGTTCGGCTAGTTCAACTTGATTTCAGTGCCTAATGTTGTTATTATGTGATGCAGTGGACTTTTCTTCTTGGAGCTGTAGCAAAACTAGTAGCTTCTATGGTGACTTACCCTCTTCTAGTTTTGAAGGTAATTATTCATACTAACATGTGAATACATTGTGTGGAATGATGATAAAATCTTGTCTCTGCGACAAAACTTGGATGTTTTTAATATGACTTAGTAGTAAATACCCATTGTCATCATTGATACAGGAGTTACTTGTCGTGTTGGTTTAAGAAGGATTTGATAATACTTTTCAAATGCCAACCTTTTTTCAAGTACCCTTTTGCACTTATGTTTCTGTTTTATTATACATTAGGTAATCATGATAGGTAAAAAAAACTCTTATTTTGACAAAAAAAAAACAAAGCTCTATTACAGGTTTGGCTTCATAGTATACTGAAATATACATAGTTCAGGTTCCAAGTTAACAGTTACGGATGGTAATTATATCTTTGAAAAGAAGAGACAATAATTTGATCGGTGTATTTTGATTTATATTTGTTATATAGAGTTTGATGTTAAACCTTAAAATGCTTAGTTGTTTTGCTTTGTTTGTGGTCTTTCTGAGCTGGGGTTGTGTGTGATTTCTATGCTCCAGTAACTATTGAGGGTTTCATATTAAGTTTATTCTGAGGATTGTTGAGCCTCATCCAGATGGTATGAAAGTTACAACTAAGAATTTCATTGTTTTTGTAAATGTATCTCAGTAGTTATATGGATGTATAACTAGTAGCTACACAAGCTATATGGATCTGTAACCACTAGTTACACAAGCTATATGGATGTGTAACTGCTAGTTACACATGCCGGTAAAACACCACATTTTCAGATCAGTGTTGTCATTAATTAAAATGTTGGTAAAACACCACATTAAGAGCTTCTCATTCACTTGCAATGTTAACTGTATTATTATTTTATGACTGGTAATTGCTTGATAGTCACCTCTTCTTTTTTGTAGTTTTTTTCTTATGGATTAATGAACTTAAAATCTTCATGTTGGCAAGACAATATATCAAAAATCGAGAAAGTTTATGATGCATTTTTAGCAGAATTCCCCTTGTGTTATGGTTATTGGAAGAAGTACATTGACCATGAGGCACGCCTGGCCTATGTCGACAAAGTCGTGGAGGTGTATGAGCGGGCAGTTGTATCTGTGATCTATTATGTAGACATTTGGTTGCATTATTGTGTGTTTTTGATGTCGTCGAACTATGAAGATCCTAAGAATATTCGAAGGTATTGACTTATGTATTCTTAGTTGACGTATGTTTGTTGGAGATGAGATCACATACACATGGTTTTTTCATAGAGATATGAATTTGCTGATTTTATGTTGACATATCTAAGTATGATGCATGTGTAACTCCTAGTTACACAATTCAGATGCATGTGTAACTGGAAGTTACACTGTATGGATGTGTATTTGCAAGTTACGCATGCTAATATATGGATGTGTAACTCCTAGTTATACTAGCCAGGTGCATGTGTAACTCCTAATTACACATGTTAAGTTATCAAGTGCCCTTCAATGATTTTTTTATTAGTCCTGCAATTGTTATGTAATTTTGTTTCTTTCTTTTTGTTCATCCAATTTAGTAGTGCATAGTTGTCTAAAATCTCTTGCTCTTTTGTTCAATCAGGGTCTGATATTGCATCTTGGCCCATATGGATGGTATACATCACATTTTTGAAGTCATTGCCGGTTTGTTATACCTTTTTGTCTGTATATACTGTATCTTATTTGCTTATAGGTTTTTAGTGCTGAGCTAGTATGCGACTCAACCTGAGCTAGTATGTGATTTAACATGTATGGATGGAATACCAGATAGTATATTAATATCATACAACTTGTTTGATATCGCAGGAAAAAGGGCTTGTGTGGTGTCTGATAGCTAACATAGTATACGTGCCAAGTATACAATCCATAATACTGATGTGTAATTGTGGCTTACACATGTCATATGCATGTGTAACTACCTATTACACATGCCTATGACATATGTAACTGCGAATTACACATGATATATGCATGTGTAACTGCTGATTACATGTAGAACAGTTTGCTTGTATATAAACTTTTTCTAGGTTTTTTTAGATGTTTTTACTTCTTTTAACTATTGTAGCATTCAAAATGTTCTTTTACATTTATTTCATGAAAATATCCAACTGAGGAAAGTAACTATATTTCTGATGAAGGATGTGGCGTCTCGCTTGGCTGAGAGGGAAATTTGCACTAGCTGTGTCCGATGCAGCTTTGGACATTGTCAAAGATGCTTCTAAGAGAGGAGATTGATGAGAAATCTGACTTGTATATTGATGCAAGTCTAGATGGAGCTGAACTTAATTATCGTGTGAAAAAAGAATGGTGGATTGGTGAATGCCAACACTGGAATTGCGCTTGATACTACTGCAAGGTTAGTCCAACATGCCTCAGTCTATATTTTGTTTTCTATTCTTCGTTTTACCGGAAATGTTAAACCTTTAACTCACAGATTTACCGCAGAAATCAGTGGTTTGAACATTATACACTTGGTAATCATGCTTATGTTCTTGTCTTTATTGGTTCGTGTGCTGAATTCCAATATGGATGTGTAACTCCTAGTTACACTAGTCAGTTGCATGGGTAACTGCTAGTTTCACTACTCAGATGTATGTGAAATTAAATATACATTGTTTTTCATTTAATCTTATAAAAACTAATTGCTTGTCGTTATATTTTAGGTCTCGCTGGAACTGGAGTTGACGCTGAACACACAAGTCGGACGCATGTGTAACTCTCAATTACACTAGATAGATGCATATGTAACTCTCAACTACACTAGACAGATGCGTGTGTAACTAGAAGTTACACATTCTAAGGAATTATTATAAATGAATATTAAAGTAATACGTGTATTTTTTATGCGTTTTTTTTATGTCTATTTTTTTATATGTAACTTTGCATTGCACATGTCATAAGGATGTGTAACTTCTGGATACACATGGCATATGCATGTGTAACTTCTGTTTACACATTCACACTATACTTTAATAATTTTGGGCCTAGATTTAATAATTTTGAGCTTAAATTTAAATTTTATTTAATTTAATTTGGGGCTTGACAATATATAAAAGGGCATCAATGTCTTTTAATAACTCGGGGCCTAGATTAAAACTTTTTTTAATTAAGGGCCTCATATTATGGGTTATCCATGGGTTGGGCCTTATCCTAATTTTCCCTTTTGAAAAAAAAAGATCTTCTCATAAAAATATGAGTGTAATATGCGCAAAGTCTTGAATCTTGATCATCACACTTGAACTTCCACCCAAAATCTCCATTGAAATCATAAAGAAACGCCATGAGAGCGCGCATATAGAGAATCTTCATAAAGGAGAAGACATAAACAAAAAGGGAAAAACACGCAAAAAATACCATAAAAATCTCCTAAAAACAATGGAGATTGAAACAAATATAACCTAAACTACTAGCTATCTAAAAAAATAATAAAAAATAAAAACTTCTCAGATCTAGCCCAAAATAGACTAGATTTGAGCAGTAAGCTTTAATGATGGTGAGGGATTTTTTAGTTTTACAGGAGGAGCTAGAGAGGAGAGAGAAATTTGGGGAGAATAAGTTAGAGATTTAATTAGTAATTTGTGTCAAATGAATAGTTAGACATGAAACCACGGTTGGTTAAGAATTTTTGATTGGATTATTTAATAGTATGGGTCAAATGAAAACCATGGTTTATAAATCTATGCCCGTCTTTTTGAACTTTTCAAATATAGGCATGTTTCCACTTTATCATCCATCTTGGTTAGGTCCAATTATTTTTCACTCATTTACCCTTTGCTCATTGCCATGTTGACCTTCTACATCATTTTTCAAGTTCGTCGATCTCGGTTCA
Organism: Papaver somniferum; assembly: GCF_003573695.1. Taxonomy (NCBI): domain Eukaryota; kingdom Viridiplantae; phylum Streptophyta; class Magnoliopsida; order Ranunculales; family Papaveraceae; genus Papaver; species Papaver somniferum. The sequence continues at coordinate 81,788,450 of NC_039367.1, read as the reverse complement.
GGATCGTTTCACCATTTCCAGGTTCGTTATATCATTCCCAAAAGGGTTCATCATTCCCAAGATCAGGGTTCAGGTTTTCTTAGTTCAGGATTCATCATTCCCAAGATCAGGGTTTTTAGCTAAGGGTTCATCATTTCAAGTTCGAGGTTCAGGGTTCCCATGTTTCAAGGTTCAGGTTTTTAGTTGGTGGGAAATCGACCTTGTACAAAGGAGACGTAATTTAGAGGTAAATAGGACTTATTGATAGTTGAGATAAATGACCACCTTGAACTTAATTAAATGAAATCCGTCTTTTTCAAAATAAACAGTAGGACCAAGTTAAAACAAGCCTATATATGAGAAGTTCAAAAAAAACAGGCATATAATTTAAAACGGAAAAAAGAAGGAATACATTTCTCAATTGCCTTTTTTTTTCCTCTTCAGATTTTCACAGGAAAAACAAGGTTTGTCGGTTTGTTAATTGGTAGTAGTCTAGTGTCTGTAGCGGCTTAATACAGTTTGGTGTTTAATCTGGACTAGGTCCCGGGGTTTTTCTGCATTTGCGGTTTTCTCGTTAACAAAATTTCTGGTATGTGTGTTATTTATTCTATATTATATTGTTTATCTTTATAATTGAAATATCACAGGTTGTGCATTGATCAATTAAAGTAGATACGTCTGACCTAGTTTGTTGGATAAGACTTGATTGATCTTTGGACATTGGTCTTTAGTACCGTCCAAGAACTTTCCTTGTAGTTAGGTTCGAATTCAGTTCTGTAAACGTTATAACAACAAGAGACAGAGATATAAATCTAGACACTTTCCTTGATTAAGTATTAACTATCGGAGTCGTGTTGAGTTTGTCCATACAGATAGCCTACGAAAAAGTTGGTGGTGTATTTTGGTACCCCCAGTGTTTTCAATTGGTATCAGAGCAGGAAAACACGTTAAGACCTAATAAGTATGTGTTTGAAGCACTCTGACTATATGGACAGAGACAAAATTTCTAATAAACGTCGTACCAGTTTAAAAGAACTGTTTCTATGGATCCTGTAAAAGAGTCTGATTTGTCAAACTCTCCTAGAGACGAACACTGTGATTCCATAAAACAATCGGATATTGATAAGTGTGATTCCTACTGTTTTACAAATGAGTCTGACTCAGAAGTAGAATGAGAAGCATCCAAGGAAAGCTTTGGAATTTTTAGGCGTATAAAATTTCAGACTTCCAAGCTATTTCGGCTGCGATACAAATTCAATACTCTCATTGGTATTACTTATAAATAAGATTCCAAAAAAGGATGTGTCTTTAAGATGATGCCTTGGAGATCTCTCAAGCAACGAGTAAGAATACTGCTCTACGTTGCGATAGTGAATCCAAAGAAACTACCATAATGAAAGCATCTGAACAAGGCGATGAACTAGAAAAAGTAAAATCACAGTCAGAAACTAATAATCAAAGTACTACTTTGATAGGAGATGATCAGTTGAAACTCTCTAACCAAGATAAAACTGTGTCTCCATGGAGGAAAAGTTCTTACAAAATGAAATTGTCAAGACTACCCGTTCTGATTTCATTGAACTCAGAAAGTGAGAAAGCGTGCTTCTATTGCAACACTAAAGGATATGTTTAAAAAAGGTGTAAAATGAGGTTGGAAAACTTTCAGTTTGACCGTTGTTAGAGCACTGCTCGGTCGAACTCGCAAGCATTGCTATCTCAAGATTGTTTGTCAAGTTTAGTTGATCAAAACTATAGTCTTAATTTCAAGTCTACTTATAGATATGTCTCAGATTAGGATAGAATGTGTAGTTGAGCTATTGACTTCACGGTGTTCGTCGATTGAAGATGAAGATCTACTGAGGAGAGCTTGGAGGAACTTCATCAACAAAAGGTATGTGGAGACTAAAACTTATCTATCACTCAGAAGTCTATTGTATTATATCTCCTAATGAGACTAAGTCGTATAACTATATAGACTTTTATAGTATACATATTTAATGTTTCGAGCCGAGTCTATCTCGCTTATCTATTTCTCAAAATATGAGTTGAAAGCTTTTTGCTTTAACTATGTTCATCATTATTCTTGACGAGTTTAGTTGGAAATAATTTATTTGTTGGAAACTAAATGTTAAGTCAAAAGATGATCATGTGGATATTTCCTTGAAATATCTTACATGATTTTTGTGAGACAATCATTTGATGCCGGCTTGGAAAGTTTCGTATTTATCATTCCATCATTTGAAAATTACTTGAAGTTAATAGTTTGTGTGTGACATATATTGTCGTCTTCTAAGGATGTTTCAATAATTGAAATGGGAGTTTAGAACAATTAACCATGTCTGGATACAACACGGTATGAATATCTAGTATGCGAACTGTTTGGTAGTGACTCAGGTCCGGGAACTTTGTTTGCGTACTCAGTATGCAAACGGTTTTAACTGTCAAGGTCCGGGAACCTTGTTTGCGTACCTAGTATGCGAACGGTTTCACCTGAGTTGGGTCCGAGTTTGCTGGTCACGTACCTAGTATGCGAACGGCCGGACAAGGCTAAGGTCCGGAGCTGATGTTTGTGTACCTGGTTAGCGAACTCAGTGGTTAAGTTCTAAAACTTAGTATCTATAACTTCCTTAAAAATTGACATATGTTTTAGTTGTATTCATTACGATCCCACGATTTCCGTACCTTTGCTAATTTTATTGAAAAAAGGGGGAGAATTATTTAGTAGTTTCGTACTACATACATATGGTTTACGGATCATTATGTAAGGGGAAGTAAAATCAATAATCTATAGGTTTCACCTATTATGCAAAAGATGTAAGTATTGATTAAGGGGGGGGAAACATATCACCGTAGTATTACTTCAAAGTTGAGATACAATTGAACTTTGGAGAAGTTAATAGTACTATATTTCTGTATAACGACGTTTGGGAATATTTGTTTTCAAAGTTGTTATCGCTATGGATACGAATCTTCAACAACAACGATGCTGAGTTGAACACGTTCAGAATCATTGCAACTTGCAATTACGAAGATTTCAAGGAGTTGAAGATACCAAGGAAATCAAGCATGATGGATTCGAGGAGTTTTCAAAGCTTTATTTTTTTATCCATATGTATTGATAATTTTATCACTAAAATTGACAAAGGGGGGGATTGTTAAAGCATTGCTCGGTCGAACTCACAAGTGTTTCTATCTCAAGCTTGTTGTTAAATTCAGTTGTCAAAACTATATCTTGATTTCTGGTCTACAATTAGTTAAGTCTCGGACTAGGATAGAAATGTAGTTGAGAAACAGTGGATCACGGCAGTCGTCGTTGCTGTTTGTACCCATAATTACTTTTGGGGACGAAACACAATTGAATCGATGATTTGAGGTGTAGTTAGGGTTAGGAAACGAATTGAAGAACAATAGAAGAAATACATAGTTAACGTGGTTCGGCAAGATGTGTCTACGTCAACGGATGAATCCCTTTGGGGAGTGATGTTTTATTGATCCTGTCTTCGCTAGCCTAGTCTCCCCTTTTTGGGATTGTAATTCCCTGTATTTATACAAATATGAATTAGGGTATTTCCCTAATTGCCTCCTGGTCATAAACTGTATTAAGTTTCCCTGCATGCCTCCTGGCCATAAACTGCCCTGCATTAATTCTGCATAAAACTGCCCTCCTGTATTAAGTCTGCATGAAACTGCCTTACATGCCTATTGACTTTCCTTGCATGCCTTCTGGCATTAATCTTCCCTGCATTCCTCCTTGTATTGATTTGCCATGTTGGCAGACTTGCTTGACTGGCATAACGGGATGGAAGTATGAATGGATATTGTCTGGCAGTACAGTTGACAACATAGGTAGATACTGGCTGGCAATGCGGCATTGGCCGCCGGCGTTGGTCGCCGTCATTGGCCTCCTTCCGAATTCTTAGAAGCGCGACTGGCAACTTGACTTTGATAGTTGACTGACGGTTGAATTTGGCCATTGACCCGGCGTTGACTTCATGGATCACTGGATTAGATGGTAGCTACTTCAGTCGGTAGGCTGGTGGCAGGCTTGGATGAGGGCCAAAAGGTGATTTAAGTAGCAATTTGGCGCATTATGTGGTATTTTTACTCATGGTACAAACATCGCCCCCTCTTAACCTCCAACTTGTTGGGGATTAAGAAAAATTCGTTTTCCATGTTCAATGACAAAACTCGCCCCCAAGTGTGGATTATTTATGCTAAGGTGATTGGTAATCTTCCCTTGTTGTTTGCGGAAATCATAATCAAGACGCCCCCAAGTGAGGCTATTGTGACTGGAGGATCGGCGGGAAACAGTTGAGTATGAACCCTTGTTGTGCAAAAACTGGACTAAAGGCTGAACTGGTCTGCAACGGAAGCGTGATACTGGAGTGGAGTAGTGTTGAAAGTGTGCCGTAGTTGTTGATATAAAACTGAACTGTGGTAGTTGCGTAGAACTAGACTAGTAACAGTTGTTTGGAATAAATGAGTTATATTTGAAGTCACTCAGCTGGAATCTGTGTGAGCTATTGTTGTAAACGAAACTTGAATTTGCAGATTGTCAGTAATTTCCGACCAAACTGGGTAGTAGTAGGTGTTGGTATTAAGCTGTTGTCAATTATGCACTGACCTGCAGTAGTTACGAGCGGAAGGGTGTGATTCTTCAATAGTTGGGATGGTAACAGACTGTGTGTGTTGTTAGACCTCCAACGATCTTGGTTGCGCCACTGGATATGATATCGATCTTTATATGTCGTCAATAGTTATATGAATCAGGATAGCAGCAGCGATGTAGACTAGATCACAATAGTTGCTGCGGAAATGGATTGCAATGATTGCGGTAAACTGGACTGGACGGACACAAAAAAACTGTCCTCTGCAGTAATGAGCAAAACTGGGTTGCAACAGCTTTGAGCAAAGCTGGTCTGCAGCAGCTGCGATCAGCTGGATTGCAGGAGATGTGAACAGAGATGGACTGCAGCAACTTCGATTAGATGGACTGCAGCAGCAATGAGCAAAGATGCACTGCAGCAACTGCGATCAGCTGGGCTGCAGGAGCCGCGAACATAGTTGGACTGCAGCGGCTTCGATCAGCTGAACTGCAACAACGACGAGCAAAGATGCACTGCAGCAACCACGATCAGCTGGGTTGCAGGAGATACGAACAGAGCAGAACTGTAGTAGTTTCGATCAGCTGGACTGCAGGAGATACGAACAGAGCAGGACTGCAGCAGCTGCTGAGGAACTGGATTTAAATAGTTCGATAAACCTGAGTGTAACAGTTACAAATAAAACCAGACTGCATCAGTTGCGTCCAACTGAGTACAGAATTGATGAGCAAAACTGGATTGCATCAGTTGCGTCCATTTGAGTGCAACAGTTGCTTAGGAACTGGACTACAACAATTCGATCAACTTAACTAAAGTTGTTTAACGTTACTGATTCCAATAATTGCGTCGAAATATTAGGGTGTATACTCGCCCCCTCTTAATCCTGTAACTCATTGTAGGATTAAGAAGTTCAGGTTTCCCTTTGTTCCGATTTTCAACAGCTGAATTTTGCATCTCATTTAGGTGCTACGTAACTCGCCCCCAAGCGTGTGGAGTGTTACGCTGCTCGCCCAAAAAGAGATACTTTAGACCATGAGGTGTTACATATCTCTCCCCCAAGTGATGGTCATCCACATTGGAGTGATATGCAACTCGCTCCCATAAGATAGTGATTGTCATGCTGCTCAATGCTCGCACAAGGGTGCACAGCCTTGCTGCATCTTGCTCGCGCATGGAATGAGGTTGAAAGTTTTTCTGCTACCTGGAATTCGCGCAAGGGGCCAGTCCCACTATTCCAGATTCACGCAGAATTGAGATGTGTGCATCTTCACATGCCTAGGCATATGAAAACGCTCGCCACATTATAGGTATCCCAGTGAACAAAAGTATGCATGATTATATGAAATGATGCAAAAATATTTAATTTGTATTCGTACCTTATGAGAAGTGGTATTGCGAATCTGTGTATACGTGGCAGTTAGGATGTCAACTGGATATGTTGTTGTTTCCCAGTGGTGATGATTGGTTGAACTGTGTGTTACCAAAAACGTTCCAGGCAACAACTTTTCCGAACCGTAAAATCAATTGAGTTTCTCGAGATGATCTTGTTGTTGACAAACTTTCGAGGGAAAAATCGTGAAGATATTATCCTTGTGAATGGGGAGTAGATTCACGACGACGTCATGATGAAGAAGACGGTTTGAGCATCTCGGCTCTGTAACAGCGGTCTTTTTTCGTGCAGCTGGCTTAGCGTCTCGACTTGGCTCGACTTAGCCACTAGATTTTCTGCCATACTGGATTGCACCAGTTAAATCAAAACTGGACTGCTGCAATGATATTGGAACTGGACTGCAGCTGTTACTGCAGAACTGGACTACAACAATTATGAGGAAAACTGGACTGCAGCAGGTACGATCAACTGGACTGCAGCATTGCTGAGGATAACTGGACTACAGTAATTCGATCAACTGGATTGTAGCAGTTTTAATTAGCACCGAACATGTGCGTGTTGAGGTTTATGAATCGAACCAACACTCACAAACTTTGCACACAGGCATTTTGTGGGTAGAAACTTGACGCAACAGCGTCCCCGAACATTGAATATGATATGTAGTTTTCACTTGATAGTGGTTGATGTGTCGCTCGGTATCTCAAAAATAAATTTTGTTCAAACTCATGATTTTTCACCTCCACGTTGTAGGGAATTGAAAGACGATTCCAACGAGCCAAAAATCACTCCATTCGGACTTAAAACGAAGAAGTTATTGAGGAAACAAGATTTTCACTAAGCGCGCATGCCATTGCAAATGTGGTAGTGACTGGACAAAATTGCTGACACGGCGGTCGCTGACTGGATCAAAGTGCTGACGTGGCACCGCTGACTGGACCGGGTTACTGACGTGGCACTACTTGCTCGACCATATTGCTGATGTGGCGTTGCTGACGGGACCAGAATGCTGACGTGTCACCACTTACGCGACCATCTGCTGACGTGGCGCTACTGACTGGACAACTTTGCTGACGTGGCGCTGTTGACTGGACCGTTTGCTGGCGTGGCAATCGCTGACCGGACAAGTTGCTGTCATGGGTGACAACTTTTAACGTGGGTGAAATTTACCTCTAACGTGGGTGACACAATCCAAACTTGGGTAACAGTTAAGTAACGAGGGTGAAAAGAACCTCTGACGTGGGTGACAGAACCCAAACGTGGGTAACAGTTAAATAACGAGGGTGAAAAGAACCTCTAAAGGGGGTGAACAGTATTGCCGTCGGGTAGGCCGCCGGCTCTTTTTTTTTATTATTATTATATTTGAAACTTTTCGCAACGCTTTTCAGGAACAGTGGTCTTTGCTTCTGAACTTTTTGTAACAATCCCTACGAATTGTTGTCTTTCTATCTGCCCTTTTGCAACAACTTTATCCTTGAATTTTCAGCAACGGTTTTCTGTGGACTGTTGCCATTTCTTTAGAACTTCTTTGCAACAGTTTTCTATAACGGCTATTCGGGGTGCTTTTGTTGACCTTTTCAGGAGCCTTTTTGAGATGCTTTTCTGGGGATCTTCCATAGGGTTTTCCCCTCCCATATTTGTCATGTATGCAGTTGGTGTTATTGATGTTGATAGACGATGCAAGTGGATAGAGATGCAGGTAGCTAGATAACCCTGCGAATATGGTAGTAGTGATTTTGACAAACTAGGAGCTTGAATATGTTGACGCTGCATTATCTGGGAAGAAAATTCTTCAAATATTGGACTTAAACATGCTGCGGATCGAACATCCAGCGAAAAATTTTAACGATCTTTGTGGCGGTCCAATTCTGGTGGCTTATGAAGGTGATAGTTCCAGCAAATCTCAAACTGCGAAGCTGGAATGCAGCAGTTGCGATCAACTGGACTGCAGCGATTGCGATCAAAACATGACTGCATCAATTACAATCAACTGGACTGCAACAGTAAAGGTTGAAGGCATCCAGGGTGGAAGTTTCTGGACCTTATCATGCTGGGGATCGAATATCCCGCAATAGTTTCTTTTACCGTGGACCGAACGTCCTGGTTTGCAGCGATGCAATTTCAGTGGTTTGCAAAGGCAATAGTTTCAGCAGATCTCGAACAACGAATCTGGAGTGTAGCAGTTGCAACCAACTGGACTGCAGTAACTGCGAACATCTAGTCTGCAGCAGCTGCGATCAACTGGACTGCAACAATTGCAATCAAACTGGACTGCAACATTTACGATCAATTGGAATGCAGTAGTGGTTTTTGACGGCGTCCAAACTGCTTTCTCGCGAACACGATTTTGAAGCTTTTTGTACTACTTTTCTCAACGGGAAAACACGATTCCTTTTCTCGTATTCCCCTTAGTCGGCGCCAATGTGTGTACCCAAAATTACTTTTGGGAACGAAACACGATTGAATCGATAATTTGAGGTGTAGTTAGGGTTAGGAAACGAATTGAAGAACAATAGAAGAAATACAGAGTTAACGTGGTTCGGCAAGACGTGCCTACGTCCAAGGATGAATCCCCTTGGGGAGTGATGTTTTATTGATCCTGTCCTCGCTATCCTAGCCTCCCCTTTTTGGGATTGTAATTCCCTCTATTTATACAATTGTGAATTAGGGTCTTCCCCTAATTGCCTCCTGGTCATAAACTGTATTAAGTTTCCATGCATGCCTCCTGGCCATAAACTGGCCTGCATTAATTCTGCACGAAACTGCATAAAACTGCCCTCATGTATTAAGTCTGCATGAAACTGCCCTTCATGCCTCCTGGAATTAATCTGCCCTGCATGCCTCCTTGTATTGATTTGCCCTATTGGCAGACTTGCTTGACTGGCATAACGGGATGGCAGTATGGATGGATGCTGTCTGGCAGCATAACTGACAGCATAGGTAGATATTGGCTGGCAATGCGGCATTGTCCTCCGGCGTTGGCGGCCGCCATTGGCCTCCTTCCGAATTCCTAGAAGCGCTACTGACAACTTGACTTCAAGAGTTGACTGACAGGTGACTTTGACCGTTGACCTGGCGTTGACTTCATGGATCACTGGATTAGCTGGTTGCTACTTCAGTCGGTAGGCTAGTGGCAGGCTTGGATGAAAGCCAAAAGGTAATTTAAGTAGCAATTTGTCCCATTATGTGGTATTTTTATTCATGGTACAAACAGTTGCATTCTACCGTTTTAAGGCGAAGATCAACCGAAGATTTTGGAGAACTTCATCAACAAAAGGTAAGTGAAGACTGAACCACCTATTTCTCAAGTTATATTCACTTTTCTATCATTGAGACGACTACCATGCATATACAAGAATTTCGAGTCAAGTTTATCTTGATAATCAGTTCTCGAAATATAAAGACTAAGCTTAATGAACATTTGTTCATACTTGATGAATTTTGGTTAAGGACAATTTATTGTTCGGAATCAAAATCATGAGTCAAGTCTTATCATTCGAAAATATCATGGAACAATGATATGTGTCATTGATGTTATTCGGTAATGTTTCGAATCGATTTAGAGAGAAATATAGAACTACTAAATATACAAATACAAGATAGTGTTATCAGTCTTAGAAATTGGGAATACTTATAAGTCTGAAACCGTATTACATGTACTCGTACACGTAGTAGAGTATCTATATATCGACTAACAGATTTGTGGTACGCATATTCTTATGCATATCATGTAAAAGTTTGTTTAACTCGTGAACCGGATCGGTAGCATACTCGTATGCAAACCGTAAGGGAACTATGGTCACGAAACCGGGTGAATATCGAAACCGATACAAGTACCAAAATAGTTTTGTGTTCCGGAACTCGGTTGTGTATCCAAACCGGTACGCAAACCAAAATAGTTTTGTGGACTCTAGAACCGGTCATAGTCTTAAGGTATCCATACATGTACGCATACCTAAATAGTTCTGTGAACTCCAGAACTTGGCTTGGCTTAAATGTTTACAAACCGGTACACGTACTCTGACTGACCTGAGTCACGAACGGCTATGGTATTTGTACTTGGTGCATCTACTAACCATGTCGATTATTTTCAAGTGCGATAAAATTATTTCTAAGAGATAATTAGCATTTGATCAGTTCTCTAAAAACACTAGACTTATTTGATCACATGATTGTGACTCAAGGTTAATGTATTAAGTGTTTGTGAAAATGAGTATTAAGCTTTTAAGTTAAAATCGGCTAGTTTCGGCTAACCACCTTGAGCATAGTCTTTATACACGATTTGGTTACGATTTCACCTAACCAGAGTGTATATCTTGTTTATGTAAATAAGATTCAAAGATTCATCTAACGGTGGATATTGATTGCTTGGTTTCAAATCTATCTTAGCTTAAACCTAAAGCAACCTATGCTTTGAATATTTATAAAAGGGAAACTTCAAGCAACTGGGATATTTGAATCCCGACACTAATTTTTTGTGTGACTTAGTTGTAACTAGGGTCGTCCTCTTCCTAACCCTTTTAGGGTTTAGCGACTATAAAGATTTTATAGGGATTCGTGAAGCCAGGTCCAGTTATCTTTTCTTGATAACTCGAGTATCCTGATCTTGATGGATTGTTGAGATGCTCACTCGATCAAGATAGATAGAAATCATCAATATTCTCTTCGTCTCAAACTTTGTCCACAAGTTTTATACTTGTGAGGTGAATAATAATCTAGCCTGCACTTCGGGTTGCATAATTACATTTATATTAAACATAAATACAGTTATGCAACCAAAATAATTGCATTTATATTAATGTGTGAATAGGAGAATAAGAGATAAAATAAGCCAAAAATTACATATATTGTGAGTCGCACCGCTATTAATAAATCGTAGATCAAGCAAAAAAGAAGAGAGAATCTTGCCAGCTAGGTTAACTCGTGGCTCCAAAGGCGTATCCTCATCCGGGGGTCGAGGAGAGAAAAGAGTCGAGCATATCGGTCTGCTAAGAGAAATGACAAGTTATGAGACTTGATTTGGTTGAGGTACAAAAACTTGGGTAGTAGCAACTAGCAACAACAATGGGACGATTGTTGGATGAAGATGGAAAACCATGTAAAGTATCATTTTTCTGGAACATGGCCATGTCGATTGCAGTGGGGTCGTGGATGTTTGTTGTAGTTTTTCGAAGAGCGAGCAAGTGAAGGAGCATTATGAATGACATTGAGAGCATCGATGTGCAACAGTAACATTGATATTTTGTTGTTATTCTTCTTGTTGAACCACATTGAAGATCCAAAAAACACTTGGTAAAGATTCCATCAAAAGAAGTTGACTCCTTAGATTGGAGAAATGATTGTGAATTCCTCAGAGAAACTTTATAGCACAATCACGTTCAGAACGTTCGAGCAAGGATTTTCCAGCTCCACGAATACAAGGTTCACTAGCAACAAGGGAAATTGATCCCATTAAGCCTTGATCTTGGTATAATAAACCATAATGACAGATTTCAACCGAAATAATATAGGAGCATCCCAGAGAAAAAATCATACCTTTACGTCCTTCCAACTAGCATGAAAAGAGTCTTCATATAAGCAATTTTCTCTAATATCAGGTTGAACCGATTTGAGAAAACAACTTCTTACGAGATCATCATATCTCTTCTAACAGTTGTAAGTCAAATCATCAGTCGGAGGAGGTAGAAAACCATATACAAATATAAGTTCTCTTTTTGCTTTCAGGGCTTTAGTAATTCCGCAAACCCAACAACTGTGCTTGTATATATGGAGAAGTAAGGAGAACAAGACAGTGGTAGGGTTGACGGGTCCAAAACTCTAGAGAAATGGGTTTTTCAGGAATTCAGTTTTATGAGTTCTGGATGGGTTGATGATGAGATGATTGAGGACTGATAGGAGTTTCATCTACAGAGGGTGTTACCGTTATAAGAGGGTAGAGAAAAAACTATGGCCGAAAAAAGAAAGTAAAAATTTAGGTTCTTAGGATCCAACAAGATGATACCACTTTAAACTAGAATATGTTGTTTTGTTAGTCTGACAACTTGACTGATTTTCTTATTCAGTGATTGTATACGCAAATACAAAGTGGAATAGGTTTATTAGTCAATCCTAATCCTAATTTTTAGTGGATAAACAAGGAGGTATAAAGATACTATGAGACTAAATTTAAGATATACAATAACAAACTTGATTACTTAGTTGAACTCGTCAATTCTAATTAAAACGGTAGTGGATGTGGCTGAATTAGTTGATGAAGCAGTCGCTGGTGAAGCTTCTATTGTCTACGGTCCTGTGGATGGTGGATTTTCGACAAGGCTAAAATCGTAAACCCACAAATGTATATGTTCCTGATTCAGCAATCAAACGAGTATTGAGGCTCATGTCTCTTATCGAAAGCGTGAAAGCTCACGCCACGAGAATCTCTGACTGAGAATACTGTCTCTCAGAGTATATGTAGATGTGTAGTCTCTCAACTGAGACAACGGCATATCTCATGAATACTGAGCAATTTCAGTGATCAATTTTATATAGAATTGCAAGATTAGACGGCTCCTAGACAGCTTGCCTGCTAGTATAGAGCAATAATGTCTTCAGGATATAAAAATGTTTTCCCTGACTATATAAAAGATATATGACGCTTCAACAAGCTCATATCACTCAATTCCTGAATAATTAATGCTCCTAGACGATCGTACTAGTATAGAGTCATCAATTAATTATTCTTAAATCATTAGATTCGTTAACTGAATCCCTGGAAAATATTCAATGTTTTCATAATATTTTGTTACTTCAATTTATGGTTCTTCTCAGCAGAACTCCATGGGTTAGTAATAAATATTCAACACACGGGCATCTGAGCACTATCGAATAAGCCCCGACCAAAATGGTGCAAGTGTATTCAACAATAACGAGCACCTGAACATACGAATGAGTATTTCAAAATACGACGAGACGATGAACGTATGCAAAATAGGAAAGAAAATAATAAATAATAAAATATTAACAAAGGCGCTGGGGACTGGACCCACCGGCCGGCCGGTTGTGCCGTGACCAGTCCCACGCCCAGTTTTATATTTTATCATATTTTTGTTATTCTCCTTGATCTTATGAAAATCCTTTCATTTGAACAAATATCCTTCGATTTAAGGAAATTCCTCAGTTTCATGGTGTTTCCTTCGCATCAAGGAAATAATATAAAATTGGGAAAAATATCATGGGACCATGTTTACTAGCCAACCGGTTATGCCTTGATCCTGGCCGGTCCCACATCTCATGATTCCTCATTATTTTATTATTATTTCCCTAATCTCATGAAAACTCCTTAATTTCATGGTATTTCCTTCAAACCATGAAAAATAATAAAAATTAGGGAAACTCGTGGGACCGGGCCCCAGCCGGCCGGTCATGCCCTAGCCGGTCCCACACGCCCCTTATTTTATTATTATTATTTTCATGTTTCCTTGATCCCATGGAATTCCTTGATTTCATGATATTTCCTTCAAATTATGAAAATTCCTTCAAATCATGGAAATAATACATAAAATTAGGGAAAACTCATGGGACTGGGCCCTAGCCGGCCGACCATGCCCAAGACGGTCCCACACCCTTATTTTATTATTATTTGTTTCCCTCATCTCATGGAAACTCCTTCACTTCAAGGAAACTCCTTGATTTCAACGAAACTCCTTAGTTTCAACAAACTCCTTGGTTTCATGGTATTTTCATAAAATCATGAAAAATATAATAAAATTAGGAAAAATGCTATGAGACGGGCTTATTGGACGGCCGACCATTCCTTGGCCGTAGCCGGTCCCACACTTCATGATTCCTTCATTTTATTATTATTTTCCTCCATCTCATGAAGTTTCCTCAGTTCCAGCAAAAATCTCTGATTTCTTCATATTTTTCCAAATGATTGCTCATGTGTACATCAGAAAATATCAAAATTCTCAGGACTGCGGCAAGAACACTTTAGTGACGCGAGCATACTACCTTGACCGACCAAGGTTGGCTCTTTGGCTTGCAAGAGGCCGGTCCCATGTATTTTCATCATTTTAACCTAATTTGTTCATATTAGGTTCAAACTCTTTCAAACAACTTGGAATTCCATGAAACGATCGTCAGTTGATCCCGTGACCACACAGGGCCGGTTTCATGACCCCTTGGTCGGTCCCTCATCTCTTCACAATTAATTAGGTTTTATCACCTAAGGCTCAGACGAACATTATAATAAATGATTAAACCAGCATTTAATCATCATTTCATCAACAAATCAACAAGTCTTCAAGAGACCTTGGTATTTGCTCACTTGAGCATCTGGGCGCTACATGGTCGACCCATGACCCCATGTGTCCGGTCCTTCCTTCACTTCGTGGTTAATTTTCAATAAACCATCAATTGATCATCAATTGATCGAATTAGGGTTTTTGAGTCCAAGGTTCATAATTCCATATTCAAACGCTAATAATTTTACGATGATCTCATGGTCAACATTTTATTAATTATACTTGGTTCAGTTGGCAGAATTTAAATTAATATTTTATTTGGTCATGCTACCAATAATTCATCAAATGAGCAACATTCGCTCAGATGAGCAATATTTGCTCAAACCAAGGAATATTGGTTCAACTATCAATATTCAACAATTCATCGAGAAATATTTGCTCACGTTAACTATCGGCGTTTATTCATACATTATACCTCTGTCTCAACAGACATGTTCAATTCATGAGTCTCAGAACATTTTCAAATCATGTTCGACTCAACAATACAAGGACTCATCGTCCCATAAAGTCATGAAATCATCAACTGACTAACTAATCACGAGACATCAATCGTGTCACATGGGGGATATTGACTAGGTTTTTGGTCTGGCGGTCTACGGCACGTGTGTTCATACACACGATGAGAATGTGAGCAAGTCGTGCAATCAGTTGAAGGAGTTAACAAAGTAGTGGATAAAAAATCGGCCAAGTCTCCGTACGTTGAGCAACTGGTTTTAACACGATGTACATTTCTCCACTCTTTGATTCCATCAACTGTCACACTTCATGGGATCATGGTGTTTATAATTATAGCAATATAAATAAGTCTCTGAATGATGATTGAAAACAAGACAATCTTAGGTCAAACAGACAACACGAGATCAACAACTCAACGTCTGAGAAATTACTCTCAACAGATCAAAATTCAATCATTCAGAACTTATATTATTTTCAGAATACACAACACACATACAATCTTCGATTACCATTGATCTCACACATTTTTCAGCTTCCCTCCGACAGATCGACCCATCCTCTCTTGTGACCGAATTTACTCTGGAACGACCATTATCTTGGTTTAGGCCGGAGTACTACAGATTGATCTCTCGAATTCAAAGCACTTCCTTCTTGCAGTGCATCTGTGTGAGGTTTAACAGTTCGCTCGGTTCAAGAAGTTTCCTCTGCACGGTCGTCTCCTCAATTCCGTAAAAACCAACAACTCATTTTTCCCCATCTACAAATTGGCGACCACAGTGGGAGATCATTTTCTCGGTTGCAATCTCACTTCGCACAAAAATGATCGGTCTTAGGTCTGGTTCAGTTACCAACCCAGATTCAACAACTGGTTCTAATATTGCAAGCTCTAGTGGTACTGCCAACACCACTCCTCCGGCGCAACCTGCCGCTACCATTCCTCCGGCGCAACCTGAAATTACCACTCCTCCGGCGCAACCTGCCACTACCACTCCTCCGGCGCAACCTGCCACTACTACCCCTCCAAACACTGGTTCTCCGGTGATCACTGAAAAATCGGGGGTCTAATAACACCACCCAATATTTCTCTTAGCAATCTGTATGGACTAACTCCGAAATACTTTGCTAGAGAATCAACTAGACTGTCAGACTCAATCTAGATAAAAGTATTTCAAGGAGTTATTATCTCTCTCTTGATTTGATTTTTACTCAAGCTAAAAACAATAACGAGTCTTTATAAAATACAAGGAATAACTTGGACGGTACCAAAGACCAATGTCCAAGGATCAATCAATATCAATCAACAACCAAAGGTTGGATTTCCAATTGATGATCACGAACGCACAACCTGTATTATTTCAATTATATAAAATATAATGCGGAAAAGAAATAACACAGACACCAGAAGTTTTGTTAACGAGGAAACCGCAAATGCAGAAAAACCCCGGGACCTAGTCCAGATTGAATACACACTGTATTAAGCCGCTACAGACACTATCCTACTCCAAGCTAACTTCGGACTGGACTATAGTTGAACCCCAATCAGTCTCCCACCGATCCAAGTTACAGTTGTACTCCTATGCCTCTGATCCCAGCAGGATACTACGCACTTGATTCCCTTAGATGATCTCACCCACAACCAAGAGTTGTTGCAACCCAAAATCGCAGACTTGATAATAAACAAATCTGTCTCACACAGAAAAGTCTATCAAAGGATAAATTTGTCTCACACATATAAACCCTAGGTTTTATTCAGTCTTAAGATATGAAATCAAGGTGAACAGGAACCAATTGATAATCCGGTCTATATTCCCGAAGAACAGCCTAGATTAATCAATCACCTCTCTACAATCCTTCCTGACTACACGGGCGGTTTTTCGAGGAATCACAAACAGTGAGACGAAGATGTTTGTGACTTCTTTATCTTGCCTATCGGAGAACTCTCACGATCTCAAGCCAATTAAAGATTGTACTTGTACGATAGAAGATGCAAGATCAGATCACACAACTATGATAAAACTAGTATCGGTCTGGCTTCACAATCTCAATGAAGTCTTTTAGTCGTTAACCTGGTTTTAGAGAAGAAAACCAAAGGTTAAAGGAGAATCGACTCTAGCGAGCGCACTAGTATCACAGAGACGTGTGGGGATTAGTTTTGCACAATGCTAGATGTCTCGTTTATATAGTCTTCAAATCATAGTTTTTCCTTAGTTACAAAGCAATCCATATTCACCGTTAGATGAAAACCTGATTTAGATTCAAGCTATTATTTCTCAACCGTTAGATCGAAAACTTAGCTTGTCACACACACTTGGGTAGACGTTTACTGGGTTTGTGAAAACAATGCCCAAACGTGTACGTGTATGTTGGTTCAACATAGTAACCCAAAAGGTTAACCATATGAGCATTTCATATTAACCTTGTTCTTCTTCACCATAACTAGTTCAATTGACTCAAATGAACTAGTTAGAGAGTTGTTCAGTTTCTCTGAGATCTTATGTAACTACACAAGACACAATTGAAACAAAGATGATTTGATTCGATTGAATCGGCTCATGAACTTTATACCTACGGTTTGCATAAAGCATTCCTAAGTAATTTAAGTTTCATGTTCAGAGCACATCTGTAGATCATAACCTCTTAAGCTCACAAACAAGTTCGCGGACTTAAGACAACCGGTGGAGTTTTCTAAACTCAGCAGAAAATCTCGGCAAAGAGACTTTCTCCAGTTCGCGGACTTACACGCAAACGAGGTTTTGGAAAATCCCAGCAGAAATTCTCGGTACAAGAACTTCCGTCAGTTCGCGGACTGGGTTCGCGGACTTGGCAAAGCCAATTCCTCCGGTTTCTCTCAATCAACAATGTTCGAAAACTTCGGATTAAGGAATGCATGGTTATGTGATCTAAACTCTCATTCCAATCATTGAGAAATTCTCAGAGGACGTTATACAGCCGTTATTCATTGAGCGTTTCGCGTCAGAGCATTTCTCAAAGTAATTGAAACTTTTCATGACTTTCGTCACTAGGTGAAGATAAACTTGATCAAAGCGAAATGCTTTACCAACACATGATTTCGAGATATAGATAGGCGAGATATACTCGGCTCGAAATATCAAATGTGTATGATCCAGTCTATATAGCATACGACTTTTTTCTCATAAGAAGTAGGAGATAGAAGAGATATACTTTTGAGTGATAGATAAGTTCAAGTATCCACATACCTTTTTGTTGATGAAGTTCCATGGTTCCTTGAGTAGATCTTCGTCGTTGTATGATGAATCGCCATGAAGTCCTTGAGCTCAACTACACTTTTATATCCTAGTCCGAGACTTAGCTATGTAGGATAGAAATCAAGACTCATAGTTTTAATCACTAACATTGACAAACATGCTTGAGATAGAAACGCATGCGAGGTCGACCGAGCTATGCTCTAACAATTTCCCCCTTTGTCAATTTTAGTGACAAAACTATTAATACATATGGAATACAAAAAATATAAACTTTAGTGGCTCCTATTCCATAGTCTAATCTTTAACGTTCCCTGAAATCTTCGTCATTCCAAGTACTCTAATGATCCCAAAGGTTGTAAGTTTAGCATCACCGTTGTTGAAGATTCGTAGCTATAACAATGAGAGAAATCGAGATTCTCGATTATTATTATACAGTGTCATAGTATTATTATGTAACATCAAAGTCCAATTGTATCACGACTTTAACAATAATACTCTGGTGATATGTATCACTCTCCCTTAGTCAATACTCCATCTCGGTCATGGAAACCACTCCCCCTTACACAATGATCCAAAAACCATATTTATTTGTAGTGTGAACTACAATATTTCTCCCTCTTTTTGTCAATAAAATTGGCAAAGGTACAAGAACGGGATCATAATGAAATTTCTACAAGAGACATTTCATAGACTAAAAGAAAAATACATACCAACTTAATTTAGATGCAATCATAAAGCCGAAGCTAAATGCATTCATCAAGGAGTTTTAAGATACAATATAACCCCTATTAAATTCCACAGCCGCACACTCCGCAAGATATTACCACTAAGCACAAGTTCAAAAGAACTCTCCCCCATTTGATGTCATTCCCGAAAGAACAACAAGAGCGACCTTAATTTCGAAATAAAATAAGGATTTTTAAATTGGACACCAAAAACCATAAAAATGATTTTCTATATCCAAAACTCAACCAAATTAATCACAAGAAAACCCATGATTAATTTAATTGGAATACACAACTAAGTCAAACCACAAAAGTGATCAATTTAATTGAAGGTGCTCAACATAAGTAAACTTACGGAGCTACGACTAAGATAATCCTACGGAGACGACTAACTTAATCGTTCACATACTCAACATAAGGAAAAACCTAACGGAATATACGACTACATCAACCAATAGAACATGATTAATATAGACGTTCATATACTCAACACAAGAACTTGTGAAATATATGAAAACTCAACTAGACTAATTATAAGAGAACTTATAATTAATCTAATTGGAATACAAACAACCAAACTAATCACAAAAGTAATAAATTTAATTATCAAAGGATTTTATAGACAAAAGAAGACTTTCGGAGCAAATAACTAAGTAACCAACCAAGATGATTAATTTAGTTCATAATGCTCAACATATAGCATCTTATGGAACAACCAACAAAGCCAATAAGAATAATCGACTTAGTTGTATCGTGCTCAACATAAGACACACAATGGAGCCTTCACGGTAAAACATAACAAAATGGATCAATGAAGATCAATACCGTGGATAACATACAAGAATCTATTCTCTTTTCCATCATAAAGACATAATAGACTTTATCCTTATCAAACAAAATATTTTATCCTATTTTCCATAAAATACATGACTGCATAGGCATAACTTTTGTAATTTTCAAAAGTCCATTCGTCCTTTCATCAATACGAATACAAATACATGAACGACTTTACTTTTGACAGCATATGGGACCTTCAAGTTCACGGACGCAAACAATACATATCCCATAATCAAATTGCAATATCACAAAATCATAACGGTCAATACTGCAATAACATCATCCTCCAAATATTTTTAGAATTTAAAAAACCAATAAACCTAAAAAATAACATAATAAGATGAAAACAAAAATAGCTATGTGTAGTCACAATCATCGTATTCAAAGCACTAGTTATTCTTCCAACTAAACCAAAAAGAAGATATACTAGGCAACCAACTAGACCCAAGATCAGACGAAAAACTAAATCATGTCTGCAACCAGGGATTGAACAAGAACGAGTTCCTCAGTTGCCTTCCTTAGTTCGTATTTTAGGTAGTCTAGATTCCGTGTTGCGATACCAAGTTGTTCGCGTACGACCTTAAAGTCTCCAAGAAGATTTCCTACCAGTTGTGAATAAATCTGAACTAGCAGTTTGTCTTCGTTTTCATGATCAAGAGCATGAAAGCATGAGATATCAATAGGACATAGCTCAACATCATCAACCTTGTTGCTTCCCTCCATTGTGCACCAAAAAGATTTTCAGAGAATCTTTTTGCATCTCTGGAACACATTATATATATAAGGAATTCCATCAAACCCTAGGAAACAGGACGTTCGTGAGGGTTGGTGTGTGTACTAGAGAAACGGGCCTATGAAAGACCAGGATGCCCAAAGAAAAGTAAGAGAAATAGATGTTGAGGAGCAAACGGAATAAAGTAACATCGAATGCAGTATAATCCTGAAAGCTTTCTCAAGACGAAAAATCCTGAGAATCAAGAGCATCCCTTTTTAACAGGACAAAAATTAAAAAGAGATGCAACATGAACATGTCAGGGTGTAATAAGATGAGCATCTTGCTCATCATTGTTTACTTCTTCTTTTTCCTTTTCATCGGTATTAAACAAACTACCTAGTTTAGTTGAAGAAGTATTATCAAGAGACGATTTAGACGTACCTGGGTTAACAACATTCCATGTTTTCTTGATATTCCGTCTTAGTCTGTTTATGTGAATCTTCAGATCAGAGACTCGATTGTTGACATGTAAGAAATCTGAATTGGATTCACAGTCCTTTTTGAGAAGATCAGAGGAACTTAACTCGTTTTTATTTCTTCTGTTCCTTTTTCTCCTTCCAGATTGATTCACAACACCTGTCACACTTTTGTTGTTTTTCCTTCCACCATTATAGGCATCCTTCGGTTTGAAGACATAACTAGGAAAAGACTTATCACAGTATATCCCTTGAGGTCGAACAAGGTTGATTCCAATTTGTGATATAGGTTTAACAACTTCTTTAGACATCCAATTAAGAATGTTGTGAAGTTTTTCATTCCTTATCTGAAGACGACACCTTCGCTCAGAGTGTCCTTTGTTTCCGCAGTAATAGCAGTTGAAGGACTTACGTTTAGTAGTTCTATTTTGAGCAGATTTAGAAGAAGTAGAATCCTCGTTTTTGCAAGATGACACAGGTTCTTCACATGGAGAAATATTAACAACTTTAACAAACTTAGTCTTACCACTGTTAGGAGCGTCTGTTCCTTTATATCCCAGACCACGTTTTTCATGATGTTCTTTACAGGATCCCAACATAGAAGACAGTTTTGTAGAGATAGAATCGAACCTATTTAGATTCTCTTCCAGTGATTTTACCTTATTATGAGCAGCAGTGAGTTTGGTTTCCAAGGATTTCTCTTTGATAAGAAGACTGCGTTCTTTGTCATTGAAACTCTTATGTTGAGATTCACATCTTGCTTCAGTTTCGGCAAGCCTCTCTTTTAATATACAGAGGTTACGAAGAAGATTATCGCATTCAGATTTTTTTGAGCGAACCTCTTCTTCATGATATTTAACGGTAGATTGTAACAGTTTGTATCCACCATCATAACCTTTGAAGAGTTTTCTCAACTTTATGTTTTCTTGACAGAGAGGACCCATATACTTTCTCAAGCAAGCAGTTGTCCTTTTTTCATTCAATTCACGATTAAATAACTTGATGTATTGACAAACTTCCTCATCAAGACTCTGCCCTTCTTCAAAATCACTATCATCCGAGAGATCATCCAACTTTTCATCAAGAGATTTCCTCCAGTTGAATTTAGATTCGGCTGAAGGAGACGAGAAGGAGTTTTCCTCAGTGGTTTCAGATCTTTGAAACTTATCTGAGTAGTCTTGTACTGATGTTGCGTTGTCAGAGATAGTACTCTTGTCCATAGAGTCAGATTGCTACAAACACTGACTTGTTAGGTCTTAAACATGTTTGCCTGCTCTGATACCAATTGAAAAAGCGGAGGTCTAACAACACCACCCAATATTTCGCTTAGCAATATGTATGGACTAACTCCGAAATACTTTGCTAGAGAATCAACTAGACAATCAGACTCAATCTAGATAAAAGTATCTCAAGGAGTTAATATCTCTCTCTTGATTTGATTTTTACTCAAGCTAAAATCAATAGCGAGTCTTTATCAAATACAAGGAATAACTTGGACGGTACCAAAGACCAATGTCCAAGGATCAATCAATATCAATCAACAACCAAAGGTTGAATTTCCAATTGATGATCACAAATGCACAACCTGTATTATTTCAATTATATAAAATATAATGCGGAAAAGAAATAACACAGACACCAGAAGTTTTGTTAACGAGGAAACCGCAAATGCAGAAAACCCCCGGGACCTAGTCCATATTGAATACACATTGTATTAAGCCACTACAAACATTAGACTACTCCAAGTTAACTTCGGACTGGACTATAATTGAAACCCAATCAGTCTCCCACCGATCTAAGGTACAGTTGTACTCCTACGCCTCTTATCCCAGCAGGATACAACACACTTGATTCCCGTAGCTGATCTCACCCACAACCAAGAGTTGCTGCAACCCAAAATCGCAGACTTGATAATAAACAAATTTGTCTCACACAGAAAAGTCTATCAAAGGATAAATCTGTCTCCCACAGATAAACCCTAGGTTTTGTTCCGTCTTAATATATGAAATCAAGGTGAACAAGAACCAATTGATAATCTGGTCTTATATTCCCGAAGAACAGCCTAGATTAATCAATCACCTCTCTACAATCCTTCCTGACTACACAGGCGGTTTGTCGAGGAATCACAAATAGTGAGACGAAGATATTTGTGACTTCTTTATCTTGCCTATCGGAGAACTCTCACGATCTCAATCCAATCAAAGATTGTACTCGTATGATAGAAGATGCAAGATCAGATCACACAACTACGATAGAAGTAGTATCGGCCTGGCTTCACAATCTCAATGAAGTCTTTAAGTCGTTAACCTGGTTTTAGAGAAGAAAACCAAAGGTTAAAGGAGAATCGACTCTAGCGAGCGCACTAGTATCACAGAGACGTGTGGGGATTAGTTTTTCACAATGCTAGATATCTTCTTTATATAGTCTTCAAATCATGGTTTTGCCTTAGTTACAAAGCAATCCATATTCACCGTTAGATGAAAACCTGATTTAGATTCAAGCTAATATTTCTCAACCGTTAGATCGAAAACTTAGCTTGTCACACACACTTGGGTAGACGTTTACTGGGTTTGTGAAAACCATGCCCAAACGTGTACGTGTATGTTGGTTCAACATAGTAACCCAAAAGGTTAACCATATGAGCATTTCATATTAACCTTGTTCTTCTTCACCATAACTAGTTCAATTGACTCAAATGAACTAGTTTGAGAGGTGTTCAATTGCTATGAGATCTTATGTAACTACATAAGACACAATTGAAACAAAGATGATTCGATTGAATCATCTCATGAACTTTATAACCACGGTTTTCATAATGCATTCCTTAGTAATTTAAGTTTCATGTTCAGAGCACATATTTAGATCATAACCTCTTAAGCTCACAAACAAGTTCGCGGACTTAAGACAACCGGTGGAGTTTTCCAAACTCAGCAGAAAATCTCGGCAAAGAGACTTTCGCCAGTTCGAAGACTGAGTTCGCGGACTTACACGCAAACGAGTTTTTGGAAAATCCCAGCAGAAATTCTCGGTACAAGAACTTCCGTCAGTTCGCGGACTGAGTTTGCGGACTTGGCAAAGCCAATTCCTCCGGTTTCTCTCAATCAACAAAGTTCGAAAACTTCGGATTAAGGAATACATGGTTATGTAATCTAAAGTCTCATTCCAATCATTGAGACATTCTCAGAGGACGTTATATAGCCGTTATTCACAGACCGTTTCGCGTCAAAGCAATTCTCAAAGTAATTGAAACTTTTCATGACTTTCGTCACTAGGTGAAGAAAAACTTGATCAAAGCGAAACGCTTTACCAACACATGATTTCGAGATATAGATAGGGTACTCGGCTCGAAATATCAAATGTGTATGATCCAGTCTATATAGCATACAACTTTTTTCTCATAAGAAGTAGGAGATAGAAGAGATAGACTTTTGAGTGATAGATAAATTCAAGTCTCCACATACCTTTTTGTTGATGAAGTTCCATGGTTCCTTGAGTATATATTCGTCGTTGTATGATGAATCGCCATGAAGTCCTTGAGCTCAACTACACTTTTCTATCCTAGTCCGAGACTTAGATATGTAGGTTAGAAATCAAGACTCATAATTTTGATCACTAACATTGACAAACATGCTTGAGATATCAACGCATGCCAGGTCGACCGAGCTATGCTCTAACAATCACCCCTACAAGTGACGGCACTGGTATCATCAACAATCCATTCCGTGGTCGGTCTCCTGAAGAAATTAGAGAAAATCCACCTACCATAGGTGATCTCATGAAGGTGAAAGAAACTCTTGCCAAGAATCAGACTGACATGGCTGCTACTCAGAAGGAACTGTTCAACTATCTCAAGACTCTCACAGACAAGGTGTCGGAGAAAACTCAGGAGAAAGGAAAAGCTAAAGAAACATCTTCGGATGCTGATCCTGAGGTCACTCCGATTCACGTAGTAGACGATGAGGAAGTTCCTAAGAATGTTGATAATCCGCCAGCGAAAGAGCCATCCAGTTTCATCACTCGTGAGGACCTGGAACATCTTTTGGAGGATCGTAGAAAAGACAAAACGCCGTATGTACATCGCCACTAACCTCCATACCCCACTTCTACGCAAAAGATTCCTCTGCTAAAAGGTTACACCTCTCCAACCTTCACACTTTATGATGGAACAGGCAATGCTCGAGAACATGTTTCTCGATTTCTGGAAGCACTGGGTGAACATGAGCACAACCATATTGTCCGTCTGAAGGAGTTCTCAAAGTCCCTGAAGAGCAGGGCATATACCTGGTACAACAACATCGCACCAGGAAGTATCAAAAGTTGGGGAGATATGGTTAATGCTTTCTACAGAAAATATTTCTTCGTTTCAGAGCAAATCACCCTCTCTGATCTCAGAAGGATGTTTCAAAGGAGCAACGAACATCCTAACGATTATGTGAAAAGGTTCAGAGTTCAAGCTTTGGACTGCCATGATCCAAATATTACAGAGCAACAACTCGTAGACTTGTGCATCAATGGAATGATTCCAGTCTGTAGAGCCTTATTGGAGAATCTCAAGTTTCAGACTTTCTCAGAACTTCATGAAGCGGCCAAGAGATCAGCAACTACTGCACCTGCTTTATTGGAGAGAGCTAAGACTACAAAAGATGAAGAGCCACGAGAAACTCGAGGAAGCAGACGTTTAATCAATAAACAATACAACCTCCAACCTTCCATAAATGCTGTTGCAGAAGGGAGCAAACGAAAAGCCGAGCCACAGCGTAAACATACTTCCTCAACTCCTTCAAAGGCGCAAAGGAAGGATAATGCACAAGTTCCTGCTCAACACACATAAACTGATCAAGAGGCACTTGATTTCCCCTGCTCAATTGAAGAATTTATTGAACTTCTAGATGCCTGGATTCAAGACGGTGCAATCAAACTGCCATATGTCAAGAAAGAACCAACTGAAGAGGCCATGGAAAATCCTCGTTACTGTCGCTTTCGTAGGTTTGTCAACCATCCCACAAGTGATTGCAGAACTTTGAAGCGCATATTCAAAGAAAAGATCGAATCATGAGAACTCAACTTGGGGACTGAAGGAGTACACAGAGATCCTCTCCCAGTCAGAACCTTCACTCTTTCTGAACCGCCTGTCAAGGAAGCAGTTCAATCCTTAATCGAGCATGTCTGCGAATTGTTGTACTTATAAAAAGTCTCAAAGGGGAGACATGTTTGCTGCACTGAATCACATCGTATCATGGAAGCGTTTGTCGATTCAAGAGACATTTCCTGATCCGTCTTCAACAGACGAAGAAATGTACGTCTGGGAACTTCTCACCACAGTCCATCTCAAGGGAAACGAATTCAAACGAGCATTAATTGATGTTGGCACTGCTGTCAACGTTATCCCTCTGAAAACTCTCAGAGCCGCTGGTATCACACGATAAGAAGCCATACATGCTCCAGTAACAATCACGGATCATGAAGGAACACCCAGAGACGCTGGTATCACACGACAAGAAGCCATACATGCTCCAGTAACAATCACGGATCATGAAGGAACACCCAGAGACGCTTATGGCCACATTAGTCTCAAGGTGAACATAAACTCAGCTTGGACAGAAACAAAATTTTACATAATCCGAGAAGATCCAGGATATGATATGATTCTTGGATGCACATGGATTCATGCTGGAAAGGTAACGCCAACACCTTCAATTGCACATTTTTCTGTTGAAGAAACCTCTGATTCAGAAGAAGAAACAGAAAATGCAAATGCCTGACAAAGCTAACACAAAAAGCCTGAAGAAGATGCAAATGCTTTCATCAAAAGGTTTCGTACTCGGGCAAGTTTCATTCCTCCTCATATGTCCATATCATCAGTTTTCAAATATGCTTATTTGATCCGAGGGCTTCACTCCACCAACGACTTAGCCATTGCAAAATGCTATGAGTGGATAATATCGCCTCAGCAATATTTCACCAAATGGCTGGATGCAGAACCTCTCCTAATCGAACACCTCACTAACACAGTCATTGCTGAGTTCGACAAACAATATCCCAAATATTCTCCTTTGCACGAATGTCCACATGTGTCGCAAAGTTGGAAGACTTCAACAACATGGAATTCTACTGCGCGAGGAATTCTGAATCAGCAGAAGATATTCAAGGCGCGAACGACCAGACCTAACAAATTCAAGGAAGGATATTTAGTTCTTAAAGCAACTAAGCGTGATCTCCATTCCGCAAGGAGCTCCAATTGGGAAGGACCTTTCATGATTGCAAGATCTATAACTGGAGGCTACTACAAACTTATCAACAAAGATGGCAGGACCATGCCGGTGATCCATGAGAATTGTCTTAAGGCATTTGACGCTTGAAATTATTGGGAGTTTGAGGTACTGGGCGTTTGAGCATTCATGACGTCTGGGATTTGGCATTTAGGATTTTCCTTCATTGTATTTCAATTTCTCCAAAACGTTTGCAATACTTGCATTCAGTATTTGAATTCAGCAATTTATCAAAATTCAGTTTACTTAAAGAAAATCTCTATCAAAACCAAAGAAACTCCTCAATTATCTACTTATCCAAAACCAATCAAAACTAAAAATAAAACCTCACATCTCTCAGAAGTTCAGAAGTTCAAGAGATTATGAAAAGTAATCAAAGAAAATCAGCAAAGAAAGATTTTTGCTCCTCTGCATCCTTCAAGACTTGTAAAGCCTCCTTCTCCATGTTCAGCTCTTCAGTCAGCCTGGCAATTTTGTTCTCCTTCTCCATCACAGCATCATTGGAAAAGGGTATGTTATTCTCACATGAGTCCTTAATAGCATTTATCTTCTTACGAAGCCACTTCACGTTGAAGCCAAGTCTCTCAGAATTCTCCAAGTTGAACTCTCAATCAAGGAGTACATCTGGAGTCACAGTATTCCTGGCCCTAGTGCATATATCACTTACAATACACAAGATAACACTTACTTGCATTGTTAAAGAATAAGAACGCTTTGGGTCTCTAGCAACGATGATGTGACCAAATTTCTTCCATATTTTCTCGTACAAGCCGGCATATCCAATGGGAACACTAAATTCACCAACTAGTTCGTGATATGGGAGTGATGCATCAAATGGAGGATCAAAGAAAATCCCTGCACTTGGGTATTCAAGCACTACTATACGATTCTCAATCACCGGAGCCACTTCTACAGCCATAGCAACAGTTTCTTCAGCTTCTTAAATGCGTGGTTCAGTTTCTTCCGTCGCTGAAGCAAAAACAATTGAAGTCTCGGTCTCTTCAATGACATCAACAACAACTCCCTCATGACTTTTAAGTGCATATATGGTTGTTTGTTCATAAATAACCTCTTTGTTGCTCAAGCCATCATTATTAGCTCCTTCATTCTCAACTTCGGTATTTGACACCTAATAACGAA
This sequence comes from Papaver somniferum, assembly GCF_003573695.1. Taxonomy (NCBI): domain Eukaryota; kingdom Viridiplantae; phylum Streptophyta; class Magnoliopsida; order Ranunculales; family Papaveraceae; genus Papaver; species Papaver somniferum. The sequence continues at coordinate 81,760,350 of NC_039367.1, read as the reverse complement.
GATTACATGAGATTAGGATCATCCAAGCATGAAACCAAAATAAATCATAAATTACAGCATACAAGTCGTCTAACATCATCAAAGTCCTTTATTCTACATGCTAGATATCAATAAATAACGTGAAAGTCACAAAAACACGTTTTACAACAAGCTCGCCTGAGAAGATTTTACGCTGCCCTGTACAAAACGATGAACTGGGAACAAATGGTGAAGAATAAAGGGTTGAGTTAGATACCATTCTCTTAGTATGGATGTACCTACAACATGTAGAAATTTTATAGCAATCGGATGAACGAGCAAAACGATGTGGTCGAAACATTGGACTACATGACAGCTGAAAATTTCCTGAAAGTCTCCTGGATGTTTATTGTTTCGTCTATTCCGACCACTAAACATGCTCAAAACTTAAAAAGATTCTTTGGAAAATCTTGGAAATTTCCTGGGCTTAAATATACATATGTGGATCACGAAAATCTGACATCGTATGAAGATTCTACAGCGTTTTGCTAAAGGGCTGAACTCTGAAATTTCTGGTGACGTATTTTGACGAAACTTTTCGTATATTCACATGAATTCTCATTCATTCATTCATAATCCAAGAAATTTATGCTTATTTGTATAAAATGAAAGAGAAGTACTTACTTGGGCGGTCTCTGAAGTGTTCGAGGACCCTGGATTGCCCGTATCAACATCAAGAGCACCATTGCTTTCATTCTGTTTTGAACCCTGAGAATTTTCTTTATCACCGTTTTCAGAGGATGGGCGAACATCACCAGCACTCTCCATCTCCATGGCGACATCCTCCTGTATATATTCTTAACAATTAGTTTTTTATCAATAAAGCACCACGGTTGGTTACTCAAAGAAATACTTAAGGGCTCTTCTTCGTCACTCAAGTCAGAAACTGTTTGCCCAGCAGCAGAGAACTGAAGACCGTCAATACTTAATGGAGTAAAATTCTGCAACGGAATAACAAATATTGGTTTTCTAATCTCGATAATACAGATGAGAAGGATTCATAGCAAAAGAAGTACTGACAACTCACCAAAGAAACAACTGGGGACTTTATAGTATTAGGTAACAACTTATAATTTTTGCTTCTACCTTCTCCGCCATGGATAATCGCTTCAGTCTCTGAGAAGTCTATGGATTCAGAATCTCACATTACGACCGTCCTGTAGAATTTGATGCAATAATTAGAATACAATTATCATCATTTTATGAAGATTATACAAAAGTACATACCTGAGAACATCCTGGGGTGATTTTCGCTTATCACCAGAGAGATGCTTCAATCTTGGTCGAGTAGAAACCATCTCAGCAGAAGGAGGGCCTTTCATCGTAGGCTGACCAATCATCACGAATTCATGTAACCGCTCGAGTTGTTGATCCCAAAAGTCTACATAACCTGGAGTTACGTATGCAATTCTCTCGGAGCAAGGGAACCAATATTCACTTCCTTCCACATGCGTACGGTCTAAATGGGTCCTAAGTTGTTCGACCGATGGTTTCCTCCTTAGAAAAGTTGGAACACACTGATCCATACCCATTTGTCGAGCCGCCCTGTCAATGTTATACTCTTCCACTGAAAGCTCTCAATATATCGCTGATATCAAGTGACCAGGGGTGCAACTCAACATAAAAGATCTCTCGCCATCGCTCAGACCTGCACCAGATGCTAAATCCATACTCTTTCCAGTATTGAAAGTTGTCAGATGAGAAATATAGGTATGAGTCGACACCCATGGACGAAAGTCGAACTCAGATTCATCATCTAACACATCAACGAGACGTGCCTTAATCCGTGGTTTCTTGGAAGACTAGTGCATAATTCTGGCATTATTCTTCTCAGAGAAAATATGTTGGGCATTGGCATTCAGTCCTTGCAAGACATTACGTGGAATAGGCGCATAATTCTTGAAATGCTCCCACATCAAGGCTTGAAGAAACATAGTGTTGGCGTAGCATTCAATCTTCATAAATCCATTCGATACACTGGAGTCTATAATTAAGGAATCTAAGTTAAAGTACAAAGAACCCAAGAATAGGCTACCGATTGGAAGTTGCTCACCTTGAGCCATTTTGATAGCAAAGGGGATCATGAAAGGCTTCAACAAATTTCCACTATCTTCAAATACGTCTCCAGACAGCCATAAACACAAGAAAGCAGCAATGGGTAACATACCGTCGATGGGACTATCAGAAACCTCGTCTTTTGGCCACCAGCGTGTTAACCAGTGAGCATAACAACCTTTGCTGCCGGATGCCTTATTAATTTCCTCCATTGCAGCTGTCAAGATATTGGTGGTAGGATTTTAAGGGATGTAAGAAATAAGAATAAATGGATGCCTACAGTGATAACCTGCAAGTGCACAGGGTCAAATTGTAGTAATGTGTGCAAGACAGGGTCATTCCACAGGGACTTGGGGTGTATTGAAGCATTCCTAAGCTATCAATGGGTGCAAAGCACTATGGCAGTGAGCAAGGCAAAGCAATAAGGCAGATGCAAAGATGGGAAAACAGTTAACAAAGCAAAGCAAATGACATGACATTTAAGAACCAAAACAGTAAAGCAATATGGCAAAACAGTTAAGAACCGAGGCTGTAAGCCAAGGGCAGGGAGGAGTTTGTGCACTGATTTCCACCTTGTGTCCTAATCAAGCAATGCAATTATGGGTTGAGTTGAAGACCTTGAGCATATATTAGAATGGGAGGAAAATCAGCTTGCTCACTGATATGCCCCTAGTATTGACTGTCTTTTGACAGCACAGTCAATCACAGGCATACCAGAGCACTGATTACTTCCCATTGCTCAAGCAAAACAGGCATCAAGATAACTATCCTAGCAATACATCATTCAACAGTGCACTAGAATGAGACTATCCTAAGAACAAATCATAAGAACAAAACATAACCTAAACATGAACAGGAGCTTGATATAAATTGTAACAATCACACACTCAAATTAAATACATGTTGGAGTTCAGAACAGCTAAAATTAACAATGCATTTGAATTGAGAATCATGGAATTGAAAAGATTGATAAACCCTCAAAGCCAACAGTTCATGGAAATAACAAAACTAAACTATTCTACTGATGCTCTGGCTAATCCAGGCATGACTTCTAACACACACCCATCATCCCTATTTATACAACAATCAAAAACCCCAAAAATTCCCAATTCAATGAAATTAGGGTTTGCATAGAAAAATGAAATTAGGTTTTACCTAATCACTGATAGCACTCAATAGCTTCGACCCAATCTTCCTTTTCATCTTCTCTTGCTTCCCATACCTCCAATTGCTCTCCTAACTCACCTAATTTACCAATTTTTCACACGTTAGGGTTTTGAGAAAAACGTGTATAAAAATGGGAAATTAGGTGGCTAGATAGGTTGTAATGATGGTAGTGGAGATGGGTTATGGTGTTTGGTTGATTTGAGAGGAGATGGTGGTGGTTGAGCGGGGCAGGGTAAGGTGGTGTTGCAGAGGGTGAGGGAGAAGATGGAGTCGATGGGGTTTGAGGAAGGGGTTGTTTGTTTTGCGGGTATAGGTATTTGGTTGTTTGGGTGTTGAGCAGACCCATCAAATCTCGATGTTTTGTGAGGGGAATCCGTAGGATGATAGGATGAGGGAAAGATCCAACGATGTGATGTAAATGGATGTGGAGCGACCGTTGGATATGTAATACATCAAAACTGACGGTCCAAGATGGAGTTAGGTGTTGTAGTGTTTGACAGGAGCTTCAGACTTCGATGCACGACAATGAAGCGACCGTAGGATGCTGAGATGATCCAATCTGACGGCTGAAGATGAATGCGGGTATGGATATTGGTAATGGGTTTGGGTGAGGGTTTTGGGCCTTGGGTATGCCAAGCCCATATCTTGTTTAAGAACAATTCTTCCTCTTCAAGCCCACTTCTAGCCTTTTGGTCTTGTGCACAACATTCTTCGCGGCTTCCTTGTGTAATTCCTCCCGGCTTTTCACTACTTTTCTGCTCTTTTCGCTCCGCTATTCATCCAAACTTTATTTATTACCTAAAAATGCAAAATTAGTTAATAAAAATATTTATTCTTGAAAACAAAGAAAATACAGAATATGGGATAAAATGTAGAATTAATGCACAAAAGATGAGTTAAATGCCAACAAAAAGATATAGAAATGTGCACTTTTTAGCACTCATCAAATACCCCCAAACCTAAATTTTACTTGTCCTCAAGTAAAACAAAACTAAGGAAATCCTACATATACCACTGTCGCTGGTCTCTCGAATGCATTTAGCGTATGCACTAAGCCTTTTAAACCACTAAGTGTCCCTAGTGGACGAGTGAAGTCTCGTGAAGGTTTGCTTAGAACGTACCTACAAAGTTCTAGGTCAAAATATAAGCTCATATTCCATGAAATGTGACATGTGCAAGACAGTTTAAGCTCACAGCAAAATGGAGATGTCAATCTAGCTATCTAAGGCACAATCCTAGCACTGATAACAAAAAAAGACATGTGATAAGAGTGTAAAGTGTATCTACACATGTGTCTAGAATGACCTGAAGTTATGACTACTAACCACCAAGAGATAGTTTTTAGGCTAAGAACCGAATTCTAAGCCAAGCTAGCTGTCCGGCTTTACGAGAACTGTGAATGTTCACCCAATGAGTTGGTGATATTTCAGTTTACCCGCGTTATACATCGATGGCTGCACCCTCCTTGCTTATTACAAGACTATTTACAACAAAAAGATGACTCTTTACATGACTCTTATTTACATTGATTACTCTCTTTTATTTTTGGAACAAGAGAGAACTATTGTCTTTAACATGACAAAACATAGAATAAATAATTGATTTTTTTTTTTTTGATTTTTTTTTTTTGATTTTTTTTTGTAAGAAATAACTTTGATCTTTACAACATAGTGAACTTTTGATACATGAACAAAAAGAAAAACATAATTACATGACTCTTAGCAAGAGGTGGCCCTTATCGAATGCATCCGGTCAAATTCTATGGTTGCTTTTCTTAACGTATCCTCCAACTTCTATCCCAGCCAACCAAAGAACAAGCTAGTCAAGTCTCATTCAGTATTCTAAAGTGATTGGCAATCTAACTTCCTATCAAACACCTTGAAGATCGAGGCTATACATGTATTGGTAGATCGTGCGCGTGCAAGTTTCTTATCACTATGTGAATTGTGCTAGAATCAGGGTGCCTAAATATCTAGACTAAGACTCCTAAAATTACATATTTGCACAAGAGTCAACATTTCAAGGTAAATGAGCTCCATTTTTATGTTTTTTTTTTTTTATTTTTTTTTTTTTTTGAATTTTTAATTTTTTCAAAAAGAAGGAGTTCTTGTTTTCAATTAACATGTATCGTGGTATCTACTTACCCCCAAACCTAAACTAAACATTGTCCTCAATGTTTCAAAATATGAACAAAATTATAATACAACATGAAGAGGATCATGTTGAGTAGAGAAAAAGGAAAGAGAATACCCGATTTCGGCGAAAGCAAGATTAGAACTCCGTTATTCAAGGCAAGAATCCAACATATGTCAGCCGAGATCATATTGGATTAGCAAAATATATACAAAAGGAACAAAAGGATTTTTAAAATTTTTATCTACTGGATTATATACAAAAAATTCACCTACACTAACAATCTAAAGAGTTGAGGATCAACCCAAAAGACAAAGTGTAGAGGTTTCAACAGCTTCACACAATAATAATATGATAGGCATGCAAGTGAAGCTGTGAAACAAAATGAGCTACCCCCAAACCTGGATTTTTCAACAGATAAAATTTTGGATACAAAATCTCGCAGTTTTGGGGTTCATCATGCACAAGGTCTAATTCGAAATGAACTTTGCTAGGGACGGGTACACATGCTAATTCCAACTGTGGTTCCTCAAAGATATTATACTTAGATGCAAAATAGTCCAAGAGGACTTGAGAGGCACACATTCCAGGCCTAGATTAGGTATTCTCATGAAAATTGGTTTGACAATATTGTGACAAACTAAATCTAGGTAGGATGCAGGCTATCAGATTGTGACTTAGGCAAGAAAGTGACATCTAAGCGTCTCACATGCATGAGATCAAGAGTATCATATTATCAGTCACATTAGCATTATCTAAGTCACACTCAAGATGTGTAGCATGCTCATCATCACAAAAAATTTGCACAAGTCCTAATTCAGAATCATGGTTATCCGATATATTCAAATTATCATCAACAGAAGCAATATATTGTGGCTTAAGTATGGTCATACACATCAACTATGTTTTCATGCATAGGATCATTAGTGTCAACAGAAGATTTACCTAAGTCATGCTCTTCACAGGATAATTGCACAATATCTAAATCAGTATCAACATCACATGCATATGAATACTAGAAGAAATATCATTCATGAAGGTCGGGGCAGAAAAGCCTAATGTATTTGAAACCAAAGGTTCCACAACATTTTCAGCATAGACATGTTCTTCTAACATAACATTATCATCATCATCATCATAGTAATATGCATACTTGTCCCTATTAGCAGTTGTGGTGTTATTAGTCAACTCATGTTCCTCTAGATTAGGTTCATATTCAATATCATACACATGAGAAGGACTAGACATGCTATTTCCAAAGTTCAATTCATTACCACCTATATCATGTGACAGTGTCTCAGTTTCCCTAATGGATTCCCAGTGACGGGTTTTCTCTGCAATCTCAGCTAAAAATTTCCATGCATCATCCACAGTTTTATCAAGAAATTCACCATTACACATACACTCAACCATGGATCGAGATTTAAAGTCTAGTCCCTCATAGAGGATAGCGACAAGTCTCCACTTCTCAAATCCATGGTGTGGACATTCGCTCAACAAATCATTAAAACGTTCAAAATAGTCAAAAACAGTTTCCTCATCCAATTGGACAAAACAATTGATACTTTGACGAATAGCGATGGTCCTATGATGTGGAAAGAATTTTTTGAAAAATAGATCTGTGAGTTGGTCCCAAGTGTTGATTGATTGTGGTCTCAAACCGTAAAACCATGTTTTGGCCCTTTCCTTTAGAGAAAATGTAAACAAACGCAATTTCAGAGTCTTCGGACATATGATCAGGTTGCATAGTCCGACAAATTTGTTCAAACTCTCTTACATGAGTATAGGGGTTCTCAGAATCGAACCCTCGAAATAAAGGAAGTATTTGTATCATGCTTGCATTTATTTTAAAAGGGTTATTGGTTTGAGGTAAGACAATACATGATAATGGAATTTTTATTGTGGGATACATGTATTCATGGAGAGCACTAGGTTGGCCCATATTGAAAAGACACAAAGCCCACTATTTGGTTTTAAAGGGTTTTCAAAATTTGGTTTTTTATGGGAAAATTTTGGTTTTTATGGGTTTTGAAAACTTTGGTTTTTATGGGATTAAAAATTTGGTTTTCGAAATTAGGAGCAAATTTTTTTTTTTTTTTTTTTGTGTGTTGGGTTTTGAAGCCCAAATTTTAGTTAAGTTTGGTTCACAAAAGAGGCAAGCCCAAAATCCAAAAAGTTAAGTTTAGAGCAAGCCCACTATTAAGAAACTACAAGCCTAACAAACAACTAAATTACAAGCCCAAATAAAGAAAGAAATAAAAATAAAACTAATTATTACAAACCCACAAAAAAACAAAATAAAAATAAAACTAAAATTATTACAATCCCAAATAAAGAAAGAAATAAAATTAAAATGAAAATAATTATTACATGCCCACAGATTAAAAATGGAAGCCCACAGGTTGGGTTCTCTTAATGGGTTTAGGCTTACCTTTGAAGCACAGCCCAGCTGTTCAGTTTGGTTGCAAAAGCCCAGTTGGGCTTTGGATCATCCTAAGCTTTGGCTTCAACACTCAAGGCCCAGTTGGTCTTGGTTCAATTTCCTCTCCTTCTGCAGCTTACAGCCCAGTTGGGCTTGGTTCAAATCAGTTCACTTCACAAGCCCAGTTGGGCTTTATCTTACACCAGCTTCAGCAGGCAGCAGCAGCAGGGAACAGCAACAGGAGCACAGCAGCAATAGCAGCAGCACCACAGGTACCTGGTGACTCAAAGAAGAGAATGAGTTCTCAAAAATTTGGAATTGAGACAGTTTCAAACAATATTGATACCAGTAAGCAACTAAGAGTAATTTACTGCATGGCAATGAGTTATTTGGACTGACAAAGGGGTTGACAGGACAATGGCTTACAGGACAATGGCTTCACTAAAATGAGATATCTTACAGGATATGTTACAGGACAATGGCTTCACTAAAATCTACAACATGAGATGCAAGATGAAAGAAAACACAAGAAAAATTAACAGATATGCTAAAGATACTCACATGACTTATGATGCAGGTGACTTAAACTAAATGTGAGATAAAACAATGATGCAATTGACTGAAAAGCTAAAACTACAACTAACAGTACAGCTAACACATATATACAAGTAGTATGCAAATGATGCAGAACTACACAGTTGCAGTAGTTATGCAAATGATGCAGAACTACACAGTTGCAAAGATGGGAAAACAATTAACAAAGCAAAGCAAATGACATGACATTTAAGAACCAAAACAGTAAAGCAATATGGCAAAACAGTTAAGAACCGAGGCTGTAAGCCAAGGGCAGGGAGGAGTTTGTGCACTGATTTCCACCTTGTGTCCTAATCAAGCAATGCAATTCTAGGTTGAGTTGAAGACCTTGAGCATATATTAGAATGGGAGGAAAATCAGCTTGCTCACTGATATGCCCCTAGTATTGACTGTCTTTTGACAGCACAGTCAATCACAGGCATACCAGAGCACTGATTACTTCCCATTGCTCAAGCAAAACAGGCATCAAGATAACTATCCTAGCAATACATCATTCAACAGTGCACTAGAATGAGACTATCCTAAGAACAAATCATAAGAACAAAACATAACATAAACATGAACAAGAGCTTGATATAAATTGTAACAATCACACACTCAAATTAAATACATGTTGGAGTTCAGAACAGCTAAATTTAACAATGCATTTGAATTGAGAATCATGGAATTGAAAAGATTGATAAACCCTCAAAGCCAACAGTTCATGGAAATAACAAAACTAAACTATTCTACTGATGCTCTGGCTAATCCAGGCATGACTTCTAACACACACCCATCATCCCTATTTATACAACAATCAAAAACCCCAAAAATTCCCAATTCAATGAAATTAGGGTTTGCATAGAAAAATGAAATTAGGTTTTACCTAATCACTGATAGCACTCAATAGCTTCGACCCAATCTTCCTTGTCATCTTCTCTTGCTTCCCATACCTCCAATTGCTCTCCTAACTCACCTAATTTACCAAATTTTCACACGTTAGGGTTTTGAGAAAAACGTGTATAAAAATGGGAAATTAGTTGGCTAGATAGGTTGTAATGATGGTAGTGGAGATGGGTTATGGTGTTTGGTTGATTTGAGAGGAGATGGTGGTGGTTGAGGTGGTGGTTGAGCGGGGCAGGGTAAGGTGGTGTTGCAGAGGGTGAGGGAGAAGATGGAGTCGATGGGGTTTGAGGAAGGGGTTGTTTGTTTTGCGGGTATAGGTATTTGGTTGTTTGGGTGTTGAGCAGACCCATCAAATCTCGATGTTTTGTGAGGGGAATCCGTAGGATGATAGGATGAGGGAAAGATCCAACGATGTGATGTAAATGGATGTGGAGCGACCGTTGGATATGTAATACATCAAAACTGACGGTCCAAGATGGAGTTAGGTGTTGTAGTGTTTGACAGGAGCTTCAGACTTCGATGCACGACAATGAAGCGACCGTAGGATGCTGAGATGATCCAATCTGACGGATGAAGATGAATGCGGGTATGGATATTGGTAATGGGTTTGGGTGAGGGTTTTGGGCCTTGGGTATGCTAAGCCCATATCTTGTTTAAGAACAATTCTTCCTCTTCAAGCCCACTTCTAGCCTTTTGGTCTTGTGCACAACATTCTTCGCGGCTTCCTTGTGTAATTCCTCCCGGCTTTTCACTACTTTTCTGCTCTTTTCGCTCCGCTATTCATCCAAACTTTATTTATTACCTAAAAATGCAAAATTAGTTAATAAAAATATTTATTCTTGAAAACAAAGAAAATACAGAATATGGGATAAAATGTAGAATTAATGCACAAAATATGAGTTAAATGCCAACAAAAAGATATAGAAATATGCACTTTTTAGCACTCATCAATTGGAAATTACATTTTCCTCAGCTGAAAGACTCTCATGGAGATTGCCCGTGACTGGGAGATGCAACAAGGAAACAACATCCTCCAAGGTGATGGTAAATTCTCCCCATCTACATATGAAGGTATGGGTTGGAATGCACCAACGGGAAAGTAGAGCCACAATACCTCGCACATCATGAAAAATGGACAAGTCTCCATATGCTTGAATAGATCTTGTTAATTGTGCTCGATCGAGCATAGCCCTGACGTGAGGGAAACCCAGCATGTGTCTTGCCCATCCAGAGAATTTTTCTAAAGGTCGACGAGAAAGCTTAAACTCTATGATTGATGCAAGGAAAAGTCCTCGTTCAAGACAAAATCGAATCGCTACCTTAGGAGTCACCAACTTCTTCTGAGAAACATTTCTGAGATTTATTAGAAGACGATATGATGGGGATCTGAGATGTTTTTCAGCTTCCTGAACCTCGAAAAATGCATCATATATTTTCGGGACATTCTTGATTCAGGTGTTTCATCTTCCTCCTCGCCAACAGAAGTCTCATCCATGCATGTATCATCCCTGGAGGCATCATTGTCTACACATGTATCATCTCTGGAGGCATCATTGTCTACACATGTATCATCTCTGGAGGCATCATTAGCTTGGGAATCAGACATCTTTGCGAAGTAGCTGTAAAATTCACATAACATTCTACTTCAGTACATCATCCAGATACAAACTTCGACAAGATGATGGAATCATGCAAATAGCAAAATGCTCAACTAGCATCTACCAAATTGGTAATTCTTAACTCTTACCTTTTACGATTCCAATAACAGTAGTGATTATAATATGAGATTTAACACCTCAAAACTTGCTCGTTTCTTCGAATCTACAAAAGAAGAGCAAAACTCAGATTTTCATAAAGTCGTGAACATTTCCACTGTGCGAACATTCACCATAGAATCATGAAAACTAAAACAATATTTCATCATACATAATTGTTTACCTTTAAACACTATTCAAAATTCAAGTTTTGATTTTTTAAATATATATATATGAATAAAACGTGAGTACTCACGTAAATAAAAAAAACATTTTGACGTGAGCAAGGCTCACGTAAATAAAATTTGTGGATACTCCACGGTCTCATCAAAAAAAAAAAAAATCCTTGAACAGGCCATGGTTTTATAAAAAAAAAAAACTTATTCCTTTGTATTGTCGTTTTTCTTTGAAACGAGGGTTTATTTTTGTTTTGTGAAAAGTCCATGTCTTTTCAAAATAAAGTTTTGATTTCCATGAAAACTTATAAACAAAATTTTGTCACTGGACACAAGTTTATACAATAAAAAATCTCTCCTAAATCAGGGATTATTACTAGTTTCTGAAACTAATGATCGAACGAACATACGTTTTCAAAAAACAAGGGTTTTCAGCAAAACTCACAGTCATATATGCACATGTATATAATTTTAGCATGATCAAGACATGAACAACTCATGAACTTCAGCAAACAAAAAAAAATTGCGTACCTGGTCGGCGCCGGCCGGAGGTTGGCCGGGCGGGCGATCGACGGCGACTGACGACGGTGGAGCTCCGACGGAAATCCTTCTCCTGCTGTTGACGTGAGGGAGATGAAGAGATGAAGGTGGTGCCGGTCGTGTGAGGTGAAATAAAAAAAAATAGGGGATTAATTCCCTTTTATATCAAATTTTATTTCCAAAACCTAATCTCACAAGGATTTCCTTATTGGCTCGGCCCGTGAATCCTAAAATGACCAAGGTCCCGTCATCAAAATCAGCGGTTCAACACCAATTCATGATCATTAGGTGATGCTCTATCATGCCATTGGGATCTTCATTCAAGCCGTGGTTTGCTCGTACCGTCAAAAATCCGGTAACGTCTTATCTTACGACTAAGTTCAATTACTTATATTGTTTGTTACCAGAAAATCACCATTCAATGCTGACTGAGGAACATGATTGTTCCTCACTAAGCAGGGTACTTAATGTAGATGGTGGATTTTCGACAAGGGCTAAAATCGTAAACCCATAACTGTATATGTTCCTGATTCAGCAATCAGATGAGTATTGAGGCTCATGTCTCTTATCGAAAGCGTGAAATCTCACGCCACGAGAATCTCTGACTGAGAATAATGTCTCTCAGAGTATATGTAGATGTGTAGTCTCTCAACTGAGGCAACGACATATCTCATGAATACTGAGAAATTTCAGTGATCACTTTTGTATAGAATTGCAAGATTAGACGGCTCCTAGACAGCTTGCCTGCTAGTATAGAGCAATAACGTCTTCAGGATGTAACAACGTTTTCCCTGACTATATAAAAGATATATGATGCTTCAACAAGCTCATACCACTCAATTCCTGAATAATTAATGCTCCTAGACGATCGTACTAGTATAGAGCCATCAATTAATTATTCTTAAATCATTAGATTCGTTAACTGAATCCCTGGAAAATATTCAATGTTTTCATAATATTTCGTTACTTCAATTTATGGTTCTTCTCAGCAGAACTCCATGGGTTAGTAATAAATATTCAATACACGGGCATCTGAGCACTATCGAATAAGCCTCGGCCAAAATGGTGCAAGTCTATTCAACAAGAATGAGCACATGAACACACAAATGAGTATTTCAAAATACGACGAGACGATGAACCTATGCAAAATAGGAAAGAAAATAATAAATAATAAAATATTAACCAAGGCGCTGGGGACTGGGCCCACCGGCCGGCCGGTCGTGTCGTGACCAGTCCCACGCCCAGTTTTATATTTAATCATATTTTGTTATTCTCCTTGATCTTATGAAAATCTTTTCATTTGAACAAATATCCTTCGTTTTAAGAAAATTCCTCAGCTTCATGGTGTTTCCTTCGCATCAAGGAAATAATATAAAATTGGGAAAAATATCATGGGAACGTGTTTACTAACCAACCGGCTATGCCTTGATCCTGGCCGGTCCCACACCTCATGATTTTTCATTATTTTATTATTATTTCCCTAATCTCATGAAAACTCCTTAATTTCATGGTATTATTTTCAAACCGTGAAAAATAATAAAAATTAGGGAAACTCGTGGGACCGGCCCCAGCCGGCCGGTCATGCCCTAGCCGGTCCCACACGCCCCTTATTTTATTATTATTATTTTTATGTTTCCTTGATCCCATGGAATTCCTTGATTTCATGATATTTCCTTCAAATTATGAAAATTCCTTCAAATCATGGAAATAATACATAAAATTAGGGAAAACTCACGGGACTGGGTCCCTAGCCGGTCGACCATGCCCAAGCCGGTCCCATACCCTTATTTTATTATTATTTGTTTCCCTCATCTCATGGAAACTCCTTCACTTCAAGGAAACTCCTTGATTTCAACGAAACTCCTTAGTTTCAACAAGCTCCTTGATTTCATGGTATTTTCATAAAATCATGAAAAATATAATAAAATTAGGAAAAAATGCTATCGGACAGGCTTATTGGCCGGCCGGCCATGCCTTGGCCGTAGCCTGTCCCAAACTTCATGATTCCTTCATTTTATTATTATTTTCCTTCATCTCATGAAGTTTCCTCAGTTCCAGCAAAAATCTCTGATTTCTTCATATTTTTCCAAATGATTGCTCATATGCACATCAGAAAATATCAAAATTCTCAGGAGTGAGGCACAAACACTTTGATGACGCGAGCATACTACCTTGATCGACCAAGGTTGGCTCTTTGGCTTGCAAGAGGCCGGTCCCATGTATTTTCATCATTTTAACCTAATTTGTTCATATTAGGTTCAAACTCTTTCAAACAACTTGGAATTCCATGAAACGGTCGTCAGTTGATCCCGTGACCACCCAGGGCCGGTTTCATGACCCCTTGGTCGGTCCCTCATCTCTTCACAATTAATTAGGTTTTATCACCTAAGGCTCAGACGAGCATTATAATAAATGATTAAACCAGCATTTAATCATCCTTTCATCAACAAATCAACAAGTCTTCAAGAGACCTTGGTATTTGCTCACTTGAGCATATGGGCGCTACATGGTCGACCCATGACCCCATGTAGCCGGTCCTTCCTTCACTTCGTGGTTAATTTTCAATAAACCATCAATTGATCGAATTAGGGTTTTTGAGTCCAAGGTTCATAATTCCAGATTCAAACGCTAATAATTTTACGATGATCTCATGGTCAACATTTTATTAATTATATTTGGTTCAGTTGCCAGAATTTAAATTAATATTTTATTTGGTCATGCTACCAATAATTCATCAAATGAGCAACATTCGCTCAGATGAGAAATATTTGCTCAAACCAAGGAATATTGGTTCAACTATCAATATTCAACAATTCATCGAGCAATATTTTCTCACGTTAACTATCGAGGTTTATTCATACATTATACCTCTGTCTCAACAGACATATTCAATTCATGAGTCTCAAAACATTTTCAAATCATGTCCGACTCAACAATACAAGGACTCATCGTCCCATGAAGTCCTGAAGTCAGCAACTGACTAACTAATCACGAGACATCAATCGTGTCACACGGGGATATTAACTAGGGTTTTGGTCTGGCGGTCTACGGCATGTGTGTTCATACACACGATGAGAATGTGAGCATGTCGTGCAATCAGTTGAAGGATTTAACAAAGTAGTGGATAAAAAATCGACCAAGTCTCCGCACGTTGAGCAACTGGTTTTAACACGATTTCCATTTCTCCACTCTTTGATTCCATCAACTGTCACGCTTCATGGGATTATGGTGTTTCTAATTCTAGCAATATAAATAAGTCTCTGAATGATGATTGAAAACAAGACAATCTTACGTCAAACAGACAACACGAAATCAACAACTCAACGTCTGAGCAATTACTCTCAACAGAGAAAAATTCAATCATTCAAAACTTATCTTATTTTCAGAATACACAACACACCTACAATCTTCGATTACCATTGATCTCACATATTTTTCAGCTTCCCTCCTACAGATCGACCCATCCTCTCTTGTGACCAAATTTACTCTAGAACGGCCATTGTCTTGGTTTAGGCCGGAGTACTACAGATTGATATCTCGAATTCAAAGCATTCCCTTCTTGCAGTGCATCTGTGTGAGGTTTAACAGTTTGCTCGGTTCAAGGAGTTTCCTTCGCACGGTCGTCTCCTCAATTCCGTAAAAACCAACAACTCGTTTTGCCCCATCTGCAGGTCCCTAACTGTATTTAACTTAAAGTAGCAAATTGAGACTATGTACAGATTGGACGTCTGCATTTTACCTGGAGTGGCAGATTGAGACTATGTACATTTGTACCTCTAGTATTGTCATATATAATTATACCATAATGAGGCTATGGCAGGTTGAGTTCTGGTGCATTAGTACTTGCATGATCGATTGAGACTATGGCAGATTAAAACTATGTGTATCTATACATAGTAATAGTCATATGTAATTATATCAGAATGAGGTTATGGCTTTATGATTTAGATTTCTTTAAAGGTATTCTTGTGTTTTATTCGACTGGAAAGCATTTATAAGACATTGAGAACTATTATAACTCTTTTTTTTCCCCGTCATCTTTGTAATACATCAACTGTTTATTATCCGAAAAAAGTTAGAACTTATAGGGATCAAAACCAATAGGTGAAACCTACCCATAGCCATATTTACTCAAATATCCGATCTCCTACTATATTGACCCAATCTAGTATATTATGAATTATTTCTAACTAAATAAGATCTTTGGTGAACACTTTTGATTCTCAGACACTGTAAAAAAAACTTTTAAAATCAATTTTAGAATCTCACTCATGTGAGCGAGACTCAATCCACCCAAAGATGGCCCCCGGCTAGTTTTTTGGGAGGCGGATCTCACGCTCACCAAATGTTTTAAAGGATTTTTTTTTGTTTTGTGTGTGTGTGTTTGTATAGAATTTGTTGTTTTGGAAGAATCAACTTTCTGCAAAAAAATATAGTTGCAACTATTATCAACTTTCTGAAGGGAGCTAAATGGGCCAGAGATAAAGATTTATCGCATTTCTAGATGGAGGGAGACTGTGAAAGGATGGTAGGATTCATAAAAGGAAGGGTGACTTTGATGGACTGGAGGAATCAAATAGTAGTAGTGAAGGAAGTAATGTGAATCTTAGCAGACTGCAACAACTTTTTGGGTTTCAAATTTGTTCACATATCTGGAAACTGTGTGGTAGATAAGCTAGCGGCGGAGGCAAGAAAATCTTCCATTTTCAGCACTTGGAAAGAGGATTTTCCGGCTTTCCTAAATTTGTTTATTAGTTTAGATAAATTAAGTAATCAGGAAGAAGGTAGTAGTACTACCAATAGATTGTTTTCTAAATCTCAGAACATGACATGTCGTGTTTTGATAGCATGACGACAATTTTCTTTGCTTTGTACTTTATTTGGTTTTGTTAATGCATTCACTTTGTTCACTTATTCTCAAAAAAAAAATGAAAAAAAAAAGGATTTTTGACGATTAATTTAATGGTAACTAATAAAAAAGAAAAATACCATGTTAGAAATTATAGAAATCTGAGTGGAAATGTAAAACAAGAATTTCTGAATATCATAAGACAACAAAAATCTTTAAGACTTGTTCTAACGTCGAAATGTAACCTTATTATTACAGTATTAAGAGCAATTCTTATGGACTCAACAAAACAAGAATTTGTTCATTTTGATCCCACTATGGACTCAACAAAAATGAAAAACGGATGTAAGAACCAACAAATTTGTTGGTTTTTTTAATGAGATGGAAGAGAAGGTGCGCGCGCGATGGAAGGTCGGGAGATCGTGCCACAATCGCTGGCGTTTTAGTCAAAAACGCTGGCGTGTGTCTCACAAACGCCATCGTCTGTTCTTAAACCACCAGCGTTTGACACAAAATCGTCAACGACTAAAGCTGGACGGTTATAAATCCATATCATCCAACGGTTAGAATTTTTAGTTCTATAAATACTCCCCATTTCAACTCCAAATTCACACATGTAGTCTTCTTTATTCTTCTTCTCTGAGCTTAAAAAAATTCTTCAATTCTTAAATTCAACAAATTTTTCGAAAAAAAATGTCTCGGCCCTTATTAGTTCGAGGAGCTCCGTATACTGAAGAAGAAGATGAATCTATTTGCAGAAACTATGTTTTTTTATTTACTCAGCTTGCTTCAGCAAACTATCCATGGATGAATTTCTGGGAGGTTATTCACGACGGGTTCTGCAGTGAGACCCAATACCCATTAGATAAAAACCCTTTTGAGTTCGGGATAGTCATCTACATCATCCGGGTTTCTGCTTAGGGTAAGGAAAGTCTTCAACGCTGAACATAATATCCCACCTACTTTCAATTCTTTATGATCTTCACGTATATCTGCTTCTATGAACGAGGGAAGAAGCGTATGCTATTTACTATCTGATATCCATTCGTCTTGGTTGTATGGTACCGGTTCTCCCACTCCACTTGGGATCCCACAAATGAAATACAAATCAAGGGGCGTAATTCCTATTACAAGAATAATATCAACTATGATTAATTCTTTTGATTATTTAATAATTATTTAAAAAATAAAATTTAACTTAAGTTAAACAAGCTTATCAATTTCAAAATCCATAAAATGGAAAGTGTTCGTTGTCGGCCACCACCTTTCTATCATTGTTGGCGTAATTTTGTTGTTGTGTCTTCTAGGCTTTTGGAGCAACACAGATTTGAGAATCAACTTCAAGAAGCAAGGAACCATCAATCTCATTGTGATTACTATGTGGTTCATATGGAAGGCAAGATATGAACTGGTGTTTGATAATAAAAGAAGCTCTATCAACAGCTTAAAGCACATGATCCAATCCTTCTGCATGGAAAATAAAATCCAAACTAACATTCATCTAAACCAGATGCAGGTGCTATGCACTAATGTTAACAGAACTAACATAAATAAATGGAATCCTCCTCAAAGAGGATGGATAAAAATCAATATTGATGCTTTTATTCTACCTGGTAGTCACATTGCTGGAATTACTCTAATTATCAGAGATTTTGCAGGTCAATTGGTGGAAGTCTGGAAAATGGTAGAAAGAGTCAGAGATGTGACCCAAGCTAAAGCTGTTGCAGCCCTAAAAGCTCTCCAATGGATATCTCAATTTCAGTTGCAGAATGTTATAGTGGAAGGTGATAACAAAAAAGTGATGGAAAGCATAAATGGTCTATGCAATATCTCTCTCCTTGGGAAGATGGTAATATTATTAGGCAATGTCAGCATCTAGTTCATTGTTTAGAAAATGTTGTTGTTTGTTTTAGGAATAGGAAAAGTAATCAAGTGGCAAACATTCTTGCCAAGTATGCTAGGAGTAATCTTTGTAATATGAAATGGTGTGTTAATCTTCCGGTGTGTGTCAGTGCTAAGATTGAGTTAGAGAAAATGTCTTGTATTGCTTAACTTTCTGCCTATTAGGCCTTCAATGAAAATCTTTGTGCTTTTTCTTTCAAAAAAAAAAAAGTCTTCTAGGCTTCACACTATAAAGCACACGCAAGGGATGTCTGTCAACCCTTTCTCGGACTCGAGGGGATAGACCTTCATAAACAACCTTTAAGTCTGAAAATCCACCTCTCATTCTATAATAGCCCTCAGACCGATCTTGATGCCTGACACATGACTTTGGACTAATGATGGAGCAGCAACGACCCTCGGCGAAGCAAACTCTGCTTCCTGATTTTGAGAGAAATCTACACCTGTGGCAGGCCGCGGTACCGGTTCATTTCTTCGATCTCTTTTCTTTTTTACAAAATTGACCGCTTTTCTTATTAATTGCTCATATTGTATCGAAATTTTTAATTTGGTTTAAAAGAGTTTTAGAAGAAGGAAAAAGTAGTAGTGTGACTGAAAATGAATTGGATCGAAGGAATTTATAGTTTTGAAAATTATAACGTTGAAAATATGGACGTTGGATAATCGACCGTTGGCGAGTCTGATTCTCACGCCCGCGTTTGAGTGACCAGCGCCGTCGTTTGGGTCTTGCACGCCAGCATTTTTACTACCAACGCCGCGTCTGACCTACACACGCGAGCGAGTGTCCCTATCCCTAGCGCTTGATGATCAACCGTGCACTGTTGTTCTCATAGTGGAGAAACCTGTTTGGCCATCCACCGGGCTCAAAAAAAATTTCATTTGAACATTGCCATAGGAATTTCCCTAAGATACATTCCATTCACCAAAAAAGGCTCTGAACCTACTTTTATTTCATAGGCCGACCCAGCCTTTAACACGACTAATAAGGTGTAAAACATCTTATTGTTAAGGTACAACAAGTGCAGCATATAATGCTTAAAAAAAGGTGCAGTATAGCAACCAAACAAAACCAACAGGAAACTCTACTATACCTTTTTGATACTTTGATAACAATCCATCAGTATTATATTCACAACATATCAAAACCAAATTATGAAATACCTAGTTGTTTATGTGTGGAGGTGGTAACTAAAGATCATACTTGCTCATATTGATCCAAATATCCCCTCCCTCTAAGCCTACGGTGAAGACCTATACAAGTTCATATGTGACAACGAATTGTAATACTGCTAAAACTATCATATTGAAGTTAAGAGTTGATGAAGAAATGATCAAGTATGAACATGAAACGCCAGTGTCTTACTTGAACTTGCAAGAAGTTGCACAAGCCGCTAACTAAGTTGTCAACTAGCACGGTAAATGAGACCATACCTGCTCAAGTCGATCCCAATATCCCATCCCCTAAGCCTAAGATGAAGACCTATATTAGTTCACACATGATACTGCTAAAACCATCATATATTCAAGTTAGAGTTAATGGAGAAATGAAGCAACCAGAACCCTATATCGCCAGTGTCATACTTGAGAACTTACAATAAGTTCCACAAGCCACTAATTAATTTGTGAAGACCTATTCTAGTTCATAATAACGAATGGCAATACTGCATTGAAGTTAGAGTTGATGGAGAAATGAAGTAACAAGAACGTAATGAATCAAGGACCTAGTTTAAAAATAGACAACTGTATATCACATCTATTATCAGTATACTGGAAGTTGAAGCTCTGTATGAGAAAAAAAAAAGCATAATGACAAGAAAACCCATATCTGATAACAAGTGACAAAACAATCCAAACGACAACATGCTGATACAACTTTTCTATTTCCTAAAAAAAGACATATTCCCCGTAACGTTTAACAAGACTGGTATAACTTAAAAGTGAAGTACAACTCCAATCATCTGTCACAAGCATGGATACTAGATGCTCTGAGGATCTCAGCATCAGTAAAATCCAAACTCCTACAAGGCAAATGCAACTAAACTGTGCCGGAGTATGTTAAGGAAGTGATTACTAGTCTACTTCCTTTACCATGAATCATGACTGTTATTCTTAAACACACTCTGATCTGATAGATCACAATAAATATTGCTCACTGAAATCACCTAATCTGCTACCAAAACAGCATGACATAAACTGAATTTCAACTAAAAATCAGTTCAGATACATCCCACAGAAAATATAAGGAGAAGCATATAAAAAATGGTAAATATATTTATCATTTCACTAAAGTGTCCATGAGCTCGTCAGAGAAAAATTTAACCACTACTCCTGCTTCTAGCATACAAAATCAGTGAGATTATTGAGTGATTAAGCACATAAAACATTAAAGAACCAATTTAGAGAAACGAGATTGTTTCCAGATGGAATCAGCTAAAGTTAATCGAGAATGAACCAACTTCAAAACACATTATATAACGCAATTTAAGCACATTGTTAACAATTATAGGCCTTCACTACAATGTATGTGTTAACTTAAAAGTGGCAGAATTGACCTTTACTCATTCTTCCAAGCATACAAAATCAGTGAGAAACCAAGACCTTGAGGTTGAGAATCTTTGAATATATGTGAGCCATCTGACCAAGGAAATATATTTAGGTTTGATGAGCTATAGCTAGAATTCCATAACTTTTCGGCTGATAAGCAACTCTGAAACATAAAAACTGCATTTCCTGGTGTTGTACTAAATAGCCAATTATGAACATCCCAAAACACGTCAACTGAAAGCCCATCAATCGTAATTCTATAATTTCCCCGAAACTTCCATTTGAGTCGCTTCACTTGCATCGCGGTTTTACTGTCTACACGGATAACAAGGCTAGGATCACTAGTTCCCACCATATCACACTCAATTGTAACATCATGGAGTGGACCATTATCACAGAACTGAGCCTTAGTTCCAAACCCCCTTTTACCAAAAATATTCTCCCTCTTTGAAACTAAAATTGCACTTGAATGAACAGGAGATGTGTTTGTTTTCTTGTATGCTTCTTTTCTCAAATCCCCAAGTAAAAGAATCATATCATTATCAAAAACAATAGCTAAGAAGAATCCTTGCAGTGGTTCTGGACCAGATCCAAACTTAGCTGAAGAGAGATCCCAATAGATATCAACTTTACTTGAATCTGCTTCTAAAGATTTAGACCCTTTTTTCTTAGAGAACAAAGAAGGTTTAATATCAACTTTACACAGACACTGACTAGTTGAATCATCAATCCCTACACTTAGACCTTGACCCATCAAGTTCTTACTCCATGTTACAGTAATCAAACAAGATTTCCCTCTTAATCTACTTTGATAAACACATGTCACTGAATTTTGTGCAGTTTTAGCGCTAGTACTAGATGATGATGAATCTGCAACTTGTACTCCATTTTCGCCAAAACATGAAGGAAAATCCCTCATTTTTATAACCCACTATTCAAAAAAAAATAAGAAAGAGAAGAAAAGGGTTTGTTACCTGAACCACCAAAATGAACTCAAGAACCCATCTTTGCAAATGCTTTCAGGAACTCATCCAAGAAGCCTCAAATCAGCAAATAATAATGAAAAAAAACAAGAACCCACCCTAAATCCAGAGACAAAATTTGCGGAATGTAAGCAGTAAAATGGAAGAAAACAAACAAAGAACTGGTATTGACTATGTCAGGACTCGGTACTGATACTCTTTCTTCTCTGTCTTTTTTTTCTTCCCTATTTTATATACCCCCATCTGTCTAAATATAAACAAAATAAAGAAACCTAAATAATACCCATTAATAATGGGGTTATTGGTGTATATGTATGGCTGGAAATGAAAGAAGAAAAGCACTCTCTCCTCTTCTGTTAATCTTTATGCTGGAAAGGCAGGTTTTTTTCTCTCTAACTAAAAAGGAAAGTCTGGTCTGGTCTGGTCTGGTCTCACACTCCAAAACAAAAATTTAAGAGACCCAAAGCATCTCTTTCTCTTTCTTTCTAGGCTGTATGAGCTGAGCGTTTTCATGTACCTGACATAACCACATGTACTAGTATAGCCAGTAGAGAGAGAGCTTATGCCAACTTTTATGAAAGAAATTGGAACGGTTTTTTGTTCAATCTTATTATACGGCGGCATGTTTTATTAGAAGGGCGACATTCTAATAGGACAAAAAGGATCATTACATGATCATTCAAGGTGTTCCTTATCAAAAAATTGGAAATGACAAATTAACCCTCATTATTGATAACCTAGTTTGGTGATGATAATCAAGTTTAGTGTTAATGATTAATTTCACTTATATTAATTCAAAATCAAAACAAAATCAGATTTTTAGAGTTAAAAAAAAGTTTAGAAGAGAAGAAAAAGAAAAACTTTTATGATATTTGTGAAACCCTAGATTTTGATTCACTCAACCAAAATGAGTGATTCCAGTGACCCGGTATACTTCTAAATTAGTTCCCATTAGTTTTTTCTCGCTCAAAATTATCTAAAGTACATAACAAAATCAAAACTTTTAAATTTTCAGAAGAACTTACGGTTGCAATTTTGCTCGTGACCAACCGTAACTCTTAGTTACGGTTCGTAAGTTATCGAATACCAACCGTAACTGGTTAAATTTGGGGAAGATCCAATTGTAAAACCAGTTACGGTTGGTAATTAAATTTGGACAACAACGGTAACTAAATTACAGTTGGTAACTAATGAATCGAGACCAACCGTAACTACCCTACGGTTGGTGTGTCAACTTAACTTTTGAACCGCAAATCATTATTTGATAAATTCTTAAGACACAGGATTATTTACGGTTGGTATGGTTGTTTGAGTAACAAACCGTAACTCAATTACGGTTGATAAATATGATGCAAATACAAATCGTAACTGAACATATTTCTCAAAACTAAGAACTTACGGTTGGTATTTGAGTTAAAACCAACCGTAACATCAATCCAATCTACAGTTACGGTTCGTATTTGAGTTATTACCAACTGTAACTCACATGCAACCAGAAATTTCAATTTCAATTTTCATACAAAACCCTAATTTTTGATACAAAATTAACTTAAATCCAACACGATAAACTAAACCCTAACTGGGTTTTTCCAAACATTTTTCGAATCGTCGATTAATCGAAGACGATGAAATTTTCAGTTTTAATGGAGGTTACGATTGATGGAGGAGAAGAGAAGATGAAGAAGATGATGAAAAAAAACTGATTTGATTTTTTCTGATTCATTAGGTTTAAAAAAAATTGATTTGTTTTTGGTTGATTTAAGATCAAAAGGGTAATGTAGTCAATTTACATTCCCTTTAGGACATCCCCTAACCAACTAAAGGGACATTACTATCACAATGATGTCCCTATAATAAATCATGTCGCCCCTATAATAAGCTTGTTTTTGTTTTTGTTTTTGTCTTTTGAGATTTGAAAAAGAGGAAGAGTAATTATAAATAGAAACTTAAAACTTACTCAAATTTGATTAAGAAAATAGTAAATGCTGATTAAGATCTTAAAAAGAAAGGATTTGTTATTACTTAAATTAAAAGGATACCAAAGAGAAAGGAAACGGTTCCTTAAAGTGGACCCAAATTCAATAATGCGGACAAAAACAAACACGAGGTCTCATTTAATTGAGCCACAAATCATAACCATTCTTTCTTTGTCACTTCATCCTTGAGGGCACATATGGGCAAATATTTTACGAACTCTTTAATCATTTGTCGACAAAATAAACTTGGTGTAGCTGGACTTGAGCGAATTTTCTTGAGCTCTAGATATCGCCATCATTCTAGTCTGTCGAGTGACAACTGATAACCCCCGGATGATAAGTTCCGGCGGTGTGAAATAAAGAAAATAAAATCATTGCCCGAGGGTTCAAATGTCCAGCTAAAGACATTTCGAATGGTGCTTGGATTTGTATCGTACAAGGGCTAAATCCGTGTCGTGAAGGTACGGGCTTGAATGTAAAGTCTCGATTACCCGTCCACAGACCAATGACCAATGGGTAATAGACGTTTGAAAGCAAATGAGAAAGAAAGTGATGCATGCCCCTGTCATGACGGCATGGGCCTAAATATAAAGTCTCCATTACTCACATACTCGGAGGGCGGATCTATATCCAGGCTTCCCCTGGCTGGTCGGAGTCACCCCTAAATTCCCAAAAAAATCATTCTTTGTTTCCTAATTTTAATTGTGCCAAAAATTATGTGTAATTTTTAGGCTTAAGTCGGGGATAAGAAGATGGCCAAGCCCGGGGTAAAGAATATTTCTAGTTCCGCCTCTGCACAGATTAATAGGTAATAGGCGTTTGAAAGCAAATGCGAAAGCAAATTATATACGTCCATGTCATGGTGATGTGGGCCTAAATGCAAAGTCTCGATTACTCGGAGACTAGCGGGTAGCATGATGCATCAAAAGCACTAAGTCTAAGCATGCATTATCAAACTCTTTTTTGACACTTGGTGTATTTTGTGTTGTGTATTTTGTTTTTAGTTTTGAATTTCATCATAGGGAGGTTCATCTTTGGTTATGTCAAGTATCCTAATGGAAATCTCAACTACCTCTTGTGTTCTAAATCTCTATCTGTTGAGCTAAGATCAAAGTTGATTATAATTGTCTGCTTAAATGAGTCCGGTCACAATTCATGTGCTCGCGGACCCATATGCGTGTGAGTTCCGAAGTCGGCCCGAACCTATGAAAGTAATGAGATAAAACCTCTTCAAAAGATTCTAGAAAGGATCTCTCTTCCCTCAGTTTTCTTAACCTGGAAACTGGGATATCTATATATAGTCAAGGTACGCCTACCATGTATTATATACAAAGTGTTAGAGCATTGCTCGGTCGAACTCGCATACGTTGTTATCTCAAGCATGTTTGTCAATGTTAGTGATCAAAACTATGAGTCTAGATTTCTAGCCTATTTAGATGTCTCGGAACTAGGACATAGATTGTGTAGTTGAGCTTTAGACTTCAGGGTGTTCATCTCTTGAAGACAAAGAACTACTAAGGGGAGCTTGTGGAACTTCATCGACAAAAGGTATGTGGAGACTGAAACTTATCTATTACTTGGAAAGTCTATTTATACTCTATTCCTATATTGAGGCATAAGTCGTGTTACGATATAGTTTTCTATTATACACATTTGAAATTTTGAGCTGAGTTTATCTCGCTTATATATTTCTCAGAATATATGTTGGCAAGCTTTCGCTTCGGCCGAATTCATCTTACATTCGTGACGAAATTACGAATAAGATTATATGAAAATTGTCGAGTCACATCTTATATGGTTTGTGTGATACAATCATTTGTTGTTGTATTGGAATGTTTCATTATGATAATTTCAATAACTTGAAAATCGCTTTGACGAAAAATAGTTTGTGAACAGAAACTATATAACGTCCTCTAAGAAAGTTTCAATGATTGAAATAAAGAGTTTAGAATCATGTAACCATGTTTGGATATAAGCATAGTGTGTTAATCACATTAGTGTACAAGTCCAAAACCGGGAACCTGAAGTATGCGTACACGTACGCGTATTGGTGGTTACTGATGTCTGGGCAAGTATGCGTACCCGTACGCATACCGACGGAAAGTTCACGTCCATGAAAATCTGTTGGAGTTTGGAATGTGTTGAAGTATGCGCACCCGTACGCGTACTGGCGTAACCAACCTCAAGTCCGGCTACTCAAGTATGCATACCCGTTTGCGTACTTGAGTGAGTTACTTTCTAAAATCGGTTGTGTACATGAACTTAAACATTTATATAATAAGGAATGCAATCTTTGCAAACCGTGGCTATAATATTCATGAATTGATTCGAGTGAATCAAACCGATTTTGTTTCGATTGTGTTCTTGTATACTTCTATGAGAATATAGCAATTGAACGACTCTTTAACTAGTTTCATATGAGTCATTTGAACTAGTAATGGATGAGATGAATATGGTTGATATGAGAGTTATCATATGGCTAACTTCGGTTGACCATTTTTGAGCCAACATGGGTGTACACGTTTGGGTACGGTTCATAAACCTAAATGAGGGTACATTTCATTTGTGTGTAACAAGCTAAGTTCGATCTACTGGTTGAAAGATATTATCTTGGTTGAATCAGGTTTTTCATCTAACGGTGAATATTGAATGCTTTGTTACCAAGGTAACTTGGATTGCAAACCCTGATTTGAAAACTATATAAATGAGAACTCTAGCAACTGGAAAACCTAATCCCCACGCTTTTGTGTGTTACTAGTTGTATAAGCTAGAGTCGATTCTCCTTTAACCTTAGGTTTTCCTAAACCTTGTAGATTAACGACTTGAAAGACTTCATTGGGATTGTGAAGCCAGACCCAACTATTTCTCTTGTAGTTGCGTGTTCTGATCTTGCCTGATTCTATCGTTTGGATATTATCTTCACTAAGATTTGCTCGAGATTAATTTCTCTGATAGGCAAGATAAAACGTGATCACAAACATCTTCGTCTCATCGTTTGTGATTCCAAAATATCTAGTTTTACCGTCATACGATTTATATTATTGTGAGGTGATTGATAATACTAAGCTGTTCTTCGGGAATATAAGTCTAGTTTATCAATTGGTTCATGTTCACCTTGATTTATAAAAAGACTGAACAAAAACTCTTGGGTATTTCTGTGGAAGACAGATTTATTCAATCCTATAGACTTTTCTGTGTGAGACAGATTTGTTTATCAAGTCTTCGACTTTGGGTCATAACAACTCTTGGTTGTGGGTGAGATCAACTAAGGGAATCAAGTGTGTAGTATCCTGCTGGGATCAGAGACGTAAGAAGCGCAACTGTACCTTGAATCATAGTGAAATTGATTAGGGTTCGACTACAGTCCAGTCCGAAGTTCATTGGTAGTATGCTAGTGTCTGTAGCGGCTTAATACAGTGTGGTGTTCAATCTGGACTAGGTCCCGGGGTTTTTCTGCATTTGCGGTTTCCTTGTTAACAAAATTCTGGTGTCTGTGTTATTTCTTTTCCGCATTATATTTTGTTATATAATTGAAATATCACAGGTTGTGTATTAAGATCAATCAATTAGAATATCCAACCTTTGGTACCGTTTAAGTTTACTCCTCTTATATTCAATCAGGCTCGCAGATTTTTATTTGCTGATTGCAGATTGAATTAAGAGTTAGAGGTATTAAACTCTTTGATATACTTTTATCTAGATTGATTCTGACTGTCTAGTTGATTCTCTAGAAAGTATATTGGAGTAAGTCCTCTCAGATTGCCAAACGAATTGTTGGGTGTGGTTGTTAGACCCCCGCTTTTTCAGTTGGTATCAGAGCAGGCAAACACGTTAAAGACCTTTAAGTCTGTGTTTGTAACAATCTGACTTCTGTGGACTTGTGTATCTCTTAAACCAGTGCATACAGAGATGTCTTCCAAATCTTTTGATTACACCATAAATCTTGAGTTTGCCTCAAAGGATAACTCCTTAGCAGATTCTTCCAAATCCATAGGGAAAAACAAGACTTGTGAGAACATGTCAGAATCAGAAATGTAACTCATCAGAACGTTGAAAAAATCTACTGAAATCATTGAGTGTCAAGCGTCTAAAATCAAGTCTCTTGAAGAAAAGAATGATTAGCTTATTGATGAATTTGAGAAATCTCTTGACAGAGAACGTGAACTCTACATCTACGTTGAATCTCTCTCTAACAGTATCGAAAAACTGGCTCAAGAAACTACTCTACAGCACAAAAAGATCAGTATGCTTGAAAATACTGTCAGAGAAAACTCAGCTAGAGAAGAACGTTTAATCAAGACTCATTCATCAGAAATTGATAGGTTTCGTGTTGCAAAATAGAAACCTATTGCATCTCTTCAATATGCCCGAGAACAGTGTAACACCTTAAAAATGAAAAACTCTGTTTTGATGAATAAGTCATCTCTCACATCTTCTTTTGTTTCTCACAAGGCTTTACCTAATGTGAAGAATAGTTCTTCTAAAGAATTACTCACTGTGAATCACTTGTAAAATTTTCATGTGGCAGAAGAAGTTATGGATCAAGGCAAGCGGATCTCTAATCCACGATGTTATTCCTTCTGTGGGAAAAAGAACCACTATGCTCTTCATTTCTTTGCTAGAAAGAAACAAATCTCAGATCTTCGTAAGTTGCTTCTATCTACTTTCAATGGAGTAAGTCATCCGACATTCTCTTCAGTGAATTTCTTCCCTACAGAAAATCGGAATTCTTATAAGAGTGATCGCTCTTCTAGAAATCATCACAGGATGCATGTTCCTCTGTTTGGTATAAACTCTTGTACAATTAATGAACAGAGTTCCTGCACTTATAAGAATATGTCTGGTAAGTCTAAGTCAAGGAGGCGGAAACCTTTTCTCTCCTCTCCTCTGGAACCGATTTCTAGAGGACCTAAACTTAGCCCTCAAAAAAATCCTTCTGATGGATATTTAAAAATGTTTATGACAAATTCTTTTGGAATAAGTCATAATCGATGGAAAGAAGGAAATACACAGTTTAATCTCTCAAAGAACCTGTACAATTCTTCTTCCATGATTCCCAGTGAGATTACTTCTCACCCCTTTACCTGATTCTAAGTAATCTCGTCCTTGAATCTATCTTGAGAGGTACAAGGATGATGATTGTGGGAGTCTCAAGATTAGTTGTATGTTCTTTATGCATTTTCATTAACTTTATGAGTTTTCAATTCTGCTATCGATATCTGGCTCTAATTTGAGATTTTATCTTTAAATTATTAAGACATTGGATTTTCTTTGAATCCATTTTACCTTGCAACCGGTCCACAAACGCCCGTGTCCCTCCATATGTTTCACGAGTTCATAGGGTTTCCTTATCAAGAAGTCTCTTCTTGCTTACTTTTATATTGTTTTGTTCTATCCCTTCAAAAATTATATAAAAAACTCAACAAAATCTCAAGAGATTGTATGTATTGACATGGTGGAGGACACTCAAGGACGTGACTCGGTTCAAGAGTTGGTTCTGAAGAAGATGCTTGCAAGGAAAGAGCACAACTCCTGGATTGATGAATCTGTTAAGGATTTAACTCGTTTTCAGGATGATTCCAAGGTCGAATTTCCAAATCTTCAACTGCAAATAAACCAACTCTTAGATGGTCAGGCCAGAATCCTTGCTAATCAGAATATTCTGATACGAAATCATAAGAAGCTCATCATGGACTGTGTCAAGGATAGACAACTTGCTCGGGTTATTGATCATAAAGTTTGTGTTCTAACTCACGAACATGGAGTATCCACGGTCAAAAGAATCAAGGAAATCAGTGATACCTTCTATGATGGATTCATTGAAAGGTATGAGGTTCTCAAAGAGCTTTGATTTTGTCTAGGAAACTTCTTATGAGAATTTTTATTCTTGTTTTTGTTTAGAAGGATTAATAGGGTGGAATAGCCATTATTGTGATTACACATAACTAGTTCCAAACGTTTTTTCATCTTCAATGTTTTAGATTTATTTATTTAAATTATAAGATATTTGGAAGATGATGTTTGCAATTTTAATCTTCATGGTTTTATATATTGCAAATTTTTATGGGATATGTTGTTTACGTCCGTGAACCTTGACTGACCCATACTTGTTCAAAAGTTATCTCTATTATATGTTGGTATGAAAGTATTGATAAAAGATAGAATGAACTTTTGACAAACAAAAGTTATGCCTTTTATGTCATTATGCAAATATTGATGGAAGAAGGGATGAACTTTTGTTTACAAGAATTGTCTATTTTATGTCGTTGTGCAAATGGTAATGGAAAGTAGAGTGATTTCTTGTTTATTCCGCAGTATTGATCTTCCCAGATCCACATCTTTGTGTTTTTACTGTGTTGCTCCATAAGTTCTCTTATGTCGAGCATGTGCAATTGAATTGATCATCTTGCGTGGTTAATTCTATTGATTTTTTGGATACAAATTCATGTTTTCATGTGATTTGGTTATATCCAATGAAATCCTTCTTTTCTTGTAAAAGCAAGGTCGCCTTTGTTGTTCTCTCGGGAATGGCATTTTATGGGGGAGAGTTCGTTTATGAACTTGTGCTTAATCGCCATATCTTCGTGGAAAGTGCGGTTGTGGAATTTTATAGGGGTTATCTTGTATCTTTATAAACTCCTTGATGAATGCATTTAGCTTCGGCTTTATGATTGCATCTAAATTTGTTGGTATGTTTGTTCTCTTTTGGTCATGAAGAATCTCTATGGAAATTTCATGAGGATCCCACTAGTTTTCGTACCTTTTCCAATTTTATTGACAAAAAGGGGGAGAATTAATGTGTAGTTTCATACTACAAATACATATGGTTTATGGATCATTATGTAAGGGGGAGTGGTTTTCATATTGAGATGATGTATTGACTAAGGTGGAGTAATACATATCACCGTAGTATTATTGTCAAAGTTGTGATGAAATTGAACTTTGATGTTGTGTAATAATACGATGACATTGTATAACAATGACCGAGATCACTTGTTTTCTCATTTTTATCGCTACGGATCCTCAACAACGATGATAATAAACTTACAACCTTTGGAATCATTGGAGTACTTGGAAGTGACAAAGATTTCGAGTAATGTTGAAGATGCCAAGGAGATCAAGCATTTGGATGAGAAGCTACAAAGTTTTTATTTATTTTGAAATCCATATGTATTGATAGTTTTGTCACTAAAATTGAAAAAGGGGGAGATTGTTAGAGCATTGATCGGTCGAACTCGCATGCGTTGCTATCTCAAGCATGTTTGTCAATGTTAGTGATCAAAACTATGAGTTTTAATTTCTAGCCTATTTAGATGTCTCGGAACTAGGACATAGATTGTGTAGTTGAGCTTTAGACTTCATGGCGTTCATCTCTTGAAGAAGAAGAACTACTAAGGGGAGCTTGTGGAACTTCATCGACAAAAGGTATGTGGAGACGGAAACTTATCTATCACTTGGAAAGTCTATTTCTACTCTATTCCTATATTGAGGCATAAGTCGTGTTACGATATAGTTTTCTATTATACACATTTGAGATTTCGATCTGAGTTTATCTCACTTATATATTTCTCGGAATATGTGTTGGTAAGCTTCATCTCGCTTATATATTTCTCGGAATATGTATTAGCAAACTTTCGCTTCGGCCGAATTCATCTTACATTTGTGAAGAAAGTCCGAATAAGATCATATGAAAATTGTCGAGTCACATCTTACATGGTTTGTGTGATACAATCATTTGGTGTTGTCTTGGAATGTTTCATTATGTTAATTTCAATAACTTGAAAATCGCTTTGACGAAAAATAGTTTGTGAACAACAACTATATAACGTCCTCTAAGAAAGTTTCAATGATTGAAATAAAGAGTTTAGAATCATGTAACCATGTTTGGATATAAGCATAGTGTGTTAATCACATTAGTGTACAAGTCCAAAACCTGGAACATGAAGTATGCGTACCCATACGCGTACTGGTGGTTACTGATGTCTGGGCAAGTATGCGTACCCATACGCATACCGGCGGAAAGTTCACGTCCATGAGAATCTGCTGAAGTTTGGAATGTGTTGAAGTATGTGCATCCGTACGCCTACTGGCGTAACCAAACTCAAGTCCGGCTGCTCAAGAATGCGTACCCGTTTGCGTACTTGAGTGGGTTACTTTTTAAAATCGGTTGTGTACATGAACTTAAACATTTATATAATAAGGAATGTAATCTTTGCAAACCGTGGCTATAATGTTCATGAATTGATTCGAGTGAATCAAACCGATTTTGTTTCGATTGTGTTCTTGTATACTTCTATAAGAATATAGAAATTGAACGACTCTTTAACTAGTTTCAATTGAGTCATTTGAACTAGTTATGGATAAGATGAATATGGTTGATATGAGAGTTAGCATATGGCTAACTTCGGTTGACCATTGTTGAGCCAACATGGGTTTACATGTTTGGGTACGGTTCATAAACCTAAATGAGGGTACATTTCATTTGTGCGTAACAAGCTAAGTTCAATCTAACGGTTAAAAGATATTAGCTTGGTTGAATCAGGTTTTTCATCTAACGGTGAATATTGAATGCTTTGTTACCAAGGTAACTTGGATTGCAAACCCTGATTTGAAAACTAGATAAAGGAGAACTCTAGAAACTGCGAAACCTAATCCCCACACTTCTTTGTGTTACTAGTTGCATAAGCTAGAGTCGATTCTCCTTTAAGCTTAGGTTTTCCTAAACCTTGTAGGTTAACGACTTGATAGACTTCATTGGGATTGTGAAGTCAAACCTAACTATTTCTCTTGTAGTTGCGTGTCCTGATCTTTCCCGATTCTATCGTTTGAGTATTATCTTCTCTAAGATTTGCTCGAGATTAATTTCTCCAATAGGCAAGATAAAACGTGATCACAAACATCTTCGTCTCATCGTTTGTGATTCCACAATATCTAGTTTCGCCATCATACGATTTAGACTATTCTGAGGTGATTGATAATACTAAGCTGTTCTTCGGGAATATAAGTCTGGTTTATCAATTGGTTCATGTTCACCTTGATTTATCAAAAGACGGAACAAAAACTCTTGGATATTTCTGTGGTAGACAAATTTATTCAATCCTATAGAATTTTTAGTGTGAGACAGATTTGTTTATCAAGTCTTCGACTTTGGGTCGTAACAACTCTTGGTTGTGGGTGAGATCAACTAAGGGACGTAAGGAGCGCAACTGTACCTTGAATCAGAGACGTAAGGAGCGCAACTAAGGGATTTTCAAGTCTTCGACTGCTGGTATCAGAGACGTAAGGAGCGCAACTGTACCTTGAATCAGTGTGAGATTGATTAGGGTTCAACTACAGTCCAGTCCGAAGTTCATTGGTAGTAGGCTAGTGTCTATAGTGGCTTAATACAGTGTGGTGTTCCATCTGGACTAGGTCCCGGGGTTTTCTGCATTTGCGGTTTCCTTAATGTGGTTTTATATAGTGGTAAATAAGGTTGTCGTTCACTCGGATTTTGTTGGAATTGATTCTAGGCTTAAATATAAAAAATACTAAAAATACTAAAATATATACAAAATATGTCACAGGATGAAGAATTTACTGGGACTCGGGATTTCACTGTTTTTCATGTTCAAGTGGTTCAGAAATTAATCCTAGGAAATTATAGCTCAAAACAAAAGAAATATTAACTCTATTCTTTGCCAAAATAGATTTCGTAAAACATCAATTGTAAATTACAAGCATAGTGTATCTAAAGCACCTAAGACTAAGCATACACTATCTAACAAGATAACAATTGATTAATAGAAATCATAGATCATTTAAAATCGGTGCAAAAATTAAATAAGGAATTAATTAAATTACCCCAAGGATGAAATACAACTTCCTCCGTTGTCTCAGTGATAGGGTTTAGCTCATCATGTTGTTGGAAACACGCTCAAAAATCATTATTATTGCTCAAAGGGTGTTTACAAATGATGAAAAGGGAGAAATAATTCAAAACCGGGTTTGTAACAATTATATTTGTTACAAACCAAAGAACGATACAGAGGATGTGTCACTGTTATTGTTGCTCTAAGACCCACGTCTCTGTGTCGCAAACTCTATAGAAAATAAGTCTGTGTTCGTTGTGTCGCTGTCACTGTAGCATGAATGACAGTGCCTGTGGGTCAATGTTCTTCGTGTAGCAGCAACAATGGAGGTTTCTGCAGCTTGATTTTTCGACTCTGTGGTGCTCTATTCCTCTCCCAAATAGGGTTGCACATGGGTCGGGTTGGGTCGGGTTTAGCCTCACCCGTCACCCAACCCACTGATGGTGGGTAACAGAAGTTGTCACCCGCAACCAACCCAACATTACAATGGGTCGATTTTCACCCGACCCACATTACGGTGGGTTGGATCGGGTGGGTGGTGGGTTACCCACCATAAAATACAATGAACATTACATTAAGAACCCAATTGAAATAAGCCAACCCAAAATCAATCTTAGGAAACAAAACCCTAATTAGTATTTACAAATTACAATGATTCCTAGTCTCACCTTTGGTTGTTGGTTTACTGGTGACGATGTTGATTGATTGTTGCTGGTGATGCTGTGATTTGATTTACAAAGCGAAGAGAAAATGAAAAAATAAACTGAGCCTCTGAGACTGCCGTTGAAGGGAACTGATTGAAGACTCTTCAGTGAAGAGAAGCTACCGATGATTAGGTTTAGGCATTATATATTATCACTTCAATGGATGTGTTTCAATTAGGATAGGTAATCTAAGGGTTAGCATCAATTTAGAAATATTTAGGTGGGTGGGTGGGTTGGGTCGGGTGAGGGAAGTTGTCACCCACAGTCGACCCACCATACGATGGGTTTTGATGTTGTGACCCATAGTCGACCCGCTCCTAAGTGGGTTGGGTCGGGTGCGGATAATTTCAGGCGGGTGTGGGTTGGGTTGGTGGGTTGAGTCGGTTTTGTGCAGCCCTACTCCCAAACTCTTCATCCCCCTTCTATGATACACCAGAAGCCTTTATATAGCTAACAGAACCAAGAAATCTCGCGCAATCACTCTAAAAATTCTTCCATTACTCGACAGTAAATGCAAATATTCTCGAGATATTTTTGTTCCTGATTTATCTTCTCACGCTGTTTTCTCGTGTAAAAACACTCCAAACACGTTCATTCATCATCCAAGAAGTGTTTAAACTCGCAGCAGGCACATGCAAACCTCTTAATCACACACAGAAAACTCGGGTTACTCGTGATACTCTGTTTTATCCAAAAGCAATGATTCGGCCCTTGTTGATCGATTCTAACCCATGTACCCATCCTGTTTTGTCGTAACAGGACCATACTAATCCAAATTACCGATAAAATCTCTCTCAAATCATTCCCTATTTCAAACTAAAAACCCGTGAGAAACCATCCTTTCCTGTTTTGCAAAGTCCACGTATACAGCCCAAGTTTATCGAAACTAAACACGTTACCAGCCCTGTTTAGGTGTAACAGGGTGAATATAACCAATTGTAGCGATTAAATCTCCCTGGAATACCTAGAAAATTCGAACCCTAATTCTTCCCATACGCTGCAACTGTTCCCGTCAAAACTGGATTTTGAAAGGTTGGGGATGACCTCCCCCTAAAAGATAAGGGGGTGCGAATAGCATTCGGCGCCCTGGGGTGCAAATAGTAACGGTGGTGCCCCTTAGTAATTGAGTGCTCCTTAACTGAAATTGGGGTCCATTTAGCAGTTGTCCTCCCGGGGTCCAAATAGCACTTTTTGAGCAACTTTTTCCACACAAGTGTATTTCTCCAAAAACACCTACACAAACATAAAAACACCATAATAAGTACAAAATCAAGCACTAACAATAGAGACACAGAGGACAATTCAGATACAAAAATGTGTCTATCAAATACCCCCAAACTTATTATTTTCTAGTCCTCGAGCAAAACTAATAAAAAATAAAACCGAGTTAATCTCGGGAGGGTTTACCATAGGTGTACCCACAAAACCTTTACTCCAAACTCTATCTATCTATGCAGAACCTTGGAAGGAACTAAAGAATCTCCTTGGTTGGCATACAATCATTGACTATAAGAGGAAGTACCCTGATGCGAAATTCCAATTGTTGTATACGAGTTTGCACTCAAGCATACTAAAATTCATATAAAGTGACAGAGCTCTACTCAGATAGTTTATGGACATCATAAACCGGAGTCAACCAATCACATGGATAGATTAAGAAGATGGATGTAGAGAAAAACGTGAATGATGTTGACTAAGGTGAAACTATACAAGGGAACCAGTGGTCGATGATCCTAACTCTAGGTCAACTCAGCTGGCATATACAAGGGTACCAGTGGTCGACTTTATTGTATTTATTCCGGTTGGTCTGGTGGTCTGGTCTTAATTTTTTTTTTTTTTTTTTTTTTTTTTTTTTTTGTATCTCGGTCACTCTATTTCACCCTAGCAATGGTAAAAAGAAAAAAAATAAGTGATAAGAATTCTTTCGACGTTTCCATCACGAGGATATGGCGAAACTACCATGTTTTCTTTTTCTAACACCTGAGCTCTGTGCTTTTATGAATAGACTCTTCTAGATGTTTCCATCTAATCAGATTGGTTCCTCAACTCCTACAACCAAGATGTTCCCATCCATTTAGATTGGTTAGTGTCGACCTTAATAAGCATAAATTTCTAGTCTCTGGAGTTTATTTTTTTGTACTGCAGCTCAAAAGTTTCTCCCATACCCCCAAACTTAAATCTAACATTGTCCTCAATGTTCTAAAGATAAAATTAAAAACATGAACAAGGAGAAACTGTTACCACTTGAAGCAAAAGAGTTAAGGAAAGATATTACCGTGTTGCATGAGCATTGGTTACCTCCCAAGAAGTGCTAAGTTTAAAGTCTTCAGCCAGACATTGGAAGAATTAGTCACCTCGTAGAATCATATAGCAGTAGCCAGAATAATTGTGGGTCATAT
The DNA here is from genome assembly GCF_003573695.1 of Papaver somniferum. Taxonomy (NCBI): domain Eukaryota; kingdom Viridiplantae; phylum Streptophyta; class Magnoliopsida; order Ranunculales; family Papaveraceae; genus Papaver; species Papaver somniferum. The sequence continues at coordinate 81,723,401 of NC_039367.1, read as the reverse complement.
GGATCAAAAAGTGTTACCCACAAGAAGAGGAAACTGCAACAGACCAAGAAGATACCAAACATACCCTTGCTTAAGACAACTACATCTAGTTGTGGTTCAGGTTCAGGCTCTATAAAAGGGTCTAAATAAAAGGTTTTCATCGGTTGGATTTCCTCAAAGCTAAGATCCGGTTCAGGTATTAAAGTCTGGAAAAACTCAACTAAGAACTTAGAAGCACATAACAACAACCTGAATAATTGGGGATCCTCTAAGTCAATTAGATTTGACTCACATAGTTGACCATAATAATGGTCATTCTTAAGAAAATGTGTCGACCCTAATATCCTAAAGTAATTAGGTTTAGTCTCAAAACTTAATAACCGACACATCTGAAAATCATATGTTCCCACAATTGGAAGAAAAGTTTTTGGTGGGAAAACAAAGTCAATCTTGGTATCATAGTCTGGGTTAACCACATCAACCAGAGGATGGGTTTCTAACGACTGAGCTTTTTTCTGGACATCATTAGGTTCGGGAAAACGTGTATGAATATAATCTTGTAAGATGGTTGAGGCACGAATGTCAAGTCCTACACGAGGGGAATTTCTAAGAGTTAAAGAACACGAAGAATGATAATCACCCCCAAACTTAGAGTTTTCTGTGTCTCTATAAAGACTAGTCACAACTTCCCTAATTTCTAGGTCATCAGATTCCTGAAAATTGTCAATTGATTCTTCTAAGTCTGGTTCATCCTCACTCATCTCTACGAGTTTATGGTCTTCTAAGATTAGTGTTTCTAAATCGCTAGACTCTAAAACATTATTCTCAAGGTAAACTCTTTCCTCTAAACCATCATCATATAAAGGATTACCAGTGAAAGTTTCTAGTAAAGGCTCATTAACTAAGGTGTTAATCATAGTTAATTCCTCCGATTCACTGATAGGCACATCAAATAACAGATTATCCAACATACTGCAGGCTAAAGGATCATGAAATACATCGTCTAAAACGTTGGTATATCTAGTCAAATCCTCATCCTTTTGAATAGGTGAATAATTATGTAAATGGGGAAAACAATTTGCTGGTTTTTAAGGAATTGAGGAGACGACCGTACGGAGGAGACTCCTCGAACCGAGCAAAATGTTAAACCTCACACAGATGCACCGCTGCAAAGGGGGTGCTTTAGATTCGAGAGATCAATCTATAGTACTCCGGCCTAAATCAAGACAATGACCGTTCCAGAGTAAATTCGGTCACAAGAGAGGATGGGTTGATCTGTAGGAGGGAAGCTAGGAAATGTATGGAATCAATGGTAATCAAAGATTGTGGGTGTGCGAATTCTGAATATGATAAGCTCTGAATGATTGAAATTTCTCAATCGAGAGTAGTTGCTCAATTGATGAGTTGATGATCTCGTGTTGTCGATGAGAAGTGAGATTGATGATACTGTTGATGTTGATCCCTCAATCATGACTCAGAGACTTATTTATATTGATGGAATTTTAGACACCATGACCCCATGAAGTGTGACAGTTGATGGAATCAAGGAGTGGGGAAGTGGAGATCGTGTTTGAAACCAATTGCTCAATGTGTGGAGACTTGGTCGATTTTCCACCCACTACCTCGTGAATTCCTTCAACTGATTGCACGACTTGCTCACATTCCATCGTGTGTTTAAATACACGTGCCGTAGACCGCCAGACCAAAACCCTAAGTGATATCCCCCCAAAGTGACACGATTGACGTCTCGTGGTATGTTAGTCAATTGATGACTTCATGGTTTGATGGGACGATGAGTCCATGTAGTTGCTGAGTTGAACATGATGTTCTGAAACTCATGAGTTGAACATGTCATGAGACAGAGGTATAGTTCTTACGATGAAGTGAGCAAGTATTTCTCATTCGATGGATCGTTGAATATTGATTGTTGAACCAATATTCCTTGGTTTGAGCAAATATTCATCTGAGCAAGTGTTGCTCATGTGATGAATTGTTGAATATTTGATCATCTGAGCACGTGTTGCTCATCTGATGGATTATTGGCAGCGTACCAAAAATATTAATTAGAATACTGGTCGTTGAACCTAGCATAATTAATAAAATTAATGACCATGAGGTCGTCATAAAATTATTAAGGTTGGAATCTGGAATGATGATCCTTGGATTCAGAAACCCTAATTTGATCAATTGATGATCAATTCATGGTTCGTCAGAAGTTTAACCATGGGACGAATGAGGGAGCGACTACATGGAACCGTGGATCAACCATGTAGTGCCCATATGCTCACGTGAGCAAATACAAAGAACTCCTGAAGAGTTGACGATTTGTTGGTGAAAGAATGATCAAATGCTGGTTTAATCATTTATTCGAAAATGCTCGTCTGAGCCTTAGGTGAGAAAATCTAATTAATTATGACGGAGTGAGGGACCGACCATGGGTCATGAAACCGTCCCTGGGTAGTCACGTGACCGCCTGATGATCACTTCATGAAAATCCAAAGTGTTTGGAAGAGTCTTGGACCTAATACGTGCAATTGTGCAAATTAGGTCAAAATTGTGAAACTTGATGCGACCGGCTTCTGTAAGCCAAAGAGCCAATATTGGTCGGTCAATATAGCGTGCTCGTGTCCCCAAGGCGTCCGTGTCTCAGTCCTGAGAATTTATATATTTTCTGGCGTGCAATTGAGCATCTATTCGAGAAAATATGCCAAAATTAGGGTTTCGACAAAACTGAGGAAAACACCATGAGATGATGGAAAATAATTATAAAATAAGGAATAAGGAGGCGTGGGACTGCCGAGGCCAAGGCATGGTCGGACGGTCGTGGTCACGGTCCCTTGGTGCCTTTTCCTTAATTTTATAATATTTTGATGATTTTATGAAAAATTCATGAATTTTGAGAAATTTGATGAATTTAGGGAGTTTCCATGAATTGAAGGAGTTTTCATAAGTTCAGGGAAGCAAAAATATTAAAATAATAATAAAAACAAGGGCATGTGGGACCGTGGAGGCGCGGCCGGCCAGCTAGGGCCCGGTCCCACGAGTTTCCCTATTTTTATGTATTTTCAATGTATTTTTCCATGATATGAAGGGATTTTCCTAATTTGAGAGAAATACCATGAAATCAAGGAGTTTCATGGGATGAAGAAAATCCTAAGAATAATAATAATAATAAAATACATGGGCATGTTGGACCGGCTGAGGCATGGCCGGCCGGCTGGGCCCGGTCCCACGTGTTTCCCTAATTTTTATATTATTATTTTTTATGTATTTTTCCATGATTTGAAGGGATTGTCCCACGTGTTTCCCTAATTTTTATATTATTATTTTTTATGTATTTTTCCATGATTTGAAGGGATTTTCCTAATTTGAGAGAAATACCATGAAATCAAGGAGTTTCATGGGATGAAGGAAATCCTAAAAATAATAGTAGCAAAATACATGGGCGTGTGGGGCCGGCTGAGGCATGGTCGGCCGGCTGGGCCCGCTCCCACGTGTTTCCCTAATTTTTATATTATTATTTTTTATGTATTTTGAAAATACCATGATTTGAAGGAATTTTCATGAAATCAGGGAAATAATAATAATAATAATAAAATAATGAGGAACCATAAAGTGTGGGGCCGGCTGGGACCAAGGCATGGCCGGTTGGCCAATGGTCACGCCCCACACTATTTTTCCTTAATTTTATATTATTTTCATGGGTTTATGAAAACGCCATGAAGTCGAGGAGTTTCCTCGAGACGAAGGAGATTTGTTCAAATGAGAGGATTTTCATCGGATGAAGGAAAATAATAAAAACATGATAAAATATAAAACTGGCGTGGGATTGGTCATGGAACGGTCGGCCAGTCAATGAATCCAATCCCTTGGCGCCTTGGTCAATATTTTGATTATTTATTATTTTCTTCCTATTTTGCAATAGGTTAATCGTTTCGTCGTATTTTGAAATACTCGTTCGTGCGGTGACTGTTAGTGCATCGTCGTTGAACACACTTTCACCATTTGGATCAGGGCTTACTTAGAGGTAGCTCAGACGCCCAGTTGTTGATTAACTATTATTAATTGTGGAATTCAGTGGAGAATAATTCACAAAACTGAGTAATAAGATGTTTATTATTAATTCATAGGATCAGCTGAGGATTTGACTACGAATTCAGAATAATAAAGTGAGCATTACCATTCCATGGGATCGTAGATTCGACCATAGAATCGGAGTAATTAAGATTTATCTATTACCATTTATGAGACCAGTTGTGGATTCGATCATGAAATCGGAGTAATGAGATAATACAGTTATTGCTATTCTATGAGATCAAGCCGTGGATTCGATCATAGAATCAGAACAATTGTTTTTTGACATTCCATGGGACCAGTCGTGGATTCGACCATGAAATAGAAGAAATTGTCATTGCCATTCCATGGGACCAGTCGTGGATTCAACCATGGAATAGGAGCAATAATAGATTATTCTGGGAATTCAGTAGTGAATGTCACGGCAGAATTAGGAATAATTAAATTTGTGGCTCTATACTAGCAGAGCAAGCTGTCTAGGAGCATTAATTATCCCGATATGAGCTTGTTGGTAAGTCATATCCTTTATATAGTCAGGGTAAACTCGTTGTTTGTTCCTGAAGACGTTATCGCTCTATACTAGCAGAGCAAGCTGTCTAGGAGCCGTCCATCTCGTGATACTATATAGAAATAATCACTGAAAGTGTTCAGTGTTCATGAGATATGCCGTTGTCCAGTCGTGAGACTACATATCTACATGTACTCCGAGAGAAAGTACTCTCCGTTGAGAATTCGATGAGAGACCCGTGTCTCAATACTCACGTCGATTGCTGGATCAGAGCTTCGTATAATTATGAGTTCACGATTTTAGCCCTTGTCGAAAATCGACCATCTACAAATTATTTAAATTATTTGGATTTGTACTAGAAACAACACTATCATTATAAAGCTCAATCGTAGTAACAAATTCCTGATCATTATGCCTACATATTTCATGTTCTTCATCAATACTATCCTCATCATAATCATCTTTATAATAACATGAAAAAGATCGAACCTCATCAAACAAGTAGTGTTACCAATTCTAACCTCGTCATCTTGATTATGCGAATAAAAACTATCCTTATTTTCAAGGGTGGTATTGGGAACACTATACTGGAAATTAAGACTATCCTGAGCAAGTTTTTACACAATCCTATTTGTACTCTCAGTAAATTGCTTGAGGGACTCTTCTAGAGATATCTTAGTTGACCGCTCTACGGACTCTTCTGGGAGAAGAATATTATAAGTCTCTTTCATAAATAACTTCCGTGTTGACTCATTGAAACTCTTGAGAGACTCTTCTAGAGAAATAGAAGGATTGTTTTGCTCGTATGACATGTGGGTATGTGCATAGTAATTGGGATCACAATGGTATGGACCATAACCTTCAAAAGTTTCGCATTCCCAATCACTATTCACACTATGGTCATAAAAAGGATAATGTCCAAGCTGCTCAATCAGATACTCATTGTATTGGCTATTATAATACCAGTTCGACATCCTAACCGCAAGGGAATTCTAAACAAACACAAAGAAGGCTGACTCGACCACAACAAGCCTATTTTATCTAGCAAACAAAAAGCATGATGGCTCCACTTAAATTGTTTCTAGACCAGCTTCTAATCCTTCGAAATGGAATTCGTTACAATTTTAGCAAACCCCTCTGGAATCAATCCGAGTCAAAGTAAGTTGAATAGAGGCGAGGGAAGCTCGGTGGAGCTTTGATACCCAAGGCCTCACTGGTATTACAAGGCGGCGCAGTCACGCATTCAACTCACATAAACCATCATGAACTTCGAAGTATGCTCAATAGAGCAACCAATATTTTTCGAACGACTTTCCTATTAAGCTCGTTACCCTATCAGTCTCGTTATATTCCAAATTTTAAGGCTTAGGTTCGTGTAGGTTACGTGTTCCTAAGTCGGGAAAGAAGAGAACGGTGATAAAATCCGAACCCTTATCTTGTATGGCCAGGCCTTGCCCTTTACTAGGAAATTAAAATAGCCGTATTCGATTCCTCAACATATATGCATACAAAATCATCCAGTAAACCCGCTGACAGGGGATTCACGAGTGTTTAGAATTCTTACCTCCCGTTCCAGACGGGGGATGAACCGTTGAAGTCGACTCGGGTTACGACTCCTATGTCATGTACGAACCCGAGGGGCCGAGGCGATATCGTAATCGTCGTCCTTCCTTGTGCAGTTTATATTTGAAACTACCCTTCCGTAGGGTTTAAAAAAAAATTAATGTCCAAAAATAAAGTCCAAAAAGAAAAAAGGTCCAAAAATAAAAGATTACAGAAATAAAAACCTTAACTACAGTTTCTAAAAAAAATAAAATAAAATAATTTACAAAATCTTCTTCTTCACTCCTTTTGGATTTCTCTTTTCTTTCCTTTTTGGGCTTTGCCTTTCTTTTCAACATTTTCTCCCTTTTCTTTAGCTTAGCTCCAAATCTGAAAGCAAATAAGAAATACCAAAACGCATAAAAAAGAACAAAAATAATAAAAAGAAAAAGAAAACCTAAAAACAAATCTATAAACAAATCCGCGTCGGCGGCGCCAAAAATTAATGTGGTTTTATATAGTGGTAAATAAGGTTGTCGTTCACTCGGATTTTGTTGGAATTGATTCTAGGCTTAAATATAAAAAATACTAAAAATACTAAAATATATACAAAATATGTCACAGGATGAAGAATTTACTGGGACTCGGGATTTCACTGTTTTTCATGTTCAAGTGGTTCAGAAATTAATCCTAGGCAATTATAGCTCAAAACAAAAGAAATATTAACTTTATTCTTTGCCAAAATAGATTTCGTAAAACATCAATTGTAAATTACAAGCATAGTGTATCTAAAGCACCTAAGACTAAGCATACACTATCTAACAAGATAACAATTGATTAATAGAAATCATAAATCGTTTAAAATCGGTGCAAAAATTAAATAAGGAAGTAATTAAATTACCCCAAGGATGAAATACAACTTCCTCCGTTGTCCCAGTGATAGGGTTTAGCTCATCATGTTGTTGGAAACACGCTCAAAAATCATTATTATTGCTCAAAGGGTGTTTATAAATGATGAAAAGGGAGAAATAATTCAAAACCGGGTTTGTAACAATTATATTTGTTACAAACCAAAGAACGATACAGAGGATGTGTCACTGTTACTGTTGCTCTAAGACCCACGGCTCTGTGTCGCAAAATCTGTAGCAAATAAGTCTGTGTTCCTTGTGTCGCTGTCACTGTAGCATGAACGACAGTTCCTGTGGGTCAATGTTCTTCGTTTTCTTCGTGTAGCAGCAGCAATGGAGGTTTCTGCAGCTTGATTTTTCGACTATGTGGTGCTCTATTCCTCTCCCAAACTCTCCACCCCCCTTCTATGATACACCAGAAGCCTTTATATAGCTAACAGAACCAAGAAATCTCGCGCAATCACTCCAAAAATTCTTCCATTACTCGGCAGTAAATGCAAATATTCTCGAGATATTTTTGTTCCTGATTTATCTTATCACGCTGTTTTCTCGTGTAAAAACACTCCAAACACGTTCATTCATCATCCAAGAAGTGGTTAAACTCGCAGCAGGCACATGCAAACCTCTTAATCACACACAGAAAACTCGGGTTACTCGTGATACTATGTTTTATCCAAAAGCAATAATTCGACCCTTGTTGATCGATTCTAACCCATATACCCGTCCTGTTTTGTCGTAACAAGACCATACTAACCCAAATTACCGATAAAATCTCTCTCAAATCATTCCCTATTTCAAACTAAAAACCCGTGAGAAACCATCCTTCCCTGTTTTGCAAAGTCCACGTACACAACCCAAGTTTATCGAAACTAAACACGTTACCAGCCCTGTTTAGGTGTAACAGGGTGAATATAACCAATTGTAGCGATTAAATCTCCCTGGAATACCTAGAAAATTCGAACCCTAATTCTTCCCGTACGCTGCAACTGTTCCCGCCAAAACTGGATTTTGAAAGGTTGGGGATGACCTCCCCCTAAAAGATAAGGGGGTGCGAATAGCATTCGGCGCCCTGGGGTGCAAATAGTAACGGTGGTTCCCCTTAGTAATTGAGTGCCCCTTAACTGAAATTGGGGTCCATTTAGCAGATGTCTTCCCGGGGTCCAAATAGCACTTTTTGAGCAACTTTTTCCACACAAGTGTATTTCTCCAAAAACACCTACACAAACATAAAAACACCATAATAAGTACAAAATCAAGCACTAACAATAGAGACACAGAGGACAATTCAGATACAAAAATGTGTCTATCATTCCTCGTTAATAAAATTCTGGTGTCTGTGTTATTTCTTTTCCGCACTATATTTTGTTATATAATTGAAATATCACAGGTTGTGCGTTAAGATCAATCAATTAGAATATCCAACCTTTGGTTGTTGATTTACATTGATTAACACTTGAACATTGGTCTTTGGTATCGTTCAAGTTTACTCCTCTTATATTCAATCAGGCTCGCGATTTCTATTTGTTGATTGCAGATTGAATTAAGAGTTAGAGATATTAAACTCTTTGATATACTTTTATCTAGATTGAGTCTGACTGTCTAGTTGATTCTCTAGAAAGTCTATTGGAGTAAGTCCTCTCAGATTGCCAAACTAATTGTTGGGTGTGGTTGTTAGACCCCCGCTTTTTCACAAAGTGCTGGAATAACTTGTGAACGTTCATAAACCATGGATGCTTCTAAGTTTTCAAACAGAACAAAGGAAAATAACAAGAAGATGAGGTTCCACGTGAATTATTGAATTTTATAATAATCTTGTCACCGTATCTTGTTACTTTTATCAAGAGCACACAGGGTCAAAACTGGTTCAGATGTCTTGTGATTTGGTTGGAAACATTATGAGTGACATCAAGGTTGTGTTCGAACAATTGTCTTTCCTCCAAAAGGGATCTCAAGCGTCTTAATTCAGAACTGGGAAAAGCCCCTGAAGATCTTGGTTCTCTCAAAACAAAAGTCGCAGACTACATATGAATTATAGATCTTCTTATATTGTTTTCTATTATTTTATTATTATTTGTAATTATTAATAATAATATATAATAAATAAACCAAAAAATACAAAGTTTTACACAAAGCTTTTTGTTGGTAGCCTAGCGACAAGCTGAGCTCCAACACCCTTTTGAATAGCAACGCCTAATCTATAAAAAATGAAACTATCCAAACCACTAATAGCATCATTGCTAACAAGGCAATTCTTCGGTCGTTTGAAGAATTCCAAAGTATCCTCTCCAAGTTCTCCTAAAGTGGAGAAAGCTAGGACACCGAGACCAAAGCCATGTGAAACGCATTTGTCCAAGTACTTAGTACGTTTCCTCGAAACTGCACTAGAGATAGCTTTTCCTGGGACAAAAGAGCGAACACCATCACCCGTGAACGGAGAGACCCCTGTGACATCCATACAAACATCTTGTCCATTATCCCAGTTGAGAACGAGGATATCATCTGGTTTCAAATCTCTGTCATCATCTGTCAGAAAACCAAGAGAAACTTCCTTGCGCGCAGGTACACTAGCTTTGTAACATATGTCGGCGATAACGTCACGGACAAGATCATGTCGAAACTTATATCCAACATATTTAGCACAATGAAGCGCGTGATCCCCAAAGATGTCCATAGATTTGTTACAACATGGGCATAGACTATTCTCAACAAACAAAGGGATACCAAGACGGTAGCAAAGCACAACTCTGAATTGTCTTGGTCCAAGACACTGATTAAGCCCACTAACGGGTACAACTAATAAATAATCATGTGCATGCTTGATACGGTTGCACTTCCATAAGGTGGAATCTCTTAAAGACATAGTAAATCGGTCCAAGATTTGTTTCTTAACTGCACCGAAATAAGTGACTGCTAGGGAGTGCATGGAAGAGGGGGCAGTATCATTGACATAGTAAGTGGAAGGTAAACCACATACCTGAATAAAAGTCTGAAGAGCCAACTGATAGGCAGAGCCTTTGTCCGTTTAAAATAAATTACCAAGGATCACATTTTGCACCGAAGCAGTCTGGATCTGAGAAGCAAGATAACAGTAGGCACGGGTGTCAGCCATGGTATAAATGCCAAGTCCACCGTCTTTGATGGGAAAGGTAGCTAATCTTTGTTGCAGAGGACCAAAACCCGCACCCTCACCAGTAATTAGGAGTCTCAAATACTGATGCAACTGGTCGTCAGAGAGATCAGTAGCTGGTTGTAGGGCTGCAAGATTGGTAGTTCGCATTGCAAAATATAATCTAGACACACCAGTGCAATTGAGAAGTAATAGCATCTCACTTTGAGGATCCTTGAGTTTTTTGATTGCATCCATTAGTAGAACAGTCTTTTGCACCCTGCTCACCATCATATCACTAATAAATTCCAAATCCAAACTCACTGGTCCACCCAAAAGTTTAACACCATTAGAAGGCCTACCAATATCCGGGGGGGAGAACACCATAAACTAAACTTCTAGGATCGAAAGAAGGCCAGAAGACCTCCGTTTTCTTTATGTTGAGATGTAAACCCTTGCTTGGTCCTTCCGATTCTATAATTCTCAAGGCCTTAGCTACCTCCAATGTATCACCAATAATTGTACCATCATCAAGGTACTAGGCATGCAAATCAAGTTTGCAATGAGAAGCAATAGTCTTCACCAGGGGGTGAAGTGTCAACGCAAACCACAAGGGACCTAGGGGGTCGCCTTGTTGAACACCAAGTTCAGAAGACAAAATATATTAGTCATAATAAAGTTTAGCAGGCCGTGAGTAGCAAAATTCTACCCAGCGAGAAATACCTGGGCAATGAAGACGAACCTCCTTGATGAGCTGAGATCTTCTCACCATGTTGAACGCATTAGAAAAGTTAACAAGAAACATTGACATTTTGTCTGAATGGCCCTTCAGCTCCAATAAGCGATTTACAACATGTAAAATACTTTCTCCACCAACCGGTACACCAACCCCAAATTAGTAATCACCTAAATAAGAGGTCATTTCCTTGCCGACAGAAAAAGCAGCAACTTTGGAAACCAATCTGCGCCATACCGTACCAACTGCTATGGGACTAAGACCACCCCCAGGCTTAAGCAATAGATTCAAAGGTGCACTAGCAATGAACTCGCCTAACTCCACAGGACACTTACCGGCAAACCAAAGGTTGACACCTCCAGAAATCGACGAAAGCAAGTCGTCCGCCACGGCTGCAGCTGCCCCACTCAAAACATCAACCAAGTGATGTGCGCGTAGGCCATCATGGCCACATGACGTTTCTCTTGGGAAGCTTTTGATAGCCCCCAAAACATCCCTTGAATCCACTGTAATATGATCAACTATAACATCATCCGCGGGAATCTCAGGGAGAGGTCAGGTGGGTGTTTGTCAAGCAAATCCGAGTATGTCTTCTCTTTACAAGGAGCAACCCCCGACGAAGATAATACACGTATTGCAGCAGCGAGATGGCCTGAATTCATCTTCCTCCGACAAGCTGTGATATTGGACGTACCTTGTTTCTTCGCATCTGCCTTCTTGGACCTCAAACAAAAAGGTTGTTGAAGCATGTTGTTCGCTAAAATGTAACATCCATTAGGTTCCCTCCAAGTTGAAAGGGCCTGATTAATTGTTGCTACCTGTAAACACTTTCGATTACCTGATTTCTCTTCAAAAAAGCATCTCGGTTTGAACAAGGTCAAGGTACAGACGGGGAGTAGATTGAGCTGCAACCAGCTTGCAAGATTGGCTGGATTCACTAAGACTCTGTCTAGGCAGATCTTCAAATCCCTTGAGAAAGAAATCCAACACTTATGGAGTATGCAAGTGACCGTTGTAATCTGCCTTTGCAGCACAGAATTCAGCAATTCTGTAGAAAGAACCCCTACAACATCACCACTATCCTTCGCATAACAAATAACTTCACTTGCAACCTCAGCGTCACCTGCAATCGCAGCATGTATCTCCTCTGGTTTTCTATTTATTTTTCTAGAAAACTTCTTGTAAGAATTTATTCTTACTTTTGAGAAGGATAACTAGGGTTTAATATAACAAAAATTGTGATTACACAAGCTATTTCCAACGATTTTCATCTTGCATATTTTTAGATTTATTTATTTAAATTCTAGAGTTTTTGGAAGATGAACTTGCAGTATGTAATCATTATTGGTTTAATTATTGCAAAAGTCTTATGAAATATATGTGCCTTTACGTTTTTGTGAATCGAGCTGATATTTCATATATGCTCAGAAGTTAAATCTGTTATGTTTTTATAAACTTAAAATAAAATAAACTTTTTGAGAATTTTCTCGCAATATCGATCTACTTGTGATCACACTTTTGTGTTATTACTGCTTGACACACCCCGTAAGATTTTCTTATGTTGAGTTCCACCGATTAAAATTATCTCTTTGTTCGTAACTTACGTTGAGATCAATTTAAGTCGATATTCAGGATACAAATCCATGTGATTTTTTAATGTCCGACAAAATCCTTTTTTTCATAAAGTAAGGTCATTCATGTTGTTCTCTTGGGAATGACATCAAATGGGGAGAATTCTTAAATGAACTTGTACTTAATTGCTATATCTTTGTGGGATGTGTGGTTGAGGAATTTACAGAGGATGCTTGTATCTGAAATATCCTATATGAGCGATAAGTATTTTCTTACTGTATGATATCATCTAAATAAAGTTGATATGAAACCACCTTTGAATCCTGAAGTATCTTTTGGTTGTATTCATTACGATCCCACGATTTTCGTACCTTTGCCAATCTTTATTGGCAAAAAGGGGGAGAATTAATTAGTAGTTTCGCACTACATACATATGATTTACGTATCATTATGAGTGTGTGTGTGGGGGGGGGGGGGGGGGGGGGGGGGGGGTGGGGGGGGGGGGGGGGGGGTGGGGGGGTTAATCAATAATCTATAGGTTTCACCAATTAATGCAAAAGATGTAAGTATTGATTAAGGGGGAGAAACATATCACCGTAGTATTACTTCAAAATTGGGATACAATTGAACTTTGGAGAATATAATAATACTATGTTTCTGTATAACGACGATTGAGAATATTTGTTTTCAAAAGTTGTTATAGCTATGGGTACGGATCTTTAACAACAACGATGCTGAGTTGAACACGTTCAGAATCATTGCAACTTGAAATAACGAAGAGTTCAAGGAGTTGAAGAAACCAAGGAAATCAAGGCATGATGCATTCAAGGAGTTTTTATACCTTTATTTTTTTATTCATATGTATTGATAGTTTTTTCACTAAAATTGACAAAGGGGGAGATTGTTAGAGCATTGCTCGGTCGAACTCACAAGTGTTGCTATCTCAAGATTCTTGTCAAATTTAGTTGTCAAAACTATATCTTGATTTCTAGTCTACAATTAGTTAAGTCTCCGATTAGGATACAAGATATAGTTGAGAAACGGACATCACGGCAGTCATCATTGCGTTCTACCGTTTGAAGGCGAAGATCAACCGAAGCTTTTGGAAAACTTCTTCCACAAAAGGTAAGTGAAGACTGAACCACCTATATCTCAAGTTATATTCATCTTTCTATCTATGAGACGATGTCGCGTAACTAATTAGACTATTATAAGCACATCACGAATTTCAAGTCAAGATTAGTCTTGTAATTAGTCCTCAAAATATGACTAAGCTTAACGAACATTTGTTACCTGATGAATTTCGGTTAAGAACAACTTATTATTCGCAATAAAAATCATGATTCAAGATTATCATTCGAAAATAGCATGGAACAGTGATATGTGTCATTGATGTTATTCGGGAATGATTCGAATCGATTTAGAGATAAATATAGAACTACTGTAAATTCAGATATAAGACAGTGTACATATCTGTCTTACAAACTGGGAAAACTGTTATAAATCTGAAGTTATAATACGTGTACTCGTACACGTAGTGGAGTAGATATATGTAGACTAATAGACTTTGGTACGCATACTCGTATGCACACCTTAAAAAGTCTGTCAACTCATGAAGCCGAATCGGTATGCAAACCAGTACGCATACTAGAAAAGAACTGTTGGTCCCGGAACCGATTTGGTATCCATAACGGTACACGTACCATAAAAGTTCTGTAAACTCCCAAACTTATTATTGTTTTCTTAAGGTATCCATACCGGTACATGTACTGAAAAAGTTCTATGAAACTCCAGAACTTGATCATGTTATAAAGTATACATACCGGTACATGTACTTTGACTTAACTGTTCATGAATCAGTTAACTATTTGTACCTTGTACATTTACTTACCATGTCGATTAAATTCATATGAATATATAATTATTTCTCCGAGATAATTAGCATTTGAATAATATCTTTATCTTTTTATTAAAACACCATAGACATATTTGGTCACATTATTGTGACTCGACTTAAGTCTTAAGTGTTTATGAAATTGCTCAAGCTTATAGTTCAGTTTGATAGCTTCGGCTAACCAGTCACGAGCGTGGTGTTATACACGGTTCAGTTACGGTTCATCCTAACCAGAGTGTATATCTTGATTATGTAAAAGATTTAAAGATTCATCTAATGGTGGATATTGTTTGCTTTTTTCCAAAGCTATCTTAGCTTAAACCTAAAGCAACATATGTCTATAAAATGGAAACCTCAAACAAGTGGGATCTTTGAATCCCGATACTACTTTGGTGTGTCCCAGTTGTAACTAGAGTCGTCCTCTCCAGAAACCCTTTTAGGGTTTAGCGACTACAAATACTTCATAGGGATTCATGAAGCCAGGTCCAACTATTGTTTATCTTGATAGCTCGAGTATCCTGATCTTGTTCGATTGTTGAGCTGCTCACTTGAACAAGATAAATATAAATACTCAAAGTTCTCTTCGTCTCAGACTTTGTTTATGACGGAACGGATGATTACACCTAGCGTGCCTGGGCGCGCAAGCCATAACTCCCCCGATGCGCCATGATGAAGCTACGATCCGGGATTTAAAGCTAGGAAAATGCACGTCCACTTGCCCTTGCAAGCATGATCGTAAAGCATGATGCGGCTAACTTAGCTTCCACACCGTTCCAAACTTACCCTTGTCCGCTAAAGGGTGCAAGGCCATAAGGCCAAAGTTAATGCATATTACATGCATCACTGGCTTTGCGTCAACGTAGGAATTTCATCACGGAATTTCCTATCGATCTGAGCAACCGTCATACTGTCGAGTCTTGTCCAGGTATAAAGCTTGTGCCTGTACTTAGACATAGGGGGCTCTAGGCCTTTTTCCCTTCCTTAACTTACCTCGCTTACCAACTCTTTATAACTTGATAGGAAGTATGAGCATCCATTACTGGCATGTAAGCCTCATCAAGTTTGGCCGCAACCATCTCTTGCATCGAGCTACCGATCTTAGATGATATGAGAGGCCAACGTGTTGGACCGATAATGCTGCAACTCATTGCGGCTGCCTACGTACCATTCCCTACTCTAAATGGATCAAGAATAGACCATAGTTCATCCTCGAAGGGACAACAAATTAAACCCAACTCGTTTGCAAGGTCGTGGCCTTGAAATAATGGTAATGGCCTAGTCCGTATAGGCTGTTCCGTCATAATGCACAATGATTATGCATTATCGGGTCTGCGACATGGCATAGCGATGCCTAAGCATCAAATTCCCTCTTTGCAAGGCTACGCAACTATAAATGAGGCTTACGCATCATTTATACTCTTTCGGCTAAGCTATGAAGCTTACTTGGCACATAGTCCGCATATGCACCTTGGACCTACTACCCCTCCCTATATATGTTAACTTGCAATTTCTACAACTTAGATTTGGGGACCAAATTGACATGCTTTCATCACTATTCATGTACAATGATTGCGCGCAATGATTGTGCACAATGATTGTGCACAATGATTTCGTACAATGATTGCGCAACACTCATTCGACCAGCCCTCTCTGGCCTGATGCACAATGAATATGCAGCATTGGCTCTAGGCCAATTGTCCACATAATGCGCAAAGATTGCGCTGAAACGCTCAAGTCCATCTACCCAACTGGTCTAATGCATCATCACGATGCAACATTGGCCCTAGGCCAATATTCCTCTTAACGCGACAGAAACATGAGATGAAGCTTCATCTCATGCCATGTCACATCTTTCAGCATGCACCATGCTAAAACACGGGGTGTTACATTGTTGATTCCACAAGTTTTATACTTGTGAGGTGAATAATAATCTAGGCTGCACTTCGGATTGCATAAGTCCGGATTTTGAGGTTAGCTAGAATTTGTCTATTGCTATCGATTTTCATCACCTTGTCTTTGATCGAAAAGGAAATCACATATATATATTCTTATCTGTGGGAGGAAGATCGGTTTACAGTTTTCAATTGAGTTGAAGCAACTCTTAGTTGGTGTGACGTCATCTAAGGGAATCAATTGCGCGAAGTACTGATAGAATTCGAGAGGCGTAAGGAATGCGACTGTAACTGAATTGCTGAGAGGGTTTAATTCGGTCCTAACTACATTCCAGTCCGAAGTTAATTGGTAATAGGATAGTGTCTGTAGCGGCTTAATACAGTTTGGTGTTCAACCTGGACTAGGTCCCAGGGTTTTTCTGCATTTGCAGTTTCCTCGTTAACAAAATTTCTGGTGTTTGTGCTATTTCTTTTCCGCATTATATTGTTTATCTGTTGTGCGTTAATCAATCATAGTAGATACGTCCGACCTTGTTTGTCGGATACGAATTGATTCATTACTTGGGAAATTGATCTTTGGAATCACCCAAGTACTCTCACACGCAAATCAGGTTCATGGACTAGTCTCTGTAAACTTTTTGATTGTGAGAGAAAGATATATAACTCTGAATATTATTCCTCGATTGAAATTCATTAAGTTGAACTCTCGGAATTGTGCGTAAGTTTGTCCATACAGATTGCTTACGAAAAAGTAGGTGGTGTATTTTGGTACCCCCGCGCTTTCATATGTAAGGCATGGACCAATCACGTGTGAGTTATGCTACATGTGGGTCATGAATGACAAGTCAAGCATTGCGTTTCATGATATCAACGAGAGGTGATGGGAGTTATGAAAGAGTGGGGAAAAATATATCTGAGTATGGAAGTTTATGTTAATACATGAAGAAATTCGTAAAATTTCGTAGTCAGAAAATTCAGATGTGAGACCCTTCAATAAAACTGTTGTAGAATCTTCATACGAGCTCAAATTTTGATGGTTGACCCCTCCATTCTTATCAAAAAAATAATTTCCTATCTTCTTACACTAGAGTCTTTAGGTTTTGAGATCATTTAGGTGGTGAAAACTGCCCGACTGTAAAACTAAGGAAGAATTCAGGAGGAATTTTGTCAGTTTTCAGCCATGACCAACCTCGCTCTTTAAGCTGTATCTTTTAGATCGTTAATCCGATTGATGTGAGTTTTTAGTATGTGATATTAGACATCCATTAGAAACTTTTGGCATATAACTCATACTTTAATTCTTTACGAATTGCTCCCATCTGTTCGGACAACCTCGGGTGACCTTTTGGATATCGTCCGACCAAGTTAAATAGATGTGATTGGTCAGAAGGAAAGCGATATGATTGGCCAGAGCAGAGCATGTAGGGATTTAGGTTAGCTAAATCAACCTGCCAAGTTGGGTGGTCATGATTAGTTTGCGACTAACTTGGGCGGGCAAGATTTAATCCTTAAGAAAATTAAGCAGCTCGACCAGCCTACTTTGGTCGACGATTTAGGACGGAGCATATAAGCTAGGAGTGATCGGTTAAGAAGAGAAGCATGTGGTAGCTGACATGGAGCATGTCTGTTCGGCTAAAGGAGGCGTGAGATAAATTAACCGGCCAAGTGGCGCGGTCGTGCACTCAGTCACTGTTTCCTTTTAATTTGGTTTTCCAACTTCCATTAGGATTTTACTCTTATCGGCCCTGTGATGGGCTAACTCCTAGCTTGTATAGGTTTGGTCTTCGACCAATAGGAATCAAGATATCCCTCATGCTCCATTTTTAGGGTAAAAAAAATCAAATTTTGCGAGTTGACGCAAAATTAGGTCAAACAATTAAATTTCGTGTATTGACACAAAATTGAGTAAATTAGATGGATTTTTCACGTTTAACAAAATCACCAATTTTTTGGCTGATCTTACATATAGCACACCTTGGCACGACTTGCGGTGCCTTTTATGCATATCTTAATTCAGACATTCCAGGAAATTCATGTTATTCAGCTGAGAATGAACATGAATTTAATGTCAGTATTAAGAGTTCAGCTAGGAACATAACATAAAATAAATACTTAGCATGCTCAAATTCAACCAGGATCTTGAGTTTTAATACAATAAAATTATAGAATACGTGGGAATATTGCAACATGCACCAGTATTATTCAAATAATTTTCATACACGTAGGTATTGAGTAGTAAATATAATTTGTACATGCATACGTATATATTCTGAATTCAGAGACGAATTTCATAAATATAGTCACATATATGTAGCAAGAGAGGCATAGACACTCACTAGGTTTTAACATGTTGCTCAATTCTTTGCAGAACGAAGGCACGAAAATAGAGTTTTACAGTTTTTGCCCTAAATTAAAAACCACTATCAACAAGAAGGTCTTTTTCCAACACTTCCGGAAGCGAAAAATTCTGCGACTCTCCTCTACAATTTGCGACTGAGTTAAGCAGACCAATATTCTTCCTGTCCTTCTTCTTTTGCAGTAGGATAAACTTTCTCTGTAACTCTGTAATCTTTGAACCAAAACTCTCCTAACACTTCATATCTCTTTTAGGACTTGACTCAATGTTATTTATACACCACAACTCCAAGAATATCGAGAAAATATTTCATAAAAAATCATCTTTTCTTCGAGAATAATTCTCGGGATTTTTCTTCTTTTTAAAAAAAAAACTTCACACGTCTTCTGTTTCTTTCCAAAACATCCCTGAATTTGATAGAGACAAATCTAACAGTATACATTTTTTCCAAAACCTTACGTAACTTCAAAAATAGATCAAATTTCCCAAAACTCTATAACTTCCCTGTTTTGTCGAAAACCCATGATCCGGCCAATTCTAATCGAATCCATTTGTTAGAGCACTGCTCGGTCGAAGTCGCAAGTGTTTCTATCTCAAGCTTGTTTGTCAAGTTTAGGTGATCAAAACTATAAGTCTTGATTTCTAGTCTACTTACAGCTATGTCTCAGATTAGGATAGAATGTGTAGTTGATCTTTAGAATTCACGTCGTTCATTGATTGAATACAAAGATCTACTGAGGAGAGCTTGGAGGAACTTCATCAACAAAAGGTATGTGGAGACTAAAACTTATCTATCACACAGAAGTCTATTCTATTGTATCTCCAATTGAGACTAAGTCGTATAACTATATAGACTTTTATATTATACACATTTGATATTTCGAGCCGAGTTTAACTCGCTTATATATTTCTCGAAATATGTGTTGGAAGATTTTTGCTTTAGATACGTTCATCATTATTCTTAACGATTTTAGTTGGAAACAATTTATTTGTTGGAAACTATATAATAAGTCAAAAGATGATCATGTGAAAATCGTCTTGAAACATCTTACATGATTTGTGTGAGACAGTCATTTGATGTCGACTCGAAATGTTTCGTACTGATCATTCGATCACTTGAAAATTACTTATAAGCTATTAATTTGTGTGAGACAGCTATTGTCGTCTTCTAAGGATGTTTCAATGAGTGAAATGGGAGTTTAGAACAATTAACCTTTGTCTTGATACAACACAGTATACATACGAGTATGCAATCTGTTTTGGTATGTAAAAAGGCGAGGGTACCCAAATATACCTCAAGCTAAAACTTTTCCTACCTATAAGTCCTTTCTTCGAAAGTGATTTTCTATGGACTGAGTCGAGACAATGCAACTAATCAGTTCACACTTAGTGTGATCGTCTATGGGTACGAGATCGAGACAATACAACAACGAAGTATGTTACTTGATAAAAAAGGTTCAGATTTAACCAAACACAATAGGATTCACTTATCAAGTAAATAGGAATTAACGTTTGTGTGATTTACTTTAATTATAATAAACAATTATAATGCGGAAATATAAAGTAAATAAAATGGCAAGATTTTGTTAACGAGGAAACCACAAATGCAGAAAAACTCCGGGACCTTGTCCATAATTGAATACTCTCAATATTAAACCGCTACACAAAATTACACCTAACTTCGTATAGTTGAGACCAAGCAACTAAACTTATAGTTCACCTAGTTCCGTCTGTATTCCCACACCGCCGACCTTAGTCACGTACTTGGAACAATTCCTTTCGTTAGTATTCCAAACAATAAAGGAACAACAAATCTGTTTGGTATCAACTCTATTCAACCAAGTGATATGAGTCGGACAAAGGTTCTTCTGTTTATCTTAACATAAACTCCTTCGTCAGGTTCTTAGATCTATCTTATATTCAATTACCGAAGTAATCATTTAAGATTAAGCCAACAACACTATTAATCCAAAGAATTGTGTTGGTGCCGATCTACTCAATTAATCAATCCAATCTATCACAAGGATAAACCGATTATTAATTGGATCCTCTTTTACCGAAACAAGTATTGTGCACACCAAAGATTATGAACCCACAAATCAGAAATCTTCCATATCTTCTTCATCTTCAATTCTTCTAAGATTCAATAATAACCTGCACACAATCAATTGAATCTCTTGTGATCAATCACGCACAGAACGGAGTCTGTTAAAAATGGATTATCACAAGATCGTCTTTAGAACTAAAAACAGTCTAAAGATCCATGTCGAAACTCTGAACTAGTTTGGGAGAATCTTATATCAGAAGAGAATATTTTCAAGCATAAACAAACTAGGTGCAATCAAAGTTCAACCACCGATAGTCAATCAAATCAATGAAAACAAAAGATAGACCGCAATTATCTAGTTTCCCACCAACTTTACACGCTAGAGCTTCTCAATCCCAAAGAAGACTTTAAACTGAGCGGCCGTAAGAGATTTCGCCTAATTAGGGTACTCTCCTCTCCGAATAGGCGGCTACACCAGTAACAACACAACAAAGAGGAAGCTTGTTGTTACGAAGGATTAGTTTGCTAGAAAGGAAAACTTCAAGTATTAATAGACAAGGAAGTTTGGACACCAAGGAATTTCCAAAACCGAAAATATTCTCAAGATATTCATTAAAGCACAAATTCGGTTTTCATAATTCCTGGAAATGCTCTGTCCAAAAATAATGATCGAAATCTCTCGGAAAATCTCTAATTAGTAAATGCACATTATTAATTCTTATTTCCCTACAAAATGAAGTTAAATACCTTAATTAAAAGATTGTTAACTTATGTTTCGATCCTGGGATTCTCTTCCCTTAGCTATTAAAGAATAACTTTGAACAATTAAATAATAGACATTCATAGCACGTATTCAAAGTATGTTGACATCCTTACTTTGTAAGTTCTCTTTCACACTTACAACCTTGAAACTGATTTTCCACACTTCCAAACAAGTTTAGAATTGGTTCATCTGACTTTCAAGAACTATGCGATTGATCAAATAACATTCAATCACAATCATAGGTTTATCGGTTTTACCAAAACAAGTTTCGGTTCTACCTTCCATGTGAGTACTGTGCATAGTCACACTAGCTTTCCAAAATTCGGTTGACTAGGTACTAGGATCGGTTCCCCACATATATATGGTATCTAACTTATATGTGTTGCACATGTCCATAGGATCGGTTCCCCTTTGCCTAAAAACGTGTTGCACATGTTCATAGGATCAGTTCCCCTTTCTATTATAAACCTTGTTGCACCTCGTACAAGGATCGGTTCCCCTTTGTGATGTACTGGACCTCTTACTAGGATCGGTTCCCCTTTTCCCATAATTGGTCAGACATAAAATCACAAACCCGATCATACCATCTCAGGTGATTACTTAAGATCGGTTTCATTAATAAAAGGCATACCAATACATAAGGCAGGCCTTTGTGAATAGTTCTACCAAGAAAACAAAAAGTCGTGAATGGTTATACTCAATCACACATATTGGTTGTTCATAAGATATGCAATGAATAACAAAACCAATAGCGCCCGTCAATTTCCTTTTCGATTCACAAACAAGTTTATGAACTTACTTCCTTAGAACACATGTAAAACATTGTCCCCTTGGATGAAATCCCCACCTTATACCCATACATAATCACAATAGCACTAAAATGATTATGGCGATGTCTTATCTACAAAGTTTAATGGTTAAGCAAAAAACCTCGTATTGTATTCCTTAATACTATGTCTATCTAGAGTTCAAATATGCTTCACAGTTTTTTTTCAATATGCACAACTTGAAAGATACGTTAGGGAATGAAACAGTTCAAGTCAAATATCACTAACCTCAAGTGGACGGATGATTGTTGTCGTCGTATCTCCTTGCTTCTTCACATCTTCAAGACTTCGCAATACTTGTAATGTCTCATATCCTAATACTTTGAAGCTAACCTATACGAAGTTGACTCTAGTACATAATCAAGCGACTCTTAACATGAGTTTTGATTCACTAAAATATGACAACCAAACTTGACATACCAACGCTTGGTGGGTTCAACCGAGCAATGCTCTAACAATCTCCCCCTTGTCAATTTTAGTGATAAAACTCTTACATCATATGGATAAACAAATTACAAGAATTCATTACACATACGCTTGATTCCCGATTCAACAACACAGTAAACTACTTACATCCAATCCTTGAAAATGTCGCTGTTGACATTATAATAACAAAGAAAAAGAATATTCGCTTTGTTAAACCGCACGTCTTTGTTATACCACTTCATATGACATGTTACTCCCCCTTAGTCTGTGCTTTCACCCTTTCATTTAGATAAAAGTTTAAGCACCAATATTCTTTTCCTTAGCGATACCAATCAATATAAAATCAATGCCAATATCACTTGTTTACTCCATATATTTCTCCCCCTTTTTGTCACAAAATGACAAAGAAACGAAAAAAAATAAAGGACAACACGAAAAAAATCTTACAAATCTCAAAATAGACTTGCAACTTGTAGAGTTAGGCACGAGGGTTCCACACATCATGTTCTGATAACCAATATCAAAACCGAAATTACAAGTAGTTTTATTTTGATATGTTACCAAGGAAACAACTGTCCGAAATAATTTTACCAAATTTAGTTTAGCAAAACAAAAAACAACTAAGTACCTTAGTCCCTTTGCTAAACCGATTGTACAAAAACAACCGCTTAATTCAATAAGACCAAAATAAAAGATAACTCTATTTTTCTCATCAGGTTCTAATTATCCATAAACTTAGACCTTTCAATTTTAAACAAGACAAATACTAGGTTAGTTAACTAGCATTTGTTATCAAGGCATTCGATTAGACTTGAATAACCGAAACCTCACTTCGATAAGTCTAACTAAGATCATAATTAACTTAGTTTCTCTTATCCGGAATCGAATTGGACTAAACAACTCATCCCGTACACCTTTTATTTCGTTAAACCATAAATAATTCATACAAACCAACATAAAACAATTTTCATAATTATTCACCTCAACCGGAAGCAATTGAAACAACATAGACATTAAAAGCACCGCAACTGCACCGAAATTTTGTAAGCCTAAATAATTGATACCACACAATAAAACAAGATAACAATAGTTTTTCTTAACCGTAACCAATTGAATCACACACATCCACACACACATCATGGAATAAACATCAATTGAACCAAAATTTTGTTAAGCAAAAGCAATAAACATATATGATATAAACTCAAGATTTTCTTAGACAGGAAAACAATTAACTAATAAGATTGTTAACTCAAATTTCGCATCCACTTCTCCAATATGATTGCATCTACTTCCAGGGAGAATTGATATCGAAATATCATCATGTTGTCATCCTTATGCAAAAACAAAATAATAACAACAACCAACCTTTACCATAGAAAGGTTGAAAATCGGTTTTAACAATTGCAAGCAAAAGTTGAAAACCGTCGAAACACATCTGCTTTTATGCTAAACCAAAACCGATTCAACATATTGTGACTTTTTCACATATTTTTTCTACCAGAACCCCTCATGATTCTTTGATAAAGCCTACCAACATGGGCTAGAACTTAATCCTGCTAAATCAAAAAGTCACCCAAACCACAAGGGTTCACAAAATATGAGATCAAATATTAAGGTAATAAAACCGAAATCAAACATCCCATAAACATTCATAGAAATAAGATAAAAGCATTCAAGTACAGGCTATGTAAACCGAAAACTATCACAAGAAAAATTATAAAACAAATAATTTTATTCATAATAGTTTTATTCATAATAGACTTTATTGAAATAGATCAAAAACAATTGTCTATTTTTCTTTTTCAACTCATTCATTGCGAAGAACATTCTTAGGGACCAAGTGATTTTTGTCGTTCTTCTTCAATTTTTGATTCTTGATCCCAGAACTCTGATTCAAATTTTTGAATTCCTTTAAGAGTTTTTATATATTTTCGAGCAGCAAAGCTCAGGGTTTCTGAAAACAATCAAGTTGTTTACCTAAACTTTCACGGTGAACAAGAATAAACCTCTTGTTGGAATTTGGAGTAATTCTTTTAACAACTTAGTAGTGGGTTTGTACTCCAATCATTTGACTTATAGTCTTATTAGTCACGTCATTAATGCTCATCACCTCGTCAAAATCTTCTCCTCCGACTGATTCACAGATTTTGGTAATTATGCACGGAAAACCGAGATGTCTCTTGATACCAGAAGATGAGATAGAATTTGATATCTTGATCATTTGGCTGACAATGATACCACAAAGATCTATTTGAGTATCCTTTTTCAACAGAAAAAAGACAAATTCTGCAAAAGTCTTATCCCAGACTGATTTATCTCTTGTACTTGCAAATATGGTTGCTAAAGCAAGTTTGCTGAAAACCCTAAGATGAAAGGGTATATTCTTTGTTGGTAATCTATCATTTTTCCATGCAGTCTTCTTTCCAATGAGACGTGTTGAAATGGTATCGTGTTCAATTTCAACTCCGGTAGTCTAGTGATTACATTCCTCATTGTACTTAATAGCATTAGAAATTGTCTTATGATTAATGTAATAGATACATCGACCAACAAAAGTCACAAAACTAAGTTTTTTGTGATCAACATTGTGTATATTGGCATAGAACACTCTTACCAAATCAGGTGAATATTTTTCAAGATTAAAAAGATCCCCCCAGTTTCGATCTTGAACAAAATTCACATAATCCTTATTTTCAACATCTGGATCAAACTTCTTTTCAGTGGTAAAATCCATTCCCCTAAGTGCTTCGTATTTCCTGAAGCAAGAGCTATCAATGAAACGAGCAAATTCATGCTTGTTATCAATACTGTTAGGAAATCTGATTTCATCAATATTTTCAATTCTGATCCGATTATCAGCGGATTTAGTTCTTGATTTCCTTTTTCTCATACTTGCGAAATCATGAGAAACCCTAGTTACGATTTTGATTAATCTTCCCTAATATGTTTTGACACATAGCAAGAGTTTATCTTTTATAGGAAGATTAGATATCAAAAACCGGAAATAACTAGTTTTCGGAAATACACTCAGAATCGGAAACCGTGGCTTGTGGGGAAATAATTCCGATTTTATATCCATGTCTTTCTTTTGGAAAACCGGTTTTTCATGGTCTGGATATTTTTTCGGATTGATTCCATGTTTTTGTCCAAAAACCTGTTTACTCTTTTATTACCAAAATGTGGCAACATCACTTGAATCTCAAACAAGAGTTTACTAGAGTACACAGAGAAAAATTTGAACAAGATATGATATTTGTTAAAAATACCATCATAATCATAATCCCAGCAATATTTCGAAAGATCACTTGTTTCATTAAAACAGTTGTGAGGTGTATGAAGCAAACCATTGTTAATAGACTTATTAACTGAATACTTATTCTTTGTAGGATCACATATTTTCCAAACCCGCATCCTAGAAAGCGGAACATTGACAGTCGTTGATCTTAAAATGTACATGTGTATACTTTGGTAGGCCGTCCAAAATATATTTAAGATTCATGATTTTTCCGGAACACAATAGCCGATGTTCATAAAAACATTAAGCAGGATCTTATGCATTTTCAAGATACGACATGTCTCATAGACCATTGTATCATAGTTACACACCACAATGATATACAATCCTATCATAGCCAAAGGATTATGTAAGTCATTCAAGACATACATAAGCATAATTCCTAACAGGTTTAGGAATAAAAGTATTACATACTTCATACGTGTTTTCCACCATGATTTTATAAAGTAGTCAAATCCAGCCATTATGTTAACTGAACCATCCTTGGGATTCATTCTTATAGGTTGGATCACACCAAACACAGATTGTTAGATTTTTTCGTGTATGCCTGCTCTGATACCAATTGAAAAGGCGAGGGTACCTAAATATACCTCAAGATAAAACTTTTCCTACCTATAAGTCCTTTCTCCGAAAGTGATTGTCTATGGACTGAGTCGAGACAATGCAACTAATCAGTTCACACTTCGTGTGATCGTCTATCGATACGAGATCGAGACAATACAACAACGAAGTATGTTACTTGATAAAAAGGTTCGGACTTAACCAAACACAATATGATTCACTTATCAAGTAAATAGGAATTAACGTTTGTGTGATTTACTTTAATTATAATACGGAAATATAAAGTAAATGACACAACAAGATTTTGTTAACGAGGAAACCGCAAATGAAGAAAAACCCCGGGACCTTGTTCAGAATTGAATACTCTCAGGATTAAGCCGCTACACAAAATTACACCTAACTTCGTTTAGTTGAGACCAAGCAACTAAACCTATAGTTCACCTAGTTCCATCTGTATTCCCACGCCTCCGACCTTAGTCACGTACTTGGAACAATTCCTTTGGTTCGTATTCCAAACAGTAAAGGAACAACAAATCTGTTTGGTATCAACTCTATTCAACCAAGTGATATGAGTTGTACAAAGGCTCTTCTGTTTATCTTAACATAAACTCCTTCGTCAGGTTCTTAGATCTATCTTATATTCAATTACCGAAGTAATCGTTTAAGATTAAGCCAACAACATTATTAATCCAAAAATTGTGTTTATGCTGATCTACTCAATTAATCAATCCAATCTATCACAAGGATAAACCAATTATCAATTGGATCCTCTTTTACCGAAACAAGTATTGTGCACACCAAAGATTATGATCCCACAAATCAGAAATCTTCAATATCTTCTTCGTCTTCAAATCTTCTTAGATTCAATAATAACCTGCACACAATCACTTGAATCTCTTGTGATCAATCACGCACAGAATGGAGTCCGTTAACAATGGATTATCACAAGATCGTCTTTAGAACTAACAACAGCCTAAAGATCCCTGTCGAAACTCTGAACTAGTTTGAGTGAATCTTATATCAGAAGAGAAGATTCTCAAGCATAAACAAACTAGGTGCAATCAAAGTTCAACCACCGTTAGTCAATCAAATCAATGAAAACAAAAGATAAACCGCAATTATCTAGTTTCCCACCAACGGTACACGCTAGAGCTTCTCAATCCCAAAGAAGACTTTAAACTAAGCGGCCGTAAGAGATTTCGCCTAATTAGGTTACTCTCCTCTATGAATAGGCGGCTACACCAGTAACAACACAACAAAGAGGAAGCTTGTTGTTACGAAGGATTAGTTTGCTAGAAAGGCAAACTTCAAGTATTTATAGAAAAGGAAGTTTGGACACCAAGGAATTTCCAAAACCGAAAATATTCTCAAGATATTCATTAAAGCACAAATTCGGTTTTCATAATTCCTGGAAATGCTCTGTCCAAAAATAATGATCGAAATCTCTCGGAAAATCTCTAATTAGTAAATGCACATTACTAATTCTTATTTCCCTACAAATTGAAGTTAAATACCTTAATTAAAATATTCTTAACTTATTTATGTTTTGATCCTAGGATTATCTTCCCTTAGCTATTAAGGAATAACTTTGAACAATTAAATAATAGACATTCATAGCACGTGTCCAAAGTATGTCGACATCCTTACTTTATAAGTTCTCTTTCACACTTACAACCTTGAAACCGATTTGCCACACTTCCAAACAAGTTTAAAATTGGTTCATCTGACTTTCAAGAACTATGTGATTGATCAAATAACATTCAATCACAATTATGGATTTATCGGTTCTACCAAAACAAGTTTCGGTTCTGCCTTCCATATGAGTAATGTGCATAGTCACACTAGCTTTCCAAAATTCGGTTGACTAGGTACTAGGATCGGTTCCCCACATATATATGGTATCTAACTTATATGGTTGCACATGTCCATAGGATCGGTTCCCCTTTTCCTAAAAACGTGTTGCACATGTTCATAGGATCGGTTCCCCTTTCTGCTATAAACCTTGCTGCACCTCATACAAGGATCGGTTTCCCTTTGTGATGTACTGCACCTCTTACTAGGATCGGTTACCCTTTACCATAATTGGGCAGACATAAAATCACAAACCCGATCATACCATCTTAGGTGATTAATTATGATCGGTTTCACTAATAAAAGTCATGCCAATACATAAGTCAGGTCTTTGTGAATAGTTCTACCAAGAACACAACAAGTCGTGAATGGTTATACTCAATCACACATATTGGTTGTTCATAAGATATGCAATGAATAACAAAACCAATAACGCCTGGCAATTTCCTTTTCGGTTCACAAACAAGTTTATGAACTTACCTCCTTAGGACACATGTAAAACATTGTCCCCTAGGATGAAATCCTCACCTCATACCCATACATAATCACAATAGCACTCAAATGATTATGGCGATGTCTTATCTGCAAAGTTTAATGGTTAAGCAAAAAACCTCGTATTGTATTCCTTAATACTATGTCTATCTAGAGTTCAAATATGCTTCGCAGTTTTGGTTTCAATATGCACAAGTTGAAAGATACGTTAGGGAATGAAACAGTTCAAGTCAAATATCACTAACCTCAAGTTGAAGGATGATTGTTGTCGTTGTAGCACCTTGCTTCTACACATCTTCAAGACTTCGAAATACTTGCAATGTCTCATATCCTAATACTTTGAAGCTAACCTATACGAAGTTGGCTCTAGTACATAATCAAGCGACTCTTAAAATGAGTTTTGATTCACTAAAATATGACAACCAAACTTGACATACCAACGCTTGGTGGGTTCAACCGAGCAATGCTCTAACAGTATTATTCAGGTCCGAAAACCTTGTTTGCATACCAACTCAATATACACGTTTAGGTGCGGTTACCCATATCTAAATGAAGGTATATTTCATTTGTGTGTAACAAGCTAAGACCATCTAACAGTGGAGAGATATTGTTTTGGTTTAAGCCAACTTAACTTGAATTTTAAATCAGGTTTTCATCTAACTCTGAATATTGAATGTTTTGTTTCTAAGATAACCTACCTTTGATTGTAAGCAACCCCTGATTTGAAAGACTATATAAGGGAGAACTCTAGCAATTGGAAAACCTAATCCCTAAACATTTCTGTGTCCTAGTTGCGACTAGAGTGGATTCTCATTTGACCTAGGTTTTTCGAAAACCATTATAGGTTAACGACTTTAAGACTTCATTTGGTATTCGTGAAGCCGGACCCAATTATTTTCTCTGTAGTTGCGTGTTCTGATCTTACTTCTTCTATCGTATTGAGTACTATCTTCTCTAAGATTTGCTCGAAATTTATCTCTGATAGGTAAGATATAAAATGTAATCACAAAGTTCTTTGTCTCATTCTTTGTGATTCCACAATAACTTCTTCTACTACCATATAGTTAAGTTATTGTGAGGTGATTGATATTTCTAGGTTGTTCTTCGGGAATATAAGACCGGATTATCAATTGGTTCATGTTCACCTTGATTTATCAAAAGACGGAACAAAAACTTCCTAGGTACTTCTGTGGGAGATGGATTTATCTATCAGAATATACTTTTCTGTGGGAGACATATTTGTTTATAAGTCTTCGACTTTGGGTCGTAGCAACTCTTAGTTGTTAGTGAGATCAACTAAGGGAATCAAGTGCGTAGAGTCATACTGGGATTCAGAGACGTAAGGAATATGATTGTAGCTTAATCGGTGTGAGACTTGTTTAGGGCTCAACTACATTCCAGTACAAAGTTAACTTGTAGTAGGCTAGTGTATGTAACGGCTTAATACAATGTGGTATTCAAAACTGGACTACGTCACAGGGTTTTTTTGCATTTGCGATTTCCTCGTTAATAAAACTTCTGGTGTATGTGTTATTTCTTTTTTGCATTATATTTGTTTATAAAATTGAAATATCATAGGTCGTCTGTTGTTCAATCAATTGGTAAATCCAACCTTTGGTTGTTGATATAAATTGATTGACACCTGAACATTGGTATTTGGTACCGTTCAAGTTATTCTCATACCAATAAGTTTACAGATTTCATCCTGTTGATTTGCTTATTTATTTGAGAAACAAATATAACTCTTGGATATCTTTCCTTGATTGAGTCTGACTGTCTAGTTGATTCTCTTGGAATTATATTAGAGTCAGTCCATACAGATTGTCGAACGAAATATTAGGTGTGGTTGTTAGACCCCCGCTTTTTCAATTGGTATCAGAGCAGGCAAACACGTTTAAGACCTCATAAGTCCGTGTTTATAGCAATCTGACTCTCTGGAAAGATGTGTTATCTCAAACAGCGCATCACCAGTTCAGAAACGTTTTGACTTGGTTTAAAGCTTTGTTTCTCCTGAGAAATCTCTCACGTCTTCTCCATTGTCTGAAACTGTGTATAACTGGGAAACACGCCCAGATAAACAGTTGGATGATCTTTCGGATGAAAGTGATTCAGATGATGGAAACGATGTTGATGAGGAAGTCTCGCAATACATCAAGCTTTTTGACCATCTCATAAATAAAAAGAAGTCAACATCTTACTTGACTAAGTTTCTGACTCCTTTCTGTCTAGAAAACAAGAAAATGAGAAAACTCTTTAAAGGTTACGATTGTGGATATAATCTCTTGCAATCCATTCTTAAAGATCGTGAAGAAGATGTGCGTTCAAAGAACTCTTAATGTGAAAATCTTCGTCGAAATCTCTTTGTGTTGAAAGAATAACTTGCAGAATCTAAAGCAAGATGTAGCTCTCAACAAAGTTGTTTTAATGACAGAGAAAACGTTTTTCTCTCACGAGAAAAACAATTGGAGGCTGACCTAACAGCTTCTCGGAACAAGGTCAAGTTGCTTGAAGAAAACTTGAAAAAGTTTAACCTTAGCTCAACAAAATTATTAATATACTGGGAGCTTGTAAGAAACATCGTGATACATGAGGTTTGGTCTATGAAGGAATAGACGCCTCATGTAGTAGTAAAATTGATTTTGTTTGTACTAATAACAATTTTCCAGCAAAAAATTTCACTGATGGTAAAAGTGAAAAATTACCTTCAACAACAGAAGTTCGAATGAACAAGGGTAGTCAACCTCCAAAGACAGCTCATGTGAGAACGGTTAATAACATTCCTTTCAGTTGTTATTATTGCGGAAACAAAGGTCATCTTGAAAGGAGATGTCATTTTCGTCTGCGAAATTAAAACTTCATAACATTCTTATCTGGATGTCTACGGAAGTAATCAAACCTGTTTCTCACATTACTGGTTTTAAATGTCCAACCTTCAGAGAAGGAAAGTGTTGTGATGAGCCAATTCTTGTCTATAAGAATGACACAAAACCTTTTTACCATTGTAAAAAGAATAATGTTGTAAGGAAAAATGACTGCTTTGTTAGTCCAATGAGTAAGAAAAAAACTTCAAACTCTTCTTCAATGGTGAAGGAATTGTTGGATCAAAAGTGTCAACTATTCCTGAATATATTCATACCAATAATCGTGTTTCGAAACTCAAGACCAGTATAAATAGACTCAAGTCTAGTATTAAGAATGCAAGGGAGAAGAAGTCAACATCAAGCTTTTTGACCATCTCATAAATAAAAAGAAGTCAACATCTTACTTGACTAAGTTTCTGACTCCTTTCTGTCAAGAAAACAAGAAAATGAGAAAACTCTTTAAAGCAGTATAAATAGACTCAAGTGTAGTATTAAGAATGCAAGGAAGGCAGCAACTTCAGGTATCTCTTGTATTCTTTTTATTAATTATCTTGAGACTAACTCTATTGACTTCTCTGATGTTGTTCAAGAAAGAAAATGAGAGAACGTCAATACCCTTGATGAGCAATATGCTCGTCGAATTACAATTGACTGCTTACAGTTGTGCGTCCTGTTTGAGACTGTGTGAGGATGCACATAATTCTCAAGAAGATATCTTCTTCTTGACAAAGTGGTCTTTGTTGTATCTGTTTTTTTTTTGTTTCTTTTAAAATAAAATAATGATCATCTTACTGTTGAGCCTTGCTCCGGTTAATTATTACTCTTGGTAATATAAATGATTGATAAATCTTGAGATAATGCTCTTTGTCGCTTGCTTTGAAAAAAATTATGTTTGCCCTTCCTTCAAGATAATTGACTTGTTGTTTATCAACAAATGTCTTGTTCCTTAAATTTATTTGAGTAGAGATACTCTGTCATAAGTTTAGAACTTGTTTTTGATCTTTTATCAAAACATTCTTCTAAAATAGGCTTCATTGGTTCCTTGGTTATGAAATTCGGTTCATAACCACGAATGGTCCATGCACCGGTTCCATATAGGAATATATGGTTCCAACACTGGCGCGTTTGAAAAGTTCGATATGTGATTCTAGGGTTTTCTCCCTATGGATATATGTAAGTTTCGTAACCTTAAGATTTTTCTTGTGATATCATGGAGTGCACGATGGATGGATGCAAAAAGAAAGATAAACTTGAAGATGGAAAGATGATTGAGTTTCATAAAGATCCTCTCATCATAACTTGTTTCTATGCATGCGATCTTAAAGACAATCAACCTGTTCAGATGTCATCTCAATTGGTTGAAAATCCTCTTCGAGATTTTGAAGTTGTTCGTGATCAACTTGAAATTGCAACAAAGAACCTTATATTTCTAAATACTGAACTGAAGAAAGCAACTGATGAACTTGCTCTTGTTTGATACCCGGTTTTTGATTATGTCTAATTATTCCAGTTTGTTTTTAGGAGTTAGATTTTATTTTGTCTAGGAAACTTCTTATGAGAATTTATTCTTGTGTTTTAAGAAGGATAACTAGGGTTTGAAATAGCAAATATTGTGATTACACTTAGCTATTGCCAACGATTTTCATCTTGCAATGTTTTAGATTTATTTATTTAAATTCTAAGTTATTTGGAAGATGATTTTGCAGTATTAATCTTTATTGGTTTTATATATTGCAAAAATATTTTATGGGATATGTGTGTTTACGTCCGTGAACTATGAGTATCTCATATATGTCAAAAGTTAACTCTATTATGTCTTTATGCAAATATTGATAAAATATAATATGAACTTTTGAATATTCCGCAGTATTGATCTTTCCCTGATCCACTTCTATGTGAAAGTACTGTATGGCTCCATAAGTTTTCTTATGTTGAGATTTCCGATTAAATTAATCATTAAGGTCTTCTTGTGGTTAATTTATTCGAATTTTCTGGATACAAATTCATGTTTCATGTAATTTGTTAATGTCCAAAGAAATCCTTCTTTTCTTGTAAAAGTAAGGTCGCTCTTGTTGTTCTTTCGGGAATGACATTTTATGGGGGAGAGTTGTTAATTTAACGTGTGCTTAATTGCCAAATCTTTGTAGGGAGTGCGTCTGTGAAATATTGTAGAAGTTATCTTGTATCTTTATAAACTCCTTGATGAATACATTAAGTTTCGACTATGTGAAATAATCGAAACCAAGTTGATATGTTCTCTTTTAGTCATAAATAATCTCTTTGAGAATTTCATTATGATCCCGCTCGTTTTCGTACCTTTGCCAATTTATATTAACAAAAAGGGGGAGAATTATTTTGTAGTTCACACTACATACATATGGTTTACGGATCATTATGTAAGGGGGAGTAGTTTTCATTGTGAGATGAAGTATTGATTAAGGGGGAATGATACATATCACCGTAGTATTATTGTCAAAGTTGTGATACAATTGAACTTTGATGATGTGTAATAATACTACGACACTGTATAACAATAACCGAAAACAATTGTTGTCTTATTGTTATGGCTATGGATCTTCAACAACAATGATGTTGAGTTGAACACGTTCAGAATCGCTGAAGTACTTGAAGTGACGAAGAATTCAAGGAATGTTGAAGAACCAACGAAATCAAGCATGTTGGATGAGAAGCTACAAAGTTTATTTATTTTGTAATCCATATGTATTGATAGTTTTGTCACTAAAATTGGCAAAAGGGGAGATTCTTAGAGCACTGCTCGATCGAACTCGCAAGCGTTGCTATCTCAAGCTTGTTTGTCAAGTTTAGGTGATCAAAACTATAAGTCTTGATTTCTAGTCTACTTATAGTTATGTCTCGGATTAGGATAGAATGTGTACTTGAGATTTAGACTTCACGACTTTCATCGATTGAAGACAAAGATCTACTGAGGAGAGCTTGGAGGAACTTCATCAACAAAAGGTATGTGGAGACTAAAACTTATCTATCACTTAGAAGTCTATTCTATTCTATCTGCTATTGAGACTAAGTCGTATAGCTATATAGACTTTTATATTATACACATTTGATATTTCGAGCTGAGTTTAACTCGCTTATATATTTCTCGAAATATATGTTGGAAGCTTTTTGCTTTAGCTATGTTCATCATTATTCTTGACGAGTTTAGTTAGAAATAATTTATTTATTGGAAACTAAATAATAAGTCAAAAAATGATCATGTGAAAATTTCCTTGAAACATCTTACATGATTTGTGTGAGACACTCATTTGATGTCGACTCGGAATGTTTCGTATTGATCATTCGATCACTTGAAAATTACTTATAAGCTAATAGTTTGTTTGAGACAGATATTGTCGTCTTCTAAGGATGTTTCAATGATTGAAATGAGAGTTTAGAATAATTAACTTTTGTCTGAGTACAACACAATATGCATACCAGTATGCGAACATTTCTACCTGAGTTAAGGTCCGGGACAACAATATGCATACATGTGTGCAAACTATTGGACAAGACCAAAGTCCAGAACTATAGTTTGCATATCCATTTGCAAAATTAGTGGTTAAAGTTCTAAAATCGGTTAAGTATGATTCAATACTCATGAAAAATTAAATTAAGGAATGCAATCTTTGCAAACCATGGCTTAATGTTCATGAATTGATTCTTGTATAAGTACTTTGTACAATCATGAATCAAATCCTTTTTTTCTTCAATTGTGTCTTGTATACTTCTGTGAGATATAAACAATTGCACAACTCTATGAGTAACACAATTAGATTCATTTGATTATCTTCCATGATTGGTTGATCATCATATTTGATCTAGAAGTGTTAGACGAATGTAGTTACGACAAAAGTGTTCATATGGCTAACTTCGGTTAACTATTATTGATCCAACTCAATATACACGTTTAGGTACGGTTACCCATAAATAAATGAAGGTATATTTCATTTGTGTGTTACAGGCTAAGACCATCTAACGATAAAGAGATATTGTTTTGGTTTTAAGCAAACATAGCTTGAATCTTAAATCACGTTTTCATCTAACTATGAATATTGAATGCTTTGTTTCTAAGCTAACCTTGCTTTGATTGTAAGCTACCCCTGATTTGAAAGACTATATAAGGGAGAACTGAAAAGCGGGGGTATAACAGCCTCACCCAATATTTCGTTTAGGAAATCTGTATGGAAAAAATCCAATATAATTCCAAGAGAATCAACTAGACAGTCAGACTCAATCAATGAAAATATATCCAAGAGTTGTATCTCAGTTTGAAAATGTAATCAGCAAATCAAACAGATAGAAATCAGCGAGGCTGATTATTATGCGAAACAACTTGAACGGTACCAAAGACCAATGTTCAAGTGTCAATCGATTTATATCAACAACCAAAGGTTGGATTATCTAATTGATTGAACTATGCACAACATGTGATATTTCAACTATATATAAAATATAATGCGGAAAAGAAATAACCAGAAATTTTGTTAACGAGGAAACCGTAAACGCGGAAAAACCCCAGGACCTAGTCCAGATTTGAACCTCACACTATATTAAGCAGCTACAAACACTAGCCTACTACAAGTTAACTTCGGACTGGAATTATGTTGAGCCCTAACCAGTCTCACACTGATTAAGGTACAGTCGCGTTCCTTACGCCTATGAATCCCAGCAGGATTTACGCACTTGATTCCTTAGATGATCTCACCCGCAACTAACAGTTGCTACGACCCAAAGTCGGAGACTTGATAAACCAATCTGTCTCACACAGAAAAGTCTATTGAATAGATAAATCCTTCTCCCACAGAAATACCTATGAGTTTTTTCCGTCTTTTCAAGGTGAACATGAACCAACTGACACACCAGACTTATATTCCCGAAGAAAAACATAGTAATATCAATCACCTCGCAATAATCTTAATCGTATGGTAGCGAAACAAGATATTATGGAATCACAAACGATGAGACGAAGATGTTTGTGACTACTTTTTATCTTGCCTATCGGAGATTAAATCTCAAGCAAATCTTAGAGAAGATAATACTCAATATGATAGAATAAAGCAAGACCAGAACACGCAACTACAGAGAAAATAATTGGGTCTGGCTTCACAATCCCAATGAAGTCTTTAAGTCGTTAAACTATAATGGTTTTAGGAAAAACCTATGTTAAATGAGAATCGACTCTAGTCGCAACTAGTATCACACAGGAGGTGTGGGGATTAGGTTTCCCAGTTGCTAGAGTTCTCCCTTATATAGTTTTCAAATCAGGGTTTGCAATCTTTGTTACCTTGGTAACCAAGCATTCAATATTCTCCATTAGATGAAAACCTGATTAGACTCAAGCTAATATCTTGCAACCGTTAGATCGAACTTAGCTTGTTACACACAAATGAAAAGTGACTTCATTTAGATATGGTAACCGTACCTAAACGTGTAAACCTTGTTCGCTCAATAATAGTTAACCGAAGTTAGCCATATGAACACTTTCATATCAACCTTGTTCATCTTAACACAACTAGTTCAAATGACTCAAATGATACTAGTTATAGAGTTGTTCAATTGTTTATAATCTCATAGAAGTATACAAGACACAATTGAAGTAATATCGATTTTGATTTACTCGAATCAATTCGTGAACATTATAGCCACGGTTTGCAAAAGATTGCATTCCTTAATTTATAAATGTATTAGTTCATGAAAAAATGATTTTAGAACATAACCTACTCAAGTATGTGTAGATGGGGAAAAACGATTTGCTGGTTTTTACGGAATTAAAGAGACGACCGTACGGAGGAGACTCCTTGAGCCGAGCGAAATGTTCAACCTCACACAGATGCACTGAAAGAAGGGAGTGCTTTGAATTCGAGAGATCAATCTGTAGTACTCCGGCCTA
This sequence comes from Papaver somniferum, assembly GCF_003573695.1. Taxonomy (NCBI): domain Eukaryota; kingdom Viridiplantae; phylum Streptophyta; class Magnoliopsida; order Ranunculales; family Papaveraceae; genus Papaver; species Papaver somniferum. The sequence goes on along the minus strand of NC_039367.1, from coordinate 81,685,800 downwards.
AACCAAGACAATGGCCGTTCCAGAGTAAATTCGGTCACAAGAGAGGATGGGTCGATCTGTAGGAGGGAAGCTGAGAAATGTATGAAATCAATGGTAATCAAAGATTGTAGGTGTGTTATGTATTCTGAATAAGATAAGTTCTGAATGATTGAATCTCTGTTGAGAGTGATGAATCAGATGTTGAGTTGTTAATCTCGTGTTGTCTGTTTGACGTGAGATTCTTGTATATTCAATCATGATTCAGAGACTTATTTATATTGCTGAAATTGTAGACACCATGATCCCATGAAGTGTGACAGTTGATGGAATCAAAGAGTGGGGAAATGGAAATCGTGTTTGAAACCAACTGCTCATCATGCGGAGACGTGGTCGATTTTCCATCCACTACTTTGTTAACTCCTTCAACTGATTGCACGACTTGCTCACATTCCATCGTGTGTATAAATACACGTGACGTAGACCGCCAGACCAAAACCCTAGTTAATATCCCCCATGTGACACGATTGACGTCTGGTGGTTAATTAGTCAGTTGTTGACTTCATGACTTTATGGGACAATGAGTCCATGTATTTGCTGAGTTGAACATGATCTTGCAAACTGTCCTGAGACTCATGAATTGAACGTGCCTGTTGAGACAGAGGTATGATTCTTAAGTAAACGTTGATAGTTAAGGTGAGCAAGTATTGCTCATTCGATGAATTGTTGAATATTGATAGTTGAACCAATATTCCTTGGTTTGAGCAAATGTTGCTCATTTGATGAATTATTGGCAGCGTGACCAAGATAAAATATTAATTTAAAATACTGGTAATTGAACCAAGCATATTTAATAAAAATACTGATCATGAGATCTTCGTAAAGTCATCGGTGTTTGAATCTGGAATTATGATCCTTGGACTCAGAAACCCTAATTCGATCAATTGGTGACCAATTGATGGTTTATTTGAAAATTAACCATGGAATGGAGGAGGGACCGGATACCTGGGATCATGTATCGTCCATGCAGCTCCCATATGCTCGAGTGAGCAAATACCAAGGTCTCTTGAAGAGTTGGTGATTTGTTGATGAAAGAATGATTAAATGCTGGTTTAATCATTTATTAGAAAAATGCTCGTCTGAGCCTTAGGTGATAAAACCTAATTAATTATGAAGAGATGAGGGACCGACCAAGGGGTCATGAAACCGTCCCTGGATGGTCACGGGATCGAATGACGATCGCTCTATGAAAATTCCAAAATTATTTGGAAAAGTTTTGGACCTAATACGTGCAATTGCGCAAATTAGGTCAATTCATGAAAATATGTGGGACCGGCTCCGTGCGAGCCAAAGAGCCAACCTTGGTCGGTCAAGGTAACATGCTCACGTCGTCAAAACGTCCGTATCTCAATCCCGAGAATTTTGGTATTTTCTGGCGAGCGTTTGAGCAACCATTTGAGAAAATATGACAAAATCAGGGTTTTGCTGAAACTGAGGAAACTTCAGGAGATGAAGGAAAATAATTATAAAATGAAGGAATGATGAAGCGTGGGACCGCTGAGGCCAAGGCATGGCCGGCCGGTCAGTGACCACGGTTGCATGGTGCCCTTCCTAATTTTATATTATTTTTCATGATTAAAATATCATTAAATCAAGGAGTTTGTTGAAATTAAGGAGTTTCCTTGAAGTGAAGGAAATTCCATGGGATCAAGGAAACAAATAATATTAAAATAATAAAATAAGGGCGTGTGGGACCGGCTTTGAGCATGGTCGGCCGGCTGGGGCCCGGTCCCGTGCGTTTCCTTAATTTTATGTAATTTTGTGTATTATTTCCAAGGAATTTTCATAATTTGAGAGAAATACCATGAAATCAAGGAATTTCATGGGATCAAGGAAACTTAAAATAATAATAATAATAAAATAAAGGGACGTGTGGGACCGGTTAGGGCATGGACGGCCGGCTGGGGCACGGTCCCACGAGTTTTCCTAATTTTATATTATATTTATCATGGTTATATGAAAATACCATGAGATTAAGGAGTTTTCATGAGATTAGGAAAATATTAATAAAATAATAAGAAACCATGAGGTGTGGGGCCGGCCGGGATCAAGGCATGGACGGTTGGCCAATAAATACGGCCCCACGGCATTTTTCCAATTTTATATTATTTCCTTGGTGCGAAGGAAACACCATGAAACTGAGGAGTTTCCTCAAAACGAAGGATATTTGTTCAAATGAAAGGATTTTCATAAGATCAAGGAAAATAACAAAAATATGATAAAATATAAAACTAGCATGGGATTGGCCACGACACGACCGGACGGCTAGTGCGCTCAGTCCCCCAGCGCCTTGGTCAATATTTTATTATTTATTATTTTCTTTCCTATTTTGCATAGGTTCATCGTTTCGTCGTATTTTGAAATACTCGTTCGTGCTTTCAGGTGATTGTTAGTGCATCATCGTCGAATACACTTGCACCTTTTGAGTCGGGGCTTACTCGAAGGTAACTCAGACCCCCGAATGTTGAATATTTATTACTAAACCATGGAATTCTGCTGGGAAGAACCATAGATTGAAGTAACGAAATATTACGAAAATATTCGAATATTTTCAAAAATTCAGTGGATGAATCCAAGAATTTAGGAATAATTAATTGATGGCTCTATACTAGTACGATTGTCTAGGAGCATTAATTATTCTGAGCGAATGAGCTAGTTGAAGCGCCATATCCTTTATATAGTCAGGGAAAACTGTTGTTTGTATCCTGAAGACGTTATTGCCCTATACTAGCAGGCAAGCTGTCTAGGAGCCGTCCAATCTCGTGATTCTATATAGAAGTAATTATTGAAGTGTTCAGTATTCATGAGATATGTCGTTGCCTAGCCGAGAGACAACATATTTGCATGTACTCTGAGAGACAGTATTCTCAGTCAGAGATTCGATGAGAGACCCGTGTCTCGATACTCGCGTCTGATTGCAAGATAGTGTAAAATTATTTCAGACGAGCTTGTTGTAAAATGCCCTTGTTGTGTCTTTAGACCATTCGATCGTGTCTTGAACACTTGATGAAGGATTTTAATGCCATTTATTAATTTGAAATCTGAACCCCTTGATTGATACATGAGCATGGTGCTTGCAGTGCCATCTTGTTTCTGACAGTCGTAGAAACATCACTTCTGAAACCCTGGTCACGGGACCCTAGCTGAGGTTGCTCTCGAGAGGGGATGATGTAATAACCATGGTTTCATGTCCCGATGGTAGCATTCCTTTTATGATGAATGATTAGCATATGAGAGTCTGGTGCCACGGGTCTTGGACCGTGAAACTGATCATCATGATCAGTGGACCGTCAGTCCCCAGTATCTTGTTGAATCTATCCTTTTCGTTTTATCTTCCTCTGGCCAGACTTGTATAGAGGACCCAAGTAGCAAAAATTGATGTAAATACCTAGGTGGTCGAAGTTGGAGGTACCTTGATGAAGTACTTGGTGGAAAGACCTGGTGGACACCGACCGACTGTGGAAGTTATGAATCCCGTCTAAGAATTGATGCTTGCATGTACGCTCTAGAAGCTGTAGGAACCTCATACGACGTCGGAATTCGACGCTTGAACCCAACTTTTGAAGCTAAGAGGCTGAGTTATCACATGAGAAAATAATCACTCAATTTGGAGATGTAGAGGTCAGCCAACGAAGGATGCACATTTGTAATCCCGTACAAAGTTTTCAGATTTCGTAGACCTAACGGTAAAGGACATATCTTCCAGCTTGTATGTCCGATTGTTGCGCCCTTTTGGTATGTTGTAGCAGAGACATAAACGAACCTCTTTTGTTGAGGAAGCATTGTCCCATTCCTCACCCGTTGGTACGTTTTTATAAACCCATGAAGCATGTTGTATCTCATTTGTAGAGATGAGAACATCTTGTAGAAGACATTGGCTTGTGCCTGTCCGTTGTGCAAGCTTTGGGAAGACTTTGATGCTAACATGTTTTCATGTCCACACGTCTCGATATGAGTCGTTAATGCTTGGAGAAGTATGATCCATCGAGTAACACTTCCAGACTTAGGTTGTAGAGAATGGACAGTTGATGGAGCTTTGTCATGAGGATGTTGCTCTTGAGACCGTTGTTAATGCTGAGATCTTGATTGAATTTTCTCCAGACATTCTTTTTGATGCTGAGACCATGGAAATAGTTCCTCCAAATATCCTTGTTGATGCCGATACCATGGTTGGAGTTGCTCCAGAGACCGAGATGGCCAGAACCATGATTATCAACATAGTGTTGCTCCTCCATCCAGTGAGCCGCGAAGTGGCTTTGTCAGGGAATTGATGTTGTTGCGGCAAATAGCAGCAACGTACTTTATTCAATAAGATCAAGTCCCCAGCGTGTTGAAGGAATTTGTGCCAACGTTGCATCTGCTCCAGAAGTATTATCACGGGATAATGAAGACCTATCGATTGAACTTTGATCGTGTCGGTGTTGAATCAGTGTGTCACCGTAGAGATATTGTGCTGAAGATAGAGGAGCTATTATCGAAGGTGTACTCTTTGATTGGGAGTACAGTTTGAAGGCTTCTGAAGAATGTAGCATTCAGAGATGAGAGGTTTTTGACTTTCAGTTGGCCTTGGAGAAGTAGGTGATTGACAACTGTTGTAAGGATTTTCTTAGATGCTCGAGTGTTGAGGCTTCACACCCTTTAAGCGTCTGATGTCGTAGGTTTGATCGTCTCGTCCTCGAGTATCCTCTGTTGATTCAACATTCCTTTCGTTGAAATAGTGGGATTCAACACTTGTGCGGACATCAAAGCTTTCTGATTTTGTGGTACGTAAGGACACTTGTACAAGGCTATGGAGAAATGCCCAAATTGTTTTTTTCCCGTGCTGGAACACCATCTCAGTAATGTATGTCTCAGTGAGATGCTCGGTTCGGAGAAATGTCAGATTCAACCACTTGGTAAAATATTGTTGAAGTGAGATTACCCACTTATAACGTCTTGCAATAGCAGAGATGCTAGCAGAATTGAGTCCCCATGCTAGAATAACATGTGAGGAAATAAATGAATAGACATGGGAGGAATGAGACTTGCCTGAGTGCAGGACCTTTGGATGAATGTCTATGCAAATTTTGCAGGTTATTGTTTCAACCTCGCCAAAGTTCGAAATTCCTCCAAGTGCTCTGATGATGGAACGTCCGCCAAATCTTCTGGATCGTAACTTTCTTCTTTGGAGATATGTGTAACCAAAGGCGCTTTGTAAGTACCCATCTTTTTAGCGTGGATCCACGCTCGTCTGAAGAACATGTCATATCATGGATTTTCCTGACTATGTGAAATTTGGCTTCTGTCCAGGTTGAACTTATGCTCACTTTGAGAGCGATGTAGCCGTAAGTATTTCCGAGCGTTCCTTCAAGGTCTCTTATATGGGAGCATGAGTAGCTCCTTGTCGAGTGATACCTGTGGATCCGATGGTTTTCAGTGGAATATTGTTGATGGCGGTGCCAGCATCGATTAATGTTCTTCCAAATTCGTTTCTTCTGAGATTGGCCATGGTACGCAGTCCCCAGTCGTACATCTCTTGGTCTGTGGCTAGAGGCTCAAGAAGTATTTCCGGAATAGACTTCTTGACATGATGTAGTTCAGTGCTGTGAACATGTCTTGTGCCTTCGACAGATAGAGCAATCCACGTTCGACCAAGGACTAAACTGCCTCTTTGATAGGTTGTTCAGAAAGTGTAAAGGTTATAATTGGGAGAGGATTCTTGTGTACTCCTTCAGTCCCCAGTTGAAGCTATTGTGGATCAACCGTCTCTTCAAAATGTTGCAGCCACCTGTTAGATGATAGGTGAACTTATGAAGGCAACAATACCTGGGATTCTTCATTTCTTCTTCAGTCAGATGCCTCCTGATGAATGTCGGTTTGCTTGCACCAACCTGAATCCAAACTTCCAGTAACCCGATCACTTATTTAATGAAAAGAGGGAGCTTAGAATCTGTATGATCATTTCCCTGTTTGTTGATGCTAGGTCAAGGTTTGTGCATCTTGCTTATCCTTCCTTTGTGATTTTGAAGGAGTTGAGGTATGCTTGCGAGGCGGTTGCTCCCTTATGCAACAACGTTTGTGGAAGGCTAGAGGTTGTACTGCTTGTTGATCAGACGTCTGCTACCTCGAGTGTTTCGCGGTTCTTCAGCCTTTGTAGCCTTTGTTCTTTCCAGTAAAGCGGGTGCAGTAGTTGTCGATCTCTTCGCCGCTTCATGAGGCTCTGAAAAGGTATGGAAACGAAGATTTTCCAATAAATCTCTATAGACTGGGATCATGCCGTTGATACACAAGTCTACTAGTTGTTGCTCCGTGACATTTGGGTCATGGCAGTCTAGGGCTTGGACTCTGAATCTTTTCACGTAGTCATTGGGATTTTCACTGACCCTCTGAAACATTTTTCCAAGATCAGAGAGAGTGACTTGATCCGACACGAAGAAGTACTTCCTGTAGAAGGCGTTAATCATTTCTCCCCAATTGTTGATAGTCCAAGGTGCGATTTTGTTGTACCAGGTGTATGCCCTGCCCTTCAAAGATTTTGAAAACTCCTTGAGGCGAACAACATGGTTGTGTTCATGTTCTCCCAAGGCTTCCAGGAAACGAGAGACATGTTCTCGATCATTGCCAGTTCCATCATACAGAGTGAAAGTCGGAGAAGTGTAACTTTTTGGTGAGGGATCCTTTGCGTAGCAGCAGGATATGGAGGCTGGTGACGATGGACATGTAATGTCTTATCCTTTCCACGGTTCTCCAAAAGGCGCTCAAATCTTCCCGAGTAATGAAATTTGATGGTTTCTTTGCTAACGGATTGTATGCGGCTTTGCGGACTTCGTCGTCATCCACTGTATGAATTGGAACCTCCTCAGGATCAGCATCTGAGGATTTCTCCTTTTCCTTTCCCTTTCCTTGAGTTTTCTCTGACATTTTGTCAGTGAGAGTCTTCAGATAATCAAACAAATCCTTCTGTGTTGTATCCATATCAGTTTGGTTTTTTGCAAGAGTGTCTTGCACTTTGATGAGATCAGCCATGGTAGGTGGTGGGTTTCCTCTGACTTCCTCAGGGTATCGGCCGAACAGAGGATGACCTTCCGTGTTAGCGTGAGGAGGAGTAACATTACCACTGCCAGTGTTAGAGGCCGAAATTATTTCCGGGATATCCTCATTGTTGTTGTTGCTAGTGCTAGCGTCATTTGTATTGGAACCTGTAACTAACCCAGCCCTAAGACCAGCCATCTTTTGAAATTGTGAGATTGCAACCGAGATATTAATCTCCCACTGTGGTCGCCAATCTGTAGATGGGGCAAAACGATTTTCTGGTTTTTACGGAATTATGGAGACGACCGTACGGAGGAGACTCCTTTAACTGAGCGAAATGTTCAACCTCACACAGATGCACTGCAAGAAGGGAGTACTTTGAATTCGAGAGATCAATTTGTAGTAATCCGGCCTAAACCAAGACAATGGCCGTTCCAGAGTAAATTCGGTCACAAGAGAGGATGGGTCGATCTGTAGGAGGGAAGCTGAGAAATGTGTGGAATCAATGGTAATCAAAGATTGTAGATGTGTTATGTATTCTGAATAAGATAAGTTCCGAATGATTGAATCTCTATTGAGAGTGATTACTCAGATGTTGAGTTGTTAATATCGTGTTGTCTGTTTGACGTGAGATTCTTTTATATTCAATCATGATTCAGAGACTTATTTATATTACTGGAATTGTAGACACCATGATCCCATGAAGTGTGACAATTGATGGAATCAAAGAGTGTGGAAATGGAAATCGTGTTTGAAACCAGTTGCTCATCGTGCGGAGACTTGGTCGATTTTACATCCACTACTTTGTTAACTCCTTCAACTGATTGCACGACTTGCTCACATTCTATCGTGTGTATGAACACACGTGTCGTAGACCGACAGACCAAAACCCTAGTTAATATCCCCCATGTGACACGATTGACGTCTCCTGGTTAATTAGTTAGTTGTTGACTTCATGACTTTATGGGACGATGAGTCCATGTATTTGCTGAGTTGAACATGATCTTGCAAAATGTCCTGAGACTCATGAATTGAACGTGCATGTTGAGACAGAGGTATGATTCTTAAGTAAACGTTGATTGTTAAGGTGAGCAAGTATTGCTCATTCGATGAATTGTTGAATATTGATAGTTGAACCAATATTCCTTGGTTTGAGCAAATGTTGCTCATTTGATGAATTATTGGCAGCGTGACCAAGAAAAATATTAATTTAAAATACTGGTAATTGAACCGAGCATAATTAATAAAAATACTGATCATTAGAACGTTGTAAAGTCATTGGTGTTTGAATCTGGAATTATGATCCTTGGACTCAGAAATCCTAATTCGATTAATTGGTGACCAATTGATGGTTTATTTTAAAATTAACCATGTAATGAAGGAGGGACCGGCTACATGGGATCATGTATCGTCCATGTAGCGCTCATATGCTCGAGTGAGAAAATACCAAGGTCTCTTGAAGAGTTGGTGATTTGTTGATGAAAGAATGATTAAATGCTGGTTTAATCATTTATTAGAAAAATGCTCGTCTGAGCCTTAGGTGATAAAACCTAATTAATTATGAAGAGATGAGGGACCGACCAAAGGGTCATGAAACAGGCCCTGGATGGTCACGGGATCGAATGACGATCGCTCTATGAAAATTCCAAAATTATTTGGAAGAGTTTCGGACCTAATACGTGCAATTTCGCAAATTAGGTCAATTCATGAAAATATGTGGGACCGGCTCCGTGCGAGACAAAGAGCCAACCTTGGTCGATCAAGGTAACATGCTCACGTTGTCAAAACGTCCGTATCTCAGTCCTGAGAATTTTGGTATTTTCTGGCGTGCGTTTGAGCAACCATTTAAGAAAATATGACAAAATCGGGGTTTTGCTGAAACTGAGGAAACTTCAGGAGATGAAGGAAAATAATTATAAAATGAAGGACTGATGAAGCGTGGGACCGCTGAGGCCAAGGCATGGCCGTCCGGTCAATGACCACGGTCCCATGGTGCCCTTCCTAATTTTATATTATTTTTCATGATTTTATGAAAATATCATGAAATCAAGGAGTTTGTTGAAATTAAGGAGTTTCCTTGAAGTGAAGGAGTTTCCATGGGATCAAGGAAACAAATAATATTAAAATAATAAAATAAGGGCGTGTGGGACCGGCTTTGAGCATGGTCGGCCGGCTGGGGCCCGGTCTAGTGCGCTTCCCTAATTTTATGTAATTTTTGTGTATTATTTCCATGATTTGAAGGAATTTTCATAATTTGAGAGAAATACCATGAAATCAAGGAATTTCATGGGATCAAGGAAACTTAAAATAATAATAATAAAATAAAGGGACGTGTGGGACCGGCTAGGGAATGGCCGGCTGGCTGGGACCCGGTCCCACGAGTTTCCCTAAGTTTATATTATATTTTTCATGGATTTACGAAAATACCATGAGATTAAGGAGTTTTCATGATATTAAATATTAATAAAATAATAAGGAACCATGAGGTCTGGGGCCGGCCGGGATCAAGGCATGGCCTGTTGGCCAATAAACACGACCCCACGACATTTTTCCAATTTTCTATTATTTCCTTGGTGCGAAGGAAACACCATGAAACTGAGGAGTTTCCTCAAAACGAAGGATATTTGTTCAAATGAAAGGATTTTCATAAGATCAAGGAAAATAAAAAAAATATGATAAAATATAAAACTGGCGTGGGACTGGCCACGGCACGGCCGGCCGACTAGTGGTCCTAGTCCCCCAGCGCCTTGGTTAATATTTTATTATTTATTATTTTCTTTCCTATTTTGCATAGGTTCATCGTTTCGTCGTATTTTGAAATACTCGTTCGTGCGTTCAGGTGATTGTTAGTGCATCATCGTCGAATACACTTGCACCTTTTGAGTCGGGCTTACTCGAAGGTAACTCAGACGCCCGTATGTTGAATATTTATTACTAACCCATGGAATTCTGCTGGGAAGAACCATAGATTGAAGTAACGAAATATTACGAAAATATTCGAATATTTTCAAAAATTCAGTGGATGAATCCAAGAATTTAGGAATAATTAATTGATGGCTCTATAGTAGTACGATCATCTAGGAGCATTAGTTATTCTGAGCGACATGAGCTAGTTTAAGCGTCATATCCTTTATATAGTCAGGGAAAACTGTTGTTTGTATTCTGAAGACGTTATTGATCTATACTAGCAGGAAAGTTGTCTATGAGCCGTCCAATCTCGTGATTATATATAGAAGTAATTACTGAAGTGTTCAGTATTCATGAGATATGCCGTTGCGTAGCCAAGACACCACATATCTGCATGTATTTTGAGAGGCAGTATTCTCAGTCAGAGATTCGATGAGAGACCCGTGTCTCGATACTCGCGTCTGATCGCTGGATCAGAAGTTCGTATAATTATGGGTTTACGATTTTAGCCTTTGTCGAAAATCCACCATCTACAGTATGCAAACGGGTACGCATACCTAAGTGGTCAGACTCTGTCTGGGTTCGCCAGTATCCGAACGGGTACGCATACCACCAAACTCAGTTGAATTCCCGGACTTGAATTTACGCCGATACGCTTACGTGTATGCATACTAAGTTCCCGGACTTTCAACTAACCAACCAGTACGCATACGGGTATGCATACTATGGTTCCCAGACTTGGAATAACTTACAACAGTTAGCATACAAGTACGCATACTGTTCTATATCCAATCATGGTTAATTTTTCTAAACTCCCATTTAATCATTGAATCATTCTTAGAAGACGACAATAGCTGTCTCACACAAACTATTAGCTTCAAAGAAATTTTCAAGTGATCGATAGATCAATACGAAACATTCCGAGTCTACATCAAATGACTGTCTCACAGAAATCATGTAAGATGTTACCAGGCGATTTTCACATGATCATCTTTTGACTTTCGTCAAGAATATAAGATGAACTTGGTTAAAGCGAAAGCTTACAACACATATTTCAAGAAATATGTAAGTGAGTTAAACTCAGCTCGAAATATCAAATGTGTATAATCGAAGTTTATATAACTAACGACTTTTGTCTCAAATAGGAGATAGAGTAGAAATAAACTTTTGAGTGATAGATGAGTTCAAGTCTCCATATACCTTTTGTTGATGAAGTTCCACAAGCTCCCCTTTGTAGTTCTTCTTCTTCAATCGATGAAAGCCGTGAAGTCTAAAGCTGAACTACACTTTCTATCCTAATCCGAGACTTAGCTATAAGTAGACTAGAAATCAAGACTTATAGTTTTGGCAACTAAACTTGACAAACAAGCTTGAGATAATAACGCTTGTGAGTTCGACCGAGGAATGCTCTAACAAGAACTCTAACAACAGGAAAACCTAATCCCGACACTTTCCTATGTCCTAATTGCGACTAGAGTCGATTCTCCTTTAACCTAGGTTTTTCCAAATCTGAAAAAACGGGGGTCTAACAACCTCACCCAATATTTGGTTTAGGCAATATGTATGGACAAACTCCAATATAATTCCAAGAGAATCAACTAGACAGTCAGACTCAATCAATGGAAATATATCAAAGAGTTGTATCTCTATTTCACAATGTAATCAGCAAATCAAACAGATAGAAATCCGCGAGCCTGATTATTATGTGAAACAACTTGAACGGTGCCAAAGACCAATGTTCAAGTGTCGATCAACTTATATCAACAACCAAAGGTTGGATTATCTAATTGATTGAACTGCGCACAACCTGTGATATTTCAATTACACCAGAAATTTTGTTAACGAGAAAACCGCAAATGCAGAAAAACCCAGGGACCTAGACCAGATTTGAACACCGCACTATATTAAGCCGCTACAGACACTAGCCTACTCCAAGTTAACTTCAGACTGGAATGTAGTTGAGCCCTAACAAATCTCACATTGATCAAGGTACAATCGCGTTCCTTAGCCTCTGAATCCCAGCAGGAGTCTACGCACTTGATTCCCTTAGATGATCTCACCCACAACTAAGAGTTGCTAAGACCCAAAGTCGAAGACTTGATAAACCAACATGTCTCACACATAAAAGTCTATTAAATAGATAAATATGTCTCCTACGGAAATACTTGTGATCTTTGTTCCGTCTTTTTATAAATCAAGGTGTACAGGAACCAATTGATACACCAGACTTCTATTCCCGAAGAACAACCTAGTAATATCAATCACCTCACAATAATATTTATCGTATGATAGCGAAACAAGATATCGTGGAATCACAAATGATGAGACGAAGATGTTTGTGACTACTTTTTATCTTGCCTATCGGAGATTAAATTTCGAGCAAATCTTAGAGAAGATAGTACTCAATACGGTAGAAAGCAGCAAGATCAGAACACACCACTACAAAGAAAATAGTTGGGTCTGGCTTCACAATCCCAATGAAGTCTTTAAGTCGTTAACCTATAATGGTTTTAGGAAAACCTAGGTTAAAGGAGAATCGACTCTAGTAGCAACTAGTATCACACATGAGGTGTGTGGATTAGGTTTCCCAGTTGCTAGAGTTCTCCCTTATATAGTCTTCAAATCAGGGTTTGCAATAAATGTTACCTTGGTAACAAAGCATTCAGTATTCACCGTTAGATGAAAACCTGATTAGACTCAGGTTAATATCTTTCAACCATTAGATCGAACTTAGCTTGTTACACACAAATGAAAAGTGACTTCATTTAGATATGGGTGATTGTACCTAAACGTGTACGCCTTGTTGGCTCAACAATAGTAACCGAAGTTAGTCATATGAAGACTTAACCTTGTTCATCTTAACACAACTAGTTCAAATGGCTCAAATGAAACTAGTTATAGAAAATTGCACTATCTTCTTTGTAGTTATGTGTTATGATCTTGCTGTATTCTATCGTAGTAAGTACTATCTTCTCTAAGATTTGCTCGAGATTTAATCTCCGATATGCAAGATAAAAAGTAGTCACAAATATCTTCTTCTCATTATTTGTGATTCCACAATATCTTGTTTCGCCACCATACGATAAAGATTATTGGACTCGAGGACATTATTCTCAGGATAAACCCGTTCCTCTAACCAATTATCGGCGTCGTAACAAGGAAATACGATATCGTCTAAAACAATGGTATCCCTAGTCAAATCCTCGTCCTTTTGAATAGGTGAATAATCATTATAATTATTAAGATCTGAACTAGAAATAACATTATCTTCATGAAGCTCAATTGGAGTAAAAAATTCCTGATCACTGTGCCTATATACTTCAGATTCTTCATCAATATTATCCTCATTATAATCCTCATCATAATAACATGAAGATGGTCGAACCTCATCTAAACAGGTAGTGCTACTAATTCTAACCTCGTCATCTTGATTATGTGAGTAACGATCCTCATTTTCAAGGGTAATATTGGCAGCATTGTATTCGCAATTAAGATTATTTTGAGCAAGTATTTCATTTGTCTCTCGTATAATGTATTCTCAGTCAATTGCCTCGTGATTTCTTCTAATGAAGGTTTTGGTTCATAAAAAGTTCTAGGTTGCATCTCAGTTAACTGCTTAACGGTATTTTCTAAAGAAGGTTTACTAATTGTTCAGTTCTTTCATTTGTTTATAACTCAAACGTACGTGTCATTTCAATCAACTTTTTGAGGGACTCTTCTAGAGAAGAAGAAGTATTAGGTTGCAAATACGGGGAATTAGTATTATAATATTCCTTATTTTCTTGCTCGTACGACTTGTACGCATGCGAATAGTAATTGGAATCACCATGGTATGAGCCATAACCTTCAAAAGGTTGGTGTTCCCAACCATTATCCACAACCTTACGTAACTTCTAAAAACAGATCAAATTTCCTGAAACTCTCTAACTTCCATGTTTTGTCGAAAACACATGATCCATCCAATTCTAATCGAGTCAATCCACCATACCAACCCTGAGCGTTAATGAATCCATCTCAACAAAATTCAGTGATTGAATCTCTCTAAAATTCGCCAGAAAATCAAACCCTAATTTTGCTGCAATTTCCCGCCAAAAATCAGATTTGAAAACGAAGAAGACGATGGAGTCCCCTTAACCATCCGTGGAGTCCCTTTAGAATTTGTCATGGGGTGCAAATAGTAAAATTCATAGGTGCCTAATTTTCTTGGGTGCCAATAACACATTTTTTTGGGTGCCTTCAACACTTCTTCGGGGTGCCTTTAGCAATTTCTTCTGGTGCAACACTTTTCGAGCCAATTTTTCCATAAAAATTTATTTCTCCAAAAACGCCTACAAACACAAAAAAAAATCATAATAAGGACACAAATGAGTACTAACAATATAAAGAATTGAGATCAAAATAGACACATAAATGCGTCTATTAGTGCGCAGTATTTTTACCCACCTCAAAGTCCAATTGTACCAAAACTTTGAAGCAACATTATGTTGGTATGTTCTCCCCATTAATCTTTACTTGTCTCTTTTGCATAATAGGTAGAAACCTACTGAAAAAGCGGGGGTACAACACCACCCAATATTTCGATTAGCAATCTGTATGGACTAACTCCGAAATACTTTGCTAGAGAATAAACTAGACAGTCAGACTCAATCTAGATAAAAGTATCTCAAGGAGTTAATATCTCTCTCTTGATTTGATTTTTACTCAAGATAAAAAAAATAGCGAGTCTTTATCAAATACAAGGAATAACTTGGATGGTACCAAAGACCAATGTCCAAGGATCAATCAATATCAATCAACAACCAAAGGTTGGATTTCCAATTGATGATCACGAACGCAAAACCTGTACTATTTCAATTATATAAAATATAATACGGAAAAGAAATAACACAGACACCAGAAATTTTGTTAACGAGGAAACCGCAAATGCAGAAAAACTCCGGGACCTAGTCCAGATTGAATACACATTGTATTAAGCCGCTACAGACACTAGCCTACTCCAAGATAACTTCGGACTGGACTATAGTTGAACCCCAATCAGTCTCCCACCGATCCAAGGTACAGTTGTACTCCTACGCCTCTGATCCCAGCAGGATACTACGCACTTGATTCCCTTAGATGATCTCACACACAACCAAGAGTTGCTGCAACCCAAAATCACAGACTTGATAATAAACAGATCTGTCTCACACAGAAAAGTCTATCAAAGGATAAATCTGTCTCCCACAGATAAACCCTGGGTTTTGTTCCGTCTTAAGATATAAAATCAAGGTGAACAGGAACCAATTGATAATTCGGTCTTATATTCCTGAAGAACAGCCTAGATTAATCAATCACCTCTCTACAATCCTTCCTGACTACACAGGCGGTTTGTCGAGGAAACACAAACAGTGAGACGAAGATGTTTGTGACTTCTTTATCTTGCCTATCGGAGAACTCTCACGATCTCAAGCCAATCAATCGATTGTACTCGTACGATAGAAGATGCAAGATCAGATCACACAACTACGGTAAAAGTAGTATCAGTCTGGCTTCACAATCCCAATGAAGTCTTTAAGTCGTTAACCTAGTTTTAGAGAAGAAAACCAAAGGTTAAAGGAGAATCGACTCTAGCGAGCGCACTAGTATCACACAGACGTGTGGGGATTAATTTTGCACAATGCTAGATGTCTCCTTTATATAGCCTTCAAATCGGGGTTTTGCCTTAGGTACAAAGCAATCCTTATTCAGCGTTAGATGAAAACCTGATTTAGATTCAAGCTAATATTTCTCAACCGTTAGATCGAAAACTTAGCTTGTCACACACACTTGGGTAGACGTTTACTGGGTTTGTGAAAACCATGCCCAAACGTGTACGTGTATGTTGGTTCAACATAGTAACCCAAAAGATTAACCATGTGATCATTTCATATTAACCTTGTTCTTCTTCACCATAACTAGTTCAATTGACTCAAATGAACTAGTTAAAGAGTTGTTCAATTGCTATGAGATCTTATGTAACTACACAAGACACAATTGAAACAAAGATGATTCAATTCGATTGAATCGGATCATGAACATTATAGCCACGGTTTTCATAAAGAATTCCTTAGTAATTTAATGTTTCATGTTCAGAGTACATCTTTAGACCATAACCTCTTAAGTTCACAAACAAGTTCGCATACTTAAGTTAATCGGTTGAGTTTTCCAAACTCAGCAGAAATTCTCGGAAAGAGAACTTCCGCCAGTTCGCAGACTTAGCACACACACGAGTTTTGGAAAATCCAGCAGAAATTCTCGGTCGAGAGCTTCCGACAGTGCGTGGACTGAGTCTGTGGACTGGATTCGCGGACTTGGCAAGCCAATTCCACAATCCTCCCGATTTCTCTTGATCAACAAAGTTCGAAAACTTCAGTTCAAGGAATACATGGTTATATAATCTAAACTCTCATTTCAATCATTGAGACATTTTCAGAGGACACTCTGTATCCGTTATTCACAACCGATTCACGTCAGAGCAATTCTCAAAGTGATTGAAACTTTTCATGTCTTTCGTCACTAGGTGAAGATAAACTTGATCAAAGCGAAACGCTTTACCAACACACGATTTCAAGATAAAAGATAAGCAATAAATGCTCAACTTGAAATGTCAAATGTGTATGATCTAGTCTATATAGCATACGGCTTTTGTCTCATAAGAAGTAGGAGATAGAATAGATATACTTTTGAGTGATAGATAAGTTCAAGTCTCCACATACCTTTTTGTTGATGAAGTTCCACGGTTCCTTGTATAGATCTTCGTCGTTGTATGATGAATCTCCATGAATTCCTTGAGCTCAACTACACTTTTCTATCCTAGTCCAAGACTTAGCTATGTAGGCTAGAAATCAAGACTCATAGTTTTAATCATTAACATTGACAAACATGCTTGAGATAGAAATGCATGCGAGGTCGACCGATCTATGCTCTAACAATCTCCCCCTTTGTCAATTTTAGTGACAAAACTATTAATACATATGGAATACAAAAAAGATAAACTTTAGTGGCTCCTATTCCATAGTCTAATCTTCAACGTTCCCTGAAATCTTCGTCCTTCCAAGTACTCAAATGATCCCAAAGGTTGTAAGTTTAGCATCACCGTTGTTAAAGATCTGTAGCTATAACAGTGAGAGAAATCGAGATTCTCGTTCATTATTATACAGTGTCATAGTATTATTATGTAATATCAAAGTCCAATTGTATCACGACTTTAACAATAATACTACGGTGATATGCATCACTCCCCCTTAGTCAATACTCCATCTCGATCATGGAAACCACTCCCCCTTACACAATGATCCGAAAACCATATGTATTTGTAGTTGAACTACATTATTTCTCCCCCTTTTTGTCAATAAAATTGGCAAAGGTACAAGAACGGGATCATAATGAAATTTCCACAAGAGACATTTCATAGACTAAAAGAAAAATACATACCAACTTAATTTAGATGCAATCATAAAGCCTAAGCTAAATGCATTCATCAAGGAGTTTTAAGATACAAGATAACCCCTATAAGATTCCACAGCCACACACCCCGCAAGATATTACCATTAAGCACAAATTCAAAAGAACTCTCCCCGATTTGATGTCATTCCCGAAAGAAAAAAAAGAGCGACCTTAATTTCAAAACAAAAGAAGGATTTTGAAACACAAAAAAGATACTAAAAAGATAACAACAATCCTACAGAAACTGAACTTGGAACGTACCTACTGGAGTTTCAAACTCAGTTGCCCAAAAGATAAGAATAAGCATAGGGGCAAGAGTCATCGAAACGATTTAATGAACCAAAACAATACTAATAGACTGCCGCAAGTGTTGGAAAGTTGCAGTGTCTAATGGTTTGGTGAGAATATCATCCAATTGTTGTTCGGAAGGCACAAATTCCATACCAATGATACCGTTTTCATAAAGATCTCGAATAAAATGGTATCTTATGTCAATGAGCTTTGTTCTTGAGTGCTCAACAGGATTCTCAGTAATTCGAATCGCACTAGAGTTATCACAAAAGATCTTCATTATTCCAGTATCAATTCCGTAATCAGCAAGCATTTGTTTCATCCATAGGAGTTGAGTACAACATGATTCGGCGGCAATGTACTCTGCTTCACATGTAGACAGGGATTGAGAGTTTTGCTTCTTGCTATGCCATGCTACAAGATTGAGACCCACATAGTAAAAGCCCCCTGATGTACTTTTTCTGTCTTCTACACATCCTGCCCAATCAACATCAGAATAAGCAAAAAGATCAGTATTAGTATCAAAAGTATATGAGAGACCATACCCAACAGTGTGATTTATATATCGTATGATTCTTTTTTCAGCTGCAAGATGAGATTCTCTTGGATCCGCCTGAAACCTGGCACAACAACCAACACTGAAGGAAATATCAGGTCTAGTAGCAGTAAGATACAAAAGGCTACCTATAATGGATCGATAAAGTTTTTGATCCACTTTTGCACCTTTCTCATCCCTGTGTAATTTACCAGTAGTAGGCATGGGAGTCAGCATAGGAGACGACTTATCCAGACCAAATCTTGACACAAGATTACGTGTGTACTTCTCCTGGGACAAGTAAATCCCCTCCTTATGTTGTTGAATCTGTAATCCTAAGAAGTATCTTAATTCAACAACATTGCTCATTTCAAATTCTTTAGCAAGAGAGACTTGAAAGTCTTTTGCGAATTTCTCATAAGTTGATCCATAGATGATATCATCTACATAGATTTGAGCAATTACAACATCTTTCCCACTCCATTTGGTAAACAATGTTTTATCAGCTCCTCCTCTTGAAAATCCTTTTCTAATAAGAGAGGTAGTAAGTTTCTCAAACCAGGATCTTGGTGCTTGTTTCAATCCATATAATGCCTTCTTGAGCTTCAGTACGTGATCTGGGAAGTCAGGATTTTCGAATTCCTTAGGTTGAGCGACAAAGACTTCCTCTTTTAGAATTCTATTCAGGAATGCTGATTTTATGTCCATCTGAAATAATTTAACCTTGAGAAAGCAGGCATGAGCAAATAAAAGTCGAATGGACTCAAGACGTGCCACAGGAGCAAAGGTTTCGTCAAAATCGATTCCTTCAATCTGTGAATATCCTTGAGCGACAAGTCTAGCTTTATTTCTGACAATTGTTCCAAATTCATCAGACTTGTTCTTAAATATCCATTTGGTAACTACAATATTGACATTTGAAGGACAAGGTACACGTTCCCATACATCTTGTCTTTCAAATTGATTTAACTCTTCATGCATCGCATTGACCCAAAAAGGATCTTTCAGAGCTTCATCAATATTCCTTGGTTCCACCTGCGAAAGATAAAAACCATAATTGCATATATTTTGAAGTTGACCCCTTTTTTTGGCTGTAGAATCCCTTCCCCAAATAATACTGTTGGGGTCATGATTCCTTTGAACCCATAGATGTCGTGGAGGTACACGTTCTTGTTCATCAGGAATGGCTTGATCACTGCTCTTCTCCTCGTCACTAGAAATGTCAGGATCAGTAACAGTTGGGATAACTTCAACTGATTCTGGAATTTCTTTGACTTTCTCAAGTGTCTCTGTTGGAGGAAACTCAGCAGGAGAACTATATTGACGAAAATTACTAATGTCGTCGATGATAACATTAGCAGATTCCATCATGACTTGTGTTCTGAGATTAAAAACTCGAAAACCACGACTATCAGATGCATAGCCAAGAAATATACCTTCGTCACTTTTGGTGTCGAATTTCCCTCTTTGTTCTCGATCTTTCAGAATATAGCACTTACTTCCAAACACCCTGAGATAGTGTAGGTTCGGTTTCCTTCCATACCATAGCTCATAAGGAGTGTTAAGGGTTTTAGACCGCAAATACACACGGTGGATCAAGTAGCATGCTGTAAAGACATCTTCTCCCAAAAATCTTAAAGGTAAGTTTTTGTTGTATAGCATTATGCTGGCCATTTCCTGGATATTCCTATTCTTTATTTCAGCAACTTCATTAGCCTGAGGAGTAATCGGTGGTGAGTATTGTTGAATGATCCGCAGTTCGTCACAAAACTCAAATACCTTAGTGTATTTGAATTCTGTGCCACGATCGTTTCTAATTTTCTTTAGTTTGCGACCTTGTTCGTTCTGGATTCTTTTAACAATAATCTTGAATTCACCAAGGGTTTCATTCTTATGGGATAAGAATGCAACCCAAGTAAATCTGGTGTAATCATCTACCATAACTAAAGCATACTTCTTACCGGAAACCGTGGGTTGTTGAATTGGTCCGAAGAGATCCATATGAATTAAATCAAGTGGAGCTTTAGTGAGGATATCTCGAGATGATTTGTGGTGAACTTTTGTTTTCTTACCCTTTTGATAGGCACCACATACACCTTCAATCTTTGAATTGATTTTGGGAATGCCTCTAACAAGTTCTTTGTTAATGATCTTAGTTAGAAGGCGATAATTGATGTGACCAAAACGCTCATGCCAAAGATGTGAAGATTCCACCTTAGTAAAATTGCAGCGGTTGCTAAACTGAGTATCAAGAAGATAATAGTTGTTTTTACCACGAGTTCCTTGGAAAATCACTTTCCCAGATTTGTCAATAATGTCACATCCATTCGCATTGAAGATAACTCGATGACCCTTGTCGCAAATTTGACTAATAGAAAGAAGATTAGCAGTCATACCTTTAACGTATACCACATCATGGATTTCTGGAACACCGGGTAGCTTGATCGTTCCTTTTTTGCTGATGTAGCAACAACTTCCATCTCTGAATGTTACAGGTCCTCCTTCATAGTCAACAGATGAAATAAACCACATAAGGTCTCCTCTCATATGTCGACTGCATCCACTATCAAGAAACCATTGAAAAGGAGATGTAGATCTTAAAGCAAAGGCACCCATACTACTAGTACTTCTCGATTTAAAGTTTCCTGGTAGTGTTGTATGAGCTTTTAGAGAATCATACAGTTGTTTAGCTTTCTTACAAAGATTACTTGCAACATTAAGACTCTTTTGAAAAGACATACACGCTTGATGTATATGATTGGATGGATCACAACATGAGCCTATGCTTTGAAGATACTCTGACTGGTTCCTTGTCATATCAGTTTTCTCAACATCCTGTCGTTGATTACTATCTGACTTGTGACATTTCTTGAGAGAGGAACAACTGAGTTTTTTCAAATTCTCAAAGGGAGTATTTCTCGATATCAAATCCTTAAGAGCTGCAATTTCTGCAAAAAGACCATGGGTGATCCGGATTTGTGCATCCAACCCTTTTTGAAGAGACATCAGTTCGTCAGACCTTTTCTTGCGATTTTTTTTTACACCTGGTGAAGCGTCAATTGAGACTTTACTGTCCATATAGTCAGATCGCCAAAAATACAGACTTTTGAGGTCTTTAACGTGTTTTCCTACTCTGATACCAATTGAAAAAGCGGGGGTCTAACAACACCACCCAATATTTCGATTAGCAATCTGTATGGACTAACTCCTAAATACTTTCCTAGAGAATCAACTAGACAGTCAGACTCAATCTAGATAAAAGTATCTCAAGGAGTTAATATCTCTCTCTTGATTTTATTTTTACTCAAGCTAAAAACAATAGCAAGTCTTTATCAAATACAAGGAATAACTTGGACAGTACCAAAGACCAATGTCCAAGGATAAATCAATATCAATCAACAACCAAAGGTTGGATTTCCAATTGATGATCACGAACGCACAACCTATATAATTTTAATTATATAAAATATAATGCGGAAAAGAAATAACACAAACACCAGAAATTTTGTTAACGAGGAAACCGCAAATGCAGAAAAACCCCGGGACCTAGTCCAGATTGAATACACACTGTATTAAGTCGCTACAAACACTAGCCTACTCCAAGCTAACTTCGGACTGGACTATAGTTGAACCCCAATAAGTCTCCCACCGATCCAAGTTACAGTTGTACTCCTACGCCTCTGATCCCAGCAGGATACTACACACTTGATTCCCTTAGCTGATCTCACCCACAACCAAGAGTTGATGCAACCAAAAATCACAGACTTGATACTAAACAGACCTGTCTCACACAAAAAAGTCTATCAAAGGATAAATCTGTCTCCCACAGATAAACCTTAGGTTTTGTTCTGTGTTAAGATATAAAATCAAGGTGAACAGGAACCAATTGATAATCCGGTCTTATATTCCCGAAGAACAACCTAGATTAGTCAATCACCTCTCTACAATCCTTCCTGACTACATATAGTGTTTGTCAAGGAATCACAAACAACGAGACGAAGATGTTTGTGACTTCATTATCTTGCCTATCGGAGAACTCTCACGATCTCAAGCCAATCAATCTATTGTACTCGTACGATAGAAGATGCAAGATCAGATCACACAACTACGATAAAAGTAGTATCGGTCTGGCTTCACAATCCCAATGAAGTCTTTAAGTCGTTAACCTGGTTTTAGAGAAGAAAACCAAAGGTTAAAGGAGAATCGACTCTAGCGAGCGCACTAGTATCACACAGACGTGTGAGGATTAGTTTTGCACAATGCTAGATGTCTCCTTTATATAGCCTTCAAATCAGGGTTTTGCCTTAAGTAAAAAGCAATCCTTATTCACCGTTAGATGAAAACCTGATTTAGATTCAAGCTAATATTTCTCAACCGTTAGATCGAAAATTTAGCTTGTCACACACACTTGGGTAGACGTTTACTGGGTTTGTGAAAACCATGCCCAAACGTGTACGTGTATGTTGGTTCAACATAGTAACCCAAAAGGTTAACCATATGAGCATTTCATATTAAGCTTGTTCTTCTTCACCATAACTAGTTCAATTGACTCAAATGAACTAGTTAAAGAGTTGTTCAATTGCTATGAGATCTTATGTAACTACACAAGACACAATTGAAACAAAGACGATTCGATTCGATTGAATCGGCTCAAGAACATTATAGCCACGGTTTGCATAAAGCATCCTTAGTAATTTAATGTTTCATGTTCAGAGTACATCTTTAGACCATAACCTCTTAAGTTCACAAACAAGTTCGCGGACTTAAGTTAATCGGTTGAGTTTTCCAAACTCAACAGAAATTCTCGGAAAGAGAACTTCCACCAGTTCGCGGACTGATCACACAAACGAGTTTTGGAAAATCCAGCAGAAATTCTCGGTCGAGAACTTCCGACAGTTCGCGGACTGGGTTCGCGGACTTGGCAAGCCAATTCCACAATCTTCCCGATTTCTCTTGATCAACAAAGTTCGAAAACTTCGGTTCAAGGAATAATGGTTATATAATCTAAACTCTCATTTCAATCATTGAGACATTCTCAGAGGACGCTATGTAGCCGTTATTCACAGACCGATTCACGTCAGAGCAATTCTCAAAGTGATTGAAACTTTTCATGACTTTCGTCACTAGGTGAAGATAAACTTGATCAAAGCGAAACACTTACCAACACACGATTTCGAGATAAAAGATAACCAATGAATGCTCGGATCGGCTCGAAATGTCAAATGTGTATGATCTAGTCTATATGGCATACGACTTTTGTCTCATAAGAAGTAGGAGATGGAATAGATAGAATTTTGAGTGATAGATAAGTACAAGTCTCCACATACCTTTTTGTTGATGAAGTTCCACGGTTCCTTGTATAGATCTTCATCGTTGTATGATGAATCTCCATGAAGTCCTTGAGCTCAACTACACTTTTCTATCCTAGTCCGAGACTTAGCTATGTAGTCTAGAAATCAAGACTCATAGTTTTGATCACTAACATTGACAAACATCCTGAGATAGCAACGCATGCGAGGTCGGCCGAGCTATGATCTAACACCTACAACTTGCAATTCACTCCCCCATACATAATGCTACGAGAAGCCATATATTATAGTAGAATACCACTAAATAATTCTCCCCCTTTTATTCAATTAAATTGGCAAAGGTGAAAGAAAATGAATCTTAATGAACTACATAAAAGAGTTATCAAGACTGAAGATAATATACCAACTTTTTAAGACGATTCCACCAAGTTTCGCAATTTAGAACCTTAATCAAGAAGAGATAAAGGTACAATCATCTCCTACAATTCCACAGCCACACTCCCACAAAGATAAGCACAATTTTAAATTGAACTCTTCCCCACTTGATGTGATTTTCAAGAGAACAACTTGAGCGACCTTTCTCTAACAACAAGAGAAGGATTTCTTGGACATTATAAAATTTACTTGTAAATTTGTATCCTAAAATATTTTCTCTCTTCTTGCTAGTTACCAACAAAGAAGTTAATGATCTTAATGTTAGAGGCATCAAGAAACATTACTTTCGTGAGAAAAACAACATCAACAAAATTTATTCTCTAGCCCAGTTATGAACAAAGAGCATGAATTGAGTGATATGACTCACGTAAGAATTATATCTTGCCTAGCCGTGTTGGGACGTAGAGATAAAATTTCTCGAGCTTATTACCTGCGAGTTATATATTCAAGAGGTAAGGTGACAACTTATACCATATTCTAAAATCCCTGCAATATATTCACAAAGTATAATCGTGGGAAAATCAATATTACAGTTTTCAAAATAGTTTACTCCTCTTTAGCCGGTTACGAACTAAAAGAGTTAAGAGCTTAACCTATGAAATATCCGTTTAATCACCAGAAATATGATAATAAAGAACAAATCTTCCAAGATAAGCAATACACATAATAATCGATAAAGATTAGGTATTACAATCATCTTCAAAATAAAATTTAACCAAAATAATTGATAGTTGATAATATTTGAAGCTAACATAGAACACCTAAAAAAAAACTTCAAAAGCTATTTTTCCCTCCTTAAAACAATAAGAATAAATTCCTTAAAGGAGTTAACTAGAAAGGTAAATCCTTAAGTAATTCTTCGTCATTCCCGAACTCATTGTCAGCTAACGGTATTGGAATATAGGGTTCATCGTTGAGAATTTTGAGTCCTTCAAACCTATTAGACTGTTGTTTGACAAATGCTTCTTGAATCTCGAGAAATTTCTGCAGACTACCTTTAAGGGACTTAATCTTCTTAAGTTCTTCAAGAAGGGTTGTAAATCTTTGATGGTTAGAGAAGTTTTCTCTTGGCTTCTTCATATTGTTCTTCTTCCTTTTAAAGAGTGATTTTTTCTCGTCAAGGTAGAATTTTTCAACTTCGTTTGTAGGAATACATGTGTCACTGGAAGATAGTGTGCTTGGAGGCTCCATTTCTTAAAGGATGTGATTTTAGAATTCTCATGAACCACACACACACGCACACATACACACACACACGCGCGCACACATACACACACATACACACACACACACACACATGCACACACACGCATACACACACACGTGTGCGCGCACACACACACACACATAAATATATATACATATATATATAGCACTCTGACAACAAATCTTTGGAGAATTCCAAAAATAGAGTGAAAACAGAAAAGGAAAGATAACCAACCATAAGAAGTTACAGAACTTCTAGAATTCCTAAAATTAAGGACTTCATTCACGAACTAGAGTTCAAACATGAAAAAAGAAATGTCAATACTAGTCTTTCTTCAAGTTTGTACACGGAGAAATCTTTTCAACATCATTACTTGAGATATAGAGAATAGTGAAGATGTTAACTGAGGTATGTGTCCCAAGAATGTATGAATATCCAATCAATTAACGCCAAAATTATTTAAGTTAATATCAATTGTATGATTAGATAATCTTCTAAGAGCATACCATACATCTCAACTAGTTATGTAGAAATTCCCATGAATCATGTTCTCGTCTCTTGCTTAGGAGTCAGATAGGCAGAGAGAATTTCATACCAAAAGCATAAGATTTTTTTATTGATACCTACATTGAGTCATTGCATTTTGGAATTACTGTTAGTGATGTGGTAGCACCAAGTCATGGAGTGACTTAATTTATTAGGTGCATAAAGAATAATTTGACATTCCAATTTTGGAACTTGGTCAAGAACCATACATGATATGTGACCCATACTCTGGAGTCATCTCAATGGAGCAGATGCTTAACAATTAGAGATAAATGTTTGTCACTCTCCATTTGCTAACAACTACAATTGACAATGTGATGCAATAATACTAGAGCCCCACTTTATTACACAAAATAAACATCAAAAGAAGATGGAATTTTAAGTAATAACATTCAAGACATAAACTACGGTTAGGTTGTCCAAGAGACCTTGGTGTGCATAGTTTTTGTCTCTTCAATGGACACATGAAATAAGAATGCACTTTTCAACACAATCAGGTTGTGTTGAGGTGAACATCAGTAAGCTCACCACTAAATTCCTGCACGGATTTGTCAATATTCATATTTCTTAGAGATATTTTGTAAAAGGGTCGTATCTTTTAGGTCTAATTAGGATCTGGGTCTGCGTCGCAGAAAATGCAGTTGATGCGTTAGGGTCGTTGACTGACCAAAGACCGTGAGAAAAATGTTAGCTGACTTTTTCTATTTAACCACACACCCTGACTTCTAGTTGACTGATATTGACTTTCTAATAACCTAAAAACTATTCCATTTTCTTCCATCCTCCATCTCCATTCTTCCTAATGAACTCTACCAACGAATAAGTGATTAGACAAAACAACAACAACAATTTCAAAACCTCTCGTCATTATCTCCATCAACTTTTTACGTGATACCAGAAAGAGATACAAAGCATCACCTGTTGATGTTGTTCACTGCACCAAGTTGTTCGCGCAACAAGGAAGAATGCAAGATGGATCGTGCGCTTGGTTCTCTATGGCTAATCGTCATGGTTAAAGGAGATATTTGAGGGTGAGAATGGGTACGAACTACAGAGTTGTAAGAAATATAGGAAGAATTTGTGCTGGTTTTAATAAAGTTATGGACCCAAAATTACAGCCAGGATATGTACTGATGAGTTTTAGAGCGAATGATGAATAAGAAAATTTGGGTTGTTTTTTATTTTGATATTCCCGCAGAGAAGGAGCAACAGAAAAAGAACAAAAACACAGCAAATTCACGTCTCTGTAACCAGTTCCTCACCCGTCAATTGTTTGTGAAAAGTGCTCAATGAGTATTGAAACTGATTAGTTGTAGTGTCTTTTATTTATTTCATACGAGTGCTTTGGTAAAAATTTAAAGGTCAAAGTCAGTCTACGACCCTATCGCATCAACTGCATCTTGTACGACCCAGATCCTAATTAGACCCAAAAAATACGACCCTTTTACAAAATATATCTATTTCTTAACCATTTAGACCTAGTTCTCTACATTATTTTATGTTTATCATTTCTCTTAGAATCATTCAAATTTTTAGAAGAAGAAGGTATGGCTTACTAATCTTGAATAGATTTGATCTTTGGAAGAGATAAAGCACATTTTTTCAAACGAGCATCCCTTTGTTATAGTTTGTTGTCATATCTTACTTTGTACTTAATCTGCAAGTTCTTTCATAATCAGAATAAAAAAAAAACAATATGTCATCATCATCTTGTTGAGGATCTTCCATTGTAATGGCAACGGAGGAATTTTTCAATATCAAGCTACGACATATATCTCTAATGTTAGGAAGATCACAACTGACTCTAAGAGCTTTATGGATTTCAATTCTTCATTTTCAACCTCAAAGTTGTATGGTGATCAGTTATCAGCAGGATCATACGAGATAATTTGATTAGCGAGCGGTGCACATATTTTTGGTACGGGGTGTTCACAAGGATTATTGGTGGTTACCTTCTTCAATAATAATTTTGCTAGTAAGGGTGCACATGTACATAAAATTTGTACTTGTGGGAGTTCACATGGGCTATATTCTTCATCTTCTTCGATGTGGCCTTGGTGTTTTTCACTAATTTTTTGACATACCGACGTGGGCGACTACGTGGGATGTTGGTTATCACCTTCATCATTAATTTTACTACAGTGGTTCTCTATGAATCGAGAAAAAAAATTATGGCAAAACCGTCTCTCAAAATTTTTTTGTGGATCCCACGGTGAGTCTAACCACTCGGAAGACGTGCAGGGGCCATACATTGTGTGTGACGTTTTTTAACGTGGTCTTTTTCTTGGTCTATAAAGACTTTGATTTTACTAATAGAGATGCACATACGTAGGGTACATATACAATGTGGTTCACGTGGTGCAATTCATCGTCCTTTTCATCGTGATGTTCCTGGTGTTCTCCAGGTGAAATAAAAATTCTCAACTTTTTTTACTATTCATACCTCAAAGAAATAGCAAAAAAATACTCTTTAAATTCTTAGACTTAGTCTTATGGGCTAAATTGGAGGTGCTAAATTAACACTTAAGTGTTGCAATTCAAAAAAAAAAGTGTGACAAAAAAGTTAACACTAGTTCTCTCTCCTACCAATTGCTAGCATGTGAACTAGCAGCTAGATATTTTCGCTGAATGATTCAGCGCCGGGGAAAGTACCTTTTTGCGGAACGAAACATGGCTAGGAAGAATATTCCAAGCATCTACGTTGAATGGTTCAGCGCCAAGCTCTAGCGCTGAATGGAAACGCGCCCCATGTTAGCGCTACATCATTCAGCGTTTGACCTTTTTTTTATTTTTTTACTCCATCAGTAGTTCAATAATTAAATTTTATATTGTTTTCATTCTTTGTTTTCTCACACTCATGTTACACCACCAGACAGGTATGTTTTCAAATTTTGAATTATGAAAAGTTTGACAATTTGTTCCAACGGTTGTTTGTTTCAAAATCTAAAAATTTGACAAACTAAGAAATGTTTTTTGATTACATTGCAAAACAATGTTACAATGTTTTTTGAAATTAAAAATTACATTAAAATTAAAATTCTACTTCTAAAAATTAAAAAAGTACATTGAAATTGAAATCCTACTTCTGAATTAACTTCTAATTCAAACTTAAAAATGAACTTCTAATAACTTAAATATCACTCATAATTTAGGGGATTGGTTCTAAGCCATTACGAACCAAAATCTCGTTCCTCCATTGTAAAGGGGTATCTCCCATTCTTGTACTTCATTCAAATTTTGGCGTAGGATCTTCAAGTCCGATTCTCTTTGTTGGGTTTGTGCCAAGATTGTAGTGTTTTCCATATTTTTCTTACGGAACTCTTCTTCGGTTTCATACTTTGCCACCCTTTGTGCTTGTGCATTTTCAAGAAGTTGTATGAGCTTGTCCATTTTATCATCTTCTCTCTCCGATGCTTTAGTCTCACGAGCCTTTTTCTTTGCCTTATCTCTTCCTGAATTTCTAACATCATCTGTTTGTTCGAAATATCGTCTTATACGCGATATGTCTGAGGTATCAGAACCTTGGGTGGATGAGCTACCAAACCTTGCCATATCCTCCAAATATTCATCCATAGTTAAGTACTAGGTTGAGTTGCTTGACTAGTGCGAACATCATTATTCACCTCTGGATTCTAATCTGGTTGATAGGTCTTCAGGAGCTGGAAAACCGATTCATATATCCAATGTTTACCACCTGTTGTTTCATATTTTTGTGTTCCAACGCGGTACCGTGGAAAAAAAAGAAAAAAAATGTATTAGTGTCTTATGAATGAAATATATTTGGAAGAAAAAAAAAACATCAATTTTTTTAATGGTACTTACATAATCTTGTTCATTCAATCCCGAAGGTTTATTGCGGAAGTAAGGTCTTATGAATGAAACATATTTCCTCACTTCGCCTCTCAACGTGTTACACCTTGATTGCAATGACTTTTTATCCCTATCCTTACCTTGCGGCCATCTTTTAACGAACTCTTGCATAATTCTCTTCCAAAGTTGTGAACCTTTTTTATCTTTTCCTCTAATCGGATCGTTACTTGCTATAATCCAAGAGAGAATTAGTGCATCATCCTCTTTTGTTTGAAAGTGTGCCATATTTTGTATGAACAAAATTGTAGAAGAAGAAGAGAAGAAGAAGAAGAAGAAGAAGAAGAAGAAGAAGAAGAAGAAGAAGAAGAAGAAGAAGAAGAAAATCAATGAAGAGGAGATTCAATTGATTTTGGTGTGAGGGATGAAGGAGAAGTAGTTCTCTATTTATAGGGAAGCCTGAAATATAGTTGTTTTTCAAACGGCTATTAAATCTGAGTCGTTGAAAATGCAACGGTCATCTTGATCTGATGGCTGAGAGGAGAAGCGCTGAATGATGCAGCGTGAAGCGCAGAATTGTCCAGCGTGTGGTGCTGAACCATCCAGCGTTGTGCCCTATCAGCCGTTAGATCTAAAACTAGCCGTTTCTCAACGGCTAGTTTTAGATCTAACGACTGATAGGGCACATCGCTGGATAGTTCAACGCCCAACGCTGTTTGGTTCAGCGCTTCTCTTAACGGCTACATTTTGCAGCCCAAACTCATATCATTTCTTCTCTATATAAACTCAATACATGAACTCAAAATCCCCACCCCAAACTTGTGAAGTTTCACTCTCTTCTTCTACTCATAAATTCTTGATTCAAAGTTCAAGCATGGTTGCATTATCAATTGCCGAAGACAATGATTTGGAGAAGTTTTCGCAAAATTAACAACACAAATCCTTTCGAAAAGTCTCAAACAAGCAACGCATTTTGGGAACAAGTTGTTCAAGAATTTGTGAGAATCAATGGAAATTAAAATGAAAGATGCCAAAAACAACTACAAACTCGGTTAGCAAGCATCAAGCTTTATTGCAAGCGTTTTCACATTTCATTAAGGGAGTCAAATGGTAATCGTGAAGATGCTTTGAATTTATACCAAACGGATCATGGAATGCCATTCATTCATATCACCGCTTTAGAGATATTTGGTGGAGCTCGAAGTTGATTTATGAATGGTAAAGTGAAATCTATCTCCGGAAGCTGTGACATGGGCTCATTCTGTGTGCCATAAGTATAGGTCTGTGACATCATGTTAGAAGGCGGATGACTAGGTAACAAATGGCTAAGAACAGCTTGGCTACCCACTGCTATCACATCGACATTTTGTGAATGGTATGACTCAGTGATATAAGGTCCAACACTCTTCATCTTCCACCACATGTTATATTGATCCTCACTGACTGCCAAATAGTGTTCGGCGCATACACCTACAATCTCCATGTCCCTAACTCTATCCAAATCTGGAGGATTTCCTGGGACTACAATCTCACCTTCCATCTGCCTCTGGAATCGCTCAGCCAAGTAACAACTAACTCTTTTGTAGTCTTTTTCTAGGTCAAAAAACACAACTCTCACTCTGGATAAATGTAGTGCATATTCATATTGTTCCCCCTCAGAATACACACTATCTAGCCATGGTTTCCAAATACATAATGCACTGGTTCTGGTGTCAATTTGTGCTCTTGCAGTGGACACTGAGTGTTTCTTCGTATCCTTTTGGCCTCCTCTTTGGCCTGTCTTCCTTGATTTAATGTTAGTCTCCTTGAAGAGACTAATCTTTGGGAAAACATCATGGTGTTCTCATGAAGGTGTTTGACAAAGCAAAGGTTGCATGTTGCGGAAGTAATAATAGTACCAATACTCAAGTACCATAACCATTCCAGATAAATCCTTTCCATTCTCTGACCATCCATCAAGAAATTTATAGGTATTACCTAAGGAAGCTAAACCCCAATCATATTCCCCAACTTTATCCAAATTATCCAACAATAAAACCCAACGTTTATCTACTCTTCCACTAGAACCCGCAATAAGAAAATGACCAAAACACTAAGAAAGAATGCTCTTGTCAATACATTTGCACATTCAACATTGTTGGTATTTTCTCTACTTTTAATGTAGGTTCTCAAGATAGACAGGGATATTGTATTTTGCTTAATTTCCATTTTTCAAATCCTTTGAAATTTTGAAAATACAAATCATCCAAAGAAGCATATGTTAGCTCACCCAATACCGGCTTAACTACTTGATTTTTCGTAGGGTTACCAATGGGAATTTCCATTAACATATACCAATCTAAAAGAAGGAGGCCAAGCTCAAATTCTCTAAAATGGAATCTCTTGGTTTTTTTCCGCCATCTCTCAGCTATGGCTTCAACTAAACCTCTATCCGCATTGGAAAAATTAAACTCAAAGACTGAAGAAAGCCCACAATTATCACAGTATCTTCGTGCTATCGGATTATCTTTCACTACAATTTGGTATAACGTTTCAACCTCATTAAAACTGCCTCTAAAGTTTATAGTCCGACTATCACTCAAATTATTAGATACATGCCTATCTCCCTTTGCCGATACTATTTCCAAAGCATCTAAATGTTCTTCCATATTCATACTACAATCAATAACAAAAGAAAAAAAGAATCAACCACATTTTATCATTTTCATCATCATTCATACAAATTCATAATTTTATCAACCACATTTTATCATTGTCATCATAATCATACAAATTCATAATTCATACAAATTTAGCTTCATCAAAAATCCTACAAGTATCATTTAATCTCTCATGTAATCTCTCATACAAATAATCTCACTTGTGGACGTAAGTTTAAACAAGTTTTCATCATAATCATGTAATCTCTCATACAAATTATCATTCATCTTCATCACAAATACTCAATTTAATCCCCAAAATCAAAT
The DNA here is from genome assembly GCF_003573695.1 of Papaver somniferum. NCBI lineage: Eukaryota > Viridiplantae > Streptophyta > Magnoliopsida > Ranunculales > Papaveraceae > Papaver > Papaver somniferum. Next base: position 81,653,286 of record NC_039367.1, on the reverse strand, counting down.
TTCATCACAAAAATTCAAATTAAATCATCCAATACTAGAAATATCATCTAAATCATCTAAATAACAAATACCAATCATCTAAACATATCAATTTCATCAACAAATCATGATCATCGGGAAAAAAAACAACCTAAAGTTTCAAAATCTTACCCAAATCAATTTCGCGGACGGATTCGCTCCAAACCAATCTCAAAAGATTCCAATCGTGTTGATGTTCAAACCCTTCAAACGATTTGAGACGAAACTCTCTGGAAATCCTGATATACCACATGCATTTTCGGAGGGTTTTGGGCTGAGGAAGAAATGAAATGGGAAGGAGAAGAAGATCGACCTTCTGTTGGGTTAGATCGATTTTTTTAGCGCTGAATGGAGCAGTGCCAGGCGGGGAATGATTCAGCGCTTTGATCGAGTTGACTGGTCAAGCGCGGGATGGTTCAGCGAAAAGTGAAAACGCTGGATGGTTCAGCGCTTGGCGGTGTTCTGTTTAAGAGACTAGCATGCTAGACTAGCACTCCCATAAGACTTAAATGGTTTTGCTAGCTGACGTGGATTGCTAATCTAGGTGCTAGACTAGCACCCCATAAGACTAAGTCTTAGAACGTTTACATAGTTCTTCCTAGCGTATATAATATCAAGATGAAGACCCTTTTTCTTCCGGTTATTGGATTTTGTTTCAGATGGTTTCAACTTGGGCTACCGATCAAAAAAACAAAATGGTTTCAGTTTGGGCTAATGTTGCACTTTAGATTGGTAGTTTATTTTGAAAACACTTTTTGACACCTAACTTTTCGTATGAATGATTTTTTAGGGACCATGGTTTTTTTGAGGGGACCATGGTTTTGTTAGGCCACCTTTCCTATAGTGATAAGGGGTGTCCTAAAACGTTGAAATGACTAACCTATCCTTAACCTAATTTAATTTAAAACCAACCTAATAACCACCTATATATATATATAACCACCACCTCCTCCCACCACCGCCGATTACCACCTCCGATTATCACCACCACCAACCACCGATTACCACCACCGCCCACCACCGCCGATTACCACCACCACCACCTCCGATTATCACCAACACCAACCACCGATTACCACCACCTCCTCCTCCCACCACCACCACCACCGCCTATTTAAGAAATGTAACAACATAAATGCAATCACAATTAAGTTCAGTTACATAATAATTTTATCGAGTATAAAAGACGCCAGCCGCAACCTGATTCTGCCATGGGACCACTCTGGAGGTATTTTCCAACAAACCCTTCGCTTTAATTTGATTTTGATTGCTTCAATCAAATAGAAATCATCAAAATAGGGTTTTAATAGGAGTTACAGAGTCATGTTCGGTTAGGTCGATTTTCCAAAATACCCTAGTTTACTAACCGAACTCCTTGAAAATGAAGAACACGAAGAACAGTTCGGTTCGATTTGATTTAAAACTAAGTCACCGAACTCTCTGTTCGGTTGTTTCGCAAAAAAAATTAAAATTACAAAGTAACCGAACTCCACCCTTAGAACCGAAAAAAAAAAACAAATCCAGTCTAACCGAACTATGTTGTTGTGGCCACTATGTTGAGTTCCAAAATAACCGAACTTAGCCAATAGAGTTCGGTTTGTTCGCAAAAAATTTTAAAACTACAAAGTAACCGAACTTAGCCAATAGACGCTGGGAACTTCACATTTTTTTTGTTTGTTAAGTTCGGTAACTTCACAATTTTATCGCAGAAACCGAACTCAGAGTTCGGTTGGTTAGTTGTTAGGTTCAAGTTTGCGAAAGAACCGAACTTTGTAAACTTATATACTCTTATATTACGTAAAGTTCCGGTTAGATCAAAAGTGCATGCAGTTTGCGAACCAACCGAACTTTGTACACCAAAGTTCGGTTAGTTGAGAACCAACCGAACATAACGCTGTAACTCCTAGAAATTATTAGAGAGTTCGGTAACCTGCGTGTTTGGAACAAGTAACCGAACTACACTTTCAGATTAGTTCGGTTACTTGTTCATCTCACGGGGCAACCGAACTACAGCTTCAGATGAGTTCGGTTACTTGTTCTTCATATAAAGTAACCGAACTACAACTTCAGATGAGTTCGGTTACTTGTTCTTCATATAAAATAACCGAACTGTTCAAAATCCAGTTCAAATCCGGATCATTTTGAAGATTAGCAAATATTTTAGGAGAGGATGAAGATGAAAAATCAGATGAGTTTTCATCATTTGAATACTCAAACTTGGTGAATTGGAAAAAAAAAATTATTTTCCATGTTTTTCTCCTTCATCTTCTCTAACTCTACTCTCTCAATAATTCTACTCAACTAATAATAAACCCATCTTTTAATTTAATCTCACTAATTGTTTTTAACTAGATCATTCACTAATCATAACCTAAAATTAATTAAGAGGGTAGATTAGATATTAAATAAATAACTAGATATGGGGTGACCTAGAATTACTTCTAATGCCTTTACCCAAAATAAAATCATGGTCCCCAAAAAATCGTTCTTTCGTATATGCCGACATGTTATTGCACAGAAGTCGGGCTAATTTGTTTCTCCCAGGGGAACTCCTAGGATGCTCAAATCATTAGAGCCTATCCAACTCTCAACCGATATACTCTCCCCTTCTCCCAACTAAACTAAATCAAATTACCTTACTACAGGGACACTCATAGAGAATATGGGCCAAACTCTCGCTATTCTGGTATATTATGCATCACGGGGAACGCTGCTATCCAATATGAGATTTTTGCCATCACTGGGAGAATATATTCTGCATGTAATAATTCTATACAAAAAGTTGAATTCTTTGCAAGATATCTAGATTTCAAATCTTTCTCCCACAGTTTTCAACGAGAGGTCTGGGGGCGGAAATATTATCCTTCAAAAGAAACTGAGCGGAATTATAAGAAAGTGGTAGCAACATGTATTTGCCGCCATAACACCTACAAGCCTATTGTGTTGGTTTCCTATAAAGGGTATCCAGAGTAGGAAAGTAGGATCTACAACCTCAACATTACATTATGCTTGTTTTAGCAACTTAGATGTGAAGGAATGTTTTGATAAAACATCCCCAGTACATTGTGATGAAGTTATAAATGACTGAGCAAAAAGTCCAGAAAATAACAGTTCTGAGGAACATATCCTTTATCAAATCTGAAGCAATTTGTAAAAAGAGCAGAATCATATACTTTTAGTACGCGACGACCCAAATTATTTGACGTTTAGACAAAACAATATGCTACCTATCTCACATGCTTGCTGCAGACAGAAAGGAATGCAAACTGATTAATTCTGTATCACAGGCTCACTGCTGATAATTTCTTTACTTCTAAGTCCAATAATATGGCTGCAGATAGATTCGCGAAATTTTTTATGTACTCTAGCTGAACCTCAATGCTTATGCATGATGCACCAGTTGATTCAAAAAATTTATGCTAGGGAGCATGTATGCTTGAACAACAAAAAGTCTTATGCATCAATCCTATATGAATTTCAAACATTTACAAGTACAATTAAAACTGGTGTTTTTGTTCTATTTGAGGCTGCTAGTGATTAGCTTGGCATCTATCTAATCCAGCCGAGCTATATAGTTCTCGTCATAAGCTAGGTTAGGTGCTAAACTTTGGGTGTTAAACCAAAACTCATTCAGCCATGTTATTTACTGTGGTTAGAAGATCTAAAGTGAAGGTATTTAGTGGATGTCCTAAAAGTTGTAAATAAAATCAGATACCAACACAAACATACTGTCACACAACTACAAATTCAAACAAGAAAATTTCAACACTGAAAATTCAGAAGTGATTACTGAAGATATTGAGAACTGGGTATTCACATTCAAGAATGATACAAATATCAAAGAGTTGCCACTGCATAAAGATATATGCATTGAATTCGAAGAAAAGAGAACCTATTGCTAGAGGTTTAGAGGTTTGATATATTCAATGAGAACAAAGACATCCATCTGGACATACTAGTACTACTTAAACAGGAATAGATGTAAACCCTACCTAACCAGAAGATAGGAACATACCAAGTGGAGCACAAACCTTAAATACTGTCTCTTAGGAAGGAAAATTACTTTTAGCTGGTGGTTGATAAAACGCGAACATTACCAAACTCATAAATGTGACAATTTTTTTTTTTAAATACACATTCTCTAACCAAAAAGGATGTCTATACAGCAAGATACATATTAATCAAGATGTGCTGCAATAAGGAGAAACTATAGAACATAATACCTAATAGGTTCAAATAGGTTCAGATATCACCCCTGCCCCCGAGACACTAATGCCAATGTATGTACCAAACAGTATATTGCTAATACTTTAAGAACACATCTAAGTAGAGACCTAGAGAATTAACAAAATCACAACACAAAACGCAACAAGTCAGCACTCCCAAAATCCGATGTAAAATTTCTAGTTGCTACGATGTTCAGAAATTTGAAACATGTAAAACAAAAACAAATCCATAATATAAAGAACTGAACTACATGAAGCATACAGTAAAACAATTCAACATACTCTCATTCAGGAACATCACGTCTCAGCTGCATCAGAGGCTTTTCCCCCAAATGGATCGTGAGTGGGACCTACATCCTCCCCAATGTGGCGTTGCACCAACCGTTGCAGATTAGCCATTACTGTCTGCTCACGCTTTGCTTTCTCCTCGTAATTGAACATAGCCAACGCACGTTTGTCCTCCGCACTGTAAACTTGGTTTTCCTTTCGTATACGAATGGCATTCATTCTTTGATGCCTACTACCACTCATCACATATCCAAGACTCTCGAATTTTGAAATCTCATCAGCTGAAAGGCCCACTTCTCCTCTACGAGGGATACGCTTCCCCTGCTGCACGAACTGAGCAATAGCATCACCTTCACCAGGCCTGAGTGCACCTCCGTAGCTAATATGCCCTTCAGGTTTTGGCAAAGGCATTGGTCCAACAGGAGCATCATCAACAACAGCAGTTCTCTTTTGTGATTCTTTAAATATGAGCATCTCACTAGCATTCTCATCTTTCAGTGAACTATCCATTTCAGTAATGATTTTGGTATCAACCTCTCTGTCAGAAGCACTCTTAGCCGAACTCCCACTTTCCGATTCAGAATCTCTCTTTCTCTTGCTCTTCTTCAAACGAGAAAGCGAAGTAGAGTGTTTCTTTTTTGCAGCTTTTCCTTGATCAGAAATTGGGCTTGAATCAGATTTTTCACTTCCGCTCTCCTCACTCTTGCTTTCCTCAGACTCACTATCCTTCCTCTTCCTATGTGCTCTTCTTGATTTCCTACTGCTTCCCTTATTATTTTTCTTTCCATGCCCACCCCGTCTGCTCTTCGACTTCTTCCTACTTTTCCTATCCACATCACTAGAATAATCAGAACTCTCAGACTCGCTCACATCCTCACTGGACTCAGAATCAGTAACAGGTTTCCTACTTCCTTTCTTCTTAGCCCTCGAAGACTTACTACTTCTACTCCTCCTATCTTTTCTTCTTCTTCTTCTTCTTCTTCTTCTTCTTCTTCTTCTTCCCTTCTTTCCCCGCAACTTACCCTTATCCGAGTCAGAATCTGTCTCAGACTCTGTATCCGAAGAACTCTTCCCTGAATCATCATCAGACTCAGATCTCCCCCTTCCTTCAGCCCCATTTCTCAAATTTCCACCATCAACCACATTCTCAATTTCCTTGACTTCAGCTACCGGTTCAAATTCCTCTCTATCTGACCTTGGAGAAGAACTACGAGATATATTCCATATACAATTCTTCATCTTTTTCCTTAATTTGTGTCTCTTAAGTCTTCTATACTCACTATAATTCAAACCTTTCAATTCCTCATCGGTATCAGAATCAGGTGATTTTCCACTTCTCGTATCTCTATCAAGAAACGGTGCAACAAATCCATCGCGCTGGTGATTACGTTTATAATTATCATTCTGATGATTACCTAGCTTTAGGTTTTCATAAACAGGACTTCCTCTAGGGTTTCTGTATTCCTCCGAAACAGATCTATCACGTCGATTGTTACTACGGTCAGATTCATGATAAGATTTTCTTGTTCTTTGAACTGGACTCCGACTACGACTAGGACTACGATAATTTTGACGATTTTCCCTATCACGATGATAATAAGAAGATGGAGACCTACCTGAATCTTTATCGCGACGATGATAGCGGTCTTCGGGAACTTCTACTTTCGATGAGAGCCTTGAATCTCGTCTTCTTGAGTAATCTCTATTTCTATATCTATCATCATCGTGATCTCTTTCTCCTTCTCTACTCATTTTTTTTTTTTGATTTTTCAAGAGGAGAGTGTTTTTGGGGTTTTCGCGAAAACTTGATTCTACGGCCAAAGATGATAAATCAAAACTGATTCCGACGCGAGACGCTGGCGTATAATTACAAACGATATTTTTGGGCCGGGAGTGCTCTTTATATCCTCTTGTATCCTCCCACTTTCTTCCACGTGGCACCAACTTAAACCTTCCATCAAGGAATGTTAGGGACCTATAGTGGATTTCTGTTGATCAGTCATGCACCAATATCTTTGCGGCAGGTTGATTCTGATCCAGACTAGACTGGCCCTACTGTTTCAGCCCCGACTAATCTTACTCTTACTAATTCGTCTCTATCTCATGGAATTTATATTTCTCTTTTTCGCATAATTTTCAATCAACATATCTCTTGGTCTTTATACCTAGATGCGTTTTTCACGGTATACTAAATCTCGTAAACATGGTTATTCCTTTTGAAGTAGAGAGTATAGTAGAAAACTTAAATCAAGCACAAGCAAACTTAATCTTCCTCCACCAAAATATGGTAAATTCGCAGGAAAATTGAGATCGAGAATGTAAAAGAGACGATACAATTATTGAGAGAAAAACAGAGAATGACTATTAGGAATATGATTTCTAACAGGATGGTCATGGATACCATATGTACTTTTAAGCCCAAATGGGTAGTTTTATGTAAAGGCGTCAAACCCAAGTCCAAGACTAAGAATATGCCAAATGTATGCAACTTAGTTAATGTACCCATTGAGGAGCACATGATTATTGAGGAGGTGCTCCCTTAAGCCTATAAATATCTAACCTTAGCCCCAAAGCTAAGGATCCCGACCTTTACTCTCTAGAGGACTCTAACTTGAAGATTTTATCAGTAAAGTGCAGGTTATTTCTTTATGAAAATGCGGGGTACTAAAATACACCACCAATTTTTTCTTAGGAAACCTTTACAATTCCGAGAGTTACAACTTAATGAATCTCAATCGGGAATTATATGAAGAGTTTATATCCCTTTATCTCACAATCAATGTGTAAACAGAGACAAGTCCATGAACCTGATTATACCATGAGAGTACACGGACGATTCCAAAGATCAATATCCAAGATCAATCTAGTCGTATCCAACAATTACGATGGACGTATCTACTTTGATTTACGTACAACCTGTAATATTTCAATTATAAAGATAAACAATATAATGCGGAAAAAGAAATAACACAGATACCATAAATTTTGTTAACGAGGAAACCGCAAATGCAGAAAAACCCCAAGACCTTGTCCAGATTTGAACACCAAATTGTATTAAGCCGCTAGAGACTCTAGCCTATTATCAAAACTCGGACTGGAATCTAGTTGAGCCCTAACCAAGTCTCACACCAATTAAGGTACAATCGCGTTCCTTACGCCTCTTGAATCTCGCAAGACTCTGCGTAATTGATTCCCTTAGCTGACGTCCTTTACAGCCTAAAAGTTGGTTCAACTCAATTGAAGATTTTAAACCAATCTACCTCCCACAGATAAGCCTATATGTAAGTTCCGTTTTGATTAAAGATCAAGGTGAATAGGAATTCGTTTGCAATATATAAAGTCTAGCAAACTTCAAAATCCGGTCCTTCGACTCCCGAATAGCAGCCTAGATTATTATTCACCTCACAAGTAAAACCTACTTCGTTTACAACAAAGAATCGTTATGGAGGAATATACTTGTGGAATCACAAAGTCTGAGACGAAAAAACTTTGCGATTTCTATCTATCTTGCTTGATCGAAGTGAAACTCGACTGAAAAGACGAGGGTACCCAAATACACCATAATCTTTTTATTTCAACCTATAAGTCCTCTACCAAACGTGATCGTTTATGGACAGAGTCGAGACAATACTACGATTTGGTTCACACTTTGTGTGATCGTATGTGGATACAAGATCGAGACAATACAACAACAAGATAACTTGTGTGATTGGCTGTGGATACAAGATCGAGACAATACAACAAAAAAGTGTGATACTTGATAATAGGTTCGGTAATAACCAAACTCTATAGGATCACTATCAAGTATTACGGAGTTAACGTATATGTGTATTTTACATTATTATAATAAAGAATTATAATGCGGAAATCAAAATAAAAGACACATCAATATTTTGTTAATGAGGAAACCGCAAATGCAGAAAAACCCGGGACCTAGTCCAGTTTTGAATACTCTCGGAATTAAGCCGTTATACAAAATATAATACCAACTTCGTATAGTTGAGACCAAGCAGACTACCCCTATCTACTTAGTTCCCTCAGTATCCTTGCGCCTTCGACTTCTAGAGTCACGCACGTGAATAGCAAGTCCTTTGGATTGTATTCCAAACAGTAAAGGAATAATCTGTTTGTTAAACCACTTTAATCAATCTTGCTACAAGATTTAGATGAGTCGCTGACAAAGGCTATTATGTTTAATCTAATAAAATCCTTTGTCTGGTTAGATCAATCTAACTTTAACTACCGAAATAGTCAAGTATAGATTCACACTCAATCAATATAAATCTCAAATAGAAATATAGAGAATGTCGATCTCACACAACTAATCAATCAGATCTATCAAAGATAAACTGATTCTAGTTGGATCCCAACCGATCAAAGTTTGTGCACACAATTCACAAGAAACAAAAACTAATAAGAAATCTTCTTCGTCTTCAAATCTTCTTTTATGTTCAAAACCTGCATCACACCACTTGAATCTCTTGAGATCAATCACGCACAGAACGAAGTTTGTTAACAATGGATTATCACAAGATGTCTTTAGACCTAACAACAGTTCTAAAAATCCTGTCGATACTCTAATCTAGTTTGAGTGAATCTTATATCAAAAGATAAGATTCTCAAGCATAAATAAACTAGGTGCAATCAAAGTTTCAACAACCATTAGTCAATTAAATCAATCAAAAACTAATAACACTGCAATTATCTAGTTTCCCACCAACGATACTCGTAGAGCTTCTTGATCCCATGGAAGTCTTCAAATGAGCGGTCGTAAGAGATTTCACCTAATTAGGATACTTTCCTCTCTGAATAGACGGCTCCACCAGAAACAACAAGAAATGAAGTTTGCCTGGCTCTTAGGATAGTTTGCTGGAAATGCAAACTTAGGTATTTATAGACCAAGGATGTTTGGACACCAAGGAATTTCCAAAACCGAAGATATTCTCAAAATATGCAATGAATGGAAAAATTCGGGTTTCCTAATTCCAATAAATGCTTGTCCAAAATTTCCCAAATCTCTCAATCGAAAATCTCCAATTAGTAAATGCACATTACTAATTTTTATTCTCTTAAGTTATGCATTAATTGCTGGTAACTAAAGAATATGAAACCAAAAACCTTAATTAAAAGATTCTTAATTTTTTCCGGCACAAAATAACCTTGAGTACCAAGGAATATCTTTGAACAATAAATGATAAGAGTTACTGCTCGTGTTTAAAGTATGTTGACATCTTTTTACTGCAAATCCTTATTTCATATTTACATGGATTTGCATTCTTGGAATCGGTTTTACCACACTTCCAATTACTAGGATCGGTCACACTAATTGCAAGGATCGATCATACCATCACATGGAGATTACTTAGGATCGGTTACACTAATTATCAAAACCGTTCATACCAAATCATAAGTCTAGGAATTGTGATTAATTATACCAAGATACATAGCCTGAGTTAAGATCGGTTCTACTAACTCACACATATTGGTCATCCAAAGATGTGCAATGAATATCAAGACCAATAAGCCTATTGATTTCCCTTTCGATTCACGAAACAAGTTCATGAATGTACTTCCTTTAAACAAATGTAAAACATTGTTTCCTATGATGAAATCTTCACCATAACCCATTCACATAACCATAAAAACATATACAAGAATATGTCGATGTCATATCTACGAAGTTCAATAGATAAGCGTTATACTTCGTAGTCTAATTCCTTAATACTATGATCATACTATTATGATCATGTCACATCACTAGAGTATCATATACAATATGTATAGTATATACATCTTCGCAGTTATGTTTTCAATATAGCACGACTTGAAATATACTTTAGGAATAAAACAGTTCAAGTCAATATTACTAACCTCAAGCGGAAGGATGATGTCGACGTTGTAGTTCGTTACTTCTTCACATTCTTCAGGTCTTCGGAGTAATACTTGTATGTCTCAACATTCGTATACTTTCTAGTCTAACATAAACGAAGTTGACTCTAGTGTTTAATCAAACGACTCTAGATGAGTTTTGATATTAAAATATGACAACCAAACTTGACATACCAATGCTTGGTGAGTTCAACCAAGCTATGATCTAACAATCTCCCCCTTTTTCAATTTTAGTGAAAGAACTCTTATTACATATGGAGCTAAACGAATTACAAAATAACTCATTCTTCATACTCTTGATTCCAAGTTTCAACAGCACAATAACCTGCATATATTCAATGAATAAATATCGATGTTGAGATTTGAATAACAAAAGCTTTTACTCCCCATAAAGGTAAGCTAGGTAAATATTCAATCAGAACATCTTTGTTATTTCCCTTTTGTAGTAAGAATTACTACATAGCAATATGATATGTTTCTCCCCCTTAGTCAATGCTTTACTTTTTCGTTAGATATAACGCTTAAGTATAATTATCCTTTCCTAGTGATTAAAAATCACTTATTTACTCCATATATTTCTCCCCCTTTTTGTCACAAAATGACAAAGCTTCGAGCAAATAAAGGACAAACTGAAAGGATCTTACAAATCTAAAAGACTTGTATACAACTTATAAGAGTTAAGCACGAAGGTTTCACATACCATTTTGGATAACCAATATTGCAGATACCAAAAATATGTTATGCCACGTGGCACAACATTAAAGGTGGAGTAACTTATTATGTTACAACAACGCACACTACATCTCTCCTTAGGATGCTGAGTTATGAAGTTATCTCTATCAACGTGTGGCGCAATGTTAAAGGTTGGAGTATCAAAGTACGCTACAACAGAGTACACCAAATAACTACCAAGATTGCTTAGTTATTAAGCAATAGGTTGTAGTACAGGCACATGGGCGTGTCTGTCTGTCAAAGGTAGCTGAGCAGTCTGCACAAATTTTAGTACGAAGGCGCAGTCGTCAACCACGTGGGCTCATAGTACGTGGCATCCTATGAATGGTGAAGGTACGCGGCCAACGAAGGTACAACTTGTATGGAGGTTTCACAGTTCACGATGGCATGTGGGGGAAGCTAAGGTGGCATCGTCTGATGGAGATGGTGGACGGCCAACAAAGGTACTAGATTGACCAAGGACCATCAGATCTCGATGGAACATAAGACACCAAAAATATCCATGATGCATATTGAGCTATAAATACCCATCATCATCTCAAGAGAAAGGGGACTTTTGGGTGAGCTAGGATTAGAGAAAAGACTCATCTCTCTACTTTCTCTCTAATTTACTAGAGCTTCATACTTTCTTTAATGGATTTGTTCCACCCAAATGTAACAAGATCAATAATAAACTTATCATCTTTACCCGTGGACGTAGGTTAAGATTAACCGAATCACGTAATCTCTTGTGTGATTTATTAATTTAGTTTCACTTACATTAACTTCTCATTTAACTATTTACTTACTGAGTTATCTCTGTTCTCTGGGTTGTCTCTATTCATCTGAGATATCTCTTTATTTAGCTTATTTGCTTACTCGTCTCTGTTTTACAGAGATACCATTGTTTTCTTAGCATCTGCTCTGTCGAAGTATCTTTACTTACTTAGTATATGATCTTCCGAGCAGATCTCATTACGAACGTACATTTTATTACTCAACAGTATCAATTCAACTGAGGTATCCATACTACTTAGTATTGGATTCTCTGAGTTGTTCATATTACGTAGACTATGGGAAAATTAGTAGTCACAGTTTGGCGCTGGAAACGAGCTGGACCGAAAAGCTCTCGATTTTCGTTATATTTGCTATTTCATCATCTTTTTTCTTTAGATCTTTTTTAGAAGATCAGATCTAAGAATAAGAGGCATAGATCTCACTTTCTAATGAAGATTTATCATTCTTTGACAAGTTTTCGAGTATTAAACCACGAAGAAATCTTGAAATCTTACGGATCTACAAAAAATGGTTAAGACACACCTTTAAAAACACTTTTCAAAACTTAAAAAGCTATTATTTTATTGTTATTTGCTTGCTCATGAGCAAACCTTTTCTGGATCTGAATACCTTTGTCTCTGAAGGAACCTCGGTAAAAGTTTTGGAGTAAAATCCCTAAGGTTATTTATGAGCTGAGGGTCATTTTCTTTCGCATAGGCCTTCTTTTACTCAGCTTGCGGTATTCTCTGTCATTTTTTAATATCTGAGCAAACCTTCTCTGGATCTGGATATCTCCGTTTCCGAAGGAACCTCAGTAAAAGTTTTGGAGTAAAATCCCTAAGGTTATTTATGAGCTGAGGGTCGTTTTCTTTCGCATAGGCCTTCTTTTACCCAGCTTGCGGTATTCTCTGTCATTTTTTAATATCTGAGCAAACCTTCTCTGGATCTGGATACCTCCGTTTCCGAAGGAACCTCAGTAAAAGTTTTGGAGTAAAATCCATAAGGTTATTTATGAGCTGAGCGTCATTTTCTTTCGCATACGCCTTCTTTTACTCAGCTTGCAGTACCTTCTGCCGTTTTTGAATCTGAGGTTCATTTAGGAACTAAGTCCCAAACATTAGACAATTCTATTAAATATGAACTCAGCAAACGTATCTCTGTTAAGATCTGTACTAAACTTTTAATTTTTTTAAGTTTATTTTTATTTCCGTAATGGAGCTACTAGGAACGTAGCCTTCCCCTTTTCCTCTTTACTCTCAGGAAACAGAAATACAAAGGTCAAAATTACGAAGCCTTGGAGCGAAAATAAAGCTTATCTTTGGCTCGAGTGTATTCATATACACTTTCAACAGTCAAAGACAAAAAAGAAGATTGTCCTTGGATCATACATATCTAAGTACGAACTGCTAGGGACAAAAACGAAGGTTATCCTTGGCTCGTACGTATCTAAGTAAACGAAGCCAGGGGGCGAAAACAAAGGTTATCTTTGGCTCAAATATGTCCATACACTTTCTCAACATCCAAAGACAATTACGAAGGCTGTCATTGGCTCGTACATATCTGAGTACGAGTATACAGGGGAAAAGATGGAGCTTATCTTTGGCTCTTCTCAACAGCCAAAGATTAAAACGAAAACCGCCCTTGACTCGTACGTATCTAAGTACGAGCAACCAGGGGAAAAAACGAAGATTATATTTGGCTCGAATGTATTTATATACATTCTCAATAGCCAAAGAAAATTACGAAGATTGTTCTTGAATCGTACGTATCTAAGTACGAGTATCCAGGGACAAAAGGGAATTTATCTTTGGCTCTTCTCAACAACCAAAGATTACAACGAAGGCTGTCCTTGGATCGTACATATCAAAGTACGAGCATCTAGGGGAAAATATGGATCTTACCTTTGGCTCGAGTGCATTCATCTACATTCTCAACAGCCAAAGACAGAAACGAAGGTTATCCTTGGCTCGTACGTACCTAAGTAAACGAAGCCAGGGGGAAAACGAAGCTTATCTTTGGCTCGAGTGTATTCATATTCATTCTCAGCATCCAAAGACAAAAACGAAGGCTGCTCTGTGGCTCGTACGTATTTAAGTACGAGTATACAGGGGCGAAGACGGAGCTTATCTTTGGCTCGAATGTATCTATACACATTCTCAACAGCCAAAGACAATTACTAAGGCTGCCCATGGCTCGTACATATCTAAGTACGAGTATCCAGGGGCAATAACGGAGCTTATATTTGGCTCGAGTATATTCATATGGATATCAAGGGAGATCAACAGGATGCAAGGCTATGCAATCTAGCAGAGGTAAGGATGAACGAATAAAGATCCGCCGAACAACAACATGGAAGGAAAAGAAGAAGGGAAAATACTAACGAAGTGAGGAACGAAGACTTCAAGGTTCCCGGAGCCCCCTCGCCTAAGGATACGAGCACTAACAACGCTCCGGAGGGTGATAGCTCCACCAAATGACAATACAAAAATGGAAGGTCATCGAAAGACTGTCCTTGGCTCGTACATATCTAAGTGTGAGCAATTAAGGACGAATACGAAGTGTAAGGACGAAGGTTCAAAATACAACTCGCATGGAAGGACAAAACTTCGTTTGTATGAAATTCTTAAGCTTACCTCTTTACGAATTTTCGGGGTCAAGGGGAGGTATATAACATCAACATCATCAACGAATGTCAATCCCCCCAAACCGGACCTACAAACGAAGGTGGAGGTCATAATAATCGGAGCCAAAGATATCAGCAATGGTTGTATTTTACAACTTAAGTCTGAATCCAAAGGTATGCATGGGAGCGAAGCCCCTTAAAGGAAGACTCACCACCGTCAGGAATACATTTGAGCGAAGCCTGTTAAAGGCAGAATCATCATTGTAGAGAATGGGTTATTCAATCCAAAGCTACGAAGGTACAAGTCAACAAAGCCCGTGTGCGTAGGTGTATGCATACTCAACAAGGATGCAACTCATACTCAGCTACGAGGGGTCACACGACAATACATAAGAAGACACAACCTCTCAACCACAACTACTGCGATGCTCCCATCCTAACAATGCACGAAGCCTGTATACTCTTGTATACCCACAAGTGCACAACTCAAACAAAACGAGGAACAAAGTCTATATACATATGTGTACCCCAAGCCTCAACAATACCCCGACTCTCCCAACCGAGGAACCTATGAAGTGCCAAAGACTAATGCAAGGGGCAGTTCGTCGAAAGAAGAATTCTTCAAGGCTAAAAAGAAGAAGCAATAATTCAATCTTAGGGGTTACCCTTCGAATACACAGAGTGCCAAAGGAATTTGTGTTTCTATTTTATGCAGGAAGGAAGCCTGTAAGAGAAAATTGGGGCAACCATAACGAAGCCTACAAGGGGCGTATCACTACACGCAAAGTACCCTGTGACACCCAGGACGAACATATAGCTGACACCGATGAGGAGGCAACCTCAAATTACACGGACAAAGGCTCCATAAAAGAAAATACTTCTCCTTTTAAAAGCTGCAAGAACCAGCTTTCAAAAGCAAAAAGAGGAAAACATACATCTATCATGGCGCCTCCACAACAATCAATTAAAAACAACAAATACATGTCGAAGGTAATACAATTTTAAGGTATGCTATCTTTATAGGATATAATTATGTACGTAACAGTAATATATCCCTGGAAAGAGGTATTATAAGCCTCAACAATCCATATAAAGTTTGGATTTCGAATATAGCTTTTAATGTGTGTGAAATGAAACAAACATGCAAAAACAAAGGGTTAGAACTGACACCCACCGTCAGAATTGACGGCAAAAACGAAGGGTTAGAAATGACACCCACCGTTAGAATTGACGATGAGGCAGGGCACGACATAACTGCGCATATGTCAATCTAGGATCCTCAGGGAAAACGAATCCCACTAAGAGGCAAATAATAAGCAATATATCCCACAAATAGAGATACCTTGTCGAAGTAAAGCAGTCTTCGCGCTGAACGCGTAGAGTTACAGGAAAATTATTGCCCATGTAGGGACCCTCGCCACCACGGTACCTTCTGGCCAAAGGATACTCTGGTAGGACGTTGAATGTTCCACCAAGGTTAATCATACCTTAGCATCGAGCGATGGCTTGATTGTGTGACAAACTGGACAGACTATGTCATAAATATTGTACAACAAAGCAAGCAAAATGCAATAATACACATTACCAAAAGGTAAAAAATACGGAGTGGTATATATACATATTATATTTACGCAGGTACAAACAATACGGCGAAAAGCTTAACCAAAGATAAAGGTTCTAAAAGGTATACTCCAATTGCAAAGGAGCGAAGCTACAACAACGAAGGTACACCAGAAAACAACTCCATACGAGGCAAGTAAAGAGACATCTTAGAGTCACCTTAGCCGAAAGAAAAAATAAAAGGTAAATAATATACACCTGGGCAATAAGTTCAAACTTAGCTTAAACTCAGCTACATGCTATGAGGGGATACCTTCTAGCCACGTTATATCTTTCTTGGGTTCCGACTGGTTCAAAATGTTAGCAAAAACACCTAAGCAGCGAGCGAAGGCTCTGCTTTTAAAAGGGGTGAAAACCACTAACCCAATCTCATCTTTCATTAACGACGGCGTGGACTTCGTAAACAAATACATACATACATGCATACATATATACACATATACATACATACACACGTACATGCTTGCATAATACAAATATTCATATATTTGTGTGACAATATTAGCATCAGAACCTTGTTCAATTCTTCGAGGATTCCTCAACAAATTACTTCATGGGTACCTCAGCAAATTATTTCGAAGGTACCTCAATAAATTACTTCAATACTTCGAGGGTACCTCAGTAAAATACTTCGATACTTCTCTACATCGACAAACTACTTCAGTACTTCAAGGGTACCTCAACAAATTATTTCGAAGGTCCCTCAGTAAATTCCTTCGATACTTCAATACTTCGAGGATACCTCAATAAAATACTTCGATACTTCTCTACGTCGACAAACTACTTCGAGGGTACCTCAGCAAATTATTTCGAAGGTACCTCACTAAATTACTTCAATACTTCGAAGGTATCTCAGTAAAATACTTAGATACTTTTCTACATCGGCAAAATACTTCAATACTTCAATGGTACCACAACGAGTTTACTTCGATGGTATCTAAGCGAATTATTTTGATACTTCAAGGGTACCTCAAAAAGTTACCCCGAAGGCATCTCAGCTAACCAAGTCGATACTTCGATGATATCTCAGGGAAATAAACGAAGGAGGATAAGGATTTTTTCTTAAGGATCGTTCTTCGAACAACCCTCAAGAAAAGGGGCAAACTGTAGATACCAAAAATCTGTTGTGCCACGTGGCACAACATTAAAAGAGGAGTAACTTATTATGTTACAACAACGCACACTACATCTCTCCTTAGGATGCTGAGTTATGAAGTTATCTCTATCAACGTGTGGCGCAATGTTAAAGGTTGGAGTATCAAAGTACGCTACAACAGAGTACACCAAATCACTACCAAGATTGCTTAGTTATTAAGCAATAGGTTGTAGTACAGGCACATGGGTGTGTCTGTCTGTTAGAGGTAGCTGAGCAGTCTGCACAGCTTTTAGTACGAAGGCGCAGTCGTCAACCATGCAGGCTCAGAGTACGTGGCATCCTCTGACCAGCAAAGATACGCGACCAACGAAGGTACAACTTGTATGGAGGTTTCACAGTTCACGATGGCACGTGTGGGAATCTAAGGTGGCATCGTCTGATTGGAGATGGTAGGCGGCCAACGAAGGTACTAGATTGACCAAGGACCATCAGATCTCGATGGAACATAAGACACCAAAGATATCCATGATGCATATGGAGCTATAAATACCCATCATCATCTCAAGAGAAAGGGGACTTTGGGTGAGCTAGGATTAGAGAAAAGACTCATCTCTCTACTTTCTCTCTTATTTACTAGAGATTCATACTTTCTTTAATGGAGTTCTTCCACCCAAATGTAACAAGATCAATAATAAACTTATCATCTTTACCCTTGGACGTAGGTTAAGATTAACCGAACCACGTAATCTCTTGTGTGATTTATTAATTTAGTTGCACTTACACTAACTTCTCATTTAACTATTTACTTACTGAGTTATCTCTGTTCTCTGGGTTGTCTCTGTTCATCTGAGATATCTCTTTATTTAGTTTATTTGCTTACTCTTCTCTGTTTTACATAGATACCATTGTTTTCTTAGCATCTGCTCTGTCGAAGTATCTTTACTTACTTAGTATATGATCTTCTGAGCAGATCTCATTACGAACATACCTTTTATTACTCAACAGTATCAGTTCAACTGAGGTATCCATACTACTTAGTATTAAATTCTCTGAGTTGTTCATATTACGTAGACTATGGGAAAATTAATAGTCACAAATATTAAAACCGAAACTACAAAGTAATTTAGTTTCAATATGTTATCAAGGAAACAATTGCCTGAAGCAATTTTCCCTAAAATCCAACAATTTGACTAAGATACTCAATTCCCTTGTTGGACCGCTTGCATATGCACAATCGCTTATTTTGATAAGACCAAAATAAATATCAGAATTAACTTTATTTTTTCACATCAGGCTCTAATTATTCAGACAACAACTTAGACATTTCCCTTTAGACAAGACAAACACTAGGTTAGTTAACTAGTCTTTCTTATCAAGGCCTTCGATTAGACTTGAATAACCGAATCCTCCAATTTGATAAGTCTAACTAAGATCAGAATTAACTTAGTTTCTCTTATTCAGAATCAAATTGGACTAAACAAATGATCTCGTATTTCGTTAAGCCACAAAAAATACATACAAACCAAAATAAATTGACTTGCACAATTATTTTTTTAACTGGAAGCAATTGAAACAAATATACACATTATAGCACCGCAATCGTACCGAATTTCGTTAAGCAAAAACACTTAATACCCATCAATAAATAAGATATCAAACAAGAAGCCAATTAAATTGACACAGTCTTTCTTAACTGGAAACAATTGAATCACACACACATTCATATACAATATAATGGAACATATCAATTGTACCGAAATTTTGTTAAGCAAAAGCAAAATATATGCAATATAAACACGCTTTTCTTAAAAAGGAAAACGATTGACTAACAAATTTGTTACCTCAAATTCCGTTGCCTCTTCTCCCAGAAACATATATATTTAAGCGCAAGTTCAAATAAGAACTCTCCCTCAGTGTGGTGTCATCCTCTCGCAAGAACAAATGAACAACAACAAAAGCAACCTTTACCAGATAAAGGTTGAAATAGTTTTAACTAATGCGTGCCAATAGCAAAAGTTGAAAACCCGAAACACATATGGTATGCTAAACACAACTCATGTAAACACAAATTGATTCAACATATTGTGACCTTTCACATATGAGTTTCAATCGGAACACCTTATGATCCTTTGATAAAGCCTACCAACATGGGCTAGAACTTAATCCCGCCAAATCAAAAAGCCACACAAATCATAAGGGTTACATCATATGACATAGAATATTAAGGTTGATAAAAACCGAAATCAGACATTTCATAAGCCGAACACATAGCAAAAATATAAACATTCATTCACAGGCTATGTAATCTGTAACTATCAACATGAAACAAAAATCATAAAATAATAATGATAGTTTTATTCAAAAATAGACCTTATACAATAATTGAAGTAAATCAAAACATTAATGTTTATTTTCCTCTAAATAAGAATCTAATCTTATTCTATTGTCTTCTACTTGTTTCCATGCAGGGGTTCTTTTAATCCTTTTAGCAAAAATTCCGTTTAGAAGGAAATCTCGTCGAGTAGAGACTGAAACTCTTCCAAAACATCCTCACAATGATTAAGAATGTTAATAAGATGCTCAACATCATTTGAAGAGTTCTCATAGGTTGTTCTCAACAGTTTTTCATAAGAGATTACCCTTTTCCATTCAGCATCAACTCTTTCGTCAAGCAAGACTCTTCTTCCAATTAGTTCCAATACACCATCAAGCAGACTGGATGCATGCACCCTTTAAGTGAAAGTGAGTTGAATTGAATGGTGACATGTTTCATTGCATGGAGTTAGCCTATCAGATTTTAGAGAGTCAAGAGATTTCTCAATCTTATGGAGACAATGATCGCTGACAATCTCCCCGCAGACTATTCCATTCACCACATAGAGAATTTGATAAAACTTTCCCTCAAACATGCGAGCAAGTTTGTTGGTGAGAATGATAGTTGTCAGTCTTCTCCTTAGATCTTCATTCGATATCATCTTTGAAAGCATGCTTGTGATAACCTCAAGATGAATATTTTGAGAAATCATAATATTTATCTTATTCGAAAATATTTCAAAAACTTGCAGAATAATCTAAGTTTTTATTTATGATGTTGAAAATACATATATTCTTAAGAAAATATATTTTCGAAAACAAGCTCTTTCGACAAAAGTGATACCGATCCACACATGGGCTTTTAGGAGCCGAATTGGCCCATAGAAAAATTAACCCACAAGTTATAAGTTATGTTTGAGGAATTTTTAAACATAAGATAACTTAACTCATTAAGGCTTCAGATTCCTTTTAGCCTATCACTGGTTTCAAAGAAACCATTATGTAGTAAGTGCATATGACTATTTTTCATAGAGAAGATGAAAGAATACTTCCTTTTCTTAATCTCATAAGATCGAAGTATTTTCTTAGATCGAATTATATTGTAATAAGATTTTATTACAATACTGTTTTTTAATACAATAAGAATTCTTACATTATTAGTGACTTCTCGAGTCATTAGAGAAAGAGGATTTTGATTCTCAGTTTGAAAGTAGTTTCTCATCTGGTTGCATCTAAAATCTAATCCGATAGGATTGTTTGTGAATATTGATGATACAAGACCAAAAGTATGATTCACAAATCTTAAGATTTTCAGATGATAATTTCTCTTAGTGACATAATTTTCACGGTGAGAAACAGAAGCAATTGATGAGATTATATGTATCCCTTCTAAATCAACAAATGACATTTTGTTGAATTGAATTGTTTTCCTCTTTTGAACAATCCAGTATCAGAGGAAATCAGAGGGTTAACTCTCAGATTTAAGAGATAATTTCTTGGAAAACCGTAAGTTTCTGATCAACTTTTAAACGGTTCCTTAAATGAGAGTTTCACAATCTTCATTCGTGTCTTCCACCATGGTATTTTGAAGATATCATATCCTGCTACTATGTTAACTGAATAATCCATTAAATTCAATTCTTATAGGTTATATCGCACCAAACACAGATTTTTACATCATTTCGTGTTTGCCTGCTCTGATGCCAATTGAAAAGACGAGGGCACCCAAATACACCACAATCTTTTTGTTTCAACCTATAAGTCCTCTACCGAACGTGATCGTCTATGGACAGAGTCGAGACAATACTACGATTCGGTTCACACTTTGTGTAATCATTTGTGGATACGAGATCGAGACAATACAACAACAAGATAACTTGGGTGATTGACTATGGATACAAGATTGAGACAATACAACAACAAAGTGTGATACTTGATAATAGGTTCGGTAATAACCAAACTCTATAGGATCACTATCAAGTGTTATGGAGTTAACGTATATGTGTATTTTACTTTATTATAATAAATAATTATAATGCAAAAATCAAAGTAAAAGATACAGCAAGATTTTGTTAATGAGAAAACCGCAAATGCAGAAAAACCCCGGGACCTAGTCCAATTTTGAATACTCTCAGAATTAAGCCGTTATAAAAAATCTAATACCAACTTCGTACAGTTGAGACCAAGTAAACTACCCCTAGCTACTTAGTTCCCTCAGTATCCATGTGCCTTCGACTTCTAGAGTCACGCACGTGAATAACAAGTCCTTTGGATCGTATTCCAAACAGCAAAGGAAGAATCTGTTTGGTAACCACTCTAATCAATCTTGCTACAAGAATTAGATGAGTGGTTGACAAAGGCTCTTATGTTTAATCTAATAAACTCCTTTGTCTGGTTAGATCAGTGTAACTTTAACTACCGAAATAGTCAAGTATAGATTCACACTTAATCAATATAAATCTCAAAGAGAAATATAGAAAATGTCGATCTCACGCAAATAATCAACCAGATCTATCAAAGATAAACTGATTCTAGTTGGATCCCAGCTGATCAAGGTTTGTCCACATAATTCACAAGATACGAAAACTAATAAGAAATATTATTCGTCTTCAAATCTTCTTTTATCATCAAAACCTGCCAACACCACTTGAATCTCCTGTGATCAATCACGCACAGAACGAAGTCTGTTACCAATGGATTATCACAAGATGTCTTTAGATCTAACAACAATTCTAAAGATCCCGTCGATACTCTGATCTAGTTTGAATGAATCTTATATCAGAAGAGAAGATTCTCAAGAATAAACAAACTAGGTGCAATCAAAGATTCAACAACCGTTAGTCAATCAAATCAATCGAAAACCAATAACACTGCAATTATCTAGTTTCCCACCAACGGTACTTGATAGGCGTCTAAAAGACCTAATTCTATTATCGGTTTCGTATACTTTTCTAAGCTGTTTTTCTGGTAAATTTGTATATCATGTTTGTGTTTTATGTTTTTAGGTACTTTTGTGTGGTTTGGCACAAACAAAGGAAAATTGAGGTTTAAGGCATTGCTTGGCGACTCTTGGTGTTAAGGATACACAGGAAAAACCCAGGCTTTTATGAACAAAAACAGATCAAGGCAGTCGAGAACTAAGTGGCAAACAAGCAGGTGGATTTGAAAGTCATTTTATGGGCTTAGCCAGGAGACCCGTATATAGTGCATGCATGTCTGATGTGTGTGCTGATGGAGTGGGAAGGGAAATTAGGTTTGTTTAAAACACCAGTTCGCAAACAGGGAGAAGAAATAGACTCAGAAGAACCAAGTCTGCAAGTTAGTTTGCCGGAGCTCAGGCCATGGCTATTTTGGCCGTTCAAAAAGGAGATGGTTCTGGTGTTTGAGTTGAGAGTTTTGGTCAAGTTTCTGTCTGGGAAGTTAAGCCTGAACTACAGCTGATAGGTGAGATTGCTGCTATCAGTTGTGCTACGAATTATGAGGATTTCATGAAGCTCAGTTGACAAAGTTCGAAGGCAGGAGAGCAGAGAACGAAAGCTTTGTTTCTTCCTCTCTTTCCTCTGTCCGTACAGCTAGGAAATGGCGTTGTTGATGACGATGACTGAATGGTGAAGATTTTGAATGATTGAGCAGTTTACATTGAACGGGGTTATGGGTTTGTGTTAAATGTATGAATGCTTACAGGGAAGGAGATGAATGAGTATAGAAACAACAAGAAGTCTATCATCCGCATCAAGAGCAGAATGCACACAATGTGCTTGTATAAATGCCTGAATGAGCAACTTTCCACTGCAAATTCAGCCGTGACCGTCTACTGCTCGAATTTGGGAGAGTGGTCAAGTTTGAAGCGAGAACACAATGGTGGTGTTTGCTGCTAAGAGCCTGGCAGAGTTTCAAGCTGAGATTATCGTGAAGGTTAATGAGATTGGTGCTGTGCGTGTTGGTTTGCTGAGAATGGCTCGAGGCAAAGCTGGAGGGAATCTGATGCTTCAGGGATGTGATTGAAGCAATTGCAGGTGATATAGATAATGCTTGGAAGCTACAAGGATGTAGAGGCAGTGGTGTTGCAGCTACAGATTAACTGCAGAATTGAAGTTGGCTGGTGCAGTTGTGCAATATAAAGATGGTGCTAGTGCAGCTGCAGTCGACTGGTCCATACTCTTGTAGGCCAACTATGAATGTTAGAGCTATGTTTGAGGTTTATTGGCAGTCCAGACAGAGGAAGGAAGGGTGCAGTTCTGCCGTGAGTTTGTGCAGTGTCTAACCATGGTTCAAGGGCTGTTTACAAGGGTTATTTGGCAAAGGCTAGGACCTAATTTACAAGCCAACATTATATGGAAATTTGGGTACTAGTTTATGTCAGATATGGAAAGAGTTTATTGCCGGAAAACAGCTGACAAGTGCTTTCTGTGCGGCTGGCTATTGAGATGAATGGCTGAGATTTGAAAGATTGCAGAGTTTGTATTAAACAAGGAATGTTGGAGGCTGTTTAGGTTACGGAATTGCAGAGAAATAAAGCTATAAAAGGAGGCGCAGAAACACAACAGAGACCTCTTCATCACCAGTTTTGTGCCTGCAGATTGCTCGCAGAAATTCCTGAGAGACTGAAGCTACATAGAACCAGTTCCTGAACCTGTTTTCCGAAGCTTCAGAGTACCTTGCAGTGTGGTTTGCTTTCGAGTCTGCTTTAGCCCTGAACCTTATTTACTTTGAATATACCTTTGTGCTTAAAACAAAACTATGAGCAGCTAATAACTTTATTGATTGGGGAGGATTTCAAAACTCCGAATATGTTTTGTTAATCAATTCATGCAAGCTATTCTTTTGATAATTATTCTTTTGTTGATTATCTTTTACCGTTTATATGACCATGAGAAGTATGCTTGGTGTCTAAGTGCGCAATCAATCGAGAACTTTAATCCGTAATTGTTAGAGTAATCTTTACAAAAGTAGCGGTGCACTATTTGTCGCAAAGGGATTTTGTATGCAATAGTGTGTAAAAGATAACCCTAGGTTAATGTGTCGAACTTACGAACATGTGACTAGGAACAACTTGATTCATAAATATTAATGCAATTGATTGAATTACACCTGGAGAGCATATTTTAGGTGGTTCACTTGATTAGAATCCGCTAGAGAACTTATTCTAAAGATTAGTTGAACTTACAACTTGTCTAAAAGTTGTTAACAAACGGAATTTATTGAAAGTAGAACTTGTATGATTAATAATATCTTGTTCGGTAGTGGCGAATGAATCTCTAGTCAATTTCATCTCATAATTTGAATTACAATCTTTGCAATTTTCAGAATTTGTGTCTTTCAACAACAACAGTTTGTCTTAAATTGCAACTTAAAACTCACACCTCCATGTGGATTTGAACTCGACTTGCCTCACTATTTCTTTATAGAATTGTGTATCATAAGAGAATTATTATTGATAGGTTGACAACCTCATCAATACTCGTAGAGCTTCTTGATCCCACAGAAGTCTTTAAACGAGCGGTCGTAAGAGATTTCACCTAATTTGGATACTTTCCTCCCCGAATAGACGTCTTCACCAGAAACAACAAGAAATGAAGTTTGCCTGGCTCTTAGGATAGTTTGCTAGAAATGAAAACTTAGGTATTTATAGACCAAGGACGTTTGGACACCAAGGAATTTCCAAAACCGAAGATATTCTCAAGATATGCAATAAATGGCAAAATTCGGTTTTCCTAATTCCAATAAATGCTTGTCCATATTTCTGAAATCTCTCAATAGAAAATCTCCAATTAGTAAATGCACATTACTAATTTTTATTCTCTAGAACTATGAATTAATCGATGGTAATTAAAGCATATAAAACCAAAAACCTTAACTAAAAGATTCTTAATTTATTTCGGCACAAGATCACCTTGAATACCAAGGAATATTTTTGAACAATAAAGTAGAACACCGCTATCACGGTGGGGAGGGCCGACCGAAGAAAGACAAAACACCGCTACAATGGGAGTGTTAAGCAAATATCATTTAACTTACGTGTATTTCATATTAGTGGATACCCCGTGCCATAATGGCCCGACATTATATTTCTTTTGGTGGTGCTAGCAGTGGTGGCGGTGATGTTATGTGCTTGGCTCCTCAACCTCACTGTTGGAAAATATCCCGTACAACATTACAAATGCATGATAATGATGTACAGAAGAATTTTTTTCACTCGAGTCTCTCTCCAAAATCCTCTCCATAACCGTTTTCTTCAAAAAATTATCTAAACCTAGTTTCTTCAAAATTTGTTCTTCTTCAAACCTAGATTTACTAGGATTGAATCTGATATATCATATTTTCCAAATACATTTGGGATTGTAATTGTATAGTTAACTTCTCTGCTTTCAATAAAAATCACTTTGTGATTAGGTTTTAGAATTTTACTTTTATGTTATTGTTCTTCTGTTTTTGTTGTTTTAATGGCTATTTCATGCCTTGTCATAATTTCAATTCTAATCGTTCATGGTTCAGAGTAAAATAAAAATCACTTGGAACGTAAGAGACAGAGAGAGAGCGAGCGATGAGAGAGAGAGCGAGAGCGCCAGTATGGCGATGGAGGGAGAAAATTGTTTCAATTGGAACGTAAGAGTTTTGAGATTGCAATGGAAACTATGAGGAATAGAGAGTTGGTAAAAATTCTTGTGAAGGGTTGGGATGGAGCAAGATCATGGATTGCTTTGGCACGGGATTTGGTTTTATGGGTTATCTCGAATCTGAAAGCTTTTCATAAGGGAAAGAACACAAATCATAAGTATGAGAAGGAAGATGGTGAAAACACAGTTGAGTTTAAAATTCAATCAAATGATGGAGGAGAATTAGGAGTTGCTGGTCTATTCTGGCTGAGGTTTTGGATCTATATCTGGAGAGGGAAGGACTGAAGGAGGTTATCCAACAACAACCAATACAGGCAGATTTTCCAGTGGTGATGGAGGGCAATAGGGTCCCAGTGAAATCAAGAATACAAAGAACTGGTTAGTGGAAATATCTCGGAAAATAAGCTGGAATCAGGTTGCGGTATCCATAAAGAAGATGATGGGAATCACTAGATTCTTTGAGATAGAGAGTAAATCTGAATTGGAGGGGTTGATCCAGTTAGATGAGAAGGAGTGGACTAAGATTTGGACTCCTAGGAGATGGTAATTCAAGGGAGTACAAATTTCTTTTTCGACTTGGGGAGGAGATACAAGGAGGCAGCAGTCACAGTCAACCAGTAAGGGAGGAAGAAAAGAGCTGGAAAAGCATCAAACAAAATTACCCGATAGGTACAATGGCATAAGTTTTGATTTGTGTAAAACTACATATAATTTGAAGTGGTTCAAAATAAGGGGTTTACATAAGTCTAAATGGAATTATGAGACTTTGTCCAAGATTGGTAATGAAATATCTTCAGGTGCGTTCTTGAAAATTGCTACTGAAACACGGAAACTTGAAGGTGGTCAGTTTTTCAGAATTGCGGTGACCGTAGAAATCAGTAGGATTCCGGCGGTGTTGGTGTCAGAGATAGGAGGGGAGAAGATTGTGATGACAGTGGAGTGGGATCCGAATTATGTGGAGAAACTCAAGCTAAATGATCAAGATTAAGGAAGTTTGATTATATTATTATGGAAGTTTTCAAAATTCAAAATGCTGTTAATAAAGATCTTTTGGAGCAAAATCAGGAGTTGTTTAGGGAAGGCTTAGATGATGAGTCGGATGGTGAGTCAGATGGTGAGTCAGCAAATGAGTCAGATGCTGATGGATCAAGTAAATGGACTTATATTCGGAGATCTACTTTGTCAAGACTCGATCCAATTCAAATGGTGATTCATGGTCAAAATTCAACCGTTGGGGGTGGGATTTTGAATTCAAGGTTATCCAATAATTCATTTACTGCTTTAGAAGTTGAAGGAAGCAGTAATGGGGAAGAAGGTCAGTTGGTTAGGGGTAACGAAGAGGTAGTGGAAATAAATATGTTATCGTAACTAGAAAACATAGTGGTGATGAAATTGGGAGATGTTCAATGTTCTCACACTGAGAGTATGGAAAAGGTGATTGAGGCGGCTGAACTAATGTTAATTCATTGTTGTGCTTATGGTGGTGCTTGCGATAGTGATAAAAAAACTCTTGAGAGAGGTGGTTATGAAGCAAGTGGTGAAGTACAAAGAGAGATTTAAAAAGGTGAATGAACAGAGAAATGCAATGGCAAGTGAGAAGTTAGATGAGGATTGGGAGAAGGAATTGGCACTGGTTCAAGTTGAAGGTTCAGGGCCATTGGAGGTGACTAATGAGATGCAGACACAAATGGAAGTTGCTAATGGATCTTAAAATAATAAGATGGAATGTTCGAGGGCTGAATGGATTTGATAAGATGAACGCTTTGAGGAATCTGATTTTTTCTCAAAAGTGTGATGTGTGTATGGTTCAGGAAACTAAAATAATGAATATAGATAGGTGGTTGGTGAGGAAGTTGTGGTATGATGATGAATTTGATTGGCTTTTCTTTCCTTCTGTTGGAAGCAGTGGTGGTCTTCTTTCTATATGGAGTACAAATAAGTTGGTGAAGGAAAATGAGAGGATGGGTTATAACACAATTTCAACTGTATTTAATTCAAAAAAAAAAATGGAGCTCAATGGGTTGTTTGTAATCTTTACTCTCCATGTGGATATAATGAGAGAGCTGAATTTTGGGATGATTTGGTTGAAGTTAGGAATTGGTGGAGAGGTCCTATGTGTTATGCAGGAAATGTGAATGTTGTGAGGTCTGCTGAGGAAAGAAATAGAGGATAAGGAGATAGCAGGAATAATGGTTTTCTTAAGAATTTTATTTGGTCACGGGAATTGGTGGATTTGCCTTTGGTGGGGGGAGCTTTCACTTGGTCTGACATGCAGACAGATCCTTTACTTTGCAGGTTAGACAGGTTTATGTTAAGTGTGGATATGGATTTGTTGATTCCTGATGCTGTTCAAATGGCTCTTACAAGAGTCACATCTGATCACAAACCTATTATGCTGATGACTAAGACTAATATTAAGTGTAAACCATATTTTAAGTTTGAGAATAGTTGGCTGCTTCATAAAGATTTCTTAAGGAAGATGGAGGAGTGGTGGAATGCTTTGGTGTATCAAGGGAAACCTAGTTTTTTTTTTTTTTTTTAAAGTTGCAGAACTTGAAGTTTTTCTTGAAGGATTGGAGTAGAAAGGAGTTTGGGCCTTTGAGGATTGAGAAGAAAGTTTTAGAAGAGATGATGGAAATGTTGGATCAAATGGAAGAAACTCTAAAGTTGACAGAGGTGCAGTTTGAAGAAAGATTAAATTGCTTATTGAAGTTGAAGAATATAAATGATATGGAGGCAAGGAAATGGCATGCTAGAGCAAAGCAAAATGATTTCAGATGGGGAGATTCTAATTCTTCTTATTTTCACAGAATTGCTAATGCCAAGAAGAAAAGAAACACAATTGTGAAATTGGATATTGAGGGAGTGAAATGCTTTGAACAGGATATCATTAAGGTGGAGATAAAGAATTATTTTGAAGACTTGTTTACTGAAAAATGTGATGTAGCTTTTTCTTTAGACAATCTGCATTTTCCTGGTATTGATGAAGAAGAAAAAGATGCAATGGAGAAGGAGTTTTCAGAAGATGAAGTGTTTAATGTCATAAAACAATTTGGTGCTAATAAATCTCCAGGACCATATGGTTTCTCTATGGAGTTTTATAAACAATGTTGGCATATCATTAAGAATGATGTTATGAGGTTGTTGGAGGAATTTCATAAGAATGGTTCATGCGATTGGAGAATGAATTGTTCTTTTATATTCTTAATTCCAAAAAAAGAAAAAAAGATTCATGTTCTCCTAGAGATTTTAGACCTTTGAGCTTGTTAGGGAGTGCTTATAAGATTCTTTCTAAGGTTCTAGCTAACAGACTTAAGAAGGTGATGCATAAGTTGGTCTCTGATTATCAAGGTGCCTTTGTTAAAGACAAACAGATACTAGATGATATGTTGATAGCTAATGAGTGCATTCATAGTAGATTGAAGGACAAGAAGCCAGGTGTTATGTGTAAAATTGATATGTAGAAGGCATTTGATAATGTGAAGTGGAAATCTTTGATTAGGATTTTGGAGAAGCATGGTTTTGGGAGAAAATGGATTGGATAGATGAATTGGTGCATTTCTACATCTAATATGTCTATTTTGGTGAATGGTAGTTCAACTGAGAAGTTTAAACCTTCTAAAGGGCTAAGACAAGGAGATTCCTTGTCACCTTTTTTATTTCTGTTGGTGGTTGATGTGCTCTCTAAGTTGATTGATGATACTGTGTTGAGGAATCAGTTACATGGGTTTCAGGTTGCATAAGGTGGTTTAATGATATCTCATCTGCAGTTTGCAGATGATACATTGTTGTTTGTAGATGAAAATGCAGATGAGATAAGAAGATTGCTTCTTATTCTTACTTCTTTTGAAGCTTTAACAGGTATGAAGTTAAATTTGGAAAAAAGCTCTATTATTAGTGTTGGTGCTGACAGTTCAGTAAAGGATCTTGCAATGGAATTGGTTTGTAAAGTTGAGAAGTTGCCTATAAAATATTTAGGTCTGCCAATTGGTGCTACAGATAGATGTACTTCTGTTTGGGATGATATTATAAGAAGGGTGGAGGAGAAGTTAGCTACTTGGAAGAAGAAATTTTTATCTAAAGCTGGTAGGTTGGTTCTTATAAGAAGTTGTCTTTCAAGTTTTCCAATTTATTTTCTTTCATTGATTCATATGCCTGCTATTGTGGAGTTGAAGCTTACTAGGTTGATGAGGAAGTTTTTATGGGATTCTACTGAGATCAAAGAAAGATGTGTTGGGTTTCGTGGTTAAAAATTTGTAGACCTAAGCATATGGGTGGTTTAGGGGTTAAAGACTTAAGATGTACAAGTAGAGCATTGAAGGCAAAATGGATATGGAGGTATGTTAGAGAAAAAAAGCTTTATGGAGAAGGGTTGTTCAACAGAAGTTTCAAAATAATGAGGAGGTGCATTTGCCTTTTGATGATGCAACTAATCAAGGAAGAAGTATGTGGAAGAATATTATTAATACTTCAAATTTCTTACAGGAGAATGTGAGTTTTAAGGTGAATAATGGTAGGGCTACAAGATTTTGGCTGGATAATTGGACTTCACAAGGTCCAATCAAGAATAGATATCCAGCAGTGTATAAAGCCTGTAGAAATAAAACTGCTTCTGTCTCTGATATGATATTAGATGGTAGACTTGTTTGTCACAACAAGAGAAGGTTTACTAAATTGGAATAGATGGAACAATATATGCTTTGTAATGAAATGGGACTTGTTCACAGTCTGAATGGGGAGGAAGATCAGATTATATCATGGAAGGGTTCACAGTAAATAAATGTTATGACTGGCAAATGGAAGATGATACAGTTTGGGATTTTGAGAAGTTTCTTTGGAAAAAAAAAACATACCACCTAAAGTGAGTTTCATGTTATGGGCAAATTTCCATGAGTCATTTCCAACCATAAGTATGCTTAATCATAGAAGAGTACAAGTACGTGATGATAAGTGTTTATTCTGTAGGAATGAGGAGGAAACAACTGACCATCTTTTTGTGAATTGTCCTTTTGCAGTGGAGGTATGTAATTACTTCATAGAGGCTTTTAAAGTGTCTTGGGTGATACCAAATACTGTGAGAAGTCACTTTGAAGCCTGGAGGTTCAATAATCTTGGTGGAAAATGCAAATTAGCTTGGTGGAAAGTGCTTTATGCTGTTATGTGGCATTTGTGGAAGGAAAGGGGAAATAGAGCTTTTGGAGGCAGGGTTAAAGATGCTGAAGAAATAATTTTGATAATCAAGCAATCAATTATGCTTTGGTTGTCAGATGAGAAGGTTTTTAAGGATTATACTGTAAACCAAGTCCTTTTCCAATGGGATACAGTTCTTCATTCTTAGTTTGTGAACTATTCCCTGGCTTGTAAATTGTGTACATATTTTTTTTTCAATATAACCTTCCTTTTCAAAAAAAAAAATTCTAATCGTCATTAGTGCGTTTTATTATAGCCTATGTGCTCTTAAATTGAAATCCAATGGGATATTCGAGCATATCTTTGAAGACGATCGATCCCGACGTGACGATGATCAAGAATTATACAAAGCAGATCAATGACTATCGGAATGGGTCGTAATTACAATGATTAGCGGAAACTTCTTTGACGGATTTCATCTAACTGAAGGAGAAGCCTCTGAATGGTTGAAGAATAATCAAAATACCAAGTATTCAGATTAGTGTTTTCCATCTTATTTGGTTTCATATAGGTCAATGAATTCACGTTGTATATAAGTTGTATCAGTGTGCAGTGTATTATGATGAAACAGAAGGGTATATTTATCTATCACTTCTACTATGTAACAATCTGAAAAAGCGGGAGTCTAACAACCACACCCAATATTTCGTTTGGAAATCTAAATAGACAAACTCCAATATACTTTCAAGAGAATCAACTAGATAGTTAGACTCAATCCAGAGAAAAGTATATCAAAGAGTTTTATATCTCTATCTCTCAATTTAATCTGCAATCAACAAATAGGAATCTGCGAGCCCGATTGAATATAAGAGAAATAACTTGAACGGTACCAAAGACCAATGTTCAAGGATCAATCGATTTCAATCAACAACCAAAGGTTGGATTTTCCAATTGATCGATTCTACGCACAACCTGTGATATTTCAATCATATAACAAAATATAATGCGGAAAAGAAATAACACAGACACCAGAATTGTGTTACCGATGAAACCGAAAATGTAGAAAAACCCCGGTACCTAGTCCTGATTTGAACACCACATTGTATTAAGCCGCTACAGACACTAGCCTACTACCAATGAACTTCGGACTGGACTGTAGTTGAACCCTAATCATCTCACACTGATTCAAGGTACAGTTGCGCTCCTTACGTCTCTGATCCCAGCAGGATACTACACACTTGATTCTGTTAGCTGATCTCACCCACAACCAAGAGTTGCTACGACCCAAAGTCGAAGACTTGATAAACAAATATGTCTCACACAGAAAAGTATATAGGAATAGATAAATCTGTCTCCCACAGAAATACCTACGAGTTTTGTTCCGTCTTTTGATAAATCAAGGTGAACAGGAACCAATTGATATACCATACTTATATTCCCGAAGAACAACCTAGAAATATCAATCATCTCACAATAATCTTAATCGTATGGTAGCGAAACAAGATATTGTGGAATCACAAACGATGAGACGAAGATGTTTGTGACTACTTTTTATCTTACCTATCGGAGATTAAAAATCTCGAGCCAATTTTAGAGAAGATAGTACTCAAATACGATAGAAACAACAAGATCAGATCACGCAACTACAGAGAAAATAGTTGGTCTGGCTTCACAATCCCAATGAAGTCTTTAAGTCGTTAACCTACAACGTTTCGTGAAAAACCTAAGGTTAAAGGAGAATCAAATCTAGCTTATACAACTAGTATCACCCAGGAGGTGTGGGGATTAAGTTTTCCAGTTGCTAGAGTTCTCCTTTATATAGCTTTTAAATCAGGGTTTGGAATCTAAATTACCTTGGTAACAAAGCATTCAATATTCACCGTTAGATGAATACATGATTAGATTCAAGCTAATATCTTTCAACCATTAGATCGAACTTAGCTTGTTATACACAAATTAAATGTACCCTAATTTAGGTTTAGTAATCGTACCTAAACGTGTACACCATGTTGGCTCAACCGTAGTTAACCGAGGTTAGTTATATGAACACTCTCATATCAACCTTATTCATCTTAACCATAACTAGTTCAAATGACTCAAATGAAACTAGTTAAAGAGTTGTTCAATTGTTATATACTCTCATACACGATATTTCACAACTACAAGTACGCATACGGGTATGCATACTTTAGTTCCGGTCATGGATTACATACATGCAAGAATGCACACTATTTTTATAATCCAATGATGGTTAAGTATTCTAAACTCTTATTTCAATCATTGAAACTTTCTTAGAGGATGACAATAGACGTTTTCACACACTATTAACATCAAAGAAATTTTCAAGTTATTGAAATAATCATAACCAAATATTCCAAGTCTACACCAAATGATTGTATCACACAAACCATGTAAGATGTTACTCGGTATTTTCACATGATCATCTTTTGACTTTCGTCAAGAATATAAGATGAACTTGGTTGAAGCGAAAGCTTACCAACACATATTCCGAGAAATATGTAAGCGAGTTAAACTCAGCTCGAAATCTTAAAAGTGTATAATCAAAAACCATATAATAATACGACTTTTGTCTCAATATAGAAGATAGAGTAGAAATAGACTTTCCAAGTGATAGATGAGTTTTAGTCTCCACATACCTTTTGTTGATGAATTTCCACAAGCTCTCCTTAGTAGTTCTTCGTCTTCAATTGATGAACGCCGTGAAGTCTAATGCTCAACTACACAATCTATCCTAGTCCGAGACATTACTATAATTAGACTAGAAATCAAGACTTATAATTTTGATCACTAACATTTACAAACAAGCTTGAGATAGCAACGCTTGCGAGTTCGACCATGCGGTGCTCTAACACAATCCAAACCTCAATCTGAATGAGGTAATCTAATAAATAATTCTAGGGATTTTTTAAAACCCCTCTTTCCATCAAAAAAAAAAAAAAAGGTTGAATGAACTCTTACCACAACCAAAGAACCCTAAAATTTTCGTTGGTATGTTTTTCTAATTGAATGAAATAACCACCTGAAACTGATACTAATTTGGCTTCGTGTACGTTTGCTGCGCACACACGTGCATTTGCATGGCAAGACATTAATCTATACTACATACGCGTATGTTGGTGTTAATCTAAGGGTAAGCTTGGAATTTTTTTAAAAGTAAAAAAACGAAAACCTAGCTAAGTTATTCCCTTTCCCTCTTTCACTCACATTTACAACCGCACATTTAAGAAAGGGAGCTCTTCATTCTACCATTACTTGAATTCAATTGTATCTTGTTCTTTGCAAAAAAAAAAAAAAAAAATTGTCACAAATATTACACGGTCCCCACGTACCACCACCACCACAGAGCAGCCTCACACCATCTCTCATGCAGTCTTCTCGATTGGAATTAAAATTCAAGGTTTGTGTGTTTCAATTGGTGGCTATTTTTTGTATCCGATTGAATTTGATTATTCCATAATTAACTTTAATTTGATCTCAAAAACCAGAATTGGTGTATGAATTGAAGTGTTTTGTGTATGAAATTATAGGAGGTGGAGGAGGATGATGGTGGCAGTGAGTTGAATTGAAATTAGGAATTGGTGAAACTGAAACCTGTAATCAAAATTGGTTGCTGGTGCTAGTGGTGATGATAATGGTGGCGGAGGGTGTTGGTTGTGACAGAATCAGAAATAGTCGATTAAGAAAGTAATGTATAAATTGGTGATGGGGCTGGTGGTGAAAGACGTGGTGGTGGAGGTGCTATCTGTAGAGGTGTTGTCGTTGTGTGCTATGGTGGCGGTGAGGTGATGGCGCGGAGGTGGTAATGTTGTGGTTGTGATGGTTAGGGTGATGGTGGCAGAGGTGGTGTTATTGACATATTGTGGATCTGGTGATGGCGGTGGTGGTGGAGGTGGTTTTTGCAGTGATTATGTTGCTGGTGGTGATGTCGTCGGTGGTGGTACTGGATGGAAATCCTTAAAGTCATCTTATCCGACGAACCACATCGAATCTACACACGGAAATCATATTCGAAATCCTTATTAGATGAACGGCTTATATTTAAATCATCTGATCCAACGAACCATATAAAAACTGCACATGGAAAAGTTTAAAATCTTTTTACCAAATTTGCAATTTGCGTTAGGTTCCATTTGACAAAAAAGTGGCCATAAAATAGACTCCCTCCCTACGGGTCCTTCGGGCCCTCCGATCGGTCGGCTCAATGATAAGAGTTATTGCTCGTGTTCAAAATATGTCGACATCTTTTCACTGCAAATCCTTATTTCATATTCACATGGATTTGCATTCTTAGAATCGGTTATACCAAACTTATAAATAAGTTTAGAATTGGTTTGCCTATATTCCGGGACTACTATGTGATTGATCATACCAAATCACATACATGAGTTCAATCGGTTATATCAATTACTAGGATCAGTTATACCTAAATATGGAATTACTTGTGATCGGTCACACTAGTTATTAGGATCGGTGACACCAGTTATAAGGATGTTTATGGGTGAAAACTGTTTCTGCGGTTTTTGGTAAATTTGGGTGTGTGGATGAGAAACGAATCTAAACCCTAAACAAATGCACTGCACGGGAGTGCTTTCTGATTCGAGAGATCAATCTATACAATTCTGGCCTAAACCAAGAAATAGCCGTTCCAGACTTGCTTTGGTCACAAAGTGAAGGAGATGGGGTTGATCTTAGGGAGGGAAGCTAAGAAGGTGTTGAGATTGTAAAGGTGTTGGATGTTTATGACTTGTATCAGAATATCGAGCTGGCTTGCAATAATGTAAGCAATCAGCTCTGGTGTTTTCTGGATACGGACGACAACACTTGGTTTTCTGTGCTTGTCTGTTGTTTCGTGTTGTTTGGAAAATAGGTGAAGGACCTATTTATACAAGTCATTGAGCGCAACCCTCATCTCGTAGGAAGTGGAGGAAGTGGAGTGATGGAGTAGTGGGGTCGTGTAGAAGTGGTGATTGTTACACGATCACGTCTTTTCCCATTTCTTCCATCACCGCTAACCGTCCATGCCTCCTGACACGTTCTTGTAATGGCGCTTTGCACGCTGCACGATGTAAACCGCCAGACCAATACCCCAATAAGTATCCCCCAGTTTGTGACATGCTTGATGTCTCGAATGAGTGGATCGTGGGACCCACAGAGAGTAGCATACGATGCTAAGTTAAATAACTAAGTTATTTAAGAAATCGATATTCATGAAATATCGTGTATGTTTGATGCATGTTATGCATCGCAAACAATCAACATGTATCAAACATCGATGTTTTAAAGTTTGACCGAATAAGTCGCGGATCAAGCGTCTTAAAATAGCATCATGTCCAATCATATTCGAGTGATTGTTTAGAGGCTGCATAGGCAAGCCTTGCTTCGGCCGATCACTCCCTGTGGAAGAGGGGCGGACGGTGATTATCGGGATGCCTCAATGGTCGTCTAGCTTTCAACCTAGGCTGTCCGACCAAGCTAGCGAAGTTGGACGGACGAGATGGTTTAAGGCCCTCATCTGCGACCGTTGATGGATTTTAGGGTTTTAGGAGGTGCGCGAGCATCACTCCTATACTTGACTGAATCCGAGCTTGGGCGCAAGTTTTAGCGAGGCCGATCAGGCATGCGTGTAGACGGCCTGCCGGTGTATATGCCCATACCTCTTTGTCTCATGAATGTGCGATATAGCCCACTCAATTTGACCGGAAAAGGTGAGTGGTCGTTATCGATTTGTGGCAGAAGTCCATTGCCGTAAAGGATTTGGAAGTTGCTCGGCATGCAACTTTTGGGCACGCGTTTCGAGGTTGTCGTGTCCTAGTCTACCTAGGCCGACCAGCTCCACGCAAAGGTGGGCCCACGTTGATCATGTTGAGATTCTTGGGACCTTTTAAGTCTATATCTACACCCTTCATCCAAGCTTGCGAAGATGGATGGTCGTGATCGAACTACGACAGTTATGCAACGCCGCAAACCCTAATTAGGGTTTTAAAACATCCACGCACACACGACTTTGACCAAACGGTTTGGAAAGTTATGCTCCTCTTTTGGAGGGACCGATTGTGTGGGCCCCACGTTGGGCCGATGGCGAACGTGTGTGCACTTCTTCAATGGTCTTAGGCGCAATCTAAGCCATACAAACATGCTGGCGAAGTTGGATGGTTGTGATCAATTTAAGACATTAGTGGAATTTTCGTGACCCTTGCGAAGCATCACACCAGCCATGTTTCGGGAATGCGACCGTGGCTGCATGACCACGCCGTGAGAAAACCGATCAGGTAGGGATATAGTTGGACCGCTAATGTGCGTGCTAGCGCCTTCTCCATCTTTCATGGTGCGATCTAAGCCGTCCAATCAGGCTAGTGAAGTTGGACGATCACAATCATTTTGAGACTGCCTTAAGCAGTCTTGCTTGCTCGAGCTCTTCTGAAGCAGCGCGGCCACCCTATTTTGGGGTTGGCGTTCTGGCACGCTGAGAAGAGGAGTGTGATGCTCGACCGGATAGGGCACAAACAGGCCCGCTGGCGGTCATCACGGTGATAGCCTGCTCCTGCTAGGGTTCGTCTAGGATGGTTAAATCATGCGGTCAACCTGCGTGGCCGTGATTGTTTCTGAGACTGATGTGGACAGTCTAGATTTCCATTAGGAAATTAAATATGC
Source organism: Papaver somniferum (assembly GCF_003573695.1). Taxonomy (NCBI): domain Eukaryota; kingdom Viridiplantae; phylum Streptophyta; class Magnoliopsida; order Ranunculales; family Papaveraceae; genus Papaver; species Papaver somniferum. The sequence goes on along the minus strand of NC_039367.1, from coordinate 81,615,306 downwards.
TCAATCGGGCTAATATAACACACCGAGAGATGTAGCCTGTACGGGTATTTCGTGCATGCCTCACCATTGACACTTGGAGATTCGTGTTACTCTATTAAGAGCAACGCTCAGTCGTCATGCCGCACCAATAATGGGAGTTCTGCGGGAACAACACAGGAAATACTTGTCAAATCATGCATTATAAATAATGCTAAAAATTCACAGGATATTTGGGATTATTGCTACATGCTCCATCCTGGGTGAATTTTGTGTATTTAATTCACAGAATATTTGGGATTGTTGCTACATGCTCCATTCTAGGTGAGTTAATAAAGCGAAGAGGTACTCATCACTTATCAAACGGCTTTATCCTTTGCAGGACATCGGCGTATTAAATTTGGCTTTACAATTTTAGCCCCGAACCAAAATCCACCATCAACATTAAGTCCCCTTCCTAGCACGTAATATTTGCACTATTGTGGGGTAGGCATGAGATGGTGACAAATAAAGATAAAACTTATGAGACAAAGTTAGATGTTACAAGAGAGATGGGTCGTCCTGTCCTTGGAAAATTTCACGTTCAAGAGGCATCTAGGTGAGCGTTGAAGAAGATTCTGAAGCGAACGTGGATGCGGCTCTTGGAGAGAGCGTTGAAGCATCTTCTGAAGCGAACGTGAAGGTGGCTCTTGGAGAGTGCGTTGAAGAAGCTTCTGAAGCGAACGTGGAGGCGGCTCCTGGAGAGAGCGTTGAAGCAGCTTCTGAAGCGAACGTGGAGGCGGCTCCTGGAGAGAGCGTTGAAGCATCTTCTGAAGCGAACGTGGAGGCGGCTCTTGGAGAGAGCGTTGAAGCAGCTTCTGAAGTGAATGTGGAGGCGGCTCCTGGAGAGAGCGTTGAAGCAGCTTCTGAAGCGAACGTGGAGGCGGCTCCTGGAGAGAGCGTTGAAGCGGCACCTTCTTCAGTTTGGTTTTCCCTTTACATGCTTCTTGATTGACCATCTCGTGTTGATGAAGTCTTTGGATGATGGCGGAGGAATCTCATGCTGAGCCTCAGTCCCCAAGCATGACTTATATGGTTCTATGTCGGTAGTGGTTGTTGCTATAGTGAACCTCGGGCACTGGTATCAACAGACGAACAACGGTTCTTAGTAGTGGCTTTGATCAGAAGAGACTGGCAGGGAGAGGCGTGATAGCTACGGGCACGAACTTGGCAGTCTTCATATAGTGGTAGAGCTTGTCTCGTTATTAGAGGGAGAAGCTAATGATGAAACCGATAGCTTCCTTGATGTTGCCTCACAGAATGAAAAAGAGGGAGACAATCCCCTGCCCATGAGTGTCACTAATCCTTCGACTTGATAGATGTTGTCATGCTGGGTTCATGAGGCCGTCTCTATGTCTGCGTTGCGTTTCATAGACGTCCATGAATATCACTGGTCTTTGACACAACGTCTGCTCTCTTGATTATATCCTCGTCTTTGGACATCTCGGAATCATGATGATAGCGTGCTTGCATCTTTTTAAATTCACCATCTTTGAGGTGGGCAATGCTAAGCATTCCCCAGTTACACTCCTTTGCCATTATCATCTTTGGATCGTGTCTTTGAGGAGTAGGGAAGTTCCTTCACACGAATGGCTTAACTAATATGCTTTGCAAATATGACGAAGCTCTTTTCATGGAGAATCTGTATGTACCTCTTAAGTCCCAGGTGTAATCTCCTTTGGTAAGTAAATACTTCTTCTACGGGAGACGAAATTATGAAATCATCTCTCATTGATGTTGCGGACATCACTATCTTCTTGAGGCTGCTTCTTTGAGGTGTAGGCTCCAGTAGATCTGAAGATGTCCCGGGATCTCTCTCTTCCGGGATGACATAATAGGCGAACCCTTTATGATGATTTTGAGATGACAATATTCGTTGAATCTTCGAAACTCTTCCTGTTGTAGTGCGGTCCAGAAGAAACTTGCTCCTTTCTTCAGCAAGGGGGCGAATGAAGCAACAAGTTGGGCTAAACTAGGTATAAAACTGTAGTTCACCTTGCCCATAAAGATTTGGAGTTCCTTCAGAGTTCGCGGAGTCAGCGTCGTGAGGATAGCTTGGGTCTTGGATGGGTCCACTTTGATTCCCTCAGCAGTCACCTTTCGAACACTTGTCGTAAGACTCCTGTGTGGGTCGTCCGAGCTTTTGATTTGACTATTGCGTCATGATCATACATCTTTATTTTATCGTAGCCGCTATAACCGTCCATGAAGGAGAACATGCCATGTCCGCTGGTGGCATCTACTAACATGTCGATGTTAGGTAGAGGAAAATCGTCTTTGGGGTAGCATTTGTTCAAGTCTCTGAAATCCACGCAGCACCGGATCCGTCCATTTTTCTTTTACACCGGAACTACATTATCCAACCAGGTAGGATGATGAATGGGTTTAATGAAGCCAGCAGCTAGCAACTTCTGAATCTCAGTCTTAATTTGCTCTTCTATCTCGTGCCTGAACTGCCTCGGAGATTGTTTGACCGGATTGGATCCATGTACGATATGTTGATGATGGGTGACCAATCTTTCATCTAAACCGGGCATTTCTTCATATGTCCAGGCGAATATGTCCTGGTATTCTTTGAGAAGTTCCACGATCTTCATGCGTTCATCCGTACACAAGGTTGAGCTGATGGAGATAGGCCTAAGAGATTCCTTATTCCCGATGTTAACGACTTCGAGCTCATCAGTGGTGGAGTTGGTGCCATCTTGCAGCTGTCGTGGAGCATCTAGCACTTCTTCTTGTGACCCGTCGTTGTTGTAGCATTCCATTGGGCGGAGAGACTGGGTAATAGTCTCCCCTGCTAATTTCTAACAGCGGCGTCGGTGCGCAGTTTTCCCCTTCTGATCGCGGCTCGCCACAAAAGTTCGCTCTCTCTTAGTGTGAACGTGGTTCGCGGCTTCACCAGATGAAGAAGAACGCCTTGTCAGCAAAGATGCATCGTGGGGCTTAGCCCTCAATGATGCAAGTCGGTCCTCATCCTGGATTGACGCCCACGTGGGGAGTGGGATGCAATGAACTTTGTCTGATTCTTCCCGCGGAGCTTCCCTTGGTTCAAACAATTCCACTCCACATATCGGTGCGTAAGGAGACAACTATGCAGGAATACAAACGACTTCTTTATTCAGCATAGTCTTCAGGCACTGATGATACGTCGAAGGGACAATCCTATTGTCATGAAGCCACGGTCTCCCCAATATCATATGGTAGCCGGTTCCTTTTTTATGACTTCGAATATCACCTTCGACTGGACGGGACCTACAATTGACATACCCGTACGTGTTGGTTTGGTTTCCTTCAAAGTATGTAATCGTAGTAGGCTGTCGTACAATCTTGCCTGGGCGAGCCTTGGCCGTCCTGAGAATCTTGAGAGTAATCATATTCGAAGACGCTCCCATGTCGATGAGGGCCATCTTGAACTCTGAATCCGTGATGCATACAGCAACATGTAGGGCCCGGTTGTGACATTCCTCCGCCATCATGTCGTCTTCTGTGAATGTGACATTATTCACAGACATCTCTGGTGTTTTTGAGATTTCTGAATGCGAAGGGGCTAAATGTACGTCTAGGGCTATTTGGTTGATTGCAGCAAACGTATCCTCCCGTTGATTCTCCGAGAGGTGTAAAAGTTCGCATAAACTTTCCACTAGAGAAGTTGCTTCCTGTTCCACTGGTCTCTGGTTCATAGTGAAACTATTGAACTGAAGAGGATCGTCCGCCGGGCGTTCCACCATTTCTTCTCCTAAAATTCTCGTCACGTGCACCAAGCAGGTGAACAAGTTGTCAATCGCTCCTTTTATCCGGTCCACATTTCTTGCCAGAATTTCTTACCTCCGTGCTAGTTCAGCCAGAGTTGGGATTTCTCCATCGGTTGAAGCGACAGAGATAATGGGGGTATTGAAATATGAAAATTCGTTATAAACATAATTGTTCAAAGGAGGGTGAGAGACATTACCGTTTGAGGGATTCTGGCTGAGATCCGTCGCGGTAGAATCATCCCTGAGGACAACCATCTTTTTGAAAATCTTGAGATTGCAACCGAGAGATTAATCTCCCACTGTGGTCGCCAATTGTTTATGGGTGAACACTGTTTCTGCCGTTTTTGGTAAATTTGGGTATGTGGATGAGAAACGAATCTAAACCCTAAACAAATGCACTGCACGGGAGTGCTTTCTGATTCAAGAGATCAATCTATACAATTCTGGCCTAAACCAAGAAATGGTCGTTCCAGACTTGCTTCGGTCACAAAGTGAAGGAGATGGGGTTGATCTTAGGGAGGGAAGCGAAGAAGGTGTTGAGATTGTGAAGGTGTTGGTTGTTTATGACTTGTATCAGAATATCGAGCTGGCTTGCAATAATGTAAGCAATCAGCTCTGGTGTTTTCTGGATAAGAACGACAACACTTGGTTTTCTGTGCTTGTCTGATGTTTCGTGTTGTTCGGAAAATAGGTGAAGGACCTATTTATACAAGTCATTGAGTGCAAACTTCATCTCATAAGAAGTGGAGGAAGTGGAGTGATGGAGTAGTGGGGTCTTGTAGAAGTGGTGATTGTTACACGATCACGTCTTTTCCCATTTCTTCCATCACCGCTAACCGTCCATGCCTCATGACACGTTCTTGTAATGGCGCGTTGCGCGCTGCACAATGTAGAAGTGGTGATTGTTGCTACATGCTCCATTCTAGGTGAATTAATAAAGCGAAGAGGTACTCATTACTTATCAAACGGCTTTATCCTTTGCAGGACGTCAGCGTATTAAATTTGGCTTTACAATTTTAGCCCTGAACCAAAATCCACCATCAACAAAGGATCGGTTCCATCTATACATGGTATTACTTGTGATCGGTCACATCAGTTACCAGGACCGATTACACCAATTACAAGGATCGGTCACACAACACTTATGATCGGTCACACCAATTACTAGGATCGGTCACACCAATTACAAGAATCGATCATACCATCACATGGTGATTACTTTGAATCGGTTACAACAATTACCAAAACCGGTCATACCAAATCATAAGTCTAGGCATTGTGATTAGTTATACAAAGATACATAACCTGAGTTAAGATCGGTTCTACTAACTCACACATATTGGTCATCCAAATATATGCAATGAATAACAAGACCAATAAGCCTACTGATTTTCCTTTCGATTCACGAATCAAGTTCATGAATGTACTTCCTCTAAACAAATGTAAAACATTGTTTCCTAGGATGAAATCTTCACCATAACCCATTCAGATAATCACAACAATATATACAAGATTATGTCGATGTCATATATACAAATTTCAAAAGATAAGCGTTATACTTCGTAGTCTAATTCCTTAATACTATGATCATACTATTATGATCATGTCACATCACTAGAGTATCATGTACAATATTTACAGTATGTACAGCTTCGCGATTACGCTTTCAATATAACACGACTTGAAAGATACGTTAGGAATGAAACAATTCAAGTCAGTATTACTAACCTCAAGTTGAAGGATAATGTCGTCGTTGTAGTTCGTTAATTCTTCACATTTTTCAGGTCTTCGGAGTAATACTTGTATGTCTCAATATTCTTAGATTTTCTAGTCTAACCTAAACGAAGTTGACTCTAGTATTTAATCAAGCGACTCTAGATGAGTTTTGATACTAAAATATGACAACCAAACTTGACATACCAACGCTTGATGAGTTCAACCGAGCTATGCTCTAACATCAACAATCGGTAGTAAGATCAGGATACACGAACTATCAAGATAAAAATAATCAGACCTGGCTTCACGAATCCTTAAGCAAAATATTTTTAGTCGCTAAACCTAAAAAGGTTTAAAGGAGGGGACGACTCTAGTTTACAACTAGGACACACAAGAAAGTGTCGGGATTCAAAGATCCCAGTTGCTTTATGTTCTCCTTATATACACTTTCCAGATCAAGGTTGCTTTAGATTTAAGCTAAGGTAGCTTTGGAATTAAGCAATCAATATCCGCCATTAAATTTAAACTAGACTTGAAATTAACATAAAAGAATATATACACTAGTTAGGATGAAACGTAACCGAACTGCGTACAATGACTTGTTCATGAAAGATTAGTCGAAACTAGCCAGACGAACTATAAACTTAACCATTTTTATATAACACTTTAAGACTTTAATCATGAGTCACAACCATAGGATCAAATATGTCTTAGGTGTGTTTTTAGAGAGTTGTTCAAATGTCGATTATCTCAAAGAAATAATTCTGATGCATCTGAAAATATTCGACAGGGTAAGTACGTGTACTTACTTTCCAGTTCGTGAGTTATTTTGTCATAGTACATGTACCGGATTTGTATACCCTTAAGACAAAACAAGTTCGGGAGTCCATAGAACTTTTTAGGTATGCATACTAGGTATGTGTACCATCATGAGTTCACGAGTCAACAAACCTTTTTAGGTTTGCATACTCGGTATGTGTACCAAAAGTCGTTGCCGAAGTATAGCTACGCCGGTACATGTATTACGGCTCCAGACCTATAACAGTTGCGCCAGTATGTAAGCTGGTACGTGTACTGTCCTGTATCCATATTTACAGTAGCTCTATATCTCTCTAATAATCAATTTAGAACATTCCCGAATAACATAAATGACACATATTACTGTTCCAGTCTATTTTCAAATGATTAACTTGAATCTCAATTCAGGTCATAAACAATAAATTGTTCTTAACCAAATTCATCAAGTATGAACAAATGTTCTTAAGCTTAGTCAACATATTTCGAGAATAATTAACAAGATAAACTTGACTCGAAATTTCTGTTGTGCATGTAAAGTCCAATTTAGTCATGCGACATCGTATCATCGATAGAAAGATACTGAAAACTTGAGTGATAGGTGGTTTAGTCTTCACTTACCTTTTTTTGATGAAGTTCTCCAAAAGATTCGGTTGATCTTCGCCTTTAAACGGTAGAACACAACGATGTCTGGTACTCAACTACACAATTTTATCCTAATGTGATACTTGAATGAATGTAGACTAGAAATCAAGATATAGTTTTGATAAACTAAATTTGCCAACAAACTCCCCATTAGTTAATACTTGCATCTTTTGCATAATAGGTGAAACCTATAAATGTTGATTCACTCCCCCTTACATAATGATCTGTAAACCATATGCATGTAGTGCGAAACTACTAAATAATTCTCCCCCTTTTTGTCAATAAAAATTGGCAAAGGTACGAAAATAGTGGGATCGTAATGAATTCTAACAAAAGATACTTCGCGACTAAAGAAGCACATATCAACTTTAATTTAGATGATATCACGGAGTATAAAATATTTAGTGTATCATCTAGGATATTTAAGATACAAGAATCCCCTTTAAGTTCCACATCCACTCTCTCCACAAAGATATAGCAATTAAGCACAAGTTCAAAAACAACTTTCCCCCATTTGATGTCATTCCCAAGAGAACAACATGAGTAACCTTACTTTATAAAAAGAAGGATTTTGTCGGACATTAACAGATCACATGGATTTTATCCTAAACATCGACACAAACTAATCTCAACGTCAGTTATGAACAAGGAGACAATTTAATCGATATGACTCAACATGAGAAAATCTTACGGAGTTTGGTAATGCATGAAAAGGCGAGGGTACCCAAATATACCTCAAGCTAAAACTTTTGCTACCTATAAGTCCTTTCTCCGAAAGTGATTGTCTATGGACAGAGTCGAGACAATACAACTAATCGGTTCACACTTCGTGTGATCGTCTATGGATACGAGATCGAGACAATACAACAACGAAGTATGTTTACTTAATACAAATGTTCGGAGTTAACCAAACACAATAGGATTGCTTATCAAGTAAATAGGAATTAACGTTTGTGTAATTTACTTTAATTATAATAAAAAAATTAAAATGCGGAAAATAAAAGTAAATGACACAGCAATATTTTGTTAACGAGGAAACCACAAATGCAGAAAAACCCCGGGACCTTGTCCATAATTGAATACTCTCAGGATTAAGCCGCTACACAAAATTACACCAACTTCGTATAGTTGAGACCAAGCAAATAAACCTATAGTTCACCTAGTTCCGTCTGTATTCCTACGCCTCCAACTTATAAATAAGCCACGTACTTGGAACAATTCCTTTGGTTCGTATTCCAAATAGTAAAGGAACAACAAATATGTTTGGTATCAACTCTCTTCAACCAAGTGATATGAGTCAAACAAAGGCTCTTCCGTTTATCTTAACATAAACTCCTTCGTCAGGTCCTTAGATTTATCTTATGTTCAATTACCGAAGTAATCGTTTAAGATTAAGCCAGCAACACTCTTAATCCAAAGAATTGAGTTGATGTCGATCTACTCAATTAATCAATCCAATCTACCACAAGGATAAACCGATTATTAATTGGATCCTCTTTTACCAAAACAAGTATTGTGCACACCAAATATTATAAAATCCAAGTCATATCTTCAATATCTTCTTTGTCTTTAAATCTTCTCAAATATTCAATAAAAACCTGCACACAATCACTTGAATCTCCTGTGATCAATCACACACAGAACGAAGTCTGTTAATAATGGATTATCATAAGATCGTCTTTAGAACTAACAACAGTCTAAAGATCCCTGTCGAAACTCTGAACTAGTTTGAGTGAATCTTATATCAGAAGAGAAGATTCTAAAGAATAAACAAACTAGGTGCAATCAGATTTCAACCACCGTCAGTCAATCAAATCAATGAAAACAAAAGATAAACCACAATTATCTAGTTTCCCAACAACGATACACGCTAGAGATTCTCAATCCCAAAGAAGACTTTAAACTGAGCGGTCGTAAGAGATTTTGCCTAATTAGGTTACTCTCCTCTCCGAATAGGCGGCTACACCAGTAACAACAACAAAAGAGGAAGTCTGTTGTTACGAAGGATTAGTTTGCTAGAAAGGCAAACTTCAAGTATTTATAGACAAGGAAGTTTGGACACCAAAGAATTTTCAAAACCGAAGATATTCTCAAGATATTCATTAAAGCACAAATTCGGTTTTCATAATTCTTGGAAATACTCTGTCCAAAAATAATGATCGAAATCTCTCGGAAAATATAATTAGTAAATGCACATTACTAATTCTGGAATTTCCCTACAAAATGAAATTAATAACCTTAATTAAAAGATTCTTAACTTACTTATGTTTCGATCCTGGGATTCTCTTCCCTTAGCCGTTAAGGAATATCTTTGAACAATTAAAGAAATAAACATTCATAGCACGTGTTCAAAGTATGTCGACATCCTTACTTTGTAAGTTCTCTTTCACACTTACAACCTTGAAACCGATTTTCCACACTTCCAAACAAGTTTAGAATTGGTTCATCTGACTTTCAAGAACTATGTGATTGATCAAACCAACATTCAATCACAATCATGGGTTTAACGGTTCTACCAAAATAAGTTTCGGTTCTACCTCCATGTGAGTACTGTGCATAGTCACACTAGCTTTCCAATATTCGGTTGACTAGGTACTAGGATCAGTTCCCCATATATATATGGTATCTAACTTATATGTGTTGCACATGTCCATAGGATCGGTTCCCCTTTGCCTAAAAACGTGTTGCGCATGTCCATAGGATCGGTTCCCCTTTCTGCTATAAACCTTGTTGCACCCCATACAAGGATCGGTTCCCCTTTGTGATGTACTGCACCTCTTACTAGGATCGGTTCCCGTTTACCGTAATTGGTCAGACAAAACACAAACCCGATCATACCATCTCAGGTGATTACTTAAGATCGGTTTCACTAATAAAACTCATACCAATACATAAGTCAGGCGTTTGTGAATAGTTCTACCAAGAACACAAACAAGTTGTGAGCGGTTATACTCAATCACACATGTTGGTTGTTCATAATATATGCAATGAATAACAAAACCAATAACACCTGGAAATTTCCTTTTCAGTTCACAAACAAGTTTATGAACTTACTTCCTTAGAACACATGTAAACATTGTTCCCTAGGATGAAATCCTCACCTCATACCCATACATAATCACAATAGCATTCAAATGACTATGGCGATGTCTTATCTACAAAGTTTAATGGTTAAGCAATAAACCTCGTATTGTATTCCTTAATACTATGTATATCTAGAGTTCAAATATGCTTCACAGTTATGTTTTCAATATGCACGACTTGAAAGATACGTTAGGGAATGAAACAGTTCAAGTCAAATATCACTAACCTCAAGTGGAAGGATGATTTTTTTCATTGTAGCTCCTTGCTTCTTCACATCTTCAAGACTTCGGCAATACTTGTAATGTCTCATATCCTAATACTTTCAAGCTAACCTATACGAAGTTGACTCTAGTACATAATCAAGCGACTCTTAACATGAGTTTTGATTCACTAAAATATGACAACCAAACTTGACATACCAACGCTTGGTGGGTTCAACCGAACCATGCTCTAACAATCTCCCCCCTTGTCAATTTTAGTGACAAAACTCTTACATCATATGGATAAACAAATTACAAGAATTCATTACACATCCGCTTGATTCCCGATTCAACATCACGGTAAAACTGGTTACATTCAATCCTTGAAAATGTCGTTGTTGACATTATAATAACAAAGCTATTACTCCCCCTAAGAAAGATAGGTAGATATTCAATCCGCACGTCTTTTTTATACCAATTCATATGACATGTTACTCCCCCCTTAGTCTGTGCTTTCACTCTTTCGTTAGATAAACGTTCAAGCACCATCGTTCTTTTCCTTAGTGATACCAATCAATATAAAATCAATGCCAGTATCACCTGTTTACTCCATATATTTCTCCCCCTTTTTATCACAAAAATGACAAAGAAACGAAAAAATAAAGGACAACATGAAAAGAATCTTACAAATCTCAAAATGGACTTGCAAACTTGTAGAGTTGGGCACGGGGGTTCCACACATCATGTTCTGATAACCAATATCAAAACCGAAACTACAGGTAGTTTTATTTTGATATGTTATCAAGGAAACAATTTTCCGAAACAATCTTTCCAATTTAGGTTAGTAAACCAAAAAATCAACTAAGCACTTTAGTCCCTTTGCTAAACCGATTGTTCAAAAACAACCGCTTAATTCGATAAGACCAAAATAAAGATAAACTCTATTTTTCTCATCAGGTTCTAATTATCCATAAACTTAGACCTTTCAATTTTAAACAAGACAAGTACCAGGTTAGTTAACTAGCATTTCTTGTTAAGGCATTCGATTAGACTTGAATAACCGAAACCTCACTTCGATAAGTCTAACTAAGATCAGAATTAACTTAGTTTCTCTTATCCGGAATCGAGTTGGACTAGACAACTCATCCCGTACACTTTTATTTCGTTAAGCCATAAATAATTCACACAAACCAAAATAAATTAACTTGCATAATTATTCACCTCAACCGGAAGCAATTGAAACAACATAGACATTAAAAGCACCGTAATTGCACCGAAATTTTGTAAGCCTAAACAATTGATACCATACAAAAGCAAGATAACAATAGTTTTTCTTAACCGGAACCAATTGAATCACACAACATCAATTGTACCAAAATTTTGTAAGCCTAAACAATTAATACCACATAATAAAGCAAGATAACAATAGTTTTTCTTAACCGGAACCAATTGAATTACACATCCACACACACATCATGGAATAAAAATCAATTGTACCGAAATTTTGTTAAGCAAAAGCAACAAATATATATAATATAAACTCAGGCTTTTCTTAAACAGGAAAACAATTAACTAACAAGATTGTTACCTCAAATTTCGCATCCACTTCTCCAATATGTTTGCATCTTCGTCCATGGAGAATTGATATCGAAATATCATCACGTTGTCATTCTTATGCCAAAACAAAAGAATAACAACAACCCTCAACCTTTACCAGAGAAAGGTTGAAAACCAGTTTTAACAATTGCAAGCAAGAGTTGAAAGCCATCGAAACACATATGCTTTTATGCTAAACCAAAACCGATTCAACATATTGTGACTTTTTCACATATTGTTTCTACCAGAACCCCTCATGATTCTTTGATAAAGCCTACCGACATGGGCTAGAACTTAATCCTGCTAAACCAAAAAGTCACCCAAACCATAAGGGTTCACAATATATGAGATCGAATATTAAGGTAGTAAAACCGAAATCAAACATCCCATAAACATACATAGCAATAAGATAAAAGCATTCGAGCACAAGCTATGTAAACCGAAAACTATCACAAGAAAAATTACCAATCAAATAATTTTATTCATAATAGTTTTATTCATTAATAGACCAATACAATCAATGAAATAAATCAAAAATTGATGTCTATTTTCCTTGCAACCTAGTCCTTCATGTCAGAGCTGAATGAAGGTGGATTACTACTCTTCAGATATTGAATTTCTTCAAGTAGAAAACCTTGTTGCTTGACAAGAATCTCTTGCAGATGAGAAATTTTCGTGAAGGATTCTGCAAGAGCATGTGATTCTGTCTTTGATTGAACACAAAAGTGTGTCAATGCCTCAATACACTGATCTTTCTTCAGAGTATTCTCTCTTTCCTTCTTGCTAAGCCAATCTCCCTTTCTGATTTTACCCTTAATATCAAGAGATGATGCGGACTTAGTTTTAAGATGATCTTTCTGATCTTGCATCTTCTCCAGAGAAACCATTTGATCCAGACCCATGGTTCAGACAAGGAATGATCAAAATAGGAGAAGAGTTTTTTTATATTTTTCATACTACCGAAAATATAATATTCCTAAAAATACGAATATATCAAATATCTTCAAATACTAGATATTATTTTCATAATCTACACAAAAGTGCCTTAATTTTTCTTCTTCCTCACTCAAAGATTTGGCACACATGGTGAGGAAAGAATTCTAATACCGATCAAGTGGCATTAGTATGAGATTTTCTCTTATTATGGGATTTTGAACAACCAGAGTGTTCTTGATCTAGTATAGTATGAAAAGATCTCCTTTTGTTATTTCGAACTAACAAAGTATCTTGGGATTTACTGGAATTGCATATGCAACTTTTAGCAATTCTGTTTTTGAGACAGTTTTTGCATCTTGTCTTATTTTTTCCTTTACCATTGGGTGATTTTATTAACATCGGAATACATGTCCATTCTTAAAATGGGTAAATCACTAGTGGAGGAGGAAGAAATAAGATTGACAACTAATGCAATGTTAGTTGTTTTCTCTTCTCCAGTATCGTATGAATCAGAGGTCTCATCAAGAGTCACAGCCTATGCCTTGCTTCCAGTGTATTTCTTAAGATTGGGACAGTCTTTAGTAATATGACCAAACCGTTTACACTTGAAGCACTGCGGATGATATTCCTCATCTTCTTCATGATCTTTTTTGACAGGAACTCGATCATGTGGTCGAGAAGATCGATAAATATCCTTAACGAATCTCTTGTTTCTTTTCTTCAAGAGATCTCGAAACTGTCTAGTAATTAATGACAATGATTGTTCAATTTCATCATCAGAATTTTCTGTAATCTGTTCATCTGAATCATCCAACTGTCTATTCCTTTCCATTGGAGCTTTCAGAATTCTTTCTTTAAAAGCGATTCCTTTACTTTGAATAGACTGTGATTCATGATCAAAGATCTTTAACTGAAAAAGTGAGGGTACAACAACCACACCCAATATTTCGCTTAGCAATCTGTATGGACAAACTCCAATATACTTTCTAGAGAATCAACTAGACAGTCAGACTCAATCTAGATAAAAAGTATATCAAAGAGTTTATATCTCAATCTTTCAATTTGATATATACTCAAGCAAATAGAAATCTGTGAGTCTTTATCAAATACTAGAGAGATAACTTGGATGGTACCAATAACCAATATCCAAGTGTCAATCAATTTAAATCAACAACCAAAAGGTCAGATATTCTAATTGATTGAACAACGCACAACCTGTGATATTTCAATTATATAACAAAATATAATGCGGAAAAGAAATAACACAGACACCAGAATTTTGTTAACGAGGAAACCGCAATTGCAGAAAAACCCCGGGACCTGGTCTAGATTGAACATACATTGTATTAAGCCGCTACAGACACTAGCCTACTCCAAACTAACTTCGTTCTGGACTTTAGTTGAACCCCAACCAATCTCACACTAATCCAAGGTACAGTTATGCTCCTACGCCTCTGATCCCAGCAGGATGCTACGTACTTGATTCCCTTAGCTGATCTCACCCACAACTAAGAGTTGCTACGACCCAAAGTCGAAGACTTTAATAAACAAATCTGTATCACACAGAAAAGTCTACGGTGATAGATAAATCCGTCTCCCATGAATATACCTATGAGTTTTGTTCCGTCTTTTAATAAATCAAGGTGAACATGAACCAATTGATAAACCATACTTATATTCCCGAAGAACAGCCTAGTATTATCAATCACCTCATAATAATCCTAATAGACGAAGCGAAAAAAGATATTGTGGAATCACAAACGATGAGACGAAGTGTTTTTGATTACTTTTCTATCTTTCCTATCGAAGATATAAATCTCGAGCCAATTATTACAATCGTACTCGTAACGAAAGAAGATGCAAGATCAGATCACACAACTACAAGAAAAGTAGTATCAATCTGGATTCACAATCCTAATGAAGTCTTTTAGTCGTTAACCTGGTTTTAGAAGAAGAAACCAAGGGTTAAAGAAGAATCGACTCTAGCTATGCAACTAGTATCACACGTAAGGTTTGGGGATTAGGTTTCCCAGTTGCTAGAGTTCTCCTTTAAATAGTCTTTCAAATCAGGGTTTGCAATCAATGTTAGCTTGGTAACAAAGCATTCAATATTCACCGTCAGATGAAAACCTGATTAGATTCAAGCTAATATTTCTCAACCGTTGGATCGAAAACTTAGCTTGTTACACACAAATGAAATGTCCAATTTTGGGTTTACGAAAAGTTCCCAAAACATTAACATTTGTTAGTTCAACAATAGTTAACCAAATGGTTATCCATATGATCACTTTCATATCAACCATATTCTTCTTCACCATAACTAGTTCAAATGACTCAAATGAACTAGTTAGAGAGTTGTTCAATTGCTTAGATCTTATGTAACTACACAAGACACAATCGAAGCAAAAACGGTTTGATTCACTCGAATCGGTTCATGAACTTTATAGCCACCGATTGCAAAATCATTCCTTAGTTTATATATACATGAGTTCAAGAACAACCGGATTTAGATATAACCTGCTCAAGTTTGCGGACTGGGTTCGCGGACTTAATCTCACGGAAGGAGTTCACAAACTCCAGCAGAAATTCTCGGGTCGAGAACTTCCGCCAGTTCGCGGACTGAGTTCGCGTACTTGGCTCACGCCACATTCCGTTTCTCTTGATCAACAAAGTTCGCAAACTTTGGTTCAAGGAATAAGGACTTATACTTATATGTGTTTCCACAACAATGCTTATATCCTACCAATGATTATGTAATCTAAACTCCCATTTCAATCATTGAAACATTCTCAGAGGATGTTATGTAGCCGTTATTCACAGACCATATTTTGTCAGAGCAATTTTCAAAGTGATTGAAACATAACACGATATTCGTCACTAGGTAAAGATGAATTTGGCTAAAGCGAAAGCTTACCAACACATATTTCGAGAAATAGATAGGCGAGTTAAACTCGTCTCGAAATAGCAAATGTGTATAATGAAAGTCTATACATCAGCACGACTTTTGTCTCAAGAGTATGAGATAGAATAAATAGAATTTTGAGTGGCAGATAAGTTCAACTCTCCACGTACCTTTTAGTCGATGAAGATCCACCAGTTCCTTGAGTAGTCCTTCATCTTGTATGATGATTTCCATGGAGTCTTGATCTCAACTACACTTTATATCATAGTCCGAGACCTTTAGCTATGTAGGCTAGAAATGAAGACTTATAATTTTGATCACTAACATTGACAAACATGCTTGAGATAGCAACGCATGCGAGTTCGACCGAGCAATGCTCTAACACCAATGAGTGTGCTTCGTGAGAGAGTTGAAAGATCGTTTGTTTCTATGATTGCATGCTTCTTATAATCATATCTAGATGGCAACGATCTGAGAATCTTGCATACTATATCTTTTTCAGAAATAGTCTTTCCTAACGAGAAAGAAGCATTAATTATCTCAGAGAGTTTAATGTGAAACTCTTCAAAAGTGTCGTTGCCATCCATTCGAAGGTTTTCCTACTCGGAGGTGAGAGTTTGAAGTCTAGCTTCTTTCTCTGATGAATTTTCTTCCAATACGATCTGAAGATTATCCCAAGCTTCTTTCAAAGTTTGACATGTGGACACATGATGTCGTAAATCACGACATACAACATGAATAATAGCATTCAAACCATCTGAATTCTTCTTTGCAAGGACCTTTTCTTCGTTCGAAAACTCTACTAAGCATTTAAACTCAGTTTATGAATTTTTTATCTTTGGACGAATATAACCATCGACGACTAATAGCCAAGTATTAAAGTCTCGTGATTGAAGAAAAGATTTCATAGCAGATTTCCACCATAGATAGTTTGTTCCGTAAAATCTTGGCGGTATGTTAATTGAAGTCGATTCATGAGAACTCGAGTTCATTCTTATAGGTTGGATCGCACCAAACACAAATTGTTATATCTTTTCGTGTTTGCCTGCTCTGATACCAATTGAAAAGGCGAGGGTACCCAAATATACCTCAAGCTAAAACTTTCCTACCTATAAGTCCTTTCTCCGAAAGTGATTGTCTATGGACAGAGTCGAGACAATACAAATAATCGGTTCACACTTCGTGTGATCGTCTATGGATACGAGATCGAGACAATACAACAACGAAGTATGTTTACTTGATACAAAGGTTCGGACTTAACCAAACACAATAGGATTGCTTATCAACTAAATAGGAATTAACGTTTGTGTAATTTACTTTAATTATAATAAAATAATTGTAGATGGTGGATATTCGACAAGGGATAAAATCGTAAAACCATAATTATTTGTGTTCCTGATTCAACAATCAGATATTGATGCTCATGTCTCTCATCGAAGCATGAAAGCTCATGCCACAATAATCTCTGACTGAGAATATTGTCTCCCAGAGTGTATGTAGATACGTAGTCTCTCAGCTGAGGCAACGACATATCTCATGAATACTGAGAATAATTACTTTTATATAGAATCGAAAGATTGGACGTCTCCTAGACAGCTTGCCTGCTAGTATAGAGCAATAACGTCTTCAGGATGTAACAATGTTTTCCCTGACTATATAAAAGAAATACGACGCTTCAACAAGCTCATATCGCTCAATTCTTGAATAATTAATGCTCCCAGACGATCGTACTAGTATAGAGCCATCAATTAATTATTCCTAAATCATTAGATTCATTAACTGAATCCCTGGAAAATATTCTACGTTTTTCATAATATTTCGTTACTTCAATCCATGGTTCTTCCCAGCAGAATTCCATGGGTTAGTAATAAATATTCAATACACGAGCATCTGAGCAACTATCAAGTAAGCCCCGACTGAAATGGTGCAAGTGTACTCAGCAATAATACACTAACGAGCACCTGAATGCACGAACAACATTCCAAAATACGAAGGAACGATGAACCTATGCAAAATAGGAACAAAATAATAAATAATGAAATATTAATCAAGGCGCTGGGGGACTGGGTCCACCGGCCGGCCGGTCGTGCCGTGGCCAGTCCCACGCCCAGTTCTATATTTTATCATATTTTATTATTTTCCTTGATCTCAAGAAAATCCCTTCATTTGAACAAATATCTTTCGTTTTAAGGAAACTCCTCAGTTTCATGGTGTTTCCTTCGTATCAAGGAAGTAATATAAAATTGGGAAAGGTGTCGTGGGACCGTGTCTACTATCCGGTCGGCTATGCCCTAGTCGTGGCCGGTCCCACACCTCATGATTCCTCATTATTTTATTATTATATCCCTCATCTCATGAAAACTCCTTAATTTCATGATATTTCCGTCAAGTCATGAAAAATAATATAAAATTAGGTAAACTCGTGGTTTCCTAATTTATTATTTTTATGTTTCCTTCATTCCATGAAATTCCTTGATTTCATGATATTTCCTTCAAATTATGAAAAATTCCTTCAATTCATGAAATAATACATAAAATTAGGGAAGGCTCACGGGACCGGGCCTAGCTGGACGACCATGCCCAAGCCGGTCCCACACGTCCTTATTTCATTATTAGTAATATTATTTGTTTCCTTCATCTCATGGAAACTCCTTCACTTCAAGGAAACTCCTTGATTTTAACAAAATTCCTTGGTTTCAACAAACTCCTTGATTTCATGATATTTTCCTAAAATCATGAAAAATAATATAAAATTAGGAAAAGTGCCATGGGACCGGGCTCATTGGCCGGCCGGCCATGCCTTTGCCATAGCCGGTCCCACACTTCACGATTCCTTCATTTTATTATTATTATTTCCTTCATCTCATGAAGTTTCCTCAGTTTCAGCAAAATCCTTGATTCTTCATATTTTCTCAAAATGTTGTTCAAACGCACATCAGAAAATATCAAAATTCTCAGGACTAAGACACGGACACTCTGGCGACGCGAGCATATTACCTTGAACCACCAAGGTTGGCTCTTTGGCTTGCAAAAGTCCGGTCCCACATACTTTCATCATTTGACCTAATTTGTTCACATTATGTTCAAACTCTTCCAAAAAATTTTGGAATTTCATAAAACGATCGTCAGTCGATCTCGTGACCAACCAAGGCCGGTTTTCATGACCCCTTTGTCGGTCCTTCATCTCTTCATAATTTATTAGGTTTTCTCACCTAAGGTTCAGACGAACATTGTTTGAATAAATGATTAAACCAGCATTTAATCATCTTTTCTCCAACTGGTCTTCAAGAGACTTTGGTATTTTGTTCACTCGAGCATCTGGGCGCTACATGGTCGACCCATCATCCCATGTAGCCAGTCCCTCCTTCACTCCTTGGTTAATTTTCAATAAACCATCAATTGATCGAATTAGGGTTTCGAGTCCAAGGTTCATAATTCCAGATTCGAACGCTAATAATTTTATGACGATCTCATGATCAACATTTTATTAATTATACTAGGTTCATTTGCCAATATTTAAAATTAATATTTTATTTGGTCGTGTTACCAATAATTCATCAAACGAGCAATATTTGCTCAGACCAAGGAATATTGGTTCAACTATCAATATTCAACAATCCATCGAATGAGAAATATTTGCTCTCCTTAACTATCAATATTTACTCGAGAATTATACCTTTGTCTCAACAGACACGTTCAATTCATGAGTCTTAGAACATTTGCAAATCACCTTGTACTCAGCAATACAAGGACTCATCGTCCCATGAAGTCAGCAACCGGCTAATTAAATAACGTCTGCCTTGCAGACTCCACAATCACGAGACATCACCAATCGTGTTACATGGGGGGACATTAACTAGGGTTTTTCTCTGGTGGTCTACGGCACGTGTGTTCATACACGCGATGAGAATGTGAGCAAGTCGTGTAATCAATTGAAGGATTTAACAAAGTAGTGGGTAGAAAATCAACCAAGTCTCTGCACGATGAGCAACTGGTATTAACACGATTTCCACTTCCCCACTCTTTGACTCCAGCAACTGTCAAACTTCATGGGATCAAGGTGTTTACAATTCTAGCAATATAAATAAGTCTCTGAATCATGATTGAAAAAAAGGACAATCTTCCGTCAAACAGACAACACGAGATTAACAACTCATCGTCTGAGCATTTACTCTCAACAGAGCAAATTCAATCAATCATAGCTTATTTTTATTTCTTCACAGAATACACAACACACCCACAATCTTCGATCAACATTGATCTCACACATTTCTCAGCTTCCCTCCTACAGATCGACCTATTCTCTCTTGTGACCGAATTGACTCTGGAACGACCATTGTCTTGGTTTAGGCCGGAGTCCTATAGATTGATCTCTCGAATTCAAAGCACTCCCTTTTTGCAGTGCATCTGTGTGAGGTTTAACAGTTTGCTCGGTCCAAGGAGTTTCCTCCGCACGGTCGTCTCCTCAATTCCGTAAAAACTAGCAACTCGTTTTTCCCCATCTACAGATTGGCGACCACAGTGGGAGATCATTCTCTCGGTTGCAATCTCAGTTCTCACAAAGATGGTCGATCTTAGGTCTGGTTCAGTTACCAACCCGGGCTCAACACCCAACCCTAACATTGCAATCTCTAGTGGTACCGCTAATACCACTCTTCTGGCGCAACCTGCCAATACTACTACACCGGATACTGGTGCTCCAGTGATCACCCCTGCAAACGACGGTACTGGCGCCATCAACAATCCTCTCTTCGGAAGGTCTCCTGAAGAAGTCAGAGAAAATCCGCCTACCATAGGTGATCTCATGAAGGTGCAAGAAACTCTTGCCAACAATCAGGTTGACATGGCTGCCACTCAGAAGGAATTATGCAATCATCTCAAGACTCTTACAGACAAAATTTCAGAGAAGACTCAAGATAAAGGAAAATCCAAAGAAACATCTTCGGCTGCTGATCCTGAAGTCACTCCAATCCATGTAGTAATGATGAGGAAGTTCCTAAGGCTGCAGACAACCCACCAGCGAAAGAACCATCCAGTTTCATCACTCGTGAAGACCTGAAACGCCTCTTGGAGGATCGTTGAATAGATAATACGTCCTCTGTCCACCGTCACCAACCTCCATACCTTGCTGCTACACAAAGGATTCCTCTACCAAAAAGTTATACCTCTCCAACGCTCACCCTTTATGATGGAACAAGCAACGCTCAAGAGCATGTTTCTCAGTTTGTAGAATCACTGGGTGAACATGAGCACAACCATGTCGTCCTTTTGAAGGAATTTTCAAAGTCTCTGGCAGGCAGAGCATACACCTGGTACAACAACATTGCACCAGGAAGTATCGCCAGTTGGGGAGAGATGATTAATGCTTTCTACATAAAATACTTCTTCGTTTCAGAGCAAGTCACTCTCTCTGATCTAGGAAGGATGTATTAAAGGAGCAATGAATATCCCAATGAATATGTGAAAAGGTTCAGAGTTCAAGCCTTGGATTTCCACGACCCAGATGTCACAGATCAGCAACTTGTAGACTTATGTATCAACGGAACGATCCCGGTCTACAGAGCTTTACTGGAAAATCTCCGGTTCCAGACTTTTTCAGAACTTCATGAAGCAGCTAAGCAATCAACAACTATCGCACCTGCTTTACTGGAAAGATCAAGCTACAAAAACTGAGGAATTACAAGAAACTCGAGGTAACAGACGTTAGATCAACAAACAGTGCAACCTCCAACCTTCCACAAATGTTGTTGCAGGAGAAAATTGAAAGGTGATTCACAACGCAAGCACGCTTATCCATCTCCTCTGAAAGCACCAAAGAAACATAACCAATCTTGAAATGCACAAACCTTGACCCGACATCAACGAACGGGGAAATGATCAGACAGACTCAAACTTCTCTCTTCTCATGAAGGATTAATCGAGTTACTGGAAGTCTGGGTTCAAGACGGTGCAATCAAATTGGCGTTCATCAGGAGAAAGCCAACTGAAGAAGAAATGGAGAATCCCATGTACTGTCACCTTCATAGATTCATCAATCATCCAACAAGCAACTGCAATATTTTGAATCACATTTTCAAAGAGAAGGTTGATCTAAAATAGATTCAACTGGGGACTGAAGGAGTACACAAGAATCCTCTCCCAATCAGAACCTTTACACTCTCTGAACAACCTATCAAAGAGGCAGTTCAATCCTTGGTCGAACGTTCTATCTGTCGAAGGCACAAAGGAGAGACATGTTCACAGCACTGAACCACATCGTGTCAAGAAGTCCATTTCGGAAATACTTCTTGAGCCTCCAGCCACAGAACAAGAGATGTATGACTGGGGACTGCTTACCACAGTCAATCTCAGAAGAAACGAATTTGGAAAAACATTGATGGATGCTTGCACCGCCATCAACAACATTCCACTGAAAACCATCGGATCCACAGGCATCACTCGACAAGAAGCTACTCATGCTCCCATCTCAATCAAATACCTTGAGGGAACGCTCGGAAATTCTTATGGCTACATCACTCTCAAAGTGAACATAAGCTCAACCTGGACAGAAACCAAGTTTCACATAATCAGGAAGATCCAGGATATGACATGTCCTTCAGACGAGCGTGGATCCATGCTGAAAAGATGGGTACTTACAAAGTGCCTTTGGTTAAATATCTCTCCAACGAAGAAAGTTCTGATCCAGAAAATTTGGCGACGCTCCATCATCAGAGCAGTTGGAGCAATTTCGAACTTTGACGAGGTTGAAACAAGAACCTGCAAAAGATGCATACACATTCATCAAAAGGTCCTGCACTCAGGCAAGTCTCATTCCTCCCATGTCTATGTCATTTATTTCCTCACATGCTATTCTAGCATGGGAACTCAATTCTGTTATCATCTCTGCTATTGCAAGACGCTATAAGTGGGTAATCTCACAACGATATTTTACCAAGTGGTAGAATCTGACATTTTCCGAATCGAGCATCTCACTGAGACATTCATTACTGAGATGATGTTCAAGCACGACAAAGAACAATTTGGGCATTTCTCCATAGCCTTACATGAGTGCTCATGTGTGCCACAAAATTATAAAGATCTGATGTCTGCACAAGTGTTGAATGCCACTACCGCGACTAAAGGAATGCTGAATCAACGGAAGATAGTTGGGACCCAAGCGATCAAACCTAACATGCTCAAGGGATATGACGCTTCACCGCTCAAGAAGCCTTCAAATTGTACTCCCAATCAAAGACTACACCTCCTATAACGGCGCATCTAGCTTCAGCACAAATATCTCGACGATTACACACTGATTCAACACAGCGCAATCAAAGTGTAACTAAATTACAATCGCTAATTCTTCATTATCCCATGATAAGACTTCTGAAGCAGATGCAACATCATTCGTCCATGGATGGCACACACTCCTTCAACATACACTGGGGACTTGATCTTATTGGAATTCACAATCTGATGTGATTCCATGAAACTTCATCAACGAAACCTCTCTACATCACAAGCCTTGCAAGACCAAGGAACTTTTTCTCCTCACATCCAGAATGGAGACTGCCGCTGTTATCTGCCACAACAACATCGATTCCTTGACGAAGCCACTTCACAGTAAAGTCATATTCAGGAGAATTTGGGTTGAAATCCTAGAACATCTTCATCTTAGGAACGCTCAACTCATCAACTAGTTCGTGAATGTAAAAGGCTCACTGGGTGGAGGAGCAAAGATTATATTTATAATCATGGTTCTAGCCTTTTAGTTCTTTGGAGAAACTTCAACCATGGTATCAGCATCAACAATAATCTCTAGAGGAACACCATCCATGATCTCAGCATCGATAAGGATCTCTGGATCGTAATCATTCTGATCTCATCATCTACAACGGTCTTACGAGCAACATCCCGCTCCATCAACTGTTCGTTCTCTACAACCTAAGCCTGGAAGTGTTACTCGATGGATCATACTTCTCCAAGCACTAATGACTCATACCAATACGTGTAGACATGAAAACATGATAACATCAAAGTCTTCCCAAAACTTGCACGACTGGTGGGCACAATCCAAAGTCTTCGACAAGATGTTCTCATCACCTCTACAAGTGAGATACAACATACTTCAGACCATGGATTTACAAAAACGTACCAATGGGTGAGGAATGGGACAATTCTTCTTCAACGAAAGATGTTCTTCTATGTCTCTTCTACAACATATAAAAAGGGTACCTCAATCGGAAATACGATCTGAAAGATATGGCCTTTACCGTCAGGTCTACGAAATCTGAAAAAATTTGTACGGGATTACAAATTACAAATATGCACGCTTCGGTGGATGACCTTTACAACTCCAAATTGAGTGATTCTTTTCTCATGTGATAAATCAATCTCTTATATTCAAAAGTTTGGGTCAAGCATCGAATTCCGATATCGTATGAGGTTCATACAGCTTCCAGAGCATACAACATGCAAGCAACAATTCTTAGACGGGATTCATAACTTCCACAGTCGATCGGTGTCCACCAGGTATTTCCACTAATTACTTCATCAAGGTACCTCCAACCTCGACCACCTAGGTCTTTACATCAATTTTTATACCTGGGTCCTCTATCCAAGTCTTGCCAGAAGAAGTGAAAACGAAAAGGAGAGATTTAACAAAATACTGGGGACTGGCGGTCCACTGATCATGACGATCAGTTTCACAGTCCAAGACCCGTGGCACCAGATTCTCATGTGCTAATTATTCATCATAAAAGGAATGCTACCACCGGGACATGAAATCATGGTCATTACACCACCACCCCTCTTGAGAGCAGCCTCAGTTATGGTCCCGTGACCAGGGTTTCAGAAGTGATGTTTCTACGACTGACAGAAACAAGATGGCTGCAAGCACCATGCTCATGTATTAATCAAGGGATCCTGATCTCAAATGAATCAATGACATTTAAATCCTTCACCAACCATTCAAGACACAAGCAAATTGTCCAAAGACACAACAAGAGTTTTTTACAACAAGCTCGTCTGAGATGATTTTACACTATCCCACACAAGAAGCAATCTGGGAGAAATTGGTGAAGAATCTAGGGATGGGTCATATACCATTCTCTTCGTATGGATGTCCTCTACAACATATCCAAAATGCACGACAATTGGTGTAACAAGCAAAGATATGTGCCCAGAACATTGGACTCCATGCCAGTTGAAAATTTTCTGGAAATCTCCTGGAAGTTTACTGTTTCGCCTATTTCGGCCCCTAAACATGCTCAAACCTCGAAAATATTTTTTACCAAAGATTGGAAATATTCTGAGGATGAAAAAACATGGGTAGACCGCGAAAATACGACATCGGGCGAAGATTCTACAGCGTTTTTACTGAAAGACCGACTTCTGAATTTTCTGATGACGAATTATGACGAAATTCTTCGTTCATCCACATCTGAATCAGGATCTACACCATCAACGCAAAACCTGACTTCATCTTCAGCCGATAGTCTCATTTGCTGAAGTCGGCGATGCTTCTACTGATAAGGGACAACTCCTAGATGATCAAGAGACATACAAAGTACCAGCTTTCCAGCGTCTTTGAAAGGTTGATTCACCTCGGCATGAACATCCGCAGAAGTCTTCATCTTTGAATTGATATTTTTGGAGCGTTCACCGGAAGATCCATAAGGGTGGTTGTAACCAGAAGTCACCACTATCTGAGGCGTAAGACATGGAGTCATGGATATACCAATAACAAACGCGTAACAAAAATGGTAACAATCCAACTCTTACCTATTTACAGTTTCACTAGTTGTAGTGATTATAACGTCAGAATTTCAAAAACTTGCTCGTTCCTTCAAACCTGCAAATACGAGAAAAATTCATTATTCAAAATCATGACTTGATTTTCATAAAACCGTGAACAATCCACGTGAATTTTAACATCCACTGGTTTTTCAAAAATTGGACAGACGTCCATTCTACAATTGTGAAAACTTACGACATTATTTTCACCATGTATAATTGTATACTTTCAACAGTTGTTCAAAATCAAAACATTGTTAAGTTTGAAAAATAACACACATATATATATATATATTCGCTCCCTCATGCGAGCATCTGTCTTTGAAGCTAAAGTATATTTTCAAAGATTTCTAAAAGCTCGAAGATAAAAAAAAGTTCATGAAAGCTCATAAACAAAATTTTATTACTAGCAGACGCACGTCTGTTCAAAAAAAAAAAAAAATCTCGTACGAGCATCCACCTTTGAAACGAGAGTTTATTACACTTTGTGAAATCTCACATATTCAAAAACTAAAATTTTGTTTTTCGTGAAAGCTCATAGACAAAATTTTTATCATTAGACTCAGGTCTATTTTGTTTGTTTCTTAAACTAACGAACGAATGAACGTCCGCGCTAAAACGGATTCCTTTCTTGGGCCCGGATCCGTGAATCCTAAACCGACCAAGGTTCCATCACCAAATCAGCGGTGCTACACCACTTTATGCTCGTTATACCATGTTCTATCATGCCACTGGGATCTTCATTCAAGCCATGGTTCTCTCGTACAATCGAAAATCCGGTAACATCTTATCTTACGACTAAGTTCAATTACTTATTTCGTTTATGACTAGAAAATCACCATCCAGTGCTGACTGAGGAACATGATTGTCCCTCACTAAGCAGGGGACTTAATGTAGATGGTGGATTTTCGACAAGGGCTAAAATCATAAAACCATAATTATACGTGCTCCTGATTCAGCAATCAGATGAGTATTGAGGCTCATGTCTCTCATTGAAGCATGAAAGCTCATGCCACAAGAATCTCTGACTGAGAATATTGTCTCTCAAAATGTATGTAGATATGTAGTCTCTCAGCTGAGGCAACGACATATCTCATGGATACTGAGCAATTTCAGTAATTACTTCTATATAGAATCGAAAGATTGGACGACTCCTAGACATCTTGCCTGCTAGTATAGAGCAATAACGTCTTCAGGATGTAACAATGTTTTCCCTGACTATATAAAAGAAATACGACGCTTCAACAAGCTCATATCGCTCAATTCCTGAATAATTAATGCTCCTAAATGATCGTACTAGTATAGAGCCATCAATTAATTATTCCTAAATCATTAGATTCATTAACTGAATCCCTGGAAAATATTCTACGTTTTTCATAATATTTCGTTACTTCAATCCATGGTTCTTCCCAGCAGAATTCCATGGGTTAGTAATAAATATTCAATACACGGGCATCTGAGAAACTATCGAGTAAGCCCCGACTGAAATGGTGCAAGTGTACTCAGCAATAATACACTAACGAGCACCTGAATGCACGAACAACATTCCAAAATACGAAGGAACGATGAACCTATGCAAAACAGGAACAAAATAATAAATAATAAAATATTAATCAAGGCGTTGGGGGACTAGGCCCACTGGATGGCCGGTCGTGCCATGGCCAGTCCCACGCCCAGTTCTATATTTTATCATATTTTATTATTTTCCTTGATCTCAAGAAAATCCCTTCATTTGAACAAATATCTTTCGTTTTAAGGAAACTCCTCAGTTTCATGGTGTTTCCTTCGTATCAAGGAAGTAATATAAAATTGGGAAAGGTGTCGTGGGACCGTGTCTACTAGCCGGTCGGCTATGCCCTAGTCGTGGCCGGTCCCACACCTCATGATTCCTCATTATTTTATTATTATATCCCTCATCTCATGAAAACTCCTTAATTTCATGATATATCCGTCAAGTCATGAAAAATAACATAAAAATTAGGGAAACTCGTGGGATCGGGCCCTAGCTGGTGGGTCATGCCCTAGCCGGTCTCACACGCCCCTTATTTTATTATTTTGATGTTTCCTTCATTCCATGAAATTCCTTGATTTCATGATATTTCCTTCAAATTGTGAAAATTCCTTCAATTCATGAAATAATACATAAAATTAGGGAAAGCTCACGGGACCGGGCCTAGCTGGACGACCATGCCCAAGCCGGTCCCACATGTACTTATTTTATTATTAGTAATATTATTTGTTTCCTTCATCTCATGGAAACTCCTTCACTTCAAGGAAACTCCTTGATTTCAACAAAATTC
The DNA here is from genome assembly GCF_003573695.1 of Papaver somniferum. Lineage (NCBI taxonomy): Eukaryota > Viridiplantae > Streptophyta > Magnoliopsida > Ranunculales > Papaveraceae > Papaver > Papaver somniferum. Next base: position 81,587,591 of record NC_039367.1, on the reverse strand, counting down.
CTTGGTTTCAACAAACTCCTTGATTTCATGATATTTCCCTAAGTGCCATAGCACCGGGCTCATTGGTCGGCCGGCCATGCCTTGGCCTTATCCGGTCCCACACTTCACGATTCCTCCATTTTATTATTATTATTTCCTTCATCTCATGAAGTTTCCTCAGTTTCAGCAAAATCCTTGATTTCTTCATATTTTCTCAAAATGTTGCTCAAACGCACATCAGAAAATATCAAAATTCTCAGGACTGAGACACGAACACTATGGCGACGCGAGCATATTTCCTTGACCGACCAAGGTTGGATCTTTGGCTTGCAAAAGGCCGGTCCCACATATTTTCCTCATTTGACCTAATTTGTTCACATTAGGTTCAAACTCTTCCAAACAATTTTGGAATTTCATAAAACGATCGTCAGTCGATCCCGTGACCAACCAGGGCCGATCCTTCATCTCTTCATAATTTATTAGGTTTTCTCACCTAAGGTTCAGAAGAACATTGTTTGAATAAATGATTAAACCAGCATTTAATCATCTTTTCGCCAACTGGTCTTCAAGAGACTTTGGTATTTTGTTCACTCGAGCATTTGGGCGCTACATGGTCGACCCATCATCCCATGTAGCCAGTCCCTCCTTCACTTTGTGGTTAATTTTCAATAAACCATCAATTGATCGAATTAGGGTTTCGATTCCAAGGTTCTAAAATTCCAGATTCGAACGCTAAATAATTTTATGACGATCTCATGATCAACATTTTATTAATTATACTCGGTTCAGTTTCCAGTATTTCAAATTAATATTTTATTTGGTCCTGTTACCAATAATTCATCAAACGAGCAATATTTGCTCAGACTAAGGAATATTGGTTCAACTATCAATATTCAACAATCCATCGAATGAGCAATATTTGCTCACCTTAACTATCAACATTTACTCGAGAATTATACCTTTGTCTCAACAGACACGTTCAATTCATGAGTCTTAGAACATTTGCAAATCACGTTTTACTCAGCAATACAAGGACTCATTGTCCCATGAAGTTAGCAACCGGCTAACTAAATACACGTCTGCTATGCAGACTCCACAATCACGAGACATCAATCGTGTTACATGAGGGGATATTAACTAGGGTTTTGGTCTGGCGGTCTACGGAACGTGTGTTCATACACACGATGAGAATGTGAGCAAGTCGTGAAACCAGTTGAAGAAGTTAACAAAGTAGTGGGTAGAAAATCAACCAAGTCTTCGCACGATGAGCAACTGGTTTTAACACGATTTCCACTTCCCCACTCTTTGACTCCATCAACTGTCACACTTCAAGGGATCAAGGTGTTTACAATTCTAGCAATATAAATAAGTCTCTGAATCATTATTGATTAAAAGGACAATATTTCGCCAAACAGACAACACGAGATTAACAACTCATCTTCTGATAATTTACTCTCAACAGAGCAAATTCAATCAATCATAGCTTATTTTTATTTCTTCACAGAATACATAACACACCCACAATCTTCGATCACCATTGGTCTCACACATTTCTCAGCTTCCCTCCTACAGATCGACCCATCCTCTCTTGTGACCGAATTGACCCTGGAACGGCCATTGTCTTGGTTTAGGCTGGAGTCCTACAGATTGATCTCTCGAATTCAAAGCACTCCCTTTTTGCAGTGCATCTGTGTGAGGTTTAACAGTTCGCTCGTCCAAGGAGTTTCCTCCGCACGGTCGTCTCCTCAATTCCGTAAAAACCAGCAACTTGTTTTTCCCCATCTACAACAATTATAATGCGGAAAATAAAAGTAAATGACACAGCAAGATTTTGTTAACGAGGAAACCGCAAATGCAGAAAAACCTCGTGAGCTTGTCCTGAATTGAATACTCTCAGGATTAAGCCGCTACACAAAATTCCACCAACTTCGTATAATTGAGACCAAGCAACTAAACCTATAGTTCACCTAGTTCCGTTTGTATTCCTACGCCTCCAACTTATAAATAAGTTACGTACTTCGAACAATTCCTTTGGTTCGTATTCCAAACAGTAAAGGAACAACAAATCTGTTTGGTATCAACTCTCTTTAACCAAGTGATATAAGTCAAACAAAGGCTCTTCCGTTTATCTTAACATAAACTCCTTCGTCAGGTCCTTAGATCTATCTTATGTTCAATTACCGAAGTAATCGTTTAAGATTAAGCCAACAACACTCTTAATCCAAAGAATTGTTTTGATGTTGGTCTACTCAATTAATCAATCCAATCTACCACAAGGATAAACCGATTATTGATTGGATCCTCTTTTACCAAAAAAAGTATTGTGCACACCAAAGATTATAAAACCCAAGTCAGATCTTCAATATCTTCTTTGTCTTCAAATCTTCTTAAATCTTCAATAAAAACCTGCATACAATCACTTGAATCTCTTGTGATCAATCACGCACAGAACGGAGTCTGTTAACAATGGATTATCACAAGATCGTCTTTTGAACTAACAACAGTCTAAAGATCCCTGTCGAAACTCTTTACTAGTTTGAGTGAATCTTATATCAGAAGAGAAGATTCTCAAGAATAAACAAACAAGGTTCAATCAGATTTCAACCACCGTAAGTCAATCAAATCAATGAAAACAAAAGATAAACCACAATTATCTAGTTTCCCACCAACGGTACACGCTAGAGCTTCTCAATCCCAAAGAAGACTTTAAACTGAGCGGCCATAAGATATTTCGCCTAATTAGATTATTCTCCTCTCCGAATAGGCGCATACACCAGTAACAACAACAAAAGAGGAAGTCTGTTATTACGAAGGATTAGTTTGCTAGAAAGGAAAACTTCAAGTATTTATAGACAAGGAAGTTTGGACACCAAGGAATTTCCAAAACCGAAAATATTTTCAAGATATTCATTAAAGCACAAATTCGATTTTCATAATTCCTGGAAATGCTCTGTCCAAAAATAACGATGGAAATCTCTCGGAAAATCTAATTAGTAAATGCACATTACTAATTCTGGAATTTCCCAACAAAATGAAATTAATAACCTTACTTAAAGGATTCTTAACTTACTTATGTTTCGATTTTGTGATTCTCTTCCCTTAGCCGTTAAGGAATATCTTTGAACAATTAAAGAAATAAACATTAATAGCACGTGTCCAAAGTATGTCGACATCCTTCCTTTGTAAGTTCTTTTTCACACTTACAACCTTGAAACCGATTTGCCACACTTCCAAACAAGTTTAGAATTGGTTCATCTGACTTTCAAGAACTATGTGATTGATCAAACCAATATTCAATCACAATCATGGGTTTAACGGTTCTACCAAAACAAGTTTCGGTTCTACCTCCATGTGAGTATTGTGCATAGTCACACTAGCTTTCCAAAATTCGGTTGACTAGGTACTAGGATCGGTTCCCCACATATATATGGTATCTAACTTATATGTGTTGCACATGTCCATAGGATCGGTTCCCCTTTGCCTAAAAACATGTTGCACATGTCCATAGGATCGGTTCCCCTTTCTGCTATAAACCTTGTTGCACCCCATACAAGGATCGGTTCCCCTTTGTGATGTACTGCACCTCTTACTAGGATCGGTTCCCCTTTCCCATAATTGGTCAGACAAAACACAAACCCGATCATACCATCTCAGGTGATTACTTAAGATCGGTTCCACTAATAAAACTCATACCAATACATAAGTCAGGCCTTTGTGAATAGTTCTACCAAGAATACAAACAAGTTGCGAGTGGTTATACTCAATCACACATATTGGTTGTTCATAAGATATGCAATGAATAACAAAACCAATAACACATAGAAATTTCGTTTTTGGTTCACAAACAAGTTTATGAACTTACTTCCTTAGAACACATGTAAACATTGTTCCCTAGGATGAAATCCTCACCTCATACCCATACATAATCACAATAGCATTCAAATGATTATGGCGATGTCTTATCCACAAAGTTTAATGGTTAAGCAATAAACCTCGTATTGTATTCCTTAATACTATGTCTATCTAGAGTTCAAATATGCTTCGCAGTTATGTTTCCAATATGCATGACTTGAAAGATACGTTAGGGAATGAAACAGTTCAAGTCAAATATCACTAACCTCAAGTGGAAGGATGATTGTTGTCGTTGTAGCTCCTTGCTTCTTCACATCTTCAAGACTTCGCAATACTTGTAATGCCTCATATCCTAATACTTTCAAGCTAACCTATACGAAGTTGACTCTAGTATATAATCAAGCGACTCTTAACATGAGTTTTGATTCACTAAAATATGACAACCAAACTTGACATACCAACGCTTGGTGGGTTCAACCGAGCCATGCTCTAACAATGCAGTAATTACACAAGAGTGTGACCACAAGTAGATCAATACTGCGAAAATTCTCACAAAGTTTATTCTACTATTAGTTCATAAAACTTAATACATTTAACTTTTGAGCATATATGAGAAATCAGTGATATTCGCAAAAATTAAAGGACACATATATCTCATAAGACTTTGCAATACATACAACCAATAACGATTAAATACTGCAAGTTCATGTTCCAAAAACTCTAGAATTTAAATAAATAAACCTAAAAACATGCAAGATGAAAATTGTTGGAAATAACTTGTTTACACACAATTTATGATATACCAAACCCTAGTAATCCTCCTCAAACACAAGAATAAATTCTCGCAAGAACCTAGTACTTAAAATCCTTGAAGAATTCTTTATCATCTCTGAACTCTTTATCAGTAACATGCATCAGAATATAGGTTCGTGAATAAGAGAGTTAACTCCTCCAACCATGTTTGGTTGTTGTTTGAAAATTGATGTTTAACAAGTGCTTCTTATAGCTCAAGAGATTTTAGCAGAATAGCTTTCAGTCCCTGCACCTCCATCTTGGTTTTCTTAAGTTCTTCGAGAAGAGTTGCAAACCTTTGATGATTGAAGCGCGCGGCCCCAGGTTTCGTCGTATTCTTTCTTTTCCTTTTAATAGATGAATCATAATGATAGGATATATCTTGTTCCTTTCTAGTTGGATGAACTTCAACAACCATAGGAGCATAGATTTCAAGAGAAGATGTTTCTGCTTGGAGTCTCCATGATTCGTAAGAATAAAATGGGATTTATGAAAACAAATATATATTGCTCAAACAAGAAAACTTCTTATGAAAGAGATATGAGTCTTAATGAAGAAGATATTTACCATGCAGGGTTTCAGAACAATATAATAGTTCATGTACTAGAAAAATACATAAAACCTTAGAAGAATAAAATGTCTGTTTTATCCTTCCTTAGGTTTCTACATAGTTCAAAATTTTCAATATCATTACTTGGGACATGGATTAATATGAACATGTTGGTTGATTGAACAAAACCTTAGTTAATTTATGTAATTCTTGATTATGTCGAGATGTCGATACCCACAGACTATATACCTTGGTAGTTTCAATTCATAAATTACAAATGACGCTATCAGAATAAATTTACATAGAGTTAGTTATGTAACCGATTTATGACCAGATAGAATTATCCTGGACTAGTTTGATGGAGCAATGCTCAACAACAAAATATTATTATTCTCTTAAGAGATGGAAATATAACACAAGTAGTTTCATTCTGTCAACGAGCATTAAAAGATGGAAATCCAAGTAATAGTATTCAAGTTTGACCCAAGGTCGAATGTGCACGGTTCTTGTCTCTTTTAAGGGCACATGAGACTAGATACACTTTTCAACACAATTAAATTGTATGGAGGTGAGAAGTAGAGTGCTCACTGTTAGGTTCTTACACGGAATTTGTAATACCCTTTCTTTAAGGAGCGTTTAGACTTGACGCTTCTCTTCATTTGAGATTTTACCTTTTTCTTTGAAACATTCAATCTTTTAGGAGAACAAGAGTTGACTTTACGTACCTCAGGATTGGACATTTAAACAAGTTTAAGCACATTTGCCAAACGACTAGCCCTCCGTTGCAGTTTGTTGACATACCTTAGTTTGTGTTTGTACTTGAAGCATTGTGTGATTTTGTGACCCTCAATGGTACAATAAGGACATGTAGGGGAAAGTTTTAAGGGAAAAAAGTAAGGAACTGTTAGAGCATTGCTCGGTCGAACTCGCAAGCGTTGCTATCTCAAGCTTTTTTGTCAAGTTTAGTTGCCAAAACTATAAGTCTTGATTTATAGTCTACTTATATATAAGTCTCGGATTAGGATAGTAAGAGTAGTTGAGCCTTAGACTCCACGGCGTTCATCGATTGAATACAAAGAACTAATCAAGGAAACTTGTGGAAATTCATCACAAAAGGTATGCGGATACTTGAACTTATCTATCACTCAAAAGTCTATCTACTCTATATCCTATTTGAGATAAAAGTCGTATTGCTATATAGACTTCAATTATACACATTTTCTATCTCGAGCTGAGTTTATCTCGCTTATCTATTTCTCGAAATATGTGTTGGTAAGCTTTCGCTTTAGCCAAGTTCATCTTTACTCGTGACGAAAGTCATGTTGATTATTTCAATAACTTGAAAATCGCTGTGATGAAAATAGTTTGTGAATAACAACTATTTTAACATCCTCTAAGAAAGTTTCAATGATATAAATGAGAGTTTATAACAAGTAACCATATTTGGATATAAACAAAGTGTGTTCTCACATTTGTGTAAAAGTCCAAAACCGGGAACCCAAAGTATGCGTACTCGTACGCTTACTGGCGGTTGTTGGAAATCCAGGTGAGTATGCGTACCCGTACGCATACTGACAGAAGTTTCATGCCCGTGAATTTCTGATGGAGTTTGAAAGTGAGAAACAAACTCAATCCGATTACTTACTGTTGATGATGGATTTTAGTTCAGGGCTAAAATTGTAAAACCAGCATTTAATGCGCTGTTACCCTGCAAAAGGAAAATTCATTTAAGAAGTGACGAGTGCAGAAAACCTCTTCGCTTTATTTGAAACAATTCAATATAATTCATGAAATTCACTCAGAATGGTGCGTGCAACAACAATCCCAAATATTCTGTGAATTCTATCAGCATTTTTCACTAATGCATGACCTGCCTAGTGTTTTCCTATGCTATTTTCCCCAGCGAACTCTCAATATTGGCATGACATGATGATTAAATGTTCGCTCGCAACGGAGTAGCATGAATCTCCCGAAGTGTCAGTATTGAGACCTGCATGAAAAAATTCACATAGGCTACACCACCCTATGACAAAGAGATCAGCGCGTTCGCACACCTTTTAATTGAAAGTTAGCGCGATCGAACACGTTTAAATTCCCTAAGGAAAATCTGGACTGTTCATATCAGTCTCAAAAAATAATCATGGCCATACAATTTGGCCGCACAAATTAACAAGCTTAGCCGAACCTAGACAGGAATGGGAAACCATCATGATGGCCATCGACGGGCCCACTAATGTTCCGACTAATCGGACTTTGCCCATTCACCTCCCAGTGCCGTCAAAATCCAACCCTAAATAGGGTGGTCACGCTGGTTGAAAGAAGCTCGATTGAGCTAGACTGTCCAAAACAGTCTTAAACACATCGCAACCTTCCAACTCTTCCAGCCTTGTTGGACGGCTTAGATTGCTCCATGAATAATTAGGGAAGTTCTAGCACGCACACGGGCGGCCCCACTTTCCCCTTGCTCGAACGACTTCCCCATGGTGGGGTCATTGAGCAGTGAAACGCTCGCCCAAACCATGGAAGGCGTGATGCTTCCAAACCCTAAATTGGGTCGCAGAAATTCACTAGTGTCTTAAATCGATCACGACTATCCAACTTAGCCAGCTTATTTGGATGGCTTAGATCGCATTTAAGACCGTCAGGAAGGTACACATGCATTCACCGTCAGCCCAACATGGCCCCCACGTGATCGACCTCTCCAAAGGAGGATCACGGCGCGCCAAACCGCTTGAAGTCACGTATGCGTGACTAATTCAAAACCCTAATTAGGGTTTGCGGCAATGCATATCTGTCGTAGTTCGGTCATGACTGTCCATATTCGCCAGTCTAAGCGGAGGTTGTAGATATAGACTCAAGAGGTCCCAAGGATGTCAATGTGATCACTGTGGGCCCACCTTTGCGTGTGACCGGCCGGCCTATGAAGACTAGGGCGCGGTGTCTCGAAACACGCGCCTCAAAGGTGGCATGTCATACAACTTTTAAACTCTTTGCGGCAATGTATTTCTGTCGCAAATCGATCACAACCACTCATATTTTCCGGTCAAGTTGAGCGGCCTAGATTGAATCTTTGTGGGACCATGAGGTGTAGGCATGCACGCCAGTGAGCCGTCTCCATGCATGCCCAATAGGCCCACTCAAAAATAGCGCCAATTCTTGGATTCGATTAAGACAAAGAGGGATGTTAGCGCACCTCTAAAAACCCTAAATTCTTTCAACGGAAGCAAACATGTGCCATAAATCATCTTGTCCGTCCAACTTTGCCAGCTTGGTCGGACGGCTTGGATTAAAAATTAGGAAATCAATGAAGTGCCTCAATGATCGTCGTCTTCCACTCTGTCACAAGGAGTGATCGACCAGATGATGGCCCACCCATGTAGCCTTCAAACGATCACTCGAAAATGGTTGGACGTGCTGATATTTTAAGACGATTAATCCGCGACTTACTCAATCAAGCTATAAAACAGCGATGCTTCATGCATATCGATTTTTTTGAGCTGCTTGCTTAAAAGCGATGCATTACATGCATCGAGCATGCATGATGTTTCATGAATATCAATTCCATAAATAGCTTGGTTATATAACCTAATAGCACTGCATGCTATTTTCTTGCGGCGGGTCCCACGACTCGCTCATTCGAGACATCAAACATGTCACAAACTGGGGGATACTTACTGGGGTATTGCTCTGGCGATTGACAGCGTGCGGCGTGCAACGCGCCCATTACGAGAACATGACAGGAGGCATGGACGGTTAACGATGATGAGGGAAGTGGGAAAAGGCGTGATCGTGCGACAATCACCTACACAACCCCACTACTCCATCACTCCACTTCCTACGAGATGAAGGTTGCGCTCAATGACTTGTATAAATAGGTCCTTCACCTATCTTCAAACGACACAGAAAAAACCAAGTGTTGTCATCAGTATCCAAAAAACACCCAGAACTGATAGCTTACATTATGGAAGCCAGTTCAACATTCTGATATAAGTCATAAACAACCAACACCTTCATAATCTCAACACCTTCTTCGCTTCCCTCCCTAAGATCAACCCCATCTCCTTCACTTTGTGACCGAAACAAGTCTGGAATAGCCATTTCTTGGTTTAGGCTAGAATTATACATATTGATCTCTCGAATCTAAAGTACTCCCGTGCAGTGCATTTGTTTAGGGTTTAGATTCATTTCTCATCCACACACACACCCAAATTTACCAAAACCAGCAGAAACAGTTCTCACCCATAAACAATTGGCGACCACAGTGGAAGATTGATCTCTCGGTTGCAAAATTAATATTTCAATATTCATTCCATTTTTCTCAATTTCAAAAGGGTGGATCTTAGATCCAATTCAATTTAGGTTCAACAACCAATTTCAATTCCGGTGTTCTATTCGCTAAGAAGCTTCACAAAAATGCTTTTTCAAGCAATGTTACTAGAAACACCTTGGATATCTGAGCACCAGTAAATCTCCCAGATGAAAGGACCAGAAGGCCGCGTGGAGGCACAAGAAGATGTGACTGCTACTTAGAAGAGCGCAACAACTTCTCTGGAGATCCGGGTGGAGCAACCGCCTTTTCTGCAAACACCACAAGTGTTGTATGGAGCAAGCCAGAAATTCCTAAAAGGGTCCACACCCATAAAGACAAAGTGAAGATTCGCGTAGCTATTGTTCCAGTATGGAGATAGTCGACAACAAATCTCAACACCATTGGAGTCCTAGGAAGACACCTGCAGAGATCATAAGAGAAAAGGTCTAACTCTATTCCACCACTGCTACCAATTTAAAGTCAGGAGTATCCGCTACCGCTTCATCAGCAAAACGTGTAGATCCAGAAACATGGAGTAATTCCGATAAATTCATACATATACAACAACAAAGGAGGTTTGACCAATCTTCAAATTATCACAAAGGGTTTTCCTATTATGTCAACCCGAAGAACAACGAGACACTCCCTTAGATGTGATACCTCCGATCACCAGAGCCAGAGCCGTTGCCGCCATCAGTACGAGAGACCGGAGGAGCGCCAACCCCCTATCATTGTTGATTTAATAGGAAGACGAGAAGTTCTCACTAAGGCTCAGACGAACATGGATACAACTCAGAAAGAGGTACTCACTTTCCTCAAGACGTTAATGAAGCGACTACCACAAGAGCCGTGTCAGTCCATAGAACCAATGAGGAGTACTTTCAACACTTTCGGTGCAAGCACTTCAACAGGGCGTGCAATCATAGATGAAGAAGTTCGTGTTTCTCCTGATCGCTCAATGGAAAGGAATCAACCGTTCAATTTCATCACGCGTGAGGATCTAGAACGACTTCTCTAGGATCGAGGCAAGGAAAACCCGGTAGACCTGTACCAGCATCAGCCTCCTTATCCTCTTAAGCAAAGAGTTTCTCTTCCGAGAGGATACTCCTCTCCTCAATTTTCCCTTTATGACGGAACTGGTAATGCTCGTGAACACATCCCTCGTTTTCTGGAGTTATTAGGAGAGCACGAATACAATCATGTCCTCCGCTTGAAAGAATTCTCAAAGTCACTTACCGGGAGAGCGTACACCTGGTACAACGACATTGTACCAAACAACGTATCCAACTTGTGTTAGATGGTAACCGCTTTCTACAAGAAGTGTTTCTTCGTATCCGAGCAAATCACCTTTTCATATTTGGGGAGGGTGTTCTAACGAAACAATGAGCATCCAAATGATTATGTCAAGAGGTTCAAAATCCAGGCACTGGATTTTCACGATCCAAATATGATTGAACAACGATTGGTGGAATTATGCATTAATAGGATGGTACCCATCTATCGTGTTATGCTGGGGAGTCTGCAATTTTAGACATCCTCTGAACTTCGTGAAGCTGTTAAAGGCTACAACAGCACCTGCCCTGCTAGAAAGAACCAGGCCTGCCAGGTATGAAGAGACTCATGATATTCGTGGAATCATACATCTCACCAACAGGCAATACAACCTTCAGCCTTCTGTAAGCAGCTTCACTGAAGCAGCAAGAGGAAAACCACCAAGATACAACATCCTGCGCGTCCAAAACCGCCAACTCCAACCTCAGTACCACATGCACGACTACCACAATGATAAAACAACACCCGAGATATATCATATCTGGCTTGATGGAAACAAAATCGGTGAGAGACGCTTTCAGAATTTCGTCTCCAAGAAGTAGTTGCATTACCGAAGGAGGTCGCACCCGGGACTTAACAGGTGTATACAAACTCTCCATGTCAAGAGCTTCTTCATATTTGCACAACCTGTTAGTTAAGTCATCTGTATAAGGGAACTTCCCTACTCCTCAAAGACACGATCCAAAGATGATAGAGACAAAGGAGTGTAGCTGGGGACTGCTCAGCACTATCCATCTCAAAGATGCTGAATTTAGAGAGACGCAAGCACGCTATCATGCATTATGATTCTAGGATGTCCAAAGATGAGGACATACTCAAGAGAGCAGACGCATTGTCAAAACCAACAATATGCCTGGACGTCTATGAAACGCAACGTAGACGCAAATACGACCTCATGATCAGCAACTCGTATGATCCTCATCAACGTTGGGTTTAACCCCAACTCTCTTCCAAATTATTTCTTCAGAGCCCCAGCGTGACAACATCTATCAAGTTGATAGTTCAATAGATACCTGTGGGCAGGGGACTATCTCCCTCTTTTCCATTCCATGAGGAAACATCAAGGAAGCTATCGGTTCCATCATCAGCTTCTCCCTCTAATAACAACGAGATGATCTCTACCATTATATGAAAAATTCCAAGTTCGTGCAAGCAGTTACCATGCCTCTCCCTGCCAGTCTCTTATGATCACAGCTGCTGTCAAGAATCGTTGTTGCCCGCCAGAGCTTCACCGTAGCAACAACCACTAAGGACATAGGTAATCCGAACTTTTGCGTATGTTACTTTCCCATGGAAAAGTAATAGAGTCACAATTACGGAGGCGAGATGGTGATATCTTTATTATGGTAAACCCACCGACCATACAAGATAGAGTCATGTAACTCACGCTTGGAGACTGAGGCTCGCATGAAATTCCTTCGCCGTCAGTCAAAGACTTCTTCAACACAAGAGAGATGGTCAATCAAGAAGTATGTAATTCGCAAGGGGAAATCAAACTCCAGAAGAAACCGCTTCAACACTCTCTCCAGAAGAAGCCGCTTCAACACTCTCTCCAGAAGAAGCCGCTTCAACGCTCTCTCTCCTGAAGCCGCATCAGCACTCTTTCCCGAAGCCACTTCAGCGCTCTCTTCAGAGGTCGAAGCCGCTTCAACTCCTTACCAACAAATGCAATTGAAATACGTCTTTCAAGAGAAAATAAGCTCGAGATAATTACACCTGGGGACTACCAGCACAGGATGCCTTCACGTCCCTCAACCGGTTTTTTTCTAATATCAGCAATCATCATTGTTGAAGCTTAACGAGCCGCAGAGAATTATCAAAATGAAGACGTACATGTGCATCAAAGACTCCAAAGTACAAATCGGAGATATTTTCACGTGTCCAGCCACGCCATCGATTTTGAAGTGTAACTGGGGACTTCTCATCGCATCCCGTTCCATACAACCATCCAAGATTCAGAAGACGATTCAAAGGATGTTGCTTGAAACGAAGTTCTTGAAGGCTTATAGCGGCACGTCGACAACGGAAGGTCTCTAAGATTGTCTACTTCACGTAACGACTCCGGAGGATTGTGCCCATACAAGCATATCATCATCGCAATCAAAACGATCAAGATGACTGAAAGAAATCATCAAGCAGCCAGTACATGCTTATTAGGGCAAGCGTCATTCGTACCCTGAAGTGCAGCTGCTTCAATGACGAAACAACCCCTCAATCGCTATCTCAGCCTAGATCCCCAGAAAGAAGTTTCCCCATCTGTAATTTTCATATCTTGGGAGATCCCTTCATGGAATCAGGAAGCAGCGATCTAGTGCACGCGGTACTCTCAGATTGCAATTACTTCTTCGTACGTGTCTAATCACATTACACACGCCATTAATTGGAGATAGAGCCTCCGCACCTAACAAATACGACTCCTGGATCTCCTGTTCACGGAAGCACGACGCACGTGATATAACAAATGGAAGTTACAACATGAATAAGGACCAAGGGCGCCTTCACTAGAGTCCTCTTCAGAACCCGCTTCGACATCCTCTTCGGAAGTCGCTTCAACATCCGAGCCGCTTCAACACGCTTTTCGGAAGCTACGTCAACGTTCTCTTCGGGAGCTGCTTCAACATGTTTTCAGAAATTGCTTCTCCAACCTTTTTTAAGATATTTCTCATGATAGGGTTCTTCCACATCAGAGTCGAGGATTATGATATCGTCATGAATAGTTTGAAATCTCAACCAACCGTATGCCTAATCTACCTGGGGACAACCGACATCATGCTAGGGGAACGCTCACTTGGATGCCTCTTGAACGTGACATGTTCCAAAGACAGACCGACCTATCTCTCCTGGTAACATCTAACTTTGTCTCATAAGTTTTACCTTTATTTGTCACCATCTAGTGCTTACCCCGCAATAGTGTAACTATTACGTGCTAAGCAGGGGACTTAATGTTGATGGTGGATTTTAGTTCAGGGTTAAAATTGTAAAAACAGCATTTAATGCGTTGTTACACTGCAAAAGGAAAAGCCGTTTAAGAAGTGACGAGTGCAGAAAACCTCTTCGCTTTATTTGAAACAATTCAATATAATTCATGAACACTACACCACTTTGGGGATTAGCAACGACTTCCTGCTGTTGCAAAAATGACTTGCAAAAGCATCCAGCCGTTGCGATACATGGCGTTGGAATTTTCGCAACAGCACCTAAGCCGTTGCGACTTTTTTCGCAACGGTTTTGTGTTAGCAGTCGTTTTTTCTTGATTTTGCAATGGCTTCAGTTGTTGCGAATAAGTTTAGCAACAACTCGCTTCTGTTGCTATTTACTGTCGCAACGGCTTCAAGCTATTGCGAAATGGAAAATTCGCAATAGCTAAAGACCCGTTGCGAAATTTGGAACCAAATTTTTTTAGAACGGCTCTTCTTAGCCGGACCGGGTTTCGTTGTTCTGGTTAAAATTTAGGAACAGTGAAATCCGTTGCTGAATTTTTGCAATAGAAAAAGAAGTCAAGTTAACCCTCTGCTGACCTAGTCAAGGGTTCCCTGCAAAAATTCAGGCCACAACACTAAAAACATTTCAAAATCACCCTGATATTCAGTCAAAAACACTAAAAGCTTAAAAAGCATAACTTATTAAGAAAAAGAAATATTGAGTGCGTGAAAATCGCAAGTGAAAAATTAGTAATGCACATTATGCTACTTAGTACTTGCTAGGTAAACTTGTTCAACTGATGAAAGTAGCTCAAAAGAAAAATTAACAGACACAAAAAAATACCTGAGTGACGTGATTCTCCTTGACATTTTCGTCAGTATTTGTGCCTGAACCAAATAGGGAGTGTTTGAGAAAACAATTAGTGCAACTGGTAAAATGGAGTGTTTGAGCAAACTAAAATCATATAAAGCATAACTTATTAAGAGAATGAAATACTGAGTGCATGAAAATTGTAAGTGAAAATTTAGTAATGCACATTATGCTACTTAGTACTTACTAGGTAAACTTGTTCAACTGATGAAAGTAGCTCAAAAGCAAAATTAACAGACACAAACAAATACCTGAGTGGCGTGATTCTCCGTGACATTTTCGTCAGTATTTGTGCCTGAACCAAATAGAGTGTTTGAGAAAACAATTAGTGCAACTGGTGAAATGGATAATGTTCTTCCAAGGTTCAAAACCTATCACAGAATTAAGTGAGCAGGAAGCTAAATGTCTTAATTTCTTAACAACAGAGACTAAGGATCAGTAAATAAAGACTTACCCCAAAGCGCTTTTTCTGCACGACAGCATCACAAACCTGATCCTGAAAAACTAAATTAGCCAGCATTAAGCATACCATTTAATCTTGCAAAACAAGAGGGGAAAAGGCATGAAGTTGCTGCAAGGAAGTACGAGAAGTGGATAAGGGATCTTACCGCACAGGAATGCTTTCGCGAAGGATGAATTTCGATTGAGTCTACCATCCCCAAACACTAGTCACCAAGCACAAATCAGCTCCTAAGCTATCCTTGCAGCATTCTTCATCGAGTTCTCCATAATCCCTGGCTTTAAGTTCATAATTCCCAGCCTAGACTACACAAAACAAACCAAAATCATTTATAAGAATACCAACCAAGTAAGGCTACCAAATTTTATTTAAACAAGTTTCGTACATTATAACATCAGAATTCTCAGATTAATTCTGAGAAGAAATCTGAGCACTCAGGATTGTTCAGTCGAAATCATATTCTACATATCACATCTATCATAACCCTTCCATCTAATTTGTCTGTTTTATTATGTGTAACTTGTATGCCTAAATTCTTTGCATTAAGAATTAAAAGAAGTTCTGAAGCTCTTACATGTAAAAGAGGTTGATAGCAACCAAGTATCAGGTTAGCTTCCGAGATTATTATTACATGTCCGCTATCATTGCAGCAATGTCCTGTGTCATGAGTAAGTTGACAAACATAATTAGTGTCCACCGACACACCAATGACCTGTGTCAAAGAGCCTTTCAATAAATATAGAAAAACAATGTAGGAGGCAAATTGAAGCAAATCATTAAATCTAGTCTTCACCGACACTCCAAACAGATACAGATACAGATACTAATAGTACAAAGTCGAAAATTTCGGAAGTAAACGACGAAATCATATCTGGTCTTCATTTTTGACATCAAACTTGTATACAAACTTGTTCTATTGGTCACCTAAATGACCCAACAACATATGTGACAATACGATGCCTTGATCACCACAGGAAAACCACTCGACAACAATATCAATCAAGCACCAATGTTTAAAGTTTTTTCAAGAGATACAAATATAAACAAAAGACTTACATCAGCAAAGGATGGCAAGAACAGACTCTCACTGAAAGTAATTGTAAGTCCTGAAGAAAAGCTCAAAAAATAGCAACATTGCTAACTTACGAAGAATCAAAGGCTTCATAAAGTCTTGACAGAGTTTTGGATCTGTGTAAGCTCACAAGTACCAAGTTTCAAATCAAAAGGGAAGGAAAACCCCTACCCCTACCTCAACCGTCAATTCCACAACAACAGCCCCATTTGCAGTCTTGTTCTCGAACCTTATAGTAATTTAACACAAATGGAAAATTTAGATTTTCTACTACTAGTTGGTCAAGAGATTACAATTTGAAATTGAGAGGAAAAGTTCCTTACCTCTTCACACTATGACAGCTCAAGGAGCTAGATGCATTGCCCGAACACAGAATTAGCCAGCATTAAGCACACCATTTAATCTTGCGAATATCCAGATGAAGTTCCTTACCTCTACATACAGATCCAGATGAAGACTGTCATCGTCCCTTGTGACATATCCTAATAAAATCTCATAATTCAGGCAACAAGAGTGCAACGGAAACAGGTATCCAGAGAACTTACAAATAGTTCTGTGTGAAACGCAAAATATTTTATCCCAAGATTCTGTCACTCCATACTCCTTCATCTCCCATACATCAATATGGCCAATGCCTGTTACATTTGTGCTACCAATTAAACAAAGGGACCCTCCCGATGCACATAATGTTATCTCCTCATATCTCTCGCGAAAGCTGGGAAGTGGTCACTCATCAAATCTGTCATCCTTAAAATCAAAAGAAAGAATAACTTTGTAGGGTTCGGATGCCAAAGGGTCTGTTGTTGCTAGCCAACGATAAAAGGCGTTTTCTCATAAAACTAGGATGCTTTAATAGCTTGCACCAGAATTTAGATACACACGTGAACTGCAAAATCGACTTCACGGGAAAATGTACGAGGATGTTTACTAAGATTTTCCGACTTTGTAGCTTTGCTATTCCTTCAATTCCAAATTCATAAGTTAAGGTATGAAATAAGCAGCTAATTCATGACAATGAGGGAGCCAAGGTTAAAGCTAAGAGGGGAGGGGGCAACAGCCCCCGCTTGCCTGAATTGGCTCCACCCTGATAACATATACACATAAAAGCTTAAACCCAAATTGGATTATACATTGAAGAACAATCCAACTTAAAGAACTCCATGAATTTAAAGTTCTAGTTCTTTAATTTCAACCTCCGAAAAGAAAATCACATCTGAGTCTTTGCTCTCAACAACAAAATATACCAAATTGAAATCAACCTATGATTATATCTTACTAGTTTGATTACAACAAAAAAATTAAAACAAAAGGAATGATTTCCGAAGTACTAGTTTTAAGTTATTTCATCATCACAACGAATAAAGAAAAGGAGACATTGAAATATACAAGTTAGAGAGAAAGAAAAAGAGTGTGTACCAGAAATTAACAGAGAGAGATTGAATGGAATCTGAGCAAGATTGCTTTGGCTGAGATTGAATGGAATCTGAGCAAGATTTAGAAATCTAAGATTTCTGAGATTTTATCGACTATTCTCTCCCTCGGTTTCTCTGAATTTCAGTAAGGGGTTTGAAATGACGCGATAAGAGATGTTGTTAATGACAACCATCACAGTGATCTAGCCAATGGAAGAAATTTTACCCACTGCAGCAACAACACAATTGTTGACATGGTTGATCTAGATCGTCTCTAACTCTTTTGCTGAAACACGTTAGAACGAGCAGCCAAAGCAAAAAAAAAAATGCCCCTGCACATCACCAGATATAAGTGCTAAACTATCTGTTAACCTTAAATCCAAATCGAGGGCAAGGAGATAAAACTTAGCACTCCCACTAAAACGATTGCATCAAATAAATTGCAATAAAGAAGATAATGCACTTAAATCAGACTCATGAGACATACCACAGATGTAGTAGAAGACAACTACAGCATGATTAAAATTCAAAGCATGGAGCAGCCCGGATTTGTAAGACTTATCAACAAGATACACCAAATACCCCAATAAAGCCATTACCTGAGTACAAAAACAAAAGATAAGTTGCTGAACTCACTGAGATATCTATTTTAGAACAGAGAGAATAAAAACCCTAGAAATACTTTCGTACCTTTTTTCGAAAATTTTATCTCAAAAGGAAGATCAAGATAAGATTAACGCAGACATCAACTCTTATCATGAATCAGAAAAGAGAGACAAGATGAAATTGAAGCTATTAGGTTACAAAGTAGAAAACCTTCTTTTTCTGAAATTTCAAATTCAAGATGGGTATGTTAATCTATTGAACTAGAACTATGAGGAGAGATTATACCCATCTTTCGATTCATTTTTGTTGATGAATCTTCGTTTTATGTTGTTGATGATCTTCGTTTTATGAATCTTCTTCATCGATTGAGAGCATATCTTCAAGAACTGATATTGTTCATGGATCTCGTTGAAGAATTGAAGAAGAAGAGGAAGCAAAACCTGATGAAGTTATGAGAGGGAGATTAAGTTGTGAGATTGTCAGAAGAAGAAAGTAAAAAAATCTCAAAAGTACGAATTGTTTCTGGAATAGAAATGGGATATATAATGATAGCATCTAGGGATTTAAGGTGTTACCTTGCACACGGATTGTTCGCACACCTGCAATTCAGGTGTTATTTTGCACATGGTTGAGCAGCACATGTGGTGTTGTCAGCCGTTGCGAATTGCAACAGCGCTCAAAAATTCGCAACCACTTGTAGCAATTGCAAATTCCGCAACGACAATAATATTTAAGTCGTTGCAAAATCTGTTGCGAATTCTCAAGCGCGCAAGAGCTGTTGCAAAATTTTGTTGCTAATCGGGAAAAATTGTGTAGTGGAAATTCACTCAGAATGGTGCGTGCAACAACAATCTCAAATATTCTGTGAATTCTATCAACATTATTCACTAATGCGTGACCTGCCTAGTGTTTTCCTATGCTATGTTCCCCAGCGAACTCCCAATATTGGCATGACATGACGATTAAATGTTCGCTCGCAACGGAGTAGCATGAATCTCCCGAAGTGTTAGTATTGAGACCTGCATGAAAACACTCAGATAGGCTACACCACCCTCTGACAAAGAGATCAGCACGTTCGCACACCTTTTAATTAAAAGTTAGCGCGATCGAACGCGTTTAAATTCCTTAAGGAAAATCTGGACCGTTCACATCAGTCTCAAAAAATAATCACGGCCACACAATTTGGTCGCACAAATTAACAAGCTTAGCCGAACCTAGACAGGAATGGGAAACCATCATGATGGCCATCGGTGGGCCCACTAATGTTCTGACTAATCGGACTTTGCCCATTCACCTCCTAGCGCCGTCAAACGCCAACCCTAAATAGGGTGGTCGCGCTGGTTGAAAGAAGCTCGATTGAGCTAGACTGTCCAAAACAATCTTAAACACATCGTAACCGTCCAACTCTGCCAGCCTTGTTGGACGGCTTAGATTGCTCCACAAATAATTAGGGAAGTGCTAGCACGCACACGGGCGGCCCCACTTTCCCCTTGCTCGAACGACTTGCCCATGGTGGGGCCATTGAGCAGTGAAACGCTCGCCCAAACCATGGCAGGCGTGATGCTTCCAAACCCTAAATTAGGTCGCGGAAATTCACTAGTGTCTTAAATCGATCACGACCATCCAACTTAGCCAGCCTATTTGGATGGCTTAGGTCGCATTTAGGACCGTCAGGAAGGTACACATACGTTCACCGTCACCCCAACATGGGCCCCACGTGATCGACCTCTCCAAAGGAGGATCACGGGATGCCAAACCGCTTGGCCAAAGTTACGTATGCGTGACTAATTCAAAACCCTAATTAGGGTTTGCGGCAATGCATATCTGTCGTAGTTCGATCATGACCGTCCATCTTCGCCAGCCTAAGCGGAGGGTGTAGATATAGACTCAAGAGGTCCCAAGGATGTCAACGTGGTCCCACCTTTGCGTGTGACTGGCCGGCCTATGAAGACTAGGGCCCGACGTCTCGAAACGCGGGCCCCAAAGGTGGCATGCCGTACAACTTTTAAACTCTTTGCGGAAATGTATTCCTGTCGCAAATCGATCACAACCACTCATCTTTGCCAGTCAAGATGAGCGGCCTAGATCGATTCTTTGTGGGACCGAGAGGTATATGCATGCATGCCAGTGAGCCGTCTCCACGAAATCCCGATCGGCCCACTCAAAAATAGCGCCAATGCTTGGATTCGATCAAGCCAAAGAGGGATGTTAGCGCACCTCTAAAAACCCTAAATTCTTTCAACGACAGCAAACATGTGACGTAAATCATCTCGTCCGTCCAACTTTGCCAGCTTGGTCGGACGGCTTGGATTAAAAATTAGGCAATCAATGAAGTGCCTCAATGATCGTCGTCTGCCACTCTGTCACAGGGAGTGATCGACCATATGATGGCCCACCCATGTAGCCTTCAAACGATCACTCGAAGATGGTTGGACGTGCTGATATTTTAAGACGCTTAATCCGCGACTTACTCAATCAAGCTATAAAACAGCGATGCTTCATGCATATCGATTGTTTTGAGATGCTTGCTTAAAAGTGATGCATTACATGCATCGAGCATGCACGATGTTTCATGAATATCAATTCCATAAATAACTTGGTATTTAACCTAATAGCACCGCATGATATTTCTTGCGGCGGGTCCCACGACTTGCTCATTCGAGACATCAAACATGTCACAAACTGGGGGATACTTACTGGGGTATTGGTCTGGCGGTTTACAACGTGCGGCGTGCAACGCGCCCATTACGAGAACGTGTCAGGCGGCATGGACGGTTAACGACGATGAGGGAAGTGGGAAAAGACGTGATCATGCGAAAATCACCTACAAAACCCCACTACTCCATCACTCCACTTCCTACGAGATGAGGGTTGTGCTCAATGACTTGTATAAATAGGTCCTTCACCTATCTTCAAACAACACAGAAAAACCAAGTGTTGTCATCAGTATCCAGAAAACACCCAGAACTGATAGCTTACATTATGCAAGCCAGTTCAACATTTTGATACAAGTCATAAACATCCAACACCTTCATAATATCAACACCTTCTTCGCTTCCCTCCCTAAGATCAACCCCATCTCCTTCACTTTGTGACCGAAGCAAGTCTGGAACGACTATTTCTTGGTTTAGGCCAGAATTGTACAGATTGATCTCTCGAATCTAAAGTACTCCCGTGCAGTGCATTTGTTTAGGGTTTAGATTCGTTTCTCATCCACACACACACCCAAATTTACCAAAACCAGCAGAAACAGTTTTCACCCATAAACAATTTGCAACCACAGTGGGAGATTGATCTCTCGGTTGCAAAATCAATATTTCAATATTCATTCCATTTTTCTCAATTTCAAAAGGGTGGATCTTAGATCCAATTCAATCATTAAATTCAATTTAGGTTCAACAACCAATTTCAATTTCGGTGTTTTATTCGCTAAGAAGCTTCCAAAAAATGCTTTTTCAAGCAATGCTACTGGAAACACCTTAGATAGCTGAGCACCAGTAAATTTCCCAGATGAAAGGACCAGAAGGCCGCGTGGAGGCACTAGAAGATGTGACTGCTACTTAGAAGAACGCAACAACTTCTCTGAAGATTCGGATGGAGCAACCGCCTTTTCTGCAAAGACCACAACTGTTGTATGGAGCAAGCCAGAAATGCCTAAAAGGGTCCACACCCAGAAAGACAAAGTGAAGATTCGCGTAGCTGTTGTTCAAGTATGGAGATAGTCGACAACAAATCTCAACACCATTGGAGTCCTAGGAAGACACCTGCAGAGATCATAAGAGAAAAGGTCTATGTCTATTCCACCACTGCTACCAATTTAAAGTCAGGAGTATCCGCTACCGCTTCATCAGCAAAACGTGTAGATCCAGAACATGGCGTAATTCCGAGAATTCATACATCTACAACAACAAAGGAGGTTTGACCAATCTTCAAATCATCACAAAGGATTTGCATATTATGTCAAACCGGACAACAACGAGACACTCCCTTATATGTGATACCTTCGATCACCAGAGCCAGAGCCGCTGCCGCCATCAGGACGAGAGACCGGAGGAGCGCCAACCCTCTATCATTGTTGATTTAATAGGAAGACGAGAAGTTCTCGCTAAGGCTCGGACGTATATGGCTACAACTCAGAAAGAGGTGCTCACTTTCCTCAGGACGCTAATTGAGTGACTACCACAAGAGCCGTGTCAACCCATAGAACCAATGAGGAGTACTTTCAACACTTTCGGCGCAAGCACTTCAACAAGGCGTGCAATCATAGATGAAGAAGTTCGTGTTTCTCCTGATCGCTCAAGAGAAAGGAATCAGCCGTTCAATTTCATCACGCGTGAGGATCTAGAACGACTTCTCCAGCATCGAGGCAAGGAAAACCCGATAGACCTGCACCAGCGTCAGCCTCCTTATCCTTTTAATGTGCAAAGAGTTTCTCTTCCGAGAGGATACTCCTCTCCTAAATTTTCCCTTTATGACGGAACTGGTGATGCTCGTGAACACATCCCTCGTTTTCTAGAGTTATTAGGAGAGCACGAATACAATCATGTCCTCCGCTTGAAATAATTCTCAAAGTCATTTACCGGGAGAGCGTACACCTGGTACAACGACATTGCACCAAACAACGTATCCAACTTGTGTGAGATGGTAACCGCTTTCTACAAGAAGTGTTTCTTCGTATCCGAGCAAATCACCTTTTCAGATTTGGGGAGGGTGTTCCAACGAAACAATGAGCATCCAAATGACTATGTCAAGAGGTTCAAAATCCAGGCACTGGATTGTCACGATCCAAATATGATTGAAAAACGATTGGTGGAATTATGCATTAATAGGATGGTACCCATCTATCGTGCTATGTTGGGGAATCTGCAATTTCAGACATCCTCTGAACTTCGTGAAGTTGTTAAAGGCTACAACAGCACCTTCCCTGCTAAAAAGAACCAGGCCAATCAGGTATGAAGAGCCTCATGATATTCGTGGAAGCATACATCTCACCAACAGGCAATACAACCTTCAGCCTTCTGTAAGCAGCTTCACTGAAGTAGCAAGAGGAAAACCACCAAGATACAACATCTTGCGCGTCCAAAACCGCCAACTCCAACCTCAGTACCACATGCACGACTACCACAATGATAAAACAACGCCCGAGATATATCATATCTGGCTTGATGGCAACAAAATCGGTGAGAGACGCTTTCAGAATTTCGTCTCCAAGAAGTAGTTGCATAACCGAAGAAGGTCGCACCCGGGACTTAAGAGGTACATACGAACTCTTCATGTCAAGAACTTCTTCATATTTGCACAACCTGTTAGTTAAGTCATCCGTATGAGGGAACTTCCCCACTCCTCAAAGACACGATCCAAAGATGATAGAGACAAAGGAGTGTAGCTGGGGACTCCTCAACACTATCCATCTCAAAGATGCTGAATTTAAAGAGATGCAAGCACGCTATCATTATGATTCCAGGATGTCCAAATACGAGGACATACTCAAGAGAGCAGACGCATTGTCGAAACCAGCGATATGCATGGACGTTTATGAAACGCAACGTAGACGCAAAGACGGCCTCATGATCAGCAACTCGTATGATCCTCATCAACGTTGGGTTCAACCCCAACTCTCTTCCAAATTATTTCTTCAGAGACCCAGCGTGACAACATCTATCAAGTTGATAGCTCAATAGATACCTGTGGGAAGGGGACTGTCTCCCTCTTTTCCATTCCATGAGGAAACATCAAGGAAGCTATCGGTTCCATCATCAGCTTCTCCCTATAATAACAACGAGATGATCTCTACCATTATATGAAGACTTCCAAGTTCGTGCAAGCAATTACCATGCCTCTCCCTGCCAGTCTCTTATGATCACAGCTGCTTCCAAGAATCGTTGTTGCCCGCCAGAGCTTCACCATAGCAACAACCACTATGGACAGAGGTAATCCGAACTTTTGCGTATTTTACTTTCCCATGGAGAAGTAATAGAGTCACCATTACGGAGGCGAGATGGTGATATCTTTATTATGGTAAACCCACCGACCATACAAGATAGAGCCATGTAACTCACGCTTGGAGACTGAGGCTCAGCATGAAATTCCTTCGTCGTCAGTCAAGGACTTCTTCAACACAAGATAGATGGTCAATCAAGAAGCATGTAATTCGCAAGGGGAAATCAAACTCCAGAAGAAGCCGCTTCAACAATCTCTCCAGAAGAAGCCGCTTCATATGTACTTTTAAGCCCAAAAGGCTAGTTTTATGTAAAGGCGTCAAACCCAAGTCCAAGACTAGGATCATGCTAAACGTATGTAACTTAGTTAATGTACCCATTGTGGAGCACACGATTATTGATGAGGTGCTCCCACAAGCCTATAAATATCTAATCTTAGCCCTAAAGCTAAGGATCCCGGCTTTGACAGAGGACCCTAACTTGAAGATTTTATCAGTGAAGTGTAAGTTATTTCTTTATGAAAATACGGGGGTACCAAAATACACCACCAACTTTTTCTTAGGCAACCTGTATGGACTAAACTCAATTACAATTCCGAGATCAGTTACAACTTAATGAATCTAAATCAGGAATTATATGAAGAGTTTTTATATCTCTTTCTCTCACAATCAATATGTAAACGGAGACAAGTCCATGAACCTGATTATACTGTGAGAGTAATTGGACGATTCCAAAGATCAAGATCAACCAAGTCATATCCAACAATTACAATGGACGTATATACTTTGATTGATTTACGCACAACCTGTGATATTTCAATTATAAAGATAAACAAAATAATGCGGAAAAATAAATAACACAAACACCAGAAATTTTGTTAACGAGGAAACCGCAAATGCAGAAAACCCCGGGACCTTGTCCAAATTTGAACACCAAACTGTATTAAGACGCTACAGACTCTAGCCTATTATCAAAACTTCGGACTGAAATATAGTTTAGATCGAATCCACCGTTATAGTAATTCAGTTACAGTCCCGCTCCTTACGCCTCTTGAATCTCGTAAGACTCTGCGCAATTGATTCCCTTAGCAGACGTCCTTTACAGCCTAAAAGTTGCTTCAATTCAATTGAAGACTTTAAACCAATGTGCCTCCCACAGATAAGCCTATATGTAATTTCCGTTTTGATCAAAGATCAAGGTAAGATAGGAAATCGTTTTCTATAGACAAAGTCTAGCAAACCTCAAAATGCGGTACTTTCGACTCCCGAAGAGCAGCCTAAATTATTATTCACCTCACAAGCAAAACCTACTTCGATTACAACAAAGAATCGTTATAGAGGAATATACTTTTGGAATCACAAAGTCTGAGACGGAGAAACTTTGTGTTTCTATTTATCTTGCATGATCGGAATGAGACTCAACTGTCGATAACAAGATCAGGATACTAAACTATCAAGATAAAGATAGTCGAACCTGGCTTCAAAAATCCCCAAGCGAAGTATTTTTTAGTCACTAAACCTAAAAAGGTTTAAAGCATAGGACGACTCTAGTTTACAACTAGGACACACAAGAAAAGTGTCGAGGATTCAAAGATCCCAGTTTCTTGAGGTTCTCTTTATATAGACTTTCAAAATCAAGGTTGCTTTAGATTTAAGTTAAGGTAGCTTTGGAATCATGCAATCAATATCCACTATTAGATTAAAACTTGAGTTGAGATTAACATAACATAATATACACTCTAGTTAGGATAAACCGTAACCGAACCGTGTATAAAAACTTGTTCATAAAAGGTTAGTTGAAATTAGCCAGACGAACTATAAGCTTAACCATTTTCATATAACACTAAGACTTTAATCTTGAGTCACAACCATAGGTTATAATATGATCAAATATGTCTTAGATGTGTTTTAGAGAGTTATTCAAATGCCGATTATCTCATAGAAATAATTATGATGCATCTAAAAATATTCGACAGGTAAGTACGTGTACTTACTTTCTAGTTCGTGAGTTATTTTGTCATGGTACATGTACCGGGTTTGTATACCCTTAAGACAAAACAAGTTCAGGAGTCACAAAACTTTTTCGGTATGCATACTAGGTATGTGTACCATCTTGAGTTCACGAGTCAACAGACTTTTTTAGGTTTGCATATTGGTTATGTGTACCAAAAGTCGTTGCCAAACTATAGCTACACCGGTACGTATACTGGGTACATGTACTACGGGTTATGTCCTGTATGTAACAGTTGCGCCGGTATGTAAGCTGGTGTGTGTACTGTCCTGTATCCATATTTACAGTAGTTATATATCTCTCCAAAAATCAATTTCCTGAATAAGATAAATGACACATATCACTGTTCCATGATATTTTCAAATGATTAACCTGAATCACGATTTAAGTCATAAACAATAAATGGTTCTTAAAAAAATTCATCAAGTATGAATAACCATTCTTAAGTTTAGTCAATATATTTCGAGAATAATTAACAAGATGAACTTGACTCGAAATTTTTGTTGTGTATGTAAAGTCCAATTTAGTCACGCGACATTGTCTCATAGATAGAAAGGTGAAAACTTGATTAATATGTGATTCAGTCTTCGCTTACCTTTTGTTGATGAAGTTCTCCAAAATCTATGGTTTATCTTCGCTTTCAGACAGTAGAACTCAGTGATGCCTAGTACTCAATGACACACTTCTATCCTAATGCGAGACTTGACTAAATGTAGACTAGAAATCAAGATATAATTTGATCAACTAAATTTGACAA
Source organism: Papaver somniferum (assembly GCF_003573695.1). Lineage (NCBI taxonomy): Eukaryota > Viridiplantae > Streptophyta > Magnoliopsida > Ranunculales > Papaveraceae > Papaver > Papaver somniferum. The sequence continues at coordinate 81,560,729 of NC_039367.1, read as the reverse complement.
CCAGCTTGAGATAGAAACACTTGTGAGTTCGACCGAGCAATGCTCTAACAATCTCCCCCATTGTTAATTTTAGTGAGAAAACTAACAATACATAGGATTAAAAAATAAATCTTCAAAACTCTGGAATCCATCATGCTTGATTTCCTTGGTTCTCCAACTCCTTGAATTCTTCGTTACTTCAAGTTGCTAATGATTCTGAACGTGTTTAACTCAGCATCATTATTGTTGAAGATCCGTAGAGATAACAACTTTGAAAGATATTCTCAATCGTTGTTATACAGAAACATAGTATTATTATATTCTCTAAAGTTTAATTATATCATAACTTCGAAGTAATACTATGGTGATATGTTTCTCCCCCTTAGTTAATACTTATATCTTTTGCATAATATGTGAAACATATAGATTTTGATTCACTCCCCCTTACATAATGATCTGTAAACCATATGTATATAGTGCGAAACTACTAATTAGTTCTCCCCCTTTTTGTCAATAAAAATTGGCAAAGGTACAAAATTAATGGGATCGTAATGAATTCTAACAAAAGATACTTCGCGACTAAAGAAGCACATATCAACTTTAATTTAGATGATATCACGGAGTATAAAATACTTAGTGTCTCATCTAGGAGATTTATAATACAAGCATCCCCTTTAAATTCCACATCCACTCTCCCCACAAAGATATAGCAATTAAGCAAAAATTCAAAAAGAACTCTCCCTCATTTGATTTCATTCCCAAGAGAACAACATGAGTGACCTTACTTTATACAAAGAAGTATTTTGTCGGACATTAACAAATCACATAGATTTGTATCCTAAACATCGACACTAATTAATCTCAACGCCAGTTATGAACAATGAGACAATTAAATCGATATGACTCAACATAAGAAAATCTTACGGAGTTTGATAATGCAGTAATTACACAATAGTGTGACCATAATAGATCAATACTGCGAAAATTCTCATAAAGTTTATTCTACTTTTAGTTTATAAAACGTACTATATTTAACTTTTGATCATATATGAGATATCAGTTCAATTCACAAAAATTAAAGGACATATATTGTTAGAGCGTTGCTCTGTCGAACTCGCATGCGTTGCTATCTCAAGCACGTTTATCAATGTTATTGATCAAAACTATAAGTCTTGATTTCTAGCCTACATAGCTAAAGGTCTCGGACTAGGATAGAAAGTGTAGTTGAGCTCAAGAACTCCATGGAAATCATCATACAAGACGAAGGACTACTCAAGGAACTGGTGGATCTTCATCGACTAAAAGGTATGTGGAGACTTGAACTTATTTGTCACTCAAAAGTCTATCTATTCTATCTCCTACTCTTGAGACAAAAGTCGTTTTGATATATAGACTTTCATTATGCACATTTGCTATTTCGAGACGAGTTTATCTCGCCTATCTATTTCTCGAAATATGTGTTGGTAAGCTTTCGCTTTAGCCGAATTCATCTTTACCTAGTGACAAAAGTCATGTTATGTTTCAATCACTTTGAAAATTGCTCTGACGAAAAATGGTATGTGAATAACGTCTATATCCTTCCTCTGAGAATGTTTCAATAATTGAAATGAGAGTTTAGATTACATAACCATTGGTAGGATATAAGCATTGTTGTGGAAAAACATATATGTATAAGTCCTTATTCCTTGAACCAAAGTTTGCGAACTTTGTTGATCAAGAGAAACAGAATCTAGATAAAGACTCGAAGATTTCTTAGCACTCTCCGTTCACAGACCATTTTTAGCGGAGGTACAACAACCACACCCAATATTTCGCTTAGAAATCTCCAATATACTTTCTAGAGAATCAACTAGACAGTCAGACTCAATCTAGGTAAAAAGTATATCAAAGAGTTTATATCTCAATCTCTCGATTTGATCTTTACTCAAGCAAATAGAAATCTGCGAGTCTTTATCAAATACTAGAGAGATAACTTGGATGGTACCAAAGACCAATATCCAAGTGTCAATTAATTTAAATTAATAACCAAAAGGTCGGATATTCTAATTGATTGAACAACGCACAACCTGTGATATTTCAATTATATAAAAAAATATAATGCGGAAAAGAAATAACACAGACACCAAAATTTTGTTAACGAGGAAACCGCAAATGCAGAAAAACCTCGGGACCTAATCCAGATTGAACATACACTGTATTAAGACGCTACAGACACTAGCTTACTCCAAACTAACTTCGGTCGGGAACTGTAGTTGAACCCCAATCAATCTCACACTGATCCAAGGTACAGTTATGCTCCTACATCTCTGATTCCAGCAGGATGCTACGTACTTGATTCCCTTAGCGTATCTCACCCACAACTAAGAGTTGCTACGACCCAAAGTCGAAGACTTTAATAAACAAATCTGTATCACACAGAAAAGTCTACGGTGATAGATAAATACGTCTCCCACGAATATACCTATGAGTTTTGTTCCGTCTTTTGATAAATCAAGGTGAACGGGAACCAATTGATAAACCGGACTTATATTCCCGAAGAACATCCTAGTATTATCAATCACCTCACAATAATCCTAATCGACGCAGCGAAAAAAGATATAGTGGAATCACAAACGATGAGAAGAAATGTTTGTGATTACTTTTCTATCTTGCCTATCGGAGATATAAATCTCGAGCCAATTATTACAATCGTACTCGTAACGATAGAAGATGCAAGATCAGATCACACAACTACAAGAAAAGTAGTATCGGTCAGGCTTCACAATCTCAATGAAGTCTTTAAGTCGTTAACCTGGTTTAGAAGAAGAAACCAAAGGTTAAAGGAGAATCGACTCTAGCTATGCAACTAGTATCACACGTAAGGTGTGGGGATTAGGTTTCCCAGTTGCTAGAGTTCTCCTTATATAGTTTTCAAATCAGGGTTTGCAATCAATGTTAGCTTGGTAACAAAGCATTCAATATTCACCGTTAGATGAAAACCTGATTAGATTCAAGCTAATATTTCTCAACCGTTGGATCGAAAACTTAGCTTGTTACACACAAATGAAATGTCCAATTTTGGGTTTACGAACCGTTCCCAAACATTAACATTTGTTGGTTCAACAATAGTTAACCAAATGGTTAGCCATATGATTACTTTCATATCAACCATATTCTTCTTCACCATAACTAGTTCAAATGACTCAAATGAACTAGTTAGAGAGTTGTTCAATTGCTTAGATCTTATGTAACTACACAGACACAATCGAAGCAAAAACGGTTTGATTCACTCGAATCGATTCATGAACTTTATAGCCACGGTTTGCAAAAGCATTCCTTAGTTTATATAAACATGAGTTCAAGAACAACCGTTTTAGATATAACCTACTCAAGTTCGCGGATTGGGTTCGCGGACTTAAGTCATCACGGAAGGAGTTCACAAACTCCAGCAGAAAATTCTCGGTCGAGAACTTCCGCCAGTTCGCGGACTGAGTTCGCGGACTTGGCTCAGCACATTTTTCTTGATCAACAAAGTTCGCAAACTTTGGTTCAAGGAATAAGGACTTATACATATATTGTTTCCAAACAATGCTTATATCCTACCAATGGTTATGTAATCTAAACTCTCATTTCAATCATTGAAACATTCTCAGAGGACGATATAGACGTTATTCACAGACCATTTTTCGTCAGAGCAATTTTCAAAGTGATTGAAACATAACATGACATTCGTCACTAGGTAAAGATGATGAATTCGGCTAAAGCGAAAGCTTACCAACACATATTTCGAGAAATAGATAGGCGAGTTAAACTCGGCTCGAAATACAAATGTATAATGAAATAAAGTCTATAATCAGCACGACTTTGTCTCAAGAGTAGGAGATAGATAGAATAGATAGACTTTTGAGTGACAGATAAGTTCAAGTCTCCACATACCTTTTAGTCGATGAAGATCCACCAGTTCCTTGAGTAGTCCTTCGTCTTGTATGATGATTGCCATGGAGTTCTTGAGCTCAACTACACTTTCTATCCTAGTCCGAGACCTTTAGCTATGTAGGCTAGAAATCAAGACTTATAGTTTTGATCACTAACATTGAAAACATGCTTGAGATAGCAACGCATGCGAGTTCGACCGAGCAATGCTCTAACAATCTCCCCCTTTGTAATTTTAGTGCAAAACTATTAATACATATGGAATACAAAAAATAAATAAATTAACTTTTGTAGCTCCTATTCCACATGCCTAATCTTCAACATTACTCGAAATCTTCGTCACTTCCAAGTACTCCAATGATCCCAAAGGTTGTAAGTTTAGCATCATCGTTGTTGAAAATCCGTAGCTATAACAATAAGAAAACAATAGTTCTCAATCATTGTTATACAGTGTCATAGTATCATTACACACGTCAAAGTCCAATTGTATCACAACTTCAACAACAATACTATGGTGATATGTATCACTCCCCCTTAGTCAATACTCCATCTCACATGGAAACCACTCCCCCTTACATAATGATCCGAAAACCATATGTATTTGTAGTGTGAACTACATATTAATTCTCCCCCTTTTTGTCAATAAAATTGGCAAAGGTACAAGAACGGGATCCTAATGAAATTTCCGAAAGAGACATTTCTTGACCGAGCAAAGAAAGCAAAAATATCAACTTGTTCTTTAGATGCAATCATAAAGCCGAAGCTAAATGCATTCATCAAGGAGTTTATAAAGATACAAGATAACCCCTATAATATTCCACAGCCGCACTCCCCACAAAGATATGGCAATTAAGCGCAAGTTCAAAAGAACTCTCCCCCATTAAATATCATTGCCGAAAGAACAACAAGAGCGACCTTAATTTCTAAAGAAAAGAAGGATTTCTTTGGACATAACAAATCACATACAAGTATGAATTTGAATCCAAAAAGTTCAATTAAATTAACCACAAGAGAACCCATGATTAATTTAATCAACAAATTCTCAAACATAAGTGAACTTATGGAGATTTAAAAAATACAATTTGATTAATCACAAGAGAACCCATAATTAATCTAATTTGAAATACACAACCAAACTAATCACAAAAGTAATCAGTTTAATTGGTCATGCTCGACATAAGAAAACTTACGGAGCAACAACTAAATAACCAAACAAGATGATTAACTTAGTTGAAAATGCTCGACATAAAGTACCTCACAGAACAACAACATAGCTAATCAAAAATAATCAACTTGGTTGTTTGATGATCAACATAAGATACTTTACGGAGCCTCACAGTAATACATAAAATATGGATCAGGGAAGATCAATTACTGCGGAATACACAAGGATTCATTCTATTTTCCATCATTATTTGCACAATGACATACAATAGACATAATCCTTGCAAACAAAAGATTTTAACCTATATTCCATCAATAATTGACAATATAGGCTTAACTTTTGTGTTTGTCAAAAGTCCATTCATTCTTTTATCAATACATGCATATCGACTTACGAAAGACTTTACTTTTGAAAAGATATGGGATGGTCAAGTTCACGGACGTAAATACACACATCCCATAACAATATTGTAATATATAAAACCATAAAGATTAATACTACAAAAATCATCTTCCAAACAAATTTAGAATTTAAACCAATAAATCTAAAAACAAGAAGATGAAAACGCTGGACATAGCTATGTGTAATCACAATAATGGTTAATCAAAACTCTAGTTATTATTTTAATAAAAATAAGAAAAATAGAAGATTTACTAGACAATAAGACCTTTGAAGAATTCTTTATCGTCCCCGAACTCCTTGTCGTCAACAGTCATTGGGACATAAGGTTCAATAAGGTATGAGTTTATATCAATAAACCTTCTCGGCTGATGTTGTCGAACCAGGGTCTTCTGAATCTCATGAGTCTTATACACAAAATCCTTTATTTGTTGAATCTCCTTTCGCATCTCCTTCAACTCTTCAAGAACACCAGAAAACTTCTGAGAGTTTGAAGGAATGGCTCTTGGCTTCCTCACATTCCTTCTTTTTCTTTCCAAGGTAGGAGATAATGGAGATTTTTCTTTTTCCTTCATGATTGATGGCTTAACAATCACATTAATATCTTTTCCATCAGAAGACATCATGCTTGGAGTATCCATAACGTATGGGTTTGTGAGAGGAAATGACAAATTGAACTCAACAAGTAGTCTTCAGATAAAAAGAGGTTTTGAGGAAGGAAAAAGGAATGTAGGGTTTCGAAACCTTTAAACAAGTTCGCACACAACCAACTCACAACCCTATAAAAAGTGGAATTATCGATAATAACCCTCCTTTGATAGACCGGAAGAACAAAAACTTAGAAAAGAAGAAAAAAAAACTTTTCCTAAGTCCTGAGACGTAAAAAATCATTGTCTCTTTTGATCAGGCACATGAGACAAGATTTCCAAATCAACACAATCAAGTTGGGTTGCGGTGAACAACAATTTGTCCACCATTTTCCTCTTGAGGGGAATCCTCAGACTTCTGTCTATCAGAACGACTCGACCATACTTTCTTCTCTAATGGTCTTGGTTTATCCTTGGAAATTAACTTCTTAGACGAAGATAAGATCCTACAAACCTCGGTAGTCTTCTGAGCAAGTTTAAGCTTCCTTGCTAAATGATTTGCTCTTCGTTGAAGTTTGTTGACGTGCCTCAATTGGTGTTTGTACTTGTAACACCTTGAAAGTTCATGACCCTTTAAAGAACAATACGAACACGTCAAACTAGGATATAAATCAGGCTTCTCATATGTGCATGCAGCAAGACACATGGTGGAACCTGAAACATTACAAACAGAGTTTCCAAGAAATGGGTCAATTTTTTCTTCCAGAATAGTTGGATTATCTTCTAAAAGAATATTGAGATTGATGTATGTATTGCTATAGTTATCAAAATCAATATTTTCACCAAGAAGTGCAACACTTGATTTCTCATCTTCATTAGAATCATAGTTGTCAGACATTTCATCAAGAGTTGCAGCAAGACCTTTGTTTCCAGTGTATTTTCTACGATTTGGACACTCATTTGCAAAATGACCAAATCCTTTACACTTAAAGCACTGAGGCATATCCTCATCATCAGTCTCATCTGTTTCCCTATTTTTAGGAGGAATGCGATTATGAGGTTTAACTGATGTCTTAGGCTTATCTCTGGAGAACCGTTTACTTCTCTTCAACAAAAGATTCCTAAACTGTCTTGTGATCATCGAGACTGACTTGTCAAGATTTTCATCTGATGAATCTGTCTCAGAATGATCATCTTCAGAGATATGTACTTTTTTACTCTTATCAAGTAATTTAGTGTCCTTTTGTGCTTTGAACGCAACATCCTTAGTTTTGGATGAATGTTCGTGATCAAAGATCTTAAGCTTCCCAACCAGCGTATTTCTTGAGAGATTATCAAGGTTATTACCCTCAACGATGGCATGCTTCTTAGAATCGTATCTGGATGGCAGCGATCTGAGAATTTTCATCACAATGTCCTTTTCAGGAATAGTCTTACCCAATGCAATAGATGCATTAACAATTTCAGACACTTTGTGATTAATCTCATCAAATGTTTCTTCATCTGCCGTACAAAAGGTTTTCCCAATCGGAATTAAGGTTTTGAAGCCTAGCTTCCTTTTCACTGGAGTTACCTTCGAATACGGTTTCCAAGATATCCCAAGCTTCTTGCGACTTAGTGCAATTAGTCACATGGTGCTGAAGATTTTGGGTAATGACATGTATGATCGCATTTAAACCGTCGGAGTTTTGCTTTGCAGCAAGTATCTCAGAAGGGCTGTATTCACCAATAGGTTTGGGAACGTTTACATCTCCAACTGCCACAACAGGAGGATCATAGCCATTAACAACATATACCCATGATTGAAAATCACGTGCTTGAAGAAAAGCTCGCATAGCAATTTTCCACCATAAGTAATTTGAGCCATCGAAGACTGATGGTACGTTAATAGAGATAGCACCTTTGTCCATAGAGTCAGATCGCTACAAACACAGACTTGTAAGGTCTTAAACGTATTTGCCTGCTCTGATACCAATTGAAAAAGCGGGGGTACAACAACCACACCCAATATTTCGCTTAGCAATCTGTATGGACAAACCCCAATATACTTTCTAGAGAATCAACTAGACAGTCAGACACAATCTAAATAAAAATTATATCAAAGAGTTTATATCTCAATCTCTCGATTTGATATATACTCAAGCAAATAGAAATCTGCGAGTCTTTATCAAATACTAGAGAGATAACTTGGATAGTACCAAACACCAATATCTAAGTGTCAATCAATTTAAATCAACAACCAAAAGGTCGGATATTCTAATTGATTGAACAACGCACAACCTGTGATATTTCAATTATATAACAAAATATAATGCGGAAAAGAAATAACACAGACACCGGAATTTTATTAACGAGGAAACCGTAAATGCAGAAAACCCCAGGACCTAGTCCAGATTGAACACACTGTACTAAGCCGCTACAGACACTAGCCTACTCCAAATTAACTTCAGTTTGGACTGTAGTTGAACCCCAATCAATCTCACACTGATCCAAGTTACAGTTATGCTCCTACGCCTCTGATCCCAGCAGGATGCTACTACTTGATTCCCTTAGCTGATCTCACCCACTACTAAGAGTTGCTACGACCCAAAGTCGAAGACTTTAATAAACAAATCTGTATCACACAGAAAAGTCTACGGTAATAGATAAATCCGTCTCCCACGAATATACCTACGAGTTTTGTTCCGTCTTTTGATAAATCAAGGTGAACATGAACCAATCAATAAACCGGTCTTATATTCCCGAAGAACAGCCTAGTATTATTGATCACCTCACAATAATCTTAATCGACGCAGCGAAAAAGATATTGTGGAATCACAAACGATGAGACGAAGTGTTCGTGATTACTTTTCTATCATTCCTATCGGAGATATAAAATCTCGAGCCAATTATTACAATCGTACTCATAACGATAGAAGATGCAAGATCAGATCACACAACTAGAAGAAAAGTAGTATCGGTCTGGCTTCACAATCCCAATGAAGTCTTTAAGTCGTTAACCTGGTTTAGAAGAAGAAACCAAAGGTTAAAGGAGAATCGACTCTAGCTATGCAACTAGTATCACACGTAAGGTGTGGGGATTAGGTTTCCCAGTTGATAGAGTTCTCCCTTATATAGTTTTCAAATCAGGGTTTGCAATCAATGTTAGCTTGGTAACAAAGCATTCAATATTCACCGTTAGATGAAAAACTGATTAGATTCAAGCTAATATTTCTCAACCGTTGGATCGAAAACTTAGCTTGTTACACACAAATGAAATGTCCAATTTTGGGTTTACGAACCGTTCCAAAACATTAACATCTGTTGGTTCAACAATAGTTAACCAAATGGTTAGCCATATGATTACTTTCATATCAACCATATTCTTCTTCACCATAACTAGTTAAAATGACTCAAATGAACTAGTTAGAGAGTTGTTCAATTGCTTAGATCTTATGTAACTACACAAGACACAATCGAAGCAAAAACGGTTTGATTCACTCGAATCAGTTCATGAACTTTATAGCCACGATTTGCAAAAGCATTCCTTAGTTTAAATAAACATGAGTTCAAGAACAACCGGTTTTAGATATAACCTGCTCAAGTTCGCGGAATGGGTTCGCGGACTTAAGCTCATGGAAGGAGTTCACAAACTCCATCAGAAGTTCTCGGATCGAGAACTTCCACCAGTTCGCGGTCTTGGCTCACGCCACTTCCTCTCTTGATCAACAAAGTTCACAAACTTTGGTTCAAGGAATAAGGACTTATACATATATGTGTTTCCACAATAATGCTTATATCCTACCAATGGTTATGTAATCTAAACTCTCATTTTAATCATTGAAACATTCTCAGAGGACGGATATAGCCGTTATTCACAGACCATTTTTCGTCAGAGCAATTTTCAAAGTGATTGAAACATAACATGACTTTCGTCACTAGGTAAAGATGAATTCGGTTAAAGTGAAAGCTTACCAACACATATTTAGAGAAATAGATAGGCGAGATAAACTCGGCTCGAAATGGCAAATGTGCATAATGAAAGTCTAACTAGACATTCTCAGATAGACTTACTAGACTTTTGAGTGACAGATGAGTTCAAGTCTCCACATACCTTTTAGTCGATGAAGATCCACCAGTTCCTTGAGTATTCCTTCGTCTTGTATGATGATTGCCATGGAGTTCTTGAGCTCAACTACACTTTCTATCCTAGTCTGAGACCTTTAGCTATGTAGGCTAGAAATCAAGACTTATAGTTTTGATCACTAACATTGACAAACATGCTTGATATAGAATGCATGCGAGTTCGACCGAGCTATGCTCTAACACAACCTTTGGTTGTTGATTTACATTGATTGACACTTGAACATTGGTATTTGGTACCGTTCAAGTAACTTCTCTTATATTCAATCAGGCTCGCAAATTTCTATTTGCTGATTGCGGATTGAATTAAGAGTTAGAGATATTAAACTCTTTGATATACTTTACTCTAGATTGAGTCTGAATGTCTAGTTGATTCTCTAGAAACTATATTGGAGTAAGTACTCTCAGATTTCCAAACGAATTGTTGGGTGTGGTTGTTAGAACCCCGCATTTTCAATTGGTATCAGAGCATGCAAACACATTAAAGACCTCATAAGTATGTGTTTGTAGTGATATGATGATGGAAAATATCGTCACTGAAAACGCTTCACCAGAAATGGATAAACTCAACATCGAGTGTGTTCTAGAAACCATCGAAAAAGTTAAGAATCCTGATTTAAAAAAACTTATCAAGTTCTTGTGTCTCGAAAAATTTCAATGGATAAAAGAAATTGATAATTCTCATTGCGAAGGTTATATCAAAAAACTTAATTCTCGAGATTGCTCTGAAGATGTTGTTGAGCTTCAGAAAAAGTTAGATAAACAAATCCAGATCAATTCTGGTCTTGCTGCAGAAATTGCAAAGCTTACGGATTTGAAGTCCGTAAAGACTTTTTCAAAAGTTTTGAATAAAAACTATAATTCTTCCTTGAAGAATTGCCGTATGTCAGGTGATAAGAAAGGTCTAGGCTTTGTGAAATATGACAGTGCTCAGAATTCTTCGAACAAGGTTGATGATGTTGTTACATGTTTGTTTTGTGGTTCTCACAATCACTTTCAACATGTGTGTTTGTCCTTCAAGAGAAGACTAAAGGTTGCTAGTGATAATTCATAAAAAGACTATTCAACTTGTGTCATCTCTTAAAAGACATTCAATACTATCAAGAAAGCCCAAAATGGTTAGTAGTGCTAGTATGGGAGCTTTTGCTCTAAAGTCAACATCACCCTTTCAATGGTTCCTTGATAGTGGGTGTAGCAGGCACATGACTGGAAATCTCTCATGGTTCATCAACTCAAGCGATTTTGATGGTGGACATGTAACTTTTGGAGATGTAAGTTGTTGTTACATAATCAAGAAAGGGACGATCAAATTACCTGGCGTTCCTGAAATTCATGATGTCATATATGTTAAAGGTATGACTGTTAATCTTCTTTCTATAAGTCAAATCTGTGACAAGGGCCATAAGGTTGTCTTCAATGATAAAGGATGTGACTAATGAGGTTCAAACTCTCGGACTTGTGAAGGATAATTTTTTTAAACTTAATAAAAAAGATAAATATATACAATAAAAATATTAACACTGGTGCGAGAAACTGGGACTAAAGATTCGGCCATTTTTTTTTCTTCAAATGGTTCAAAAATTAATTTTAGCAATTATAGTTCAAAAACAAAACAAATATTAACTCTAGTTTATTGCCAAGATAGATTTTATAAAATATTACTTGTATTTCTTAAGCATGGCATATCAAAAATCCCTAGGACTAAGCATACTCCATCAAATGAAATCACAAGTAATTAATTTAAAATCTTAATTCAATTAAAATTAGTGTAAAAAGTAAATAAAATAATTAATGAAATTACCACATGGATGAAATTCGACCTCCTCCGTCGTCCCAGTGTTGGGTTTAGCTCATCATGATAAAAACACGCTCAAAATATTTATTTATTGCTCAAAGGGTGTTTACAAGGATGAAAATGGAGATGAAATAATAAAACAGTGAATGTGCGACCCACAGAAAGCGTCCAAAATGAACGACACAGAAGAAGTGTTATTGTTACTGTAGCTCTAAGACCCACACCTACGACCCATGATTAACGACTGCTGGTGCATGTCCGTTCTTGGTGTTCTTCATCAGCAGCAGCAGCAGCAAAATGGCAGCTCTGCAACTCGTGAGTTCTTCATTCTGTAGCCTCCAAAACTTCCCCAAACTCTCGACACCCTCTCTGCTCAACCCCAGCAACCTATTTATAGCCAACAGACCCATCGAATCTCGCTCATTCACTCCATATAATTCTCCATTACTCGGAAAATATTTTTTTCCATTTTCTTCACTGTCAGCCGAGATATGATCTTCTCCATCCCTTCTGCCTGCGCATATGAGCTGTAATACTTCCATAGTTGCATAGACACTTAAGAAGATCAGATATCTTCCCCATTTAGTCCACAAAACTTCCCAAAAATTCCTCTCACAGAGAACTCGAGCGTCTCTTCCCTGTTTAACTCTCGATTGAAAGTTAGCGGATTCTAGCCAAATTTAACTCATTCCAACGCTCAGAATAATCTTGTTATACTCAATAGATATGACCCAATTAATTCCAGCCATTTAGTTTCTCCACAAATCCATCGAAAATCAATTTGAAAATATGCCAGGGAGAGAATATATTTTCCCGCCAAAAATGAATTTTGAATTATGAGAAGAAAAGTGTCCTCCCCCTAATCCTGTACGGGTGTCCCTTTAGCAATTGGGGTGGAAATAGTAATTTTTCTGGGTTCCTCCGGTACATTTCTGGGACGCTTCCGGTACATTTCTGAGGTGCCACCGGTACATTATCATGGGGTGTAAAACACTACTTTTCGAGCTCATTTCGCCGCAAAGGCTTATTTCTCTAAAAACATCTACAAAAACACAAAATAACACAATAAGTACTTAATCGAGTCTAACAATACAGAATATTGAGAACAAAATAGACACATAAATGCGTCTATCAAATACCCCCAAACTTATTATTTGCTAGTCCTCGAGCAAAAATAAAAAAAATAAAACCGAGTTAATCTTGGGAGGGCTTAAAAGAGATATACCCACAAAACCTTAATACTCCAGACCCTAGCTATCTACAAAGAACCTTGGAAGGCACTAAAGAATCTCCTTGGTTGGCATACTTATTGACTACAAGAGGAAGTACCCTGATGCGAAATTCTAATTGATGTACACGAGTTTGCACTCAAGCATACTAAAATTCATATATAAGTGACAGAGCTCTACTCATATAGTTGCACTATGAACATCATATTCGGAGTCAAACTAATCACATGGAAAGATTAAGAGATGGATATAGAAAAACATAGATGGTTTTGATGTTTACTAAGTGAACGGCGTTTCCCATATCTGTCTGAAGGCCACTGCCAGAATGAATCTATCCTGATGGACTGAGATACCGGTCTGACTAATATCAACACAACTGGAATATACAAGGGAACCAGTGGTCAATAACTTAAATCTAGATCAACAAACTGGCAAATACAAGGGAACCAGCAGTTGACTACACAGAACAATAACCTGCATTCCACGCTTGCTTAGGAGACGGAAACAGGGAGAACACACGCATATTGCTATCCAAGTGTTAATACTTATTCTGATTGGTCTAACTGGTCCGGTCTTTTTTTTTAGTAACTCAGTCACTCTAATTCACCCTAGCAGTGGTAACAACTTGAATCGTGTGCCCCACCTAATCACTTAGAGTACATAGTTTAAAAACAAAATAAAATAAAAATAGAAGTGAAAAGGACTGAACGAGATATGGTGAAACTATCATGTTATTTCTAACACCTGAGCTCTGTGCTTTTATGAATAGACTCTTTATATGTTTCCATCTAATCAGATTGGTTCCTCAACTCCTACAACCAAAATGCTTCCATCCACTTAGATTGGTTAGTGTCATCCTAAATACGCATAAATTTCTAGGCTATGGAGTTTATTTATTGCAACTAAAAAGTTTCTCCCATACCCCCAAACTTAAATCTAACATTGTCCTCAATGTTCTAAAGATAAAATTAAAAGCACGAACAAGGAGAAACTGTTACCATTTGAATCAAAAGAGTTAAGGAAAGATATTACCGTGTTGCATGAGATTGGGTTACCTCCCAAGAAGTGCTAAGTTTAAAGTCTTCAGCCAGACTTAGGAAAGGATTAGTCAACTTGAACCATAAAGTAACAGTCGAAATAACTATGGGTCTTCAAAACTTAATAGAGCTGACCAAAGGAAACTGCAATGAACCAAGAAAGTGTACAAGAATAGCATGCCCTTACCTAGTTTCCTGATTAAGATATTTATATCTAATTGTGGTTCAGGTTCAGGTTCTATGAAAGGGTCTAAATAAAATATTTTCCTCGGATGCATTTCCTCATAGGTTGGATCCAAATTATTAGGTCCTAGAGTCTGGAAAAACTCAAATAAGAACTTAGAATCACAAAATAATAATAACCTAAATAACTGAGGATCCTCTAAGTCAATCAGGTTTGACTTACATAATTGACCACAGTGAGAGTAGTGGTCATTCTTAAGCAAATGTGTCGATTCTAATTTCCTAAGGCATTTAGGTTTAGTCTCACAACTTAATATTCGACACATTTGAAATCTATATGTTCCCACATTTGGAAGAAAACTATTTGGTGGGAAAAAAAATCAATCTTGGTATTATTGCCTGGGTTAACCACATCAACCAGATGATGGGTTTCTAACAGTTGAGACTCTTGTTGGATATCATTAGGTTCTGGAAAACGAGTATGAAGATAATCTTGTAAGATGGTTGAGGCATTGATGTCAAGTCCCAAGTGAGGGACCTTACTAAGAGTTAAATCACAAGGAGTATGATACTCACCCCCAAACTTAGAGTTTTCAGTGTATCTAGATAGACTAGTCACAACTTCCCTAATTTGTAGGTCATCAGATTCTTGAAAATGGGCAATTGATTCTTCTAAGTTGTAATCTTGCGGTGCATCCTCACTCACCTCTACGAGTTCATCTAAGAATATTGTTTCTAAATCGTATGACTCTAAAACAGTATTCTCAGGATAAACCGGTTCCTCTAAACCTTTCTTGGTTTCGTAAACAAGACCTACTACATCGTCTGAAACGGGGGTATCTCTAGTCAAATCCTCGTCCTTTTGAATAGGTGAATAATTTTTAAAATTATTAGGATCTGAACCAGAAATAATATAATCATTATAAGGCTCAACTGGGGTAACAAATTCCTGATCACTATTCCCACACATTTCCGATTCTTCATCAGCACTATCTTCATCATCATAATATAATTTTTTACATTTAATAATTCTCAATCTTTGTTCCAAACTAAGCGGTCTATTTTTATAATACTTCTCGTAGATCGTTAGAGGTGATTCATCGCTAACCGTTGGAACATCCCAATGTCGTTTCCCTTGCATATAATCACCAAGAGTCATTTTCGAAGACGTCTCTTGATAATGAGAATTTATACTCATATATTCTCGTAACGTCATCTCAGGTGGCGTCTCCTGAAAAGGATTCATCACCGAGGAAACACAAACTACAGAGGAATTCTACACAATCACAAACAAGGCTGACTCGATCAAATCAAACCTATAAATTCTAGCAAACAAAAAGCATGATGGCTCCACTTAGATTGTTTCTAGACCAGCTTCTATCTTTCCAAAGGGAATTCGTTGCAATTTAAGCAAACCCCTCTTGAATCAATCTGAGTCAAAGTAAGTTGAATAGAGGCGAGGGAAGCTTAGTGCAGCTTTTATACCCAAGTCCTCACCGCATTAGGCGGCGCAGTCACGCATTCAAATCACAGAAACCATCATGAACTTCTAGGTGTGCTTAAGAAAGTAACCAATATCCTTCGAAAAAATTTCCTAATAAGCGCGTTACCCTATCGGTCTCGATCTAGTCAAGTTTTAAGCTTGGGTTCGCGTTAGGTTTCGTTTTCCTAAGGCGGGCAATAAGGGAGCGGTGATGAAATCCGAACCCTTATCTTGTATTGGCCAGGCCTTGCCCTTTACTAGGAATTTAAAAACAGTCCAAATTCGTCCTCAATCAATGAATCACCTTAAGGAATACAGTAACTCGCTTACAGGAGATTCGCGAGTGTTTCGATGGACTTACCTCCCGTACCAGACGGGGGATGAACCGTTGAAGTCGACTCGGGCCACGACTCCTATGTCATGTACGAACCCGAGGGGCCGAGACGATATAGTAATCGTCGTCCTTCCCTGCAAACAGTTTGTATTTAAGGGTACCCTTCCGTAGGGTTTAAAAAAATAAATAAAAATAATGTCCCGATTGTCCAGTCCAAAGAAAGCAAAAAAATAATAAATAATAATAATAATAATAATAATAATAATAATTACAAAAAAAATGGAAAGTCTCTTAAAAATAAAAAATAATTCTCTCTTTTTTTCTTCTTTTTCTCTCTTTTTTCTTCTTTTTTTTTTGCTTTGTCTTTTTTTCTTCTCTTTTAGCTTTAAGCTTTGATTCCAAGGTCTTTAGTATCCAACTTCAAACCTGTAATACAAAGACACAACCAAAGAGACATAAAAAGAACAAATGGAATAATAAAAAATAATAAAAACCTAAAAATTCTACCTAAACACAAATCCGCGTCGGCGGCGCCAAAATGATTTAAGATTTTTCGTGGGGTTGTAGTAATGAGGTTCAAACTCTCGGACTTGTGAAGGATAATTTTTTTAAACTTAATAAAAAAGATAAATATATACAGTTAAAATATTAACATTGGTGCGAGAAACTGGGACTAAAGATTCGGTCATTTTTTTTTCTTCAAATGGTTCAGAAATTAATTCTAGCAATTATAGTTCAAAAACAAAACAAATATTAACTTTAGTTTATTGCCAAGATAGATTTTATAAAATATTACTTGTATTTCTTAAGCATGGCATATCAAAAATCCCTAGGACTAAGCATACTCCATCAAATGAAATCACAAGTAATTAATTTAAAATCTTAATTCAATTAAAATTAGTGCAAAAAGTAAATAAAAGAATTAATGAAATTACCACATGGATGAAATTCGACCTCCTCCGTCGTCCCAGTGTTGGGTTTAGCTCATCATGATAAAAACACGCTCAAAATATTTATTTATTGCTCAAAGGGTGTTTACAAGGATGAAAATGGAGATGAAATAATAAAACAGTGAATGTGCGACCCACAGAAAGCGTCCAAAATGAACGACACAGAAGAATTGCTATTGTTACTGTAGCTCTAAGACCCACACCTACGACCCACGATAAACGACTGCTGGTGCAGGTCCGTTCTTGGTGTTCTTGGTGTTCTTCATCAGCAACAGCAGCAGAAAAATGGCAGCTCTGCAACTCGTGAGTTTTTCATTCTGTAGCCTCCAAAACTTCCCCAAACTCTCGACACCCTCTTTGCTCAACCCCAACAACCTATTTATAGCCAACAGACCCATCGAATCTCGCTCATTCACTCCATATAATTCTCCATTACTCGGAAAATATTTTTTTCCATTTTCTTCACTGTCAGCCGAGATATGATCTTCTCCATCCCCTCTGCCTGCGCATATGAGCTGTAATACTTCCATAGTTGCATAAACACTTAAGAAGATTAGATATCTTCCCCATTTAGTCCACAAAACTTCCCAAAAATTCCTCTCACAGAGAACTCCAGCGTATCTTCCCTGTTTAACTCTCGATTGAAAGTTAGCGGATTCTAGCCAAATTTAACTCATTCCAACGCTCAAAATAATCTTGTTATACTCAATAGATATGACCCAATTAATTCCAGCCATTTAGTTTCTCCACAAATCCATCGAAAATCAATTTGAAAATCTGCCTCGGAGAGAATATATTTTCCCGCCAAAAATGAATTTTGAATTATGAGAAGAAAAGTGTCCTCCCCCTAATCCTGTACGGGTGTCCCTTTAACAATTGGGGTGGAAATAGTAATTTTGGGGTGGAAATAGTAATTTTTCTGGGTTCCTCCGGTACATTTCTGGGACGCTTCCGGTGCATTTCTGAGGTGCCACCGGTACATTATCCTGGGGTGTAAAACACTACTTTTCGAGCTCATTTCGCCGCAAAGGCTTATTTCTCTAAAAACATCTACAAAAACACAAAATAACACAATAAGTACTTAATCGAGTCTAACAATACAGAATATTGAGAACAAAATAGACACATAAATGCGTCTATCAGTGACATTGTCGACAAATCTGGAAAAGTGATTTTTCAAGGATCACGTGGAAAAAATAACTGTTATCTTCTAGATACTCAGTTCAGTAACTGTTGCAATTTTACTAAGGTAGAATCTACGCACCTTTGGCATGAACGTTTTGGTCACATCAATTATCGTCTTCTAACTAAGATCATTAACAAAGAACTTGTTAGAGGCGTTCCCAAAATCAATGCTAAGATTGAAGGTGTATGTGGCGCCTGTCAAAAGGGTAAACAAACAAAAGTTCCACAGAAATCATCCCGAAATATTCTCACCAAAGCTCCACTTGATTTAATTCATATATATGTTTTTGGCCCAATTCAACAATCTACGGTGGCTAGGAAGAAGTATGCTTTGGTTATGGTAGATGATTACACTAGATTCACCTGGATGGCATTTTTGGCTCACAAGAATGAAACTGTCAGTGAGTTCAAGATTATTGTTAATAGAATCCAGAATGAGCAAGGTCGCAAATTAAAGAAAATTAGAAGAGATTGTGGCACAGAATTCAAAGACACCAAGGTATTTGAATACTGTAACTCTCTGGGAATTATTCAACAATACTCACCAGCTATCACTCCGCAAGCAAATGGAGTTGCAAAAAGGAAGAATAGAAATATTCAGGAAATGGCCAGGGTAATGCTCCATAACAAAAACCTACCATTAAGGTTTTGGGGTGAGGCTGTTTTTACGGCTTGCTATTTGATCAATCGTGTTTACTTACGGTCAAAGACCTTAAACACTCCCTATGAGTTGTGGTACGATAGGAAATCCAACTTACACCATCTCAGAGTGTTCGGCAGTAAGTGTTACATTCTAAAGGATCGAGAACAGAAAGGGAAGTTTGATTCAAAAAGCGATGAGGGTATTTTTCTCGGCTATGCATCTGACAGTCGTGGTTTCCGAGTCTTTAATCTCAGAACCCAAGTCATGATGGAATCAGCTAATGTTATCATTGATGATCTAAGTAACTTTAATCATGATAACTCTCCTACTGAATTGCCTCCAACCGAGACAATTGAGAATTTCAAAGAAACGTCAGAATCAGAAGAAGTTGTTCCAACAGTTGTTGAACCTGATGTCTCTAGTGATGAGGAGAAAAGCTCTAGTCAGGTTGTTCCTCTTGAACAACAGTGTGTCTCCACACGACACCTTTGGGTTCAAAGGAATCATGATACTAACAATATTATTGGTGGTAAGGACTCTACTGCTAAGACGAGAGGTCAACTTCAAAATATTTGCAATTTTGATTGTTATCTATCGTAAGTGGAACCTAGGAACATTAATGAAGCTCTTAGTGATCCCTTTTGGGTGAACGCAATGCATGAAGATTTAAATCAATTTCAAAGACAAGATGTATGGAAACTCGTACCTTGTCCCCCCAATATAAATATTGTTGGTACCAAATGGATATTTAAGAACAAGTCTGATGAATTTGGCACCATTTTCATTAGCAAAGCTAGACTTGTCGCTCAGGGTTATTCACAGATTGAAGGAATCGACTTTGACGAAACCTTTACTCCCGTGGCACGCCTTGAGTCAATTCGTTTGTTATTAGCTCATGCTTGTTTTCTTAAGGTTAAGCTGTTTCAGATGGACATTAAGTCCGCCTTCCGAAATGGAAACTTAAAGGAATAAGTCTATGTTTCTCAACCTAAAGGTTTTGAAAACCCTGATTTCCCTGATCATGTCCTAAAACTCAATAAGGCATTATACGGGTTAAAACAAGCACCTCGTGTCTGGTTTGAAAAACTAACCACTTGTCTTCTTAGGAAAGGTTTTTCAAGAGGTGGAGCTGATAAAACTTTGTTTACCATATGGAGTGGAAAAGATGTTTTTATTGCTCAAGTTTATGTAGATGATATCATCTATGGATCAACATCGGAGGAACTTGCAAAAGATTTTCAAGTTTGTCTTGGTAAGGAGTTTGAGATGAGCAATGTTGGTGAATTAAAATTATTTTTGGGTTTGCAAATTCAACAACACAAGGATGGAATTTACTTATCTCAAGAAAAATATGCAAAAAATCTTGTCTCAAGATTTGGTCTTGATAAGGCAACTCCAAAACTCACTCCTATGCCTACCACGGGTAAACTACATAGAGATGAGAAAGGTGTAAATGTGGATCAAAAACTTTATCGATCTATTATTGGAAGTCTTTTGTATCTCACTACTACGAGACCTGATATTGCTTTTAGTGTTGATTGTTGTGCTAGATTTCAGGCAAATCCAAAGGAATCTCATCTTGCCGCCACGAAGAGGATCATACGTTACATCAGTCACACTGTCGGGTATGGTCTTTCTTACAATTTTGATAATAACACTGATCTTACTGCCTATTCAGATGCCGATTGGGCAGGATGTCTGGAAGACAGAAAGACTACATCAGGGAGATTCTACTATGTAGGGATGAATCTTGTAGCTTGGCATAACAAGAAACAAAATTCACAATCTCTTTCAACATGTGAAGCAGAATACATTGTTGCTGGGTCATGTTGTACTCAACTTCTATGGATGAAACAAATGCTTGCTGATTATGGAATTGATTTTGGAATAATGAAGATCTTTTGTGATAACTCAAGTGCGATTCGCATCACTGAGAATCATGTTGAGCACTCAAGAACTAAGCACATAGACATCAGGTACCATTATATTCGAGATCTTTATGAAGATGGAATTATCACTATGGAATTTGTGCCTTCCGAACAACAATTGGCTGATATTCTCACCAAACCATTAGACACTGCCACATTTCAGCACTTGCGGCAGTCTATTGGTGTTGTTCTAGTTCATTAGATCCTCATAACTCTTGCCCCTTCTTTTATCTCGATCTTTTGGGCAATTGAGTTTGGAACTCCATAATAGTGTTAAGTTTTGTTTTCATTTGTTTCTAGTAGATATGTTTCTGTCATGTATCCTAGTGTTTGTAAGAAATCCTTATTTTCTTGTGAAAGTAAGGTCGCCTTTGTTGTTCCTTCGGGGATGAGTTCATTTTGAACTTATGCTTAATTGCCAAATCTTTGTGGGGAGTGTAGTTGTGGAATATTTAGGGATTATCTTGTATCTTTATTAACTCCTTGATAAATGCATTTAGCTTCGGCTTTATGATTGCATCTAAATTTTTTGGTATGTTAATACACTTTTTGGTCATGAAGTATCTCTGTGGAAATTTCATTAGGATCCCACTAATTTTCGTACCTTTGCCAAATTTTTTTGACAAAAAGGGGGAGAATTAATGTGTAGTTCACACTACAAATACATATGGTTTACGGATCATTATGTAAGGGGGAGTTGTTTTCATGTTGAGATATGTATTGACTAAGGGGGAGTGATACATATCACCATAGTATTGTTGTCAAAGTTGTGATACAATTGAACTTTGATGCCGTGTAATAATACTATGACACTGTATAATAATGATTGAGCTTACAACCTTTAGGATCATGGGGTACTTGGAAGTGACGAAGATTTCGAGTCGCGTTGAAGATGCCAAGGAGATCAAGCATGTGGATAAGAAGCTACATTTTTTTTATCTTTTTTGTAATCCATATGTATTGATAGTTTTGTCACTAAAATTGACAAGGGGGGATATTGTTAGAGCATTGCTCGATCGAACTCGCATGCATTGCTATCTCAAGCATGTTTGTCAATGTTAGTGATCAAAACTATAAGTCTTGATTTTTAGCATATTTATAGATGTCTCGGACTAGGACATAGATAGTGTAGTTGAGCTTAAATCTCTCGACGTTCATATCTCGAAGACGAAGTACTACTAAGGGGAGCTTGTGGAACTTCTTCGACAAAAGGTATGTGGAGACTTGAACTCATCTATCACTTGGAAAGTCTATTTCTATTATCTCCTATATTGAGACATAAGTCGTCTTACGATATAGTTTTCTCTATACATATTTGAGATTTCGAGCTGAGTATGTCTCGCTTACATATTTCTTGAAATATGTGTTGATAAGCTTTCGCTTCAACCAAGTTCATCTTATATCATGAGAAAATTTCCGAGTAACATCTTACATGATTTGTGTGATACAATCATTTGATGTAGGCTTGGAATGTTTCGATAATGATTATTTCAATATCTTGAAAATTGTTTTAATGCTAATAGTGTGTGAAAACAGATATTGTCATTATAGAAGAATGATTCAATGATTGAAATAAAGAGTTGATGATGTAACCATCTTTGGATATAAGCATATATAGTGTGTTCGCACATTAGAATATAAATCCATAAACCAGAATCCAAGAGTAGGTATATGTGTGCATACGAAATTGGTGAAGGAGACAGGTTAAGTATGCGTACCCGTACGCATACTGGCGGAAGTTCTCGAACCGAGAATTTCTGCTGAGTTTTGTTTTTGACAAACTCTTAACTAGTCACCTTAAGTCATACTTACGGAAGTTTTCGAACCGAAAATTTCTTCTGAGTTTGGAAACTTTACAAACTCAAAAACCGGTTGCTTAAGTACGCATACTTAAGCTGGTTACTTTGTTAAATCGGTCAGTTCATAGACTTAAAATTTTAAATCATAAGGAATGCAATCTTTGCAAACCGTGGCTATAATTTCCATGATTGATTCAAGTGAATCAAACCGATTTGGTTTCAATTGTGTTTTCTAAACAATTGAACAACTCTTTAACTAGTTTCATTTGAGTCATTTGAACTAGTTATGGTTAAGATGAACAAGGATGATATGAGAGTAATCATATAGCTAACCTCGGTTAACTATTTGTGAAACAACCTGGTGTACACGTTTAGGTACGGTTACATAAACCAAAATGAGGGTACATTTCATTTGTGTCTAACAAGCTAAGTTCGATCTAATGGTTGAAAGATATTATCTTGGTTGAATCGGGTTTTTCATCTAACGGTGATTATTGAATACTTTGTTACCAAGGTTACTTAGATTGCAAATCCTGATTTGAAAACTATATAAAGGAGAACTCTAGCAACTGGGAAAACTAATCTCCACACCTCATGTGTGTTACTAGTTGCATAACTAGAGTCGAATCTCCTTTAACCTTAGGTTTCTTCTCGAGACCCTGTAGGTTAACGACTTGAAGACTTCATTGGGATTGTGAAGCCAGACCCAACTATTATCTTTGTAGTTGCATGATCTGATCTTGTTGTTTCTATCGTGTTGAGTGCAATTGAAATAATTGGCTCGAGATTTTATATCTCCGATAGGCAAGATAGAAAAGTAATCACAAACAAACTTCGTCTCATCGTTTGTGATTCCACAATAACTTGTTTCGCTAGTCGATTAAGTTTATTGTGAGGTGATTGATAATACTAGGCTGTTCTTCGGAAATATAAGTACGGTTTATCAATTGGTTCATGTTTACCTTGATTTATCAAAAGACGGAACAAAAACTCTTGGGTATTTCTGTGGGAAACAGATTTTTTCAATCCTATAGACTTTTCTGTGTGAGACAGATTTGTCTATCAAGTCTTCGACTTTGGGTCGTAGCAACTCTTAGTTGTGGGTGAGATCAGCTAAGGGAATCAAGTGTGTAGTAACCTGCTGGGATCAGAGACGTAAGGAACGGAACTGTACCTTGAATCAGTGTGAGATTGATTAGGGTTCAACTACAGTCCAGTCCGAAGTTAATTGGAAGTAGGTTAGTGTCTGTAGCGGCTTAATACAGTGTGGTGTTCAATCTGGACTAGGTCTCGGGGTTTTTCTGTATTTGCGGTTTCCTCGTTAACAAAATTCTGGTGTCTGTGTTATTTATTTTCTGTATTATATTTTGTTATATAATTGAAATATCACAGGTTGTGCATTAAGATCAATCAATTAGAATATCCAACCTTTGGTTTTTGATTTACATTGATTGACACTTGAACATTGGTCTTTGGTACCGTTCAAGTAACTCCTCTTATATTCAATCAGGCTCGCAGATTTTATTTGTTGATTGCGGATTGAATTAAGAGTTAGAGATATTAAACTCTTTGATATACTTTATTCTAGATTGAGTCTGACTGTCTAGTTGATTCTTTAGAAAGTGTATTGGAGTAAGTCCTCTCAGATGCCAAACGAATTGTTGGGTGTGGTTGTTAGACCCCCGCATTTTCACATAACACGCGTTAACAATTTCAGACACTTTTTAATTAAACTCATCAAACGAATCTTCATTAGACATACAAAGATTTTCCCAGTCAGAATTTAGGTTTGAAGCCTAGCTTCTTTTTTTGAGGTATCTCCTTCGGATACGGTTTCTAAGATATCTGAAGCATCTTTTGACTTAGTGCACGAGGTCACATGGTGCTGAAGATCTTGGCTTATGGCGTGATTAATAACATTTAACCCGTCAGAATTATACTTTGCATCACTTATCTCAGTTTCATTATATTCTGCTAAATCTTTCGCAACAATGTTTCCGTCTCTAACAACTGTAGGGGGATTGTATCCTATTACTACATGTTTCCATGTCTGAAAATCACAGGCTTGTAGAAAGGAACGCATAACAATTTTCCACCATAAGTAATTTGTGTCACCAAAGGCTGACGGTACGTTTATCGAGATTGCACTCCTGCCAATTTAGTCAGATTACTTCAAACACGGATTTATTAGGTCTTTCACGTGTTTGCCTACTCTGATGCCAGTTGAAAATGTGGGGGTACCAAAATACACCACCAATTTTTTTTAGGCAACCTGTATGGACCAAAGTCAATTACAATTCCGAGAGTTACATCTTAATGAATCTCAATCAGGAATTATATGAAGAGTTTATATCTCTTTCTCTCACAATCAATGTGTAAATGGAGACAAATCCGTGAACCTGTTTATACCATGAGAGTACTTGGACGATTCCAGAGATCAATATCCAAAATAGATTGAGAAAACGGGGCTGGCTGTTGTGGTTTTCTGACGTTAACCAAGTGCATATCTATTGGTGTTCGATCTAGTTTGGAGGATACGCATCTCTAGACTACTCTATTACGTGGATTTGGTTTGCGCCTTTAGACTCTTTACGCTTGCCTTTTGGACCGGTAGATGCTTTATATGTATCCCCATTCTACTTTGTGTGTCGCATAATTACGGTAAGTTTCCATTTAAATTTAGGGAAAAATATGGTTTGGTCCTTTTTTAGGTGGTCCCATGTCTATTTGGTCCTTTCAAAAATTACTTTTTCCATTTGGGCCATAATTATTTAAAAAATTAAAATATCTAAAGTACCATTTCTCTCTCTTATTTTCTTTCCTCCTCAGGTGAATCATTTTTCTGGTTTTCTCTCTCTTCTTTATGTTCTCTACTAATTTCTCTCTCCTCTTAACCTTAATAGATAAAAGTTTAAAAATTAAATATCTCTCAAAATATAAGTCAAAAATTAATAAATTTTATAATTCGGAAAGCCCTCGACGATAGCTTTCCAACGAGTACCATTGTCGCTATGTTTCAGAGCTTTTAATTTTTTTTCGATATAATAATAGTTCATATTCGAGAATGAACACTATTTTATAACATGGTAGTTCATTTTAGTTCTAGCAGTTCATTTTGTAGAATGAACTCGCATACACTAGCAATTTATTTTGTAGAACAAACTCATAGTAATTGTTCAATTTGAAGAATGAAGTCGCAATGGTAGTTCATTATTATAGTTCATATTGAAGAATGAACTCGTGATAGATGTTCTTAATTTCGAATAAACTCATAATAGTTGTTCATATTGTAAGATTGATAATTCATGTTGTAAAATGAACTCGTAATAGTAATTAAGAATGGTAGTTCATATTGTAGAATGAACTCGTAATAGTTATTCATTATGGTAGTTCATTTTATAAAATGAACTCGTAAACGGTAGTTCATATTGTAGAATGAACCCGTGATAGGTGTTCATATTGTATAATGAACTCGTATTAATAGTTCATTATACCAGTTCATTTTGTAGAATGAAGTCGTACGGTAGTTCATTTTGTAGAATGAACTCGTATGTTATTTAATCCAAAGAGTTCACTTTTTGGACTGATCTAACTAGCATGACAGTTCATTAAAGTGGTTGATTTTGTAGAATGAACTCGTATAATAGTTCATTAAAGTAGTTCATTTTGTAGAATGAACTCGTATAATAATTCATTTTATAGCTAAAAAATACGGCAAAAATTAAAAGCTCTGAAACATAGCGACAATGGTACTCGTTGGAATGCTATCGTC
Organism: Papaver somniferum; assembly: GCF_003573695.1. Classification (NCBI taxonomy): domain Eukaryota; kingdom Viridiplantae; phylum Streptophyta; class Magnoliopsida; order Ranunculales; family Papaveraceae; genus Papaver; species Papaver somniferum. Next base: position 81,534,227 of record NC_039367.1, on the reverse strand, counting down.
GAGGGTTTTACGAATATATAAAATTTATCATTTTTGGACATATGGTTCAAAAGATATTTAAGTTTTAAGTTTTTATTTATTTATTTTTATTAAGAGAGAAAAAAGGTTATTTTTGCCACTATCAAAAGACCGTGACACCAGTAATGACGTCATCCTGCGTGGGTAATGTCCACCCTAAGACCAAACAATAATTTTTTGGATCGAATAACAATTTATATTTTTAAAAAGGACCAAACAGACAGTTGACTGGGTCAACTGGACCAAACTAACTCTAATATATTATTCTTAGGACCAATTGGTATTTCCTACTTAAATTTATAGCTATTAAGAAGCCTGGCGAGATTGGGGTATACCCAGATTAATTGGGGTATACCCAATAAGACAAAATCTGATCATTATGAAGTAAAACCAAGCCACCCCTTAACCTTGTATTTCCTAAATGGCTAATATGCCCTTGTTTAATTAACATTAAAAATTCTGATTAGGTTAATTAATTAAGTAGATTAAAACTTCTCAAATTATGAAATTGAGTTATGAAATTTTGTTTTTAATTGAACTTATTTGGGAAGGTTTTTGATGAAAAAAATTGTTTTGAGAAAATCTTTTGGAACGGAAATGAAAGTACACTACCTTAACACTTCTAAAGAGGGGATTGCAAAGATGTTGTATGAAATCATACTCAAAATTAGATCAGAAATCGACACTTTCAGTTCTGAAAGTATGAAAAGTCGGCAAGGTCGACGATGAAGACCTTGCCGATTTTTTTTTTTTGGCATACAAGAGACGACAGAAAAAAGTCGGCAAGGTCTTCAAAAAATACCCTGCCGGCTGTTGAAAATACCCTCCCGGTTGTTGAAAATATCCCGCCGGCTGTTGAGAAAAATGTATTAGTCGGCAAGGTTTTCAAAAAATACCCTGTCGGCTGTTTATTAGTCGGCAAGGTCTTCATAAAATACCTTGCCGGTTGTTGAAAAAATTTACAGTCGCCATGGCTATTATGAAAAGTCGGCAAGATATGCATGTCACGACCTTGCCGGCTGTATTGGCCGGCAAGGTCTTCAAAAATACCCTGTCGGCTGTTGAAAAAAATTTACAGTCCCCATCGCTATTATGAAAAGTCGGCAATATATGCATGTCACGACCTTGCCGGCCGAAGACACAAAAATCATAATTTTTGATTTCTAACCTAATATACCAATTATATAACAACCAAATCACACAACACAATGATGGGTTTAAGTTTAGACATCACTTAAAGTCTTCTTTTTGCCGGCCAATGTTGAAAAATCAATGTTGAAGATTTTCGGTTGATGGAAGAAATGGAAAAAGATGAAGGGGAAGAGCAGAGAGATTGGAGAAGAGAGATTAGGGAAAATTAAGAGTTTTTCAATTTTAGGATTTAATTTTCAGTTAATTAGTTCAAGAATATTAAAGTAAAATCACCAATTTTGACCACCCCTTAACAAGAGCACTAGATCCATTTAGATTTGGGTATATCCCAATTAATCTGGGTATACCCCAATCAAGCCAGGTTAAGAAGTTAACGTTTGGTTTTGTTTCTCTCGTATAATAGCTGGGTCCAAAAGTTGGAGGACAAAAATGGCATGAAATCTTTTTGGATTTTGTACGGAAAAAACATAGATGTGAGTCGAGGCCATAAATGAAGGGGTATGGGCCGGCCGTATCATAAAATTGGGTCCGACATGCCATGTGAAATGCCATGGCTTATTGATTCTGTGAGGATCCACTTCCACTACTTTCTTCCTCTTCATGATCTTCTCTTCTCCCTGTTTGACTGTCTAGTGCTATAGTGGCAGCACAACTTCTGCATAAAAGTGTCTATGAAATCATCATCGTTCTAACTTTTTTTTCTTTTCTTTTTTGTTTTTACGGCTTGTCTTTACAACGTACTAAAACCCCCCAAAAACAGGCCATACCTTATTACACAAGAATGTTGAAAGGAAACGATTTAAATCAAGAGTGCGATTTATAACCATATATGAAGGGTGACACCGACATCAATGAAAGAAACATAGCCAACCATATATGACTATATGATCACGTCAAAACCAAAAAAAACTGGTAAGCGCAGGATACAAAATCCAGATTCGTAGATATCCCACATTTTTAAATCAACCATGAGACTTCTCTATGAAAAAAGTCAACGATGAGACTTCTCTATAAAATTTTGAACACAGAATATCCCTATTGATCGAGAAATATCAGTCACCGGAGCCAATGTAATTCTCAAACATAAACTTAAACCTTATTAAGTATCGGTAACTTATAGCAGAAACCTTATTAAATAATCCATGACAAAATAATGTTCTCTTTGTTTCAAAAAAAAATAAAAATAGGCTTGTTTGATTTTGTACTGGAAATAAGAAAATCAATCATTTGAACTATTTTTTTATGTTTTTCTCTTCCAAATTTGTTAAGAGGGAGAAATGGTCCCTGTTATGGGAAAATTAGTAAAGTTATAATATTTGACTTTCCATTTAAGGAACCAGCTATATTTTGACATATCCAAAATAAAAAATGGAAACCAGTCTATTTTTTGAAACGGAGGGAGTAGTTTTCCACAAATAATAAATTTTCTGAGTCCAAACTTATGCATCCTTTAAAACCGGGATGCACATTCCGGCTCTTCTTAGAGCCTCTCCAATAATATGTCAAAAAAAATCCTAGATAGAGGCCATTGTTAGGCCGGTTCCTATGGGGGGTGGCTAACCCACCCATTTACCATGCCAACTGGCCTGGCAAACTGGCCCCGCCACTACGGTAAAAACATTAAGCGATCGCCCGGTTTAGTTTACACAGCTAGCGATTTAATCTCGACCGTCCACGGTCGGTGCTCTACCGCCTATAAACACCCTTATTCCCTTCAGTTTTTCATTCACAAAAAAAAAAAATCTACCGTTCTCTAGAGACCAGACCAGAGCGATTTTTTAAAAATGAGTAGTTTCAAAACAAATAGACAAAGGAAAAGAAAAAGGAAAATTTGTTGCAGATAATGATATCGTTTGGGTTCAGGATAAAGAGCACGAGTTCGCTAATGTTAGGCAACTAGTTGGATCTGGCGTAACATCTACGCATTTATGTAACCATCCCGAGCGAGTTTTTTTACCTAAATTAAGAGGTGGGTGGTCTGAGCTAACTGAAGTGTTTGGGTGACTCCCCGAAGCTGTTCAAGAATCCTTGAGAAGATATCCTTGGCAGCGTTTATATTTCATGAAAGGCAAAAACCACATGACTCAAATTGTGCGAGTTATTTGTGAACGTTGGTGGAACACTGCAAATACGTTCTTTTTCAAGGATTTCGAGTGTGGTAAGTTCTATTTTTTCCATTCAATAGTTTAATTTTTAGTTTAGAAACAAATTTTAATTTTTAGAGATTCAATTTTTTGGTTTGATACAAATTTTAGTTCCACGTACAAACTTTAATTCTATGACCATGTTGTTTTTAGGGTTCACACCGTTAGATTTGTATATGTTGACTGGAATAAAAAGTGAGGGTGAAATAGTACAATTTAACCAATTAAAGTGGATATCAGAAGGAAGATGGAAACAATTACTCCCCTTGTACTCAAATGATACTGGAGGAAAGCCAAAATCCAGAGACTTACACTCATATGGATTAAGAGTGTCTGGGTTGAAGGCTTTTTTGAGTCGTTACCATGCCAAGGGGATAAACAGAGCTGAAGATTATCCCGAGCTTGAACGTATTTTTGTATTATGGATGTTAGGCCAAGTTTTTTTCCCCAATGCTAGCTCAGTGTTATTAATTGGTTTTCTGGAATCTTTAGAAGATTTAAATAAAGCGCCAAATTATGATTGGGGTTCTGCAATTTTAGCTGCGCTATACATATGTCTCGGTGATTGCTCAACTAAGAAGACAGATAGCTTAAATGGATTTTGGGTCGTATTGGAGGTACGAACTATTTATTACATTTATTATCGAGTTGTCAAACTTGTGGTGAATGTACTAACACATCAATTTTCGTCAATATTATTTTTCAGTATTGATGGTATACTTACTTTACGGTCGGCGAACCTGATCTTCACGATAAATGATTAATTTTTCCAGTCGTTTACAAGTACAAAGCTGATAATTGGATTGGCCGGACTGATGATGGTCAAAATGTTATTGTTATGCAAAGGATGCAACAAGTGTGCAGAACTAGTATCAACATTACGCCAGTGCCGTATAGAGTAATTGATGAGTTCACCAGTGGCACAATCCATGCTTTAGTTAAGCCTTAAGAAACTTTTGTTTTACAGTGGTCAGGGTATTTGGTACTACGGAGAAAGACATTTGTTTCAGCTACAAGGAAGAAAGGTAAAAGCAATCAACCCGTTTCCAACTTCAATTATTTCACATGATGATTGGATAAAGTTGATAAATAATGGACAACCTTGGGAAGAAGCTGATGATTTGATCCAAGAACCAGAAAATGTCTATGATTACTATAGTTGATTTCAAAAGGTATGCAAGCTAAATATTGTTGTTCATCCACAAAACTTAGGTAGTGTTTACTTTCCAGCAATTGGCAGTTTGCCACTTACAGATCTTTCATCCCAACCCCCCACCACCGACGGGCGAAGCATGTACGTACCCTAGTAGTCAAATGGGGTCGTCACATATGCCTCCATTATCTTGGGAAGTCCATACTTTATCACCAAGTGGAGATATTGTTACAGTTCCACTTACTGGTGAAGGTATGCAGCTGAGCTATCCATACGATGGTGTGGTGGCAACAAAAGAAGAGTATCAGAACGAGTTGAACAATTTTGCGCTTTTTACCAATCAATTCCGCAATTTTCACTTGAGTCAGATGCAGGCTTTGAGGGAGAGCATTAGTTATGAATTTCCTGAGACTCCGTTAGGGTCAAGTTCTCAAATGCCCGATGAGAGCAATACAAGAAGTCATGCAAGTGGAATCGTGGAGGTCGTAGAAGTCGTCATCACACTCCAATTATGATGAAAGATACTATAGTGGAAGAGACTCAGGTACCACCAACAAGAGCAAACTTGGAGATGGATTTCCAGTCTCCTATTGGTTTCATTCCCCAAGATCATGTACTTACTCCTGGTGGTGGACACGTCAATTTGGATGCATTTAGGCAATCTGTAATTTATATCCCAACAAGTTCAGCATTTCACCGATTTCAAGCACCTCCAATGGCTCTGATACCATTTCAAGGTTATGAATCACCTGATGCTACTCAACCACCATCTCAGAGTCCAAATAATGAGTTTTCACAAGATCAAATAGGCTTAGGGGATTATGTATTTGGTGGTAATCTTTAGTTTGATAGATTGTTAATCGTTAATATGAATCGTGGTTTGTTTAAATCGTTAATGTAATTGCACTTTTGTTTGATAAATAATAATCTTCATTTCAAGTTTTCTACATAAGTTAAAATTACGAACTTAGAATTGATGAGCTAGATTAAATTGGGGCAGTACTTTTAAGATTTCATAACAACTTGCATATCGGAACTTCTCTCCGTTTTCATGGAGCCACTTTGCACGACATCTTTGATCAATCTCCAGTAGGGTTTCACCACTTCTCATGTTTCAAGCCTCTTCACTTATCATAACAATATACTTGTTAACATTCTTGGAAATTATGGAGAACCGAGCACTCAACACCATCGAATTGCGATTGTTGAGGTTCGTTGTTTCTTCTTCAAATTTCATTAAAACGGTCCCCAAAACGGAATAAGCCGTAATGCGCCATCAACGATTGGTTGATTAGTGAAGAAAACATAATTCCCGCAGATACATTCATCTTCTAACGAGCTAAAATTGCCTTGTTGTGCTCTTCTTTCATTTTGCACACTAGCTCGAAGTGAAACTCTTTCATTTTCGGTTGCATGTTGGTCTTCTATGAATTGAGACATAGCCATGTTTTGAGCCATTGGAAAATCTAAGAAAATAGAAAGAAAGTGTGAGTTAAAATGGTAGAGGAATGTGGTATTAGGGGGAAAGATTTATGGCCATTGGATCAGATTCTACTTAATGGTGTAAACTAGACCAACCGGTCTTATAAGAGCCGTTAGCGGCGTAGTAAACACCTAACGGTGTAGTCTTGGCCGCGCGTTCGAGTCTCGACCGCTCGGTGGAAAGTTGACCTGGACTGGCTAAGTGGAAAATTTGCCAATTAGCCATGCCAGTTTGCCAACTCCATAGTGGGTGCAAAAATGGCAAACTTGAGAGTTTTCCACACCCACAAGAACCGGCCTTAGACCTCTATTTGTTGGTGTTCTCATATATGGTCCTGAATAACACTTTTTTCCTACAACTCATCTCCAATAGTTAAGGTTGTTCCATGTATTCTACTAGGTCTTAACCGTGACGTAACGGCACGGGATGTTTTGTCTCTAATACGATATTGTTCACATTCCTCTTGCTTCATTTTTTTCGTGAGTAATTATTTTGATATGTGAAAAATACTAGAACCCCCCTACTATATGGGTTCAACATATACAAGCCCCACAAAGTGGATCCTCCACTATCAACTCCATACTTTCCATTTTTGATATTTCTAGGCCCAGAACTTTTATTTTTGGGGCCTGGTTTTGAATTATCCCGGATTGTTGACGTCAACATATACAAGCCCCACAAAGTGGATCCTCCACTATCAACTCCACACTTTCCATTTTTGATATTTCTAGGCCCAGAACTTTTATTTTTGGGGCCTGGTTTTGAATTATCCCGGATTTTTGACGTCAGCATTTTCTTTAATAAAAGTGAAAATACCCAAAATAACCTCCAGTATTTATAGTCGTTTTATAACAGAAACAGAAATCCAATTCATGTTTTAGCTCTCTCTTCTCTTCTCTCGATTATTTTTCTTCAGTAGCAGAATTAGGTTGATTTCTTCTACACGAATCATTCCATTGAAGAACAAGGATTCGTTAGTTTGCTGATGTGTTGAAGACGAGAGGAAGAACAAGGATTCGTGTTTGTTTTTTTCAATTGGATTTTAGATCTGACGAGTTTGAGACAATCCATTGAAGAACAACAATTAGGTTTGTATGAATTTATCTCTTCTGTTTGTATCAAATACGTTTGATTCATTAGTTTTTCTGATTGATTGTTTGATTTCTATCTTCTACTGATTTGGATTTTTGTTCTATTTCGAATTTGTTGACCACTGAGAAGAGGAAGAAGACAGTTTGGAATACAGAAATCAACTTAGGTACGAATTGTGATTTCGATCTAGTTTTCAATTCAATTGATTTTGATTGTTACTATTACGATCTAGTTTTTTCACTTTTTTTATTTGGTTTTGATACTGAGTATGTTTTTGTTGATGCTTACACAGGTTTGTTTGATACTGAAAAGAGGAACAGAAGAAACATTGTTTGAGAAGAATCTAGGTAAGAATTTTATTTTATTTTGATTTCAGATCTGTTATCAATTTTTTTTAATTATTTGTTGTGCTTGCATGTCCGATCTGTTAATTTGTTGTTTTACTTTTTGTTGATGCTGAGAGGAGTATGAAGAAACAATTTTGTTTCAGTAGAACAACTTCAAATTGATTTGTTAGACATGCTGTTTTTTTGTTACAGTATGTGTAACTTTAGGTTACACATATATATCCTGTTGTATTTTTAAGCATGTGTAAGGAAGATGCAGATGTTTTTTAGTTGCAGCATGTGTAATTTTAGTTTACACATATATATCATGTTTGTATTTTAAGTATGTGTGAGGAAGATGTAGATGTTTTTTAGTTGTAGCATGTGTAATTTTAGTTTACACATATATATCATGTTGTATTTTAAGCATGTGTAAGTTGAAGTTACATATATATGTCCTGTAACATGTTTATTTGTAAATAGTTGTATCATCTTTATCTTTTACTCATATTTAGCTTGCCGCATAGAATATACTTCTCACGAGGGGGCAACGCCCCCGAGTGAATTGCGTTCGTTTTAAAATTTTGATATTGTTATTGTGTGTTTGATATTTTTCAGGTTGTCATGGATCCTGTTAGTTGCGCTGCTGTTAGTTGCATTGTTGTTGTTCGCTACTTTTCAGATTTTATTACCCTGCGTGTTAATACTGATGTCAAACTTGATGAGTTTAAGGAACAAGTTTGCAGGGAATGGAAGCACTTTACTCCACTTGGTATTACTTTCTTCTTCCGAGAAAGTGGGAAAGATTTTCCGCTTGACTGTTTTCGTTGCAATCTCTTATATCCATCACAAATAGTAAACAGAAGACCAGTGTTGATATTTTCTTGCAAAATGTTCCTCATGTGGCCTCTTCCTCCAGCTCTAGAGCAGATTCTTCTATTTCTAATGGGTCTAGTAGTATGTCTTCGTCCAGAAACAATCTTACTGTTGCAATGTATTTGGAAGATAAAAGCAAGCCTGCGAAACCTTTGTTATCGGATGGTTGGCCCAAGGTTCTTGGTGAGATTGGTCATGTGTTTGTTGAAGGAGTTAAGCAAGTCAGGGTTGCTTTCACCAAGTATCGTCTTCGCACTGGTTTCCAAATGATTGTAACTCACAATGAGCGTTCTAGGTTCACGGCTAAGTGTGCAGATGAAAAATGCGGTTGGAAATTCCATGCAGCTTCTATCGATGAAAGGAACGAAATTTTTCAGGTAGGTTTTCCTTGTTCTGTCATCTAATGCTTAGCATATGTTATGTTTTGTTACATTATGTGTAACTTTGGTTTACACATGATGTTTTTTGCACAATATTGTTTTTTGGTTGAATTGTTTATATTTTGTGTGAACCTCTTCAGGTTAGGTCTTATAACCCTGAGCACATTTGTGGTGCTGGTGGGCGCAACTTGAACCAAACTTACTCCATCAGCTTCTCGTCTAGTTTGATTGAGGAAGAAGTTCGGAAAAATCCTCACAAGAAGCCCAAGCAAATTGCTGCTGATTTCCAGACCAACTATGGGATTAACATGGAGTACTATCAGGCCTGTAATGCTAGGGAAAAGGTTTATGAGACGATTTATGGCGACGATGTGAAGTCCTACTCGCACTTGTATGGTATATTAATGCTATAAAGGAAACCAACCCTAATAGTGTGATAAAGTTTGAACGTGAAAATAAACAGTTCCAGCGGATTTTCATCTCATTTGCTGCATGCATAAAAGGGTATCGGTTTTGTCGTCCAATGGTATACTTGGATACTACTTTCCTTACTGGTACATTCAAAGGTTGCTTGATGGAAGCTACTGGGATCAACGGTGGTAAAGGTATGTTTTTTTATGTGTTTTTTTTTGAACAACTTCAGTTGACAAATAACTGAGAGTTACACATTACTTTACTCAGTGTGTAACTAAGAAAATAGCATCTGTAACCTTAAGTTACATATTTGTTTTAGCATGTGTAACTTGTATTTACACATTGTTTTCTGTTTGTGTGAAACTTATTATTCTTTCGATTCTGCACAATTTTTTTTGTAGGATTTTCCCCCCTTGCTTTTGCACTAGTCGATTCTGAGACGATCGACAACTGGGAGTGGTTTTTAAGGAATTTGACTGAAGTTGTTGGTGATGGGAGGCCAATCACCTTCCTTTCGGATCGCCATGAAGGACTCTTGCAGGGTGTTCCACTTGTTTATCCAGATGGGTTCCACAACTTCTGATACTATCATTTGATGAAAAATATACCCATCACTGCAACAGATCCTAGGTACTCGCTTGTGATGGACCGTTTCCGAGAGGCGACATACGCACTCTCACCTGAAAACCATGCGAAAGCCATACATAAGATTAGAGACTTGAACTGCGGTTGGGTGGCTGATTACATCGAGACCATCCCACCTGAAGCATATGTGAATGCCTATTTCAAAGGTTGTCGGTATGGACGAACATCTAGTACTCTAGCAGAATCAGTCAATAACTGGGTTCTGGTTCACAAGAAGATGCCTACATCTGCTCTTCTTGATCAGGTTAATTGTGTGTGTGTGTGTGTTTTGTTGTTTTTTGTCTTTTATTTCATGTTTTGTCACTTTATGTATTCATGAGTTTTTTTTTTCCTTTTCAGATTAGGAGGAAAATAATGTGTTTGATGGCAGAGCGTCGTGAAATTTGTGCTAATATGTTGACTCCATTAACCCCTGAGTATGAAGAAAAGCTTGTGGATCTTCAAGATGAAGGTTTGGCTTGGGAAGTATTGGTTGCCAGTCCTACCGTGTTTGAAGTTGTTAGCGAAAGGTCTCACATGGTGGACCTCGAACACGAGACTTGCACCTGTCAAAGGTTTGGTTTCTTATGCTTTTTCTTCTCTCTGTATGTTCTTTTTTTTTAGAATGTGTATATCTATGTTACATTAGATATATGCATGTGTAAATACTAGTTACACATCTATTTTGCAAGTGTAACTTAAAGATACACATCCTGTACATGCACCTGTAACTAGCTAAATTTGAGTGTTTTATGATTTGTATGTGCAACTAACTTATTTTTTGATTGTTTTTGTTTTTTTCAAGGTGGCGCATATATGGTTTTCCTTGTGCTCATGCTCTTGCAGCCATACGGAAGATTAAACGTGAGGCTATTGATTTCATTTCACCGTATTTTACAAGCGACTATTTTAGGAATACTTATATGCATGCCATCCAGCCGATTCCCACCTACAACAGGCCTGTTGAATATCATCCAGACGACACCGTCAACCCACCTACCGTAAAGAAGCAACCAGGTAGACCACCAGGGAAAATGATTATAAGTAAACGTGAGAAGAAGGTGAAGAGGAAAGTTCATTGCAGCAATTGCAAGGAAACAGGTCACAACAAGGCAGGTTGCAGGAATCCTCGGAAGTTCACACCCCACTAGCTTGAGCCTACCAAAGTTCATTTCTGCAAGTAATGATTTGATTTGTGGATTCTTATTTGTCTTTGATTATTTGTTTTTTTAGTTTTCTTCATGTTGGTTTTCATGGACCAAACGTTTTTATTTTTCTGCAACGTTGATTATGTGTAAGGATCATTCATTCAGATTTTATATTTTGTCAGTTCACAATTGAATGCATTTTATTCCATTTTTGATTTATTGTGTACGTCTGATCAGCGGTCAAATGCTTGTGTAACTTTAGTTTACACTCAAATATATGGATGTGTAACCAGAAGCTACACTGTTGTGAATGCATGTGTAACATTAGCTTACACATGATAAATGATGGTGTAACTTTATTTTATTTTGATTTATTGGGCAAGTCCGATCAATGGCTTGTGTAACTTCAGTTTACACTCAAATATATGGATGTGTAACCAGAAGTTACACTGCTGTGAATGCATGTGTAACATTAGCTTACACATGATAAATGCATATGTAAACTCAGGTTACACTTTCTGCATCAAATTAAGATGTGTAATTACTTAACCTGTTGCAATACTTTCTGAAACCTGTACACACAGCAGTAAAAGTTCTAACAAGATAAAAGTTTTAAATTCAATGAATTTCAACCCAAAAATATTTGCAAAACCAAGAACTGCTAAAATCTACTAACTGGTGAAATTTAAAAGTTTTAACAACATATTTTCCAAGTCTAACATCTGCTTGTGGCTAACAACATATTTGCGAGTATATAATTTTTTCTAATCCTAATGACTGCTTTACACATCTCTGGATGGATCTGAAAGAATCTTGTATAACATGCTTCCTCTCATGCGGTTCACCTTGTCAGTCCACCATAGCATCATAGTTGGGTTTAATTTTTTGGCAAGTGGTTTATTCTTCATCTTGATCTTCATGTAAGTGCATACACATGGAAGACAGTCAGGAATTGAACCTTGTGGGGGCGAAACGAGATTCTTGGCATTTTCATTCATCCCAAGAGCAAAAGGACAGCGGAGTGTCAGTTCTGTAGTAATTGCAAATGCATATTTCTTGGCTTGAAGAAGGTGTTCACCCTAGAATTCCTTAACGTTTGACGAGTTCATGTAGGACCAAGGATCAGAGTTCTTCAATTCATACTCCAGCAGTGTGTAGTGTGTGTCGTTGTTGCACATTGGGGCGAAAAGTCTGACTGCATCGTTCTTGTACTTGACATACTCCTTCACAAGCTTTGGAATCCAAAATTTCTTGAATCCTTCGTAATCCTTCAACTAAGAGATCTGCAAAAACCATTTGGAATGTCAAACTCACATTTTTAATCAAAAGTTACAAATGAACAAGTGATTATGTAAACAGAAGTTACACATAGGGTCTTGGGTTTTACACTGGAAAAATAAGGATGTGTAACTTCAGATTACACATTATAAATGGTTGTGTAACTTCAGATTACACATTATACCTGCATTTGTAACCTCAGATTACACATTATAACTGTTTTCCGACATAAAAAAAAATCTTGAGTATGTTATCATAATCTTACAACATACATTACACATTATAAATGCAATAAGATTTTAAATATATCGAAGTACTTACGTATGCTTTTGGCGACATAAATATCGCTTTGTCATACTTGCTGTTAGAGTTCATCTTTGTCCTCAATCTGCTAATGTAGAAGTCGATGAATTCTGACTCCAAGAAGGATTCTTTCTTGGTAAGCTGTAACATTAGTTCTCCAGATATATCAAACAGCTCGCTACCATATGCGTTGCGTTCCATCCAAGTAATGTCTCTGCATTTCAAAGAAGTAAACTATTATTAATCAACATAACAGAATCAAGTAGTAAAATACAACAATCAAACAAAATCAAGCCTACTTGGAGTCAAGCTACTTACGTTTTCGGATGAGTATTGAAATATTCAAGCACTTTCTTCTTTTTCTCGCCTTCCAGCCTTTCGATAACTTCTGAACCTTTCACATCCTTTCTCATTGTTCCATCATCTTCTTCAACAACCTCATCCATTCTTTCTTCTTCTACTTCTGGAACTGCGTCCATTCTTTCTTTTTCCACTTCTGGAACTGCGACCATTCTTTCTTCATTAACAGTCTTCTCAATCTTCTTTGGCTTCTTTTCATACTGCTTCAGATCTTGTGCTGGAATTTTTCTATTCCTCAGCACACGTTGTTGTATGAATGCTGGTTGGTTTTCTATTATTGTATTTGCAGCTTCCTTCAGTAACTCTCCTGCAGGTCTTGGAGTTTTATCTATTCCAAGGCTAAAAAAGTTATCCTGTGTTGTAGTCGCCCAAACAAATATAGACAGAATCTAAAAAATTAGCACATGTATGTAACTTAAAGTTACACAAGCCAAAATAATAATGTATTGTATGTAACCTCAAGCTACACATGCCTTTTACAATGTGTAACTTGAAGTTACACTTCCATTACAAACAAAACATAAAGGAAAAATAAAACGGAATAACAGTTACATAAGGAAGAGTGGTTACCACTTGAGCTAGGTTCTGCATTCTCCATCACTGCAGGTCCATGTTCACTTTTGTTAATGTCGCCGACAATCTCATCTAGCATTTCACTCACTGCAACATCTGTCATATCAGTAGGGTTAGCTTCTAGTTGCACCAAGTTGTAGGTCTGAGCATTGTCAGGCTGTGTTTGCTGTGTTGTAGCAGTTATCATCATGGAGTCCTCAAACTGTGTTGAAGCAAAATTGTCCTCAAAAGTTTCAAGTGTTGGCTGAGTTGGAGCAGTCGAAACAAAATCGTCACCAACAGTTGCAGGTGTCTCTTCAATGACATTTGCATCATCACCTGCGGCTTTCTCATGCGGCTCAACCACACCACCACCTTCTGTATCTTTCTTTTGCGCCTCATCAGCAGCATGTGTCTCTTCATCAGCTTTCTTATGCGCCTCATCAACAACATGTGCAGTAGTGCAATTTTTCTTACCAGTGGGCTTCTTGTTTGGAGGAGCCTTGCGCCCCTCTGCAGCAGTTTGAGCTTGCAGAATTGTTGGCGTATTTCCAGCTGCAAGGCTCATACATGGAACTGCACAAGGATTGAAATGAGAATTAAGATGATGATGATGATGATGTTAAATTTTTTTAATAAAATTTCAAGAAGAATATATCATGCGACTGGCTTGGATAACTAGCATGTGTAACTTCATGTTACACATGAATATGGCCTGGATACCTAGTGTAACATGGAGTTACACATGCATCTAACTACTGTAACTAGTATTTACACATGCATATAGCATGTGTAACTAGGGGTTACACATCCATATGATTAGTTTACTCAACAATTATTAAGTCTAATCAAGTTAAACAAGCATATTAAAAATGAAAAACTAAAATATGAAACTAAAAAGGTTCAAAGACCTTAGTGTCAACTAATTGGGTACCTCTATCAAGTTAAATAAACATATTAAAAATGAACAACTACTTACATTATTCATGGAAGGAAGCTTCCGTGTCATATTTATCTTTCTCTTGCTCAGTCTCTTTCTCAGACTCTTCTTCTCCATGCTCAGTAGCTCCATGCTCAGTACCTCCATCTCCTTGTTGCTCAGTACCTCCATGCAGTAACTCTTCTTCTTCATGCTCAGTAGCCCCATGCTCAGTACCTCCATGTCCACCATCTTCAGTTTGCATAATCTCTTCCTGGGTCACTTTGTAAGGATCAATACCCATTGCTTCCATAATTTGGCAACTAAAATTATGAATCTTGAATTTTGTTGTTCCTGAAAGGTCCCCTTATGATATCCCTTCTCTGGCAATTGCATACACTGCTTCAAACATTGCTTGCTTTGCTTGCAGTTGCTCTTTCAGATGGCCATTCTCAATGGTTTGCGCTTTCAGCCAACTTTGCAGGTCGTCCTTGCTGGGTACCATGGTTGATATACCTAGCTGCTTCTCAAGCTGTGAATACTCAGCCACAAAGCTAGGAGTTGGCTGCAATTAACAGATGGAGAGGTTAAAAAGAGATAGCAAAAACAGTTGAACATTCTAAATATACAAATTTTCAGTTGTATGTGTAACTTAAAGTTACATAAGCACATTTTATTACACATATAAAATGCATTCACTGGTGCTATCTTTGCATGTGTAACTATAAGTTACACAAGCACATTTAAATGTGTAACTTATAGCTACACATGACAATTTTGATTACATCAAAGTTTTATCTAAATTATATTACCATAAATTTACAAAACCTAAACCAACTAACATATAACACTTACCGAAAACTCTGTCATGTCTGTTCTAGAAATGTAATCAGAAATCTGGTATATATCCCACCTCCCAACCCTCGGGATATCTTCTTCGTGGTTCTTAACTTTCGGGATTAATCCTTCTGGTGCGTTTTCAACAAACAATAACTGCAACATATAAATTTTAATTAGTCGGTTGAACCAAAATATCAACAACGTAACACTAAAACTGCTGGAATAGAAATTACACACAAGATTTTACCAGTAGGTATTGCACACAAGCCTTCACATTTGACAAACAACCAAGATTAGTATGAATCTTTTCAAACAAGTTCTCGTGTATTAAATCAGACCACGACACCTTGAGCACTGTATCATAAGTTTCAACGATACTAAGATATTTTGCGTTCACTCCATTGGCATTTTTGTCTCCAAAAAACAATACACAGCAAAGATAAAGACCTATCAAACAAACTAGATCCTTGTCATCAACTTTATTTCTTTTCCCACTTTTGCTCCTTTTTGTCATAAGTTGTTTTATCTTCTCTAAAATGTTTGTCTTAGTCACTGTCGTCTAATGATTTGTAGATTTGATATCAGTGAAGAACTTGTTGTATAAAACATTGTCAATCAAATCACTAGGACAATAGTACTTTAATAGCTTCTGACCCTTTCTGCTTCCAATCCTCTACATGTGCGATATACCAGCCAGCTTTTCCGGTGTAGACTCTATAAACTTATCATCACCAAACTTGAACGAACATGGTGTCTCACAATCCATGTCAAAGCAGTTCAAAAGCTTCAAGACGCCGTGTTTGTTGGTACTTATTTTTCTTGTTTTACTTGGTACAGCTGTATCATAGTCATCGTAATACATCATTACGAGTTCACCGTAAGCAGCTCTCCTAAGATATCTCTGAGCCCTATCAGTCAGTCCTATAGGTTTTATCACCTTTACTAAATCCTTTATTGCATTCAACGATTGCATTAGGTTTCCTGTACACATCACACACAAAAATAGCATGAGTCAGTATGTTGTGTACTTATCAAATATACTCATTTTTAACTGCAAAATGAAAATCATGTTACACACTATGTGTATTTGCCAAGTACACAAACTGAATCATTCTATTCTGTGTTGTGTAACCTTAAATTACACATGCATATGAAGGTTTACAGGCGTCATTTTTTGATGTGTAACTATTATTTACAAACACAATACAGTCGTAGGTTATATTTTGCATGTGTAACTTTCTAGTTACATAGGCAATTGGCAAATCAGTGATGTTATTATGCATGTGTAACTTCTAGTTACACAGTCACTTAGCAAGTTAGTGGTTAGATTTTCAATGTGTAACTTATAGTTACACATGCACAGGCATTTCAAACATGAGATTTTAAAAGTGTAACTTATAGTTACACAACCACTTTGTAAGTCATTGGTGACATCTTGAATGTGTAACTTACAGTTAAAAAGGCTCAATTGTATGTGTAACTACAAGTTACACACTCAGTGTACAAACCACAACACAGTTGGTGGTGAGATTTTGAATGTGTAAGTTATAGTTACACAGGCCCTTGCTTGCATAGTTATACATTCAAAAGCATTTACATTAGATCATCACAACCAAAATCGCATGTATACTTTTTACTAGCATGATATCATAACAACACATATCATCAAATAATTTCAACTCTTAATACCTGTTATTGCAGTATCTGTTTCAGCGGTATTGCTTCTTCCTCACGCCATTTTACTTCACAAAATGTAAATTGAATCTGAATCTGCAGTTTAAAAAGTAAGAAAACATCAATATCCAGTAGTACTAAATTCCTTAACATGAGATTGAGATGATACATGAACAGAAAACATCAAGTAAACCTAACCCCTAAAAACAGAGAGGAAAAGGAGAAGATCGAAAACAGATTCAAACCTCAGTTCGTCTTCTTCTTCTTTCTTCGTCTTCTTCTTATTTCTTCGTATTCTTCTTTGATAAAAAAAGGACTGAATCAAACAACGAATGAAGCAAAAAACAGATCGAATACACTGAGATTTAACATATCAAAAATAGATCAAATACAGATCGCAAAACAGATCAAATTTACTGAGATTAAACAGATTGAAAAACAGATTGAAAACAGTTCCAAAAACAGATCGAAAAACATGTTAAACACGAAGAAGAAGAAAAGATTAAACATGAAGAAGAAGATTTGATAGAAATCTACCTGTTTTAGTTTTTCGTTTCTTCGATCTGCAAAAAAAATTCTCTGAAACAAATTTCTCTGCACTTCTTTGAAGGTTTTCGACCGGCAGTTTTCTCAGGTGAGATTCAGTTTCTCTCTCTTGAAATGAATTTGTCGGTTTGATAGAAAACCTAGGTTATATACTTATATAGTGAAGGTTATTCTGGTCATTTCAACTGAATTAAAATTTATTTTTAATTCAGGGCCTAGTAATAAAACTCTTTTAACCATGGGCCCCATGGGTTGGGCCTTAGCCTAATTTTCCCTTTTGATATTCAAATAGGTTTTGGGAAGAAAAATAATGGGTTACCTGATCTTTTTATTTTTTACTTAAGCATGTTATTTCAATTTATTAGCTGGACGGAATAATAATGTTGTGCCAACATGAAAAAAAATATACAGTAAATAGATATTTTCCCCTCCTAAACTACTAATAGAATCAGGGAGAACTTATTCATCTTACCTAGACGAATCAGGGAAAACTTGCGTGTCCCATGTCCAACCGATTTTGACCTAATCAGGGAAAACATCCCCGATGAAAAATCAGAAACCTAAACGAACATTTTCTCCACAGCGTCGAAATGATTCTAGATCTGAGCCAGTGGGAGAGAACGATGTGGTGAGAGAGAAAGAACCATGGGATGTGCGTTTGGGTGCATATCCGAATTAACTTGACATTGTAATGAACGCCACACGTGCGAGATGTAAGGGGTGGTCTGAGGAACCACAACCCTTGATTTGTCTTTGTCCGGAAAAATCCTGACCACCACTAACACAGGCAAACTTAACCTAGCTTTGTTTTGTACTAATGACATTTAGATAAACATAAAAATATCTTTTTCAGCATGATTTTGTATTAAATGTTAATTTTTTAAAATAAAAATTGATGACGTGAAATTAGTTAGGGGTCATTCCGAAGGTGTAGTTAAGACTTTCTTTAACACCTAATAATTAGTATTTCATCCCTCCTAGTTTGTAGGAGCTAACTATTGGGCATGCATTTATACTAAATAGGGGTTTGAAATCCTTTGTGTCATTCGCACAAAAAAAAACTCACCCTTCATCGGAGAATTCTTATTGGAAAGTTTTTTTGGTTGGAAACTTAACTTTTCCACTGATAAAACCTATTTCTATCCCGAAATACGAGGCCTTCTCTCTACTCTCTTTCTCTCCCTCATCTTACTACTACATTATTTTAATATAACCAAGAAAATCCGTCTGTCACATTAGAATTCCATGATCATAACCAAAACTAAGATAACCTGGAAAAAAATGGAGAACAAAATAAATTTTGAGGAGATCACAATGATCTTTGTGCCGGGAACGAGAGTAAGATCGAGATATAACATAGGGAGATTTTAATAAAGAGCAAGAAAAAAAACAAGAAAGTTTCTTATGGTGTTTCAGATTTAGATAATTATTAAACCTTTCGTCTGATTCTTTAGCTTACTAATTAATCAATTTGATAGTAGAAAAAAACCAGCTCAAGTTTTAATTTGTCATATACAAACAATGGCAGAATCAAAACTTTAAAATGGGGGCGTTAAAATAAATTTTTTCAGCACCTAAATTAGTATATATCCGTTGATTCTTTAATAGTTAACTTAGAAAAGCAAAACTGAGATCGGAAAATTTTTAGGTTGTACGTAACTATGCAATCAATGTAGTTCTGATTTGTGTAGTGTACATCAACGGATGTAGTAAATTGCATAAGAAATACTTCTCCTGATGACTGATGACAAGTCACGTGTATCGTAAAATGAAAACACATCCTCTAAAATCTGAACTATTCCAATGGTATTATATATATGCCTGCATTCTTATGAACCAGAAAAGATGGTGTATCAAAATTTGCTGAGCACGACATCAAGCTTGCTAACCTCATTTTTTTCACGGTGCACCTTCCTAGCAGACTCTACCAGATGTCAGAATCTCCACAAAAACATAATTGTCTAGCCTAATAGATAAACCTTGAGAAACCTATTTTTCTATTGTATAATTTGTGTTTCTTTTTCCAAATCTAGTAGTTCTATCTTCTTCTTTTTTTTACATCCTTACTCGGTCTGTATCTATCCTTTAACCGAACATGAACTCTAGTTGAATCGAAAATTGAGGTTTTCAGCAACGTTATGGATGCACCGTGAAACTTGATGGAATTGAAGTTGGAATTAGAAAATCGAAGTTTAAACAGAAGCTTCTTCTTTCTCTTTTTTCTTCTTCTTGTTTTCTTAATTCAAACGATTATGAATAGTAAAGTAGCAGTCAGTTAGTAAAATAACTTGTATTTCACTTACATAGTTAGACTGGGTGAACTAAAATTACAATCGGTGGATTAAATGCCACATATCACTTCAGCTATTAGGTAATTGACTCTGCATGGTCTAAGTTTTCTAACAATTTGGGGTAGGGGCTACAACCAGGTTTTGTCAACCTGTGCTTCTGCCCTTGTATACAAACATTAAGATGTCTTAATCCATGATCTCAAAACTTTTAAGGAATATGATGTTTAAATTATTATATTTTTGTTACAATCACTAAGGGATGAAGGGTAATGATATTTTAAGCAAACATTACATATATACGTCTGTAGTTTGGAATCACGAGTGTCGATAAAAAAATGAAGGAAAACAAGATTAGAGCTAGAACATAGTTCATTGATTCTTACTTCTTCAAAATATTCAAAATTTATCCCAAAGTAGCTGGATAATTCCAATCGGAACCCTAAAAATCCATTAAATTTCACATATTTGTTGCAAATTAATTGATCAATCAACCTAACCGCTCCTCTTCTTTAGGTTACATGTTCATGAATTTTTACTTCAGGTTATATATCTAACTTAATGAGAAGGCGATAAGAGAAAAGATAAAAAAAATCTAATTATTTGGAAACTTATATTTTTAAAAAAGTAAATAAAATAATTAAAACTTTACAAGTGGTTTTTTAATGACGGCTGGAATGTGCACCTCGGTTTTAGAGGGTGCACAAATTCAGACTCAATTTTTCTTGTCCCAAGCCGAAAACATCTTGATAATCGACTTGGTTTTAAAGGTATTAATATCGTCATAACTTGTCACGAGCTTATTGACTAATTGGGTGGTTGTTGTGAAGAAAGTACTTAAGTGCTTGAACTATATATTTGTAGTTATCCTACGTAATTTCATCCATAGTATACTTCCTCACACTGATATATTTATACTGTTTTATGTCTAATTATCCGGTGTTAACTGTACATTCTGGATTGTTATCAATTCTAGCCTCTACCTATCTATGTGCTAAGATGGGGAATTTGTCTTATTTGTTATAGTTCCACCAGGGTACATAATGCATAATCTAACATGAAGATATTTTTTTTCCAAAATCAGACCTGGGTGCATAATGCACAGTCTGATATTGGAAATACGTTTTGCAAGGTTGCACCTGGGTGCATAATATATATTCCGATAGGAAATAGGTTTTGCTTGGTCGCACCCGAGTGTATAATGTATATTTTCTGAATTTTTTGTTGTTCCTCTTATTATTATTATTATTATTTTTTAATACTCGTTTTTGGTTGATGTTTTAATGACGAATATGATTTTAACAGTGGTGACTTTGTTGCTCAAGATCATGAACTAGTGAGTTTGGTTATGTATAATACTAGAAATAACCCGTGCTGTAACAACACAGCATGGGAAGGAAAATCATGCAGGACTCTAGGCCATTTGGTTTCTTCAAAATCTGGATGCCGGTCAAACTTGTTAGTACTCCAACAACATTTGTGAAAAAATAACGAATCAAAATTAGGCTAAAAGGAAAGAACAAATACAAATACAATAATACGTTTGGTAAGAGTATGGATAAAAGGAAAAAACAATGAGTACCCGTAAGGTAGATATTGTTTATTCTAGACTCCAAGTCATCAAATTCAAACAGAGGAAAAGGCATGTATAGGAATGCCTTCGGTATCTCCCAACAAACAGCCAACCTCGGTATCCCATTTGAAGAATAAACGATGATCATTCTTCGATGGACGAAACCTATATTTCTCCGTTGTGGTGTTGAACTTGGCGAGTGTATAAAGCCCTCCCTCGTGGAGCAATGACCCGAACTTCCATATCAATTTCTTAGAGAAGATGTCGTGCATGGTATCTCCCTGTGTAGGATGTAAAGATTGATTAGAATGCATGACTAATATTTTATTGCATTTAAAAAAAAACATTAGTTTCATTCAGATCGCAACAACAATATACTCACGTTTTCGTCAATCATGAGTAAATCCATATTAGTGACTTTGTTGGTCGCCGTGAAATCGATCTCTTCCCATTTTCTTGCAACGCGAAACTTGAGCACCGAAGGTTTGTTTTCATCGCAACCTTGCATTCTCGAAAAGGAAGCAAACACGTTTTGGGTAACGCTTTTCTTGGGGCTGCAGCTAATCATGTTTGACATGTTGATACTCTTAAGCTAAAAATTTCACCAATAAAAAAGTTAGGAATAAGTGAATGAGTGGAAAATGTGTGAATGAGTGGATGGGTGTGGTTGAAGAAATACATTCCTCTATTTATATACACGCTCATTGAACAATTGTTTAAGTGTAACTTTTAAATATTTGGACGTTTTTTTTCTACCTATTATGGGCGAATATAGGAGCAACGGTTTCGTTGCATGGTATGGACTTTCTACACGATTAATGGGTATTCATGATGGTGGGAGGATAATCAGGGAAGTAAATATAGGAATGAAAGAATTACATGCAAAAATTTTTGGTAACTATTCCTATTCAAAACGGTAAGCTTTAATCCTTAATTTTCCGTGCATGTCACAAATATTAGCCCATTTATGATGTAACGTTTGCCGAGTTGAAACAGACCAAGAATTTCTTCGTAAAAATTAGGTAAGTACATTAGCCCATTTCAGATTTAATCCTTATTTAGTTGCGCATGTCCTAAATATTAGCTCCATTTATTATGCACGATTGAGTAGAAATTACTTCTTCTTTCTAATAACGTAAACTTTTAATCTCTCTTCATTTGGAGAATTATTCTTATCTTATTATTCTAACAAAACCATCTTCATCAATCAACGTGAGAAAGTGGTTTCAAAAAAATGTAAGAGTTTTTGAAAAATGTTTTTGAAGATTCTAACAACAAAACAATCTTCCATCGGTTTCGCAAAATGTAAAACTTGCTCGTTTGTCCATAACCCGCCACATGAAGATCATCCATTCCTCCTCTTTCCAGATCCAAGCTTCATTGAGATAGTGAGCAGATTTTTATTCGTAGAGATATTTCTGCAACGTTTCCTTTTTAAGTATTATTTTTCTAAAGTTCTTTGTTCTTTGGGTTTTACATATGGCAACTCTAATATTATTTGTGTTTTGCAATTTGATTAAAGTTAGCTTATTCGATTGCCATTTTTTTTGGGATTTACACATTGCAACTCCCCAGGTATTGCACTCCACATAACTTTCGTCACCTTACTCGATTGTTCCATTTGTTCAACGAGTACAATGGAAATTATGCTTTGTATTTTTGAATTTTTCTTGAGTAGAATTAAAATTATTCCTATTTTTTTTAAAAAGAATACATTGTTCGTGTTTTGCAGATTGTTGAAGATTGGCAATTTTTTTTAAGACATGGTTGAAAGTTATTGTAGCATTTTGTTTGTGTTTTGCAATATTTTTTTTAAGAGATGGTTGAAAGTTATTGTAACATTTATATCTTCAGTTTATTTTATTTATTTTTTTGTAGTGCTACTACCATTTAATGGCTGTAACGTTTTAATTGAGGAGGAATTACTTAAGAGGGCTAGAGGGGGTTACAAACACAACAACCGCTAGATGTCTTTTGATAGGATGAGACTGGGGTGGTCGGATCACATGTTTGTCTCTCAAAATGTTATTCGTCCGTCCAAAGCTCAAAAACCCATGTTGTTTTATATTATAGATATTGCAGGTGATTACTATGATAAACCTAGATTTATCCACGAAGTACACAAGATGCACCCAAGTTCATAATGCTTATTATTATTGGAAATATGTTTTGGCCAAGTTGCACCTGGATGCATAATGCATATTCTTATAGGAAATAGGTTTTGGCCAGATGCATCCGAGTGCATAATGCATATTCTTATAAGAAATAGGATTTGGCCACGTTGAACCTAGGTACATAATGCATCCTCGGTCCGCCATCAATTTTTTTTTTAAAAAAAATCGAATTTATATCAACAATGGATCTTGTTATGTACTCCCTCCGTCTTTTATTAACGGTCTTAATTGACAAAGTCAAAATATTAAGAGAATCATACGATATGTCATGACTAACTCTTGACTAGCCCTATTTAATGTTATGTTCTTACTAAAACTAAAATCAATATATTAAAAAAAATCTAAATTGGATAACAAGGTTTGAGACTAACAAGGACTTACGTCCAGCAGATATCCTTGTTCTCAACTGGGAAAATGGTCAAGATGTGTGTATGGATGTCACAGGTGTCTCTCCTTTTACGGGAGATGTTGTTCGTGCTTTCGTTCCAGTCCAAGCTATCTCTAAAGCAATCGCGCGTAAACGTTCTAAAAATACTTGGATGTGTGTACCTTGCATGGTTATGGTATGGGTGGGTTAGCCTTCACTACCTTAGAGGAACTTAGCTATGATACTGTTTGTTTTTTCAAGCGTCTCAAGAATTGTTTAGTTAGTCATGACGTTGGTAATGGTCTTGGTAGTTTCATTTTCCATAGATTGGGTGTTTCTATTCAGAAAGGGGTTGGTTCCCAGCTTGTTGCTCGGTTACCAACTAAACCTTCTTCGGTTAATAATTTGTAATTCTCTTTTTATTTAATTGGATAATATTATTATTTTAGAAAATATATTTCAAGAAAATAAAAACAAAGATTATGTAAGAATAAGTAGAAGCTTTATTAGGAATTCTATAACTAACCATAAATGTTTTATTAGTAAAAAGGGAATGACCGCTAATACAAAGATATTGAATAGATTTTTTCCTTATATATGGCGATAATATTTAAGATTTTGAATTAAGTTTATATTAAAACTGGTTTTATGTTATAAACAATAAAGGGTATTTGATAGTCTAAGGGGAAAATGTGTCTATAAACAGAGCAGACGGATAAAAAAAGACAGACCAAAATAAAACTAGGACAGATAAAAAAAGACAGTGCGAGTAGATCTTTTCGAGCTCATTCCAAAAATATAAATTTTATTAGAATCCTACATATATAAATTTAAAATCGGAGAGAGAAAAGGATAAAACCTGATATAGATCCTTTCAACCAAACCTATATTTTAGCAGTCCATTAGTCACATACTTTATATTAGGGGTGTAAATCCGGGCAGGCCAGGCCCCCCGACCCCAAAACTAAGACAGGCGGGGTAGGCCAGGCTTAATATTTGCGAGACCGTAAAAAATTTCAGGCCGGGTAAAAGTAGATAATTTGCTACTCAAAGTCCGCCCAAAGCCCGCTTTTTATACGGGCAGGTCAGATCGGGCCGGACAAGCCACTACTCTTTTTTTTTTGTTTTTTAAGTTTAAATTTTCAAATGGATTGTATTAAATTTATTTAGTTTTAATGCAATATCCTTTTCTTTCTAACATTGTCTATCATAAGTGATAGTATTACTATTTTATATTTAAATTACGATGACAAACTTCTTATGTTAGCCTATAATAACTAATTAATTAGAGTATAATAAACTTTCTAAATAAGAAAATATATTATTATTAATATTCTGAAAATGTTAATTATTAGTAAAAATAAATATATATTTTATTTTTCTAGATACATAATTGACAATTACAAAATGGTAACTTTTAAGTCTTTTTAAGAGGATACTAAATGATTGATGGCATATAGAAAGTTTTCAGGTCGGGTATCAGGCCGGGCATCATAATTAATTGCAAAGCCCAAGGCCGCCCAATAAATTAATCCAGGTCAGACAGCCTGCGACTGCCCGTAACAGGCTTTGGGCTACTTTGGGTACAAGCAGGCCTAGTATTTTCGGGTACTATTTACACCCATGCTTTATGGTTTCTGGGCATATGACCTATTTTCTGAATTCTTTTTTTTTATATATAATTATTAAAGAAAATAAAAAAAATAAAAAAATATCACGATAAATTAATGAATTTTGTATGATCCGAGGTTATAAATAAATGCCCTATAAGCATATTTCAAAGCTTTGTGTCGATGCACTGATAGACAGATATTAGATAAATCCGATTTACGTTCCTAATTTAAATAGTTGATCGGAAAATTAGCAAAAGTGTTGACACCATTATAAATTCTTGTAACAATTAGTTGAGCTAGTATAATATACGTCGTTTTATACAATACGTAGTATAAAATACGTCGTTTTTTGGTAACAAGAAAACAAAAAAATCCACAACATGCAGAAATAGTTGTGGATTTGATTTGAAAAAAGAAAAGTTCCAATAATGATAAATTCAAATAAAGTTTTTAGCAAAACAAATAACTAAATTTCAAAAGAAGTCAGCAATAATTAGTTTTTTACTTTTATTTCAGATTTCAGAGAAAGAAAAAATGAAAAATAATGCAAATTCTGATCTTACTAACCATTTCTTGAGTTTACAGTAAAAAGGAAAAATCCATAAGAAAAATCCGAACGTGTTCAACAACCAAACATGTCTTTACTGTATCAGTTCATTTAGTTGCAGCCTTGCAGAGTTTCTTCATGCAGTTTATGATTCAGTAATAAACTACTAGTAATAATTTGCTGTACGCCGATACTTTTATCATAATTAATTAACTATCCTTATCTTGATACGAATATGGAAATGACCAAAACATGAGTGATTTTATCTGGGTTCAGCTTTCATTTAAGAAGGAATCTTTACTTATTTGAGCCGTCCTTATTTTGACTTTTATTTATGGACGTTATAAGAATGTTAAGTGAAATTTAGTTTGAAATATATAATATGGAAGCTAACATGCTAATCATAACAACTAAACATGACTTTTTTCAGAAGAAAAACGAAAGAAAAGATATAAATGATTACATCATATGGTTTGGTTTCATTATATAATTTCAACGGGAGTGACAATAATATCAATTAGGATAACTAATGCACAAATTTCACCATGTAGTTTGTCATACACTTGGAGCTATCTGGATAAGTACTTTCTCCGTCCCAAATTAGTTGAACTAGTTATTTTTAAATTTTGTCTCGTTAATAGTTGACTTTATATTATTTGATAGTCATGCTTATATTCGTTACGTAAGTGTTTTAAAAAAAATAATCAATGATATAGAATTTACGGATATCTGTAACATAGTTTGGGAGATAAATCATTTCTAAATTATACTACTAGCTCAACTAATATAGGCGAACAGAAGTATAAAGTAGTGCGTGATTTATTGTAAATGATAAAATAGATCAGGACTACGGCAAAGTTAAGTAAATTCCATGGGTATTACTAAATTCATTAAAATTAAATAGTCACTATCACTGGATCCACTGGGATTCCACTGGGATTGGTAACCTCATGACCCCACGAAATTTGATAGAATCATGCTACTTCATGATAGAAAAAATTTCCTGTTTCAAACTCTTTGGTGCGTATCTAAGTGCAAAAAATGTTAGGATAAGCACATATGTTAACTTTTGATTAACCATATTTAAATTTATCTTATAAAACTAAACGAATATTTTCAAATTTAATAAAGGCATATCGTTGACTAGATAAAAGAAGAGCAAAAGATGCAGTATCCACCTAGACATTGTTTCTAGACAGAGATTGCATAATAGATGATGTAAGCAGAAATTTTGAATTTAAAAAGGGTAATGATAGGATAGCCGATAGACTGATGATTGTATGTAGTTTGTGCATTATGGGGTGGACTTATGACCAGGTGGGCTGTAAAGAGTGATTCATCCTCGGAACCCCTTCCTGTTTTCTTCTTTTTGCATATTTCAAAATTTGAAATTAGGATCAGGTGGCAAATAGAAAATTAAGAATGTGCTTCATAAAAAAAATTAAAAAAAAATTGGGTTTGTTGGCATAACCTTAAAATGATTGTTAATTCCAGTATATAGGCAAATCAGTCAATAGTACAGTCCTCCAATCAAATCAAGTGTCCGTTGACTTTAACTAGAACACCGCTGCCAGGTGAGGAGTGTCGATCAAAGAAAAACGAAACACCACTGCAATGAGATTGTAAAAGAAAAATTTACAATCTCGACATTTTCTAAAATAGGCCAAACTGAAAAGTGAAAGTATAATTTTTTCTAGAACAAAGGGAATATATCGTTTTATTATTTTATTAGTTGCAACGGAAAATTAGTTGATGCATAAATCAAAATATGGTTGCATAATGTGGTATGTATCATTTGTGGTGGTTTGCATATTGACTATGCGTTCAATTATCGAAAATTATGCATCCTTTGCTGTGGTTTGCATAATGGCTATGCGTTCAATTTTCGAAAATTGTGCCTAAAAGGATAAACACCTCCGAATTTTTTCATAAAAACTCTAAATTTGATATTGTTGTCTATACTCATTGTGTAGATCTCTTTAAAATCTTTCCAATGAGATAAAATTTGTAAAATTCTAAGACACGTATTTTTAGATATATTATATTCGAGTTTGCTTGCCAATTATACCATGAAAAAAGACGACACATAAGGAGTTATAATAATCCTTCCTAGTTTGGGGACTAGTGTGATTATTTGGGGCCTATACTTTTCTTCAACTAACCTAGAGAAGGGGATATGGGGTGTCTAAAATATGGTAAAAATACTAAATTACCCTTTAAACAAACCTTAATAATTCAAATACAAAATCATAATCATAATCATTTTTACTAACAAATATAAAATCTTTAATCAAAACTTTTTTTTTTTCAATTTCCATCAAAATCAAAAATTAAAACCTAATTACAAACAACAATTGAATTCTCATTATTTTTGGGTTTTAAAGGAATATTCGTCGACAAACAATTCAAGTGATTGAGTTAAATCCCTTTAATCAGTTCCTTTTAAGAGAAACTCAACAATGATTTAACCATGAATCTATGAAATTTCCTCATCAAATTTTCTGAAAATCAACCCAGAATCGGTTAATGTGTACATTAGCGTAAACCGATTGTAGTTGATGTTACCAGGAATCGGTTTCTGTTGTACACATACATAAACCGATTATGGGTTGATGTGATGAACATCAACCACAATCAGTTTATGCTAATGCACACATAAACCGATTCTAGGCCCAAGTTTGGATTCATAGAGAAATCAATAATCGGTCTTTATGTGCCTCGCATATAAACCGATTATGAGAAATACCAAGTTTTCTGTATATTTTTTTGCTAGAATCGGATTATGTGAAAGACCACATAAACCGATTATATATTTCATATAAAGACCGATTCTGGTTTTCCAGTTAATACTTGATCAACCATACTCGATTTCAGATCGAAAACAAATGAAAATAGGTTTATACCCGAATTGAAAATGACGTATGATTTTACCCCCAAACTTGAAAGCGAGTATAATTTTATACTCGAATTGAAAACGAGTATGACTTCTCAAACGAATTGAAAATGAGTATGAAATCATACTCATTCTTAACTCGAGTATATATATATAAAGTAGAATGAATTTTAGTTGTCTTTGATGCTTAACAACACATAATTTACCGATCAATAAGAAAAAAATTACACAGAATCGGTTTATGTTAATGTCCATATAAACCGATTTTGGATAATTGGTTGGTTTTCATGTCCATAAAAACCGATTCTGAGTAAAAGCAAATTTCAAAAAAAAAATTGTATGTTTTTGAAGTTACAATCGGTTGATACCAATGTCAACATAAACCGATTCTCTGTTGGTATTCTTAAAAAAAATTCAAAATTTTAAATTTTTTCATGTTTTGATGATTCATTAACACAAGTTAATTTCACATCTAATACGATATTTTTATTACTAATCAACTAAATTAATGTTAATTAATCAGGGACAAATTAACCATTAACTAAGTTGTATAAGAGGTTTTTTATTTTACTTCAAAATACTGCTTTTTGTATATTAGCTGTAGGCCCCAAATAAAGTGTATAGACCCCAAACTATGAATGATAATAACTAGACTAAAAGGGAGGGACAATTTTATCCAGTGAAAAAGACTAACCATGGATACCAAAAATTTCTAATATTTTTTATCAATTTGTACATTTGCGTTAGGTTTCATTTTACAAAAAAAATGGCCAGTGTTAGAGCACTGCTCGGTCGAACTCGCATGCGTTGCTATCTCAAGCATGTTTGTCAATGTTAGTGATCAAAACTATAAGTCTTGATTTCTAGTCTACTTATAGCTAAGTCTCGGACTAGGATAGAAAGTTTAGTTTAGCTCAAGACTCCATGGCGATTATCATACAAAAACAAAGAATTACTCAAGGAACTGGTGGAACTTCATTGACTAAAAGGTATGTGGAGACTTGAACTTATATATCACTCAAAATTCTATCTACTCTATCTCCTATCTTGAGACAAAAGTCGTTTTGCTATATAGACTTTGATTATACACATTTGCTATTTCGAGACGAGTTTATCTCGCTTATCTATTTCTCGAAATGTGTGTTGGTAATCTTTCGCTTTGGCCAAGTTCATCTTTACTAGTGAAGAAAGTCATGTTAAGTTTCAATCACTTGAAATGTCTTTGAGGAAAAATGGTTTATGAACAACAACTATATAACGCCCTCTAAGAATGTTTCAATGATTGAAATGAGAGTTTAGACTATATAACCATGGTTGGATATAAGCATTATGTGGTAACTCATACATGTATAA
Organism: Papaver somniferum; assembly: GCF_003573695.1. Taxonomy (NCBI): domain Eukaryota; kingdom Viridiplantae; phylum Streptophyta; class Magnoliopsida; order Ranunculales; family Papaveraceae; genus Papaver; species Papaver somniferum. The sequence continues at coordinate 81,504,137 of NC_039367.1, read as the reverse complement.
GTCCTTATTCCTTGAACCAAAGTATGCGTACTTTGCTGCTCAGGAAAACCGGAACTAGAGTCCGCGTACCAAGTCGGCGTACTGTCGGAGGTTCTCATCCCGAGAATTTCTGCTGGAGTTTGTGAATTGAAAACAAACTTATTCCGGGTACTTAAGTCCGCGTGCTTAAGTTGGTTAATTTGTAAAAACAATTATTCGTGAACTTAAACTTATATAAACTAAGGAATGCAAGTTTGCAAACCGTGCCTATAAAGTTCATGAATCGATTCGAGTGAATCAAATCGTTTTTGTTTCAATTGTGTCTATTATAAATATCTAAGCAATTGAAAAACTCTCTAAATAATTCATTTGAGTCATTTGAACTAGTTATGGTAAAGAAGAATATGATTGATATGAAAGTGCTCATATGGCTAACCATTTGGTTAACTACTGTTGAACCAACTAGATGTACATGTTTGGGTACGGTTACAAAAACCTAGATAAACGCGCATTTCATTTGTGTGTAACAAGCTAAGCTTTGATCTAACGGTTGAAAGATATTGGCTTGAATCTAATCAAGTTTTCATCTAACGGTGAATATTGAAAGCTTTGTTACCAAGCTAACATTGATTGCAAACCCTGATTTGAAAGACTATATAAGAGAGAACTCTAGCAACTGGGAAACCTAATCCCCACACCTCATGTGTGATACTAGTTGTATTAGCTAGAGTCGATTCTCCTTTAAACTTAGGTTTTTACCGAGACCCTGTAGGTTAACGACTTGAAGACTTCATTGGGATTGTGAAGCCAGGCCGATACTACTTTTCTTATAGTTGTGTGATCTGATCTTGTTGTTTCTATCGTACTAAGTACAATCATAAGATTGGATTGAGATTGATTTCTTCGACAGGTAAGATATAAAATAAGTCACAAACATCTTCGTCTCATCGTTTGTGATTCCGCAATATCTTCTTTCGCTAGTCGATTAAGATTAATGTGAGGTGATTGATAATACTAGGTTGTTCTTCAGGAATATAAGTCCGGGTTATCAATTGGTTCCTGTTCATCTTGATTTATCAAAGGACGGAACAAAAACTCGTAGGTATTTCTGTGGGAGACAGATTTATCTATTACCGTAGACTTTTCTGTATGATACAGATTTGTTTATTAAAGTCTTCGACTTTAGGTCGTAGCAACTCTTAGTTGTGGGTGAGATCAGCTAAGGGAATCAAGTGCGTAGTATCCTGCTGGGATCAGAGACGTAAGGAGCGCAACTGGACCTTGAATCAGTGTAAGATTGATTGGGGTTCAACTATAGTCCATACCGAAGTTAGTTTGTAGTAGGCTAGTGTCTGTAGTGGCTTAATACAGTGTGTGTTCAATCTGGACTAGGTCCCGGGATTTTTCTGCATTTGCGGTTTTCTCGTTAACAAAACTTCTGGTATCTGTGTTATTTCTTTTCCGTATTATATTTTGCTATATAATTGAAATATCACAGGTTGTGCGTTGAATCAATCAATTGGGAAATCCAACCTTTGGTTGTTGATTGAAATTGATTGATACTTGTAAATTGGTCTTTGGTACCGTTTAAGTGATTTCTCTTGTATTCAATTAGACTCGCGGATTTCTATTTGTTTTAGTAAGTACTGAATCGAGAAAGAGAGATATGACTCTTTGATATACTTTTATTAAGATTGAGTCTGACTGTCTAGTTGATTCTCTTAAAAGTATATTAGAGTTAGTCCATATAGATTGCTAATCGAAATATTGGGTGTGGTTGTTAGACCCCCGCTTTTTCAATTAGTATCAGAGCAGGCAAACACGTCTAAATACCTTACAAGTCTGTGTTTGTAGCGATCTGACTATGTGGACAGAAATTCTATCTCCATAAACATACCACCAGTCTTCGATGAACCAAACTACTTATGGTGGAAGATTGCTATGTGTTTTTTTTTTCAAGCACGTGATTTTAAAACATGGGTACGTGTTGTTAATGGCTATGATCCTCCGGTTAATACATAAGGAGATGTATCTATACCTAAGGATATTGGTAGATATAGTCCATAAGAAATCCTTGCTACAAAGCAAAATTCTGACGGCTTAAATGCTATCATACATGCCATTACCCCAGATCTTCAGCACCATGTGACTACGTGCACTAAGTCTAAAGAAGCCTGGGATATCTTAGAAACCGTATTTGAAGGAAATACCAGTGAGAAAGAAGCTAGGCTTCAAAACCTAAATTCTGATTGGGAAAACCTCTGTATGGCAGATGAAGAAACATTTGATGAGTTTAATCACAAAGTGTCTGAAATTGTTAATGCATCTTTTGCATTGGGTAAGACCATTCCTGAAAGGTACATTGTGATGAAAATTCTCAGATCGTTGCCATATAGATACGATTCTAAGAAGCATGCCATCGTTGAAGGAAATAATCTTGCAACGCTGTCCAGAAATACTCTGGTTGGGAAACTAAAGATCTTTGATCATGAGCACACGTCCAAGTCCAGTAAGGATGTTGCTTTCAAAGCACTAAAGGACACTAAATTACTTGGCAAAAGTAAAAGTGTTTACATCTCTGAAGATGATCTTTCTGAGGCTGATTCATCAGATGAAGATCGTGACAAGTCAGTCTCGTTGATCACAAGACAGTTTAGGGATCTTCTTTTGAAGAGAAGTAAACGGTTCTCCAGAGATAAATCCAAGTCATCAGATAAACCACATAATCGTGTTCCTCCTAAAAATAGGGATAATGATGAAACTGATGACGAGGATATGCCTCAGTGCTTTAAGTGTAAAGGCTTTGGTCATTTTGCAAATGAGTGTCCAAATCGAAAAAAATACACTGGGAACAAAGGTCTTGCTGCAACTCTTGATGAAATGTCTGACAACTATGATTCTAACGAAGACGAAAAATCAAGTGTTGCACTTCTTTGTGAAAATATTGATTTTGATAATTGCAGCAATACATACATCAATCTTGATATTCTTTCAGAAGAAAACTCAACCAATCTGGAAGATGAAACTGACCCCTCTATTGGAAACTCTGTGAATAATGTTTCAGGTTCAACTATGTGTCTAGCAGCTTGCACATCTCAGATGCCTGAGTTATATATTCAAGGTTGACGTGTTCGTATTGTTCACTCAAAGGTCATGAATTATCAAAGTGTTACAAGTATAAACACAAATTGAGAAATGTCAACAAACTTCAACGAAGAGCAAATCGATTAGCAAACAAGCTCAAACTTGTTCAAAAGACCGCTGAGGTATGTAAGATTTTATCTTCGTCTAAGAAGTTAGTTTCCAAGGATAAAACAAGACCATTAGAGAAGAAAGCATGGTCCAATCGTTTTGATAGACATAGGTCTATGGATTCCTCTCAAGAGGAACAAGGTGGACGGATAATTGTTCACCGCAACACAACACGATTGTGTTGATTTGGTGATCTTGTCTCATGTGCCCGATCAAAAGAGACAAGGTTGTGCACCTCTCAGGATTTAGGAAAAGTTTTCTTTCATCTTTTCTTAGTTTTGTTTTTTTGATACAAAATGGGAATTCTTGTCTATCAATAAAGGAGGGTTATTCTTGACAGTTCTACTCTCTCTAGGGTTTAGAATTGTGCGTGAATGAACCTATTAAAGGTTGTGTAACCCTACATTCCTTTTTCCTTCCTTGAAACTTCTTTTATCTTAAGACTACTTGTTGAGTTAAATTGTGATTTCTTCTCACAAACCCATACGTTTATGGATACTCCAAACATCATGTCTTCTGATGGAAAAGATGTTCATATGATTGTCAAGCCATCAATCATGAAGGAAAAAGAGAAATCTCCATTGCCTCCAACCTTGAAAAGAAAAAGAAGGAATGTGAGGAAGCCAAGAGTCATTCCTTCAAATTCTCAGAAGTTTTCTGATGTTCTTGAAGTGTTGTAGGAGACACGAAAGGAGATTCAACAAATAAAGGCTTTTGTGCTTAAGACTCATGAGATTCAGAAGGCCCTGGTTCGACATCAGTCAAGAAGGTTTATTGATATTAACTCCTATTTTCATGAACCTTATGTCCCAATGGATGTTGACGACAAGGAGTTCGGGGACGATAAAAAATTCTTCAAAGGTCTTAACGTATAGTAAATCTTCTTATGAGAATTTTATTCTTATGTTTTTAGGAAGAATAACTAGAGTTTGGAATAGCCATTATTGTGATTACACATAACTATGTCCAACGTTTTCATCTTCATTTTTTAGGTTTATTTTATTAAATTCTAAAAAGTTGTTCGGAAGATGATTTTTGCAATATTAATCTTTATAGTTTTATATATTACAAATTTATTATGGGATATGTGTGTTTGCGTCCGTGAACTATGATTGTCCCATACCTTGTCAAAAGTTAAGTCCTTCGTATGTCGATATGCATGTATTGATAAAAGAATGAATGAACTTTTGACATTACAAAAGTTTGAAGCCTATTATGTCATTATGCAAATATTGATGGAAGATAGGATGAACTTTTGATTATGATGATTATGTCTATTGTATGTCATTGTGCAAATAGTGATGAAAAATAGAATGAATCCTTGTCTATTCCGCAGTATTGATCTTCCCTGATCCATATTTTATGTATATATTGTGCGGCTCCGTAAGTTCTCTTATGTCGAGCATGACCAATTGAATTGATCACACTCTTGTGGTAGTTTAGTTTGTGTATTCCGATTGAATTAATCATGGGTTTTCTTGTGGTTAATTTAATTGAGTATTTTTTGATTCAAATTCATATTCGTATGTGATTTGTTATGGCCAAAGAAATTCTTCTTTTCTTGTGAAAGTAAGGTCGCTCTTGTTGTTCTTTCGGGAATGACATTTTATGGGGGAGAGTTCCTAATTGAACTTATGCTTAATTGCCAAATCTTTGTGGGGAGTGCGGCTGTGGAATATTATAGGGGTTATCTTGTATCTTTATAAACTCCTTGATGAATGCATTTAGCTTCAGCTATATGATGGCATCTAAAAAGTTGATATGTGCTTTCTTTTGGTCATGAAATGTCTCTATGGAAATTTCATTAGGATCCCACTAGTTTTCGTACCTTTGCCAATTTTATTGACAAAAAGGGGGAGAATTAATGTGTAGTTCACACTACAAATACATATGGTTTTCGGATCATTATGTAAGGGGGAGTGGTTTCCGTGTGAGATGGAGTATCGACTAAGGGGGAGCGATATATATCACCATAGTGTTGTTGTCAAAGTTGTGATACAATTGAACTTTGATGTTGTATAATAATATTATGACATTGTATAATAATGATTGAGAATTCTTATTTTCTCATTGTTATGACTACGGATTTTCAACAACGGTGATAATAAACTTACAACCTTTGGGATCATTGGAGTACTTGGAAGTGGCGAAGATTTCGAGTAATGTTGAAGAACCAATAAGATCAAGCATGTGGAAGAGAAGCCACAAAAGTTTATTTATCTATTTTTGTATTCCATATGTATTGATAGTTTTGTCACTAAAATTGACAAAGACGGAGATTGTTAGAGCACTGCTCGGTCGAACTCGCATGCGTTGCTATCTCAAGCATGTTTGTCAATGTTAGTGATCAAAACTATAAGTTTTGGTTTCTAGTCTATCTACTTATAGCTAGGGGTGCACATACTCCGATACGACCCGACTCTCTTATGGAACCGGTCCCTGTACTTGGTGTTGGCCGGTACCTCCTTTTGAGGACCGGTACCTGTACCTGGTGTTGTACCTGTACCTACGGCGGTCCGGTACAAGACCGGTACCGGGTTTTTACCCGAAAAACGTTACAAAATATAATACAAGATTTCCATAAGTTCAATGTTCAACAATCCAAAATAAGTTCAGGTTGCATACATACTTAAGTTCAGCATTTCCATAACTTCAAACAACAATCCAAAATAAGTTCAGTATGCTAAAATGTAAAAACAACATTTCCACAACCATAAGTCTGTCTACGACAAGTCGACAAGAAATGAAATGCGATCATTGCAAACGAAAATCGATGGCTGCACAACCTGCACTTGCAAGTTGCAATCCTAGGCCGCAAATCTGCACTTTCCTCTCCAATAAGGCCATTTATTGGACAACACAACCTCAACCTGTGTAGATTGAATATTTTCAGTTCATTCATTTCCATACATTACATAGTAGCAATGAGAATTTGATATATAAATGAATCCAAATTATGTTTCAACAAGGACAGCAAGATGAAGAAAGTTACCAACCTTCCATTTCTTAGCAATGAGCCAAGAAATAAACTTCAAGCTTTTAGGAGATTCTCAATTATGACTGCAACATGCAAAAAAATAAAGAAACAAGAAGCAAGTACCAATACAAGAAAAGTAAGTACTATTAAAGAAAACAAAAAAGAAGAAAAACCTAAATAAGTACCTGCCGCATCTTCGCCATCATCATCAGGTACATAATCACATAGAAGATCAAGAGCAATGGGTTTTTGTAAATAGCTTTGTGTACAGAGCAATGCCTCAACTGTCGTTGTAGACATAGAAGCTCTCCATGGAGTAAGCACGCGCTTCCCGGTGCTAAAAGCTGATTCAGAGGCAACTGAAGACACATGCATGGCTAATATATCTCTTGCCATGTATGACAATACCTTATACCTGTTTGCATTAGCCTGCCACCAAGACAATATGTCAAAGTCATCATCTTGATCTATTTCACGCATTTTGCCATCCATCACAGCTTGAGAGGATGATCCAACTTCTGTTTCTTGAGTTGTACTTGTACTTAGAGCTGCATTTGTGGTTGGAGTTGAATTTGATGTGGTCATCTAACAAAAATAAAACAGAACCAATTACAACCAATTTTTAGTGCTTTGTACTTGGAGATGTAATAAAACCCATTTTCAAGCAAGACACACTTCACCACACAGTTGCAGTAAATATAAACAAGAGAAGAACGAACACTAAGCTAAATAAAGTATCCAAAATGGTGGAGAATGAAAAACCAAACCCACTTTCATTTTTGTTAAACTCTGATGCACTAGCTCAGATATCTACTAATATAGTTTGGACATGGACAAAGAAGCAAAGGAAACAGTCACACAGTGGGTGTCATGTACAGTTACAGTTAAGTGTTTACAAGCTAAGGTGGATCTGCTACTACAATGTTGGGAAGGCAAGTTCTGTCTAAATGGCAACAATCATGAATGCACTACCTACATTATTGTGCTTAGCTAACATAGAAAATACATTAGAAATATGTCAGTAACATTAATTAGATGTGTTAGTCTGGTTAGAATGAACAGAACAACAGTGAAACAGAACTACAATTCCTTATTATTTTTTCATTAAAATTCCTAATTACATTTTCAACAAAATGAAAGACTCAAAGAACAAAACAGTGTATAAAGAGAAAAATAGAGGAACAAATAATTAGGAGGAGCAATGCAGACACTTCAAGAAGGAACCAATGCTCCAACAAAGCAAAAACCCAAGTCCTAAAACTAAAAAAACTTTCTGACTCATGAATCAATCAATGAGCTTCTTCTTATGTTCATCTTGTATAGGAACCCACCAAACTCTTAAACTTCTATCAAGACCTCCACTGTAAAGCAAAATACCACCACCAACACTATATAACGAAACTTGTAAACACTTAACTGGTCCTTCATGACCATATATTGTTAATCAAAGAAAAGATACTGAAGATACATAAATCATTTTTAAAGATGATATAGAAGGTATAAGTAAATGAAGCTGTAAGTAAATTCATTCATATTTAAAGTCAAATATTTGTGTACACACTGCCAGTACTAGTCACAATTAAACATGATAGCAACCACCAACTCCTTAGTTACAACTCAACAACCAAAATTCATCATTCAAAGTTAACCTGACATTTCATGTAACTTCAACTCCAGTTGCAACAGTTCTCAACCCATTGATCAAGACAATTCAATCAAACTAACCCATTTCAGTTCATAAAGCTTAACCCCTGCATAGTTCTAACACCTATCATCTTCTTAATAACCAACACAACCTAGACTTTATCACATCCTCAGTTTAAATTAAACAAAAAATTGACAAAATTAAACAGAATCCAAATTTAAACATGCATGGAATTCATAAAAGACGAAATGAACAGAGATGATGCAATGGAATTAGCATGCTTCCTATAAATCAAATTATACCCATAATATGAAAACTCAAAAAAATTTAAATGAAATCATACCCATAATCTAAAAACTCCAATAATCAAATTTATAATTGATAGACGCATTTATGTGTCTAATTTGTCCCAATTGTTTATATTGTTAGTGCTCGATTTTGTACTTATTTGGTTATTTTATGTCTTTGTAGGTGTTTTTGGAGAAATAAGCTTTTGCGGCGAAATTGGCTAAAAAGTGGTTTTTGCGCTCGTGGGAGAAAATTACTATACGGACTCTCACTTTGGATAAGGGGTAACCTAATTACTAAGGGGAACCCCATTTCAGGGCATGTACTAAAGGGACACCGGAACTGGATAGGGGGAGGTCATCTTCAAAGTTTCAAAACTGGATTTTGGCGGAAAAAAAGGCAGCAGCGTCAACAATTTTGGATCAAGGATTTGAGCGACCTAGGAGGCGATTCAATGGGAAAATTTGGTACCCACGGACTCTACAAGACATAAGGAACCTGTTAGAAGCGATTAGACCCATCTAATTGGGCTGGATAACTCAGAAAATCCACACAAAGTCAAGACAGTGCACACGGTTTCTGTTTAGGGTTTGAGATTAGTTTGAGAGATTTATGGGATATCTTGCGTGGGATATACATCAAAACAGTTGGGTAAAAGTCCTAGAAGATATTTGAGACGAGAGAATAGCTAGAAACAGCCTGTAACGCAACAAGAAGAAGATTATTCTTCAAACAACCCGTAAATAATAATGGAGATTTCCAAGGGGTTTGATCGAGTTTCAAGGGGATTTAAAGCCTATAAATAGTTGGTTTTATGTCAGAGAAGAAGGATGAAGAGTTAGGAGTCGATTGGGAGGCCAGCAGAGAGGCGCAGGAGGAGTTGCGGGAATTGTACCTGCTGCTGCTGCTGCCATTAACAAAGCTCGAAGAACACGAAGAACAGAGTCTCCAGGGCAGACTTATTTTCAGCAGCATCAACAGCAGCAGCGGAGTGTCGTTCTTTTACTGCAGTTCTCTGGTATCGTTCTTCTCTGGACGCTTATAGAGGGTCGTAGTTTCACTGTTTTATATTTTTCACTCTTTTAATCATATTTTGAGCATCAAGTATGTATTTTGAGAACATGATTATTATGAGTAGCTAAACCCAAATACTGGGATGATGGAGGAAGTTGTTTTTCAGCCATGTGGTTATTTAAATAATTCTTAATTCACTTTTTGCACCGATTTTAATTGATTTATGATTTCAATTAATTACTTGTGATTTTGTTTGATGGAACATGCTTAGTCCTAGGGATTCTTGATGTGCCATGCTTATAATATACAAGTAATATTTTATGGAATCTAATTTGGCAAAGATAGAGTTAATACTTGTTTTATTTTGAGCTATAATCGCCTAGGATTATTTTCCGAGCCACTTGAATATGAAACACATTGGAATCCTGAGTCCTGGTTCCTCTTGATCTTGTGACATATATTCTGTATATATCTTAATTTTTAAATCTTTACAAGTCCGAGCAACGAATCCTTATTTACCGCAATCGAATTACTACAACAAAATGGCGCCGCCGACGCGGACTTGTATATAGATTTGTTTTTAGGTTTAATTTTTTTTTTATTATTTATTATTATTTGTTCCTTTTTACATTTCTTTTTGTGTCTTTGATTTACAGGTTCGAAGTGGAATACTAAGGACTTGGGAACAAAAAGCTTAAAGCTAAAAGCTAAAAAAGAAGGAAAAAAAAAGACATAATTTTTTTTAGGATTTAATTTTTATTATTATTTTTTGTATAAAGCTTTTATTTATTTATTTTTTTTAGAATTTGTAAATAGGCTTTATTTTTCATAATTTTTGTAATTTTTGGACTTTTTATTTGGACTTTATTCTGGACTTTTGGACAATTATTTTTTATTTTTATTTTTTAACCCTACGGAAGGGTATTATAAGAAAAAAATAAATTATATAAACTGTGTGCAGGGAAGGAAGACGATTACGATATCGTCTCGGCCCCTCGGGTTCGTACATGACATAGGAGTCGTGGCCCGAGTCGACTTCAGCGGTTCATCGCCCGTCTGGTACGGGAGGTAAGTCCAATCGAAACACCCGCGAATCTCCTGCAAGCGGGTTACTGTCTGCCTTAAGGTGATAATTGTTTGAGGACGAACCGGACTGTCTTTATTTTCCTAGTAAAGGGCAAGGCCTGGCCTAAAAAAGATAAGGGTTCGGATTTCATCACCGTTCCCTTCTTTCCCGCCTTAGGAAAACGAAACCTAACGCGAACCCAAGCTTAAAATTTGGAATAGAACGAGACCAATAGGGTAACGAGCTTAATAAGAAACTCGTTCGAAAAATATTGGTTGCTCTTTAGGCACATTTCAAAGTTCATGATGGTTTCTGTGAGTTGAATGCGTGACAGCGCCGCCTTGTGATAGCGGTGAGGCCTTGGGTATCAAAGCTCCACTGAGCTTCCCTCCCCTCGATTCAACTTACATTAGCTCGGATTAATTCCAGAGGGGTGTGCTCAAATTGTAACGAATTCCTTTTCGAAGGAATAGAAGCTGGTATAGAAAACAATCTAAGTGGAGTCATCATGCTTTTTGTTTGCTAGATTCTATAGGTTTGATTTGGTCGAGTCGGACTTGTTTGTGATTGCGTAGAATTCCCCTGCAATTAAGAATGTCAAACTGGTATGATAGAAGCCAATACAATGAATATCGACCTGAATTTGAATATGGACATCATCAGTATTATGACCATAGTGAGAATAGTGACTGGGGACGCCAACCTTTTCAAGGTTATGGTTCATACCATGGTGAGCCCAATTACTATCCGCACGCGCATCAGTCATACGAGCAAGAAGATTATAATACTAGTTCTTCGTCTTTAGAGGATACAATCAAACTTTTGAAAAGTAGTCCTTATTATGATCCTTCAGTTCCTATTCCTTCTTTAAAGAGACTCTCAGGAATTTAGCTAAGTCATCATGTCAGTTAGCTGAATCGACGTATAAATTAGATGAGGTGAATAATGTAGTTATGGACGAAAGAACTGCAACAACAACTGAATCTGTAGAAGATATCCTCAATAGATTAACTCAAAACTTAGATCCTACACTAAGGGAACTTTCTTTGGAAGAGACCCTTGAGAGGATAGCTGAGTCGACACGTAGACTTGAGTTAGAGACGAACGAAAGTATTGCTCGAAATAACATGAATTGCCAATATAGTGTATCCAATAATACCCTTGAGAATGAAGATACTTTTTCACATAATCAAGATAACGAGGTTATAATTGGTAACACTACTTATTTAGATAAGGTTCAATCATCTTCGTACTATTATGATGATGAGGATAGTAGTGATGAAGAATCTGAAATGTAGGCATAGTAATCAGGAATCTAGTAATCCAATTGAGCTTTATAGTGATTATATTATTTCTACTTCAAATCCAAATAATTTTTATGATTCACCTATTCAAAAGGACGAGGATTTGATTAGGGATACCACCGTTTTAGACGATGTAGTTTTTCCTTTTGATTACGAAGCCGATAGTGGTTTAGAGGAACGGGTTCATTTCGAAAATACTGTTTTAGAGTCTAGCGACTTAGAAACAATAGTCTTGGAAGAAGAAGATAGACCCGTAGAGATGAGTAAAGATGCACTACCTGATAATAACTTAGAAGAATCTCTTGAATATTTTAAGGACTCTGAAGATACGGAAATTCAAGAAATAATTAGAGGTCTATCTAGAGAAACTGAAAACTCTAAGTTTGGGGGTGATTATCACTTCCCTAGTGCCTTACCTTTAACTCTCAGAAAGTCCCCACACTTAGGACTTGACATCAATGCCTCAACCATTTTACAAGATTACTTTCATACTCGTTTTCCTGAACCTAGTGATGTCCATAAGGAAGTTCAGTTGTTAGAAACCATCCTCTGGTTGATGAGGTTAGACCAGGCTATGATACTAAGATCGACTTTGTTTTCCCACCAAATATTTTTCAAACAATTGTGGGAACGTATAAATTTCAAATGTGTCAATTATTAAGTTCTGAGACTAAACCTAATTACTTTAGGATATTAGAATCGACACATTTTCTTAAGAATGACCACTACTCTCACTGTGGTCAATTATGTAAGTCAAACCTGATTGACTTAGAGGATCCTCAATTATTTAGGTTATTATTTTGTGCTTCTAAGTTCTTATTTAAGTATTTACAGACTCTAGGACCTAATAATTCGGATCTCAATTTTGAGGAGTTGCAGCCTAAAGAATATATTTAGACCCTTTTATAGAACCTGAACCTGAACCACAATTAGATATAGATATCTTAATCAGGAAACTAGGTAAGGGCATGCTAGTCTTGTACATTTTCTTGGTTCACTGCAGTTTCCTTTTGTCAGCTCTTTTTGGTTTAAAGACCCACAGTTATTCCGGCTACTGTTATACGGTTCGAGTTGACTAATCCTTTTCTTAGTCTGGCTGAAGACTTTAAACTTAGCACTTCTTGGGAGGTAACCCAATCTCATGCAACCAGGTAATATCCTTCCGTAACTCTTTCATTTCAAATGGTAACAGTTTCTCCTTGTTCATGCTTTTAATTTCATCTTTAGAACATTGAGGACAATGTTAGGTTTAAGTTTGGGGGTATGGGAGAAACTTTTTAGTTGCAATAAATAAACTCCAGAGCTTAGAAATTATGCCTATTGAGGATTGCACTAACTAATCTAAGTGGATGGAAGCATTTTGATTGTAGGAGTTTGAGGAACCAATCTGATTAGATGGAAACATCTAAAGAGTCTATTCATAAAAGCACAGAGCTCAGGTGTTAGAAATAACATGATAGTTTCACACCATATCTCGTTGAGTCCTTTTCACTTCTATTTTTATTTTATTTTGTTTTTAAACTATGTTTCTCTAAGTGATAGGTGGGGCCCACGATTCAAGTTGTTACCAATGCTAGGGTGAATTAGAGTGATTGAGATACCATGAAAAAAAAAATTGAAAAAGAAAAGAGATGAAAAAAAAAAGATGAAAAAAAATGGTAGTTACCAAAAAGTAAAAAAAAAAAAAAAAAAAAAAAAAAAAAAAAGAAAAAGAAATTGAGACCAGACCATTTGACCAAAAGGAATAAATTCAATAAAGTCGACCACTGGTACCCTTGTATATGCCAGTTGTGTTGACCTAGAGTTAGGTTATCGACCACTGGTACCCTTGTATATGCCAGTGTGTTGATATTAGTCAGACTAGTATCTCAATCCATTAGGATAGGTTCATTTTGGCGGAGGCCTTCAGACAGATATGGGAAACGTCGTTCACTTAGTAAACATCAAAACCATCTATGTTTTCTATATCCATCTTCTTGATCTATCCATGTGATTAGTTTAGACTCCGAATATGATGTCCATAGTGCAACTATCTGAGTAGAGCTCTGTCACTTTATATGAATTTTAGTATGCTTGAGTGCAAACTCGTGTACACAATTGGAATTTCGCATCAGGGTACTTCTTCCTGTAGTCAATAAGTATGCCAACCAAGGAGATTCTTTAGTGCCTTCCAAGGTTCTGCGTAGATAGCTAAGCTCTGGAGTATTAAGGTTTTGTGGGTACACCTCTGGTAAACCCCCCGGAGACAACACTCCGCCACTAGGGCCACCTAGTGGTTTAACGGCTTACTGCACGTGCTAAGTGTAGTCATTTTATTTTAGATTAGATTTGCTCGAGGACTAGCAAATAATAAGTTTGGGGGTATTTGATAGACGCATTTATGTGTCTAATTTGTCCCAATTGTTTATATTGTTAGTGCTCGATTTTGTACTTATTTGGTTATTTTATGTCTTTGTAGGTGTTTTTGGAGAAATAAGCTTTTGCGGCGAAATTGGCTAAAAAGTGGTTTTTGCGCTCGTGGGAGAAAATTACTATACGGACTCTCACTTTGGATAAGGGGTAACCTAATTACTAAGGGGACCCCATTTCAGGGCATGTACTAAAGGGACACCGGAACTGGATAGGGGGAGGTCATCTTCAAAGTTTCAAAACTGGATTTTGGCGGAAAAAAAGGCAGCAGCGTCAACAGTTTTGGATCAAGGATTTGAGCGACCTAGGAGGCGATTCAATGGGCAAATTTGGTACCCACGGACTCTACAAGACATAAGGGACCTGTTAGAAGCGATTAGACCCATCTAATTGGGCTGGATAAGTCAGAAAATCCACACAAAGTCAAGACAGTGCACACGGTTTCTGTTTAGGGTTTGAGATTAGTTTGAGAGATTTATGGGATATCTTGCGTGGGATATACATCAAAACAGTTGGGTAAAAGTCCTAGAAGATATTTGAGACGAGAGAATAGCTAGAAACATCCTGTAACGCAACAAGAAGAAGATTATTCTTCAAACAACCCGTAAAGAATAATGGAGATTTCCAAGGGGTTTGATCGAGTTTCAAGGGGATTTAAAGCCTATAAATAGTTGGTTTTATGTCAGAGAAGGGGAATGAAGAGTTAGGGGTCGATTGGGAGGCCAGCAGAGAGGCGCAGGAGGAGTTGCGGGAATTGTACCTGCTGCTGCTGCTGCTGCCATTAACAAAGCTCGAAGAACACGAAGAACAGAGTCTCCAGGGCAGACTTATTTTCAGCAGCATCAACAGCAGCAGCGGAGTGTCGTTCTTTTACTGCAGTTCTCTAGTATCGTTCTTCTCTGGATGCTTATAGAGGGTCGTAGTTTCACTGTTTTATATTTTTCACTCTTTTAATCATATTTTGAGCATCAAGTATGTATTTTGAGAACATGATTATTATGAGTAGCTAAACCCCAATACTGGGATGATGGAGGAAGCTGTTTTTCATCCATGTGGTTATTTAAATAATTCTTAATTCACTTTTTGCACCGATTTTAATTGATTTATGATTTCAATTAATTACTTGTGATTTTGTTTGATGGAACATGCTTAGTCCTAGGGATTCTTGATGTGCCATGCTTATAATATACAAGTAATATTTTATGGAATCTAATTTGGCAAAGATAGAGTTAATACTTGTTTTATTTTGAGCTATAATTGCCTAGGATTATTTTCCGAGCCACTTGAATATGAAACACATTGGAATCCTGAGTCCTGGTTCCTCTTGATCTTGTGACATATATTCTGTATATATCTTAATTTTTAAATCTTTACAAGTCCGAGCAACGAATCCTTATTTACCGCAATCGAATTACTACAACAATAATCATCCATGAGATGAATGAAGAAGAAGATTAAGTAAATTACCGGTGATAAATTAAATGAGAGACGACCAAATCGAAGTATCGGTGATAGATTGATAGACGAAGAAGAAATGATAGCCTCAGCACTTCTCCTGCTTCAGTATAAAGTATAAACACTAGGGTTAGTTGATTATTGATTAATCAAGCGATGTCATTCTAGGGTTTGGTTTTAAAACATAAACAAAAAGGAAATCGAAAACATTAGAGAATCGATTTACCTTTTGTGTAGTAACTAGTAACTACTAACTAGTAAGACTTGATGATGATGGTGATTGCCTGATTGGTGAGCGTAGTTCAGAGAAATTAGATGAAGAGGCTGCTCTTCGGAAAGAAAAAAAACGAAGAAGAAAGAAAAAATAAAGGGAAAGAGTTACTCAGATATTAGATATTAGGTAGAGCTGGCAAACAAGCCAAAACCCGCGGGTTAACCCGTGAACGGTCCGTGAAAACCCGAACCCGGCTCGGCTTGTTTTGAAACAATCCGGGTTCGGGTTGGAGAAATGTCGGCTTGTGAGTAAACGGGTTAACCCGTCCCGTCCCGTGAACCCGCGGGTTCAACCCGTAAACCCGTGACTGAGCTATCTTCACCTATAAAAGATACGGATGAATGAATCAAAAATCCATTCATTCAATTTCACAGAACCAAAATAGAAACACTCACTCCATTGAAGAAGAAGAAACAAAATGTTGCAGTCAATGAATGGTCTTCTATTCTTCCTGAGGTTTTACCAGAGACTTATAAGAGTATTGAAGTAGTTGAAGATGTGGATGGAGAAAAGAATGGATCTGTTACCCTTTGGAAAATGAATCCAAGTAAGATCACTATTTACGCACAACTTTTTTTTTCCTTTCAAATTTTACTGATACCTTGCAACAAACAACTACTTTGGTTGTCTTTGTGATGTGGTAGTCAGATCTGCATGGCACATACATTTCGTCACTAATAAGGTTTTTCAATTGTCTATGTGCAGGTACATTGATTGAAGGAGCTCCTGTTATGATGGAAGAGAAGCAAAAAATTAGGAAGTGTGGATGAGGTAACCAAAACGATAACTTACAGTGTTATTGGTGGTGATTTACTAAAGCTTTACAAAAGTTATGAGCCTAATTTCACACTTATTCCCAAGATTAGTACTAGCACAAGTGCTAAAAATGAAGGTGATGATGATGATATTGATATTGTTGATGATAAAGTTGAAGAGAAGGATGAAAAAGAGGGAGGAGGTACTGTAAAGTGGTCGGTGAAGTATGAGAAAGTGAATGAGATGGTTCCTGAACCTAACATGGTTAAGGCCATGATCTACAAGACTATACTCATTTTGGATGAGCATGTCCTCTCTAAACAAAATGAAGTGGTCGAGAAAGATGAGCATGTCCTCTCTAAACAAAATGAAGTGGTCGAGAAAGATGAGCATGTTCTTGCATTGTTCTAGAAAATCTGTTCTTGTTTCTTCACCTGCAACAATGTGAGTTCCTTATCTTTAGTTCTGAAACGGGCGGGCTAACCCGTGAACCCGTGGGTTCAAACCGTTACGGGCACGGGTTGAAGAAATGACAACCCGTGAAGAAATTCAACCCGCGGGTTTCAACCCGTATTAACCCGCACCCGTGGAACCCGTAACGGGTAAGCCCCGGCCCGCCCGTTTGCCAGCTCTAATATTAGGGTTCTCTACACTTGATAGACGGATATGAATAAAAGTGTTAAAGATCTCAATGACTCTAATTAATCGGGACATTTGGTCCGGTACAAGCCGGTTCTCCCCCCAGAAACGGTGCTTGTACCGGTCTATTCCGGTTCTTACTCTTCTGTCCCGTCCCCTGTACCGGTTACTCCGATACCCGTTCGGTTCCGGTCCGGTATTTTCGGTTCCAGGCCGGTACAGGTACTCTTGACCGGTTCTTGTGCAGCCCTACTTATAGCTAAGTCTCGGACTAGGATAGAAAGTGTAGTTGAGCTCAAGACTCCATGGCGATCATCATACAAAGACGAAGAACTACTCAAAGAACTGGTGGAACTTCATCGACTAAAAGGTATGTGGAGACTTGAACTTATATATCACTCAAAAGTCTATCTACTCTATCTCCTATCTTGAGAAAAAAGTCGTTTTGCTATATAGTCTTTGATTATACACATTTGCTATTTCGAGCCGAGTTTATATCGCTTATCTATTTCTCGAAATATGTGTTGGTAAGCTTTCGCTTTGGCCAAGTTCATCTTTACTAGTGACGAAAGTCATGTTAGGTTTCAATCACTTGAAAATGGCTTTGACGAAAAATGGTTTGTGAACAACAACTATGTAACGTCCTCTAAGAATGTTTCAATGATTGAAATGAGAGTTTAGATTATATAACCATGGTTGGATATAAGCATTGTGTGGTAACTCATACATGTATAAGTCCTTATTCCTTGAACCAAAGTGCGCGTACTTTGCTGCTCAGGAAAACTGGAACTAGAGTCCGCGTACCAAGTCCGCGTACTGTCGGAGGTTCTCATCCCGAGAATTTCTGCTGGAGTTTGTGAATTGAAAACAAACTTATTCCGGGTACTTAAGTATGCATACCATTCCGCGTACTTAAGTTGGTTATTTTCTAAAAATGATTAATTCGTGAACTTAAACTTATATAAACTAAGGAATGCAAGTTTCCAAACCGTGGCTATAAAGTTCATGAATCGATTCGAGTGGATCAAATCGTTTTTGTTTCAATTGTGTCTATTATAAATATCTAAGAAATTGAACAAATCTCTAAATAGTTCATTTGAGTCATTTTAACTAGTTATGGTAAAGAAGAATATGGTTGATATGAAAGTGCTCATATGGCTAACCATTTGGTTAACTACTGTTGAACCAACTAGATGTACATGTTTGGGTACGGTTACAAAAACCTAGATAAACGTGCATTTCATTTGTGTGTAACAAGCTAAGTTTCTATCTAACGGTTGAAAGATATTAGCTTGAATCTAATAAGGTTTTCATCTAACGGTGGATACTGAATGCTTTGTTACCAAGCTAACATTGATTGCAAACCCTAATTTGAAAGACTAGATAAGGGAGAACTCTAACAACTGGGAAACCTAATCCCCACATCTCATTGTGATACTAGTTGTATTAGCTAGAGTCGATTCTCCTTTGCCCTTATGTTTCTACCGAGACCCTGTAGTTTAAAGACTTGAAGACTTCATTGGGATTGTGAAGCCAGACCGATACTACTTTTCTTGTAGTTGTGTGATCTGATCTTGTTGTTTCTATCGTACTAAGTACAATCGTAAGATTGGATTGAGATTGATTTCTCCGATAGGCAAGATATAAAAGAAGTCACAAACATCTTCGTCTCATCGTTTGTGATTCCGAAATATCTTCTTTCGCTAGTCGATTAGGATTAATGTGAGGTGATTGATAATACTAGGCTGTTCTTCGGGAATATAAGTTCGGGTTATCAATTGGTTCCTGTTCATCTTGATTTATCAAAGGACGGAACAAAAACTCGTAGGTATTTCTGTGGGAGACAGATTTATCTATTACCGTAGACTTTTCTGTATGATACAGATTTGTTTATTAAAGTCTTCGACTTTAGGTCGTAGCAACTCTTAGTTGTGGGTGAGATCAGCTAAGGGAATCAAGTGCGTAGTATCCTGCTGGGATCAGAGACGTAAGGAGCGCAACTGGACCTTGAATCAGTGTAAGATTGATTGGGGTTCAACTATAGTCCATACCGAAGTTAGTTTGTAGTAGGCTAGTGTCTGTAGTGGCTTAATACAGTGTGTGTTCAATCTGGACTAGGTCCCGGGATTTTTCTGCATTTGCGGTTTTCTCGTTAACAAAACTTCTGGTATCTGTGTTATTTCTTTTCCGTATTATATTTTGCTATATAATTGAAATATCACAGGTTGTGCGTTGAATCAATCAATTGGGAAATCCAACCTTTGGTTGTTGATTGAAATTGATTGATACTTGTAAATTGGTCTTTGGTACCGTTTAAGTGATTTCTCTTGTATTCAATTAGACTCGCAGATTTCTATTTGCTTGAGTAAGTATTGAATCGAGAAAGAGAGATATAACTCTTTGATATACTTTTATTAAGATTGAGTCTGACTTTCTAGTTCATTCTCTTAAAAGTATATTGGAGTTAGTCCATACAGATTGCTAATCAAAATATTGGGTGTAGTTGTTAGACCCCCGCTTTTTCAGCCAGAAAAATGACTCTTTCCTTTCGGGACCTCCGGCCGGTCGGTCCAACTAGAAAAGACAAAATTTAAGTCTTTATTTTGTAATAATTCATCTTCCTTCGGGGTCAGTGGTAGAAATTTTTGAAGAAAATAAGAAAAAAGTGATAAAAAAAGATAGATTTTTTTCTGAAGAGAAGAAGGTTGTATTAAAGAAAAACAATCGTACAAAAAGAGGAGAGTTTTTTACATTACATACGAAGAATGTCCTCTCAATTCACCAAAATATTGGTAGTATTTATATACTTAAAACGAGTCCTAATCACAAAACCAAAGAATTATATCTTGCTTAACAAATACAATAAGTTCATCAACATGCATGTTTATGACGAGCACCAGATGCCTTATTATTTCTTTCCTTTCAGTTACCAAACCACCTCACAATGTACCTTGTCCCATACCTCTTTACATCTCCCATTAAGAATATTCATCTCCCAAGAATCAAAATGTTGTAAGATAGTATGAGGAATAATCCAAGATATACGTAAATCTTTAGCGAAATAAGCCCAAACCTCAAAGACTACCTTACATTGGCGTAACAAGTGATTTTATCACCTTTATGTTTCAGCATAGAACGAGTAGGGAGAGAAAGATGGAAAACAATCCATAGAATAAAGCTCACTTTTAGGTGGAATGTGCTTTCTTCACAAATGATTTTCGAAACTGTAGTTAGGAACATCATAACACTTCTTCAAGTTGAAGTTACCCATAATAAATACTTCTTCATCCCTATCACTTACAGGCCAGATAACTCCTCGCAACAAGTCTCGTTCAAGGGTTTCATTTGCGTTTAGCACACGTCTGTATATACATTTCCAATTGTCGTCATCTATCATGTCTTGAATAAATGCTTGTTTGGTGTTGCACGCTTTGAAAATTATTGGAAAGATGTCTTTCAGACACCCATCATTATTCCAATTATCATGCCAAAAAAATAAAATAATAGATTTGCAAGAGTACCAGAAACTAAACATGCTTAGTAAGGGAATTGAAAGATTTAGAGGATGCCATATACTTAGTCAGTGGATAGTAGCTTCTATGTGTGGTAAGAGCTATTGTTGGGGTTGCTCTCCTTTTGTAATTAAGAGCAAATTATTTTACGATCTTGCAACACAAGGTTTATCCAAGAAAAATTTGGAAGACCAAAGTCTTTATGACTCCAAAGTTATCTTTAAACTCATGAAATCTAAAGTATGTTCCAATTTGGAAAATATTTTCGCTTCCTATAAAAAAAACCCGCCTAGTCAGGCGATATGTGTTTTACATTTTTAGTTATTGGAAAGGATCAGTGAGATCCTAAGAACCTTAGATGAAACGGTAACAACTTTTTAGCTAACGTCCAATAACTTGCCGTTAGGAGATATACATACATCCATAAAAAGTTGCCGTTGGCCTTGTCGAGCCTAAAAAGTATTATTGTAAATAATAAGTTATTAATTAGTATCATGAACAAAATAACTCTTAATTATTTATAAAATAAACTTAAGTGAATTGTAGAATTTAACGCATACTCGTGTGAAGCACCTCTTATACGTTGTCGGTGTATGGTATTAGAAAATACCCACGTATTCCTTC
Source organism: Papaver somniferum (assembly GCF_003573695.1). Classification (NCBI taxonomy): domain Eukaryota; kingdom Viridiplantae; phylum Streptophyta; class Magnoliopsida; order Ranunculales; family Papaveraceae; genus Papaver; species Papaver somniferum. The sequence goes on along the minus strand of NC_039367.1, from coordinate 81,482,943 downwards.
ACGTGATGTTTGATGGCACCAAATTTATTTTGTAACTAACGCATGTCCCTATCATTAGGATTTTCATTAATATTCACAAAGGCTGCATGAATTTGTTGCTTGCTTGCTTAGATTCAACAACTCCATCAATAGTTATGCAAATGAAGGTTTTTATAACTGCAATATCTTCGTTGTGACTGTAATTTCTTGCCATATCAAACTAAAATGAACGACGATTTGTGTAATATATGAAAAGGAAAACAATGAAAACTCAACTAAATGGGGAAAAGTGTTTGAGAAGGTGGATATACTTATATATAGATAACTCCTACGACTATTTTTTTTTTAATATGTGTTATGCTCCATTTAGAAAATAAATCTGTTACAGAAACAAGGGAACTTCAAAATTGAGTATGAAAATGGTTTGATTAAAAAAAGTTAATCTCCGATTGAATGGATATTAAGTTTCCACAAACACTGATCATCTCCAGATACTAAGTGTCCTCCCAGGCCGAATCCTCAATCTTCTGTAACGTAGTTTTCGCTGTAAGATATTGTACGTCTCTAACATCATATATAAAAAGTTATATATCAGATAACTATTTTTATATTTGGTCAACATGGTAGTAGAGACATGGCTAAGAAAAAGACAACAAAAAAAAGAGCATCATCGTACTTGCTCTAAGGTTAATTTTGGGAATTGGATATTCTTTTACTTATGCCAAACACTATCATTAGCCGAGCCGTTTTGCTTGGTTATAGCTAAGCCAAGATGTAGCAGAAAAACAACCACTACAGGGCACCAATTTCACTTAGTCCATTTTTGACGGAAACTGGTTTTCGTCAAAGTCAATGGGTTGATCTTGACCAGAAGGAAACTCACATCGAAAACACGGGTTTGGCACTTCTCCTTCTATCAATTCCTCTTTTTTTCTTTCTCCAATTTTCTCCCTCTTTGCTTTCTTTCTTAATCAGGATTTTTTGAGTTACTCTAATATATCGACATTTTGTTTATCCATACTTGATTCTTCCATCTGGATTGAAACACTCCTCCGATCACCTTTTTTTCTTCCGTGAAAATAACTTGCTCGCGATCCATCTTCAGTCTGGCTCTTTTTTTTTTAGCTATTTTGGTTCCCATAAGCCTCGACAGATACTTGTAGTCGCAACAAATCTCTTCATCAGGTAGTATTTATGTCTCATCTTGCGCCGGTATAAACTCTTTATGCTTTCAAAATAGGGCACTATTTTTCGCCATAGGGAGTTGATAATCAAACACCGGAACATCCTCTCTAATAATTTCGTAACAAGGATAACACCTGAATGGTTGCCCTATTTGATTTCGAAATTGTTTACGATCATCCCGAGTCTGAAACATGTAGTAAAAACAATAATTTAATTACTATTATCACCAAGCGGAATAACTTAATTCAATTGTAGAACTTACCAAATCTTCTTATGAAGTACCACTTTTACTTTGCCGATATACATCATTAAGGATTGACACAAATTCTCTCACGTCTTTTTTGATTCTTTTCATTTTACTTTTGAATGAATTAAGGTCCCTTTGATAAGCATTTCCGTTCTGAGAGGCACATGCTTCGTGAATACGTCTCCAAAACAGAAATGATGTTTTGTGAGCACCAAAAATTTCATAATTACCTGCATTGAATAAGCAACTGTAAGATCAATTTCTTATTGTTGAACAAAATTCTTATTAACCATATTGAATTCAATTGAGAGAAGAGAATTTGAGTAATAGAAGTTAAGAAAATCACAGAATTTGAGTAGTAGAAGGATAAGTAAATAAAGAAACTCAATTGATTAGGATAAATTTTGTTTGAGAATAAGAATAAGAGTTTGCTTATATAAAGGAAAAATCTAACTTCTTTTGGAAAAAAAATATTTGTTGAGACCCAGCGATGGAGACAATAAAACCGTTATGAATAATGGATGGTTAAGATCGGGTATAAGAGAGGTATAACAAAAAAATGTCAAACAATTACGATCACATATACAAAAATTAAGTTTCCGTAAGTTTTGTGACGAAAACTAAGTATCCACCCGAGCCGCACATTACGGAAACTAACAGGGTGTTAGTCCTCGAGGGAGTTGGATGTAGTTGGGTTTTTTCCCGTTAGTCGTGGGGGAGTTCGAAGGAGTCTCTCAAAATCCCCGTTAGTCATGGAAGAGTTTAGAAGAGTCTCCCAAACTCCTTAGAAAACCTCGTTAGTCGTGGGGGAGTTTGAATGAAACTCTTAAACTCCCTGTTAGTGGTAAAAATTAAAATGTTAGGGAGTTGGTTTTTTGGGGGAGTTCTGGGGAGTTTTAGGGAGTTTATAGTGTATTTTTGCCTCACTCCAAATCTCTCAAAATAGTAGAGATTTTGGAAGAGTCTCTCAAACTCCCTACACTCAAAACACCAAATTCTCACAAACTCCCTATACTCTCTTATACTCCCCCAAAATCTCCAAGATTCAAAATACATTAAACTCCCCCAACTCACTCGTAGACTAACCCCTGTAAGTTTGGGTTAGCCATTTCTTAGCTAGAACGAGGAACATACGTGTTCACTCCACTAGCTAAGGCAAATCTTTTGGCCACATTGTAGGTAATAAACGAGCCATAGAGGTTGGCCTTTAGCTATCATAGTGTAGCCAAGGAAAAATATCCACCATAGCACTTTGCCTTACTAATAAAGTAAAATTCAAAATACCCGATAAGTGACTTTGTTTACAAAAGTATCCTTGTTTCATTTGTTTATTTATACATAAGTTAAGTTAGTACTAACCTTTATGTCAATTAATAAGTGACTTTTGACTTTCAGTTTCGTGAGATCATTTAGAAAACATACACTTCGAGACGAGGAGAGGACTTCTTTTTGGTGTGTTTCCTGTTTTCATATGGTAAGGTTTTGGGGGTAAATAGTAAAGAAACTAAATGTGTACTTAGGTTTTGTCATAACAACATAATTAGGAAGGAATATTATTAAGTCTCTGCCGTAACAATGACGGTATTGGAATTTTCTTGAAGGAAACACTATCAGGGAATGGTTTGGTTTTATAGATTTTGATGATCATCAATGAAGGTAGGAAACTAGGAAGGTACGCAAACGTTTTTATTCCATTGTTTGTTAATACCACACACCTAAGTCATAATGTGATGTCCTCCTACTTGGACGGTCGAAATTACCGATTTAAGTTTTTACCATAAATAACTCAATTATCATAATCAGAAGCAAATTCAGTAATAATTTTTTTTTTGTTTTTTTTTTTATAGTTTCTTATAAAAGTTACAAATGTGAATGGGTGGGATTTGCCTTACTTAACCACGACACAGTGGAGGAGATTAGAATTCTGTTGGTAATTTAACAAAAGGAATTAAGAAGGGGAAAAGAGGAGACGATGATACAATAATATTACGGATATCCTGGTTTCGTTGTCTATTTTGAGAACTTGAGGTGCCAATAATTGAAGTATTTTTGAATTCACAACTATTTAAACGGTATTGCCATGAATGAGTAAAGTTCTTAATTATTGACTTTTAGTATAAGTAGTTTTGTTCAAATCGATTGGCCACCACGGAAACCATAAAATAGCTTGGTCCTTTTTTATTTTCTTCAAGTTTGATAAGTATCACCTATTTTTTGTTCTCTAAACATACGATAAGATTTTTCAATTCTATAAACCTAAACATAATTTTCCATGAAAATAGATGTACATACAAGAAAAAATTTCTCGCTTATACAATTTTTTCACAGATAAAAAACTTGTTACTTCGATAACTCAATGATTTTAGCAACCCATATTCCCAATTCCATGCAAAATGCAATGTAGAAAACGAAAGGTTCTACAGCAAGACCTCTTTGCAAAATATATTCCATTTGTGGTTTGAATAGTTGTTGATTATCTTCGGAAATTGACCTCATTATCCGGAACACCAAAAAACCAAAAATGTTAACACTAGCGGCTAGTAATTCTTATTCTTCTCCATCTATAATACAAAACAACATAGGTTTTTGAGCTTTGGACGGACGGATAACATTTTGAGAGACAAATATTACATCCGACCATCCCAATCTCATCCCAGCGAAAGACATCCGACGGTTGTCGTTTCTGTAACCCTTTCATTATGAATCAAAATTTATTAATCTTTAATTGTTGCATAAATTCTTAACTCAAAATATTCAAAGAAACATTAAATAAAATCATAATATATCATACATATATTAATTGAATTTAGTGGTGGCATGATAAATCAAGGAAAATGATTTGTGGCTTTCAGTTTTTATATTCCCATTGCTCCCAATGTTAGGTGGCATCCATCTTGGCGGTAACTCATTTTTTTCTTCTCATTTATCAGTTTGATTTTCTTTCCTTTCCTTTTTTTTTTCTCATCTTCTTCGTCTTCATCTCCTCCTCCTCCGTCTACACATATTCGATATTAATCGTGAATCCTAATCATATCATCAGAACTTCACTTATTTTCTTCTTTAATTTGCATCCGAGATTTTTTTTTTCATCCAGCTAAAATACACTTTCGATCTGTTTTACCATATTCTCCACCAATGATGTTTACAATGAAGAATTACACATGGAAATCGTACAACCAGCGGCATAGGCTAGCTACAGTTCAAATGATTCATTCTAAATTATGTTTCCTGCACGATTAACCCAAGGATAAATTATGAAGTGATGCACAAATCACCATGAATAAAATTCACTGTCACATAAATCATAACCATCAAAGATTTTTTGAAAGCTGGGTGTACAACGTGAAGTCCATTTGCATCCAAGATGTTAGTCCTTTCACTGTAAATAAGGTTTTGGGTTCTTTTTCGTTTACCGTGTTGACTTTGATATGGAAACTAAAGATTAATGATATTATTTTGTGAACATGGGTTTGCCTGGGATGTTACCACAAGAAACTATGTTGCACCATTGATTCCTCCGATAGCTTCAATAGGTCGTCGTCAAATTTTATCATATCCTTTTTTTGTACGGAAAAAGGAATTTACTGATATCCTTATGCACGTCAATTTCTCATGATTCTAAAGATTAAAGACTTCAAATTCTATCTACGTCTCCCCTTGCAACTCGGATAATTTTTAGGTTTTCCTTCTACTTCCTATAAATCTTTGGAAGGTTTTAGTACAACATCTCATAAATCTTTGGAAGTTTTTAGTACAACATAATTTTAGAAAAAACTAGTAATTATATTTACATATTCAAATAATTGTAGAATATTTTTAAATCCAAATTTACAAAAACAAAAATAATGGGAAAAGTCCACATGGCCGCCACATAACATTGGGAGCAATGAGAGTACAGGAATTGAGAGTCACAAATCATTTTCGATCAATCTAATGGGAAATGAGATTTTTTCTGTTTATTTCTATTCATAACTCATAAGTGAGAGATGCATACACACTATTACTTAAATGATTTTTTATTCGTTTTTGTATAATGTATATGAATACTTTTATGATGTATTTATGGACATTATTTTCTCTTAAAACAAAATAGAAAACTATCTTGCAAAGGAACACGATTTAAAATCCGTAAAAAAGAAAAAAAATTACACCGGTCAGATATCATATTAAAGCAGTGCCGTTACAACACGAGCTATCTCTAGATATTTATTAGAACTCTGTTAATCTCATGTGGTTATTTCTAGTAACAAACATATACTCTCTCCGTTCTTTTTTAATAGGCTGGTTTTGATTTTAGAGAAAACTAAGGAAATTAAGAGAATCAATCATTGAAAGTGGTCTCATGACACTTGTCAATAAAAGAAGTGAAGTAAAATGGTCCTCATGACACTTGTCAGAAAAAAAAAAAGAAGGTAAAGTGAAACAGTTCATAAACACTTGTCATCAAAAGGAATTAAGAGAAAAGTGATCCCAAAAAACTAAAGTAACATTTAACTTGACAATTAAGAAATCAGCTTATTTTCTTCAAACATTTATTTATAAAAACCAGACTATTCTTTAAAAACATAGGGAGTAGTAATTAGTTACAACTACGGTTATATTCCTCTGTCTGAATTACACATGAGAAAAACACCGGTGATGTGACGCTTTCGATTTCACCATAATTACCATCAACCCCCATGTCATCCGTTAGATCACAACATCATGACAGAATCTCCATTTATCCAACGGTGAATCCTGAATATTTATTCTGTACTAAACGTACACTGTGGAACATCGTACCAAATTATCAACCCGTAGCTACGAGCTACTGCTCTACTAGATAATAGCATAGCAATCTGATAGTCCAATATACAGTGGTGACCATTTGAAATGTTCACACCAAAAGCCCTTCCAAAACCACCATTGACTTATTCCATTGCACTATTTCTCGTCATAAATGCACTGAAACAGGATCAAATAGTGATTAATCACTTTGTTACCAAAGTAGAAATAATTTTCTCCCCCACAAAATTCGGTTTTTCCTTGCTACATAAATAGTTGCAACAAGGGTAAAATAGTACAACGTTGCTATCTCCACTCTCCAGGCACATATACATTGACGTTGATGTTAACAGTAACGGAGTCTAACGTTACTATCTCCAGTTGATGTTAACAGTAACGGAGTGTCTGCAATATAGTTGACTGCCTTTATTCGTTAAGTTTATAACGTGTTCCGTTAGTTAAATAAATCATTCGTTTGCTATAAATACCAGTTCTTGTTTATTACACTTAAATTCTTTTATTTCTCTGACTATTGTTTTCAGTTTCATCACTCAGAGAAATCTCACTGTTCACTCAGTCACTCACACACTATTCTTGCTCCACTACCATTACTTTCTCTCTCTAAGCTTTGTTTGTTTCTGTATCTTGAGTTTGTGTTTGGTTTTGGGAGGGAAGATTTTAAATGGTTGAGTGAAAAACAAGTTAAGTGGTCAAATTTAAAGAGTTTATTTTTTTTTTGAATCAAGTTAAAAGTAGTTGGAATGGGAAGAAAAGATCAGAATGTGGTTGGTGATGAGACTAAGAAATGTACGGAAAGAGTTGAAGCTGTTCTTAAACTTCTTAAGAAACAAGCTCCATTAACTGTTAAACAGGTATTGTTCGGGAATCAACTTAGTAAGCTGAGATTTTGATTTCCTAGTAGGGACTAGTTTGATTGATTTTTTGCTGGAACATGCTGTGATGATCTGATACTATATTTCAGTTCAGTTCAACTTTTTCCTCCATGTTTCTCTGTTTTCATTTGAATTAATGGAGTAATTCATGGTTTTAAGCTTGATATTTCTGTTTTGTGATGGCGTTATTTGAAGATGTTGATAAACATAGTTATGGAAAGGTCTTTAAAAAAATTGTGTTTGAAATTTCTACTACTATCGATTCATTTGGTCTGTATGATTTACACTCTGTTTTGTTCTTTTGTGGCAGGAGAAATTCTGTAACACAGCCTGTGTAGAAAGATTTCTAAAATCAAAAGGCGATAATGTTAAGAAGACAGCTAAACATATACGAGCCTGTCTTTCATGGAGAGATAGCATTGGATTTGGTAAGCAATTCTTCTTATTCACTTTTCTTTTTTGAATCTTAATTTTATCCTTCGAATCAGAAAAAAAAAACCGTCTTTTAGATACCTATGAAGATATGATTACGATTTTTTTCTTTTCTTTTTGCTTTAGAATCTTTCTTTAATTTTCGAATGTTTTCATTCAAAACCGTTAATAAATAGAAAGTCATTTCAAATACTTCGATTAATTTTCGCAAGTTGAAAATAAATTAATTAAAATCTTACTTTCCTTTGTTTCTTTTTCAAAAACAGAGCATTTGATTGCAGATGAGTTTCCAGCTGAAATCTCAGATGGTGTTGCTTATGTTGCTGGTCATGACGACGAATCTCATCCTGTTCTGGTATTAATTTGTCAAATCTCAGTTTTCATTCTCATACTAAGTTTTAGCAGAAGATTCATAATCCAATTCTTTTTTCAGGTATTTCGAGTTAAACAAGATTATCAAAAATTTCATTCACAGAAGCTGTAAGTAGAAAAACAAATTTGATTTTTCATATATTTTGATTATAATCTTCTTGATTTGATTTTCTGATTTACGTTATGTTTCTTTAGGTACATTCGATTGTTTGTATTTACACTGGAAGTTGCGATTGCTTCTATGCCTAAAGATGCAGAACAGTTCGTCCTTCTCTTTGATGCCAGTAATTTTCTGTGCTTTTCCTATCATATTGACGATATTATCCTTTTAAATCGGTCTATCTTTCTATTAATTATGTAAAGCAACGTTTACCTATCTCTAATTAAGTCTAACCCACGCCTGTAACTTTTTCTTTATTACTACGTACTTATACGGTTTTAGACAGGGTAATTAATACTCTGCTTCTAAAGCAGTCTGAAAATTCTCTCGTGAAGCCATGAACGTGATTCTCTGATAACTTAGTACTACTATCAGTAGTCATGCGTTAATTAATCCTTCATTAGTTCACTTTTTTTGTCACTAAAAATAAGAAGCTTCTTTATGGTGCATGTTAAATAAAGTAACAAATCACAGATAATTAATTCGTCTGAACAGAAATTACTATCCTTTTAAAATGTCTTAATCTGCTATTAATTCTTGGTCATTGTGTGACTTTGTTTGAATTTGGAAGGGTTAAAATGGAATTTAGTGATTCAAGAAATGTGTATTCTCTAGTTTGATTTTGATCTTGTTTCTAGAGTTTTTACTTTATCTCAAAAGAGTAGTTTCCAAGGGATTTTATGCTCTTTTCAGGAATTTGTAATTTACAATTCAAAAGATACCTCTTAAGCTTATTGAACTTTTGATTAAGAAATTCATTAAGAGAAAGTTGTTGTTTGATTAAGATTTATGAGGTGTTTGGTGGAATGATGCTCACTCATTTATTGAATTTTGTTTTGAATCAACAGGCTTTTTCAGATCAGCTTCAGCTTTCATGAACTTATTGTTGGCAAGTTTGAAGACATTATCTGAATATTACCCTGGACGTCTTCACAAAGCATTCGTCATCGATCCTCCTTCACTTTTTTCTTACCTCTGGAAGGTAATAATACTGTATTACATTTTGTTTACACCGAATTTGAAACTTTGGCTTTTTAACGATCATGTGTTTCGTAACTCACGAAACTTTGATACAACTAATACTTTAACACCGTTGATTGTTTACTTTACAGGGAGTTCGTCCATTTCTTGAGTTATCACCAGTTACAATGGTAGTATCATCGTTAGACTTTGAAGAATCATTAGAATATGATGATTTATCATCTTATCATCCACGTTCTTCATCTCTAAGATTTGATCCATCTGTGATCTCATCATCATCAGCTAAAGTGGGTCCATCAGCTTCATCGCGGTTTGCTTTCACCGTTAATCACAATTACGATTCCCTTAAACCTTGGTATCTTAGTCTCACTGACACGTCATCATCAAAAGTGGGTCCCAACATAACGTCCTCTTCACCTTCGTTGATGGGGTCAGCTTTAATCTCGCCTCTAAATGCTAGATCTTACTCGTTCGCATCACCAGCTGCTAGAACGACACGTGGAAGTTTACACTACCAGGGTGGGTTCGCCAAGAAACAGACCTTTTTCCCACTGACGCCATTACCACAGCGAGTGAGTAATCTGAACCATCCAAGAACACCAAGACCATCTTTCCTTCAATCTTCAGCGTTGTTTTTCAAGAGGGACTGTCAAGGTAGTAAAACAGAGAAAAGCAGGGAATCGTTTCTACCATTCTTGAGATTCTACAGAAGGCCGTACGATGAATTGGCTTATCGGTCAAAGATGAAACCTCCGCTAGGTGGACTCATTTCAATCATATCCCCACACATGAGACGGCGGCACGTATCTATGTCTCAAAGGTTTTAGTCCAACACAAACATGAAGAACTGAAGAAGAAGAAGAAGAAACACAGGAGTTTATTTTTGGTACATATAGTTAATAACAATATCTATTTAGCTCTTTCTACTAATAACCTAATATTAATGTTTAATTTACTTTTTTCCTTAAATTTTTTGGTTTAATGCTGTTGTTTATTGACATTCATTTGGATAAGAAAAATGAAGAAAAATATAGACGACGTAGTAAGTGGGATATGAAACATTGCGCCGTTGTATGTATGTCTGTTTTTGATGTTTGTAGTCTACATTCTAGAAACGAGATAACGTGGTTGCAACGACGAACAATTTTATAGCATATTAAGTTGGGGTGTCTATCAAATTGTGTTTTGTGTAGAAGTTTGGTTTGGTTTTGGGTCGTAATCAAGAATTTGTTCTGTTTGGTTCTTCATAATGAGAAATGTGGTTTGAACTTTCGGTGGTTGGAATAAGTTCATACTAGTATGTTTTATTTTATATTCATCATTTATTTCAAGAAAATAAGTGGAGACAAAATGGCAAGAATATGAGGTTAAATTTATGCGCGATTGGATAATTAGTCTAATCCTTGTGGTGATTCTTTTATACTTAATGCATTAACTAGTGCGGTAGGAATATGTGTCTTTGTTCCTTTGTTTGTATGTTGGAAAGTCAAAACGGTTGAAATTGAAATTTCAAAGCTTTGTTTGTTAATGGGTAGTGGTATGCGTATGGTGCGATGCGGTGGTGATGGTAGTGAGTATGTATTGGGAATTGGATAGGTGTCCATATATACTTGGAGTTTACTGTTTCTTTTGGGGGTTCCAAATTTCCATTTGCATTTTAGGGCAAACTTCAGAGATTACCAACTATTTGTTATATCTTTCGGAGTAATCTGGTTAGTTTCTTCTTCGATCACTTCTTTAGTCCCCATTACTAAACTGGTTAAATTTCTGTCTTCTACTTAGAAAGAAATATCGACAGGGACAAAGTTTATCTTTTCACGAAATTTAGTTTAATTGATATGTTTGGAGTAAAGTCTGTTGTCAATGTTGAGTATATGAGGTTCGTTGCTAACTTCAAAGAGTATTACGGCAATTGCATGCCTTGTCTTCTTGGAGAAAGTATTCGTGCACTAGGAACACCATGTTATACTCTCCGTTAACTAAGGTCCCCTGTACGGCAAGTAACACCATGTTATACTCTCCGTCAAGAAGTTGAGATTTTAGGAAGGGGCATGTGTCCTACATGGACATTGATCGGTCGTCGGTTGTGTCGTATAATTTTTCTTTCGGCCAAGCCTGAAATCCTGACTACTATCGATATTACGATTATATATGTATTACTACCGAGTACCAAGTTCATTTTATTTATTTTTTGATGTTGAAATTACCAACTCATTTGCATGTCCTATGGCATATCAAACAAACAACCGTTACATTTTTGGATTTATCATTTCAAACAACCATAACATTTTCTTTCTGGTAGGTGTGGACAGTGATGCACTGGAGTTAACTCATCCTTGCTCCAAAGAACACAAGACTTGAAATTGCCAAAAACTATAAAAAATGTTGGTGATGACACTCTTAAAATTTGCAATCGATAAGAAGTTGATTCCAAATAAGAAAAGTTAAAACTCCATGTACGGTACAAAAATGATCTTTGTACATATCAATAATTTTTTTCTATGCAAAGACGGAACTTAAAGGAGTGACCAATGTAGTCAATATCGGCCGTATCGGCCGATATATCGGGGATATTTCGGATATCGGTCCAGAACGATACGATAAGAAGGATATCGGGGATACGATATTCGCCCGATAATATCGGCCGTATCAGTCGCATATCGGCCGTTTCGGTCAGATATCGGCCGTATCGGTCGATACGAAATTTTCCTACATTTCCCGATATGAGACGGTATTGGTCGTTTTCTATAAAGTTTAAGGTTAATTTTGGCGAAGAAAGTCTTCCAGGTGGTAGTAGAGGTGCATGTAGCTCTCGAAGCAAGTTACTAAAGTTACTCTTTTGTTTTTTTGATAAAATTGATGTTATCTATTATATCTTATCCGAAAATGTGCGGAGAAAATGTTTAATATAAAATTATAATCTCTAAATCTAGAACCGATATTATACCGATATTTCAACGATAATATCCCCGATATAAAATCGTATCAGTGTATCGGTCCCGGTCGAGATGAACCGATATCCGATATTAACTACATTGGGAGTGACCAACTAGATTCCAAACAGAGTAAAGTTAGTACCTCAAAATGCGGTATATTTCTTCTTCTTTTTAAATTAAAACTGCACTTTCATCCATACACAAAGCCAAAGGCCTAATAAGAAGTACACAACCGTTTTTCCTTAATCAACCTACTATGACAGCAATAGGGAGATCATTCCTACAATTCTTACTAGTGTACAAAATTATTTGTTCGCACGAACTTAGCAAGTTTATCATCGACTTGATTACCATTTCTATGACTAGAACACTCACATTTTCCTAAACTCTGAAATAAATTCCTACCATCTAAACAGGATATTGTGGTCCTTTCATCTTGAAGAAAGATGAATTCCACCAATATGATCCACGACATTTTTGTTATCACCTTCAATGATAACCTGCTGGAGCTGAAGTTGAAAGATCCAGTGAAAAGATCGCAACATGACTAAAACTTCAGTCCGTTCAGCATCCCAGACTCTGTCTACCGTGGTCCTTCCTGCAACCAAGCTTCCTTTAAAATAGTTAAAGGCTAGAGCCATTCCTGCAATATGACAACCAGATAAAATTGAAGTATCAACATTAATTTTAAAGCAAGATGGGAGGAGAGAACTCAAGTTTTTATCCTTATGATTGTTTTTTTTTTCTTCTTGGAGTACAAAAATTGCATCGAAGAATATGGGAAAACTACATTGTTAGGAAATCAACTACGAGTGTTGCTCCTATTATCTTGCCATTCTACTACATTTACAGATGACAACACACATTTTGCTTGTTGGGTGCAATAAAATCAAATAAATAAAATTGATACTTAGCTCTAGTGATTGATTTGACGAAATGGACTAGCTCCTTAGGTATCCGCAACAGCAACATGACAAAACTTTGGAAAACAGAGTGACTCACGTGTTCAACACGCTGTCCTTCAGACATTAGCGTCCGGCTACACCCAAAAGTGATGCTATAGCCCCCACAGGGCGGATGCCTTCAAGATAAAACACCCTAGTACACCTACTACTAACATGTGTAGTAGATGCTCAACTTGAGCTTGGCAACTGCGAAAAAACCCTTAAGGAAAATCGCGAAAGCTTATGTGAGGGTAAAATATCCGATCGCCACGTGTAAGCATCACAGGAGGTGATCACATGATAAAAGGGTGAGACATATACAACGAATAATAGTTTAAAATGTGATTACACCGGAACCAAGATATCTACCGCTTCTCCTCATGAAAGACGCATGTAAGGTCTAGTTAAATCATACTGACGGTCAAGTTTAAAAGGAGAACAATGCACTTAATGAGAATCAGAAGAGGTGCTATACAACTGTAGACGCTGGTACATCGTATTAGAGACTCGGACGAATGGCGATATACAATTGTAGATGGGGAAAAACGATTTGCTGGTTTTTAGGGAATTGAAGAGTCGACCGTGTGGAGACTCCTTGAACCGAGCGAAATGTTGAATCTCACATAAATGTACTGCAAGAAGGGAGTGATTTAAGTTCGAGAGATCAATCTGTAAGACCCCGGCCTAAACCAAGAACAATGGCCGTTCCAGAGTCAATTCAGTCACAAGAGAGGATGGGTTGATCTGTAGGAGGGAAGCTGAGAAATGCGTGAGATCAATGGTGATCTGAGATTGTAGGTGTGTTGTGAATTCAAAGTAAGAACGCTCCTGAATGATTGAATTTCGCTCAATTGAGAGTGATTGCTCAGACGATGAGTTCGTGTGGACGAAAGATTGTCTGTATGAACTTGCCGAGAAATTGCTTGTTTAGACGAATGTTCGAGTATTCGAATCTTGTCCTTTCAATCAGGATTCAGGGACATTTTATAATGCCGGAGTTGAAAACACCATGATCCCATGAAGTGTGACAGTTGCTGGAATCAGAGAGCGGGGAAGTGGGAAATCGTGTTAAAACCAGTTGCTCATCGTGCGGAGACTTGGTTAATTTTTCACTCACTACTTTGCTGACTCTTCCAACTGATTACACGACTTGCTCACACTCTCGTCGTGGGTGAACACACGTGCCGTAGACCGCCAGACCAAAATCCTAGTTGATATCCCCCCATGTGACACGATTGATATCTCGTGATTGTAGAGTCAGTTGCTGACTTTATGGGACGATGAGTCCATGTATTGCTGAGTTGAACATTATTTGAAAATGTTCTGAAACTCATGAATTAAATATGTCTGCTGAGACGAGGTATTATTATATTGATTACCTAAGACGAGCAAACTGTGTTGCTGAATTGTTGAATATTGATAATTGAACCAATATTCTTTAATCTGAAAAAATATTGCTAGTCCGAGCAAATATTGTTGGTTTGAGCGAATATTGCCAGTTCGAGCAAATATTGCCGGTTTGAGCAAATATTGCCGGTTTGATGAATTGTTGGTAGCAGGACCAAATAAAATATTAATTTAAGATACTGACTGTTGGGTCAAGTATAATAAATAAAAATGTTGATCATGGAATCAACATTAAATTATCAGTTTTTTTAATCGCTCAAAATCATGTGTTTTGCAGAGCCCTGGATTCAAAAACCCTAATTTTAATGAAATGATGATTTATTGAAAATCAATCGCAGAGTGAAGCAGGGACCGACTACATGGGATGATGACTCCACCATGTAACGCCCAGATGCTCGAATGAGCAAAATACCAAAGTCTCTTGAGGACCAGTTGGTGAAAGAATGATTAAATGTTGGTTTAATCATTTATTAAAATAACGCTCGTGTGAGCGACAAATAATAAAACCCGGCCATGGAAAGATGAGGGACCGACCAAGAGGTCATGAGACCGGCTCTTGGTGGCCGTGGGACCAATTGATGGTCGTTTGAGCGAACTCCTGATTGTTTGAAAGGAGTTCGAACCTAATACGAGCAATTGAGCAAATTAGGTTAAAATAACTAAAATACGTGGGACCGACCAGTGCAAGCCCTAGGGTCACCCTTGGTCGGTCAAGTGGATGTGCCCATGTCACCATGATGTTAATGTCTCAGTCCCGAGAGTTTTGATATTTTCTGGTGCGCGTTTGAGCGACATTTTGAGAAAATATGCAGAATCCAGGGTTTTGCTGAAACTAGGAAAAATTTATGAGATGATGAAAAATAATAGATAAAACAGGGAATTACAAGGTGTGGGACCGGCCACGACTAGGGCATGGTCGGACGGCTGACAAGCACGGTCCCACACTTTCCCAATTTTATGTAATTTTATGTATTTTCTCTGAATTGAGAGAAATTCCATGAAACTAGAGAGTTTTATGAAATTAGGGAACTTCCATAAGATGAGAGAAATAAAATAATAATAAAATAGGGAATGATGGAGTGTGGGACCGGCAATGTCCAAGGCATGACCGGCCGGCCAACGGGCACGGTCCCAAGGCACTCTTCCCAATTTTATGTAATTTTCATGATTTTAGAGAATTTTCATAAAATCAGAGAGATTTGTTGAAACCAAGGTATTTTTTTTTGAAATCAGGGAGTTTTCATGGAATGAGAAAAGCAAAACAAATAATAATAATAAAATAATAGGCGTGTGGGACCGGCTAGGGCATGACCAGCCGGTTAGGGCCCGGTCCCACAAGTTTTCGAAATTTTATAATATTTTTCATGGTTTTAGGGAAAATTCATGAAATCAGGGAATTTTCATGGATTGAGAAAAATAATAAAATAACGGGGACGTGAGGTGTGGGACCGGTCACGGCTAGAGCATGGCCGGCCGGCTGGTGCTCCGTCACGCGACACCTTTCCCTATTTTATTTTATTTTGATAAAATATTATGAGATTAGAGAATTTCCTTGAAACGAAAGAGATTTTCTCGAACGAGAGAATTTTCGTGAGATCAGGGAAAAATAATAAAATATGACAAAATATAAAATTGGGCGTGGGACTGGTCACGGCATGACCGGCCGGCTGGTGAGCCCAGTCCCCTGGCGCCTTTGCTAATATTTTATCATTATTATTTTTCCTTCCTATTTTGCATAGGTTCATCGTTCATTCGTATTTTTGAAATGCTCGTTTGTGCATTCAAATGTTGGTCGGTGCATTATTGCTAAGTACCCTTGCGCCATTTTAATCCGGGTTTATTCGATGCTCAGATGCCTGTTTCATTGAATATTTATCACTAACCCATGGAATTCTGCTGGGATGAACCACGAATTGAAGTGACGAAATATAACGAAGAATCGTAGAATATTGCTGGATATTCAGACGATTAGAGATAATTAACTGATGGCTCTATACTAGCAGGGTTTCCTATCTAGGAGCATTAATTATCTGAGAGTTGAGCAATATGAACTTGCTGGAGTATCATATTTCTCCTATATAGTTAGGGAAAACTTGGTTGCATCCTGAAGACGTTGTCGCTCTATACTAGCAGGCATGCTGTCTAGGAGCCGTCCAATCTTTCGATTCTATATAGAAATGATTACTGAAATTGATCACTATTCATGAGATGTGTTGTGGCCTCAGCTAGGAGACTACACATCTACATATACTCTGAGAGACAACTTTCTCAGTCAGAGGTTTTATGGCATGACTTTCATGCGAGACATGAGTCTCAGTACTCATCCGATTGCCGGATCCGGACTATAAATAATTACTGAAATTGATCAGTATTCATGAGATGTGCCGTGGCCTAAGCTAGGAGACCACACATATACATATACTCTGAGAGACAACCTTCTCAGTCAGAGGTTTTATGGCATGAGCTTTCATGCTTTATTGAGAGACATGAGTCTCAATACTCATCCGATTGCCGGATCCGGAGTATGCATAGTTAGGGTTTTACAATTTTACCCTTGTCGAAAATCCACCATCTACATTAAGTCCCCTGCTTAGTGAGAAACATTCATGTTCCTCAGTCATCATTGAATGGTGATTTTCCAGGTACAGACAGAAGTAAGTAATTGAACTTAGTCATAAGATAAGACGTTACCGGATTTCGACTGAATGAGCAAACCATGGTTTGAGCGAAAACCCCAGTGGCATAATAGAGCTTCATCCGGTGAATACAAATTGGTGTAGAACCGCTGGTTCGATGGTGGAACCTTGGTCGGTTTAGGATTCACGGGCCGGGTCCTAGAAGGAAATCCTTATGGAATTAGGTTTTGGAAATAAAATTTGGTATAAAAGGGAATTACTACTTTTTTTTTAATTCCTCCCACGACCGACCACCATATTCACCTTCTCTTCATCTTCACGCCCGAGTACCCGCAGGAGCAGAGGAGAAAGTTGCCGGAGCACCGCTGCCGTCCGACCAGAGCCATCACCGTCCGGCCGGCACCGACAAGTGCGTAAATTATTTTTTTTTTCAAAACTTGTTGTTTATTCATGAGTTGTTCATCATAAAATAATATGGGTATGCACATATTTTGGATGTAAGTTTTATGAAAAACTCTTATTTTATGAACGTATGTTCGTTCGATCGTTAGTTTAAGAAACTAGCAAAAATCCCTAACTTGAGAGAGATTTTTCTTTGGAAATAAACCTGTGTCCAGTGATAAAATTTTATTTATGAGCTTTCATGGAAACCAAAACTTTATCTTTAAAAGATGTGAGCTTTCACAAAACCAAAATAAACCCTCGTTTTAAAGAAAAACGCTCGTACGAAGGAAAATAGATATTTTTTTTTATCATGAAACCGTGGAGCATCACAAGCACATTTTTTTTGATAAAGTCACGTGAGCCTGAGCTCACGCCAACAATTTTTTTTACGTGAGTTAATCACGGTTTTTATTGTTTCGTAAAATCAAAACATGGGTTTTAAGTAACCCTCGAATTTAGACAATTTATTTATGATGAAATATTGTCTTGGTGTAAATTTCATAGTTCAGTTGTGAATGTTTATACTATGAAAATTATGTCTATGATTTTATGAAAAATCAGTTTTAAAAAGTTTCGTTCGTTATTCGTAGGTTTCAAGGAACGAACTAATTTCGGGGTGTTAACTCTTACAACACAATCAGTATTGTTAGTGGAATCCATATGCTTCTATTCCAAGATATGATCCACCTGAAGATCAAGGAACTGGAAGTATAAGTCATGACATTATTTCGATACTTTGAATTGGACTAGCCCTAGGAACTGTTGACTAATGCTAGGAATTGGTCTGGGTAAAAATATAAGAGTTAAGAATTACCATTTTTGTAGATATCTCCATAAGTATCATGTTGTCAGATTATATGACCCCATCATGTTGTCGAAGTTTGCACCTGGTATGACGATATACTGAAGTAGAATGCTTTGTGCACATTACAACTACTTCGCAAGGATGTCTGATTCTCAGGAAAATGACACTTCCAGTGATACGTTTATGGACGAGGCTTCTATTATTGGTGATGATGAAGAAGAAGCACCTGGAATCAAAAATGTTCCCAATATAGATGATGCATTCTTCGCGGTTCAGCAAGACACTGAAAGACGTCTCAAAACTCCAGCATTCCGCCTTTTGATAAATCCCAGAACGGTTATTCAAAAGAAGTTGGTGACTCCTCGAGCAGCTATTCGGTTTTGCCTTGAACGAGGACTTTTTCTTGCCTCAATTATAGAGTTCAAACTGTCTCGACGACCTTTAGAGAAATTTTCTGGATGGGCGAGACACATGCTGGGTTTTCCTCGTGTTAGAGCTATGTTGGATAGAGCACAGGTTACCAGATCTATTCAATCATCCGGAGATTTGTATATCTTTCATGATGCACGAGGTATTGTGGCCCTTCTAGCTCACTGGTGCATTCCAACCCATACCTTTATATGCAGCTGGGGAGAGTTTACTATTACCTTGGAAGATGTAGTTTCTTTATTGCATCTTCCAATCACAGATAACTTTCCTGAAGAGCTTTCAACGGAGGAGAAAGCAATTTCTAACACCTTAACAATTGAGATGGAGAGAATTAACAAGTCTTGTGACAAAGGCTGTTATGCTCACTGGTTAACACACTGGTGGCCACGAGATGTCCTTCTCGACGAACCTGACGATATGTTGTCTATTGCTGCTTTCTTGTGTTTATGGCTGTCCAGGGACGTGTTTGAAGACGCCGGAACTTTGCTAAAGCCGTTTGTAATCCCTTTTTCTATTAAGATGGCTCAAGGTGAACAACTTCCCATAGGTAGCTTATTCTTGGTTTCTTTGTACTCTAACCTGGACTCCTTGGTTATAGACTCCAGTGTTTCGAACGTATTTATGAGGATTGAATGTTACGCCAATACGATGTTTCTCCAGGCCTTGATGTGGGAACGCTTTGCGAAGTATGCACCTATTCCCCGTAGTATCTTGCAAGGGTTGAATGCTGCTGATTCTCGACGTATTTTCCCCGAGAAGGATAACGCTATGATTATGCGCTGGTGAACAAAACAACCTCAATCCAAGATGCGTTTCATTGATGTTGTAGACGATGAGTCTGAGTTTAACTTTCGTCCCTGGGTGCTGATTCCTCCTTACGTTTCCCAATTGACAACTTTCAATGCTGGAGAAAGCATGGCTTTGAAATCTGGTACTGACTTGGGCGATGGTGAAAGATCCTTCATGTTGAGTTGCACTCCAGGTTATTTAATAGCAGCAACATATGGAGAATTTTCGGTGGAGGAATACAACATTGACAGAGCAGCCCGTTAGACGGGTATGGATCAGTGCGTTCCAACTTTTCGGAGGAACAAACCATCGGTGGAACAGATTAAGACTTGTTTAGACCGTACACATGTCGAAGGAATCTCTTATTGGTTCCCTTGTGCTGACCGAGTTACGTATGTAACTCCAGGTTATATAGATTTCTGGAACCAACAATTTGAACGCTTACATGATTTCGTAAGGGTTAGTCAACCTTTGGTGAAAGAGCCTCCTTCCGCTGATATGATTGCTTCTCGACCCAGATTGAAACACATTTCCGGCGGAGATAAGCGAAAGACATCTCCAGGATGTTCACCAGTATGTATCTTTTGCACATTCTTCGTAAAATTGAAATAATTGCCTTTGATTATCACCTCAATTTCTTTTGTAGGGCGGTCGTGCTGTGAGACCTCGTCTTGGAGTGAATTTCTCAGAAGCTGAAACAATCATTCATGGTGGAGAAGGTAGGAACAAGAATTGTAAGATGCCGCCTAACACCATAAAGTCCCCGGTTGTTTCTTTGGTGAGTTGTCGAAACTTTTTCCGCCGTTACTTCTTCTATCCGTATTACTAGGATCGTAAAACCAATATTTGTTATTTGGTTACATAATTTTGCTCCGTCTAGTATTGATGGTCTTCAATTCTCTACTGTTGGGCAGACAATTTCTGATTCGAGCATTGAAGAAGAAAATGTTGTGAGTACTCTTCCTCGTAGCCAAATATAATGCTTCATATGTAAAATGCTAATTGTTTGAGAATGTGTCCAGGAGGATGTCTCCATGGAGGTGGAGAGTGCTGATACTCGGTCATCCTCTGAGAATAGAGATGGAGGAAATTCCAAAGACTCGGAACCGAATGAGAGCAATGAGCCTCTTGATGTTGACACGGACAACCCCAACTCTTTGAACGCTTCGGAGACTCCCCAAGTAAGCAAATATCTTGTAACCTTTTCATAGAAGTATGAAATTGTTTATTTGTGAATGAATGAATGAATGAGAATCCATGTGCATATACAGAAAACTTTGTCGAAATTCATCGTCAGAAAATTCAGAACCCAGGTTTTAGCAAAAGCACCGTAAAACCTTCATCTGGAGTCGGATTTTCATGATATGCATATGCATCTTTAAGCCCGGAAAATTTCCAAGATTTTGGAAAGAAGCTTTTTAATTTTTGAGCACGTTCAGGTCCTGAAAAAGGCGAAACAGTAAACTTCCAGGAGACTTTCAGAACTTTTTCAGACGGTATGTTGCTCAATGTTTTGACTACATATCCTTGCTCGTTCATCGGATTGTCATGAAATTGTGACATGTGATAGAGGACATACATACGAAGAGAATGGTATATTACTCATCCTCAGATTCCTTGTAGATTGGTTCCAGTTCGTCATCTAGTACAGGGCAGAGTACAGTCTCTTCAGACGAGCTTGCCGCAAAACGTATTTTCATGACTTTCATGATATTTGCTCGTGCCTTGAGTGTATAATGATGAACCTTGATGATGTTATACTGCTTATATATTATATTTTATGATCTCATTTGGTTTCATGTTTAGATTGTTCTAACCTCATGTAATCTTCGTATTAGGTGTCAAATACCAAAGTTGAGGATACTGAAACCAATAAGGATAACTCGAGCTGCCCTGGAGTTATTTATGAAGAGACAACAATACCTGCACTTCAAGGCCATGAGAAGGTTGTCACTGAAGTTATGAAAATCCCGATTGTTGCTGGTTCAGTGATAGAAGAAACCGAGCCACTAATAGAGAGTACTGAAGAAACTGTTGCCCTGATTGTAGAAGCTGCCCCAGTAACTGAGAACTGTATAGTGGTGCATGAATATCCAAGTGAAGGAGTTGATTTTGATCCTCCATTTGATGCATCACTCCCGTATCATGAATAGTTGGTGGGTTCAGCGTTCCCGTTAGATATGCAGGATTGTACGAGAAAATGTGGAAGAAATTTGGCCACATAATTGTTGACAGGAATCCTGGACGTGCTTATGATTTAACAATGCAAGTAAGTGTTATCTTGCGTGTTGTAAGTGATATATGCACTAGGTCCAGAAATACTGTGATTCAGATGTACTCTTTGATTGGGAGTTTAACTTGGAGAATTCAGAAAGACTTGGCTTCAACGTAAAGTGGCTTCGTAAGCAAATGAACGTTATCAAGGACTCATGTGAGAACAACATACCCTTTCCTAATGATGTTGTGATGGAGAAAGAAGACAGGATTGCTAGGCTGACTGAAGAGCTGAACAAGGAGAAGGCGGCTTCGCAGGTCTTGAAGGATGCAGAGGAGCAAAAATCCTTTTTTGCTGATTTTCTTTGATTTCCTCTTCATAATCTCTTGAATTTCTGAACTTCTGGGAGATGTGAGGTTTTTATTTGGGTTTTGATATTAACTGGTTTTGGATTGGTAGATGATTGAGGATTTTCTTTTGGATTTGATAGAGATTTTCTTTTAAAAAATATGAACTGAATTTTGATAAATTGCTGAATTTAAATACTGATTGCAAGTATTGCAAACGTTTTGGAGGAATTGAAATACAATGAAAGAAAATCCTAAATGCCAAATCCAGACGTCATGAATGCTCAAACGTCCAGTATCTCAAATGCCCAATAATTTCAGACAAATGCCTTAAGCCAATTCTCGTGAATTACTGGCAGGGTTCTGCCATTTGTGTTGATCAATTTGTAGTATCCTCCGGTTATGGATTTAGCAACCATAAATGGTCTTTCCCAATTGGAGCTCCTTGCAGAGTAGAGATCACGTTTAGTTGCCTTGAGAACCAAATCTCCTTCCTCAAATTTGTTCGTTTTAGTAGTTCGCGCCTTGAATATTTTCTGCTGATTCCATGGTTGTGGTACATATGGACACTCGTGCAGAGGGGAGTATCCATCATACTGTCGGTCATGCTTAGCCAGGTCTTCAACAATAAACCTCTCGATAGAGTGACCAATTTGAAGGGGCTCTGAGCGCAACCATTTGGTGTAATATTGCTGAGGTGAGACTATCCATTCGTAGATTTTGGTAATTGCTAAGTTGTAAGTAGGGAGAAGTCCCCGGACCAAAGTAATATATTTCAACAATGGTATTATTGGCACATGAAGAGTAATGAGACTTGCCTGAGTACGGAACCTCTTGATGAAAGAATGGGAATTTTCTCCAGGCTTCTGTGTGAGTTCTGTCAAGGCTTTAACTTCCACCAGATGCTCGAACGGGGGAGTATCCTCCATTTCTTCTGAATCAGATCCCTCTTCAACAACATGACGTGTTGAAGGCGTTGGAGCCCTCTTTCCAGCGCGAATCCAAACTCGTCCAAGGATCATGTCATATCCTGGGTCTTCTCGGATTATATAAAACTTGGTCTCAGTGCAGACCAAATTTTCTTTGACTTTGAGGATGATATAGCCATACGCGTCTCTGGAAGTCCCTTCGTGATCTCTGATTGCCATGGGAGCGTGAGTAGCCTCTTGTCGAGTAATGCCAGTGGCTCTGAGAGTTTTCAAAGGAATGATGTTGATGGCAGTGCCGACATCAACAAATGCTCTCTTGAATTCGTTTCCTTTAATATGCACTGTGGTGAGCAGTCCCCAGTCGTACATTTCTTTGTCAGTGGCTGAAGGTTCAGGAGGTACTTCTGGAATCAGTAGGCATTTTCCAGATACTATGTGGTTCAAAGCCGTGAACATGTCTCCCCTTTGCGCCTTTGACAGATAGAGTAATTCGCAGACGTGCTCTATCAATGACTGGACTGCTTCCTTGACTGGTTCTTCAGAGATGGAGAAAGTCTTGACTGGGAGGGGATCTCTGTGCACTCCTTCAGCCCCCAGATTAAGTTCTCCTGATTCGACCTTTTCCCCGAATATGCGTTTCAAAACTTTGAAACTACTTGTGGTGTGATTGACGAACCTTTGGAAGCGACAGTAACGAGGAGTTTCCATGTCTTCCTCAGTTAGATCTCTCCTGACATATGGCAATTTAATTGCACCATCTTGGATCCAGGCATCCAGTAGTTTGAGCACTTCTCCAATGGGGAGAGGAAAGTCAGGTGCATCTTGATCAGGAGTCTTTGTACGTTGACCAGGGGCTTGTGCCTCTGGTTTGTCCTTCTTTTGTGTCTTTGGAGGAGCTGAGGTATGCTTACTCGGAGGTTCGGCCTTGCGTTTTCTCCCTTATACAACAACGTTTGCGGAGGGCTGCAGGTTGTACTGCTTGTTGATCAGTCGTATGCTTCCTCGAGTGTCTCGCGATTCTTCAGTCTTTGTAGGATTTTCCCTTTCCAACAGAGCAGGTGCAGTAGTCGCCGATCTCTTCGCAGCCTCGTGAAGCTCTGAGAAAGTCTGGAAACGAAGATTTTCCAGTAAATCTCTGTAGACCGGGATCATGCCATTGATGCATAAGTCTACCAGCTGTTGTTCCGTGACATTTGGATCATGGCAGTCCAGGGCCTGGACTCTGAATCTTTGCACGTAGTCATTGGGATTTTGACTAACCCTCTGAAATATTATCCCAAGATCAGAGAGAGTAACTTGTTCTGACACAAAGAAGTACTTCCTGTAGAAGGCGTTAATCATTTCTCCCCAATTTTTGATAGTCCCTGGTGTGATGTTGTTGTACCAGGTGTATGCCCTGCCTTTCAAAGATTTTGAAAACTCTTTGAGGCGAACGACAAGGTTGTGTTCATGTTCTCCCAAGGCTTCCAGGAAACGAGAGGCATGTTCTCGAGCATTTCCATTTCCATCATACAGAGTGAAAGTAGGAGAAGTGTAATCTTTAGGAAGAGGGATCCTTTGCGTAGCAACATGATATGGATGATGGTGACGATGGACATGTGATGTCTTATCCTTTCCACGATTCTCCAAAAGGCGTTCCAAATCTTCCCGAGTAATGAAATTTGATGGCTCATTTGCTGATGGATCGTCTGCGGCTTTGTGACTTCGTCGTCATCCACCGTATGAATTGGAACCACCTCAGGATCAGCATTTGAGGATTTCTCATTTTCCTTTCCTTTTTCTTGAGTTTTCTCTGACATCTTGTCAGTGAGAGTCTTCAGATAATTAAACAGCTCTTTCTGTGTAGTAGCCATATCAGTTTGATTCTTTGCAAGAGTCTCTTGCACTTTGATGAGATCAACAATGGTAGGTGGTGGGTTTCCTCTGACTTCCTCAGAGTGTTGGCCGAACATAGGATGACCTTCCGTGTTAGCGTGAGGAGGAGTAACATCATCACCGCCAGTGTTAGAGGCCGGAATTGTTTCCGGGATATCCTCATTGTTGTTGTTGCTAGTGCTAGCGTCGTTTGTGTTGGAACCTGTAACTAACCCAGACATAAGACCATCCATCTTGTGAAATTGTGAGATTGCAACCGAGAGATTAATCTCCCACTGTGGTCGCCAATCTGTAGATGGGGAAAAACAATTTGCTGGTTTTTACGGAATTGAAGAGTCGACCGTGTGGAGACTCCTTGAACCGAGCGAAATGTTGAACCTCACACAGATGCACTGCAAGAATGTAGTGATTTAAGTTCTAGAGATTAATCTGTAAGACCCTGGCCTAAACCAAGAACAATGGCCGTTCCAGAGTCAATTCGGTCACAAGAGAGGATGGGTTGATCTGTAGGAGGGAAGCTGAGAAATGCGTGAGATCAATGGTGATCTGAGATTGTAGGTATGTTGTGAATTCAGCGTAAGAACACTCTGAATGATTGACTTTCGCTCAATTGAGAGTGATTGCTCAGACGATGAGTTCGTGTAGACGAAAGATTGTCTGTATGAACTTGCCGAGAAATTGCTTGTTTAGACGAATGCTCGAGTATTCGAATCTTGTCCTTTCAATCAGGATTCAGAGACATTTTATAATGCCGGAGTTGAAAACACCATGATCCCAAGAAGTGTGACAGTTTCTGGAATCAGAGAGTGGGGAAGTGGGGAATCATGTTAAAACCAGTTTCTCATCGTCTGGAGACTTGGTTAACTTTCCACCCACTACTTTGCTGACTCTTCCAACTGATTGCACGACTTGCTCACATTCTCGTTGTGGGTGAACGCACGTGTCGTAGATCGCCAAACCAAAACCCTAGTTGATATCCCCCATGTGACACGATTGATATCTCGTGATTGTAGAGTCAGTTGCTGACTTTATGGGACGTTGAGTCCATGTATTGCTGAGTTGAACACTATTTGCAAATGTTCTGAAACTCATGAATTAAATATGTCTGCTGAGACGAGGTATTATTATGTTGATTACCTAAGACGAGCAAACTGTGTTGCTGAATTGTTGA
This sequence comes from Papaver somniferum, assembly GCF_003573695.1. NCBI lineage: Eukaryota > Viridiplantae > Streptophyta > Magnoliopsida > Ranunculales > Papaveraceae > Papaver > Papaver somniferum. The sequence goes on along the minus strand of NC_039367.1, from coordinate 81,457,003 downwards.
ATATTGATAATTGAACCAATATTCTTTAATCTGAACAAATATTGCTAGTCCGAGCAAATATTTTTGGTTTGAGCGAATATTGCCAGTTCGAGCAAATATTGTCGGTTTGAGCAAATATTGCTCGTTTGATGAATTGTTGGTAGCAGGACCAAATAAAATATTAATTTAAGATACTGACTGTTGGGTCAAGTATAATAAATAAAAATGTTGATCATGGAATCAACTTAAAATTATCAGTTTTTTTAATCTGCTCAAAATCATGTTTTTGCAGAGCCCTGGATTCAAAAACCCTAATTTTAATGAAATGATGATTTATTGAAAATCAATCGCAAAGTGAAGCAGGGATCGGCTACATGGGATGATGACTCCACCATGTAACGCCCAGATGATCGAATGAGCAAAATACCAAAGTCTCTTGAGGACCAGTTGGTGAAAGAATGATTAAATGCTGGTTTAATCATTTATTAAAATAACGCTCGTGTAAGCGGCAAATAATAAAACCTGGCCATGGAAAGATGAGGGACCAACCAAGAGGTCATGATACCGGCTCTTGGTGGCCGTGGGACCAATTGATGGTCGTTTGAGCGAACTCCTAATTGTTTGAAAGGAGTTCAAACCTAATACGAGCAATTGAGCAAATTAGGTTAAAATAACTAAAATACGTGGGACCGGCCATTTGCAAGCCCTAGGTTCACCCTTGGTCGGTCAAGGGGATGTTCCCATGTCACCATGATGTTACTGTCTCAGTCCTGAGAGTTTCGATATTTTCTGGTGCGCGTTTGAGCGACATTTTGAGAAAATATGCAGAATCCATGGTTTTGCTGAAACTAGGAAAAATTCATGAGATGATGAAAAATAATAGATAAAACAAGGAATTACAAGGTGTGGGACCGTCCACGACTAGGGCATTGTCGGCCGGCTGACAAGCACGGTCCCACACTTTCCCAGTTTTATGTAATTTTATGTATTTTTTCTCGGAATTGAGGGAAATTCCATGAAACTGGAGAGTTTTATTTAATTAGGGAACTTCCATAAGATGAGAGAAATAAAATAATAATAAAATAGGTAATGATGGAGTGTGGGACCGGCAATGGCCAAGGCATGGCCGGCCGGCCAACGGGCAGGGTCCCAAGGCACTCTTCCCAATTTTATGTAATTTTCATGATTTTAGAGAATTTTCATAAAATCAGAGAGATTTGTTGAAACAAAGATATTTTTTTGAAATCAGGGAGTTTTCATGGAGTGAGGAAAACAAAACAAAAATAATAATAAAATAATAGGCGTGTGGGAACGACTAGGGTATGACCGGCCGGCTAGGGCCCGGTCCCACAAGTTTTCTTAATTTTATAATATTTTTCATGGTTTTAGGGAAAATTCATGAAATCAGGGAATTTTCATGGTTTTAGGGAAAATTCATGAAATCAGGGAATTTTCATGGATTAAGAGAAATAATAAAATAATGGGGATGTGAGGTGTGGGACCGGCCACGGCTAGAGTATGGCCGGTCGGCTGGTGCTCGGTCCCGCGACACCTTTCCCTAATTTTATTTTTTTGGGATAAAATATCATGAGATTAGAGAATTTCCTTGAAACGAAGGAGATTTGCTCGAACGAGAGAATTTTCGTGAGATCAGGGAAAAAATAATAAAAAATGATAAAATATAAAATTGGGCGTGGGACTGGTCACTTCATGACCGGCCGGCTGGTGAGCCCAGTCCCCTGGCGCCTTTGCTCATATTTTATCATTATTATTTTTCCTTCCTATTCTGCATAGGTTCATCGTTCATTCGTATTTTTGAAATGCTCGTTTGCGCATTCAAATGCTGGTCTGTGCATTATTGCTAAGTACACTTGCACAATTTTAATCAGGGCTGATTCGATGCTCAGATGCCTGTTTCATTGAATATTTATCACTAACCCGTGGAATTCTGCTGGGATGAACCAGAAATTGAAGTGACGAAATATAACGAAGAATCGTAGAATATTGCCGGATATTCAGACGATTAGAGATAATTAACTGATGGCTCTATACTAGCATGGTTTCCTATCTAGGAGCATTAATTATCTGAGAGTTGAGCAATATGAACTTGCTGGAGTATCATATTTCTCCTATATAGTCAGGGAAAACTTGGTTGCATCCTGAAGACGTTGTCGCTCTATACTAGCAGGCATGCTGTCTAGGAGCCGTCCAATCTTTCGATTATATATAGAAATGATTACTGAAATTGCTCAATATTCATGAGATGTGTCGTGGCCTCAGCTGGGAGACTACACATCTACATATACTCTGAGAGACAGCTTTCTCAGTCAGAGGTTTTATGGCATGAGCTTTCATGCGAGACATGAGTATCAGTACTCATCCGATTGCCGGATCCGGAGTATAAATAATTACTGAAATTTCTCAGTATTCATGAGATGTGCCGTGGCCTCAGCTGGGAGACTACACATCTACATATACTCTGAGAGACAACCTTCTCAGTCATAGGTTTTATGGCATGAGCTTTCATGCTTTATTGAGAGACATGAGTCTCAATACTCATCCGATTGCCGGATCCGGAGTATGCATAGTTAGGGTTTTACAATTTTACCCTTGTCGAAAATCCACCATCTACAACAATGCTACCCGAAGGAGGTGCCACACGATATAGCTCGAAGGGCAATAGTGATGAGCCAGTCCGAGCGAGAAGGCGACACCCAGGAGCACCGTATCAAGTCTGAAGGAGTTTACTTTTCTTATAAATACCAGTCCATGTTGAGGGAGATGGAAATGTTCTTTTAGTTGTAACTCCACAGAGAGACAAATAGTGTTAGATCTTAGAAGTTTAGGTAAGATAAATACTTGTAATCTTGAGAGAAAGGATAAGACCTTGAAATATCAATAAAAATAATACTTTCCCACCGTGGATGTAGGTTTACAAGGCCGAACCACGTTATATGCTTGTGTTCTTGTTTACTTTTATGTTCTTTACTTATTGCATTTACTTTGAATCTTGAATGTTTACTCTTTATTAGTCGTTAGATCTTCATGGGTGTGGTATGCAGAAATTATGCAACTACGTTTTGGCGCTAGTAACAGGGAGGAATGAAGAATTTTCAACCTCCCTTGAAAAGTTTTCAAAAGTTTTTCGAAAACTCAATGTAAAAGTTCTTTCTTTCTTTATTTCGTGGATTTCTCTAAAACTTAACTAGTTGATCTCGGAAACAGCGAGATCTACATGATTTCACGGCTGCAAAGTCCCGTAGATCCTTAAAGAGTATTAGATCCAAAGAAATATCGTTTGTTCTTCTCGATTTAAGATTTCTATAATTGATTTATCGCCTTCCTAAAGAGATTCAGGAGAGTAGATGGTTAGAACATCAGAGAATCATAGACTTCTTGTAAAAGTTCACAAAACCTCCTCCATAAACGAGTTGGGAAGAGATCTGAGCAAGTAGACCTCGTAGAAAGAAAATACACTACGACAGTTGATAAAGCTAAAAGGTTATAGGCCTTTTGAGGTATTTTTCACCTCTTGAAACTTGATATAACCTAAAAATTCCTTCTTGGAAACTCAGATCTAAGCAAGGAAGAAAGGTTAAAGAGTACATAATCATTTATCAAACACAAGTTTGTAAAAAATAAAAAATACAAGGCATTGAGAAACACTTCTAAAAATAGAAAATCGTACTCAATCGTCAGAAATTGGCCATTAAAGGTATGACGTGCAGGAGGAGGTAGTTTACTCAAAAAGAGAGAAAAGAAAAACGCAGTTTCCTGATATCAAAACTTTATCCATTGGGGAATGTTTTAACATCATTTTCAGATATTTACAAAACTTATTGACGAGTCTTTCTGAACTGGAAATCATACAATACAGTCTGAACTCTGACTTAGAAATTGCACATGACCTGCAAATATAGTGTCCCACTTTTCAAAAAGAAAAGTTAAATTAAGTATTATTGCATCTCTCGTAGGGAAGACAATGGTGACGAGACGATCTGCTCGTACGACTAGGGAGGAAATGACGGTATGCCGTCCGATGGACTAGACGCCATGGAACCAGGAGAGGTTCTGCCAAACAACATTTTTCCAGGCGAAGGACATCCCGATGATTAATATCGTGAAAGACTAACTGATAACACTGATTCTTACGAAAAAGGTACCTCATCCGAGGGCCACGACGAAATTCGTCTGACTCAAAATGGAGGACTACTGAACCCAGTAGATAATACCGCAGCGCGAAGAGAAGACTCCTCTAGCCATGATAACATTGTTGCCTCCCTTGAGGCCATCCTGAAAGCTCAAAAAGAGCAATACGAACGCATGAAGAAATTAGAACGACGAAACAAGAGGTTAGAAAAAAAGAACATAAAGTTAAGGCATTGGGCGAGGTGCAAGGAGGCCACTGATGTCGCGAAGGAGGTTCCCAAAGAGGATAACCCACTCGAGGGGTTAGAAGACGACGAACACATCGATAACATAGATACCTCGAACGAGGTTACTAAGGATCAATTCCCACGAAGGAGAAAGGAGGTCCGAGATGACCCAAGCGATCACTCTGAAGGGTCATCTGACGCTAACCCAAGACACAAGCGTGTCAAAAAACAAAAGGATGACGAAACCAAGGTGACCGATGAGTTTGAAAAGACATCTGATGGACACCCCAGGCGGAAAGAAAAATCAAGGAAAAAGTTCAATCGAACTAGGAAGACATCGCCCGACGAACAATCTCATGGAGATTCTGGGAGATCACGATATCGACACCAGACGGACCCCAACTCATCCGAGGGGGATACCCGAACAAAAAAGAAGATCCAAACGAGGGACATTGATGATGCATTATAGGTAAGGCTGAACCAGCTTGAAGCGATGTACAAGGAGATGACCGGGAAAAAATAAGGCCAAAAATTGACAGAAGTCATACAAGAAGCAAAAAAATCTCCCCTGGCGGCGAGCCTATTAGACAAACCATTTCCAAGGAAATGCTCTGTCCCAAACTTCACAACGATATTTAGCGGAACTGGCGATGCGATTGAACATCTACGACCATATCGAATGATACTAACACAGTAGAGACAATATGATGTCGTAATGTGCAAATTTTTTTCAGCAAGTCTGAAGAAGAAGCCCTCATGTGGTTCAATAACCTACCGAAGGATTCGATAAAATATTTCGCTCGTCTATTTGAGTTATTCTTGGAAGCCTACATGCACAACAGTCGATTCAAACCATGGATAGACATGTTATTTTAGCTAAGTAGAGGACCGACAGAGTCCTTACGATCACTGGTCACCCGATGGAGAAAACTCTTTGCCGAGATCGTAAGGGTCCCTGAGGCCTATGATATCTTAGGATTTAAAATAGTCTGAGAAAAACTAATCCTATATTCGTAAGAATATACGAAACGATGCCACCCTACTTAGGGAAACTAAGGGAAATCCAAGAGGACTATATGGCTCTCGAAGAACTCCAAGATGGGACGTACGATAAGCTAATCCAAGGTAATAATAAATGAGCGAATGTGGTAGAACCACAAACCTCCAGATACAGACCCGAGGACCCGAACGAGATCACAGTGAATCAAAACGATTAGGAAAATAAAAAAGTGGTAGTTGGAAAGGGCGAGACCATAACCAACAAAATAAGGGAAAGTATGTAGAGCCAGTCTACACAAAGTTAAACACTCCCATCTCTGAAATCTTTAAGAAGATTGATGGAAAGCACAAACTCATTTTTCCATGGAACAGGGGTAAACAACCCGAAAATGCAAAGAATATAGTAGATTACTGCGAGTTCCACCAATTCTACAACCACCCTATAGAATAGTGTAGAGATATGATAAGGGTAGTGCATGACATGATTGATGATGGTAAACTTCAGGATTTCATCGCACTACCAGCTCCCCTAGACAACAGGAGCCCCAGTACATCGTATGGAAATCCCACGGGAAGCACAATACTTAGGATGTAATATGATTTCCCATTTGGCTGTCACAACACCCATATTGGAAAGAAATGTCACGGGACGAATCCATAAAAAAAACTTCAAAGGAAAGGAGGTTTTCACCGTGGAAAAAGAACCACCAATGAAAGACTGGATAAAACAGTCAATCAGTTTTTTAGCCTCCGAGGCACCAGATGGTGGGAGAAACCACAACGACCCTCTACTGGTCATGATGACTATTCCACTCCCGGAACTTGAGGGAGACGAAGAGAAACCAAAGGCATTGCCATGGGAATTTCCTAAAATGCTAATCGATGGCTGAAGCTCTGTCGAAATCTTATTCTATGAAACATTCAATAAGATGGGATTGAAAGACGAATGCTTCATACCATCCACATATAACATTTTTGGGTTCAATGGTTCGTCAACCAGACCCAGAGGCGAAGTAACCCTGGAGATTCGAGTAGGGAGAATCCCGACCTTAACTACCTTCTGTATAGTAGATGTAGTGTCACCTTATACCGCTATTGTCGGACGATTCTGGTTTCACGGAATTAAAGGAATCGCATTAACTTACCATCAAAGACTAAGGTTCCCAACACCCGATGGGATCGCAGAGATCATAGGAGATTCTGGCGAAGCGAAGTACTGTTACGACATGGACGTACGAAATGGTGAAAGTAAGGTCAATTCCCCGAAGGCGAGAAAGAAGAGAGCTAAAGATTCTAAGAGACATGAGGAGATCGATACTTATATCACATATACAAATGAAACTAGACGCTCAATCACCATGAAAAGTTTTGTCTCGGGCGAATCCACGGAGCCTTTATAGCAATCACATATCCTCCCCGAAGTTGGGGAGCCAAAGCCGAACTTCTCATCCTCAGAACCTACGAAGGAGGTAAATATTAGAACACCCGAAAACTCGGAATGGTTAAAATTGGAACTCTCTTCAACCCAGAGGAAGAATAAAAGTTTGTACAAGTACTAAAGGAATACTCTGACGTTTTTGCGTGGCGAATGAAGGATATGCCAGGAATAGATCCCGAAGTTTGTTTCCCTTATTTGAAAATTAAACCAAAGCATAAGCCTATGAGGCAAAGAATCAGAAAGGTAGCACCTAAATACCAGGAGGCAGCTCAAAATGATCTAAAGAAAATGGAGGCGTAGGGTGTCATCCAAGAAGTGCAGTATCCGATATGGATATCTAAGATGGTGATTGTACCAATAATGAATGTATGAGTGCGAATATGCATTGAATTTAGAAACCTTAATAAGGCATGTCCAAAGGATAACTTTTGACTTCCTAACATTGACCAGCTTGTAGAAGCGATATCTGGATATGGATTACTATCACTGATGGACGGATACTCTGGTTATAACCAGATCGCATTAGCATAGGAAGACCAATACATAATTTCTTCTTTACTCCACGAGGACTCTATTGTTACACAAAGATGCCATTCAGACTGAAAAATACCGTTGAGACGTACTAGAGGATGGTGGAAAAAATGTTCGATGATTGGATACATAAAACCCTAGAGGTATATGTAGACAACATGCTTGTCAAGAGAAAGTTACTGCAAGATCATGCGAAGAACCTCAAAGATATCTTTGAACAGATGAGGAAGTATAATATGAAAATTAACCCGACCAAATGTGCCTTCGGGGTTACCTCATGAAAATTCCTAGGATATCTAGTCATTAAGCGAGGCATCGAAGTGGACCCCGCCAAGGTGCAAACCATTATCGACACACCCTCACCACCCATGGTAAAATACGTGCAAATATTGAATGGCAGGTTAGCAGCACTAAGCAGGTTCATTCCTAGATCGTCTGATAAATGCAGAGATTTCTTCAATACTCTAGATAATGGCGAAAAATTCTCATGGAGTCCTGAATGCGAAGAAGCTTTTCAGAAAATTAAGGAGCATCTAGCTACCTTACCAATATTTCAAAAACCTAATCCATGCGAAGATATCTACATATATCTGTCAGCCACGAACACATCGATAAGCGATGTATTAACTCACATTGACGAAGGAGCAGAAAATCCTATCTACTTCATAAGCAAAACTCTGACCCTGGTAGAGAAGAACTATACAAAGATTGAAAAACTTGTACTATGTTTGGTATACTCAACACAAAAATTGCGAACATACTTTCATGCACACACCATAACGGTCATTACCAAGTCTCCAATAGAATATGTTTTCGATAATGCCGACATGGAAGAGCAAATCTTTGAATGGGGAGCACAAATTAAGCAATTTGGTGTCAAATATCCATCCCCAAACGACAATCAAAACTCAAGTCGTGGCAGACTTCCTGGTCGACTTTTCTTAGACGAAGCCGATGGAATCGAAGATATCCCTGGTATGGAGGACGAGATGGACGATCCACCCGAGCTGTTTTGCTCTGAAAACCCAAGAACATGGGAAGTAATCGTTGATGGATCCTGCAATTCGGAAGGATCAGGCATCATAATGGTATGTATGACACCGACAGGCCAAAGAATCATGTACAACCTAAGGCTCGAATTCCCCTCACATCTTGTCATACGACAAATCGATGGAAGATACCAAGCCTCAGACACATGTCTGCATCAATATTTGCAATTTGCTAAGCATTACATACAATAAATACCAAACATCACTTTTAGGCACCTATGCAGAAGCAATAATAGGCATGTAGATGCCCTAGCCTTTATCGCCTCTATGATGGCAGACCCCAATGCAACAACTCTGAATATTGAAAAGGTGCTACTCCCCTCAATCCCACTAAATGGAGATATGGAAATTCTGACCACAAGCACGAGCGAAGAGGCTCCACACGAAGATGAATGGAGGTCACCCATCATCCAATATCTCGCATATGGTGATTTACCGAGGAATCAAAAATACGCACATAAGATAATATTACGTTCATGGAATTATCAGTTGCGAGAGAGGATACTATATCGATAGTCCTACCTAGAACCCCTAGTCAGATGCCTATCCAAGAAGGAGGGACATCAAATCTTAAATGAGATCCCATTACGACCACGCTAAAAATCACAGTGGAGGGCGATCTCTGGCTCAAAAAGCTAAACTACAAGGGTACTATTGGCCCCATATGCATGAAGACGCAAAGGACATGGCACGTCGATGTAAAGAATGCCAAAGGTATGGTAAGAGAAGGCACGCACCTTCCACAGACCTTAAATATGTCCTAAGCCCATGGTCATTTGCAAAATGGGGGGTCAACATCGTGGGACCGCATCTGAGATCGGGATGTATTCAAATTTCTATTCGAGCATATCACATGTCGCTTCGGAATCCCTGCAGCCATCGTGTATAATAATGGACCCCAACTCCGGGGAAAGAACATCGACCTCCTATTTAACTGTTTCAAAATCAGGAAAAATAAATCTACACCAATTTACCCTAAACCTACGGCCAGGTCGAAGCTACTAATAAAAAAATCGCATACGTGCTGAAAAAGAAGCTTGATGGTCAGGGAGTCAGTTGGTGCGAACAACTTCATAATGTTTTATGGGCGTACAGGACCACATGAAGAAAGGCAACAGGGGAGACACCCTTCGCACTCACCTATGGAACGGAAGCAATTACACCTACTGAAGCGATGATCCCCACAACCAAAATAGAGGCATGGGAGAAGAACCTAACCTCAGACATGATACTAGCAAAGCTAGATGACCTCGAAGAGAATCGAGAAATAGCTCTACAAAAAATAGAAAATTACCATCAGAGACTAGCCAGTGAATATAACAAACATATCCACGCGAGACATTTTAATCCAGGCGAAAAGGTCTTACGAGAAATCCCTCCCTATCAACGAGATTCAGGAAAATTCGCACCTATATGGGAAGGACCTTTCACGATCATCGGAAAGGCAGGAGAAGGGGAATACAGATTGCTAAAACCCAATGGGGAAGAATTTGAACGTCCATGGAACATCAAGTATCTCGAAACATGCCACCCCTAGCACGATCTCGGGAAGTGATGAAAGCGGACCTTGAATCCCAACTTCTAAAAGGTTATGAAACCTTCTTTTGAGAATTAATAAAATATTATCTTTTGAATGTTTGTCCTTATAGTTTAATTCCTTGTTTTTTTTCTTTTTCGTATTTAATGTTTTATCTATTGGCATTTGCTTTTCTTCTTTGTTTGTTCTCTTTTATCTTTTTTGCGCTGCATATAGAATTAGGATGTTACCATGTTACTCTATAAAAGTTCATTAAGCCATGACACTAGTGCAAGATAAATCAATCTCAACAGACCATCAAGCATGGCGCGGTGCTAGTCACACCTTTCATTCTCCATAGAATGATGCGGGCACTACCCAAACTGCCTGAGACGGATAAACAACCTAGGGAAATGTCATATGAACTCATGAAGTGAGATGGAGCAGGGGACACCCTAAGATACCTGAGAGGGAAACATACTTAGGGTAATTCCATCATGATCTTGAATCGAATGATGTCCTGTACGATATGTGGTATCCAGAACTAATCGACTCAGCTTTGGCTAAGTTGTGAATCTATTGGCAGAGATATCGCCCTACAAAAGATGGTTAGAAAGATGTGACTCAAACATCTGATCATAATACCAAGGGGCAAGAGCATCCTAAAGGGTGCACCCACTACGCCAAAAATGGAGTTTTGCAACTGGCTCCCGCTGTTGTGAATCGGGTTTGCAACTGCACTCAGCTGTTGCGACAGGGGACGACACGAATTTTCGCAACAGAAATGTAGCTGTTGCGAAATTCGACTGTTTCTGGATGTTGCGACTCAAAATTTCAGCAACAACTCTTTAGCAGTTGCGAAATTTTTACTACTAGTTCCGAATTCTTGACTAAGTCAACGGAGACCGACCCAAAAAGGTCGCGGTAAAAACTTAGCAACATTTTCTAGCTGTTGCTAAATATTCGCAACAAAAAAAAAGAAAGTCAAGTCTTCATTGACCTGGTCAAACATCCCCCATATTCTATTTTATTCTGCAACTACCCCATAACCTATGATTCAGTCAATCAATCATGTATACACAATAAAGTAATATTACAAGAATAATGAGACAACAAAAATTGTCATTTGGATAATGGCCATACACTCAATATTATACCAATAGAATGTTACATAATGTTTCAAACAATAAGGAAGTCTAACATTTTATGTCTTCAATATAAAAATAAAGCTGAAAGACAAATACATGAAGTACCTGCCCATCCATCAACGACCACACATCTGCAAGCATGATCCTACTGAACCCTAGTTGTTGTTGTTAGTGGTGGAAATCAACAATAAGCATAAGGTTGTCCATAACCAGCAACCCAAATGAGTGGTGTACCATCATCACTCTGTGAATGGACGTGATCACTTTGGAGAGAAGAGGTTGAAAATGAGTGCTTATGTTTCTTTGTTCCAGCTCCCAGTCCTTGCCATATCAAGCTGTAACGTTAACACTCCATCAACCTCCTGTTTCGTTGAGAGCCAAGAAAAAAATGTCATTTAAAAGTTGAGTGTAATACACTTACACATACTAATAACTAAGACTGTAAAAGTAAATGGTAAATCATACTAACCTTAAATACGCTAGCAGTTTTATCGAAATAAAAGTAGAACAAGAGAAAGCATAAAACATAGAAACAAACATGATACTGAAAGGGGAAAACAAAGAGAGCGCAAAATTTGAATTATGTTAAACATGTACCCTGCCACAAGAATTCAATGAATTATCTGCTTCTTCCTTTGTTGCAAACAAAATTTAAGAATCAAGTGCACATTCATTCTGTGGATATCCTGAAGCCTGCCAAAGTAAACAAAAGCAAAGTAAGTGATCAGGCTTTAAGAGATACCGACAAAAGAGGACGCAGATGAACATGTTGATTTGAACAAGTTTTAAACAGAGTATGAATATATATCAAGTGCTGGACAAGGAATGAGGAGGTGGAGAGGACAAGGAAAAACATACCTTGACTAGCAAAATCCTTGTGCTAGTACTTCATTTGCAAATTGGTTCATACTTCGCCTGCAACTCGGCTTCTACCATCAAAATAAAAATTTATAGAAACAATAATACAAAGAGACTTGGAGATAATGTATCAACCTTGGTTGTAAGCGGCAATACCTTCATAAATGTAATAATCTTGCAGAACCTGCATAAAAAGAGAGTTGAAACAATTCAGATGACAAAGGAAATGCAAGTGTTATTACTCAATTAAGCAAAACATAAAGATGTCAAATAATGTAACATTCAAAGTGAATGCCAAGACAGCATAAGAAAAACAGGAAAACAACAAATTGATTAAAGAGGGAAAAGAAATTCAAAAATGCATGTGCAAGAAAAGGGAGAGAATGAGAGGAGAAACATTAAGTGGAGAACCATCAGTATCCCGGTAAAGCAAACATGCAAGGTCAAAGTGAAACTCACAGATGTTATACTCATTGACCCTTTGTATATGGGGTAAAACGATTTGCTGGTTTTTAGGTAAATGAAGAGACGAGCATGCAGACGAGACTCCTCAACCGAGCAAACTGCTTAACCTCACACAGATGCACTACAAAGGGAGTGCTTAATTCGAGAGATCAATCTGTAGGACTCCGGCCTAAACCAAGTCAATGGTCGTTCCAGAGTCAATTCGGTCAAAAAGAGGGAGATGGGTTGATCTGTAGGAGGGAAGCTGAGAATTGTGTGGGATCAACGATGATCAAGGATTGTGGGTGTTTTGAAGGTTTCTGCAAAATTGATGAACTGCTGAATGTTGAGTTCGAATAAGTTCTGGTCGATTGATGGAACTTCTGAGAGTGATTGCTCGAAAAATTGTTGTTTTCAATCGTGGATCCAGAGACTTATTTATATTGTCAGAATAGTGAACACATTGATCCCATCAAGTGTGACGGTTTTCATGAGTGAAAGAATGGGAAAGTGGAAGATCGTGGTGAAACCAGTTCCAGGTCGTGCGGAGACTTGGTTAACCGTCCACCCACTACTTTGCTAACTCCTTCAACCGCTGCACGACTTACTCACATTTCTCATCGTGGATGAACCCACGTGCCGTAGGCCACCATACCAAAACCCTAATTGATATCCCCCATGTGACGTGATTGATGTCTCACGAATCGTGGAGTCTGCATGATAAACGTGTATTTAATTAGTCAGTTGTTGACTGTTATAAAATGAGTCTAGGTTTTGTTGAATCGAGCATGAGTGATCGAATGCTCAATGGAACATGTTATACAATGCTCGAATATTGTAAATTCGAGCAACTGAGCAAGTATTGCTCGACGAATTACTGGATATTGATAGTTGGATCAATATTCGAGCAATTGAGCAAGTATTACTCAATTCGACGAATTACTGAATATTGATAGTTGGGCAATTGAGCAAGTATCGCTCAATTCAACGAATTACTGAATATTAATAGTTGGATCAATATTCGAGCAATTGAGAAAGTATTGCTCTATTCGACGAATAAATTACTGAATATTGATAGTTGGATCAATATTCGAGCAACTGAGCAAGTATTGCTCAATTCGACGAATTATTTATTGGTGACGTGACCCAATAAAATATTAATTAAAATATTGGTAGATTACCAAATATTATATGATTAATCCGTATGTTGTTTATTGGATCAACATAAATTTATTTAGTGTTTGAACTTGCTCAGAATGATGATTTGTTGAGCGTTTGTTCGAAACCCTAATTTTTATCAATTGTTCGTTAATTGATGAATTGATGAAAATAGGAGAGGGACCGACCACATGGAATGATGGAAGACCATGTGGTGCCCAATTGCTCCAGTGAGCGTACACCATGGTCTTGAGTTGACGGTTGGTGAAAGAATGATGATTAAATGCGGGTTTCATCATTTATTGAAATAATGCTCGTCTGAGCATTTGGTATTAAAACCTAATTCACGGAGGAGTGAGGGGCCGGACAAGAAGGCATAAAACCGGCCCTTGAGGGTGTGGGACCAGCTGACGGACGATTGAGCAAATCCCAAGTTGTTTGGAAAGAGTTTGGACCCAATATGAGCAATTGTGCAAATTAGGTCAAAATTGTGAAAACGTGTGGGACCAGCTCGTTGCAAGCCTTAGAGCCGCCTTTGGTCGGTCAAGGGAGCATGCCCATGTGACCATAATGCCCGTGTCTCAGTCCTGAGAATTTCAGTATTTTATGATGCGCATTTGAGCAATATTTTGGATTTTCAGAAGAATTCGATCTTTGACTGAAATTCTCGATTTTGCTCGAATGAGCAAGTAGAACTTTGCTCGTTTGATCAAAATTTTGAAAAATATTAAATTTTTCTTAGATCCGCTCTTGGTCGGTCAAGGGAGCATGTCTGTGTCTCAGTCCTGAGAATTTCGGTATTTTCTGATACGCGTTTGAGCAATATTTTGGATTTTCAGAAAAATTCGATCTTTGACTAAAATTCTCGATTTTGCTCGAATGAGCAAGTAGAACTTTGCTCGAATGGAGTTCCTCCATATATCCTTGGTGATGTTGATACTATGGTTAGAGTTGATCCGGAGACCGAAAATGCTAGATTATCGACATGCTCCTCCATCCAGAAGTGGCTTCGTCAGGGAATCGATGTTGTTGTGACAGATAGCAGCGACTGTCTCCATTATGGATGTGAGGAAAAACAGTTCCTTGGTCGTGCAAGGTTTATGATGTAAAGAGGTTCCGTTGATGATGTTTCATGGAATCACACCAGGTTGCAATGACTTGTTATGTGAATAACATTTATTGAAACATACTGAATCAATCTTTCCAATATGATCAAGTCCCCAGTGTATGTCAAAGGAGTTTGTGACATTCATGGATGAATGATATTGCATCTGCTTCAGAAGTATTATCATGGGATGATGAAGACTTATCGATTGTAGTTCAGTTACACTTTGATCGTGTCGTTGTTGAATCAGTGTGTCATCGTCGATATATTTATGCTGAAACCAGATGCGTCATTATCGAAGGTGTATTCTTTGATTGGGAGTACAATTTCAAGGCTTCTTATATTCTTGAGCGTCGAAGCGTCATATCACTTAAGCATCGAATATCTTAGGTTTGATTGTCTCGGCCCTGAATATCTTCTGTTGATTCAGCATCCCTTCCATTGCGGTAGTGGGATTCAACACTTGTGCAGACATCATAGCTTTATGATTTTGTGAACACATGGACACTCCTGCAAAGCTATAAAGAAACGCCCAAAGTGTTCTTTGCCATGCTTGGACATTATCTTAGTAATGAATGTCTCGGTGCTCGATTCAGAGAAATGTCAGATTCATCCACTTGGTAAAATACTATTGCGGTGAAACTACCATTCATAACGTCTTGCAGAGTTGCTAGCAGAATTAAGTCCCCATGCTAGGATAGCATGTGAGAAAATAAACGACATAGACATGGAAGGAATGGGACTTGCCTGAGTATGAAACCTCTTGATGAATGTCTATGCATATTTTGCAGGTTCTTGCTTCAACCCCATCAAAGTTCGAAATTCCCCCAAGTGCTCTGATGATGGAATGTCCGCCAAATCTTCTGGATCAGAACTTTCTTTGTTGGAGAGATGTGCAACCAAAGGCGCTTTGTCAGTACCCATCTTTTTAGCATGGATCCACACCCATCTGAAGAACATGTCATATCCTGGATCTTCCTGATTATGTGAAACTTAGTTTCTGTCCAGGTTGAACTTATGTTCACTTTGAGAGTGATGTAGCCATAAGTATTTCCGAGCGTTCCTCCAAGGTCTCTGATTGAGATGGGATCACGAGTAGCTTCTTATCGAGTGATGCATGCGGCTCTGAGGGTTTTCAGTGGAATGATGTTGATGGCGGTGTCGGCATCGATCATCATTCTTCCGGATTCATTTCCTCTGAGATAGACTGTGGTAAGCAGTCCCCAGTCCTGCATCTTCTTGTCTGTGGATGAAGGTTCAAGGAGTATTTCCGGGATGGACAAACGTCTGACACAATGTAATTCGGTATTGTGAACATGTATTTTATTTGTGCCTTAGACAAATAGAGAAATTTCACAGATATGCTCAATCAACGATTGAACTGCTTCTTTGACTGGTTGTTCAGAGAGTGTAGGGTTGGAGAGGATTCTTGTGTACTCCTTCAGTCCCCAGCTGAAGCTATTATGGATCAACCTTATCTTTGAAGACGTGCTTCAAAATATTGCAGTTACTTGTTGGTTGATCGATGAACCTATGAAGGCGACAATACCTGGGATTCTCCATTTCTTCTTCAGTTGGCTCTCTCCTGATGAACGACAATTTGATTGCACCATCTTGAAACCAGACTTCCAGTAACTCGATCACTCCTTCATGAGAAGAGGGAAGTTTGAGTTTATCTGATCATTTCCCCGTTCTTTGATGTCGGGTCGAGGTTTGTGCATTTCAGGATTGGTTATCTTTTCTTCGCGCCTTCAGAGGAGCCTGAGATGTTGGAGAAGCACTCTGATGCTTTGTCTCGGCTTTCCTTTCATTCCTTTCAGCAACAACGCTTGCTAAATGCTGGAGATTGTATTGATTGTTGACTGGGCGTCGGCTGCTTCGAGGTTCCTCGACCTTGCAGCCTTTGCTCTTTCCAGTAAAGCAGGTGCAGTAGTCGTTGATCGTTTGGCTGCTTCATGAAGCTCTGAGAAAGTCTGGAACCGACGATTTTTCCAGCAAGGGTCTGTAGACCGGGATCATTCCGTTGATGCACAAGTCCCCCAGTTGTTGTTCAGTGACATTCGGGTCTTGACAATCCAAAGCTTGGACTCTGAACCTCTTCACATAATCGTTTGGATGTTCATTTCTCTTCTGAGACATTATTCCTAAGTCGGAGAGAGTAATCTGCTCTGAGACGAAGAAGTATTTCCGGTAGAAAGAATTAACCATTTGTCCCCATCCAGTGATGCTCCCAGGTGCAATTTTGTTGTACCATGTGTATGCTCGACATGTCAGAGATTTCGAGAATTCCTTAAGACGGACGACATGTTCTCGAGCATTCCCCATTCTGTTGTACAGTGTGAATGTTAGAGAGGTGTAACCCTTCGGGAAAGGAATTATTTGCATAACAACAGGATATGGAGGTTGACGATGGTGAATAGATGGTGTCTTATCTTTTCCTCGATCCTCCATGAAGCATTCCAGGTCCCCACGAGTGATGAAGCCTGCAGGTTCCTTTGTTGGTGGGTTATTTGCAGCCTTGTGGACTTCATCATCATCTACTACATGGATTGGAGTGACTCCAGGATCAGCAGTCGAAGGTGTTTCTTTGGATTTTCCTTTCTCTTTAGTTTTCTCTGACATCTTGTCGGTGAAAGTTTTGAGATAGTTGCATAGCTCTTTCTGTGTTGCAGCCATGTCAATCTGATTTTTGGAGAGAGTCTCTTGCACCTTCATAAGATCAGCTATGGTAGGCGGATTTTCTCTGATTTCTTCTAGAGAACGGACGAACAGGGGATGGTCTTCAATGTTGGTTTGACGAGGATGGGTATCACCAGCACCGATGTTGGAAGTAAGAGTAGTTTCTGGAGTACCACCATTGTTGCTAGCGTTAGCGTTGTTTATGTTAGGATTTGTAACGAAACTTGACCTAAGATCAACCATTTTGTGAAAGTTTGAGATTGCAACCGAGAGTTAATCTCCCACTGTGGTCACCAATCTGTAGATGGGGAAAACGATTTGCTGGTTTTTAGGAAAATGAAGAGACGAGCGTGCGAACGAGACTCCTCAAACGAGCAAACTGCTTAACCTCACACAGATGCACTGTTAAGGGAGTGCTTAGATTCGAGAGATCAATCTGTAGGACTCCGGCCTAAACCAAGTCAATGGCCGTTCCAGAGTCAATTCGGTCACAAAGAGGGAGATGGGTTGATATGTAGGAGGGAAGCTGAGAATTGTGTGGGATCAATGATGATCAAGGATCGTGGGTATGTTGAAGGTTTATACAAAATTGATGAACTGCTGAATGTTGAGTTCGAATAAGTTCTGGTCGATTGATGGAACTTCTGAGAGTGATTGCTCGAAAAATTGTTGTTTTCAATCGCGGATCCAGAGACTTATTTATATTATCAAAATAGCGAACACATTGATCCCAGTAAGTGTGACGGTTTCATGAGTGAAAGAATGGGAAAGTGGAAGATCGTGGTGAAACCAGTTCCAGGTCGTGCGGAGACTTGGTTAACCGTCCACCCACTACTTTGCTAACTCCTTCAACCGCTGCACGACTTACTCATTTTTCTCATCGTGGATGAATCCACGTGCCGTAGGACACCAGACCAAAACTCTAATTGATATCCCCATGTGACGTGATTGATGTCTCACGAATCGTGGAGTCTGCATGACAGACGTGTATTTAATTAGTCAGTTGTTGACTGTTTAGAAAATGAGTCTAGGTTTTGTTGAATCGAGCATGAGTGATCAAATGCTCAATGGAACATGTTAGACAATACTCGGATATTGTAAATTCGAGCAACTGAGCAAGTATTGCTCGACGAATTACTGGATATTGATAGTTGGATCAATATTCTAGCAATTGAGCAAATATTGCTCAATTCGACGAATTATTGAATATTGATAGTTGGGCAATTGATCAAGTATCGCTCAATTCGACGAATTACTGAATATTGATAGTTGGATCAATATTCGAGCAATTGAGCAAGTATTGCTCCATTCGATGAATAAATTACTGAATATTGATAGTTGGATCAATATTCGAGCAACTGAGCAAGTATTGCTCAATTCTTCACGAATTATTTATTGGTGGCGTGACCCAATAAAATATTAGTTAAAATATTGGTAGATTACCAAATATTATATGATTACTCCATATGTTGTTTATTGGATCAACATAAATTTATTTAGTGTCTGAACTTGCTCAGAATGATGATTTGTTGAGCGTTCGTTCGAAACCCTAATTTTGATCAATTGTTCGTTAATTGATGAATTGCTGAAAATAGGAGAGGGACCGACCACATGGAATGATAGACGACCATGTGGTGCCCAATTGCTCGAGTGAGCGTACACCAGGGTACTGAGTTGACCGGTTGGTGAAAGAATGATGATTAAATGCCGGTTTCATCATTTATTGAAATAGTCCTCGTCTGAGCATTAGGTATTAAAACCTAATTCATGGAGAAGTGAGGGGTCGGACAAGAAGGCATAAAACCGGCCCTTGAGGGTGTGGGACCAGCTGATGGTCGATTGAGAAAATCCCAAGTTGTTTGGAAAGAGTTTGGACCCAATATGAGCAATTGTGCAAATTAGGTCAAAATTGTGAAAACGTGTGGGACCAGCTCGTTGCAAGCCTTAGAGCCGCCCTTGGTCGGTCAAGGGAGCATGCCCGTGTCACCATAATGCCCTTGTCTCTATCCTGAGAATTTCGGTATTTTCTGATGCGCGTTTGAGAAATAATTTGGATTTTCAGAATAATTCGATCTTTGACTGAAATTCTCGATTTTGCTCGAATGAGCAAGTAGAACTTTGCTCGTTTGATCAAAATTTAGAAAAATATTAAATTTTTCTTAGATCCGCTCTTGGTCGGTCAAGGGAGCATGCCTGTGTCTCAGTCCTGAGAATTTCGGTATTTTCTGATACGCGTTTGAGCAATATTTTGGATTTTCATAAAAATTCGATCTTTGACTGAAATTCTCGATTTTGCTCGAATGAGCAAGTAGAACTTTGCTCGTTCGATCAAAATTTAGAAAAATATTAAAATAATGATATTTTAATATTTGGCGTGAGTATCCTAGTCGGTCATGTGACCATTTGACTTTTGGCCTTTTCATGATTTGAGCAATATTTGAGAAAATATGAAGAAACCATGATTTTTGCTGAAACAGGAAAGTTTCATGAGATGGGAGAAATAACAATTTTTGAAAGATTAGGGATTGCAAGGTGTGGAACCTACCACGGCTAGGGCATGGTCGTCGGCTAAGTTGCCCGGTCCCGTGATACCTTTCCCTATTTTATATTAGTAGAAATTGACGTTTAGTCCCAAAGTTAGTGGGCTTTGGACGCTCTAGTCCAGCCTCCTCGGGCCTGGTACGCGGAGATCCAAATGTCACATTTTATAAACAAGTTAATCCTTTTTTAACGATTCAGTTCAAAATCACATTTTTCTAGTCACGAAAATGCCCTTTAAAGGAATCACACACTTTTCTATTCTATTTTCATTCTTTTTGTGTTCCTCTGCTAGCAAACGACTGATTCTTCTCAAAAAAAGAAAAATTATGTATATGTTCCCCCAACAAATTTGATCTTATCTTTGGTAGGAATTAGGGTTTAATTTTTCATCAGTCTTCTGTTAGTGATGAAAATTGGCATTTCATTGATGAGTTTTACGATATTATCAGTTGTGCTCATGGAGATATTCGCCTCAGAGTTAGATTTTTCTATTACGGTTCAGATTCATATTTGATTACAAATGATAAATGGTTCTTCATCAAATCGCAACAATTTTGTTCTTCTCCGATCTAATTTTGCTGATCTACAACATTGGTAATCTCTTTTTAGTTTTCAATTCAATTAACATTTTTCGAATCCTTCACTGTCTTCTATAATCGATCCATGGAAACATTATGAAAATTGATTAAACTGATTCACTTACTTCATCATTCAACTTCAATCTCAATTCATTTTCATTTTTTTTTAAATCCAGTTTATTTTCACCTGCAAAATTTAAATTCTCCATAATTAGGTTTATCAATTTTAGTTAGTTCCGCATCTGCTATTTGGTATTAGTTAGATGCTTTCTCAATTTGAAGACCTAGTGATGATGAATATTGATTGCTATTACACTAGTTACGTGTTTGGTTGTACCAATTGGTATTATATAGGGAAGATGCATTCAATTGTCAAGCTTCATATGTACCTAGATATAAAATCCAAACAACAACTATGTAGGTAGCTTTGTTTAAGAATATCAGCAAAGTCACAAATCGTTATTTTATTGTCTACTATACAGTAATGTATATGCGCTGTATATTTCCTGCATCGGGATTTGGCTTACTTGGCTTTTTCTTTTAATGATGTAGAGGGTGGCATTGGCAATGATCATACAATAAGGTTCTGGTGGAGAAATAGACCAGGAGAATCTCTTCGTGATAAATTTAGTTCGAAAGCAAGAAAGTATGCACATAAATGAACTGAGATAAACACATCTATCTATTGTTTGTTTAAAGTCTCCACTAACTGCATGTGCCTTCTATTTAGTCCAACTACGACAGTTGGCAGTTCCCATATGTAGATAGTAACTTGGTGTAAGTTTTGAATTTGTTGATAAAATTTGCATATATAGACTCTGTCAGTCATAGTTAGAGTATGCAAATTGTTAGAGAAAGCCACTGAGTTATACGTACGCGAAAGTTGAGTCATTCTCCCACAACTTGTCCCCACCATGCATGAAACTGCGTAACTCCATTTTAAGGAAGAGTTGCTCATTTTTCAACCTGGATGCAAGTCATTTTTAAGGTTGTGTTAATGAAATGTTCATCTTTGTCCCTTTAGGTTGTCCATTTGTCTGCCTCTTCTCCATGCCATATAATTCCACTACTTTGCTTCCTTGGATCTTTTTCATTATTTTTTTTGGGTCCTTCTTGTTTTATCTTCCCTTGTCCTTTTTGAGTATATACCTTGTAATAAATATATGGAAATTTTTGCTTGTCTTTACTACTTCTCTATGTCTTTGTGACCATTAGTTGATTTGTTGCAAGCATTTTCAGGATTTGGTGAGCACAGTCTTGCACTGCCGGTCCGGTGACCAGTAATTTCCCAGTACCCGGTTTCCCATCAACTTCAGGACCTTTCGCTACCGGTTTTCTATAAGAAAACAAACTTCTAGATAGATCTGTTGTAAATAGTCATTTAGATAGCAAAAGAACTTCTATTGATTCAACTATATGCACAAAAAACGATAGTTTTTATACACGGAAAGTAGATTTTTTATAGGTGTGTACATAGTTGTCCACCAATGTGCTATCTCAATAATATATGTATGTTTTCTGGGTATAAATGATGGATTTTTGTAAGTGTGTACATAGTTGTACACCATTATGTTCTCTCATGATTTATGGCCATTTTGTGGGTATGTATGTTGGATTTGTTGGATTTTTGTTGGCGTGTACACCATTGTATACCATTATACAATCTCAATAATATATATATGACATGTTTTGCTTGTATGGATGTTGGATTAGTTGGACTTTTTAGTGGTGTACATAGTTGTACACCGTTGTGTTATCGCAATAACATATGATCTGTTTTGTGGGTATGGATGTTATATTTTTGTAGGTGTGTGCATAATTGTACAACATTGTGCTCTCTAAAAAATTATAAAAAGATAATTCTTGATGAAACCCTAAGTTATTAGTTTTCGATATCATTTGATGATTCCAATATCACGCTTTCTACGTGTTTAGGTACTTTTCGTGGGAGCTTAAGAAAATGGAGAAGAACAGTGGACATTTTTTAGATATTAATAAGGTATCAAATTTCTTCTTACTTGATGATTTAACTAGTTTGTGTTGTTATGACTATTAAGGTTTAAATTAGATTAGGTTTTCCTGGACTTTAGCTTGTTCTCTCCCTTAAAAGTAGTAGTCTCCCTTGAATCTGATTCGAGTAAGCACTTTATTTTTTTGTTATGACTAATATGGTTCAAGTAAGCACTCTGTTAAGACTCTTGAGTTCCTGGAGTAGTAAGATTATTAGACTTTTGGTGGTCTAGCAACGTCAAACATCTTCTTTCTTTGTGGAAGCTTATTTTACTTTTGTTTCTTATGATATCTAGCAAAATCATATGCACATTATTACACTGTAGTAGTTGTTGTTAGTGATTGTTAATGTGCACACAGTTATGCACATATTGATTTTTAATGTGCACACAATTGTACAAACGTCAATTGTTAATGTCTGTGGATATGTCCTTGGTACACATGTTTTGGGTACACAACTATGCATAGTTGTATTGTTACTGTGCACATCTATTGTTTATCTTTAGGGACTCATAAGCTCAAAATGGTAGAGCGTCTAAGCCTATCACAAGGTTTGCGGAGGTTGATGGTTCAAATCCATTTGAGTTTTTATGTTATGTTTATTTATTATGTATAACATTATGTGGACGATTCAAGTTGTATGTGGTATACAAACTGGCGCATCTTGTCTTGTCTTTGAATTTTCTTGGATTTTATAGACGTGTACATGTTTGTACACCAGTATAAACTGAGATTTTTTTAAAATGAAAATCATATAGTCATATGGGTATTCTTTTTGTAGCTCTTGAATATGTGGCCTATTTTGTACTCTTTTTATATAGGCCACATTGTCTTGTATCATGAATATGTGGCCTATTTTGGTGTGTGAATGTTAGTTTTTTGGATTTTGCAGCTGTGTACATAGTTGTACACCATCGTCCCTTCTTATGGATATATTGACTGTTATGTGAGTATGGATGTGAATTTTCAGGATTTTTACAACTCTGTACATAGTTGTACACCAATGTAAATTAAAAAATTTAAAAGTGAAAATTATATAGTCATATGGATACTCTTTTTAGTCGTCTCGGAAAGAGCTTTCCGAATATATAATGTTTGTTAATTTTGGACGAGCGGTTCGGAAGATAAATCATTTTTTTATTATTTAAAGTTGTTGACGTATAAATCACTTTGGACTGAAATGTAAACACTTGGACTAAGTTGTAAATCAGGAAGGGTACTTGTGTATTTTCCATATTTCAAATAAAGAAAGGACTAATCTGTACCTAGTTGAATGGGTCAGGACTAATTAGTATATTTGGATGGGATTTTGGACTAAACCGTATTTTTCCCTTTTATTATTATTATTCCTCATGAAACCATGAGTTTTGCTTAAACAAGGAAAGTTGTTAGAATGAAGGAGTTTTCATGAGTTCATGAAAATAACAGAAATAAGGAAAAATAATAGAAGAGGCATGGGACCGGCCACGGCTAGGGCATGACTGGCCAGCCGGTGGGCCCGACCTATGGGCGCCTCTTTATTATTTAATGTTATTATTTTCTCTCTATTGTTTCGTGTAGAACTCCTCGTTTGTCCATATTTGCGGATGCTCGTTCATGAATTTGGGTGTTCGTTCGTGCATCATTGTTGGGCACACTTGCACCATTTTATGGGGCTTACTCAGTAATAGTCCAGATGCCCGATTGTTGAGTATTTATTACTAATTTATGAAATTCAGTGGGGAATGATTCATGAAACTGAGTAATAAAAGTGAGTAGTTATTTATTATTAATCCATAGGATCTGTTGTGGATTCGACCATGAAATCAGAATAATAAAACGAGTATTACCATTCCATAGGATCATTGATTCGACCGTAGAATCAGAGTAATGAAATTAGTTATTACCATTCCATGAGATCAGCCGTGGGTTCGATCATGAAATCGGAGTAATGAGATTATCCATTACCATTTCATGAGATCAGTTGTGGATTCGATCATGAAATCGGAGTAATGAGATAAAAATAGATTACCTTCTAGGAATTCAGTGGTGAATGTCACGGTAGACTTAATCTATTGTAGAATGGATATTAGCCAGTTAAAGCGTCATATCCGTTCTGAAAGGTGCATAGTCAGGAGACAATGAGTGTTGCCGAAGTCCTGAAGGCATTATTTCTCTCAATCTTACGGGAGAACCGCCTGGATCTATACACGGTCTCTCTACATAGTCAGGGAACAGTGAGTGTCACCGACGTCCTGAAGGTGTTATTGCTCTCAATCTTACGGAGAACCGTCCAATCGTTCTTCTATGTAGAGGTGGGTCTCTTTATGTAGTCATGGAACAACAAGTGTCACCGACGTCTTGAAGGCGTTAAGTCCTCAATCATACGGAGAACCGCCCAATTATGTTATTCTACATAGAGGTCATGATGAAATGCGAGGTATCGAACGCTCAGCTAGTGGAGGCCTTTCGAGAAACATATTCATCATGGCCTGTAAAATATGAATCGTCACATGCCTGAAACCGTGTTGGAAAAATGCAGTATCATGATTTTATGATTTTGACATTTCTTGAAAATCACCCTCAACCCCCTTTCATTTACATACAAGGAAAAAAAAAAGAGAAAAGAAGAGAAAACTCACATCGCCCTAACATTTTGATACTTTAGCTATTTCAGCTTTGCCGCTTGAGAATTTCAATCATCCCAAAGAACCCATAATCTCCTGCGGACAAGATCAGCATCCCAAGGCCGACACATTAGCAAGCTATGTATAAAATATACAGGAATCAGTTTAAGGACATCCACACACTAGATTTTGTCTTATGTAGAACTAATCAGGATCCATGAAATTAGTTAAATATTTGTACTTGAGTCCACAATAAATTGGCCACTGATGTCATGTGTAACATTAGGTTAAAAATTCAAAAAGGATTTGTACCTTACTTGATTGCAGACAGATCACAAGGTATAAGAATTACAGTTGGAGAGACTGGAAACATCTCGAGGGGTAAGCTTATGAGGGGCAGGAAGAGGAGTTTCATCTTCTTTCTTCGAAGTGTTAACTGTCAGCTAATGAAATATTCGAGTTATTAACTAAAAAGTGTCAATGACTGACAATGTATAAGATTGTTATTTCCAACAGTAGTAGTATGCTACACCCAAGATAAGATAATGGGTACTCAAAAAGAAAGGCATACTAAGCAGGTGTTTTCTTACTCTTCATGATACAACCAACATACATCAAAGATAGCAAAGTAGTTAGTCATATTACCTGTAATTATTCCATATCTGACGGTGAATGGATTTTGATGCCTGACCTTCTTCCCATGTTCACTTATAACCTGCAGATTTCAGCACCAAAACAACATAAGAATAAACTTGTAGATATTTTAATGTGCAGGACATATACAATAACAGTAAAATGAATTAAACACCTGCTTCGAAGACTTCACCAAATTTGCATCACTGAAAATACTCAACCCTAGATCCAGTATTTCTATTAAGAATTAAACAAATTTTGAAAAAAGGAATTATAATAGAGGAGAAATGAAACACAAACAAAATTCTTACTAAAGGCGCAAAATTCTTACTAAACGAATTTTGAACTCACTAATATTCATCCAACTTCTATTCTTTACATTTCAGTCACAACTTTTTAACTGCACTATCAAATCAACTCCAATACCATCAGCATCATGCACATTCCATTTCCAACAGTCACAACTAACCTATAAGTTACTTCAATCTAATTCAGATCTATTTGACACAGTTGCAAATTCAGGGCATAGCCTATTGGGTCCTTCGATTATCTATAGCACTAACTTGACACCATCGCCTGCAGGACATGAAAGCATATATCCGTCACGAGATTTCTCAAGCTTGATATACTCTCGCTTGAGTCGATGAAGCTCCTCCTTATCCTCTTCTGCATTCGCCAGTATAGGCATGTGATCTGACTGCCACTCGATGAATTTGTTCTTATGAGACTGGAGCAACTTAATCTCCTCAGAACGAGATACAACCAACTGCTTAATCTCTTCAACCTTCGCGCTAAGCTCTACAATGCGATCACGATGAACATCCACATTTGTCTTGCTATGAACGAGTTCTTCCTCTAAAGAATAGATCTTACATTGGCGCGAGCTTAAATTAATCTTCGCAGTGTGAAGCTCCCTAGCATGCTTATGCGCAGTAACCTCTATCCTCTCCTCGAGTTGACGGATGGTGATTACTAATAGAAGGACCAATTCAGACCCAAGGAGCCTAACCTTCTAACAAAGAAACAATAAAGGAGAAAGTAATATACCTTCATACTCCTTCTTATCGCGGCGCAACGTCTCAACCTCTAGCCTGGCAGCATCCAAATCAAACCTGCATCCGACGTGCATCGCATTCAACAGCTCTAGCTCGCTTGCTAGCCACCCGAGACTCAGCCAGCATGGCAGTCCTCAGGTTTTTGCTCTAAAAAAACAGATAACACCATTAGTTAGACTGGGGCAACTGGAGACATCTTATAGATGAAATAAAGTTATAAAAACTTACAGTTGTCACGAGCCGATGTTGAGTATGCTTGTTTAAAAAGTTTAAAACTCGAGCTTGCTCATCTTCATTCAATTTCATGAAGCAACACTAGCAGCTCCACCAAACACGGTAAAGGAAGGAGAAGAAGGAACCACAGAAGAACTTGGAAAACCACCACCAAAGGAACTAGGTACACCAGTACATTACTAACTCGCCTTACTAACACCACCACCACCACCAGGAGCACCTACATCAGACATAGTACCCTTATCAGAGATACTATCGCCTGGGGCATCTCTGGCTCTGACCTCGACGCAACACCATCACCTCGAGAGAGAAAAGACTCGTACATGGGAACATTGTCCACATCCTCAAAGAGTGAATCATCTATATCATCCACTATAACCACATCATCCATATCATCATCAAACAAAGCACAAAGATCAACATCCAAAGCATGAGTAGCAACACCAACATGAGCACTTGAAGGGCCAGATCCATCCACAGCCTTTCCTCGCTACGAAAAAGCGATATCAGATGCTAAGATATAAAACAGGGGCAAGGTATATATAACTTAATAGTAAGGCGGTATTTTCTACCTTCGCATCCTCAACAGCTCGAAAAATTTGCACCCGACACTTACGGGAAGGGGTAGCAACCCAGTTAAGCTCTCATGGCCTATAAGCCGGTAGATAACTGAAAAAGCGGGGGTCTAACAACCACACCCAATATTCGTTTAGGCAATCTGTATGGACTAACTCCAATATATTTCCAAGAGAATCAACTAGACAGTCAGACTCAATCAAGAAAAATACATCCAAGGGTGATATCTTTGTTTCTCAATGTAATCATCAAATCAAACAGATAGAAATCCGCGAGCCTGATTATTATGATAAACAACTTGCACGGTACCAAAGACCAATGTTCAAGTGTCAATAAATTTATATCAACAACCAAAGGTTGGATTATCTAATTGATTGAACTATGCACAACCTGTGATATTTCAATTATATAGAAAATATAATGCGGAAAAGAAATAACACATACACCATAAATTTTGTTAACGAGGAAACTGAAAATGCAGAAAAACCCCGGGACCTAGTCCAGATTTGAACACCACACTGTATTAAGTCGCTACAGACTCTAGCCTACTATAAGTTAACTTCGGACTGGAATGTAGTTGAGCCCTAACCAATCTCACACTTATTAAGGTACAGTAGCGTTCCTTACGCCTCTGAATCGCAGCAGGACTCTACGCACTTGATTCCCTTAGCTGATCTCACCCACAACTAAGAGTTGATACGACCCAAAGTCGAAGACTTGATAAACAAATTTGTTTCACACAGAAAAGTCTATTGAATAGATAAATCTGTCTCCCACATAAATACCTACGAGTTTTTGTTCCGTCTTTTGACAAATCAAGGTGAACATGAACCAATTGATACACCGGACTTATATTCCAGAAGAACAACCTAGTAATATCAATCACCTCACAATGATCTTAACCGTATGGAAACGGAACAAGATATTGTGGAATCACAAATGATGAGACGAAGATGTTTGTGACTACTTTTTATCTTACCTATCGGAGATTGAATCTCGAGAAAATCTTAGAGAAGATAGTACTCAATACGATAGAACAAAGTAAGATCAGAACACACAACTAGAGAGAAAATAGTTGGGTCTGGCTTCAGAATCCCAATGAAGTCTTTAAGTCGTTAACCTATAATATTTTTAGAAAAACCTAGGTTAAAGGAGAATCGACTCTAGTCGCAACTAGTATCACACATGAGGTGTGGGGATTAGGTTTCCCAGTTGCTAGAGTTCTCCCTTATATAATCTTCAAATTAGGGTTTGCAATCAATGTTACCTTGGTAACAAAGCATTCAATATTCACCATTATATGAAAACCTGATTAGATTCAAACAAATATCTTTCAGCCATTAGATTGACTTAGTCTGTTACACACAAATGAAATCTACCTATATTTAGATATGGGTAACCGTACCTAAACGTGTACACTTAATTGGCTCAACAATAGTTAACACAAGTTAGACATATGAGCACTTTCATATCAACCTTGTTCATCTTAATCACAACTAGTTCAAATGACTCAAATGAAACTAGTTATAGAGTTGTTCAATTGTTTATATTCTCATAGAAGTATACAAGACACAATTGAAGCAAAATCGATTTTGATTCACTCGAATCAATTCATGAACCTTATAGCCAAGGTTTGCAAAGATTACATTCCTTATTATATAAATGTATTTGTTCACGAATAAACCGATTTTAGAACTTAACCTACTCAAGTATGCAAACGGGTACGCATACTGTCGTTCACGACCAACATCATTTGAATTAGTATGCAAAAGGGTACGCATACTAAATTCCTGGACTTGAACTGTTAAGCCAGTACGCATACGGGTATGCATACTAAGTTGCCGGACTTCAACTGTTAAACCAGTACGCATACGGGTATGCATACTATGGTTCCCGGACTTGGAGTAACTTGCAACAGTTAGCATACAAGTACGCATACTGTGTTATATCCAATCAATAGTTAATTGTTGTAAACTCCATTTTAATCATTGAAACATTCTTAGAAGACGGGAATAGCTGTCTCACATAAACTATTAGCTTCAGAGCAATTTTCAAGTGATCAATAGATCAATACGAAACATTCTGAGTCTATATCAAATGACTGTGTCACACAAATCATGTAAGATGTTACCATGCAATTTTCACATGATCATCTTGTGACTTTCGTCAAGAACAAAGATGAACTTGTTTAAAACGAAATCTTACCAACACATATTTCGAGAAATATGTAAGCGAGTTAAACTCAGCTCGAAATATCAAATGTGTATAAAGTAAAGTCTATATAGCTATACGACTTTTGTATTAATAGGAGATGGAATAGAAATAGACTTCTGAGTGATAAATGAGTTTAAGTCTCCACATACCTTTTGTTGATGAAGTTCCACAAGCTCCCCTTAGTAGTTCTTCGTCTTCAATCGATGAACGACGTGAAGTCTAAAGCTCAACTACACATTTTATCCTAATCCGAGACATAGATATAAGTAGACTAGAAATCAAGACTTATAGTTTTGACAACTAAACTTGACAAACAAGCTTGAGATAGCAACACTTGCAAAGTCGACCGAGCAGTGCTCTAACAATCTCCCCCTTTGTTAATTTTAGTGACAAAACTATCAATACATATGGATTACAAAATAAATAAACTTTGTAGCTTCTCATTCAAATGCTTGATTTCCTTGGTTCTTCAACATTACTCGAAATCTTCGTCACTTCCAAGTACTCCAGTGATTCTGAACGTGTTCAACTCAACATCATAGTTGTTGAAGATCCGTAGCCATAACAATAATTTTACAAGACTGTTTTCTTATTGTTATACAATGTCATAGTATTATTACACAACATCAAAGTTCAATTGTATCACAACTTTGACAATAATACTATGGTGATATGTATCACTCCCCTTTAGTCAATACTTCATTTCAAAATGAAAACCGCTCCCCCTTACATAATGATCCGTAAACCATATGTATTTGTAGTGTGAACTACACAATAATTCTCCCCCTTTTTGTCAATATAAATTGGCAAAGGTACGAAAACTAACGGGATCATAATGAAATTCTCATAGAGATACTTCATGACTAAAAGAGAACATATCAACTTTGTTTCGATGATTTCACATAGTCAAAACTTAGTGTATTCATCAAGGAGTTTATAAAGATACAAGAAAACTCCTACAATATTCCACAGCCGCACTCCCCACAAAGATTTGGCAATTAAGCACAAGTTCAATTAAGAACTCTCCCCCATAAAGTGTCATTCCCGAAAGAACAACAAAAGCGACCTTACTTTTACAAGAAAAGAATGATTTCTTTGGACATTAACAAATTACATGAGACATGAATTTGTATCCAGAAAACTAAATTAAATTAACCACGAGAGAGCCCATGATTAATTTAATCGGAAATGCACAACATAAGAGAACTTACAGAGCCGTACAATATTTTCACATAGAAGTGGATCAAGGAAAGATCAATACTCGGAATATTCAAAGATTCATTCCATTTTTCATCAATATTTGCATAATGAGACAATAGACTTAATCTTTGACATCAAAAGTTCATTCTATTTTCCATCAAAATTTGCATAATGACATAATAGACTTTACCTTTTGACATATATGGGACAATCATAGTTCACGGACGCAAACACACATATCTCATAACATTATTTGCAATATATAAAACCAATAAATATTAATATTGCAAAATCATCTTCCAAAATAGTCAGTGCTAGTTAGTAAAATAGATTAGTTTAGAACTGGGTTGGGTTTGTGAGATAAATCTTAATTCACTAAAAACAACCAAGAAGTAAAATATTTTTAATTGATTGATTGATTTGTATAACATGTTGATTGCTTGTTCTTTGGTTTGTTTAGGTTTATTATTTTATAATTATGAATTAAAAATTGTAGGTTGAAACCAGCTACATTATAGCTAGAAATTTTAGTAGAGAATTAGTGATTAGTTAGTCTCAGATATTTAACACCTGAATAATCCAGCATTGGGGAATAGTGAGGTTTGAAATTCTGGTGTGTTTGTGTTATCTTTGTTTGTAGGAAACCATCGTCGGGTCTTGCTAACCTGGACAGGCCAACTACAAGCAGGGATTACCATTCATATAAGTAGGACTTGCTTCTATTAGTTAAACAATGGATCTCTAATTTTACTTAGAAACTAATAGAGTACCTTTTCTCGTAATTAGAACCATTAATCTATTTAAAGTAGAAATGAACTTAAGTTATAAAATAGTTAAGATAATAGTTCTACCATTAATGTTAATAATAATAAATGATAATAAGATCACTAATAATCATATCAAAAGTAATATTAACACTTATCAAATAGTATTGTATTGAACTTTATGTAATTAAAATCTTATAGTAAGTATATAAAGACAAAAGTAATAATTAGAATCAAGTAGCTACGCAAAATTGTTAGTGATTATCTACAGTCAGATTTTGTAAAGTAAATAAAATTAGAAATACTTTCTTATGCATTGAAATCAGATAGATAATATAAGACTTACTATATAAACCTATGAACATGCGGATATATTGCATAAAATAAAAATTCCTAAATTTCTTAGTAATCTTATACCCAAATTATCTTTTGTTCAATAACTGATTTAATACAAATTATCTTTAGTTCAATAACTGATTTATAATTTAATAAAATTAAACAAACACACATGAAAAAATAAAAATAGTATTTGGATGATTAGTACAAAATAGACCTGAAAGAAAATAAATTTCGTATATTAATAGGATATTTTATATTAATAGAAAAATCTAAAGACTATTAGGATACATTACAATTTTATGTAGACTCAAATTGAAATAATATTAAGTCACCAATGCTAATATTTAATAAGATATATATAGTATACATACTCGATATGAATAACTAAAATTAATTATATTAATTTGTACGTGAATGTAAAGTTATGTTTAGAAAATTAAGGCTTAGTGTACCAACTGGCCAATCAGCACAGTAACGATAGTAGTACGAATGATGAGAATAATAGTATTTTGAGTAATTAAGTTGATAGAAAACTTTGAACAGATAATATTTAGAAAATTTGTATATGGTATAACAGTAAATTAAAATATTAGATATTATAAATTGAAATGAAATCAAATTTGAATTAGTTATATGGATAAATATATAACAAACATGAAACCATATCTTATTACTAAATATGAGCCTATAAATATTAGCTAAAAGAAACTTAGACATACTTATTTATTAGAATATAAATTTATAGGATACGTCAATTGTATTATAATCTAATAATTGATATAGATTAAAGAATAATTAGTTTAAAAATTATGATCGCATAAACAATCCAATACTGGGAAAATAGTGAGATTAGTATATTTGATAGATCCTGAATTTCGTATAGAAACTTTATTATAGAGTATCTTCTAATGTACTTGGAACCAATAATTTATTGAAGACAAAATATAGTCATTTGAACCTAGAGCCACAAATTTTAGTTGTAGAAAGCCATATAGGTTTGTGCTTCGTTTTCAAGTTGTTTTTGCGCTTAGATAAGAGATAAGATTATTCTTTCAGGTGGGGAGTTTTGAAGACTAGAAGGGAAGTTCGATTTTCGCGGACAAAAATGAATAAGGTGGGGAGAATGTAATGACCCTCCAGCTCGTCAACGCTAATTGACAGGTCTAGCGATGATCAAGAGACGATTTAACCGCCAATAGATCGATTAGTTAATATAGATATTAATTAAAAGAAACTAATCTAACAATATTTTAGATACGAAACTAGTACCACTAGATAGATCTCGAAAAGTTATGCGAAATGGGCTACTCGAGCGTGTCATTCGGATACTGGACGGAGAAGAAATCATCAGTTTTGTATGAAGGGAAAAATAATAATTTTAATTTAGACCGACCTGGCTGCCCTTATCATTTTCGTGGGTGCTTTAGCAATTTCGTTGGCCTTATCACCAAAACCGAATCGAAGAGGAATTCTCATTTTCTCTTTTCTTTTCTCTTTCTTCTTCTTCTTCTTCTTCTTTTTCTCCTCCTTCTCCCCGTCTGGTGTTTCAGAGAATTAAACCTCTGTTGAGAAACTTCACAGAAAACTAGCGAAATCAATGGATCAAGTAAGGTGTTGATGAGTTTAGATATTGGATTAGGTTAGAACTTTCGATCGAGTTGAAGAGAGGTGATTCTGTGAGAATTAGGGTTTCTAATAATGATTTGGGTTTAGAAGAATAATGAAGAGAATGGGTTTCTAACAGAGATTAAAGGGGACGTTGTTAATTTAATGATATGAAGCTGTTTTGATGAAGAATAATTTAGTTAGGGTTTGTAAGAAATTCAGAGAAGTTGTAGAAGATGAAATTGATGTTTAGGAAAGGCGACTTGAGATGGGTATCGATCAATTGAGTGAGTTAGGGTCAAGGATAAAGAGTAATTCGAGATTAAAGAAGATTAAGGTTTCTGTTCTTCCCCAAATTAGAAGTTAGGGTTTACGAGAATTAAATATGATGATGAAGACTGTTGGGTTTAGTTAGTTTAGGATTTCTGTGGTAGTGGTTGGTGGAAAAAACAATTCTGAGGATGCTGGTATTTGGGTAAGTTATGAGTTGTTGAAAATTGAATATTTTGTATTGAACTGCTTGTATAGTTGAGTTTATGGAATTGAGAATGAGTTTATGGGGTTGTTAGAATTGCAGTAAGATAAATCTTTTAGCATATGGAGGATTTATTTCAGGCGGTGTGATTATTGAGTTGTAAAGACATTAATAATGGATCTCTAGAGAAGTATGAATGAATTGAGTATGATCTCAACTGAACTATTGCAGATGGTGGTGTTTATGAGTAACATGGCTTTAGAGATGGAACTATTAGTGTTAGTACTCACTGGAGAAGGGCTAGCTGGAGTTGCAGTTGTTTGTGAGAGATGAAGTTATTTGTGCTGGAAAGAGATGTAATAGGTAAAGGTACATGGAATGTTGTGATGTGTCAAGGATTGCTTGCACTGGTAGTGGTGATGTTATTGAATCTGGTGGTGGTAGTGTACCGGAATATGGTTGAAATGGCTGGCTTTAGTTTTGGAGATGAGTTGTTGCTAGTGGTGATGTTACAGGTGCTATGTTGTAGCTAAGGTTAGTGGTGGCGCTAGTGGGATTCTCAAATGAATTCTGGTAATGGTTGAAGGTTGTTGTTCTGTGGTTGAGTTCTTGGAGGGGGTTATCTAAAGTTGTAGTTAATGAAGTCGATGGAGGAAACTACATGCTTGCTGAATTGAGATGAATTAAAATAGCTCCTAGTATTGTCACCAATATTACGGTGTGTAAATGTTACCACATAAATAATTGTTTGCGGTGTGTAAATGTCACCACAGAGATAAAGAAGGAGTTAGTTCCATATACATGATTGTTTGTTTCAGTGAGTTGGTTGTCTTTTAATGTTTGGGAAAACATGTATTGTTTTCCAAATCATGACATGATTACTTGAAAGTTAAATGTTATTTCTACCGGCACCCATTTTATGGATGATGTGTTTATATCAACATGGTTACTTGTTCTAAACTTTCATTTCAATCATTGAAACTTTCTTAGAGGATGGTAATAGTTGTTATCCACAAACTATTAGTATCAAAGCGATTTTCAATTTATTGAAATAATCAATATGACTTTCATCAAGAGTAAAGATGAACTTGGTTAAAGCGAAAGCTTACCAACACATATTTCGAGAAATAGATAAGTGAGTTAAACTCAGCTCGAAATAGCAAATGTGTATAATTGAAGTCTATGTAGCAATACGACTTTTATCTCAAATAGGAGATAGAATAGATAGAATTTTGAGTGATAGATAAGTTACAGTCTCCACATACCTTTTGTTGATGAAGTTCCACAAGTTCCCTTGAGTAGTTCTTCGTCTTCATTGGATGAACGTCGTGGAGTCTAAATCTCAACTACACTTACTATCCTAATCCAATACTTAGCTATAAGTAGACTAGAAATCAAGAGTTATAGTTTTGACAACCAAACTTGACAAACAAGCTTGAGATAGAAACGCTTGCGAGTTCGACCGAGTAGTGCTCTAACAGTCTCCCCATTTTGAAAAGTGGGGGTCTAACAACCTCATCCAATATTTCGCTTAGCAATCTGTATGGACTAACTCCAATATACTTTCAAGAGAATCAACTAGACAATCAGACTCAATCTTAAGAAAAGTATATCAAGGAGTTATATCTCAATTTCTCAATTCAATACTTACTCAAGAAAATAGCAATCTGCGAGTCTAATTGAATACAAGAGAAATTAACTTGAACGGTACCAAAGACCAATGTTTAAGGATCAATCAATTTCAATCAACAACCAAAGGTTGGATTTACCAATTGATCGATTCAACACACAACCTGTGATATTTCAATTATATAACAAAATATAATGCGGAAAAGAAATAACACAGACACCATAAGTTTAGTTAACGAGGAAACCGCAAATGCAGAAAAACCCCAGGACCTAGTCCAGATTGAACACACACTGTATTAAGCCGCTACAGACACTAGCGTACTACAAACTAACTTCGGTCTGGACTGTAGTTGAACCCCAATCAATCTCACATTGATCCAAGGTACAGTTGCGCTCCTTACGTCTCTGATCCCAGCAGGATACTACGTACTTGATTCCCTTAACTGACAACTAAGAGTTGCTACGACCCAAAGTCAAAGACTTTAATAAACAAATCTGTATCACACAAAAAAGTCTATAAGAATAGATAAATCTGTCTCCCACAGAAATACCTACAAGTTTTATTTCGTCTTTTGATAAATCAAGGTGAACAGGAACCAATTGATATACCAGACTTCTATTCCCGAAGAACAACCTAGAAATATCAATCACCTCGCAATAATCTTAATCGACTAGCGAAACAAGATATTGAAGAATCACAAACGATGAGACGAAGATGTTTGTGATTACTTTTCTATCTTGCCTATCAGAAAAAATAATCTCGAGCCAATTTTACAATTGTACTCAATACGATAGAAACAACATGATCAGATCACGCAACTACAGAGAAAATAATTGGGTCTGGCTTCACAATCCCAATGAAGTCTTCAAGTCGTTGACCTAGAGGGTCTCGATAAAAACCTAAGGTTAAAGGAGAAATTAAATCAAGACTTATAGTTTTGGCAACTAAACTTGACAAACAAGCTTGAGATAGCAATGCTTGCGAGTTCGACCGAGCAGTGCTCTAACAATCTCCCCCTTTGTTAATTTTAATGACAAAACTATCAATACATATGAAATACAAAATAAATAAACTTTGCAACTTATCTTCCACATGCATGATCTCCTTGGTTCTTCAACATTACTCAAAATATTCGTCGCTTCCAAGTACTCCAATGATTCCAAAGATATTCAAATCAGCGTCATCGTTGTTGAAGATCCGTAGCCATAACAACGAGAAAACAGTAGCTCTCAATCATTGTTACACAGTGTCATAGTATTATTACACACCATAAAAGTTCAATTGTATCACAACTTTGATAACAATACTATGGTGATATGTATCGCTCCCCCTTAGTCAATACTTCATCTCACATTAAAACCACTCCCTCTTACATAATGATCCGAAAATCATATGTATTTGTAGTGTGAACTACACATTAATTCTCCCCATTTTTGTCAATAAAATTGGCAAAGATACGAAAACTAGTGGGATCCTAATGAAATTTCCATAGAGACACTTCATGACCAAAAGAAAGCACATATCAACTTTTTAGATGCAATCATATAGCCGAAACTAAATGCATTCATCAAGGAGTTTATAAAGATACAAGATAACCCCTATAATATTCCACAGCTGCACTCCCCACAAAGATTTGGCAATTAAGCACAAGTTCAATTAAGAACTCTCCTCTATAAAGTGTCATTCCCGAAAGAACAACAAGAGCGACCTTACTTTCACAAGAAAAGAAGGATTTCTTTGGACAATAAAAATCACATGAAACATGAATTTGTATCCAAAATACTCAATTAAATTAACCACAATAGAACCCATGATTAATTTAATCGGTAATGCTCAACATAAGAGAACTTACGGAGCCGCACAGTATATACATAAAAAATATGGATCGGGGAAGATTAATACTGCGGAATAAATAAAGATTCATTCTATACCTCATCACTATTTGCATAATGACATGTAATAGACTTAATCTCTGTAAACAAAAGTTCATCCTTTCTTTCATCAATATTTGCATAATGACATAAAAGGCTTAACTTTTGTTTGTCAAAAGTTCAGTCAATCTTTTATCAATACTTGCATATCGACGTACGACAGACTTAAATTTTGACCGCATATGGTACAATTATAGTTCACGACGCAACACACACATATACATAAACAAATTGCAATATATAATACCATAAAGATTAATACTGCAAAAATCATCTTCCAAACAAACTTTAGAATTTAAACAAATAAATCTAAAACCATTGAAGATGAAAATCGTTGGACATAGCTATGTGTAATCACAATAATGGCTATTCCAAACTCTAGTTATTCTTCTTAAAAACACAAGAATAAAATTTTCATAAGAAGATTTCCTAGACATTGAGACCTATGAAAAATTCTTTATCTTCCCCAAACTCCTTGTCGTCAACAGCCATGGGAACATATTGTTCGTGAAGAAAGGAGTCAATTCCAACAAACCTTCTAGGCTGATGATGTCGAACCAGGGCCTTCCGCATTTCAAGAGTTCCCATAACAAGAGCCTTTATTTTTTGAATCTCCTTTCTTGTCTCCTTCAACTCTTCAAGAACATCATAAAACTTCTGAGAATTCGAAGGAACATCTCTTGGCTTCCTCACATTCCTTCTTTTTCTTTTCAAAGTTGGAGGTATCAGAGATTTTTCTTTTTCCTTCATGATTGATGACTTAACAATCATATTAACATCTTTTCCATCAGAAGACATGATGCTTGGAGTATCCATATGCGTACAGGTTCGTGAGAGGAAATCACAAAATCTCAACAAGCAGTCTCAGGTTAAAAAGAGTTTTAGAGAAGGAAAAAGGTATGTAGGGTTACGAAACCTTTAAAAACATAGGTTCGTGCATACACAACTCTCAACCTTATAAAAGGCAAAATTGTCTATTTTAACCCTCATTTTTATTAAGGAACAGAGAATACTTTTCCAATATCAATTAGATATGAAAAGCGACACGAATTCCATACATTACAATGCTCTCATAGAAAAATCTTATAAAAATAAAATAACATCAAAACAACTAAAGACTTTTCTTTTCTTAAAGCCTGACATGTGCACAATCTTGTCTCTTTTAATCAGGCACATGAGACAAGATGCACTAACCAACACAATTTAAGTTGTGCTGGGATGAACAATAATTTGTCCATCACATCCTTTTCGATCGGAATTCATAGAACCCTGTTTCTCATAGTTTTTAGACCATAAATTTCTTTCCAATGGTCTTGTCTTATCATTGGAAACTAACTTCTTTGACGAAGATAAAATCTTGCTAATCGATTTGCTCTTCGTTGAAGTTTTTTGACATGTCTCAATTTGTGTTTGTACTTGTAACACTTTGATAGTTCATGACCCTTGAGCAAACAATATGAGCATGTCAACCTGGAATATGATTTAGGTATCCGAGATGTGCAAGCGGCTAGACACATAGTAGAACCTGAAAAATTAGACAGAGAGTTTCCAACTGAAACGTTAATTTTTTCTTCCAAATTGGTTGAGTTCTCTTCTGAAAGAATATCAAGATTGATGTATGTATTGCTAGAATTATCAAAACCAATATTTTCACAAAGAAGTGCAACACTTGATTTTTCGTCTTCATTAGAATCATAATTTTCAGACATTTCATCAAGAGTTGCAGCAAGACCTTTGTTCCCAGTGTATTTCTTCCGATTTGGACACTCATTTGCAAAATGACCAAAACCTTTACACCTGAAGAACTGAGGCATATCCTCGTCATCAGTCTCATCATTATCCCTGTTTTTATTAGGAACACTGAAAAAGCGGGGGTACAACAACCTCACCCAATATTTCGATTAGCAATTTGTATGGACAAACTCTAATATACTTTCAAGAGAATCAACTAGACTCAATCTTAATAAAGTATATAAAAGAGTTATATCTCTCTTTCTCGATTCAATTCTTACTCAAGAAAATAAAAATCTGCGAGTCTAATTGAATACAAGAGAAATCACTTGAACGGTACCAAAGACCAATGTTCAAGTATCAATCAATTTCAATCAACAACCAAAGGTCGTATTTCCAATTGATTGATTCAAACGCACAACCTGTGATATTTCAGTTATATAACAAAATATAATGCGGAATAGAAATAACACAGACACCAGAGTTTTGTTAACGAGGAAACCGCAAATGCAGAAAAACACCGGGACCTAGTCCAGATTGAACACACATTGTATTAAGCCGCTACAGACACTAGCCTACTACAAACTAACTTCGGTCTGGACTGTAGTTGAACCCCAATCAATCTCACACTGATCCAAGGTACAATTATGCTCCTACGTCTCTGATCCCAGCAGGATACTACGCACTTGATTCCCTTAGATGATCTCACACACAACTAAGAGTTGCTACGACCCAAAGTCGAAGACTTTAATAAACAAATCTGTATCACACAGAAAAGTCTACGGTAATAGATAAATCTGTCTCCCACAGAAATACCTACAAGTTTTTGTTCCGTCTTTTGATAAATCAAGGTGAACAGAAAATTGATAAACTGGACTTATGTTCCCGAAGAACAACCTAGTATTATCAATCACCTCACAATAATCTTAGTCAACGCGGCGAAAGAAGATATTGTGGAATCACAAACGATGAGACAAAGATGTTTGTGACTACTTTTATATCTTGCCTATTGGAGATATTAATCTCAAGCCAATCGTTACGATTGTACTCAAAACGATAGAATATGCAAGATCAGATCACACAACTATGAGAAAGTAGTATCGGTCTGGCTTCACAATCCCAATGAAGTCTTTAAGTCGTTAACCTGGTTTACAAGAAGAAACCTAAGGTTAAAGGAGAATCGACTCTAGCTAATACAACTAGTATCACACATGAGGTGTGGGGATTAGGTTTCCCAGTTTCTAGAGTTCTCCCTTATATAGTCTTTCAAATCATGTTTTGCAATCAATGTTAGGTTGGTAACAAAGCATTCAATATTCACCGTTAGATGAAAACCTGATTAGATTCAAGCCAATATCTTTCAACCGTTGGATCGAAAACTTAGCTTGTTACACACAAATGAAATGCACGATTTTAGGTTTGTGTAACCGTACCCAAACATGTACATTTGTTGGTTCAACAATAGTTAACCAAATGGTTAGCCGTATGTGCACTTTCATATCAACCATATTCTTCTTCACCATAACTAGTTCAAATGACTCAAATGAACTAGTTAGAGAGTTATTCAATTGCAAGGAAATCTTATGTAATTTCACAAGACACAATCGAAGCAAAAACGATTTGATTCACTCTAATCGGTTCATGAACTTTATAGCCACGGTTTGCATTTTGCATTCCTTAGTTAATATAAATATAAGTTCACAAACAATCATCTTTAGATATAACCAACTTAAGTTCGCAGACTTAGTTCGCGGAATTAAGTTCCCGGAAGGAGTTCTCAAGCTCCGGCAGATTTTACCGGGTCGAGAACTTCCGCCAGTTAGCGGACTGGGTTCGCGGACTGAGTTCACAACTCTTATTCCTGTTCACTTGATCAACAAAGTTCGCAAACTTCGTTTCAAGGAAAAAGGACTTATACATATATGTGTTACCACACAATGCTTATATCCATCATTGGTTATATAATCTAAACTCTTATTTCGATCGTTGAAACATTCTTAGAGGACGTTATTTTATAGTTGTTATTCACAAACTATTTTTCGTCAAAGTAAGCAATTTTCAAAGTGATTGAAACATAACATGACTTTCGTCACTAGGTAAAGATGAACTTGGCCAAAGCAAAATCTTACCAACACATATTTCGAGAAATATATAGGCGAGATAAACTCGGCTCGAAATAGCAAATGTGTGTAATCAAAGTCTATATAGCAAAACGACTTTTGTCTCAATGATAGGAGATAGAGTAGATAGACTTTTGAGTGATAGATAAGTTCAAGTCTTCACATACCTTTTAGTCGATGAAGTTCCACCAGTTCCTTGAGTAGTTTTTCGTCTTGTATGATGATTGCCATGGAGTTCTTGAGATCAACTACACTTTCTATCCTAGTCCGAGACTTAGCTCTAGTAGACTAGAAATCAAGACTTATAGTTTTGATCACTAACATTGACAAACATGCTTGAGATAGCAACGTATGCGAGTTCGACCGAGCAATGCTCTAACAATCTCCCCCTTTGTCAATTTCAGTGACAAAACTATCAATACATATGGAATTCAAAAAATAAATGAATTAACTTTTGTACCTCCTATTCCACATGCCTAATCTTCAACATTACTCGAAATCTTCGTCACTTCCAAGTACTCCAATGATCCCAAAGGTTGTAAGTTCAGCATCATCGTTGTTGAAATTCCGTAGCTATAACAATGAGAAAACAAGAGTTCTCAATCATTGTTATACAGTGTCATAGTATTATTATGCAGTATCAAAGTTCAATTGTATCACAACTTCGACAACAATACTATGGTGATATGTATCACTCCCCCTTAGTCAATACTCCATCTCACATGGAAACCACTCTCTCTTACATAATGATCCGAAAACCATATGTATTTGTAGTGTGAACTACATATTAATTCTCCCCATTTTTATCAATAAAATTGGCAAAGGTACGAAAACGGGATCCTAATGAAATTTCCAAAAGGGACATTTCATGACCAAAAGAAAGCATATATCGACTTGTTTAGATGAAATCATAAAGCCGAAGCCAAATGCATTCATCAAGGAGTTTGTAAAGATACAAGATAACCTCTATAATATTCAACAACCGCACTCCCCACAAATATTTGGCGATTAAGCATAAGTTCAATTAAGAACTCTCCCCCATATTCTGTCATTCCCGAAAGAACAGCAAGAGCGACCATAATTTCAAAAGAAAAGAAGGATTTCTTTGGACACAACAAATTACATACAAGTATGAATTTGAATCCAAAATACTCAATTAAATTAACCATAAGAGAACCCATGATTAATTTAATTGGAAATGCTCAACATAAGTGAACTTATGGAGACTCAAAAATACTCAATTAGATTAATCACAAGAGAACCCATAATTAATCTAATCGGAATACACAACCAAATTAATCACAAAAAGTAATCAATTGGCCATGCTCAACATAAGAGAACTTACAGAGCAACAACTAAATAACCAAACGAGGATGATTTATTTAGTTGATCATGCTCGACATAAAGTACCTCACGGATCAACAACTAAGCTAATCATAAGCGAATGAATAACTCAGTCGATTGTGTTCAACATAATACACCTTATGGAACAACACAATATATGCACAAAAATTGTAGAAACGGAGGTCGACCAAATACTGTGGAATAAGCAAGGATTCATTCTATTTTGCATCACCATTTGCATAATGACATACAAAAGACATAATCCTTGTAAACAAAAGATTTTAACCTATCTTTTATCAATAATTGACATAATAGGCTTAACTTTTGTATTGTCAAAAGTTCATTCCTTATTTTATCAACACATGCATATCGACATATAAAGGACTTAACTTTTGACAAAGTATGGGACAATCACAGTTCACGGACGCAAACACACATATCCCATAAAAAATTGCAATATATAGAACCATAAAGATTAATACTGCAAAAATCATCTTCCAAACAATTTTAGAATTTATACCAATAAATCTAAAAACATGAAGATGAAAACGTTGGACATAGCTATGTGTAATCACAATAATGGCTATTCCAAACTCTAGTTATTCTTCTAAACAAAACAAGAAAATAGAAGATTTACTAGACAAAACTAAAAATCACAAGTTAAGAAGAAAAAAAACAGACTCCAGTGCTATGCCCGTACTCGAACTAAGGTCAATTAGACGGTTCAGGAATCTCACGAATCTTGAGGTCTTTGAGCTTGCGATTGACAATATCGATTGCATCCTCAGAGAAGAGATTCTCTTTAAGAAGATCATTGATGTGAGATTTTATGATACCAAGGTTAGAGGTAACCTTTTTCAACTCAGTCTTTAACACATCAAGACTTTTCAGAGTATCAACGAGCTGCAGTTTTGACTCCTTAAAATATTTAAGAAAATCATGAACCACTTCAGCAGAGATCATATCTTCCTTCTCAACATACTCATGAGTATAGGCATAGTAATATGAGGCATTAGGATGAT
Organism: Papaver somniferum; assembly: GCF_003573695.1. Taxonomy (NCBI): domain Eukaryota; kingdom Viridiplantae; phylum Streptophyta; class Magnoliopsida; order Ranunculales; family Papaveraceae; genus Papaver; species Papaver somniferum. The sequence goes on along the minus strand of NC_039367.1, from coordinate 81,413,115 downwards.
CTTCATATACAACGGTTCTTTTCTTCCTTCCCTTGGACTTAGAACCAAAACCTTTCTCAAGAAATCCCCTTGCAAAATCACCATAGCAAGATGAAGAAGAAGACATTCTTGATAACCCAGAAAATAACCTAGAGTATGCGTACGTGACTTACATTAACTCAATAGGTTGGGTACTTAAAGGATTTCTTAGGGAAGGAATTCTAGGGTATCTTTAATTGATTCGTGCCAGTCACACGGGTAACCTGTACGAAATCAATCTTGTCCCAAAAGAAAAACAAGAGTCGTACGCACACGACTTTGCAGAAAAACTCACAGTAATGTGGATGAAACATAATGACCCAAAAAAAAATAATCAAAAGAGAAGCAAATATAAAATGCATGAGTGGCACTTTTTTTTTAACCAAACAATCAAAAATAAAAAATACCACAGCAAGCACAAATACTTGTGCAAGTATTTTGCATCGATACTCATGCTAAGAACGATAAGAAGATAGCTTGGGGATCCGAGAATACTATTGACACAAATATACCTGAGCATATCTCTCAACCAGGATTTTGTGAGAGATTTCAACCTTGTGATCAATTGGCACAAGTATGAGCTTTTATCTCATCAAATGAATGGTGTTTGCGATCAAGTCTCTTTTTCCTTTCATATCTAGGAAAGAATCCCTTTTTATGTGAGAAATTATCAAAATACGAGACATGGTTTGAGTTCCTACCAGAAGAATTTTGACTTAAGAGGATAGACAAACTGTTGATAAAACCTTTAATCATCTTCTTCAGGTTATCATTAATATCATCATTTTTACTCCTTTCTCCTGGAACTTTGTTCTCACCTAAGGTAACGTTGTCTTCCCTATTAACAGAAGGCAAGACTTGATCTTTCCTTAAACGAATTTTGTTAAGATGACTGTTCTGTCTCTGAGTGTTTGATGGACTCATTGAACTGACCTTCCTGGTAGCATACACACGGTAAGTACGAAAACCAATTGGTTTAGACATACGAATGTCAGTTACACCTTTGATAATTAAGTCTAAGGTGTGTTGATATTGAACAAAGGGATTTTTATTCAACCTAGAATTTCCCTTTTGTTTGACAGAACTTTTTCACTTACAGAAGAGACATACTTTCTGATCACAAGAGTGATTAGATAGTACCGCCTCATCCATGTGATGTGGAACTTCCTTGATTAGAGGAGGAGACTAACACATCTTTTCTGATAGGAAGGGATTCCAATTTTGCTTCTGGATCTGAAACATTTTCAGTCGTAGCAGAAGTACTTGGTATATTAGACTGCTTAGAGCATTCTTGAATAGATGGTTTACTCAAGTGATGTTCAATTTCCAAAGCATCCTTTTTGAGGCTTGCCTCAAGAGATATACGTGAAGAATGATCTTCAGTATTTTCTTTGAACTTGCAGTCCCTTACAACACCAAGGAGAACATCGACATGATGTTTTAGCCGATTAAATCTATCAGCTTGGATTCTAACAAGATTTAGAATCAAATCACTCTCTTCAGTTGTTTCCCGTTCATTTAGAGAGATAGACTCTTTTGAAGTGTAATCGGAATAACACATGTCGGAGCCTGTCTGTCTAGTTTGAACACAGGGTTCGTCTATATTTGAGATTGAAGAATCTATCTCTTTAATAGAAATAGACGAGACAGAACTTTTATTTCTGGTGACGCGTTTATCAGAGATAGTACTCTTGTCCATAGAGTCAGATCGCTACAAACAAAGACTTGTAAGGTCTTTAACGTGTTTGTCTGCTATGATACCAATTGAAAAAGTGGGGGTACACCAACCTCACCCAATATTTCAATTAGCAATCTGTATGGACAAACTCTAATATACTTTCAAGAGAATCAACTACACTCAATCTTAATAAAGTAAATCAAAGAGTTATATCTCTCTTTGTCCATTCAATTCTTACTCAAGCAAATAGAAATCTACGAGTCTAATTGAATACAATAGAAATCACTTGAATGGTACCAAAGACCAATGTTGAAGTATCAATCAATTTCAATCAACAACCAAAGGTCGAATTTCCAATTGATTGATTCAAACGCACAACCTGTGATATTTCAATTATATAACAAAATATAATGCGGAATAGAAATAACACAGACACCAGAATTTTGTTAATGAGGAAACCGCAAATGCAGAAAAACCCCGGGACCTAGTCCAGATTGAACACACATTGTATTAAGCCGCTACAGATACTAGCCTACTACAAACTAACTTCGGTCTAGACTGTAGTTGAACCCCAATCAATCTCACACTGATCCAAGGTACAGTTATGCTCCTACGTCTCTGATCCCAGCAAGATACTACGCACTTGATTCCCTTAGCTGATCTCACCCACAACTAAGAGTTGCTATGACCCAAAGTCGAAGACTTTAATAAACAAATCTGTATCACACAGAAAAGTCTACGGTAATAGATAAATCTGTCTCCCACAGAAATACCTACAATTTTTTGTTCCGTCTTTTGATAAGTCAAGATTAACAGGAACCAATTGATAAACCAGACTTATATTCCCGAAGAACAACCTAGTATTATCAATCACCTCACAATTATCTTAATCGACGCGGCGAAAGAAGATATTGTGGAATCACAAACGATGAGACGAAGATGTTTGTGACTAATTTTATATCTTGCCTATTGGAGATATTAATCTCAATCCAATCGTTACGATTGTACTCAAAACGATAGAATATGCAAGATCATATCACACAACTATGAGAAAGTAGTATCGGTCTGGCTTCACAATCCCAATGAAGTCTCTAAGTCGTTAACCTGGTTTACAAGAAGAAACCTAAGGTTATAGGAGAATCGACTCTAGCTAATACAACTAGTATCACACAGGAGGTGTGGGGATTAGGTTTCCCAGTTTCTAGAGTTCTTATATAGTCTTTCAAATCATGGTTTGCAATCAATGTTAGCTTGGTAACAAACCATTCATTATTCACCATTAGATGAAAACCTGATTAAATTCAAGCCAATATCTTTCAACCGTTGGATCGAAAACTTAGCTTGTTACACACAAATGAAATGCACGATTTTAGGTTTGTGTAACCGTACCCAAACATGTACATTTTTTGGTTCAACAATAGTTAACCAAATGGTTAGCCATATGTGTACTTTCATATCAACCATATTCCTCTTCACCATAACTAGTTCAAATGACTCAAATGAACTAGTTAGAGAGTTGTTCAATTGCAAGGAAATCTTATGTAACTACACAAGACACAATCGAAGCAAAAACGATTTGATTCACTCGAATCGGTTCATGAACTTTATAGCCACGGTTTGCATTTTGCATTCTTTAGTTAATATAAATATAAGTCACAAACAATCGTCTTTAGATATAACCAACTTAAGTTCGCAGACTTAGTTCGCGGACATAAGTTCCCGGAAGGAGTTCTCAAACTCCAGCAGATTTTCTCGGGTCGAGAACTTCCGCCAGTTCGCGGACTGGGTTCGCGGACTGAGTTCACAGCTCTTGTTCCGGTTCTCTTGATCAACAAAGTTCGCAAACTTCGGTTCAAGGAAAAATGACTTATACATATATGTTTTAGCACACAATGCTTATATCCATCATTGGTTATATAATCTAAACTCTCATTTCAATCATTTAAACATTCTTAGAGGACGTTATTATATAGTTGTTATTCACAAACTATTTTTTGTTAAAGTAAGCAATTTTCAAAGTGATTGAAACATAACATGACTTTCGTCACTAGGTAAAGATGAACTTGGCCAAAGCAAAAGCTTACCAACACATATTTCGAGAAATAGATAAGCTGAGATAAACTCGACTAGAAATAACAAATGTGTATAACCAAAGTGTATATAGAAAAACGACTTTTGTGTCAAAGATGGGAGATAGAGTAGATAGACTTTTGAGTGATAGATAAGTTCAAGTCTCCACATACCTTTTAGTCGATGAAGTTCCACCAGTTCCTTGAGTAGTTCTTCGTCTTGTATGATGATATCCATGGAGTTCTTGAGCTCAACTACTTTTTATCCTAGTCCGAGACTTAGCTATAGCAGGCTAGAAATCAAGACTTATAGTTTTGATCACTAACATTGACAAACATTCTTGAGATATCAACGCATGCGAGTTCGATCGAGCAATGCTCTAACAAACACGATTATGGGGCTTAACCGATGACCTGGATTTATCTCTGGAAAACCGTTTACTTTTATTCAAAAAAAGATCCCTAAACTGTCTTGTGATCATCGAGACTGACTTGTCAAGATCTTCATCTGATGAATCATCCTCAGAAAGATCATCTTCAGAGATGCAGACACCTTTAATTTTATCGAGTAATTTGGTGTTCTTTGTGATTTAAAAGCAACATCCTTTCCTGATTTGGATGTATTCTCATGATCAAAGATCTTTAACTTCCCAACCAGAGTATTTATGGAAAGCGTTGCGAGATTATTTCCTTCAACGATGGCATGCTTCTTAGAATCGTATCTGAATGGCAGCGATCTGAAAATTTTCATCACAATATCTTTTTCAGGAATAGTCTTACCCAATGCAAAGGATACATTAACAATTTCAGACACTTTGTGATTAATCTCATCAGATGAATCTTCATCTGCCATACGAAGATTTTCCCAATCAGAATTTAGGTTTTGAAGCCTAGCTTCTTTTTTACAGGTATACCCTTCAAATACGGTTTCTAAGATATCCCAGGATTTTTAGACTTTGTGCACGTACGAACATGATGCTGAAGATCTGGGGTAGCGGCATGTATGACAGCATTTAAGCCGTCAGAATTTTGCTTTGCAGCAAGGATTTCTTTTGGACTATATCAACCAATATCCTTAGGTATAGATACATCGCATTCTGTATTAACCGGAGGATCACAGCCATTAACAACACGTACCCATGTCTGAAAATCACGAGCTTGAAGAAAGGCACGCATAGCGATTTTCCACCATAAGTAGTTTGAGCCATCGAAGACTGGTGGTACATTTATGTAGATAGAATTTCTGTCCATAGAGTCAGATCGCTACAAACACAGACTTATAAGGTCTTTAAACGTGTTTGCCTGCTCTGATACCAATTGAAAAAGTGGGGGTCTAACAACCTCACCATATTTCTCTTAGCAATCTATATGGACTAACTCCAATATACTTTCAAGAGAATCAACTAGACAGTCAGACTCAATCTTAAGAAAAGTATATCAATGAGTTATATCTCAATTTCTCAATTCAATACTTACTCAAGTAAATAGCAATCTGCGAGTCTAATTGAATACAAGAGAAATTAACTTGAACGGTACCAAAGACCAATTTTCAAGGATAAATCAATTTCAATCAACAACCAAAGGTTGGATTTTCCAATTGATCGATTCAATGCACAACCTGTGATATTTCAATTATATAACAAAATATAACGCGGAAAAGAAATAACACAGACACCAGAAGTTTTGTTAACGAGGAAACCGCAAATGCAGAAATACCCCAGGACCTAGTCCAGATTGAACACACACTGTATTAAGCCGCTACAGACACTAGCCTACTACAAACTAACTTTGGTCTGGACTGTAGTTGAACCCCAATCAATTTCACACTGATCCAAGGTACAGTTACGCTCCTTACGTCTCTGATCCCAGCAGGATACTACGTACTTGATTCCCTTAGCTGATCTCACCCGCAACTAAGAGTTGCTATGACCCAAAGTTGAAGACTTTAATAAACAAATCTGTATCACACCGAAAAGTCTACAGTGTTAGAGCATTGCTCGGACGAACTCGCATGCGTTGATATCTCAAGCATGTTTGTCAATGTTAGTGATCAAAACTATAAGTCTTGATTTCTAGTCTATTATAGCTAAGTGTCGGACTAGGATAGAAAGTGCAGTTGAGCTCAAGGACTTCATAGCGATTCATCATACAAGTAGAAGAATTACTCAAGGAACCTGTGGAACTTCTCGACAAAAAGGTATGTGAAGACTTGAACTCATCTGTCACTCAAAAGTCTATCTACTCTATCTCCTACTTCCTGAGACAAAAAGTCGTATGCTATATATATAGACTTAGATTATACACATTTGGTATTTCGAGTCGATTATACCTCGCCTATCTATTTCTCGAAATATGTGTTGGTAAGCTTTTCGCTTCGACCAAGTTTATCTTTACCTAGTGACGAAAGTCATGATATTTTTCAATCATCTTGAAAATTGCTTTGACGAGAAATGGTGTAACAACTGTATAACGTCCTCTAAGAATGTTTCAATGATTGGAATGAGAGTTTAGATTACATAACTAGTGATGGACATAAGAATTTTTGTGGAAAAACATTTATGTATAAGTCCTATTCCTTGAACCAAAGTTTGCGAAGTTTGTTGATCAAGAGAAACCGGAAGAATGGCTTGCTGCCAAGTCCGCGAACTCAGTCTGCCACTGCCGAAGTTCTCAAACCCGAAAAATTTATGCTGGAGTTGACAAAATACTTGCATGAGCTAAGTCCGCGAACCCAGTCCGCGAACCGGCGGAAGGTCTCTTACCGAGATTTTCTGCTGGAGTTTGTAAACTCTGCCGGTTGCTTAAGTCCGCGAACCTAGTGTGCGAACTTTAGAAGGTTATATATCTGAATATGATTTCTGAACTTAAACTTTAAAAATACTAAGGAATGCAGTTTGCAAACCGTGGCTATAAAAGTTCATGAACCGATTCAAGTGAATCAAATCATCTTTCCTTCAATTGTGTCTTGTGTAGTTACATAAGATTTCCTTGCAATTGAACAACTCTCTAACTAGTTCATTTGAGTCATTTGAACTAGTTATGGTGAAGAAGAACATGGTTGATATGAAATGCTCATATGGCTAACCTTTTGGTTAACTATTGTTGAACCAACAATGTACACGTTTGGGTACGGTTAACAAAACTAGAAGCGTGCAGTTCATTTGTGTATAACAAGCTAAGTTTTCGATCTAACGGTTGAGAAATATTAGCTTAAATCTAGATCAGGTTTTCATCTAACGGTGAATATTGATTGCTTTGTTACCAAGAAAAAACCCTGATTCGAAAGACTATATAAATGAGACATCTAGTATTGTGCAAAACTAATCCCCACACCTTACATGTGATACTAGTTTGCGTACTAGAGTCGGTTCTCCTTTAACCTTTGGTTTTCTTCTTCTAAAACCAGGTTAACGACTTAAAGACTTCATTGGGATTGTGAAGCCAGATCGATACTACTTTTATCGTAGTTGTGTGATCTGATCTTGCATCTTCTATCGTACGAGTACAATCAGATTGATTGGCTTGAGATTTGATATCTCCGATAGGCAAGATATAAAAAGTAATCACAAACATCTTCGTCTCATTGTTTGTGATTCCACAACATCTTGTTTCGCCACCATACGATTAAGATTGTTGTGAGGTGATTGATTAATCTAGGTTGTTCTTCGGGAATATAAGACCGGATTATTAATTGGTTCCTGTTCACCTTGATTATTATCAAAAGACGGAACAAAAACTTTAGGGTTTTTTTGTGGGAGACAGATTTATCCTTTGATAGACTTGTCTGTGTGAGACAGATTTGTTTATTGTCAAAGCCTGCGATTTTGGGTCGTAGCAACTCTTAGTTGTGGGTGAGATCGTCTAAGAGAATCAAGTGCGCAGTATCCTGCTGGGATCGGAGGCGAAGGGAGTACAACTGTACCTTGGATCAGTGGGAGACTGATTGGGGTTCAACTACAGTCCAGTCCGAAGTTAGCTTGGAGTAGGCTAGTGTCTGTAGCGGCTTAATACAGTGTGTGTTCAATCTGGACTAGGTCCCGGGGTTTTCCTGCATTTGCGGTTTTCTCGTTAACAAAATTTCTGGTGTCTCTGTTATTTCAGTTTCCGCATTATACTGTTTTATCTTTATAATTGAAATAATACAGGTTGTGCGTTATATCAATCAATTGGAGAATCCGACCTAACGGTTGTTGATTGATATTGATTGACACTTGGATATTGGTCTTTGATACCATCTAAGTTATTCCTTGTATTTGATTAGTACTCGCAGTTTATGTTTGAGGAAATCAAATCAAGAGAGAGATATAAACTCGTTGATATACTTTTAATTGATTGAGTCTTGTTTATTCTCTTAAAAGTATATTCGAGTTTGTCCATATAGATTGCTAAGCGAAATATTGGGTGGTGTTGTTAGACCCTCGCTTTTTCAATTGGTATCAGAGCAGGCAAACACGTTTAATACCTTACAAGTCTGTGTTTGTAGCGATCTGACTCTATGGACAAAGGTGCTATCTCTATTAACGTACCACCAGTCTTCGATGGCTCTAATTACTTATGGTGGAAAATTGCTATGCGAGCTTTTCTTCAAGCACGTAATTTTCAATCATGGGTATATGTTGTTAATGGATATGATGCTCCCGTTGTGGCAGTTGGACATGTAAACGTTCCCAAACCTATTGGTGAATACATCCCTGCTGAGATAAATGCTGCAAAGCAAAACTCCGACGGTTTGAATGCTATCATACATGCCATTACCCCAAATCTTCAGCACCATGTGTCTAATTGCACTCGGTCTAAAGATGTTTGGGATATCTTAGAAACCATATTCGAAGGTAACTCCAGTGAAAAGGAAGCTAGGCTTCAAAACCTTAATTCCGATTGGGAGAACCTTCATATGGAAGATGATACGTTTGATGAGTTTAATCACAAAGTGTCTGAGATTGTTAATGCATCGTTTGCATTGGGTAAGACTATTCCTGAAAAGGACATTATGATGAAAATTCTCAGATCGCTGCCATTTAGATATGAGTCTAAGAAGCATGCCATCATTGAGGGAAATAACCTTGATAATCTTTCCAGAAATACATTGGTTGGAAAGCTAAATATCTTTGATCATGAGCATACATCCAAAATCGGAAAGGATGTTGCCTTTAAAGCACAGAGGAACACTAAATTACTTGATAAAAGTAAAAATGTTTATGTCTCTGAGGATGATCAGTCTGTGAATGATTTTTCGGATGAAGATCTTGACAAATCAGTCTCCTTGATCACAAGACAGTTCAGGGATCTCCTATTGAAGAGAAGTAAACGGTTTTCAAGAGACAAACCTAGGTCGTCAGATAAACCTCACAATCGCGTCCCTCCTAAAAACAGGGATGCTCACGAGGCTGATGACGAGGATATGCCACAGTGCTTTAAGTGTAAAGGTTTTGGTCATTTTGCAAACGAGTGCCCAAATCGTAGAAAATGCACTGGGAACAAAGGTCTTGATGTAACACTTGATGAGATGTCTGAGATCTATGATTCTGATGAAGACAAGAACTCAAGTGTCGGTCTTCTATGTGAAAAAATTGATTTTGATAATTGTAGCAATACATATATCAACCTTGATGGTTTCAGTGAAGAGGAGAATCTAATCAAGCTGGAAGAATCAATTGACCCATCCTTTGGAAATGTTGGTTTTAATGTTTCAGGATCCACTATGTGTCTAGCTGCATTTGTAGTTGCAGGAAATCCTACACTACACCCCTCACAAGATTTCATTAACATTCAACTCATTTTTGGATTAACAATCCTAATTTTATTGATGAATCTTTGAACAATCTTACAAGAAAAGATAAAATAATCAAGAATAACCACTGCTCTAAATTTTCTCTCTCCTATTTACTTGCTTCTCACTCAAAAAAGATCTCTCTCCTTCCTTTACAACTGAACGACTATTTATAGGGAATTACATAGTGGATGACAGCTAATTTGTCCTTTATTTTGGGATATGACTTGCGACATTATCGCAACCTTATAAATATCAATCTCGCAAAACTTCCTTATTTTCGCAGGACCATCACACTTTTCTCATGATTTGGTTGATGTCGTTTACTATGTCGTTTCTGAAGTTGTTCTGCGACACTGTCGTGTTGTGTTGTTAATAATTTCGATGAGGCATTATTGCTGCGAGATTCTGATCCTACATCTTGCCTCTTCTCATATCTTCTCTGCGAAGTAGAGAACGATGTGAGAAATGCCGCAGCCATCCATCACTTCATATTCTGCATTTATCACACGTATCCTTTCTCCCATCTGTTTCTTGACACGTCTTCTGTAACCGCTGCTTTTCAACCGCTCACGTCTTTTCGCATTAATTGTGTTTATGTTCTCGAAAATCTCCTCTATATATACTCTTCTTACTCTCCCTTTTCTTCTTTTTTACTCTCTTTTTCATCTTCTCTGCAAGTTCATCATTTTCTCCGTAAATTTTTCTGCTGTAATTTTTCTTCTATCTTCCTTCTTCAATCTTCTTAATTCTTCGTCCATTCCCATACTTTATATTCAGATATGCCTCCAAGTGGTCAAAAACATGATAAAACCTTAAAGGAAGTTCAAAAAGATCTTGCCGAGAAAGGTTTCACACTTTCTACCATTCCTGGTGAAAGTGCCAAATCAATTCTTTCTATCAAACTTTTCTCTGATCAACATTGTGATGATCAATCAATCATAGTTTCGATGGGTCAAATTCTCACAGGTCTCCCCATTCCTCTTGATGACCCAGATATTCCTCCGTTCTATGAGATTCTCGCTCACTCGGGATTTTCGCGAGCCATCTTCCAGTTGAGTGGGGATTGCATCCGTATGATGCTGAAGTTCGCTAACCGTGGTGCTGGTAAAGGATTTCTTTATTCCAAAGAACTTAGGGATCCTAAATTCGTAGATCTAGAGATAGTCGCTAAGAAGTATACAATAGCGAATTTCTTCGAAAATTATGAATTAATATCCATGAAGAAAGAGAATACTCGCTGGGGTATTCGCTTGAAATGGAAGGATGTTATTGCTGAAGATAAAATGCTCATGCATGACATTGATTGGCATTCTGGAATAAATAAAACCCCTCGCCAATCCAAAGATGATAAATGGTGCGTCTTCCCCTTGATGCTGAAAGGACCCTATATTGCTGGTTCTAATGTCATTCCTGCGAATCTCACCGCTTATCGACCCTGGGTATTCTCTTTTGTTTCTTCTAATTTCGTCCACTTTATGTTTCTTTATTTATCTTTACTCTTTTTTTCGTTGATTCTTGCGACATTCTACAGATCCAGAAACTGAAAGATAGCTACCGCAAGACTGGTAAAGCCAATACCTTGCTAGCTCTTCGCTCATACACAGATGAGGTAAGAAATATTATTTTATGATTTTAAACAACATATTGTTGCCTCTGTTTCTTATCTACATTTGTGTGTGAAGGTTATTGATGAAGTAGAAGAATCCACCAAGGCTGCGACGATTGTTGATAAGGGTAAAGATATTCTTCGCAAAGGAAAATCATCTGCATCCTCTTCAAAGAAAAGAAAGAGATGGAATTCTCCTCCTCCTTCAGATGTTCGTTTTCCTGATGGTTCTGAAGATGATGAAGACAATAAAGATGATGATGACGACTCTGCTGCGAATAAAGATTCTCCACCTGAATCCTCTACGGCATAGTTATCTGGTATCTTCTCTGATTCTTGTCAAGGGATGGGAGATAATTGCCTCGCCAGTATATGCAAAGCTCTCGCAACTATTTGCGGTACTCCTTTGTTGGATGGTGATAGTTCTCTTCGTGGAGTCTCCAGATCAGTGACTCCTAGCTTCCTAAATTCCCTCAATAGTTTGGTATGCTTTCGTATTTTTACTTCTTCATTATTGTGACTCAAAATTTCTTTTTATTTTAATTATTTTTTGTATTTTCTTCGCAGGCTGGAAAAGCTTTTTTCGCTGTTGCCTCAGATTTGGAGAGGAGACGAGAAATTCTTGAAAAGAAGAATCTTCAATTTCGTACGAAGAATGAAGAACTGGAAACTGAAGCTAAAGGTCTTTGTGAGAAGAACGAAGAATTAGAAGCTGAAGTTAAAGGTCTTCGCGAGAAGAACAAACAACTGGAAACCGACACTTCTTCGCAAAGGAACAAAATTTATACTCTTCAAAAAGCTAATGATCAGCTCTATGGTATGCAATTTTTCTCCTTTCCTTTCATTCATTCATCCTATTGTCTTATATTATTTGATTAATCCTTTTTGCAGACATTTATGGTCTTTCTGATGAAGCCATTCTTCTTCGTTCATTTCCCGATGCCCTAGATAATGACACTCTTCTTGAACATCTTAATAAATTTTTGAATAGTTTCTCTAATGATAAAATTTCATCTCTTCCTTTGAATGAACTTAAATCCAAATTTCACCTCTTAGAGATTGATCATAGATCTAGTTTAGGTTTAGCCAACCAATTTAAACGTTTTTATCTCAATTCTAAAGAGAAGATCAATGAATTAAGAACCAAGATTAGCAAACTTATAGATGATAAAGATCGTATCTCTGATCAAGGTGTTAAGGCTTTGGCGAAATTCCAAGAGACTCTTCTTGAGGTTCAACTTGAACGAGATGAAGCCAATCGTCAAAATGTTGTGCTTAGCGAGAGAGAAAACCAAGTTCGTTCTCGTCTTCTTATAAATAGTGATGATGAGTTCGCTTGGGCCGCGACAATCTTGGATAACACCAGAAAAGATTTAGGTGTAAATGTTAGTCTCCAAGTTGAGCATATAGCTTTGATTAGAGATATGATCTCTGAGAGAGAAGGTCATTAACTGTTTTCCTTTATTAATCTTTGGTTTTTCACGAGTTTTTATCAAGTTACTGATTAATTGTTATATGCTTCGCAGGATCTGAAAGTAGATATCGCCAAAGAGTTGAGGAACTTGAAGCTGAAAAAGAGGAACTCGCAAAGAATCTTTCTTCTCGCAACGACAAATATTCTACATTAAAGAATCAAACCAAGATCACTGTTGCGAACTTTAAGAATGAAGCTCTACATTTTCGCAATCAAACTATTCAAATGGTTTGTGATGACCATAGTATTCCTCACTCTGATTATCCTTGTATCTTGGAGGAGATCCCAAAGAACATTCCTAGTCTGACCATCTCTGATAGCGAATCTGATGATGAAGAATCTGATGGTGATGAAGGTTCTGATGGAGATAAAGGTTCTGATGCAGACGAAGAAAAGAACAAGTCTGATGAAGATGATGAAGGATCGACTAAGAAGTAGTCTTTGTTTCTTTCTTTGATCTTTTTTAATACTTGTACATTTATTCCTTATTTTTGTATATTTGTGAATTCTTTTGGTTCCCCATATTCCTTAATATATGAGTTTCTTTCATTTCGACCTGCATTCATTAAAACAATTCTTCCTTGCAATACGGTTAATCAACATAATCATTAATTTTTGAATTTTTGCGTAAATCTATCATGTGAAGACAAATAAAATTTTCTAATTTCATTCATTCCCATACTTTCCTCTGTTATTTGTATCCAAATGAGAGATTTTGCAGATTTTTCTTATTTTGTGCCTCAACTTCGTAGTTGCTTATGTATAATTTCGCAATCATATTCGAAGTGAATTTTGATTCTTTTCAAAATCTCATTCCTGTGTGGTCTTATTTTTTCTTCCTAGTTAAAGGTCTTATTATGCCACCTCTTGTCATTGCGACAAAATCGCAGGACGTCCTTGCACTTTCATGCAAAAACCCATTGATCTTGCCTTAACTTTTTTCTTTGTATTATTGCCTCTCCAGGATAGTTGCGACAATATGACAGGCCTAAATTTTCTTGCGAAAATAAAGTCCCATGACATTGCCGTCTTGCGACGAAATCGCAGGACGTCTTCGCACTTTCATGCGAAAACCCATTGATCTCGTCTTATCTTTCTCTTTAGTATTATTTCCTCTTTAGGATTGTCGCACAAATATGACAAGCCTTAATACCCTTGCGAGTAAAAAGCCTCATGACATTTGCGTCTTAAGACACTTATCAGCTCCCTAATGGAGGGTGCCGCCCTTATCTCCCCCTGGTTTCCCCTTCAAGGAGGTGTACCTCTACCATACAAGGTTGGCTCCTCCCATCCGGTCTTAACAACAACCAGTTATTTTCGCAGCCTCTTATCCCTTTTACCTATAGGGTTTATGGTTACGAGACTGCACCCTAAGTGGGGTTTTCTTCGGGCCGAGTGCAGTATAAGCCAAGACTTGTCAAGAATGGCAAGGTACGCTCCAGACGCCCCTGGCACTCTTGACTCAACCGTGTACCTCGGCGCCTTGGTCAGATTCTGCACTCCTTGGGAGAGTCCTTATTACCTTAGTCGCCCAACCTAAGTCATATGCTTAAGCTGAGAATCCAAGGTGCCTCTCCCGGATGGGCTTTATTGACCCCAAATCTCCATGACTCAGGTTCCGGTGGCGGTGTATCCTTTCCCTGAGCCATGCAACAGGTACCCCCTTATATGACGTACTTTAGGTCTTACATTTTCCTCTTGCGAAATTGTATTCGCGAACTAGGGTGTACGCCATAAAGGTTCTCCCCTTTCTCTTTTGTCATTGTTCTCTGATTGTCTTTTGTAGAATTCATTATCTCTGCGAGATTCTCGCACATCATCACATCGTATTTGCACTTCTCAATCTCTTTTTTATCATTCAGTAAAATGTACTTTTTGAAAATTTTCGCAACAAATCAACCATTCATACACATCTTATTTTCTGCTACTGCTTCCTTGGTAGTGGTATGTTCACCATTTCTTATTCTGAGCTAGCATTAGTTTCGCAACATTTCTTCTTCTTTTCGTTCGATTGCATCCACCATCAATCTCTCACTTCTTTGTGTCTCTTTGATTTTGCGTCGCCAACTTTCCTTCTTGTTTGCTCTTCCTTCGCAGGATTCTACCTCAGTTTCGTAACATTTCTTTCCTTCAACCCAATCTCCTTTTATGATTCCTACACCGCTGGGGTGAGGGAATTTGATGCACTGGTGGAAAGTTGAAGCTACACCTAGAATCCCATGTAGCCAAGGTCGACCAATTAATGCATTGTAGGGTGACTCTACGTCAACAACACAAACAGGATTTCAGAAGATATTCCCTTCAATGGAATTCGCATAGTAACCTCCCCTTTAGGCTTGTTGGCAGTACCATTAAAACCATATATCTTATATGTTGATGGTATAAGATCATCTCTCCCTCCCATGGTTTTATAAGTATGATAGAATAAGATGTTCACAGAGCTTCCGGTATCGATTAGAATCCTATTAATTGCCCATGAGTCTTCAGCTTCATCATCTTCATCTTCTTTCGGTTTTGGATTAATTTCTAATTTTACCACTAATGGATTGTCATGTACTTCTCCACCTTCAGGGACTTCTTCTGCGGTAAAAGAAATAGTGTTTCTGCCATTCCTCTAGCGGCGAGATTTTAATATTCATAATTTCTCTTCCATCATTGTCTCTTGCGAACACTCTACTCAAAACATTGTCATGAAAATCTTCAATTGTCTTGTATGAATGTACGATAGAGTGACAGAATAGATTCTTTGCTTTTGCACCAACTTCTACGAAGAATGTTTCCTTTTCTTTTACCGTGTTTACTCTGTGATGCTCTAGTGGTGGTGGGCAATGGTTGAGATTGTGGATGCCCTACCAGAAAGTGGTTTAGCTTTCCTTGATCTATCATTCTCAGAATAATTCTCTTTATATTTCTGCAATCATTTGTAGTATGTCCATGGAAATGATGATAAGAACAGAACTCATGACTTCTGTTGCTTGGAGGTGGTTCAGTTCCCATGTTCCATGGTGTCGGTATATTCTCCATCAAAATTATAGCTTCCCATATTTTCTCCACGCTTGCATTTAGAGGTGGCATCTTGATCTCCTCCCACATTATCTTGTGGATTCCTGTCCTCTATGATAGTTTTCTCTGACCTCCATAAGTTTTCGCGGCTGATCAAGTCTTTGAATCTTGATTTCCACCACGATTGTAGAAATTTCTTTCTCTTTCATATCCTCTTGATCTCGGCTTCCCATAGCCACCAGTTTCTGTTGATTGTTGCCCGTCACCTTTTCTTGTTGTCCTTGCGAAGTGCTCGCCACTGTGTTTATTAGTTTGGGTAATAAGCTTGCATTCGCTGCTTGTGAACTGGTATTCGCAACTGGGTATGATTCCATCTCATTTTGCCTTTCCTCTAGAGCAATATACTCTTCCTGAAGTTCTCGCAGTTCGGTCATTGTGATGGTGTTCTTGACTCTGAAAATTTGGACACTATAATAGATTGGTTGCGAACATAGCATTGATAAATGACAAGATAAGATCTCTCATCCACACGGCCATCCATCTCACTACACATAGTCTCCACCTTTTGGTCAGATGCTTCAGACTTTCGCCAATCCTTTGTTTTAATCCAAACACATCTTCAATACCAGGTCGCGAAGAATTGTTACTTATAATGCCCCCAAGAATGTGGTCTGCAAATGATTGAAAGATGTTATTGTATTTTTTGGTAGACCTTCGAACCATTTTAACCTCTCCTGTTAGACTGGATGCAAAATACTTGCACAATACGCATCATGATTTTCCCACTGTAACATGCATCTCACATAGGCTTTGATGTGTTGAATTGCACAAGTTGTTCCATCAAAGATGTTGGTTAATGCGGGCAAATTGCATTTCGGAGGTATTCCTCCTAGTTGTACTTCTCTTGTAAATGGAGTTTTCGCAGCTTCTTCTATAGCTTCATCTAATTGTCTTCTGCCTACTTCTCCTCTATTATTTAGCATTCCTCTCATTTCTTCCAATTCTTTTAAGATTTGTTCATTTACGCCTAAATTTTGATCATTGGTCTTTTTAATTTCGCCTCCCTTCTTCTGCGTTCATGTCTTTCTTCTCTCGCGAAATTTTGCATTCTTCTTCTTCATTTCTTCTCTGCGATTCTCTTCCTCATCTCTATCTTGAATTCGCATATAATGATGTCTCTCATTTTCGCCTCCATGATTTTTTTCATTTCTTATCAATTTCATTAGTTGTCTTTCAGACCTCCTCTGTACTCTATCATACTCTTCATTGAGATTACCGTTATTCCTTTTTTGTGTACGCCTTCTTTCTCGATTGTCTTGATTATTATGGCGAATCGCTTCCTGTAGCTCTTTTTCTTCCATTTTCGCTCCCGATCTTTCACGTTCGCGAGTTAAATGTGCTTGTTCATCATAGTGTCTTTCAATTTCTTCTTCAATCGTTTGTTGATTTCTTTGAACTTCTCTCTCATGTAAAATTCTCCTTCCTTCCTCTCGATTCCCTTCGCCATCTTGATTATTTCGTCCTTGACGTTGTCCATTCTCTTGATTTCTATCATTTTGCCTATCATCAAAAGTTTCATTTTGTAGAACGTAACGATCATCAGTCCTTTCTCTATCTTCGCGATGTTCTTCATTAGGATTTGGTATTTCTTCTCGAATATTATTTCCAGCATTAACTTTGGGTGAGTTTCGCCTCATCTCTATTCTAGTCGATCTTGAATATGATATTGTAGTACTTCTCGATCTTCTACTCTGTAGTCTCATATTTTCCATCCTTAATTCGTGATTTTGCCTTGTTAGATTTGCACGTTCTTCTGTCTCAGCTCTTCTTTCTTCATGTATTCTTCGTCTCAACACTTCTAACGCTCCAATTTCCTCATCTCCATGAATTATTCCTTCATCTGCTTCTTTATTTCTCTCTACCTGTCTATGGTTCCTGGTTTGCTTCTCTTCTTCTACTTCTTCTGCTGAATTTGATCGCCAAATGTGTACACTCACTCTATCATAATCTGTTGTTCCATTTTGTACCGGTGTTTGCTGAACTGGCGGTTGAACTTGATTTTCTCCATTATTTCTCCTTCTAGTAGATTCTCCCATTTCACTTCTCTCCCTTCCAGCAAGTCTTTTACTTCTTCTTCTAGCAGTTGTCGGTTGTTCCGATACATTTCTCCTTCTAGCCATTCTTTCAATACTAACAAATTGTAATAGATTATGTAAGTTTTTTCACCAATTACTTTCAATTCTAATAAATCACAATATTAATCTTCAACTTTTTCTAGAACAATCTTCAATCTTCAACCCCCTCCCTGTTTCTAGCGCCATTATGTAGTTGCAGGAAATGCTACACTACACCCCTCACAAGATTTCATTAACATTCAACTCACTTTTGGATTAACAATCCTAATTTTATTGATGAATCTTTGAACAATCTTACAAGAAAAGATAAAAGAATCAAGAATAACCACTGCTCTAAATTTTCTCTCTCCTATTTACTTGCTTCTCACTCAAAAAAGATCTCTCTTCTTCCTTTACAACTGAACGACTATTTATAGGGAATTACATAGTGGATGACAGCTAATCTGTCCTTTATTTTCGGATATGACTTGCGACATTATCGCAACCTTATAAATATCAATCTCGCAAAACTTCCTTATTTTCGCAGGACCGTCACACTTTTCTCATGATTTGGTTGATGTCGTTTACTATGTCGTTTCTGAAGTTGTTCTGCGACGCTGTCGTGTTGTGTTGTTAATAATTTCGCTAAGAAATTATTGCTGCGAGATTCTGATCCTACAGTATTCACACCACAGATGCCTGAATATTATCCAAGTTTGACGTGCTCGTTTTGTTCTCAGAAGGGTCATGAACTATCAAGATGTTACAAGTACAAACATCAAGAGAGGCACACCAACAAACTTCAATGAAGAGCAAATCGATTAGCAAGGAAGCTTAAACGTGCCCAGAAGACTGCTGAGGTATGTAGGATTTTATCTTCGACTAAGAAGTTGGTTTCCAAAGACAAAATTAGACCATTAGAGAAGAAGGTATGGTCAAATCGTTTTGATAGACAGAAGTCAAAGGATTTCTCTCAAAAGGAAAATGGTGGACAAATTGTTGTTCACCATAACACAAATTAATTGTGTTGTTTGGTAAATCTTGTCTCATGTGCCTGATCAAAAGAGATGAGATTGTGTACTGCTCAGGCTTCAGAAAAATATTTTTTTCTTAGGTTTGTCTTTCTTGTCTATCAAATAAAGTAAAGGGTTATTATCGATAATTCTACTCTTTATAGGGTTTAGAATTGGGCGTCCACGAACCCGCGTAAAAGGTTGCGAACCCTACATTCCTTTTTCCCCTCTGATATCCTTTATATCTTAAGACTGCTTGTTGAGATTGTGAATTCCACTCACAAAAAACAGTTGTTTATAATTGTTCTCCAAGCATCATGTTTTTGGATGGAAAAGATGTCAACATGATTGTTAAGCCATCAATCAAGGAAAAAGAGAAATCTCCAGTAACTCCTTCCCTGAAAAGAAAAAAGAGAAATACAAGAAAGCCAAGGGCTGTCCCTTCTAACTCTCAGAAGTTTTTCGATGTTCTCGATGAGTTGAAGGAAGTAAGAAAGGAGATTAGTGAAATAAAGGCTTGTGTTTTAAGATCTTTGGAAATTCAGAAAGCCCTGGTTCGACATCATCAGCCAAGACGGTTTGTTGGTATTGACTCCTTCCTCCACGAACCTTATATTCCAATAGCTGTTGACGACAAGGAGTTCGGGAATGATAAATAATTTCTCAAAGACATTGTTGCCTAGGATGTCTTTTTTTTGGTTTAGTTGGAAGAATAACTAGTGCTTTGAATAACAATGATTGTGACTACACATAACTATTATTTTTCATCTTCTTGTATTATTTTTTAGGTTTATTGGTTTTAAATTCTAAAAATATTTGGAGGATGATGTTTTTGCAGTATTAATCTTTATGATTTGTTATATTGCACCTTGTTATGGGATATGTATGTTTGCGTCCGTGAACTTGAAGGTCCCATACTTTGTCAAGAGTAAAGTCGTTCGTGTTCGATATTCACGTACTGGTAAAAGGATGAATGGACTTTTGACAAATACAAAAGTTAAGCCTATATTGTCAATGATTTTGATGGAAGATAGGTTAAAATCTTTTGTTTTCAAGGATTATGTCTATTATTGTTGTTATGCAAATAATGATTGAAGATAGAATGAATCCTTGTGTATTCCGCAGTATTGATGATCCCTGATCCATATTCGTATGTATTACTGTGAGGCTCTATAATGTGTCTTATGTTGAGCACGATGCAACCAAGTTGACTATTTTTGATTAGATTTGTTGGTTGTTCCGTAAGGTACTTTATGTTGAGCATTTTGAACTAAATTAATCATCTTGTTTGATTATTTAGTTATTGTTTCGTAAGTTTTCTTATGTCGAGCAAAACTACTGACAATTAAATTGATTACTTTCGTAATTAGTTTGGTTGTGTATTCCAATTAGATTAATTATGGGTTCTCTTGTAATTAATCTAGTTGAGTATTTTTGTGTCTCCATGAGTTTTCTTATGTTGAGCACAAACAATTAAATTGATAGATTTTTGCGTTTGATTTGATTGTGTATACCGATTAAATTAGTCACGGTTTTTACTTGTGATTAATTTGATTGAGTTTTTGGATATAAAAAATCATTCTTATGGTTTTTGGTGTCCAATAAAATCCTTCTTTTCTTTTGAAATTAAGGTCGCTCTTGTTGTTCTTTCGGGAATGACATCAAATGGGGGAGAGTTCTTTTGAACTTGTGCTTAATGGTCATATCTTGAGGGGTGTGCAGTTGTGGAATTTTAGAGGGGTTATCTTGTATCTTTAAACTCCTTGATGAATGCTATTAGATTCGGCTATATGATTGCATCTACATAAGATGATGTGTGTTCTTTCTTTTTTGTCATGAAATGTCTCTTACGTAAATTTCATTATGATACCGTTCTTGTACCTTTGCCAATTTTATTGACAAAAAGGGGGAGAATTAATATGTAGTTCACACTACAAATACATATGGTCTTCGGGTCATTATGTAAGGGGGAGTGGTTTCCATGTGAGATGGAGTATTGACTAAGGGGGAGTGATACATATCACCATAGTATTATTATTGAAGTTGTGATACAATTGAACTTTGACGCTGTGTAATAATACTATGACACTGTATAACAATGATCGAGACCGATGCTTTCTCATTATTATAGCTACGGATCTTCAACAGCGATGATGCTAAACTTACAACCTTTGGGATCATTGGAGTACTTGGAAGTGACGAAGATTTCGAGGAATGTTGAAGATTAGACATGTGGAATATGAGCTACTTAAGTTTTTTTTATCTTTTTTGTATTCCATATGTATTGATAGTTTTGTCACTAAAATTGACAAAGGGGGAGATTGTTAGAGCATTGCTCGGTCGAACTCGCATGCGTTGCTATCTCAAGCATGTTTGTCAATGTTAGTGATCAAAACTATAAGTCTTGATTTCTAGTCTATTATAGCTAAATCTCAGACTAGGATAGAAAGTGTAGTTGAGCTCAAGGACTTCATGGCGATTCATCATACAAGTAGAAGAACTACTCAAGGAACCGGTAGAACTTCTCGACAAAAATGTATGTGAAGACTTGAACTCATTTGTCACTCAAAAGTCTATCTACTCTATCTCCTACTTCTTGAGACAAAAAGTCGTATGATATATATATAGACTTAGATTATACACATTTGGTATTTCGAGCCGAGTATACCTCTCCTATCTATTTCTCGAAATATGTGTTGGTAATCTTTTCGCTTCGACCAAGTTTATCTTGACCTCGTGACGAAAGTCATGATATGTTTCAATCATCTTGAAAATTGCTTTGACGAGAAATGGTGTAACAACTGTATAACGTCCTCTAAGAATGTTTCAATGATTGGAATGAGAGTTTAGCTTATATAACCAATGATGGACATAAGCATTGTTGTGGAAACATATTTATGTATAAGTCCTATTCCTTGAACCAAAGTTTACGAATTTTGTTGATCAAGAGAAACCGGAAGAATGGCTTGTTGCCAAGTCCGCGAACTGCCGAAGTTCTCAAACCTGAGAATTTCTGTTGGAGTTATCTGCGAACCCAGTCCGCAAACCGGAGGAAGGTCTCTTGCCGAGATTTTCTGATGGAGTTTGTAAACTCTGCCGGTTTCTTAAGTCCGCGAACCTAGTGTGCGAACTTAAGAAGGTTATATATCTGAAGATGATTTATGAACTTCAACTTTAAAAAGACTAAGGAATGCAGTTTGCAAACCGTGGCTATAAAAGTTCATGAACCGATTCAAGTGAATCAAATCATCTTTGCTTCAGTTGTGTCTTGTGTAGTTACATAAGATTTCCTTGCAATTGAAAAACTCTCTAACTAGTTCATTTGAGTCATTTGAACTAGTTATGGTAAAGAAGAACATGGTTGATATGAAATGCTCATATGGATAACCTTTTGGTTAACTATTGTTGAACCAACAATGTACATGTTTGGGTACGGTTAACAAACCTAGAAGCGTGCAGTTCATTTGTGTATACCAAGCTAAGTTTTCGATCTAACGGTTGAAAAATATTAGCTTGAATCTAAATCAGGTTTTCATAAAACGGTGAATATCGATTGCTTTGTTACCAAGGCAAAACCCTGATTTGAAAGACTATATAAAAGAGACATCTAGTATTGTGCAAAACTAATCCCCCACACCTTACGTGTGATACTAGTTTGCGTATTAGAGTCGGTTCTCCTTTAACCTTTGGTTTTCTTCTTCTAAAACCAGGTTAACGACTTAAAGACTTAATTGGGATTGTGAAGCCAGACCGATACAACTTTTATTGTAGTTGTGTGATCTGATCTTGCATCTTCAATCGTACGAGTATAATCAGATTGATTGGCTTGAGATTTGATATATCCTATAGGCAAGATATAAAAAGTAATCACAAACATCTTCGTCTCATTGTTTGTGATTCCACAACATCTTGTTTCGCTACCATATGATTAAGATTGTTGTGAGGTGATTGATTAATCTAGGCTTTTCTTCGGGAATATAAGACCAGATTATCAATTGGTTTCCTGTTCACCTTGATTATTATCAAAAGACAGAACAAAAACTTTAGGGTTTTTCTGTGGGAGACAGATTGATCCTTTGATAGACTTGTCTGTCTGAGACAGATTTGTTTATTGTCAAAGCCTGCGATTTTGGGTCGTAGCAACTCTTAGTTGTGGGTGAGATCAGCTAAGGGAATTAAGTGTGCAGTATCCTGCTGGGATCAGAGGCGTAGGGAGTACAAATGTACCTTGGATCAGTGGGAGAATGATTGGGGTTCAACTACAGTCCATTCCGAAGTTAGCTTGGAGTAGGCTAGTGTCTGTAGCGGCTTAATACAATGTGTGTTCAATCTGGACTAGGTCCCGGGGTTTTTCTGCATTTGCGGTTTACTCATTAACAAAATTTCTGGTGTCTGTGTTATTTCAATTTCCGCATTATATTGTTTTATTTTTATAATTGAAATAATACAGGTTGTGCGTTAGATCAATAAATTGGAGAATCCGACCTAACGGTTGTTGATTGATATTGATTGACTCTTGGATATTGGTCTTTGGTACCATCCAAGTTATTCCTTGTATTTGGTTAATACTCACAGTTTCTGTTTGAGGAAATCAAATCAAGAGAGAGATATAAACTCGTTGATATACTTTTAATTGATTGAGTCTTGTTGATTCTCTTAAAAGTATATTCGAGTTTGTCCATACAGAGTGTTAAGCGAAATATTGGGTGGTGTTGTTAGACCCCCGCTTTTTAATATAGAAATAGATAAATCTGTCTCCCACATAAATACCTACAAGTTTTGTTTCGTCTTTTGATAAATCAAGGTGAACATGAACCAATTAATAATATTCCCGAAGAACAGCCTAGAAATATCAATCACCTCACAATAATATTAATCGACTAGCGAAACAAGATATTGTGGAATCAAAAACGATGAGACGAGGATGTTTGTGACTACTTTTCTATCTTGCCTATCGGAAAAATTAATCTCGAGCCAATTTTACAATTGTACTCAATATGATAGAAACAACAGGATCAGATCACGCAAC
Source organism: Papaver somniferum (assembly GCF_003573695.1). Lineage (NCBI taxonomy): Eukaryota > Viridiplantae > Streptophyta > Magnoliopsida > Ranunculales > Papaveraceae > Papaver > Papaver somniferum. The sequence goes on along the minus strand of NC_039367.1, from coordinate 81,389,338 downwards.
TACAGAGAAAATAATTGGGTCTGGCTTCACAATCCCAATGAAGTATTCAAGTCGTTAACCTACAGGGTCTCGATAGAAACCTAAGGTTAAAGGAGAATCAACTCTAGCTTATACAACTAGTATCATACGGGAGGTGTGGGGATTAGGTTTCGCAGTTGCTAGAGTTCTCCTTTATATAGTCTTCAAATCAGGGTTTGCAATCAATGCTACCTTAGTAACAAAGCATTCAATATTCACCGTTAGATGAAAACCTGATTAGATTCAAGCTAATATATTTCAACCGGTAGATCGAATCTTATCTTGTTATACACAATTGAAATGCATGTTCATTTAGGTTTGTGTAACCGTACCTAAACGTGTACACCTAGTTGGTTCAACAAAATTTAACCAATGGTTAGCCATATGAGCACTTTCATATCAACCTTATTCATCTTCACCATAACTAGTTCAAATGACTCATAATAACTAGTTATAGAGTTGTTCAATTACTTAGATCTCATAGAAGTATATAAGATGCAATCGAAACAAAAACGATTTTGATTCACTCGAATCGACTCATGAACATTATAGCCACGGTTTGCGAATATGCATTCCTTAGTTTATATAAGTCTTAGTTCATGAATAAACCGTTTTTCAGAAAATAACCCACTCAAGTACCCGGATTGAGTTTGTTTTCAGTTCACAAACTCCGGCAGAAATTCACGGGATGTGAACTTCCGGCAGTACGCGTACGGGTACGCGGACTTAGCTTTTGGACATCCTGAACAGTAAAGTACGCATACTTTAGTTCAAGGATTTTGTACTTACTCAAGTATGAGTTCACATACAATGTTTATATCCATTCAAGGTTATATATTCTAAACTCTCATTTCAATCATTGAAACATTCTTAGAGGATGTTAAATACAGGTTATTCACACACTATTTTTCATCAAAGCAATTTTCAAGATATTGAAATAATAAACATGACTTTCGTCACTTGTAAAGATGAACTTGGCCAAAGCGAAAGCTTACCAACACATATTTCGAGAAATAGATAAGCGAGATAAACTCGGCTCGAAATAGCAAATGTGTATAATCGAAGTCTATATAGAAATACGACTTTTGTCTCAAGATAGGTGATAGAGTAGATAGACTTTTGAGTGATAGATAAGTTCAAGTCTCCACATTCCTTTTAGTCGATGAAGTTCCACCAGTTCCTTGAGTAGTTCTTCGTCTTTGCATGATGAACGCCGTGGAGTCTAGAGCTCAGCTACACTTTCTATCCTATTCCGAGACTTAGCTATAAGTAGACTAGAAATCAAGACTTATAGTTTTGGCAACTAAACTTGAAAAACAAGCTTGAGATAGCAACGCTTGCGAGTTCGACCGAGCATTGCTCTAACACCTTTGTCAATTTTAGTGACAAAACTATCAATACATATGGAATACAAAATAAATAAACTTTGTAGCTTCTCATCCAAATGCTTGATATCCTTGGTTCTTCAACATAACTCGAAATATTCGCCACTTCCAAGTACTCCAATGATTCAAAATGTGTTCAGCTCAGCATCATCGTTGTTGAAGATCCGTAGCTATAACAATGAGAAAACAGTAGCTCTCAATCATTATTATACATTGTCATAGTATTATTACACAGCATCAAAGTTCAATTGTATCACAACTTTGACAACAATACTATGGTGATATGTATCACTCCCTCTTAGTAAATACTTCATCTCACATGAAAACCACTCCCCCTTACATAATGATCCGTAAACCATACGTATTTGTAGTGTGAACTACACATTAATTCTCCCCTTTTTTGTCAATAAAAATTGGCAAAGGAACGAAAATTAGTGGGATCCTAATGAAATTTCCATAGAGACACTTCATGACCAAAAGTGGAGCACATATCAACTTGTTTAGATGCAATCGTATAGCCGAAACTAAATGCATTCATCAAGGAGTTTATAAAGATAGAAGATAACCCATATAATATTCCACAGTCGCACTCCCCACAAAGATTTGGAAATTAAGCACAAGTTCAATTAAGAACTCTTCCCCATAAAATGTCATTCCCGAAAGAACAACAAGAGCGACCTTACTTTTACAAGAAAATAAGGATTTCTTTGGACATTAAAAAATCACATGAAACATGAAGTTGTATCCAAAAATCTCAATTGAGTTAACCACAAGAAAAATGATCAATTTAATTTGCATGTTCAACATAAGAAAACTTATGGAGCCGCACAGTACATACACAAAGATGTGGATCAAGGAAAGATCAATACTGCGGAATATTCAAAGATTCATTCTATTTTTCATCACTATTTGCAGAATGACATATAATAGACTTAATCTTTGTAAAAAAAAAGTCCATCCTATCTTCCATCAATATTTTCATAATCACATTATAGTCTTAACTTTTGTAGTCAAAAGTTCATTCTATCTTTTGTCAATATTTTCATACCGACATATGAAAGACTTAACTTTTGACTACATATGGGACAATCATAGTTCACGGACGGAAACACACATATTCCATAACAATATTTTCAATATATGAAACCAATAAAGATTAATACTGCAAAATTATATTCTAAAAACTTCAAATGAGTTTAGAAGAGAGGTACTCCAAGAATCCAAGTGCCCAAGTCCAAGAGAAGTAGAACAAGTGCGATGAAACGGAGCAAAACACTCAAAAACATGAGTCGGAACAAGTAACAATCTTAACTCATCCAAATTCAGGACTTCTCATCACCATTTTGAAAATAATTCAAAGAGGAAGAGAATTCAAAAATAATGAGGTCATTCCGAGTTCGGACGAAGAAGTTACGGCCAAAACAGTTTTACCGAAAATCGACGTCTACAGGCCAGTATGCATACCGGTTTGCAAACGAATTTTCGTGACCTGGAGCAGTATGCAAACGGGTTTGCATACTAAAATCCCTGGATTTTGATTGACAATGATGGTATGCATACCTGGTATGTGTACCATGAAGTCCAAACATCCCGAACTACTATTTTCAAACCTAAACATTTTAAGAACCTTAAACACAGATCAAGTTAGGTAGAAATGAATGATAAACAAGGTACATGGATCATTATAAGTACTCTAAGCAAATAAATAAAAACACAAATCTTGCTCAAGTTTATAGACATACCTTTTTAGAAGAATCTAATCCAATTCTACGGCGTTACCAAAGATTCAAAATCATACCTGACACAATATGTGTTCCCCAATTCTCGTGCTTCCCTCCCGTATACATATCAGGGAATTCCTTGGTGGGGATGCACTTACAACACAATCAAATTTTATTGAGTTGAACAATGTCTTGCTCACCACAAGTGACTGAAACAGACTTTTCCGCAACTATGGACTTTTCACCATCTATAGTTTTTGGCTTATTCTGTTTCACTTTTGGATTATCATGAAAGAGATCGCTTTTAGAACGTTTCACATCCAAATCCATCTTTTCAAAGAACTATTTAAGTTCCAACATCATGGAGACTTCCTTCTCCATAGTCATGGAATTTTTTGGGAGTTCATTCCTTTTCACACTCCAAGCATCATTGACTTTCTTTGGAACCCACTTATGAGTGCGTTTAGAAATAACCGAAACCGTCTTTCTATTACTCACTTCAAGATTTCTCGAAAGAGAATTGGATTGACTATTCGTTTGCAAGTTAGTATTTCTCCGATTGGGAGCATTGGATCTTTTCTTCGTCTTTACGAAGTTATCCTTTTCATAACCATTACGATTGTGAAAAGGCTTCGTATGAAGTTTATAGGAAAATCTAGGTTTATCACAACAATGATTCCTTTGCCTAAAGGTTGGAAAGTTACAACCTGTAAGGTTAAGGGGATTAACCTTAGCATATGATCTTGGTTTCACAACTTCTTGTGAATCCCAAACAAGAACATCATGAAGTTTCTCATTCCTTATACAAAAACCATCTCCTTTTCAGGTGACCTTTATTTCCGCAATAATGGCAAACATAAGGAATGTTCTTACATCGATCTGCATGTGCTGACTTTGGAGGTTGATATACATTGCTCTTTCGAACTTTAACTGCCGGTGAAGGTATTTCACTTTTGCCATCAGTGGAAACCTTTTGTTGAGAAGAATCACTAGCCTTGACAAATTTTACCTCTTTGCTAATACTTGGAGCATCTATTCCCTTATAGCCCAATCCCCGTGTATCACGATGATTTTTACTTGCTCCTTAGCATAGTGGTTAATTTGCTTGAACTTTTTTCAAGTCATCTTCCAACATCTTGATTTTATCAAGAGCAACAGCTAAATCAGCCTCAAGGCATTTTTCTCGAGCGAGATAAGCGTTTTCTCTGTCATCAAAACTTGCTTGCTGGGAGTTAATCCTTGCTTCAGTTTCTGCAAGTTTCTCTTCCAACAAGAAGTATTTTTGATAAGCATTATCACATTCAAGTGATTTCTACTCAGGTTTTCCTCGGAATCTTTGAGGATCGATTCGCAAGAGCAATTCCAACCATAAAGACCTCCGTAAATCCTTTTTAATTTCTTGTTTTCTCGACAGAGAGGAGTCAGAAGAGGTGTGACATGAGAAGTTGTAATATTATTCATTTTCAACGAATCCAAAAACTTAACATACTCTGAGACTTCCTGATCAACATCTCTATCAATATCTGAATCACCTTCATAAGAAAGTTCATCCAACTGTTCTTCTAGGCGTGTTTCCCAATCAACAGTTTCTATATTCAGAGAATGTTTAGATATTAACTTAGATGTGACAGTTCTCTCAGGTGAATTCAAGCTTTGAAAATCACCTGGTAATTTCTGACCTGATACGTTATTAGAGATAGACTCGTCCATAATAATCAGATTGCTACAAACACAAACTTATGAGGTCTTTAACGTGTTTGCCTGCTCTGATACCAATTGAAAAAGCGGGGGTCTAACAACCTCACCCAATATTTCGCTTAGCAATCTGTATGGACTAACTCCAATATACTTTCAATAGAATCAACTAGACAGTCATACTGAATCTTAAGAAAAAGTATATCAAAGAGTTATATCTCAATTTCTCAATTCAATATGCAATCAAGAAAATAGTAATTTGTGAGCCTGATTGAATATAAGAGAAATAACTTGAACGGTACCGAAGACTAATGTTCAAGGAACAATCAATTTCAATCAACAACCAAAGGTTGGATTTACCAATCGATCGATTCAACGCACAACCTGTGCTATTTCAATTATATAACAAAATATAATGCGGAAAAGAAATAACATAGATACCAGAAGTTTTGTCAACGATGAAACTGCAAATGCAGAAAAACCCCGGGACCTAGTCCAGATCTGAACACCACATTGTATTGGTCCGCTACAGACACTAGCCTACTCTAAGTTAACTTCGGACTGGAAGGTAGTTGAGCCCTAATCAATCTCACACCGATCAAGGTACAGTTGCGTTCCTTACGCCTCAAGAACCACGTCGGATTTCGCGCACCTGATTCCTTTAGCTGATCTCACCCACAACTAAGAGTTGCTACGACCCAAAGTCTAAGACTTGATAAACAAATCTGTATCACACAGAAAAGTCTATCTAATAGATAAATCTGTCTCCCATAGAAATACCTACGAGTTTTGTTCCGTCTTTTGATAAATCAAGATGAACAGGAACCAATTGATAAACCGGACTTATATTCCCGAAGAACAACCTAGTATTATCAATCACCTCACAATAATCTTAATAGATTAATGAAACAAGATATTATGGAATCACAAACGATGAGATAAAGGTGTTTGTGACTACTTTTCTATCTTGCCTATCGGAGATATAAATCTCAAGCCAAACTTACGATTGTACTCAAAGAAGATAGAAACAAAAAGATCACATCACGCAACTACAGAGAAAATAGTTGGGTATGGCTTCACAAATCCCAATGAAGTCCTTAAGTCGTTAACCTACAGGGTTTCGTGAAAAACCTAAGGTTAAAGGAGAATCGGCTCTAGTCGCAACTAGTATCACACGAGAGGTGGGGGTATTAAGTTTCCCAGTTGCTAGAGTTCTTCTTTATATAGATTTCAAATCAGGGTTTGCAATATAAGTTACCTTGGTAACAAAGCATTCAATATTCACCGTTAGATAAAAACCTGATTAGATTCAAGCTAATATCTTTCAACCGTTAGATCGAACTTAGCTTGTTATACACAAATGAAATGTACCTTCATTTAGGTTTGAGTAACTGTACCTAAACATGTACACTTAGTCTGTTCAACAATAGTTAACCAATGGTTAGCCATATGAGCACTTTCATATTAACCTTATTCATCTTTACCATAACTAGTTCAAATGACTCAAATGAAACTAGTTAGAGAGTTGTTCAATTGCTTATATCTCATAGAAGTATACAAGACACAATTGAAGCAAAATCGATTTTGATTCACTCGAATCAATTCATGAACATCATAGCCATGGTTTTCAAAAGATTGCATTCCTTATTATATAAATGTTTTAGTTCATGAACAAACCGATTTTAGAAAGTAACCTACTTAAGTATGCAAACGGGTACCATACCTAAGTAGCCGGACCGAGTTTGGTTACACCAGTACGCGTATGGGTACACATACCAATTCACACTTCCAAATTCCAGCAGAAATTCACGGAAACCAAACTTCCGCCAGTACGCGTACGGGTACGCATACCTAGGTTCCGGACTTCCAACAACCAACCAGTACACGTATGAGTACGCATATTTAGGTTCCTGATTTTGGATTTTACACAAATGTGAATACACACTATGTTTATATCCAAACATAGTTACTTGTTCTAAACTCTCATTTCAACCATTGCAACTTTCTTAGAGGATGACAATAGTTACTATCCACAAACTATTAGCATCAAAGAGATTTTCAAGGTATTGAAATAATAAAAATGACTTCCGTCAAGAGTAAAGATGAACTTGGATAAAGAGAAAGATTACCAACACATATTTAGAGACATAGTTAAGTGAGTTAAACTCAACCCGAAATAGCAAATATGTATAATTGAAGTCTATATAGCGATACGACTTTTGTCTCAAATAGGAGATCTAATAGATAGACATTTAAGTGATAGATAAGTTCAAGTCTCCACACACCTTTTGTTGATGAAGTTCCACAAGTTCCCTTGAGTATTTCTTCGTCTTTATTCGACGAACGTTGTGGAGTCTAAAGCTCAACTACACTTACTATCCTTATCCGAAACTTAGCTATAAATAGACTAGAAATCAAGACTTATAGTTTTGGAAACTAAACTTGACAACCAAGCTTGAGATAGCAGCGCTTGCGAGTTCGACCTAGCAGTGTTCTAACACAGAAAGACCCCGGGACCTAGTCCAGATTTGAACACCACACTGTATTAAGCCGCTACAGACACTAGCCTACCGCAAGTTAACTTCAGATTGGAATGTAGTTGAGCCCTAACCAATCTCATATTGATCAAGGTACAGTCGCGTTCCTTACGCCTCTAGAACCACGCCGGATTCTGCGCACTTGATTCCCTTAGCTGATCTCACCCACAACTAAGAGTTGTTAAGACCCAAAGTCGAAGACTTGATAAACCAATCTGTCTCACACAGAAAAGTCTATTGAATAGATAAAGATGTCTTCCACATATATACCTATGAGTTTTGTTCCGTCTTTTGATAAATCAAGGTGAACATGAATAAATTGATATACCGGACTTATATTCCCGAAGAACAGCCTAATAATATCAATCACCTCACAATAATCTTAATTGTATGGTATCGAAACAAGATATTGTGGAATCACAAACAATGAGACGAAGATGTTTGTGACCACTTTTTATGTTGCCTATCGGCGATTAAATCTCGAGAAAATATTAGAGAAGATAGTACTCAATTACGATAGAAAACAACAAGATCCGAACACGCAACTACAGAGAAACTAGTTTGGTTTGGATTTACAATCCCAATGAAGTCTTCAAGTTGTTAACCTACTGAGTTTTAGAAAAACCTAAGGTTAAAGTAGAATTGACTCTAGTCGCAACTATTATCACACATGAAGTGTGGGGATTAGGTTTCCCAGTTGCTAGAGTTCTCCTTTATATAGTCTTCAAATCAGGGTTTGCAATCAATGTTACCTTGGTAACAAAGCATTCAATATTCACCGTTAGATGAAAACCTGATTAGACTCAAGCTAATATCTTTCAACCGTTAGATCGAACTTAGCTTGTTACACATAAATGAAAAGTGACTTCATTTAGATATGAGTAACCGTACCTAAACGTGTACACCTTTGTTGGCTCAACAATAGTTAACCGAAGTTAGCCATATGAACACTTTCATATCAACCTTATTCATCTCAACCATAACTAGTTCAAATGACTGAAATGAAACTAATTCTAGGGTTGTTCAATTGTTTATATTCTCATAGACGTATACAAGGCACAATTGAAGCAAAATCGATTTTGATTCACTCGAATCAATTCATGAACATCATAACCACGGCTTGCAAAGGATTGCATTCCTTATTATATATAAATTTATTAGTTCATGAACAAACCTACTCAAGTATGTAAACGGGTACGCATACCTAAGTAGGCGGACTTGGACTGTGTTTGCCAGTATGCAAACGGGTTCAAACTTTCAACAATTTTGACCTAATCAGCTTTCAACAATTCATATTGGGTTCAAACTCTTTCCAACCAATTTGGGATTTTCTCAATCGACCACCAAGGGACGGTTTCACACCCCTTGGCCGGTCCCTCATCTCACCATAATTAGGTTTTATTATTTAACGCTTAGACGAGTATTATTTTAATAAATTATTAAACCAACATTTAATCATCCTCTCACCAACTGGTCAATGATGTAGTTTTTACAGTGATAAGTAGGGAATTCGTTTCTCGTACTTGGGAAGATATTGATTTTATACTTAATGAAAGAAAATACTAAAACTAGCAAATAAAATAAAAGAGAATGACAATATTGAGACTACTGGGAATCAGGATTCCACCAAACTCTTATTCTATGGTTCAATATTAATTCTTAGACAATTATAGCTCTAAAAATGACAATTATTGACTTTTAATCTTTGCCAAGGTAGATTTTATAAAACATCAATTATAAATGGTAAGCATGGGTTATCAAAACACCTAAGATAAGCATAACCCATCAAACTAAATCACAACTAATTAATTTAAAATCATAATCTAAATTATATTAATGCATAAGTCATAAAAAGAATTTAATAAAATTACCATAGTGTTGAGAATTGGATTCCTCCGTCATCCCAGTAATGGCGTTTAGCTCCTCATATTTTTCACACGCTCAAAAGAATTTTTCATTTCCCAATAGTGCTTACAAGAGGTGAAAATAGAGAAGAAGAATACAAACAGAAAACTGTAACTTTTATAAGTGTTTCAGAGCAACGGTTACAATGAGATTCACTGTAGCAAGAACGACAACTCGTTTTGCAGCAGATTTAGCGACTGCCTTTTGCAGGCTTATGTTTTTCGTGTTCTTGAGTCTCTGGAACAGCAGAAACCTTTCCTGCGAGCTCTTATTTCTTCTCTGCAGCACTTTATTCTTTCCTCCAACTCTTGATAACCCCTCTTTGTGATACCAACACCTCTTTTATACTTACTTCACAGGCCCCAAAATTTCCAAAATATCTTCATTTAATCTTTCTTATTTCTTTTGTTTTCGGAATATTTTCTTTCCTCTTAATATTTATCTCACGCGTCTGTTTGCGTTGGATCATGTCATAATATTTGGAAAAGCGGGGGTCTAACAAAACCACCCAATATTTCGCTTAGCAATCTGAATGGACTAGCTCCGAAACACTTTCTAGAGAATCAACTAGACATTCAGACTCAATATAGGTAAAAGTATATCAAGGAGTTAATATCTCTCTCTTGTTTTGATTCACTCAAGCTAATAGAAATCAGCGAGTCTATAATCAAACACAAGGAATAAATTGGACGGTACCAAAGACCAATGTCCAAGGATCAATCAATATCAATCAACAACCAAAGGTCGGATTTCCAATTGATTGATTCAAACGCACAACCTGCATTATTTCAATTATATAAACAAATATAATGCGGAAATAGAAATAACACAGACACCAGAATTTTGTTAACGAGGAAACCGCAAATGCAGAAAAACCCCGGGACCTAGTCCAGATTGAATACACACTGTATTAAGCCGCTACAGACATTAGCCTACTCCAAGCTAACTTCAGACGGGACTATAGTTGAACCCCAATAAGTCGCCCACTGATCCAAGGTACAGTTGTACTCCCTACGCCTCTGATACCAGTAGGATACCGCACACTTGATTCCCTTAGATGATCTCACCCACAACTAAGAGTTGCTACGATCCAAAATCGCAGGCTTTAACAATAAACAAATCTGTCTCACACAGACAAGTCTATCAAAGGATCAATCTGTCTCCCACAGAAAAACCCTAAAAGTTTTTGTTCCGTCTTTTGATAATAATCAAGGTGAACATGAACCGATTGATAATCAAGTCTTATATTCCCGAAGAAAAGCCTATGTTAGAGCATAGCTCGGTCGACCTCGCATGCGTTGCTATATCAAGCATGTTTTTCAATGTTAGTGATCAAAACTATGAGTCTTGATTTCTAGTCTATTATAGCTAAGTCTCGGACTAGGATAGAAAAGTGTAGTTGAGCTCAAGGACTTCATAGCGATTCATCATACAACGACGAAGATCTACTCAAGGAATCGTGGAACTTCATCAACAAAAAGGTATGTGGAGACTTGAACTTATCTATCACTCAAAAGTCTATCTATTCTATCTCTTACTTCTTATGAGACAAAAAGTCGTATGTTATATAAACTGGATCATACACATTTGACATTTCGAGCTGAGTATTCACTATTTATCTTTTTCTCGAAATCGTTTGTTGGTAAAGCGTTTTTCTTTGATCAAGCTTATCTTCACCTAGTGACGAATGTCATGAAAAGTTTCAATTACTTTGAGAATTGCTCTGACGTGAAACGGTCTATGAATAACGGCTATATAACGTCCTCTGAGAATGTCTCAATGATTGGAATGAGAGTTTAGATTACATAATCATGTATTCCTTAATCCGAAGTTTTCGAACTTTTTTGATTGAGAGAAACCGGAGGAGTTGGCTTTGCCAAGTCCGCAAACTCAGTTTGCAAACCTAGTCCGTGAACTGGCGGAAGTCTCTTTGCCGAGATTTTCAGCTGAGTTTGGAAAACTCTGCCGGTTGCCTTAAGTACGCAAACTTGTTTGTGAGTTTTAAGTGGTTATGATCTAAAGATGTGCTCTGAACATGAAACTTAAATTACTAAGGAATGCTTTATGCAAACCGAGGCTATAATATTCATGAGACGATTCATCGAATCGAATCATCTTTGTTTCAGTTGTGTCTTGTGTAGTTACATAAGATCTCATAGCAATTGAACAACTCTCTAACTAGTTCATTTGAGTCACTTGAACTAGTTATGGTGAAGAAGAACTAGGTTAATATGAATTGCTCATATGGTTAACCTTTTGGGTTACTATATTGAACCAACATACACGTACACGTTTTGGCATGGTTTTCACAAACCCTGTAAACGTCTACCCAAGTATGTGTGACAAGCTAAGTTTTCGATCTAACGATTGAGAAATATTAGCTTGAATATAAATCAGGTTTTCATCTAACGGTGAATATGGATTGCTTTGTAACTAAGGAAAAACCCTAATTTGAAGGCTATATAAAGGAGACATCTAGCATTGTGCAAAACTAATCCCCACACGTCTGTGTGATACTAGTGCGCTCGCTAGAGTCAATTATCCTTTAACCTTTGGTTTTCTTCTCTAAAACCAGGTTAACGACTTAAATACTTCATTGGGATTGTGAAGCCAGACCGATACTACTTTTATCGTAGTTGTGTGATCTGATATTGCATCTTCCATCGTACGAGTACAATCTATTGATTGGCTTGAGATCGTGAGATTTCTCCGATAGGCAAGATAAAGAAGTCACAAACATCTTCGTATCACTGTTTGTGATTCCTCGACAAACCGCTTGTGTAGTCAAGAAGAAATGTTGAGAGGTGATTGATTAATCTAGGATGTTCTTCGAGAATATAAGACCGGATTATCAATTGGTTCCTGTTCACCTTGATTTTATATCTTAAGACGGGACAAAAACCTAGGGTTTTTCTGTGGGAGACATATTTATCCTTTGATAGAATTTTCTGTGTGAGACAAATTTGTTTATTATCAAGTATGCCATTTTGGGTTGCAGCAACTCTTAGTTGTGGATGAGATCAGCTAAGGGAATCAAGTGCGCAGTATCCTACTGGGATCAGAGGCGTCGGAGTACAACTGTACCTTGAATTAGTGGGAGACTGATTGGGGTTCAACTATAGTCCAGTCCGAAGTTAGCTTGTAGTAGGCTAGTGTCTGTAGCTGCTTAATACAGTGTGTATTCAATCTGGACTAGGTCCCGGGGTTTTTCTGCATTTTCGGTTTCCTCGTTAACAAAATTTCTGGTGTCTGTGTTATTTCATTTTCCGCATTATATTGTTTATCTTTATATAATTGAAATAATACAGGTTGTGCGTTTAAGATCATCAATTGGAAATCCAACCTTTGGTTGTTGATTGATATTGATTGATCCTTGGATATTGGTCTTTGGTACCGTCAAAATTATTCCTTGTGTTTTATTAAAGACTCGCTATTGTTTTAGCTTGAGTAAATCAAAACAAGTGAGAGATATTGACTCCTTGAGATATTTTAATCTAGATTGAGTCTGACTGTCTAGTTGATTCTCTAGCAAAGTATTTTGGAGTTTGTCCATTTAGATTGCTAATCGAATTATTGGGTGGTGTTGTTAGACCCCCGCTTTTTTAATTGGTATCAGAGCAGGAAAGCACGTTCAAGACCTTATAAGTCTTTGTTTGTAGCGATCTGAATCCATGGACAGTAGTACTATCTCAATAAATGCACAACCAGATCTAGGGATTTCAGAATTCTCTTTCATGACTGATTTAATAAAATATGTAGAAGAAATTCTATCTAAATCTCCACCAGGTTTAAAATCCCTTGAAGTGTTTTCAGGGCTTGAAAAGAATCTTGAGAGCTTATCTCTTGATGTTGAGTTATACCCCCAGAAAGAGCAAGAATCTCTTGACAGGCTAAATCAAGTTATGATGAATAATATTCATGTTGAGGTTGATATTGATTTACTAATCAGTGAGAGCAATGCTCCTCCTCTGCGTAATCCAATTAGTTGTGATAAACTAAATGAATTACAAAAGGAGTTTAAATCTCAGTTATCTGAGTGTATCACCTCAAAGCATGAATTGATTCGTTGCTCAATTCCTGATACTTCCTATCAAGATAGTAGTATTGTCTTCTTTTATGAAGAATCTAGGACGTCTCTTTTTATCAAAAGAGTTTCCCTTCGCAATACTAAAAACTATCTGTAGAAACTGTTTTTTATAAGTTGGAAAACAAGAAATCAGAAACACAAATATTTTTGGGTTCTCTTAAAGTTCTTTGATAGACTTATAAAAACAGTTCCTTGGGTGTTTCTCAACACTACAGGATTTAAGAGTTGTTGGAAAGAAACTCTTTCATGGTGCCATGGTGACCAAGACATTGTTCACCTCAACACAACTTGTTTGTGTTGAAAATGCATCCTCACCAAGAAATTCCCTGCTATGTATACGGTGAGGGAAGCACAACAATTGGGGCGCACAAATTATATTCGGTAAGGATGTAGAATTCAATTGGACTTTTCTAAAAAGGTATGTCTATAAACTTGAGCAAGTTTTATGTTTTTATTACTTGTTTGAGTACTTATAATGATCCATGTACCTTGCTTATCGTTCATTTCTACCTAACTTGATCTGTGTTTAAGGTTCTTAAATGTTTAGGTTTGAAAACGTTAGTTCGGGATGTTTGGACTTCATGGTACACATACCAAGTATGCATAACATCATTTAAAACCAAAATCCAGGGGTTTAAGTTCGCAAACCCCGTCTGCATACTGCTCCAGGATATGAAAATTCGTTTGCAAACCCGTATGCATACTTGACGTCGATATTCGGTAAACTTGTTTTGGCCGTAACTTCTTCGTCCGAACTCGGATTGACCTCATTCTTTTTGAACTCTCTTCCTATTTGAAATCTATTCAAAATGGAGATGAGAATCCTTGAATTTGGATGAGTTAAGATTGGTATTTGTCCTGTATCTTGTTTTTGAGTATTTTGCTCCGTTTCGTTGCACTTGTTCCACTTCTCTTGAACTGGGCACTCGGATTCTTGGAGTACTACTCTCCTAAGCTAATTTGTAGCTTTTACAAGAATGTTGTTGGTGAATCACAAAGAAGGAAGTTCAAGAATGGAAAGTAGTACGCAGTGCTATGGAATTTTTGAATGTTCACAATCATCCCATGTGAACTATGGTGCATGGTCGTTATTGACTTTGTATATTCTTCTTTGTTAAGAAAATCTTTTTATACGCCTTTGGTATCTATTCTTGGTATAAATCCGGGTGAAAAAGATTGATTCTACTCTCTAAGGACAAATCATCTTATATGTGCATTACGAGTTTGTCTTGATGCCTAGGAAACTTCTTATGAGAATTTATTCTTGTTTTTGAGAAGGATTACTAGAGTTTGGAATAGAAAATATTGTGATTACACATAGATATGTCCAACGTTTTCATCTTCATGTTTTTAGATTTATTTGTTTAAATTCTAAAACTTTTTGGGAGATGATTTTTGCAGTATTAATCTGTTTGATTTTGAAGTATTGCAATATTTTTATGGGATATGTATTGTTTGCGTACGTGAACTTGAAGGTCCCATATGTTGTCAAAAGTAAAGTCGTTCATAAATTGGTATTCGTATTGATGAAAGGACGAATGGACTTTTGACAAATACAAAAGTTATACCTATGCAGTCATTTATTTGATGGAAAATAGGATGAAATCTTTTGTTTGACAAGGATAAAGTCTATTATGTCGTTATGCAAATAGTGATGGAAAATAGAATAGATCCTTGTATGTTATCCACGGTATTGATCTTCATTGATCCATTTGTTATGTTTTACCGTGAAGGCTCCATTGTGTATCTTATGTTAAGCACCTTACAACTATGTCGATTAATATTGGCCTTGTTGGTTGTTCCATGAGATGCTATATGTTGAGCATTCTTGAACTAAATTAATCATCTTGATTGGTTATTTAGTTATTTGCTCCGAAAGTTTTCTTTTGTCGAGAAAAATCTTTTGACAATTAAATTGATTGCTTCGGTGATTAGTTTGGTTGTGTATTCCAATTATATTAATTATAGGTTCTCTTTAATTAATCTGGTTGAGTTTTTCATATATTCTACAAGTTCTTGTGTTGAGTATATGAACGACTATACTAACTATGTTCTATTGGTTGATGTAGTCGTATATTTAGTAAGGTTTTCCTTATGTTGAGTATGTGAACGATTAAGTTAGTCATCTCCATATCATTACCTTAGTTATAGCTCCGTAAGTTTACTTATGTTGAGCACAATCAATTAAATTGATCACTTTTGTGGTTTGATTTAGTTGCGTATTCCGATTAAATTAATCATGGGTTTACTTGTGATTAATTTGGTTGAGTTTTGGATATAAAAAATCATTTCCATGGTTTTTGGTGTCCAATTAAAAAATCCTTATTTTCTTTCGAAATTAAGGTCGCTCTTGTTGTTCCTTCGGGAATGACATCAAATGGGGGAGAGTTCTTTTGAACTTGTGCTTATTGGTAATATCTTGCAGGGTGTGCGGCTGTGGAATTTTATAGGGGTTACCTTGTATCTTAAAACTCCTTGATGAATGCATTTAGCTTCGGCTTTATGATTGCATCTAAATTAAGTTGGTATGTATTTTTTTTCTTTTAGTCTATGAAATGTCTCTTGTGGAAATTTCATTATGATCCTGTTCTTTTACCTTTGCCAATTTTATTGACAAAAAGAAGGAGAAATAATGTAGTTCACACTACAAATACATATGGTTTTCGGATCATTGTGTAAGGGGGAGTGGTTTCCATGATCGATATGGAGTATTGACTAAGGAGGAGTGATACATATCACCATAGTATTGTTCTAAAGTCGTGATGCAATTGGACTTTGATGTTACATAATGATATTATGACACTGTATAATAATGATCGAGAATCTCGATTTCTCTCATTGTTATAGCTACGGATCTTCAACAACGGTGGTGCTAAACTTACAACCTCTGGGATCGTTGGAGTACTTGGAAGGACGAAGATTTCAAGGAACGTTGAAGATTAGACTATGGAATAGGAGCCACTAAACTTTATCTTTTTTTTTGTATTCCATATGTATTAATAGTTTTGTCACTAAAATTGACAAAGGGGGAGATTGTTAGAGCATAGCTCGGTCGACCTCGCATGCGTTGCTATATCAAACATGTTTGTCAATGTTAGTGATCAAAACTATGAGTCTTGATTTCTAGTCTATTAAAGCTAAGTCTCAGACTAGGATAAAAAAGTATAGTTGAGTTCAAGGACTTTATGGCGATTCATCATACAACGACGAAGATCTACTCAAGGAACCGTGGAACTTCATCAACAAAAAGGTATGTGGAGACTTGAACTTATCTATCACTCAAAAGTCTATCTATTCTATATCCTACTTCTTATGAGACAAAAAGTCGTATGCTATATAGACTGGATCATACACATTTGACATTTCGAGCTGAGTATTCACTACTTATCTTTTTCTCGAAATCGTGTGTTGGTAAAGCGTTTCGCTTTGATCAAGTTTATCTTCACCTAGTGACGAATGTCATGAAAAGTTTCAATTACTTTGAGAATTGCTCTGACGTGAAACGGTCTGTGAATAACGGATATATAACGTCCTCTGAGAATGTCTCAATGATTGGATTGAGAGTTTAGATTACATAACCATGTGTTCCTTAATCCGGAGTTTTAGGACTTTGTTGATTGAGAGAAACCGGATG
Source organism: Papaver somniferum (assembly GCF_003573695.1). Classification (NCBI taxonomy): domain Eukaryota; kingdom Viridiplantae; phylum Streptophyta; class Magnoliopsida; order Ranunculales; family Papaveraceae; genus Papaver; species Papaver somniferum. The sequence goes on along the minus strand of NC_039367.1, from coordinate 81,372,356 downwards.
AATTGGCTTTGCCAAGTCCGCGAACTTAGTTTGCGAACCTAATCCGCGAACTGGCGGAAGTCTCTTTGCCGAGATTTTCTGCTGAGTTTGGAAAACTCTGCCGGTTGCCTTAATTCCGCGAACTTGTTTGTGAGCTTAAGTGGTTATGATCTAAAGATGTGCTCTGAACATGAAACTTAAATTACTAAGGAATGCTTTATGCAAACCGTGGCTATAAATTTCATGAGCCGATTCATCGAATCGAATCATCTTTGTTTCAATTGCATCTTGTGTAGTTACATAAGATCTCATAGCAGTTGAACAACTCTCTAACTAGTTCATTTGAGTCAATTGAACTAGTTATGGTGAAGAAGAACTAGGTTAATATGAATTTCTCATATGGTTAACCTTTTGGGTTACTATGTTGAACCAACATACACGTACACGTTTGGGCATGGCTTTCACAAACCCAGTAAACGTCTACCCAAGTGTGTGTGACAAGCTAAGTTTTCGATCTAACGGTTGAGAAATATTAGCTTGAATCTAAATCAGGTTTTCATCTAACGGTGAATATGGATTGCTTTGTAACTAAGGCAAAACCCTAATTTGAAGGCTATATAAAAGAGACATATAAAATTGTGCAAAACTAATCCCCACACATCTGTGTGATACTAGTGCGCTCGCTAGAGTCGATTCTCCTTTAACCTTTGATTTTCTTCTCTAAAACCAGGTTAACGACTTAAAGACTTCATTGGGATTGTGAAGCCAGACCGATACTACTTTTATCGTAGTTGTGTGATCTGATCTTGCATCTTCTATCGTACGAGTACAATCTATTGATTGTCTTGAGATCGTGATAGTTCTCCGATAGGCAAGATAAATAAGTCACAAACATCTTCGTCTCACTGTTTGTGATTCCTCGACAAACCGCTTGTGTAGTCAAGAAGGATTGTTGAGAGGTGATTGATTAATCTAGGATGTTCTTCGGGAATATAATACCGGATTATCAATTGGTTCCTGTTCACCTTGATTTTATATCTTAAGACGGGACAAAAACCTAGGGTTTTTCTGTGGGAGACAGATTTATCCTTTGATAAACTTTTCTGTGTGAGACAGATTTGTTTATTATCAAGTCTGCCATTTTAGGTTGCAGCAACTCTTAGTTGTGGGTGAGATCAGCTAAGGGAATAAAGTGCGCAGTATCCTACTGGGATCAGAGGCGTCGGAGTACAACTGTACCTTGAATTAGTGGGAGACTGATTGGGGTTCAACTATAGTCCAGTCCGAAGTTATCTTGTAGTAGGCTAGTGTCTGTAGCGGCTTAATACAATGTGTATTCAATCTGGACTAGGTCCCGGGGTTTTTCTGCATTTGCGGTTTCCTCGTTAACAAAATTTCTGGTATCTGTGTTATTTCATTTTCCGCATTATATTGTTTATCTTTATATAATTGAAATAATACAAGTTGTGCGTTTAAGATCATTAATTGGAAATCCAACCTTTGGTTGTTGATTGATCCTTGGATATTGGTCTTTGGTACCTTCCAAGTTATTCCTTGTGTTTGATTAAAGACTCGCTATTGTTTTAGCTTGAGTAAATCAAAACAAGTGAGAGATATTGACTCCTTGAGATATTTTAATCTAGATTGAGTATGAATGTCTAGTTGATTCTCTAGCAAAGTATTTTGGAGTTTGTCCATACAGATTGCTAATCGAATTATTGGGCGGTGTTGTTAGACCCCCGCTTTTTCAGCCTAGATTAATCAATCACCTCACAACAATCTTAATCGTATGGTAGCGAAACAAGATGTCGTGGAATCACAAACAATGAGACGAAGGTGTTTGTGATTACTTTTTATATCTTGCCTATTGGAGAACTCTCACGATTTCAAGCCAATCAATATGATTGTACTATTACGATAGAAGATGCAAGATCAGATCACACAACTACGATAAAAGTAGTATCGATCTGGCTTCACAATCCCAATGAAGTCTTTAAGTCGTTAACCTGGTTTTAGAAGAAGAAAACCAAAGGTTAAAGGAGAAACGACTCTAGCACGCAAACTAGTATCGCACCTAAGGTGTGGGGATTAGTTTTGTACGATACTAGATGTCTCCTTTATATAACCTTTCAAATCATGGTTTTTCCTTAGTTACAAAGCAATCAATATTCACCGTTAGATGAAAACCAGATTTAGATTCAAGCTAATATTTCTCAACCGTTAGATCGAAAACTTAGCTTGTCATACACAAATGACTGTACGCTTCTAGGTTTGTTAACCGCACCCAAACGTGTACATTGTTGGTTCAACAATAGTCTACCCAAAGAGGTTAACCATATGAGCTTCTCATACCAACCACGTTCTTCTTCACCATAACTAGTTCAATTGACTCAAATGAACTAGTTAATAGAGTTGTTCAATTGCAAGGAAATCTTATGTAACTACACAAGACACAATTGAAGCAAAGATGATTTGATTCACTCGAATCGGTTCATGAACTTTAATAGCCACGGTTTTCAAATGCATTCCTTAGTCTTTTAAGATTAAGTTCAGAAATCATCTTTAGATATATAACCTTCTCAAGTTCGCAGACTAGGTTCGCGGACTTAAGACACTGGATAGAGTTTACAAACTCCAACAGAAATTCTCGGGTTCGAGAACTACGCCGGTTCGCGGACTGGGTTCAAGAACTTGGCTCACGCAAGTAGTTTGTGAACTCCAGCAGAAATTCTCGGTTTTGAGAACTTTGGCAGTTCGCGGACTTGGCACTTGCCATACTTCCGGTTCTCTTGATCAATAAAGTTCGAAAACTTCGGTTCAAGGAATCCATTGGTTATGTAATTTAAACTCTCATTCCAATCATTGAAACATTCTTAGAGGACGTTATATAGTTGTTACACTATTTCTCGTCAAAGCAATTTTCAAGGTGATTGAAACATACATGACATTCGTCACTAGGTAAAGATAATGAAATACCAAATGTGTATGATCTAGTCTATATATATAGCATACGACTTTTGTCTCAAAGAGTAGGATATAGAATAGATAGACTTTTGAGTGACAGATAAGTTCAAGTCTCCACATACCTTTTTGTCGAGAAGTTCCACCGGTTCCTTGAGTAGATCTTCTACTTGTATGATGAATTTCCATGAAGTCCTTGAGCTCAACTACACTTACTATCCTAGTCCAAGACTTAGCTATAAGAGACTAGAAATCAAGACTCATAGTTTTGATCACTAACATTGACAAACATGCTCGAGATAGCAACGCATGCGAGTTTGACCGAGCAGTGCTCTAACAATCTCCCCTTTTGTCAATTTTAGTGACAAAAATATCAATACATATGGAATATAAAAAAGATAATGAAACTTTAGTAGCTCCTATTCCACATGTCTAATCTTCAACATTCCTCGAAATCTTCATCACTTCCAAGTACTCCAATGGTCCTAAAGGTTGTAAGTTTAGCATCACCGTTGTTGAAGATCCGTAGCTATAACAATGAGAAAGCATCTGTCTGATCATTGTTATATATTGTCATAGTATTATTATACAGTGTCAAAGTCCAATTGTATCACAACTTCAACAATAATACTATGGCCATATGTATCACTCCCCCTTAGTCAATACTCCATTTCACATGAAAACCACTCCCCCTTACACAATGATCCGAAAACCATATGTATTTGTAGTGTGAACTACATATTAATTCTCCCCCTTTTTGTCAATAAAATTGGCAAAGGTACAAGAACGGGATCATAATGAAATTTCGGTAAGAGACATTTCATGACTGAGAGAAAGAAACACACATCATCTTATTTAGATGCAATCATATATCCGAAGCTAACAACATTCATCAAGGAGTTTAAAGATACAAGATAACCCCTCTAAAATTCCACAACCGCATATCCCTCAAGATATGACCATTAACCACAAGTTCAAAAGAACTCTCCCCCATTTGATGTCATTCCCAAAGGAACAACAACAAGCGACCTTAATTTCGAGAGAAACGAAGGATTTTATTGGACACCAAAACCATGAGAATTATTTTTATATCTCAGACTCAATCAAATTATTCATAAGTAAACCCATGAATAATCTAATCGGAATACATAATCAAATTAACCACAAAAGTGATCAATTTAATTCATTTTGCTCAACATAAGTAAACTTACGGAGCAACGACTAAGTTAATCATACAAGAGAGTGATTGGATTAATCGTTCATGTACTAAACACAAGAGAACTTGTGGAGTAATAACTAAATTACCAAGAAGATGATTAATTTAGTTCTAAATTCTCAACATAACATACCTTACGGAACAACCAACCAATCTAATCAAAAATAATCAACTTAGTTGTATCGTTCTCAACATAAGACACATCACGGAGCCTTACGGTAATACAAAAAGATGGATCAATGAAGATCTATACCGTGGAATACACAATGATTCATTCTTTTGCACAAGCATATACAATAGCAATAATCCTTGGATACAAAGATTTTAACCTATCTTCCGTCAAGGGTTGACAATATAGGCTTAACTTTTGTATATGTCAAAAGTCTATTCATTCTTAAACCAATACATGAATACCTATCATGAACGACTTTACTTTTGACAAAATATGGGACAACAAAGTTCACGGACGTAAAAACAAATATCCCATAACAAGTTGCAATATAACAAATCAAAAATATTGCAAAACATCATCCTCCAAATAGTTTTAGAATTTTAAACCAAAAAACGTAAAAACAAGAAGATGAAAATAATAGCTATGTGTAGTCACAATCATCGCTATTCAAAGCACTAGTTATTCTTCCAACTAAGCCAAAAAGAAGACATACTAGACAACTCAAAATTAGACTCTTATGCCAGATTCAGACATTAATAACATCAGATGGACGGTTCTGGAGGTTTGTGATTATCGAGCTTATGAGTGATAGCAACCTCTGCAACCTTTGAGGGAATCCTTTTTGGGAGGCTCCTTAACACGATTCCTCATGAGAGCAAGATTACAGTTAATATTTTTCAACTCAGCTCTTACATCATCAAGACACTTTATAGTCCCTACAAGTTGTTGAGCATCAACAACCACCTTAGTTGGAATCTTCTCCCCAATATCTGAGTAGGAAACAAGAGATTGAGGAAAGGTACCGTTGTCAACGAAGTCTTCAGGCAAATCCAACGAACAAGAAGAAGACTCCATTGAGAAACCTAGAGTGGAATGCTTCTACTCAATAGGAAAGGCGTATAAACGATTTGTGAGAATTAGGGTTTATAAGATAGGTATATGAGACAAAACCCAAAACCGTGCATGTACCCTTATGAGAGCCTGTAACCAAACTTGTAGTTTGAAGGTCAAGAAGAAAAACAAGATAAAATAAAAAAAAACATTAAAAAATGATAAAATACTCATGTAAAAGTATGTGACTGATTATCCATCTAAGAACGATAAGGAATTAGATAGCTAATCAGAGTTACTTTACAAAGAGTACACTTATTCAATTCTCACACAACTAGGATTTTTGGTGGGTGAGACATCAACCTTGTGATTAATTTGCACAAGTATGAGCATTCAGCTCATTAAATGAACGTTGTTTTTGTTTAGCCTTCCTTCTTTGATTATCATTCAGTCCAGAAAAATAAGACATAGCTTGTTCAACATATCCTTCTGAAGGTTTTCTCTAAGGACTAAATCTAGGACCTCTTGCAATTGGTTCAAGGGGATAGGAATAGATGGGAATCCATTTTCTAGATTTACCAAAAACATTCTTATAAATACAGGGAATACTTTCATCAGAAATATGAGAGTTTATTCGATTAGAATGTACATGTGCCCTGTGATGACTTCTAGAAAGAAAATCATGTTTATAAGGTTCTTGGTTTTCTGTGGGTATTCGATTCACTGCGGTATTCGGCTGAGTATTTGTTCCATTGACAGAGGATAGAATCAAATTATGAAGTTTATAAATCTGTTTCTCTGGCAAAACCGTGGATATCATAGTGATTCTTTTTCCCACAGAAGGTACAGGTTCGTGGAGGAGAAGCAACAACTGGTACTTGTTTAAATTTCATAGCCATCGGAGAAGATTGTATGTTATGAACACTTTCCTTGACACAATCTTCATCTGGAGAAAATTTCATTCTATACAGTAACTCATGAGAATTAGTTTGTGCAGAAGAATTTTTTCTTAAGACAAAGTTTTCCTTTTCCAAGGATTTGCACTGTTCATGGGCTAGAACAAGTGATGCTTCAAGTTTGTCTTTCTCAACACGAAGTCTGTCAAGATCGGATGAATGATTCTTGATCAAACATATTTCTCTAATTGAGCCTTCTTTGATCAACTTTTCAAGATCAACAATCTTTTTATGTTGTAGATTATTTTCTTGAAGAATTTTCTCAATATTCTTAGAGAATGACTCTATGATGTTATAGAGCACATGTTCACGATCAATAGACTTTTCAAATTCATCAATGAGTTGTTCATGATTCTGAATATCAACAAAATCAGTAGAATTTTTGCAATTCTGGTGAGCTCCATGTCATCTTTTTCCATTGTGTCCAATGTATCATTGGAGGAAGAGTGGTCAACACAAGATGGGACAGTCTTCCTACCTCGGAATTCGGAAGAATCAACTAAGGAGTAATCCTTTGAGGTATTTCCGAGACACTTGACAGAGTTGAAAGCTTTAGGAGGCATTTTGGTATGCGTACGAGATTTCGTCCTCAGACTCAGATTGCTACAAACATAGACTTGTAAGGTCTTGAACGTGTTTTCCTGCTCTGATACCAATTGAAAAAGCGGGGGTCTAACAACACCACCCAATATTTCGCTTAGCAATCTGTATGGACTAACTCGGAAACACTTTCTAGAGAATCAACTAGACAGTCAGACTCAATCTAGGTAAAAGTATCTCAAGGAGTTAATATCTCTCTCTTGTTTTGATTCACTCAAGCTAATAGAAATCAACGAGTTTATAATAAAACACAAGGAATAAATTGGACGATACCAAAGACCAATGTCCAAGGTTCAATCAATATCAATCAACAAGATTTCCAATTGATTGATTCAAACGCACAACCTATATTATTTCAATTATATAAACAAATATAACGCGTAAATATAAATAACACAGAAACCAGAATTTTGTTAACGAGAAAACCGCAAATGCAGAAAAACCCCGGGACTTAGTCCAGATTGAATACATACTGTATTAAGCCGCTACAGACAGCCTACTCCAACCTAACTTCGGACTGTACTATAGTTGAACCCCAATCAGTCTCCCAATGATCCAAGGTACAATTGTACTCCCTACGCCTCTAATCCCAGCAGGATACTGCGCAATTGATTCCCTTAGCTGATCTCACCCACAACTAAGAGTTGCTACAACCCAAAATTACAGGCTTTAACAATAAACAAATCTGTCTCACACAGACAAGTCTATCAAAGGATCAATCTGTCTCCCACAGAAAAACCCTAAAAGTTTTTGTTCCGTATTTTGATAATAATCAAGGTGTACAGGAACCAATTGATAATCCGGTCTTATATTCCCGAAGAACAACCTAGATTAATCAATCACCTCACAACAATCTTAATCGTATGGTAGCGAAACAAGATGTCGTGGAATCACAAACAATGAGACGAAGGTGTTTGTGATTACTTTTTATATCTTGCCTATCGGAGAACTTTCACGATCTTAATCCAATCAATATGATTGTACTGTTATGATAGAAGATGCAAGATCATATCACACAACTACGATAAAAGTAGTATCGGTCTGGCTTCACAATCCCAATGAAGTCTTTACGTCGTTAACCTGGTTTTAGAAGAAGAAAACCAAAGGTTAAAGGAGAAACGACTCTAGCACGCAAACTAGTATCACACGTAAGGTGTGGGGATTAGTTTTGCACAATACTAGATGTCTCCTTTATATAGCCTTTCAAATCAGGGTTTTGCCTTAGTTACAAAGCAATCAATATTCACCGTTAGATGAAAACCTGATTTAGATTCAAGCTAATATTTCTCAACCGTTAGATCGAAAACTTAGCTTGTCATACACAAATGACTGTACGCTTCTAGGTTTGTTAACCGCACCCAAACATGTACATTGTTGGTTCAACAATAGTCTACCCAAAGAGGTTAACCATATGAGCGTCTAATACCAACCATGTTCTTCTTCACCATAACTAGTTCAATTGACTCAAATGAACTAGTTAAGAGAGTTGTTCAATTGCAAGGAAATCTTATGTAAATACACAAGACACAATTGAAGCAAAGATGATTTGATTCACTCGAATCGGTTCATGAACTTTAATAGCCACGATTTGCAAACGCATTCCTTAGTCTTTTAATTAAGTTCAGAAATCATCTTTAGATATATAATCTTCTCAAGTTCGCGGACTAGGTTCGCGGACTTAAGACACCGGATAGAGTTTACAAACTCCAGCATAAATTCTCGGGTTCGAGAACTACGCCGGTTCACGGACTGGGTTCGCTGACTTGGCTCACGCAAGTAGTTTGTCAACCCCAGCAGAAATTCTCGGGTTTGAGAACTTCGGCAGTTCGCGGACTGAGTTCGCGGACTTGGAACTTGCCATACTTCCGGTTCTCTTGATCAACAAAGTTCAAAAAATTCGGTTCAAGGAATCCATTGGTTATGTAATCTAAAATCTCATTTCAATCATTGAAACATTCTTAGAGGACGTTATATAGTTGTTACACTATTTCTCGTCAAAGCAATTTTCAAGGTGATTGAAACATACATGACTTTCGTCACTAGGTAAAGATAAACTTGGTCGAAGCTAAAAGCTTACCAACACATATTTCGAGATATAGATAGGCGAGGTATACTCGGCTCGAAATACCAAATGTGTATGATCTAGTATATATATATAGCATACGACTTTTGTCTCAAAGAGTAGGAGATAAAATAGATACACTTTTGAGTGACAGATATGTTCAAGTCTCCACATACCTTTTTGTCGAGAAGTTCCACCAGTTTCTTGAGTAGATCTTCTACTTGTATGATGAATCGCCATGAAGTCCTTGAGCTCAACTACACTTACTATCCTAGTCCGAGACTTAGCTATAAGAGACTAGAAATCAAGACTTATAGTTTTGATCACTAACATTGACAAACATGCTTGAGATTGCAACACATGTGAGTTTGACCGAGAAGTGCTCTAACAATATCCTTTTATAGCTTATTCACAATCCTAACTGCAGCTCAACTCCCTTAAATACATACAGTACACGCTTCATCTCACTTAATCCCGTGAATGTCTTCTCGGTCAAACGAACCTCCTTGTTATATCTGATCCACGTAAACTGAAGAGTCTTAGTTGTTCAAAAACTCTCCAAAGATAGAGTTCAACCCACGATGAATATATTCTCTCCACGTACTCTCCAAACAAACAACCAAATTCTAACTTCCCCTCTCTCTCTCTATTTTATCCAAACCGGTGAATCGAACCCTATTTTATCGAATCTGGTGGTCCTACCCACCCTGTATAGTCTAACAGGGTCAACCCAGTAAAAATATGTCTTTGAATCTCATTTAAACTCTTCCAAGTTCGGTCTAAAATCTTTCGCAAGTGAAAAAGAAAATTTCCCGCCAAAACAAATTCAAATGGGGAAGATGAGTGCCCCTTAACCAATAGTCTGGTGCTCTTATCATCTGACATTGGTGCTTTTAGTAATTCCGGGGGTGTCCTTATCAGTTCTTCAAGTGCTTTTAGTGACACTACTCTAGGGTGCCTTTCTGGGGTGCCTTTAGTAATTCCTCACTGGGGGTGCAAATACCACTTTTCGAGTACTAACATTACACAGAATTGAGAACAAAATAGACACATAGATGCATTTATCAAATTCCCCCAAACTTATTATTTGCTAGTCCCGAGCAAATCTAATCTATAAAATAAAATCCTAACTCACTGACGCAGGCATCACGGTTTCACTTAGCGTGTGCAACAAGCCTTTAAACCCCTAGGTGGCCCTAGTGGTCGAGTTATAGTCTCGGGAGGGTTTACAAGAGGTGTACCCACAAAACCTTTACTCCAGATCCTAGCTACATGTGCATAATTAAGGAGCCACACTAAAGAATCTCCTTGGTTGGCATACTTTCATTGATCACAAGAGAAAGTACCCTGATGCAAATCATATTCATATATATAACGGACAAAATTCTGCGCATATAGTCGCACTATGGATATCAATAATCGGAATCACACAAATGAATAGATTATAGAGATAGATAGTTCAAAACGATGTTGTCTAAGGTCAACGGTGTTTCCCATATCTATCTGAAGGCCTCCGCCAAGATGAACCTATGAATCCTAATGGATTGAGATACTGGTCTGGACTAATATCAAAACAGCTTGGCATATACAAGGGAACCAGCGGTCGATAATCTTAATTCTAGATCAACTCAACTGGCATATACAAGGGGACCAGCGGTCGATTTTTTTTTTACTGCATGATTTGATCTTTTGGATCCAAGCGTATGCTTCTTGTCAGCAGATTACATGATAGTTCCCACAGATCCTGCATTCCACACTTGTTTAGGCGACGGAGACAAGGAAAACACACACATATTTTTATTCAAGTGTTTATTATTATTATTATTATTTTATTTATTTATTCTGTTTGGTTTGATTGGTCTGGTCTCTTTATTATTTTAGTAACTCAATCATTTTATTCCATCCCGGCAGTGGTAACACTTCTATGTTTTGTGCCCTACCAAATCACTTAGAGAAACATATAATTTTTCAAATAAAATAAAAACAAAAAGTAGTGTGATGATTCCATTCTAACACATGAACTCTGTCTTTTTATGAATAGACTCTGTTATTGGGTTCCTCAACTCATACAACCAAGATGTTTCCATCCACTTAGATTGGTTAGTGTTACCCTGAATTGGCACAAATATCTAGGCTCTGGAGTTTAATTAATGCAACTAAAAGTTTCTCCCATACCCCCAAACTTAAATCTAACATTGTCCTCAATGTTCTAAGGATAAAATTAAAAAAAAAAACATGAACAAGGAGAAACTGTTACCACTTTGAAGGAAATAAGGAAATAAGGAAAGATATTACCGTGTTGCATGAGCATGGGTCACCACCCTAGAAGTGCTAAGTTTAAAGTGTTCAACCAGACATCAAATACCACAAAATGGATAGTCACCTTTCATAATCGTATACCAATAACCGAAACAATTGTGGGTGATTAGATAAATGAACAGACATAGCACAACCTGATCTAAAATTTCTTGCAAGAAAATTGAGTTTTTCTGCGGCGCCCACTTCAGTTTCATATGGGTGTCTTGACAAATAGATTCATTCGAACAACAAGTCTCTAATAGATGGATTTCCTCCTGGATAGTATCAGGAGGATCAAGTTGTGGAGTCGGAAGAGACTCAAGTAATACCTCAGGCATACTAGGCTCGAGTCCCAAGTTAGGGACTTTTAATGGGGATAATTGAAAATCATTTTGGATAAGGGCACCTCCAAGAAAAATATTTAAGGCTATTTGGCCATTATTACCCCCCAAACTTAGGGTAGTCAGTATTTTCAGACAAACCTCTAACTATTGCTTGAATTTCCGGATCCTCGGAGTCTTTAAAATACTCGAGAGCTTGTTCTAGTTCAACAGTTTGGTCATTTAACTGACTTAAGAGAATCTCATCAAATTCATCCAAAGAATCATCCAATAAAGTGTTGTCCCAATTATCCTGAACTAAAGTGCTAATCATATTCACTTCCTCTGATTCATCAGAAGATTGTCTAATAACGTTTAAGACATTTAGCTCAGTGGTCATATTATCGAAGGATATGTTCATAAGACCGGTCCTACAATTGATGACGACATTAGCTGTGGCTAAAAATGGGCGACCTAAAATCACCGGTATTTGAGCACTGACATCCTAAACAGGCTGGGTATCTGGAACAACGAAATCCAATGGATAAATAAACTTATCAACCTCAATCAGAACATCCTCTATGACACCACGAGGGACTTTTACAGACCTATCAGCTAATTGCAGTGTCATTTCAGTCGGCTTCAACTCTCTAATACCTAGCTGAGTGTACACATGGTAAGGAAGTGAGTTAACACTAGATCCTAAGTCAAGTAATGCCTTATCAACCATGTGATTACCAATCGTACAAGATATGGTGGGGCATCCGGGGTCTTTATACTTAGGGGTTGTTTGGTTCAGAAGGATTGAACTTACCTGACCATCTAAAAAGGCTTTCTTATGGACATTAAACTTACGCTTTCTTGTACAAAGATCCTTAAGGAACTTGGCATAAGCAGGCATTTTCATGATTGCTTCTAGTAAAGGAATGTTAATGTTCACTTGTTTAAATATTTCCATTATTTCGTTGAAAGTAGATTCTCTCTTGGTTGGAGCTAACAACTGTGGATATGGGGCTCTAGGCACAAATGTAGTTTTATCGGGAACCGCATTGGACTCTTTAGAGACTCTATCGGTCTCTTATGCTATTGTCTCTTCTTCATGAGTAGAAGGTGGAACTACAATATGTCCACTATCAGGCATGGCTACCTTATTGTCCACCGTTTTACCACTTCTTAGGTTTTTTATTGAGTTCACATGATTGGACTCTTTCTCTCTAGAGGATACTTTATGAATTCCTCTGGGATTGGGTAGTGGTTGATCGGGGAACTTTCCCTTTTCTCTTTCGCTCAAAAACTCTGCAATTATATTAACCTGATTTTTTAGCTATGAAATAGCCTGAGAGTTTTCCTGTAAACCTTTCTCAACCGTTTGCTTAAATACTGCACTATTATGAGATAAGATGATGAGAGACTCTTCTAAGCTCATGATTTTTTTATCCGACAGGTTCTGATACTGATTTGGCCCTAAATGGTTCTTAATATACCCAAAACCCGAGAGAGACTGAGAACTACTAGGCTGACCTTGGCTCTGGCCCTTAGACCAAGTAAAATTAGGGTGGTTCCTCCAACCAGGGTTATAGGTATCTGAATATGGATCAAATCTCTGACGGTTTTCAAACCTAGAGTTGTTATAAAGAGCATGGGCTTGCTCTTCGTATCTAGCATGGTGTGACCCTTGATTCATTTCTAAGGCCTCTAGACGCTTAAGAATATCAGACCCATAATAAAATCTATCTACCCTATGGATATGATTCCTAGGTATTTCTGGTTCTCTCATAGATGCCAATTGCCTAGTTTTCTCAGCTAACTCGATAAACTCGTCAAAACAAGCATCTGGGTCCTGATGGATGAATTCTCCACCACTAATTGTTTCTACCTGCATACGGGTTTCACTATCAAGGCCCTCATATAAAATTTGGGCCATGTGAGCTTCTCAAAGCCATGATGTGGACATCAGTATAAAAATTCACTAAACTTTTCTACATAATCATGAAGGGTTTCACCTAATTTTTGCTTAAAGGTTTGGGTAGACTGCCGAACAACATCAGTCTTATGGTGTGGGTAGAATTTCTTAACAAATACCTCTACAAGATCATCCCAGGTGGTAATTGTTTTAGAGGGAATAAAATGATACCACTCTTTGGCTTTCTCATCGAGAGAGAAGTGAAACAAACGTAACCTAAGCACATCTTTGGAGACAATCGGATAGTTCTTTGTGTCACAAATCATTTCAAAGTCTCTTATGTGGGTATACGGGTTCTCATTCTCTAATCCCCTAAACTTACGAAGCATGCCAATTGTCTCAGGTTTTATATCAAATTGGACCCTAGAAGCTGGTAGAACTACACCTGGGTCACGCATTACTCTAGATGGGTTCAAACGATCCCCAAGGGTTTTTACCGGGACCTCCTCATCATTTTCATTAACCATTTCGAAAAAAATAGAAGTACCACCTAAATCCGTGTAACGGGTTGGAGTCAAATTAAAAAGGTCGTTATCCTCAAGTCTATCTCCTACTCGTTCCCAATGACGCATACACAAGTAGAACCACTAGGGGTAACCAAAAATTTTGTGCACATGCAAATGCTGGATTCACTAATTTAGAAGATTGGGATACCTTTAGCAATATATACCTACAGTCAGAGACTGGTCAATGGTACGAGGCTAAGGCTTGTGGTTTTTCGGATGATGACGCCCAGAGGGTTCACCGTACTAAACCACGTGTTTTCCTAAAATCGGTGCCAGACGAAAATGCAATTGGTGTGTGCAACGTGTTTTTTTTTCTTTTTTATAAATTAAAAATAAAAGGATAAAATCGAATATTTACAAATAAAGGAATAAAATAATTATGTACAAATAATTAAAATCTAAAAAATAATACTACCTTATTTACAAAAATAAAATCTTGAGTACGCTACTTACCTTTTTGGTAGGTAAATCCACAATAATTGCGAAACATAACCTCCACAACAAAGACAAGACTATACCCAAAGTAAAATCAAAGAAAATAAAAATAAAATAAAAATCTAAAACCTAACCTAAAGGCAAGTCCGCGTCGGCAGCGCCAAAAACTGATGTAGTTTTTACAGTGATAAGTAGGGAATTCGTTTCTCGGACTTGTGACGATATCGATTTTAGAATTAATGAAAGAAAATACTAAAACTAGCAAATAAAATAAAAGAGAATAACAATATTGAGAGACTATTGGGAATCAGGATTCCACCAAACTCTTATTTTATGGTTCAATATTAATTCTTAGACAATTATAGCTCTAAAAATAACAATTATTGACTCTTAATCTTTGCCAAGGTAGATTTTATAAAACATCAATTGCAAATAGTAAGCATGGGTTATCAAAACACCTAAGCTGAGCATAACCCATCAAACTAAATCACAACTAATTAATTTAAATTATATTAATTCAAAAGTCATAAAAAGAATTTGATAAAAGTACCATAGTGTTGAGAATTGGATTCCTCCTCATCCTAGTGATGGGGTTTAGCTCCTCATATTTTTCACACGCTCAAAATAATTTTCCATTCCTCAAAAGTTCTTACAAGAGGTGAAAATAGAGAAGAAGAATAAAAACAGAAAACTGCAACTTTTATAAGTGTTGCAGAGCAACTGTTACAATGAGATTCAATGTAGCAAGAACGAAAGTTCGTTTTGCAGCAGATTTAGCGACTGTCTTTTGCAGGCTTATATTCTTCGTGTTCTTGAGTCTCTGCAGTAGCAGAAATCTTTCCTGCAAGCTCTTATTTCTTCTCTGCAACACTCTATTCTTCCCCCAACTCTCGATAACCCCTCTTTGTGATCCCAACACCTCTTTTATACTTGACAGGCCCCAAAATCTCTTCATTTAATCTTCCTTATTTCTTTTCTTCTCGGAATATTTTCTTTCCTCTTAATATTTATTTCACGCGTCTGTTTGTGTTGGATCATGTCATAATATCCTTTTATAGCTTCTTCACAATCCTAACTGCAGCTCAACTCCCTTAAATACATGCAGTACACGCTTCAGCTCACTTAATCCCGTGAATGTCTTCTCGGTCAAACGAACCTCCTTGTTATATCTGATCCACGTAAACTGAAGAGTCTTAGTCGTTCAAAAACTCTCCAAAGATAGAGTTCAGCCCACGATGAAGATATTCTCTCCACGTACTCTCCAAACAAATAACCAAAATCCCTATAACTTTCTCTCTCTCTCTCTGTTTTATCCAAACCGGTGAATTGAACCCTATTTTATCGAATCTGGTGGTCCTACCCACCCTGTATAGTACTAACAGGGTCAACCCAGTAAAAATATGTCTTTGAATCTCATTTAAACTCTTCCAAGTTCGGTCCAAAATCTTTCGCAGGTGAAAAAGAAAATTTCCCGCCAAAAAAAATTCAAATGGGGAAGATGAGTGCCCCTTAACCAATAGTCGGGTGCTCTTATCATCTGACATGGATGCCCTTAGTAATTCTGGGGTTCCCTTAGTAATTCTGGGGGTTCCCTTATCAGTTCTTCAAGTGCTTTTAGCGACACTACCTCAGGGTGCCTTTAACGCATTTCTGGGGTGCCTTTAGTAATTCCTCGCTGGGGAGCAAATACCACTTTTCGAGTCAATTTTTCCGCAAAAAGCTTATTTATTCAAAAACACCTACAAAAACATAAAATAATCAAAATAAGCACAAAATGGAGTACTAACATTACACTGAATTGAGAACAAAATAGACACACAAATGCGTCTATCAGTCAACAAAGGACTTTGGTGCATGCTCACTCGAGCACCTGGACGTTACATGGTCGACCATCATCCTATGTAGCCGGTCCCTCCTTCGCTCAGTGGTCGATTTTCAGTAAATCATCAATCGATCAAAATTAGGGTTTTGAACTAAATGCTCTGCAAATGAGAATTCTGAGCAAGTTTAATCTCTAATAATTTTATATTGATCTAGAAATCAACATCTTGATTAATTATGTAATATTCGGTCCATCTACCAATATTTTAATTAATATTTTATTTGCTAATATTACTAATAATCGTTCAAACGAGCAATATTTTCTTAGACTATCAATATTCATCATGTTGATTCAATTATCAACATTCATTTGAGAACTATATGTATGTCCCAGTAGACACGTTTAATCCATTATAAGTGCATTTGGCAATCTTGCTCGACTGAACAATATTTAGACCCATCGTCTAATCAAGTCAACAACTGACTAATTAAATACACGTCTGCCTTGCAGACTCCACAAATCATGAGACATCAATCATGTCACATGGGGTGATAGTAATTAGGTTTTTGGTCTGGCGACCTATGGCACGTGTGCTCATCCATGATGAGAAATGTGAGTAAGTCGTGCAAGTAGTTGAGGGAGTTAGCAAAGTAGTGGATGGACAATCAACCAAGTCTTTGCAAGATCTGGTACTGGTTTAACCACGATTTACACTTTCCCACTATTCCACTCGAGAAACCATTACACTTACTGGAGATCAATGTGTCCATGTTCTAGCAATATAAATAGGTTCTCTGAATTCATGATTGATAGAACAATAGAAATACGAGAATTATCACAATAATTCTCATCTGAACAATCACTCTCAATTGAGCAGAATTCAAACTTATTCGAACCCAGCAGTTCATTTGCAGAAACCTAAAACACATTCATCACCAAGCTTCCCTCCTACAGATCGACCCTTTTCCCTCTTTGTGACCCAATTGACTTTGGAACGACCATTTCTTGGTTTAGGCCGGAGTCCTACAGATTGATCTCTCGAACTCAAAGCACTCCCGTGCAGTGCATCTATTTGAGGTTAAGCAATTTGCTCGGTTGAGGAGTCCCCGTCCGTACGGTCGTCTTTTCACTTCCTAAAAAACCAGTAAATCGTTTTTCCCCATCTACAGATTGGCGACCACAATGGGAGATTAATCTCTCGGTTGCAATCCCAACTTTCACAAAGATGGTCGGTCTTAGGTCTGATTTAACCATCCTAGATTCTGGTCAAAGTATTTCGAACGGTGACGCTCCTCATGCTCATCCGAACGATTCTGGTAATCTTCATCATTCCTACTTTACTACTCCTTTTCTCTCTATTGGTGCATACGATGGAGAAATTCCATTATTGGCTGAGCTAGCATGGAGGCAAGAAATTTTGGAAGGAAATATAACTCGTTTGAAAGGAGCAATTGATAATTTATTCAACTGCATAGTGGAACTGACAAGAATTATGGGAGCTCAGGTGGTAGAACGTTCATCTCCTGACACCAATGATATCAATCCCCAAACCAACAGGTTCACACTTACGAGAAGCCGGTAGATCAGAAAGTTACACATCTAATCGAGAATTTGTGTAAACTCCTGCACTTCTCCAGGGATCAGCGTACGAACATGTTTGCTGCACTCAACCAGATATCATTTGATGTGCCAATAATTTCGTCACCTTTAGCAGTCGAAGAAGTATCCATGGTGTCCGAACATTCGATAAACAATATTACCTTCACTGAAGAAGACCGAATGACGGAGGAAGGGAATAATCGATCCTTGTACGTGAGCGCTCTTATCAAGGACTCTGAATTCAGGAGAGCTTTTGTCGATACTGGTGCTTCTACCAATCTCATCTATATGAAGACTCTCAATACAGCCAAAGTCCCACAAAGAAAAATCGTTCATCATTCCATATTGATGACGGGTTTTGAAGGAAGGCAGAGCCACACGTACGGGTACGCCTATGTGGATCTGAAAGTGGGACCTATTCAATCGACGGTTAAATTTCATGTAATTGAGAAGGAGCCTGACTACCATATGATACTCGGGAAACCATAGCTCCATGACAACGAGGTTGTTCCCTCGACATAACATCAATGTATGAAAACTTTGCTCAACAACAAGATCGTTCTCTTTGCAGCTTTAACATCTCCTTATGCTCCGGTTTACGATGCTGAGTTCCTAGAACCTCCAAAAAGCATCACCGAACCTCCGATCAAGATCTACAGTACTCCACTCCCAGGATGGAAGTCCATCGAGAAAGCTGTTGACAGGCTATCATCTTTAGGTGCTAAGCCGACCAAGCCATCTGCCACACCGCTCAAGCGTCTCAAGGATCAAGCTATGACTCGGAAAAAAGTCCAACTTTATAACCAGCTATGATGCAGAAGGAAGAATCATTTATCTCCGACGCAGAGATTAAAAATTAATAGGGGAGGTCGATGAAAAGTCTCCTCGCTCTGAAGAATCATGTCAGAGCGAGCCACCGCCTAATGAAGAAATTCAAGTTGCCCCATTATAATTACAAGATGTCACGAATTCCACTACTGATGATCTTGAAATAATCAATATCAGAATATGGGAAGATCCAAGACCAATCTTGATCAGTTCTACATTGTCACCAGAGGAACGATCAGGATTGATAAACATGTTGAAGGAGTATCAAGATATTTTTGCTTGGACGTACAAAGAAATACCCGGTCTTGACAACAAGTTGGTCACACATCACCTGCATATAACTCCTGGATCCAAGCCTGTCAAACAACTTCTCAGGAAATTCAGACATGAAGTTGACGAACAAATTAAAGTTGAAGTTCAGAAGCTACTAGCAGCAGGATTCATCAAGCCCATTCAACATCCAATGTGGCTAGAAAACGTCGTCCCGGTCAAGAAGAAAAATGGTCAGATCCGATGCTGTGTAGATTTCAGAATCCTGAACAAGTGTTTCCCGAAGGACGACTTTCCTTTACCCAATATCGACATGCTCGTTGACACAACCAGTGGCCATGGCATGTTCTCACTTATGGATGGTTACAGCGGCTACAACCAGATCAAGATGTATGAATATGATGCTAACAAGACTGCATTCAGAACACCCATCGGGAACTTTCATTACACGGTGATGCCTTTTGGATTGAAGAATGCAAGTGCTACCTATCAATGAGCGATGGCTGCTATCTTTCATGATATGATGCACAAACAAGTAGAAGACTATGTTGACGATGTGGTAGTATCAAATCAAAAACTCGATCGTCCCATCTAGATGTTTTGAGACAAGTCATCGAAAAATGTAGAGAATATATATTGAAGATGAATCCCATGAAATGAGCATTTGGTGTTTATTCTGGGAAGTTTCTAGGGTTCCAGGTCATGGCAGAAGGAATCAAAGTTGACCCAGACAAGACCAAAGCTATTACCACCATGCCTCCTCCACGTACTGTGAAAGAGCTTCAGACCTTTATGGGCAAGGTAAACTACATCCGACGTTTCATTCCTGGATTAGCTCAACTTATTGCTTCATTCTCCCCTCTACTGAAGAAGGGAGAAAATTTTGCATGGACAACTGTTCAACAAGATGCATTTCAAAAGATTCAGCAGATACATTATCACCTATTGTCATGAAATCTCCGGTGCAATGTCGACCATTGATACTTTACACGGCCTCTAGTGATGTTGCTATTGGGGCTCTCCTCGCTCAAGAGGACGAAGAAGATGTCGAGCATCCGATCTACTACTTTAGTCGAACAATGAGAGATGCTGAAATCCGGTACCCTAAAGCCGAAAGATCATGCTTAGCATTGGTTCATGCGATTCAGAGATTCAGACATTATTTGATGTCAAACAGAGTCGTACTTGTTGCTAAAGATGATCCTGTAAAAATTTTACTGTCAAAACCAGCCTTGATAAGGAGACCTGCAAAGTGGCTACTTCAGATGTCAGAGTTCGACATTGCATGTGTCTCACCCAAAGCAATCAAGGGCCAAGCAGTTGCAGACTTACTTGCTGTCTTTCCAGGGGAAGACATAACAATGCTACATGAAGATGTGCCAGGTGAGTTTCCAAAATTTCGGTCATTAAATAAGAAATATGGTTATTATACTTTGATGTATCCACCACTCCTAGCAATGATACTGGCGGAGCGGGCATGGTGTTGGTATCCCCGTCCGGTGAAGTTTTCTCGCGCTCCTTCAAGATGGATTTCCACTGCACCAACAATTCAGCAGAATATGAAGCTTTCTTGCTAGGATTGTCCTTGGCCAAGCAAACATGGGGAATACACCTGGAGATAAGAGGAGACTCAAAGCTATTGGTCAATCAGATGAATGGTGCATACTCTCTCAAAGAAGTAACACTTGCTCCATTCAGATCCGAAGCACAACGTCTATTAGCTTATTTTTCTGAGGCGACGGTCGTCCATACTGGTCGTACCAACAACAGATATGCTGACTGTTTAGCAACTCTTGTATCCAAGCTGCAATTTGAAGGGTCAGAAAAGTCCATTATTGTACGAAGGCGTTCTGTGTAATCAACCTGGATCACTCGAGTTGAAGATGCTCAAGCGAGCGACTGGCGAGAACCTATCATTCATGAATTGAGTAGCTCTCTTACAGAAGGAAAAATTAGCCTCAAGGAATTGAAGAATTTTTTTCTGCTGCACGGAGCATTATATTATCGCAATCCTGATGGATCATTGTAGATGGGGAAAAACGATTTGCTGGTTTTTAAGGAATTGAGGAGACGGCCGTACGGAGGATACTCCTCGAACCGAGGGAAATGTTAAACCTCACACAGATGCACCGCTGCAAAGGGGATGCTTTAGATTCGAGAGATCAATCTGTAGTACTCCGTCCTAAATCAAGACAATGACCGTTCCAGAGTGAGTTCGGTCACTAGAGAGGATGGGTTGATCTGTAGGAGGGAAGCTGGTAAATGTGAGGAATCAATGGTAATCAAAGATTGTGGGTGTATGAATTTTGAATATGATAAGCTCTGAATGATTAAAATTGCTTAACTGAGAGTAGTTGCTCAATTGATGAGTTGATGATCTCGTGTTGTCGATGAGACGTGAGATTGATGATACTGTTGATGCTGATGATTCAATCATGATTCAGAGACTTATTTATATTACTGGAATTGTAGACACCATGATTCCATGAAGTGTGACAGTTGATGGAATCAAGGAGTGGGGAAGTGGAGATCATGTTTGAAACCAGTTGCTCATCGTGTGGAGACTTGGTCGATTTTCCACCCACTACCTCGTGAATTCCTTCAACTGATTGCACGACTTGCTTATGTGTGTTTGAACACACATGCCATAGACCGCCAGACCAAAACCCTAAGTGATATCCCCCCAAAGTGACACGATTGACGTCTCGTGGTTTTTTAGTCAATTGATGATTTCCTGGTTTGATGGGACGATGAGTCCATGTAGTTTCTGAGTTGAACATGATGTTCTGAAACTCATGAATTGAACATGTCATGAGACAGAGGTATAGTTCTTACGATGAAGCGAGCAAGTATTGCTCATTCGATGGATCGTTGAATATTGATTGTTGAACCAATATCCCTTGGTTTGAGAAAATATTTATCATCTGAGAAAGTGTTGCTCATGTGATGAACTGTTGAATATTTGATCGTCTGAGCATGTGCTGCTCATCTGATGGATTATTGGCAGCGTACCAAAAATATTAATTAGAATACTGGTCGTTGAACCTAGTATAATTAATAAAATTAATTACCATGAGGTCGTCGTAAAATTATTAAGGTTGGAATCTGGAATGATGATCCTTGGATTCAGAAACCCTAATTTGATCAATTGATGATCAATTCATGGTTCGTCAGAATTTCAACCATGGGACGAAGGAGGGAGCGACTACATGGGACCGTGGATCAACCATGTAGTGTCCATATGCTCACGTGAGCAAATACGAAGAACTCCCGAAGAGTTGACGATTTGTTGATGAAAGAATGATTAAATGTTGGTTTAATCATTTATTCGAAAATGCTCGTCTGAGCCTTAGGTGAGAAAACCTAATTAATTATGATGAGGCGAGGGACCGACCATGGAGTCATGAAACCGGTCCAAGGTTGTCACGGGACCGCCTGACGATCACTTCATGAAATCCAAAGTGTTTGGACCTAATACGAGCAATTATGCAAATTAGGTCAAAACTGTGAAAATTGATGGGACCGGCTTCCGTAAGACAAAGAGCCAATCTTGGTAGGTCAAGATAGCGTGCTCGTGTCCCCGAGGCGTCCGCTTCTCAGTTCTGAGAATTTTGATATTTTCTGACGTGCAATTGAGCATCCATTCGAGAAAATATGTCAAAATTAGGGTTTCGACGAAACTGAGGAAAACACCATGAGATGATGAAAAATAATTATAAAATAAGGAATGAGGAGGTGTGGGACCGCCATGGTCATCCGGTCGTGTCCACGGTCCTGTGGTGCCTTTTCCTTAATTTTATAATATTTTTGATGATTTTATGAAAAATTCATGAATTTTGAGAAATTTGATGAATTTAGGGAGTTTCCATGAATTGAAGAAGTTTTCATGAGTTCAAGGAAGCAAAAAATATTAAATTAATAAAAGCAAGGGCGTGTGGGACCGTGGAAGGCATGGCCGGCCGGTTTGGTCCCTGTCCCACGAGTTTTCATAATTTTTTAATATTTTTTAGGTATTTTTGATGATTTGAGGGAATTTTTCCTAATTTGAGAGAAATACCATGAAATCAAGGAATTTGATGAATTCAAGGAAAACTAATAATAAAATAATAAAACAAAGGGGCGTGTGGGACCGGCTAGGGCATGGCCGGCCGGCCAAGGCACGGTCCCACAAGTTTTCATAATTTATTTTATTTTATTATTATTTGATGATTTGTGCAAAATACCATGAAATCAAGGAGTTTTTTCATGAAATTAGAGAAATAATAACAATAATAAAATAATAAGAAACCGTGAGGTGTGGGGCCGGTTGGCCAATGGTCACGCCCCACACTCCTTTTATTTATTTTATATTTTTTTTATGGATTTATGGAAGTACCATGAAACCGAGGAGTTTCCTCGAGACGAAGGAGATTTGATAAAATGAGAGAATTTTCATCAAATCATGGAAAATAATAAAAATGCATTAAAAATATAAAAATGGCGTGGGATTGACCACGACACGGTCGGTCGGTCGTGTGTCCGTGCTCCCAGCACCCTGGTCAATATTTTTAATTATTTATTATTTTCTTCTCTATTTTGCATAGGCTCATCGTTTCGTTGTATTTTTGAAATACTCGTTCGTGTGGTGACTGTTAGTGTATCGTCGTTGAATACACCTTCACAATTTGAATCGGGGCTTACTTAGAGGTAGCTCAGACGCCCGATTGTTGATTATTTATTACTAATTGTGGAATTCGGTGGAGAATAATTCACAAAACTGAGCAATAAGATGTTTATTATTAATTCATAGGATCAGCTGAGGATTCGACTACGAATTCAGAATAATAAAGTGAGCATTACCATTCCATGGGATCGTAGATTCGACCATAGAATCAGAGTAATTAAGATTTATCTATTACCATTTATGAGACCAGTTGTGGATTCGATCATGAAATCGGAGTAATGAGATAATATAGTTATTGCTATTCTATGAGATCAAGTTGTGGATTCGATCATAGAATCATAACAGTTGTTTATTGCCATTCCATGGGACCAGTCGTGGATTCGACCATGGAATAGGAGAAATTGTAATTAGGAATAATTAACTTTGTGGCTCTATACTAGCAGAGCAAGCTGTCCAGGAGCATTAATTATCCCGATATGAGCTTATCATTAAGTCATATCCTTTATATAGTCAGGGTAAACTCGTTGTTTGTTCCTGAAGACGTTATCGATCTATACTAGCAGCACAAGCTGTCTAGGAGCCGTCCATCTCGTGATACTATATAGAAATAATCACTGAAAGTGTTCAGTATTCATGAGATATGTCGTTTTCCAGTCGTGAGACTACATATCTACATGTACTCTGAGAGAAAGTACTCTCCGTTGAGAATTCGATGAGAGAGTCGTGTCTCGATACTCACGTCTGATTGCTGAATCAGAGATTCGTATAATTATGAGTTTACGATTTTAGCCTTTGTCGAAAATCCACCATCTACATTAAGTCCCATGCTTACTGAGGAAAGCTGTGTTCCTCAGTCAGCATTAAATGGTGATTTTCCGGCCATAAATAATAATACCAGTAATTGAACTTAGTCATAAGTTGAGACGTTATCAGATTTATAGAGCATGAGCAAACCAGGACTTGATGAAGGCTTCAAATGTCATGATTTGAGCGTCGTTTGATGAGCATAAATTGGTGTTGAACCGCTGGTTTGGACGACGAGTCCGTGGTCGGTTAGGATTCGCGGGTCGGGCCCAATAAGGAAATACTTAGAAAATTAGGTTTTGGAAATAAAATTGATATAAAAGGGATTAATCCTTTTTTTTTACCACGACCAGCTCTCCATCATCTCTGCACCTTCACGCCAGCAGGAGAGGATTCCCGCCGCCGCCGGACCACCACCTGCCGCCGCCGTTGCCGCCGGCCGAAGGAAAAATAGTTTTTTTTATATATATATGCAGGCGTGACATATATTGTGCAAAATATGATGATATATTTTATTTTCATGAGTTTGTTTTCATTAAATAAAATCCTTGAGAGTTTATGTATGCAAGTTGCATTAATTGCTGTTTTTTTCGAAAAATCAAAGCGTGTGTTTTGAGGAACCTTCGAAGATAGACAATATATTTATGATGAAATATTTTATTGTTGTAAACTTCATAGGTCAGTTGTGTGAATGTTCACATTATGAAAATTGTGTCCGTGATTTCATGAAAAATCAGTTTCGGAAATTAAATAAAGTTTCGTTCGTTTTTGCAGTTTTCGAAGAGATGAACGATTTTGAGGTGTGAACTCTAGCATTACTATCACTATTGTTAGTGGAAGTATAAAAGGTAAGAGTTAAGAGTTACCATTTTTGCTTGTATTTCCTTGATTTATATCTGGACGGCATACTGAAGTAGAATGTAGTGTGAACCTTTTCAGCTACTTAGCAAAGATGACCAATTCCCAAGCTGACGACGCCTCGAGGGAAGAGATGTGCGTTGATGATGGTATCTCCAGAGATGAGACATGCATGGATGAAACTTATGTTGGGGGAGACGAAGACGAAATCCCTGGGATTAAGAATGTCCCGAACATAGATGATGCATTCTTTGAAAAAGATATTCCAGGAGCTGAGCAACATTTGAAATTCCCAGTGTATCGTCTTTTGATAAATCCCAGAACTGTTACTCAGAAGAAATTGGTGACTCCTAAGACAGTGATTTGATTTTGTCTTGAACGAGGGATCTTCACCTCATAAATCATAGAGTTTAAGCTTTCTCAACGACCTTTGGAGAAATTTGTCGGCTGGGCCAGGCGCAGGTGACGAGAGCTATTCAAGCTTCTGGAGAGTTGTTCATTTATCATGACGCAAGTGGTACTGTGGATCTGTTTTCTCGCTGGTGCATTCCTACTCACACTTTCATATGTAGATGGGGAGAGTTTACCATTACCTTGGAAGACGTGGCGGCTCTGATGCATCTCCCGATCACAGGCAATCTTCCTGGGGATCTTTCAGATGAGGAGACCGCCGTTTCTCATGTCTTGACAACTGCAATGGAGAAAGCGAATAAGGCTGGTAGTAAAGGATGCTATGCTTCCTGGTTGACACACTGGTGGCCCAAAGACGAGGTTTCTGATAAACCCATCGACGGTATGTTACCCATTGCTGCTTTCTTATGTTTATGGTTGTCCAGAGACGTTTTTGAAGACAGTGGAAATTTGTTGAAGCCTTTTGTGATTCCCTTTGCCATTAAGATGGCTCAAGGTGAGGAACTTCCGATAGGTAGTTTATTCTTAGGCTCCTTGTATTACAACCTGGACTCCTTGATTATAGACTCCAGTATGTCGAACGGCTCTATGAAGATTGAGTGTTATGCCAACACGATGTTTCTTCAAGCTTTAATGTGGGAGCATTTTAAGAATTATGCATCTACTCCACGTAATGTTCTGCAAGGACCGAATACTGATGCGCGCCATACTTTCCCTGAGAAAAATAATGCTAGGATCATGCGTTGGTCCACAAAGCATCCTCGTTCTAAAATACGCTTTATTGAGTGTTAGATGAAGAATCTGAGTTCAATTTTCGCCCGTGGGTGTCCCTGATTATGTTTCTCAGCCGATGACTTTCAATACTGGAGAAAGCACGAGTTTGACGTCTGGTGCGCATCTGAGTGATGGCGAAAGATCTTTCATGTTGAGTTGCACCCATGGTCATTTGCTATCAGCCACGTTTGGAGAGATTTCAGTGGAGGAGTATAACATTGATAGAGCAGCTCGACAGATGGGTATGGATCAGTGTGTTCCAACCATACGGAGAAGGAAGCCATCAGTTGAGCAACTCAGGACTCATTTGGATCATACTCACGTGGCTGGGAGTAGCTACTGGTTTCCTGGTTCTGATAGATTCGCCTATGTAACCCCAGGTTATGTAGAATTCTGGGATTAGCAACTTGGGCGCTTGCGTGGATTTGTAAGATTTCCCAGATCTCCATTCAAGGATCTTCCTTCGGCTGAGATGATTTCCAGTCGACCAAGATTGAAGTATCTTTCTGGTGATAAACGAAAGTCGTCTCCAGGATGCTCTCAGGTATGTTTCTTCATATAATCTTCACGAAATTATAAGAACTGTATTCTGATTACACTACTGTATTTCACCACAGGACGGTCATAATATACAACCTCGAATCGGTGTAGATTTCTCAGAGACTGAGGCGGTTATTCATGGCGGAGAAGGCATGCATAAAGGTTATAAAATGTTACCCAATACCGTAAAGTCCCCAGTTGGTGATTTGGTGAATTCCCAATATTTCTCACCGTGACTTTCATTGCTATTAACATTAGAATCATGAAGCTAATTTTGTTGCAGAATTTTACTCCATCGAGTCTTGAAGGTCTTCAATTTTCTGTTACTGAACAAGCAATCACTGATTTGAGTGACGAAGAAGCTTTAAGTATTTCTTCACATGTTCAAATGTGGTGCTTCATAGATGAAAATATTGATTGTAAAGGACGTGTACAGGAGGATGTCGTCATGGAGATGGAGAATTCTGGAACTCAATCATCCTCTGGGAATGGGAATAGAGGTAATTCCCAAGATTCGGAGCCGGATGGAAGTGATGTTCCTCTTGTCGTTGATGTGGACAATTCCAACCCCTTGGACACTTTGGAGACTCATCAAGTAAGTATTCATCCTGTATATTCTTCATAGAAGTATAAAAGTGCTGACTTGTGAATGAATTAATGAGAACCCATGTGAATATATGAAAACTTAGTGAACTTCGTCGTCAAAAAATTCAGAACCCAGCTTTTAGTAAAAACGTTGTAGAATCTTTGTACGGAGTCGGATTTTGATGATCTGCATGTGCAAATTCAAGCCCGGAAAATTTCCAAGCTTTTGTAACGAAGTTGTTTAAGTTTTGAGCACGTTCAGAGCCTGAAAAAGGCGAAATAGTAAACTTCCAGGAGACTTCCAGAACTTTTTCAGATTGCGCGTCACTTGATATTTTGGCCACATCTACTCGCTCGTTAATCGGATTGTCATGAAATTTTGACATGTCATAGAGGACATCCATACGAAGAGAATGACATATGACCCATCCTAAGATCCCTTGTAGATTTCTCCCAGTTCGTCTCTTAGTAAAGGGAAGATTTCAGTTTCTTCAGGCGGACTCACCGTAAAATGTGTTTTCATGACTTTCATGTTATTTGCTCGTGCCTTGAATGTAGTATGATGAAATTTGATGATATTGCCTTGATGGTATACTGTTTTTCATAATCTCCTTTGGTTTCGTGACTCTAACCTCATGTAATCTTCGTATTAGGTGTTAAATACCGAAGTTGAGGATACTGGAGCCAATGATGACAACTCTAACCCTTACGAAGTTATTGATGAAGAGGAAGCCATCCCTGCACTTCGAGGCCATGAGAAGGTCGTTGCTGATGTTATGGAAAACCAGATGGTTGTTGCCTCAGTGATAGAAGAAACCGAGATAGCAGCGGAGAATATCGAAGGAACTGTTACTTTGGTCGTGGAAGCCGCTCCAGTGACTGAGAACCGTATAATAGTGTATGAATATCCAACTTCAGGGGTCGCTTTTGATCCTCCCTTTAACACTTCACTCCCGTATCATGAACTGGTCGGTGGATTCAGCGTTCTCATTGGATATGCACGCTTGTACGAGACGATATGGAAGAAGTTTGGCCACATGACCGTTGACAGGAACCCTGGGAGTGCTTATGCTTTAACCATGCAAGTAGGCGTTATCTTGCGTGTCGTGAGTGATATGCATACGAGACCCAGGAATACCGTGACTCCATATATACTCTTTGATTGGGAGTTTAACTTGGAGAATGCAGAAAGACTTGGCCTCAACGTGAAATGGCTTCGTAAGCAAATAAACATTATCAAGGATTCATGTGAGAAGAACATACACTTTCCCAATGATGTTGTGAAGGAGAAGGAGGACAAAATTACCAAGCTGACCGAGGAGTTGAACAAGGAGAGGGCGGCTTTGCAAATCTTGAAGGATGCTGATGAGCGAAAGCCTTTTCTTGCTGATCTCTTGAACTTCTGAACTTCTGAGAGATGTGAGGTTTATACTTGGGTTTTGATATTTAGATGGTTTTGGATTGACTGGTAGTTAAGGATTTTCTCGTAGATTTGATAGAGATTTTCTTTTACGAAATATGAACTGAATTTTGATAAATTGCTGAATTCAAATACTGATTGCAAGTATTGCAAATGTTTTGGAGGAAGTGAAATACAAATGAAAGAAAATCCTAAATGTTAAATCTCAATGCCATGAGTGTTTCAAACGCCCAATACCTTAAATGTCCAATAATTTCAAATAAAAGCCTTGAGCCAATTTTTGTGAATTACTGGTAGGGTTCTGCCATCTGTGTTGGTCAATTTGTAGTATCCTCCGGCCACGGACTCAGCGACCATGAATGGTCCTTCCCAATTGGAGTTCCTTGTAGAATGAAGACCACGCTGAACTGCTTTGAGAACCAGGTCCCCTTCATGAAACTTGTTAGGTTTGGTCGATCGTGCCTTGAATATCTTCCGCTGATTCAGAATTCCCTGTTTGATGGAATTCCACGATTGTGGCCCATATGGACACTCGCGCGGAAGAGAGTATCCAGCATAGTGTTGATCATGCTTAGCCAAGTCTTCAGCAATAAATCTCTCGATGGAGTGACCAATTTGAAGAAGTTCTGAACCCAACCACTGAGTGTAATATTGCTGAGGTGAAGTTACCCACTCGTAGCTTTTGATGACTGCTAAATTGTTCATGAGGAGAAGTCCCTGGACCATAATAACGTATTTGAACATTGGTAATATTGAAGCAAGAGGAGGAATAAGACTTTCCTGATCTCGAAACCTTTTGACAAAGGTGTGCGGGTTTTCTCCAAGTTCTAGCGTAAGCCCCATCAGAGTTTTTACTTCTTCCAGACGCTCAAACGGTGGTGTGTCCTCTGCTTTGTCTTCCGACTCGGAATCCTTGTCGATGACAGGATGTGTTGAAGGCATCGTCATCCTTCCGGCATGAATCCAAGTTCTTCCAAGGACTATGTCGTACCCAGGGTCTTCCCGGATTATGAAAAACTTGGCCTCAGAGCAGATCAATCTTTCCGTAAAATTGAGAGTGATGAAGCCATATGTGTCTCTGGAGATTCCTTCGTGGTCCCTAATTGCTATGGGAGCGTGTGTGGCTTCCTGTCGAGTAATACCGGCAGCTCTGAGAGTTTTCAAAGGGATGATGTTGACAGCGGTACCAACATCGATGAACGCCCTTTTGAACTCATTGCCTTTAATGTGCACTGTGGTGAGCAGTCCCCAGTCATACATTTTTTTGTCGGTGGCTGAAGATTCGGTGGTGGTTTCTTGGATCAGCAGACGTTTTCAGGACACGATGTGGTTCAGTGCAGCAAACATGTCTTTCCTTTGAGCTTTCGAAAGATATAACAACTCGCAAACATGTTTGATCATAGATTGAACCGCTTCCTTGACATGAGGTTCAGAGATGGTAAAAGTTCTGACAGGGAGGGGGTTTGCACTCCCTCAGTCCCCAGGTTGAGCTCTCCTGATTCGACCTTTTCCTTGAATATGCGCTTCAAATTTTGCAATCACTTGTGGGATGGCTGACGTATCTATGGAAACGCCAATACCGAGGATTTTCCATTTGTTGAAGGTTGCAGGTTGTACTGCTTGTTGATCAAACGCCTGCTTCCTCGAGTGTCTTTTGAATCCTCAGTCTTTGTAGACTTTGCTCTTTCCAAAAGAGCGGGTGCAGTGGTTTCCGACCTCTTCGCAGCTTCGTGAAGATCTGAGAAAGTATGGAATCGAAGGTTCTCTAGCAAGGCCCTGTAGACCGGGAGCATGCCATTGATGCACAAGTCCACCAGTTGTTGCTCCGTGACGTTTGGGTCATGAAAATCCAGAGCTTGGACTCTGAACCTTTTCACATAATCATTAGGATTTTCACTGACCCTCTGAAACATCCTTCCAAGGTCGTAGAGGGTGACTTGTTCTGACACGAAGAAGTATTTCCTGTAGAATGCGTTAACCATTTCTCCCCAATTGTTGATAGTCCCTGGTGCGATGTTGTTATACCAGATGTATGCTCTGCCTTTCAGAGATTTTGAGAATTCCTTGAGACGGACGACATGATTGTGTTCATGTTCTCCCAGGGATTCGAGAAAACGAGAGACATGTTCCCTAGCATTGCAAGTTCTATCATATAAGGTGAAGGTTGGAGAAACGTAACCTTTGGTGAGTGGAATCCTCTGCGTAGCGGCAGAATAAGGAGGTTGATGACGATGGACATGCGATGTTTTGTCTTTTCCACGGTTCTCCAAAAGGTGCTCCAAATCCTCGCGAGTGATGAAATTCGATGATCCCTTCGCTGATGAGTTGTCTGCAGCAGTTTTGTGGACTTCGTCGTCTTCTACTGTATGGATTGGAATTACTACAGGATCGTCGTCTGAGGATTTCTCCTTCTCCTTTCCCTTATCTTGAGTCTTCTCTGACATCTTGTCAGTAAGAGTTTTGAGATAATTACACAGCTCCTTCTGTGTAGCAGCCATGTCAGTCTGATTCTTTGCAAGAGTCTCATGCGCTTTGATAAGATCAGCAATGGTAGGTGGTGGATATCCCCTGACTTCTTCAGGGTGTCGTCCGGACAGTGGATTACCTTCGGCATGAGGAGGATTAATGTCACCACCATCAGTTAGGCCTGTCAATGGAAGAATATCCGTCGGATATTTAGAAATCTGATATCCGACATGTTAAGCACTACCGGATATTCGATATCCGATAATATCCTATAGGATATCAAAATCAGATATCGATTCCGATAGGCTAAGCTGTCGGATATCCGATAAATATCCGATAGTATCCGGTTATAACAAAAAAGCTTAAAAACCTTTGTAAAACATTTTCATAATTGACACTTATGGGATATTTATCCGACAATATCCGATAATATCCGATACTAGACTCGAAATTAGGATAAATTATAA
Source organism: Papaver somniferum (assembly GCF_003573695.1). Classification (NCBI taxonomy): domain Eukaryota; kingdom Viridiplantae; phylum Streptophyta; class Magnoliopsida; order Ranunculales; family Papaveraceae; genus Papaver; species Papaver somniferum. Next base: position 81,340,550 of record NC_039367.1, on the reverse strand, counting down.
ATAAGTTCCTATACTATCGGATATTAACATTTCGGATGGGGTCTAATCCGTTTCCGATATGTTAAGGAAGAAATATCCGATAAAATATCCGATCTGATATCCGATATCCTATAAAACGGATAAAATCCTATAGGATCTCGAATACTCGGAAACGGATACCGGATATCGGACAAATATTGACAGGCCTACCATCAGTGTTGGAGGTCGGAATCGTCTCCGAGATATTCTGATTGTTGTTGTTGCTAGTGCTAGCACGGTTTATGTTAGGATTTGTAACTGAACCCGACTTGAGATCAACCATCTTGTGAAATTGTGAGATTGCAACCGAGAGAATGATCTCCCACTGTGGTCTCCAATCTGTAGATGGGGAAAAACGATTTGCTGGTTTTTAAGGAATTGAGGAGACGACCGTACGGAGGAGACTCCTCGAACCGAGGGAAATTTTAAACCTCACACATATGCACCGCTGCAAAGGGGGTGCTTTAGATTCGAGAGATCAATCTGTAGTACTCCGGCCTAAATCAAGACAATGACCGTTCTAGAGTAAATTCGGTCACAAGAGAGAATGGGTTGATCTGTAGAAGGGAAGCTGGGAAATGTGTAGAATCAATGGTAATCAAAGATTGTGGGTGTATGAATTCTGAATATGATAAGCTCTAAATGATTGAAATTGCTCAATTGAGAGTAGTTTCTCAATTGATGAGTTGATGATCTCGTGTTGTCGATGAGACGTGAGATTGATGATACTATTGATGCTGATGATTCAATCATGATTCAAAGACTTATTTATATTGCTGGAATTGTAGACACCATGATTCCATGAAGTGTAACAGTTGATGGAATCAAGGAGTAGGAAAGTGGAGATCATGTTTGAAACCAGTTGCTCAACGTGTGGAGACTTGGTCGATTTTCCACCCACTACCTCGTGAATTCCTTCAACTGATTGCACGACTTGCTCACATTCCATTGTGTGTTTGAACACAAGTGTCGTAGACCGCCAGACCAAAACCCTAAGTGATATCCCCCCAAAGTGACACGATTGACGTCTCGTGGTTTGTTAGTCAATTGATGACTTCGTTGTTTGATGGGACGATGAGTCCATGTAGTTGCTGAGTTGAACATGATGTTCTGAAACTCATGAATTGAACATGTCATGAGATAGAGGTATAGTTCTTACGATGAAGCGAGCAAGTATTGCTCATTCGATGAATTGTTGAATATTGATTGTTGAACCAATATCCCTTGGTTTGAGCAAATATTTATCATCTGAGCAAGTGTTGCTCATGTGATGAACTGTTGAATATTTGATCGTCTGAGCATGTGCTGCTCATCTGATGGATTATTGGCAGCGTACCGAAAATATTAATTAGAATACTGGTCGTTGAACCGAGCATAGTTCATAAAATTAATGACCATGAGGTCGTCGTAAAATTATTAAGGTTGGAAGCTGTAATGATGATCCTTGGATTCAGAAACCCTAATTTGATCAATTGATGATCAATTCATGGTTCTTCAGAATTTCAACCATGGGACGAAGGAGGGAGCGACTACATGGGACCGTGGATCAACCATGTAGTGTCCATATGCTCACGTGAGAAAATACGAAGAACTTCCGAAGAGTTGACGATTTGTTGATGAAAAAATGATTAAATGTTGGTTTAATCATTTATTCGAAAATGCTCGTCTGAGCCTTAAGTGAGAAAACCTAATTAATTATGAAGAGGCGAGGGACTGACCATGGAGTCATGAAACCGGTCCTGGGTTGTCACGGGACCGCCTGACGATCACTTCATGAAAATCCAAAGTGTTTGGAAGAGTTTTGGACCTAATACGAGCAATTGTGCAAATTAGGTCAAAACTGTGAAAATTGATGAGACCGGCTTCCGTAAGCCAAAGAGCCAATCTTGGTCGGTCAAGATAGCATGCTCGTGTCCCCGAGGCGTCCGCGTCTCAGTCCTTAGAATTTTGATATTTTCTGACGTGCAATTGAGCATCCATTCAAGAAAATATGCCAAAATTAGGGTTTCGACGAAACTGAGGAAAACACCATGAGATGATGAAAAATAATTATAAAATAAGGAATGAGGAGGCGTGGGACCACCGTGGTCAAGGCATGGTCGGCCGTTCGTGACCACGGTCCCATGGTGCCTTTTCCTTAATTTTATAATATTTTTGATGATTTTATGAAAAATTCATGAATTTTGAGAAATTTGATGAATTTAGGGAGTTTCCATGAATTGAAGGAGTTTTCATGAGTTCAAGGAAGAAAACAATATTAAAATAATAAAAACAAGGGCGTGTGGGACCGTGGAAGGCATGGCCGGCTGGCTTGGGCCCTGTCCCACGAGTTTTCATAATTTTTTAATATTTTTAGGTATTTTTGATGATTTGAGGGTATTTTTCCTAATTTGAGAGAAATACCATGAAATCAAGGAATTTGATGAATTCAAGGAAAACTAATAATAAAATAATAAAACAAAGGGGCGTGTGGGACTGGCTAGGGCATGGCCGGCCGGACAAGGCCCGGTCCCACAAGTTTTCATAATTTATTTTATTTTATTATTATTTGATGATTTGTGCAAAATACCATGAAATTAAGGAGTTTTTTCATGAAATTAGAGAAATAATAACAATAATAAAATAATAACAAACCGTGAGGTGTGGGGCCGGTTGGCCAATGGTCACGCCCCACACTCCTTTTCTTTATTTTATATTTTTTTTTATGGATTTATGGAAGTACCATGAAACCGAGGAGTTTCCTCGAGACGAATGAGATTTGATAAAATGAGAGAATTTTCATCAAATCATGGAAAATAATAAAAATGCATTAAAAATATAAAAATGGCGTGGGATTGACCACGACACGGTCGGTCGGTCGTGTGTCCGTGCTCCCAGCACCCTGGTCAATATTTTAAATTATTTATTATTTTCTTCTCTATTTTGCATAGGCTCATCGTTTCGTTGTATTTTTGAAATACTCGTTCGTGTGGTGACTGTTAGTGTATCGTCTTTGAATACACCTTCACCATTTGAATCGGGGATTACTTAGAGGTAGCTCAGACGCCCGGTTGTTGATTATTTATTACTAATTGTGGAATTCGATGGAGAATAATTCACAAAACTGAGCAATAAGATGTTTATTATTAATTCATAGGATCAGCTGAGGATTTGGCTACGAATTCAGAATAATAAAGTGAGCATTACCATTCCATGGGATCGTAGATTCGACCATAGAATCGGAGTAATTAAGATTTATCTATTACCATTTATGAGACCAGTTGTGGATTCGATCATGAAATCGGAGTAATGAGATAATATAGTTATTGCTATTCTACGAGATCAAGCTGTGGATTCGATCATAGAATCAGAACAATAGTTTATTGCCATTCCATGGGACCATTCGTGGATTCGACCATGGAATACGAGCAATTGTAATTAGGAATAATTAACTTTGTGGCTCTATACTAGCATAGGAAGCTGTCTAGGAGCATTAATTATCCCGATATGAGATTATCAGTAAGTCATATCCTTTATATAGTCAGGGTAAACTCGCTGTTTGTTCCTGAAGACGTTATCGCTCTATACTAGCAGAACAAGATGTCTAGGAGCCGTCCATCTCGTGATACTATATAGAAATAATCACTGAAAGTGTTCAGTATTCATAAGATATGTCGTTGTCCAGTGTGAGACTACATATCTACATGTACTCTGAGAGAAAGTACTCTCAGTTGAGAATTCGATGAGAGAGACGGGTCTCGATACTCACGTATGATTGTTGAATCAGAGATTCGTATAATTATGAGTTTACGATTTTAGTCTTTGTCAAAAATCCACCATCTACAATCTTTCTCACGATGTCTCGGAGATGAAGAAGCGAGCGAGCAACTCAAGCGCATATATGAGGAAATATGCGGACAAACGTTGGTGGTTACACTTTACAGGAGGCTCCAACGGCTCGGGTACTATTGGCCATCCATTAAAGCTCATTCGAGAATGTTACAAGGATCTTGTCCCAGTTTTCAGACACCGCCTCATCATTTGGAATCTCTAAAAGTCCATCATACTGGGGACTGAAGAGAAACTTACATCAAGTACCTGCGCGATAATGATTTACCATCAGAGAAGAAAGAAGTAGTCAAACTCACCCAAAGGGCCAAGCGGTTTGTCTATCTAGAAGGGATTTTGTATCACAAAAGCTTTGGTGGGAACCTACTAAGATGCTTGGCCGAGCATGAAATTCCAACAATTTTGAAAGAAATGCATGAGGGAGAACACCAGGGAAAGAGGAAATTATTTCTCCAGATCCATGAGAAATATTATTGGCCGACCATGGAAGACGATGCAACTGCCTACGTTCAGAAATGTTATCAGTGCCAGATCCATGGTAACCTCATTCACAGTCCGTGTCTCCCATTATATTATGTGTGCAGTCCATGACCTTTCTATAGCTGGGGACTGGATATCATTGGAAAAATCAATCCAACATCTTTGAAGCAGCATGAATACATCATTACAGCAACTGAGTATTTTACCAAATGGGTTGAAGCTATCCCTCTTCTAAGCACCATTGGAGCCACGATTGCAGCCTTCATCAAGGAATACATCATATGTAGATTCGACGTTCCTAAAAATATCATCATAAATAATGGAACTCCATTTGCCAACATACATGTGGAAGAATTACTTGAAAAATATGGTATCAAACATATTTTATCTACATCGTACTATCCTCAAGGAAATGGACAAGCGTAGAGTACCAAAAAAACTTTGATCCGGATTCTCAGTCGAACAGTTCATGATAACCCTCGAACGTGGCATGAAAAAATACCTATGGCTCCGTGGGCCTACAGAACTGCACCAAGAAGCTCAATTGTAACTTCACCTTATTCCCTTATTTACGGTGCTGATGCTATTCTCCTAACCGAGATCAAAATCCCTTCTGCAAGGATTGCAACAGCCAGTGGAGTGCAATGGGAAGAAGCCGAAGTGTCTAACTCAAGGATTGCTGAATTGGACATGCTCAAGTCAAGGAGGGAAAAGGTGGAAAAATATGTGAAAACTTACAAACAAAGGATTTCCAGGGCATACAACAAAATGGTAAGACCTCGAACATTCCAAGTAAGAGATTTGGTTCTAAAAACAGCAAAGCATATTCATCAAGACATGTCCGCTTCCAAGTTCTCTCCAAAATGGGAAGGGCCGTATGTAATCATCAAGGCAGTATCCAATGGATATTACAAAATCTTGGCTATTAATGGAGGAGTGGAAGGAAACATAACCAATGGTGTAGATGGGGAAAAACGATTTGCTGGTTTTTACGGAATTGAGGAGACGACCGTGCGGAGGAGACTCCTTGAACCGAGCAAAATGTTTAACCTCACACAGATGCACTGCAAGAAGGGAGTGCTTTAAGTTCGAGAGATCAATCTATATGACTCTGGCCTAAACCAAGACAATTGTCGTTCCAGAGTCAATTCGGCCACAAGAGAGGATGGGTCGATATGTAAGAGGGAAGCTGAGAAATGTGTGAGATCAATGGTGATCAAAGATTGTTGGTGTATTGTGTATTTTGCGTGAAAATAGTTTCCGAGTGATTGAGTTTACTCAGTTGAAAGTAATTGCCAAGACGATGAGTTCGTGTAGACGAAAGACTGTCTATCGAGAATTGTCTGTTGTCTCAATCATGGATTCAGAAAACTATTTATATTGCAAGAGCAGTAGACACCTTGATCCCAGTAAGTGTGACAGTTGCTGAAGTCGAATAGTGGGAAAGTGGGAAATCGTGTAAAACCAGTTTCTCATCGTGCGGAGGTTTGGTTGATTGTCTACCCACTACTTCGTTAACTTCTTCAACTGATTGCACGACTTAGTCATATTCTCATCGTGGGTGAGCACACGTGCCGTAGGCCACCAGACCAAAAACCTAGTTAATATCCCCCATGTGACACGATTGATGTCTCGTGATTGTGGAGTCTGCAAGGCAGACGTGTATTTAGTTAGTCAGTTGCCGACTTCATGGGACGATGGGTCCTTGCATTGATGAGTCGAACAAATGTTCTAGGACTCATGAATTGAACGTGTCTGTTGAGACAGAAGTACAATTTTCGAATAAATGTTGATAGTTAAGGTGAACAAATATTGTTCACTTGATGAATTGTTGAATATTGATAGTTGAACCAATATTCCTTAGTCTGAGCAAATATTGCTTATTTGAGCAAGTATTGCTCGTTTGATGAATTATTGGTAACATGACCAAATAAAATATCAATTCAAAATACTGGTAACTGAACCGACTATAATTAAATAAAATGTTGATTACGGGATCAACGTAAAATTATTAATGTTCGAATCTGCTCAGAATTATGTTTTGCTGTGCTTTGGATTCGAAATCCTAATTTTGATCAATTGCTGATCAATTGATGATTTATTGAAAATCAACGACGGAGTGAAGGAGGGACCGGCTTCATGGGATGATGAGCCGACCATGTAACACCCAGATGCTCTAGTGAGCAAAATACCAAAGTCTCTTGAAGACCAGTTGGTGAAAAGATGATCAAATGCTGGTTTAATCATTTATTGAAATAATGTTCGTCTGAACTTTAGGTGATAAAACCTAATAAATTATGAAGAGATTAAGGACCGAACAAGGGGTCATGAAACCGGCCCTCGTTGGTCACGTGATCGACTGACGATCATTTTATGAAATTCCAAGTCGTTTGGAAGAATTCTGGACCTAATGCGTGCAATTGTGCAAATTAGGTCAAATTGTGAAAATGTTTGGGACCGGCTCCTTGCAAGCCAAAGAGTCAACCTTGGTCGGTCAAGGTAACATGCTCACGTCGTCAAAGTGTCCGCGTCTCAGTCCTGAGAATTTTGATATTTTCTGATGTGCGTTTGAGCAACATTTTGAGAAAATATGAAGAAATCAAGGATTTTGCTGAAACTGAGGAAACTTCATAAGATGAAGGAAATAATAATAATAAAATGAAGGAATCTTGAAGTGCGGGACCGTCTATGGCCAAGGCATGGCTGGCCGGCCAATGAGCACGGTCCCATGGCACTTTTCTTAATTTATTATTATTTTCATGAGTTTAGGGAAGTATCATGAAATCAAGGAGTTTGTTGAAATCAAGTAGTTTCCTTGAAGTGAAGGAGTTTCCATGAGATGAGGGAAACAAATAATATTAATAATAATAAAACAAGGGCGTGAGGGACCGACTTAGGCATGGTCGGCTGGCCAGGGCCCTGTCCCGTGAGTCTCACCTAATTTTATATTATTTTCATGATTTGAAGGAAATATCATGAAATTAAGGGATTTCCATGAGATGATGGAAATAATTAATAAAATAAGGAATTACAAGGTGTGGGACCAGTCACGACTAAGGCATGGCCGACCGGCTAGTGACCACAGTCTCGTGACACCTTTCCTAATTTTATGTAATTTTTGTACAATTTCTTTAATGTGAAGGAAATACCATGAAACGAAGGAGTTTTGATAGATTTAAGGAATTTCCATGAGATGATGGAAATAATTAATAAAATAAGGAATTACAAGGTGTGGGACTGGTCACGGCTAGGGCATGGCCGGCCGGCTAGTGACCATGGTCCCGTGACACCTTTCCTAATTTTATGTAATTTTATGTAATTTACTTGATGTGAAGGAAATATCATGAAACCAAGGAGTTTCATAAAATTAAGGAATTTCCATGTGATGATGGAAATAATAATTAATAAAATAAGGAATTACAAGGTGTAGGAGGGTCACGGATAGGGCATGGCCGGCCGGCTAGTGACCACGGTCCCGTGACACCTTTCCTAATTTTGTGTAATTTTACATAATTTTCTTGATGTGAAAGAAATATCATGAAACTGAGGAGTTTCATAAAATTAAGGAATTTCCATGTGATGATGGAAATAATAATTAATAAAATAAGGAATCACAAGGTGTAGGACGGTCACGGCTAGGGCATGGCTGGCCGGCTAGTGACCACGGTCCCTTGACACTTTCCTAATTTTATATAATTTTACATAATTTCCTTGATGTGAAGGAAATATCATGAAACTGAGGAGTTTCATAAAACTAAGGAATTTCCATCTGATGATGGAAATAATAATTAATAAAATAAGGAATTACAACGTGTAGGACGGTCACGGTTAGGGCATGGCCGGACGGCTAGTGACCACGGTCCCGTGACACCTTTCCTAATTTCATATAATTTTACATAATTTCCTTGATGTGAAGGAAATATCATGAAACTAAGGAGTTTCATAGAATTAAGGAATTTGTTCAAATGAGAGGATTTTCATGGGATCAAGGGAAAATAATAAAATACGATAAAATAAAGGAAGGGGTGTGGGACCAGCCAAAGCGGCATGACCGGACGGCCGGTGGGCTTGGTCCCCTTAGACGCCTCTTTTAAATATTTTATTAATATTATTTTCCTCCATGTTTCATCGTACCTTTGCATTTTTTGAATGTTCGTTCGCGCATTCAGGTGCTTGTTAGTGCATTATTGTTGAATACACTTGCACCATTTTCTTGGGGATTACTCAATGGTGGTTCAGATATTTATCACTAACCCATGGAATTCTGTTGGGAAGAACCATGAATTGAAGTAATGAAATACTATGAAGAACTTAAAATATTTTCTAAGGATTCAGTTAATGAATCTAATGATTTAGAAATAATTAATTGATGGCTCTATACTAGCAGGCATGCCGTATAGGAGCATTAATTATTAGAGGATTGGGTGATATGAGCTAGTTGAAGCGTCATCTTTATTATGTATAGTATAGTCAGGGAAAACACGTTGTTGCATCCTGAAGACGTTATCACTCTATACTAGCAAGAAAGCTGTATAGGAGCCGTCCAATCATAATGATTCTATGCACATGTATTTTATATAGTCAGGGAAACATTGTTACATCCTGAAGACATTATTGCTCTACACTAGCAGGCAAGTTGTCTAGGAGCCGTCCAACCGTTCGATTCTATATAAAAGTAATTACTGAAATTGCTCAGTATTCATGAGATATGTCGTTGCCTCAGTTGAGAGACTGCATATTCACGTATGTCTGAGAGACAATATACTCAGTCAGAGATTCTTGTGGCATGATCTTTCATGCTTCAATGAGAGACATGAGCCTCAATACTCATGTGATTGCTGGATCAGGAGCATGTATAATTATGGTTTTACGATTTTAGCCTTTGTCGAAAATCCACCATCTACACTAAGTCCCCTACTTAGTGAGGGACAATTATGTTCCTCAGTCAGCACTGGATGGTGATTTTTTTTTTTAGCTACAGACGAAATAATTAATTGGACTTAGTCGTAAGATAGGATGTTGCCGGATTTTCGATTGTGTGAGCGAACCATGGCTTGAACGAAGATCCCAGTGGTATGATAGAGCATCGTCTAACGAGTGTAAATTGGTGTAGCACCGCTGATTTGGTGATGAAACCTTGGTCGATTTAGGATTCACGGGTCCGGGCCCAAGAAAGGAAATCCGTTTTAGCGCGGACGTTCGTTCGTTAGTTTAAGAAACAAACAAAATAGACCCGAGTCTAATGATAAAAATTTTGTATATGAGCTTTCACGAAAAACAAAATTTTATTTTTTAAATATGTGAGATTTCACAAAGTGGAATAAACTCTCGTTTCAAAGGTGGATGCTCGTACGAGATATTTTTTTTTTTTGAACAGAAGTGTTCTGTTAGTAATAAAATTTTGTTTATGAGATTTCATGAAATTTTTTATCTTCGAGATTTCAGAAATCTTTGAAAATATACTCTCGCTTCAAAGACAGATGCTCGCGCGAGGGAGCAAATATATATATATATTATTTTATTTAAACTTACGTGAGTTTCACATTAAATATATATATTTTTGTAAAACCAATGTTTTGATTTTGAACAACTGTTGAAAGTAGACAATTATACATGGTGAAATAATGTCTGTATGTAAGTTTTCACAATTGTAGAATGGACGTCTGTCCAATTTTTGAAAAACAAGTGGATGTTAAAATTCACGTTAGTTGTTCACGATTTTATGAACATCAAGTCATGATTTTGAATAATGAGTTTTGCTCATCTTTGCAGGTTTGAAGGAACGAGCAAGTTTTCGAAATTATGACGTTATAATCACTACAACTAGTGAAATCGTAAATAGGTAAGAGTTGGATTGTTACCGTTTTTGTTGCGTGTTTGTTATTGGTATATCCATGACTCCATGTCTTTCGCCTCAGGTAGTGGTGACTTCTGGTTACAACCACTCTTCTGGCTCTTCCGGGGTACGTTCCAAAAATATCAATTCAAAGATGAAGACTTCTGCGTATGCTCATACCGAGGTAAATCAACCTTTCAGAGACGCTGGAAAGTTGACACATTGTATGCCTCTCGATCATCTGGGAGTCGCCCCTCATCAGCAGAAGCACCGCCGAATTCAGCAAGTGAGACTATCGACTGAAGATAAAATTCGGCTTTGCGTTGATTGTGTAGCTCCTGATCCAATGTGGATGAATGAAGAATTTCATCATAATTCATCAAAAAATTCAGAAGTTCGGTCTTCATTGAAATTGTTGTAGAATCTTCGTCCGATGTCGGATTTTTGTGATCTACCAATGTTTCGTCATCCCCAGAAAATGTCCAAGCTTTAGCAAAGAAGGGTTTAGGCTTTTGAGCACGTTTAAGGGCCGAAATCGACGAAACAGTAAACTTCCAGGAAACTTTCAGAAAATTTTCAGCTGGCATGTAGTCCAATGTTTCAGCCGCATCTCTTTGCTCGTTTATCCAATTTTTGGATATGTTGTTGAGGACATCCATACAAAGTGAATGGTATATGACTCATCCCTAAATTCTTCACCAGTTTATCCCAGATCGCTGCTTTATGCGGGACAGTGTAAAATCATCTCAGACGAGCTTGTTGTAAAACACTCATGTTGTGTCTCTAGACCATTCGCTTATGTATTGAACAGTTTTTGAAGGATTATAATGACATTGAAACATTTGAGATCATGACCCGTGATTGATACATGAGCATGGTTCTTGCAGTGCCATCTTGTTTCTGTCAGTCATAGAAACATCACTTCTGAAATCTTGGTCACGGGACCTTAACTGAGGTTGCTCTCAAAAGGGGATGATGTAATGACCATGATTGTATGTCTTGGTTGTAGCATTAATTTTATGATGAATGGTTAGCGTAGGTGAACTTGGTGCCAGTCACGAGTCTTGGACTGTGAACTGATCGTCATGATCAGTGGACCGTCAGTCCCCAGTATTTTATTAAATCCCTCCCTTTCTTTTTCCCTTCTTATGGAAAGACCTAGATAGAGGAACCAGGTACAAAAAAATTGATGTAAACTCCTAGATGGTCGAAGTAGGAGGTACCTTGATGAAGGACTTAGCGAAAAGACCTGATGGACATAGATCGACTGTAGAGGTTATGAATCCCGTCCACGAATTTCTGCTTGCATGTTGTATGCTCTGGAGGCTGTAGGAACCTCATACGTCGTCGGAATTCGGTGATTGACCCCAACTTTTGAAGCTAAGAGACCGAGTTATCATATGAGAAAAGAATCACTCAATTTGGAGTTGTCTAGGTCAGCCAAAGAACCGTGAACATTTGTAACTTGTAATCCCGTGCAAGTTTTCAGATTCCATGAACTTGAGTGTGGAGGCTATACCTTTCAGCTCGTATGTCTGATTGATACTCCCTTTTGGTATGTTGTAGAAGAGACATAGACGAACATCTTTTGTTGAGGAAGTATTGTCCCATTCCTCACTCATTGGTACGTTTTTGTAAACCCATGGGATGAAGTATGTTGTATCTCATTTGTAGAGGTGATGAGAACATCTTGTAGAAGACTTGAGATTGTGCCCGCCTGTTGTGAAAGCTTCGGAAAGACTTTCATGTGAACATATTTCATGTCTACACACCTTGATATGAATCATTAGTGTTTGGAGAAGTCCGATCCATCGAGTAACACTTCATAGGACGGATAGTTGATGAAGCTGGTCATGAGGATGTTGCCCCTGAGACCGTCGTTGATGCTGTATCACGATATAATTTTCTCCAGAAATGCTTGTTGATGCCGATACTATGGTCGGAGTTGCTCCAGAGACCAAAAAGGCTAGATCCATGATTATCGACATAGTCTTTACTCCTTCATCCAGTGAGCCTTTACATTCACGAACTAATTGATGAGTTGAGCGTCCCTAAGATGAGGGTGTAGGGTTTAACCCAAATTCTCCCGAACCTTTACTGTGAAGTGCCTTGTCATGGAATCGATGTTGTTGTGGTAGATAGCAACGGCGGTTTCCATCCTGGATGTGATCGGTGAAGTGAGGAAGTTCCTAAGTCGTGCAGGGGCTTGTGATGTAGAGAGACCCGTTGATGAAGATTCATGGAATCACATCAGGTTGCAATAACTTGTTATGTGGATAACATTTATTGAAATAGAATTGATTTCTCCAATAAGATCAAGTCCCCGGTGTATGTTGAAGGAGTTTGTGCCATCCATGGATGAATGATGTTGCATCTGCTTCAGAAGTCTTATCATGGGATAAATTCAGTTACACTTTGATCGTGCTGGTGTTAAATCAGTGTGTCATCGTTGAGATATTTACGTTGAAGCTAGAGGCGCCATTATAGAAGGTGTACTCTTTGATTGGGAGTACAATTTGAAGGCTTCTTAGAATAAGGCACCGAGAGATGAGCAATTTTTGATTTTCAGTTGGCCTTGGAAAAGTAGGCGATTGACTGTTGTAGGGATTTTCTTTTGGTTTGATAAAGATTTTCATTTAAATAAACTGATGTTGATTTCTGAAAGAGATTCATTTACTGAATGCAAGTATTGCATATGTTTTGGATGGATTGATCAACACGAATAAATTAAGAAAATCCTGCTTCAAACTTCAGATGCTTGAGGGTCAATGCATCAGATCCCTTAAGAGAACGTCTTAGGCATGCTCATCTTGGCCCTGAATATCTTATGTTCGGCTTTTCCTTCACTAGTCCTCCAACGTGTGAGGTTTCATGCTCGTATAGGCGTCAGCACTTTTCCATAACTCCGCGGTGGACATTCCTGAATGCGGAACAGGAGTACATCCAAGACATTCCTTGTCATGATTGCATATCGTCTTTAAAATGAACATTCCAATGAGATGCTCGATTCGAAGAGGTGCGAACACTTGATAAAATATTGTTGTGGTGAAGATATTCATTCATGACGTCTTGCAATGGCTAAGTTGTTAGCAGAATTGAGTCCCCATGCTAGGAGAGCATGTAGAAGAATATATGATATGGACATAGGAGGAATGAGACTTGCCTGAGTGCAGAATATTTTGAGAAATGTCAATGCACCTTCTTCGGGTTCTTGTTTCAACCTCATCAGAAATTCCTCCTAGTGCCATGACGTCGGAGCGCTCACCAAATCCCCTAGATCGAACCTTCTTCGTTGGAAAGATGTGAAACCAAAGGCGTTTTGTCAGCATCCATGGATCCATGTTCGTCCGAGGATCATGTCATATCCTGAATCTTCCTTGACTATAAAAAAACTTGGCTTTTATCTATTTTCATCTTGAGAGTAATGTAGCCATAAGCATCTCTTAGCGTTCCTTCATGATTCTTGATTGAGATGGGAACATGAGTAGCTTCTTTTCGAATGATGCCTGTGGCTCTAAGAGTCTTCAGTGGAATTATGTTGATGGCGGATCAACGTTCTTCCAAATTTGTTTCCTTTGAAATCGACTATGGTAAGCAGTCCATGGTCGTGCATTTCCTTGTCTGTGGCTGAAGGCCCAGGGAGTATTTCCGAAAATGAACAGTCATTTCCCTGACACGATGTGATTCAGTATTGTGAACATGTCTTTCCTTTGTGCTTACGACGGATAAAATATTTCACATATATGTTCGACCATGAACCGCTTCTTTGACAGGTTGTTCAGAGAGAGATTGTCCTGACTGAGAGAGGATCCATGTGCACCCCTTCAGTCCCCATGTTAAGTTCTCCTGATTCGACCTTTTCCTTGAAGATGCGCTTTAAAACCTTGCAGTCGCTTGTTGGATGATTGACGAACCTATGAAAGCGACAATAACGAGGATTCTCCATTTCTTCTTCAGTCGGCTTTTTCTTGACGTATGGAAATTTGATTGCACCATCTTGGATCCAGACTTCTAGCAACTCGATCACTTTTTCAATAGGAAGAGGGAAGCCGGGTCTTTCTGGTCATTTTGTTGATGTTGAGTCCACATTTGTGCATTTCAGGTTTGAGTATCCTTCCTTTGTGGAGGAGCCTGGAGAACTGGAGAAGCATGCATGTGTTGTTGTGCCTCGGTTTTTCTTTTACTCCCTTCAGCAACAACGTTCATGGAAGGATGGAGGTTGAGTTTCGGATTGGAAGAATACCCATTTTTCCTTACACCCTTGCAAACTTCTTTATTCTGGAATGACTCGGATTGGATGAGTAGAGCAGCAGCCGACCGTTCAGTTGCTTCGGCTACGATCCGAGAATGTAAATCCTCTAAAAGGGATTTATAAAATAGCATTATCCCTTCAATGTAAGAGTCTTGATTGAAGCGTGCCAAAACGGACGGGTCTTCTTTATGATTTGTGAGAATTGTTCCGAGCTTTCGTGAACGTCCAAGCTAGACTTGTGGAGCCTTTTGCGCTTATCATGGGCGTGTACTTTATCTTCGTCATCGCTGGTGGAGGTATGGATCTTAGAAAATAAATCAACACCAGTGGTAACATAGGAAGGATTACCAGCAACATTCTTTTTAGAGCGATCATATGTTGGTTCCCTTGATAACTGATCTGTAAGAACTTTCAAAAGGGATAACACCTCGTTCTGTATCTTAAAAATTTCCGCTTGATTTTTTACAACATCATTTAGGATTTTCATCAGATCAACAATGGTGGTTGAGCTTTGAGTGTTCATAGCCTCTATGGGAGCTTGAGCAGGCCAGCCGAGTTTAGTAGTAAATGGAAGAAATTCGCCAGTACTGGGAGATAATAGATTGAGATTGGATGTTTCTGAGACCTCCCCTTAATCGACCATCTTTTATGAAATTGTGAGTTGCAACCGAGAGAATGATCTCCCACTGTGGTCGCCAATCTGTAGATGGGGAAAAACGATTTGCTGTTTTTTACGGAATTGAGGAGACGACCGTGCGGAGGAGACTCCTTGAACCGAGCAAAATGTTTAACCTCACACAGATGCACTGCAAGAAGGGAGTGCTTTAAGTTCGAGAGATCAATCTGTAGGACTCCGGCCTAAACCAAGACAATGGCCGTTCCAGAGTCAATTCGGTCACAAGAGAGGATGGTCGATCTGTAGGAGGGAAGCTGAGAAATGTGTGAGATCAATGGTGATCAAAGATTGTTGGTGTGTTGTGTATTTTGCGTGAAAATAATTTCCAAGTGATTGAGTTTACTCAGTTGAAAGTAATTGCTAAGACGATGAGTTCGTGTAGACGAAAGACTGTCTATCGAGAATTGTCTGTTGTCTCAATTTTGGGTTCAGAGAACTATTTATATTGCAAGAGCAGTAGACACCACCTTGATCCCAGTAAGTGTGACAGTTGCTGAAGTCGAAGAGCGGGAAATCGTGTAAAACCAATTTCTCATCGTGCGGAGGTTTGGTTGATTGTCCACCCACTACTTCGTTAACTCCTTCAACTGCTTGCACGACTTAGTCACATTCTCATTGTGGGTGTATACACGTGTCGTAGGCCTCCAGACCAAAACCCTAGTTAATATCCCCCATTTGACACGATTGATGTCTCGTGATTGTGGAGTCTGCAAGGCAGACGTGTATTTAGTTAGTCAGTTGATGACTTCATGGAACGATGGGTCCTTGCATTGCTGAGTCGAAAAAATGTTCTAGGACTCATGAATTGAACGTGTCTCTTGAGACAGAAGTACAATTGTCGAATAAATGTTGATAGTTAAGGTGAACAAATATTGTTCACTTGATGAATTGTTGAATTTTGATAGTTGAACCAATATTCCTTAGTTTGAGCAAATATTGCTCATTTGAGCAAGTATTGCTCGTTTGATGAATTATTGGTAACAGGACCAAATAAAATATCAATTCAAAATACTAGTAACTGAACCGAATATAATTAACTAAAATGTTGATCACGGGATCAATGTAAAATTATTAGTGTTCGAATCTGCTCAGAATTATGTTTTGCTGAGCTTTGGATTCGAAACCCTAATTTTGATCAATTGTTGATAAAAATTGATGATTTATTGAAAATCAACGACGAAGTGAATGATGGACCGACTTCATGGGATGATGAGCCTTTTAGAGCACTGCTCGGTCAAACTCGCATGCGTTGCTATCTTAAGCATGTTTGTCAATGTTAGTGATCAAAACTATAAGTCTTGATTTCTAGTCTCTTATAGCTAAGTCTCGGACTAGGATAGTAAGTGTAGTTGACCTCAAGGACTTCATGGCGATTCACCATACAAGAAGAAGATCTACTCAAGTTACCGGTGGAACTTCTCGAAAAAAAGGTATGTGGAGACTTCAACTTATCTGTCACTCAAAAGTCTATATATTCTATCTCCTACTCCTTGAGACAAAAGTCATATGATATATATATATATATATATATATATATAGACTAGATCATACACATTTGGTATTTCGAGCCGAGTATACCTCGCCTGTTTAATTCTCGAAATATGTGTTGGTAAGATTTTCGCTTCGACCAAGTTTATCTTTACCTAGTGACGAAAGTCATGAATGTTTCAATCACTTTGAAAATTTATTTGACGAGAAATAGTGTAACAACTGTATAACGTCCTCTAAGAATGTTTCAATGATTGGAATGAGAGTTTAGATTACATAACCAATGGATTCCTTGAACCGAAGTTTTCGAACTTTGTTGATCAAGAGAACCGGAAGTATGGCAAGTGCCAAGTCTGCGAACTCAGTCCGCGAACTTCCGAAGTTCTCAAACCCGAGAATTTTTGCTGGAGTTGACAAACTACTTGCGTGAGCCTAGTCCGCGAACCCAGTGCGTGAACCGACGTAGTTCTCGAACCCGAGAATTTCTGCGGAAGTTTGTAAACTCTAGCCAGTGTCTTAAGTCCGCGAACCTAGTCTGCAAACTTGAGAAGGTCATATATCTAAAGATTATTTCTGAACTTAATCTTAAAAGACTAAGGAATGCATTTGCAAACTGTGGCTATTAAAGTTCATGAACCGATTCGAGTGAATCAAATCATATTTTCTTCAATTGTGTCTTGTGTAGTTACATAAGATTTCCTTGCAATTTAACAACTCTCTTAACTAGTTCATTTGAGTCAACTGAACTAGTTATGGTGAAGAAGAACATGGTTGGTATGAAACACTCATATGGTTAACCTCTTTGGGTAGACTATTGTTGAACCAACAATGTACACGTTTGGGTGCGGTTAACAAACCTAGAAGCGTACAGTCATTTGTGTATGACAAGCTAAGTTTTCGATCTAACGGTTGAGAAATATTAGCTTGAATCTAAATCAGGTTTTCATCTAACAGTGAATATTGATTGCTTTGTAACTAAGGCAAAACCCTGATTTGAAAGATTATATAAAGGAGACATCTAGTATTGTGCAAAAGTAATCCCCACACCTTACGTGTGATACTAGTTTGCGTGCTAGAGTCGATTCTCCTTTAACCTTTGGTTTTCTTCTTCTAAAACCAGGTTAACGACTTAAAGACTTCATTGGGATTGTGAAGCCAGACCGATACTACTTTTATCGTAGTTGTGTGATCTGATCTTGCATCTTCTATCATAACAGTACAATCATATTGATTGGCTTGAGATCGTGAGAGTTCTCTGATAGGCAAGATATAAAAAGTAATCACAAACACCTTCGTCTCATCGTTTGTGATTCCATGACATCTTGTTTCGCTACCATACGATTAAGATTATTGTGAGGTGATTGATTAATCTAGGTTGTTCTTCGGGAATATAAGACCGGATTATCAATTGGTTTATGTTCACCTTGATTATTGTCAAAAGACGGAACAAAAACTTTTAGGGTTTTTCTGTGGGAGACATATTGATCCTTTGATAGACTTGTCTGTGTGAGACAGATTTGTTTATTGTCAAAGCCTGCGATTTTGGGTCGTAGCAACTCTTAGTTGTGGGTGAGATCAGCTAAGGGAATCAAGTGCGCAGTATCCTGCTGGGATCAGCGGCATAGGGAGTACAACTGTACCTTGGATCAGTGGGAGACTGATTGGGGTTCAACTACAGTCCAGTCCGAAGTTATCTTGGAGTAGGCTAGTGTCTGTAGCGGCTTAATATAGTGTGTATTCAATCTGGACTAGGTCCCGGGGTTTTTCTGCATTTGCGGTTTCCTCGTAAACAAAATTTTGGTGTCTGTGTTATTTATATTTCCGCATTATATTTGTTTATATAATTGAAATAATACAGGTTGTGCGTTTGAATCAATTAATTGGAAATCCGACCTTTGGTTGTTGATTGATATTGATTGATCCTTGGACATTGGTCTTTGGTTCCATCCAAGTTATTCCTTGTGTTTGGTTAGGACTCGCTGATTTCTATTAGCTTGAGTGAATCAAAACAAGAGAGAGATATTAACTCCTTGAGATACTTTTACCTAGATTGAGTCTGACTGTCTAGTTGATTCTTTAGAAAGTGTTTCGGAGTTAGTCCATACAGATTGCTAAGCGAAATATTGGTTGGTTTTGTTAGACCCCCGCTTTTTCAATTGGTATCAGAGCTGGCAAACACGTTAAAGACCTTATAAGTCTGTGTTTGTAGCGATATGTTTATGGACGAGTTTATCTCTAATAATGTACCAGTTCAGATACTACCAGATGATTCTAAAAGCTTGGATTCACCTGAGAGAACTGTCACATCTAAGTCAATATCTAAACATTCTTTTGATGTAAAAACTGTTGATTGGGAAACTCTCCTAGAATAACAGTTGGATGAACTTTCTGATGAAGGTGATTCAGATATTGATAGAGATGTTGATGAGGAAGTTTCAGATTATGTTAAGTATTTGGATTCGTGGAATATGAAGAAGATTACAACTTCTCATGTCTCACCTCTTCGGACTCTTCTCTGTCGAGAAAGCAAGAAATTGAGAAGATGTTACGCAGGTGTTTATTTTTCGAATCGTTCTTGCGAATCGATCCTCATGGATTCTGAGGAAAACCTACATATGAAGTCAATTGAATGTGATAATCTTTATCAAAAGTACTTTTTGTTGGAAGAGAAACTTGCAGAATCTGTAACAAGGTTCAACTCTCAGCAAACAAGTTTTGATGACAGAGAAAGCACTTATCTCGCTCGAGAAAAACGCCTTGAGGCTGATTTAGTTGCTGCTCTTGATAAAATCAAGATGTTGGAAGATGACTTGAAAAAGTTCAATACTAGTTCAAGCAAATTAACCACTATGCTAGGAGCAAGTAAAAATCATCGTGATATACGAGAATTGGGCTATAAGGTAATAAATGCTCCAAGTATTAGCAAAGAGGTAAAATTTGTCAAGGCTAGTGATTCTTCTCAACAAAAGGTTTCCACTGATGGCAAAAGTGAAAAACCTTCACCGGCACTTAAGGTTCAAAAGAGCAAAGTATATCAACCTCCAAAACTAGCACACATGAATCTGGGTAAGAACGTTCCTTATATTTGTCATTATTGTGGAAACAAAGGTCACCTGGAAAGGAGATGTCGTTTTCGTATAAGGAATGAAAAACTTCATGATATTCTTGTTTGGGTGTCAAAAAAAGTTATTAAACCAGGATCATATGTTAAGGCTAACACTCTTGACATTACGAGTTGTAAACGACCAACCTTTAGGCAAAGGAATCAGTGCTTTGATAATCCTAGATTTTCCTATAAATGTCATATGAAGTCTTTTCACAATTGTAATGATTATCGAAAGAATAACTTTGTAAAGACGAAGACAAGATCCGATGCTCCCAATTGGAGAAAGACTAACTTGCAAAAGAATAGTCAATCTAATTCTATTTCGAGAAATCTTGAAGAGAGTAATGAGAAGAAGGTTCTGGTTGTTCCTAAACGCACTCAGAAGTGGGTACCAAAGAAAGCCAACGATGCTTTGAGTGTGAAAAGGAATGATCTTCCAGAAAATTCCATGACTATGGAGAAGGCAGTATCCATGATGTTGGAACTTAACAAGTTTTTTGTAAAAATGGAATTGGATGTGAAAGGTTCTAAAAGCGATCTCTTTCATGATAATCCAAAGGTCACTTGTGGTGAGAAGGACATTGTTCACCACACCGCAACTTGATTGTGTTGTAAGTGCATCTTCACCAAGGAATGCCCTATTATGTATACGGTGAGGGAAGCACGAGAACTGGGGCACACAGATTATGTTTGGTAAGGCGGTAGAATTCAATTGGACTTTTCTAAAAAGGTATGTCTATAAACTTGAGCAAGTTTTATGTTTTTATTACTTGTTTGAGTACTTATAATGATCCATGTACCTTGCTTATCGTTCATTTCTACCTAACTTGATCTGTGTTTAAGGTTCTTAAATGTTTAGGTTTGAAAATATTAGTTCAGGATGTTTGGACTTCATGGTACACATAGCAAGTATGCATAACATCATTTAAAACCAAAATCCAGGGTTTAAGTTCGCAAACCCCGTCTGCATACTGCTTCAGGATACGAAAATTCGTTTGCAAACCCGTATGCATACTTGATGTCGATATTCGGTAAACTTGTTTTGGCCGTGACTTCTCAGTCCGAACTCGGATTGACCTCATTATTTTTGCACTCTCTTCCTCTTTGGATTATCTTCAAAATGGAGATGAGAAACCTTGAATTTGGATGAGTTAAGATTGGTATTTGTCCCGTCTCTTGTTTTTGAGTATTTTGCTTCGTTTCGTTGCACTTGTTCCACTTCTCTTGAACTTGGGCACTTGGATTCTGGGAGTACTACTCTTCTAAGCTAATTTGTAGATTTTACAAGAATGTTGTTGGTGAATCACAAAGAAGGAAGTTCAAGAATGGAAAGTAGTACGCAGTGCTATGGAATTCTTGAATTTCACAATCATCCTTTGTGAACTATGGTGCATAGTCGTTATTGACTTTGTATGTTCTTCTTTGTTAAGAAAATCTTTTTATACGCCTTTGGTAGCCATTATTGGTGTAAATCCATGCGAAAAAGATTGTAACTACCCTATAAGGACAAATCATCTTGTATGTGCATTACGAGTTTGTCTTGATGCCTAGGAAACTTCTTATGAGAATTTATTCTTATTTTTGAGAAGGATTACTAGAGTTTGGAATAGAAATTATTGTGATTTCACATAGCTATGTCCGACATTTTCATCTTCATGTTTTTAGATTTTTTGGTTTAAAATTTTTAAAAATATTTGGATGGTGATGTTTTGCAGTATTCAATCTTTATGATTTGTTATATTGCAATTTGTTATGGGATATTGGTGTTTACGTCCATGAACTATGTTGTCCCATATTTAGTCAAAAGTAAAGTCGTTCATGATCGGTATTTATGTATTGATTTAAGGATGAATAGACTTTTGACAATTACAAAAGTTAAGCCTATATTGTCAATTTTTGATGGAAGATAGGTTAAAATCTTTTGTAATCAAGGATTATGTCTATTAATTATTGTTACGCATATAATGATTGAAGATAGAATGAATCCTTGTATATTCCACAGTATTTATCTTCACTGATCCATATTTTATGTAATACTGTGAGGCTCCGTAATGTGTTTTATGTTGAGCACGATACAACTAAGTTGATTAATTTTTGATTAGCTTTGTTGGTTGTTCCGCAAGGTACGTTATGTTGAGCATTTAGAACTAAATTAATCATCTCCTTGGTTATTTAGTTATTACTCCACAAGTTCTCTTGTGAGTACATGAACGATAAAGCCAATCATTTTCTTGTATGATTAACTTAGTCGTTGCTCTGTAAGTTTACTTATGTTGAGCACAATGAATCAAATTGATCACTTTTGTGGTTAATTTGATTATGTATTCCGATTAGATTATTCATGGGTTTACTTATGAATAATTTGATTGAGTGTTGGATATAAAAATCATTCTCATGGTTTTGGTGTCCAATAAAATCCTTCGTTTCTCTTGAAATTAAGGTCGCTCGTTGTTGTTCTTTCGGGAATGACATCAAATGGGGGAAAGTTCTTTTGAAATTGTGCTTAATGGTTATATCTTGAGGGGTGTGCGGCTGTGGAATTTTAGAGGGGTTATCTTGTATCTTTAAACTCCTTGATGAATGTTGTTAGCTTCGGCTATATGATTGCATCTAAATAAGATGATGTGTGTTTCTTTCTCTCAGTCATGAAATGCCTCTTACGGAAATTTCATTATGATCCCGTTCTTGTACCTTTGCCAATTTTATTGACAAAAAGGGGGAGAATTAATATGTAGTTCATACTACAAATACATATGGTTTTCGGATCATTGTGTAAGGGGGAGTGGTTTTCATGTGAGATGGAGTATTGACTAAGGGGGAGTGATACATATCACCATAGTATTATTGCTGAAGTTGTGATACAATTGGACTTTGATACTGTATAATAATACTATGACACTGTATAACAATGATCGAGACCGATGCTTTCTCATTGTTATAGCTACGGATCTTCAACAACGGTGATGCTAAACTTACAACCTTTGGGATCATTGGAGTACTTGGAAGTGACGAAGATTTCGAGGAATGTTGAAGATTAGACATGTGGAATAGGAGCTACTAAAGTTTCATTATCTTTTTTGTATTCCATATGTATTGATAGTTTTGTCACTAAAATTGACAAAGGGGGAGATTGTTAGAGCACTGCT
The DNA here is from genome assembly GCF_003573695.1 of Papaver somniferum. Taxonomy (NCBI): domain Eukaryota; kingdom Viridiplantae; phylum Streptophyta; class Magnoliopsida; order Ranunculales; family Papaveraceae; genus Papaver; species Papaver somniferum. The sequence continues at coordinate 81,317,720 of NC_039367.1, read as the reverse complement.
CGGTCAAACTCGCATGCGTTGCTATCTCAAGCATGTTTGTCAATGTTAGTGATCAAAACTATAAGTCTTGATTTCTATCCTCTTATAGATAAGTCTCGAACTAGGATAGTAAGTGTAGTTGATCTCAAGGACTTCATGGAGATTCATCATACAAGAAGAAGATCTACTCAAGGAACCGGTGGAACTTCTCGACAAAAAGGTATGTGGAGACTTGAACTTATCTGTCACTCAAAAGTCTATCTATTCTATCTCCTACTCCTTGAGACAGAAGTCGTATGCTATTGTTTATGGGTGAAAACTATTTCTGTTGGTTTTGGTAATTTTGGGGTGTGTGTAGATGAGAAATGAATCTAAACCCTAAACAAATGCACTGCACGGGAGTGCTTTCTGATTCGAGAGATCAATCTGTACAATTCTGGCCTAAACCAAGAATTGGCCGTTCTAGACTTGCTTCGGTCACAAAGTGAAGGAGATGGGGTTGATATTAGTGAGGAAAGCAAAGAAGGTGTTGAGATTGTGAAGGTGTTGGTTGTTTATGACTTGTATCAGAATACCGAACTGGCTTGCAAGATGTAAGCAATCAACTCTGTGTGTTTGAATACGAATTGTATCAACACTTGGTTTCTATCTTGTCCCCCTTGGAAAAATAGGGAGGAGAACCTATTTATACAAGTCATTGAGCCTAACCCACGTCTCTCGTGGGAAGTGGAGGAAGTGGAGTGATGGAGTAGTGGAGTCGTGTTAGTGATTGTCACACGATCAGGTATGAGCCCACTCCTCTCATCATCACTAACCGTCCATGTCTTCCTGACACGTTCTTGTGATGGCGCATTGCACGGTGCACACTGTAAACCGCCAAACCAACACCCTAGTATGTATCCCCCAATTTCTGACATGCTTGATGTCTCGATTGTGTGTATCGTGGGACCCACAGAAGGTAGCATACGGTGCTAGGTTAAATAACTATGTTATTTAGGAAGACGATATTCATGAAATATTGTGTGTATTCTATACATGTAACGCATCGAATATAATCAATGTGTATGAAGCATCGTTGTTTTAAGGCTTAATGGAGTAAGTCGCGGATTAAGCGTCTTAGAACAGATGCATGCTTAGCTATCTTCGAATAATAGTTTGGAAGTTGCACAGACAAGCCCTCCCTTGGCCGATCACATGATGTGGTATGGTGACGGATGGTAATCACTATGACACCTTATTGGCCATTTAACTCATAGCCTAGGCTGCCTAATCTAGATGGTAGAGTTGGACGGATGAGATGATATATGACGCTCATCTGCGACAGTTGATGAAGTTTTAGGTTTTTGAAGAGGTGCAAGCATCACTCTTCAGCTTGGTCGAAACCAAGCATGGGAGGTGTTCTTGGCAGGACCGACCGGGCAGGCGCGTAGAAGGCTTGTCGGTATGTATGTCCATACCTCACTGACCCATGAAGATGCGATCTAGGCCACTCAAGTTTACCGGTAAAGAAGAGTGGCTGAGATCGATTTGAGACAGGAATCCTGTGCCGCAAAGGATTTCCAAAGGGGGGTGGCATGCCATCTTCAGGGCGCACGAACCGAGGCGTCTGGTCCTGCCTTGCGCTGGTCGGTCGGACATAGAGGTAGACGGGACCATGGTGATCATGTAGATACTCTCTGGACCTCCTTAGTCTATTCCTGCACCCTTCATCCAGTCTGGCGAAGATGGACGCTCGTGATCGATTTACGACACATGTAATATGCCGCAAACCCTAATTAGGGTTTTATGTTGGTCGCGCGCATGCTACTTTGGTCGGAAGAATTTGCATGCTATGCTCTTCATTTGGATTGGCCGACCACGTGGGACCCACATTGGGCCGGTGGTGAACATGGTGATACCTGGTTGATGGTCATAGGCCTGATCTAAGCCATCCAAACTGCTGGTGAAGTTGGATGCTCGTGATCAATCTGAGACCCATAGTGAAATTTCCTGCGACCCTTTAAGCCTCACGCCGGCCCAACTTCAGGCAACCGCACGTCATTCCGTGGATAAGTCAGGGGAGGATCGATTATGCAGGTAGGAAGGGGGCCCGTTGGTGTACACCATGGTACTTGTCCGACCGGACTTGGAACAATCTACGCCGTCCAACCGTGCCAGCGAAGTTGGACAACCATGACTGTTTTTAAGTCTGGTTTGTCCGGCCCTTGTCGCGCGATCCTTTTTAGCTGCTCCACACCAGCATGGACATCCAACTCTAGGCTGGCGTTCGGTGGCCATTTGAAGGGCGTGGTATGTATTCGACCAACCAGGGCATAACCGGGCCCGCTGGTGGTCATTGTGGTGATATCCTGCTCCTACTGAGGATCGTCTAGGCTATCGAATCATGCGGCCAACTTGCGTGGCCACGATTATTTCTGAGACTGGCACGGGCAGTCCAGATTATACTCAATCGGGCTAGTATAACACACTGAGAGGAATGCTCAATCGGGCTAGTATAACACACTGAGAGACTTTACTCAATCGGGCTAGTATAACACACCGAGAGATAGCCTGTACGGGCATTTCATGCATGCCTCACTATTGACACTCAGAGATTCGTGTTACCCTGTTAGGAGCAACACTCAGTCCTCATGCCGCATCAACAGTGAGGGTTCCTGAGAACAACACATGAAATACAAGGCTAATAAAGCATTATTTAATAATGCTATAAATCCACAGAAAATCGGGATTGTTGCTATATGCTCCGTTCCGGGTGTATTTAATTTACAGGGATTGTTGCCACATGCTCCATTCTGGGTGAATTAATAAAGTGAAGAAGTATTCATTACTCAAATGGCGTTATCTTTTACAGGATGTCAGCCTATTAAAATTCGGCTTTTACAATTTTAGCCTTAAACAAAAATCCACCATCAACAACTATATATATAGTCTAGATCATACACATTTGGTATTTCGAGCCTTAAACAAAAATCCACCTAAGTCGGAAAGAGTAACTTGCTCAGAAACGAATAAGTATTTCCTGTAGAAAGCATTAATCATCTCTCCTCAATTGGATATGCTTCCTGGTGCAATGTTGTTGTACCAAATATATGCTCGACCCGTCAGGGATTTTGAGAATTCCTTCAAATGGACAACATGGTTGTGTTCATGCTCTCCTAATGCTTCCAAGAATCGAGAAACGTGTTCTCTAGCATTCCCCGTTCCATTGTAGAGTGTGAACATTGGAGAAGTGTAACACTTTGGGAGAGGGATTCTTTGTTTAGAAGCAGGATATGGAGGTTGATGACGATGTACAGATGGCGCATGGCCCTTTCCCCGATTCTCCATAAAACGCTCCAAGTCCTCACGAGTGATGAAACCGGTGGGTTCAGGTTCTGCAGCTTTGCGGGCTTCTTCATCGTCAGGGACTGGAAAAACTTCGGGATCTGGAGATGCTTCCTTGTCTTTTCCCTTTTCCTGAGTTTTGTCTGACATCTTGTCAGTGAGAGTTTTGAGGTAGTTACATAGCTCCTTCTGAGTCGCAGCCATATCATTTTGATTCTTAGCGAGAACTTCCTGGACTTTCATGAGATCAGCGATGGTGGGTGGATTTTCTCTGAGCTCCTCAGGATGCCAGCCGAAGAGAGGATGACTTTCAACATTGGTGTGAGGAGGAGTAGTGTCACCACCGTCGTGAGAAGCGGGAATAGTTTCTGGAACTCCATTGTTGTTGATAGTGCTAGCGTTGTTTGTGTCAGGATTTGTAACTGAACTTGACCTAAGATCAACCATCTCTGTGAGAATGTGAGATTGTGACCGAGAGATTAATCTTCAACTGTGGTCGCCAATTTGTGATGGGGAAAATCGATACGCTGGTTTTTTAGGAAAGTGAAGAGACGAGCGTGTTGTCGAGACTCCTCAACTGAGCAAACTGCTTAACCTCACACAGATGCACTACAAAGGGAGTGCTTAGATTCGAGAGATAAATCTGTAGGACTCCGGCCTAAACCAAGTCAATGGACGTTCCAGAGTCAATTCGGTCAAAAAGAGGGAGATGGGTTGGTCTGTAGGAGGGAAGCTGAGAATTGTGTGGGATCAGTGATGATCAAGGATTGTGGATGTGTTGAATGTTTCTGCAATAATTGGTAAACTGTGAAGTTTGGATAAGCTCTGATGGATTGATGAATTCTTGAGAGTAGTTACTCGAGAAATTCTGTGTGGACGATTGCTGATGATGTCCTCAATCATGGATTCAGAGACTTATTTATATTGTCAGAGTTGTGAATACATTGATCCTTGTAAGTATGACGATTTCTTGAGTGAAAGAGTGGGAAAGTGGGAGATCGTGTTAAAGTCAGTTCCATGTCGTGTGGAGACTTGACTGATCGTGCACCCACTACTTTTCTAACTCCTTCAACCGTTTGCACGACTTACGCACATTTCTTATCGTGGATGAATCCACGTGCCGTAGACCGCCAGACCAAAACCCTAAGTGATATCCCCCCATTTGTGACGTGATTGATGTCTCACAAATCGTGGAGTCTGCAAGGCAGACGTGTTTTAATTAGTCAGTTATTGACTGATCAGACAGTGAGTCTAAGTTTTGTTGAATCTACCATGATTGATGAATGCTTAGTGATTCATGAATATTAAAGTTGCTCGTCTGAGCAAATATTATAAATTCGACGAGTTGTTGAATATTGATGAGTTATTGAATATACATGGATTATTCGAGCAACTGAGCAAGTATTGCTCGATTCGACGAATTACTGATAAATTACTGAATATTGATAATTGGATCAATATTCGAGCAACTGAGCAAGTATTGCTCAATTCGACAAATTGATAATTTTGACGTGCAACTGAGCAAGTATTGCTCAATTCGACAAATTACTAATATTACTAAATTTTGAAAGCTGGATCAATATTTGAGAAACTGAGCAAGTATTGCTCAATTCGACGAAATATTTATGGCCGGCCGGCCGGCCGGTGGGCCCGACCCTGGGCGCCTCTTATTATTTTATTATTATTTGTTGTTTTTCTCCTGTTTTGTGTAGGATTCCTCATCTTTCCATATTCTTGAATGCCCGTTTGTGCATCCAGGTGCTCAGTCGTGCATCATTGTCGAGTACACTTGCACCATTTTTGTGGGGCTTACTCAGTGGTAGTCCAGATGCCCGATTGTGGAGTATTATTATCAGTTCATGAAATTCAGTGGAGAATAATTCATGAAACTGAGCAATAAAAATGAGTAGTTCTATTAACAATTCATAGGAGCAGTCGTGGAAAAGTTAAGTATTACCATTCCACGGGATTGTGGATTCGACCATAGAATCAAAGTAATTAAATATTACTATTTCATGAGATCAGTCGTGGATTCAATCATGAAATCAGAGTAATAAAATTATCTATTATCATTCCATGAGATTAGCCGTGAATTCGATCATGAAATCGGAATAATAAGATGATATAATTGGTTATTGCCATTCCATGGGATCAGGCCGTGGATTCGACCATGGAATGGGAGCAACTTTTATTGCCATTCCATGGGATCAGTCCGTGGATTCGACCATGGAATATGAGCAATTGTTATTGCCATTCCATGGGATCAGGCCGTGGATTCGACCATGGAATATGAGCAATTTTTATTGCCATTCCATGGGATCAGGCCGTGGATTCGACCATGGAATAGGAGCAATCGTTATTTCCATTCCATGGGATCAGGCCGTGGATTCGACCATGGAATAGGAGCAATAATAGATCATTCTGGGAATTTAGTGGTAAATGTCACGGAAGAATTAATCTATTGCAGAAGAGATATTAGCCAGTTAAAGCGTCATATCCATTCCGAAGGTGTATAGTCAGAAGACGGCGAGTTGTCGAAGTCCTGAAGACGTTGTTGTTCTCAATATACGGAGAACTGCCTGGATCTATACACGGTCTCTCTACATAGTCAGGGAATAGTGAGTGTCACCGACGTCCCGAAGGCGTTGTTGCTCTCAAATCTACGGAGAACCGACCAATCGTTCTTCTATGTAGAGGCGGGTCTCTTTCATGTAGTCAGGGAACAGTGAGTGTCACCGACGTCCTGAAGGCGTTGTTGCTCTCAATCTTACGGAGAACCGCCCAATTACATTATTCTACATAGAGGACATGATGAAATGTGTGGCACTGAACGCTCAGCTAGTGGAGGCCTTTCAGGAAACATATTCATCATGGCTTCGTAAAATATGAATCGTTGCATGCCTGAAAGCCGTGTTAAAAACATGCCTCATGATTTTACGGTTTTGTCCTTTGTTGAAAATCCACCATCAACAATGTGTGATACTAGTTTGCCTGATAGAATCGATTTTCCTTTAACCTTTGGTTTTCTTCTTCTAAAACCAGGTTAACGACTTAAAGACTTCATTGGGATTGTGAAGCCAGACCGGTAGGAAAGATATAAAAAGTAATCACAAACACCTTCGTCTCATCGTTTGTGATTTCATGACATCTTGTTTCGGTACCATACGATTAAGATTGTTGTGAGTTGATTGATTAATCTAGGCTGTTCTTCGGGAATATAAGACCGGGTTATCAATTGGTTCCTGTTCACCTTGATTATTATCAAAAGACGGAACAAAAACTTTTAGGGTTTTTTTGTGGGAGACAGATTGATCCTTTGATAGACTTGTCTGTGTGAGACAGATTTGTTTATTGTCAAAGCCTGCGATTTTGGGTCGTAGCAACTCTTAGTTGTGGGTGAGATCAGCTAAGGCAATCAAGTGTGCAGTATCCTGCTGGGATCAGAGGTGTAGGGAATACAATTGTACCTTGGATCAGTGGGAGACTGATTGGGGTTCAACTACAGTCCAATCCGAAGTGAGCTTGGAGTAGGCTAGTGTATGTAGCGGCTTAATACAATGTGTATTCAATCTGGACTAGGTCCCGGGGTTTTTCTGCATTTTCGGTTCCTTTTTAACAAAATTCTGTTGTCTGTGTTATTTTTATTTCCGCATTATATTTGTGTATATAATTGAAATAATACAGGTTGTGCGTTTGAATCAATCAATTAGAATTCCGACCTTTGGTTGTTGATTGATATTGATTGATCCTTGGACATTGGTCTTTGGTACCATCCAAGTTATTCCTTGTGTTTGATTAGGACTCGTTGATTTCTATTAGCTTGAGTGAATCAAAACAAGAGAGAGATGTTAACTCATTGAGATACTTTTACCTAGATTGAGTCTGACTGTCTAGTTGATTCTCTAGAAAGTGTTTCGGAGTTAGTCCATACAAATTGCTAAGCGAAATATTGGGTGGTGTTGTTAGACCCCCGCTTTTTCTGAGCCGACCATCTAACGCCCAGATGCTCTAGTGAGCAAAATACCAAAGTCTCTTGAAGACTAGTTGGTGAAAAGATGATCAAATGCTGGTTTAATCATTTATTGAAATAATGTTCGTCTGAACCTTAGGTGATAAAACCCAATAAATTATGAAGAGATGAAGGACCGACCAAGGGGTCATGAAACCGGCCCTGGTGGGTCACGGGATCGACTGACGATCATTTTATGAAATTCTAAGTCGTTTGGAAGAATTCTGGACCTAATGCGTGGAATTGTGCAAATTAGGTCAAATTTTGAAAATGCGTGGGACCGGATCCTTGCAAGCCAAAGAGTCAACCTTGGTCGGTCAAGGTAACATGCTCACGTCGCCTAAGTGTCTGCATATCAGTCCTGAGAATTTTGATATTTTCTGATGTGCGTTTGAGCAACATTTTGAGAAAATATGAAGAAATCAAGGATTTTGCTGAAACTGAGAAAACTTCATAAGATGAAGGAAATAATAATAATAAAATGAAGGAATCGCGAAGTGCGGGACCGGCTATGACCAAGGCATGTCCGACCAGCCAATGAGCACGGTCCCATGGCACTTTTCTTAATTTATTATTATTTTCATGAGTTTAGGGAAATATCATGAAATCAAGGAGTTTCCTTGAAGTGAAGGAGTTTCCATGAGATGAGGGAAACAAATAATATTAATAATAATAAAATAAGGGAGTGTTGGACCATCTTGGGCATGGTCGGCCGGCCAGGGCCCGGTCCCGTGAGTCTTTCCTAATTTTATATTATTTTCATGATTTGAAGGAAATATCATGAAATTAAGGGATTTCCATGAGATGATGGAAATAATTAATAAAATAAGGAATTACAGGGTGTGGGACCGGTCACGACTAGGGCATGGCCGTCCGGCTAGTGACCACAGTCATGTGACACCTTTCCTAATTTTATGTAATTTTTGGACAATTTCCTTAATGTGAAGGAAATACCATGAAACGAAGGAGTTTCATAGAATTAAGGATTTTCCATGAGATGATGGAAATAATTAATAAAATAAGAAATTACAAGGTGTGGGACTGGTCACGGCTAGGGCATGGCCGGCCGGCTAGTGACCACGGTCTCGTGACACCTTTCCTAATTTTATGTAATTTCCTTGATGAGAAGGAAATATCATGAAACCAAGGAGTTTCATAAAATTAAGGAATTTCCATGTGATGATGGAAATAATAATTAATAAAATAAGGAATTACAAGGTGCAGGACGGTCACGGCTAGGGCATGGCCGGCCGGCTAGTGACCACGGTCCCGTGACATCTTTCCTAATTTTATGTAATTTTATATAATTTTCTTGATGTGAAGGAAATATCATGAAACTGAGGAGTTTCATAAAATTAAGGAATTTCCATGTGATGATGGAAATAATAATTAATAAAATAAGAAATTACAAGGTGTAGGAGGGTCACAGCTAGGGCATAGCCGGCCGGCTAGTAACCACGGTCCCGTAACACCTTTCCTAATTTTATATAATTTTACATAATTTCCTTGATGTGAAGGAAATATCATGAAACTGAGGAGTATCATAAAATTAAGGAATTTCCATGTGATGATGGAAATAATAATTAATAAAGTAAGGAATTACAAGGTGTGGGACAGTCACGGCTAGGGCATGGCCGGCCGGTTAGTGACCACGGTCCCGTGACACCTTTCCTAATTTTATATAATTTTACATAATTTCTTTGATGTGAAGGAAATATCATGAAACTGAGGAGTTTCATAAAATTAAGGAATTTGCTCAAATGAGAGGATTTTCATGGGATCAAAGGAAAATAATAAAATACTAATAAAATAAGGAAGGGCGTGGGACCGGCCATGGCAGCATGACCGGCCGGCCGGTGGGCTTGGTCCCCTTAGACGCCTCTTTTAAATATTTTATTATTATTATTTTCCTCCATGGTTTCATCGTGCCTTTGCATTTTTTGAATGTTCGTTCGCGCATTCAAGTGCTCGTTAGTGCATTATTGCTGAATACACTTGCACCATTTTCTTGGGGATTACTCGATGGTGGTTCAGATGCCCGTACGTTGAATATTTATCACTAACCCGTGGAATTCTGCTGGGAAGAACCATGAATTGAAGTAATGAAATATTATGAAGAACGTAGAATATTTTCTAAGGATTCAGTTAATGAATCTAATGATTTAGAAATAATTAATTGATGGCTCTATACTAGCAGGCATGCCATCTAGGAGCATTAATTATTAGAGGCTTGGGTGATATGAGCTAGTTGAAGCGTCATATTTATTATGTATAGTATAGTCAGGGAAAACACGTTGTTGCATCCTGAAGACGTTATCGCTCTATACTAGCAGGCAAGCTGTCTAGGAGTCGTCCAATCATAATAATTCTATACACATGTCTTTTATATAGTCAGGGAAAACATTGTTACATCCTGAAGACATTATTGCTCTACACTAGCAGGCAAGCTGTCCAGGAGTCGTCCAATCGTTCGATTCTATATAAAAGTAATTACTGAAATTGCTCAGTATTCATGAGATATGTTGTTTCCTCAGTTGAGATACTGCATATTCACGTATGCTCTGAGAGACAATATACTCAGTCAGAGATTCTTGTGGCATGAGCTTTCATGCTAGAGACATGAGCCTCAATACTCATATGATTGCTGGATCAGGAGGATGTACAATTATGGTTTTACGATTTTAGCCTTTATCGAAAATCCACCATCTACAAATGGCAAGTGGCTCAAAGCATATTATGCCTGAATGATCAGTAAACAATTATTTTAATTTCAAAATGTATCTCTATTTCTTCAAAGAGTATGGAATATGCTCATTCGTTCAAAATCCAAAATAGATTTCATTAATCTAACAGAAAAAGTTACTTCATCAATCAATCATCCTACTCTATTCAATCAAAAAAAAAATAATCTCAAACGCTCACTCAAAGCAAACCATCCAACAACAAATAATTTTTACTGAAAGCCATTTCAAGCCTATTCTGAAAGTTTTCAGTCTTCACTTTCAAGTCCTGGATAGCCTTTTCAACCCTTACTGACTCCAGCGCGAGCGGGTTCTCCTCTTCCATGATAGAAGTTGAAGCAGAAATCATATTAGCAGCAACAACCGCTCTATCAATCTTGATGACCTCAAGCCGACGACTGAGCCAACCTACATTGAATCTCAAAGTATCTCAATTAAAGATCATGTCATCCCATCGATAATGCTCTTTTTTCTTGACATCACGTAAGTTTTTCTTGTTCATTTCGTCAATAATCGGCAACAGTCCAGCAACAGTAGTCAGGAGAGTTGGCAGAAAATTCCTCCACACTTGGGTAGTAGAAATATGCCCGTACTTCCTCCAGATCCTGGTATAGAGAGATGCGTAACACTTGGGTAGTATCAATATGGATGTCAAACGGGAGTCCAGCTGTTGGGTACTCACCAATAGAAGCTCTGAGATCAGCATATGCAGAGGCTGAGTAATTGCCAGTATGGTCATCATCAACTGCAGTCGCAGGTTTTTTACTTTTTCTTTTCTCAACACCAACAACGTGAACGTCAACCCGCAACAACATATAGGTTCAATGAAATTTTGGAGAGTCACTCAAATAAACCTCTGATTAAGAACAAGCTTACAGATGTTCCGGCGTCTGCACGAGTGCATTTGAAGCGGGCAGGTGCTTTCACAGTCCGTTTGGGTCTTAAGTTATAAGGAGTGGTGGAGAATCAGTCATCATGATTCATCTGCAACAAATGTTCATATTCATAGTCAGTTATTGAGCACATAGTGAAAAGAAAGAGAAAGAATATTTCATACCAGATTGGGAGTTTCACTTCCTCGTTTCGGCGGAGATAAGCTTCGGGAAGATGAACTGTTGTCAGACATTATGAGATATGAATATGATTGAAATTTCTTCTGTGCAGTCAAATTCAGTAATGGAGGAAGATGTGTTCGTGTAAATGGAAAACCCTAGGTCTTGAAGGTCAATACATAAGACACGGTGGATACTTATCCTTTACAAATGGTCAAATCAGTTGTGATTTCTATTGAAACCCTAAATATCAAACGAGATTATGTCGGACGCCAAAGAAAAGTGATAATACTGGGGACTGACAGTCCATAACCATGACCAGATGCGGTATCAGTATTTTGACTTGGAATCGATCATCCGTGAAAATCACATGTTTTCCTGGATCACTCGAACAATAAGGAGAATCATTGCATGCATGAACATTGGTCCACATCATTCGATTGGAGACATAAGAAAATCAACTAGAAGACGTAATAAAGGATTGTCATTCATGAATGATTCCTAACTCAATATCTATGAGGCAAGGTTACTCGAACGATCAAAATAACATCTTCTTCAACAAGAAATAAAAATGATCGACTACTCAAGAAGATTGCAAGTGGGACTAATCATCAATCGGATTCATCATCGCCTTCATGATCATCATCCTCCATGGAATCTTCTTCAAGATCTTCTCAGAGTCATCATCATAATCTTTATTGGAAACTTCCTCCAATCGGTCTTCAGGATCATCATACATTGCGTCTAAATATTCATCTTCTTCATACTCTGCTTGGAGGTCAGCTTTGGCCAACCGTTCGACTCTCATGCCAGGAGCATATGGTTTAGTCTTGCGCTCAAGAGGTGTCCAAGCAGATTCGATATCCTCAGCATCTGAATCAGAATCCACGCCATCAACACGAGGTCGAACTTCATCTTCAGCCGCTAGCCTTGTGTGCTGAAGTCGGCGCCGTTTTTGTTGATAAGTTGCAATCTTTTCATCTTCGGATTCTCTCTTTAAAAATCCATCACGGATGATTCTCATATGATCAATAGACATACTATCTATCATCTTTCCAGCACTTTCCAAGGACTGATTCACCTTGGCATGCGCCTCTGCTGCAGAAATTGGCTTGGTAGCGTTGGAATGATCCTCATAAGAATCAGATGAATGGTCGCAACTAGAAGTCACCATTATCTGGGAGAAAAATATGGATTTGTGAACACACCAATAACAAATACGCAACAAAAATGGTAACAATCTACGCTTACCTTTACAATTTCACTAGCTGTAGTGATTATGGTGCGAAAGAAAATTTTCGAGAATATGTTCGCTTCTTCAAACCTGCAAAGATGAACAAAAAATTCATTATTCAAAATCATAATTTGATTTTCCATAAAACTGTGAGTAATTCACGAAATTTTCACCGTGTGAGCAGCTTACACCAAGTGAACATTCACTGATTTTCTATTGTACGAGCATAAACTATTAAATCATATAATTCAGGTTATTTCAAATAGTTGTTTGTGTTTAACAATTGTTCAAAATCAAAATTTTAATGTGAGTTAATAACTCACGTAAAAAAAAAATTAGGCGTGAGTAAATAACTCACGCACGTCAAAAAAAAAAAAAAAATCTCGCTCGAACGAGCGTTCGTCTATCAAACGAAGGTCTTTTCTATTTTATTTTTGAATAGACATGATCTAATTGCAGTAAGGAAAATTTTGTCTATGAGCTTTCACGAAAACAAATTTTATTTGAAATATAAGGACTTTTACACTAAGGATTATTTTTCGTTTCTTAAACCGATAGACGGACAGGCGTCCGTTTCCTAAAAAAAAAAAATTCATAAACAAAATTATGCATGCAAGTATACATAAGATATTTTGTTTAACAAACAACTCGTGAATAGTAAAAAAAACGCACTTACCTTTAGTCGGCCGGAAGTTCACCGGACGGTGATCGGTGGTGGTCGGCTCCAACGCAAATTCTTCCCTCTTGCTGCTCGGACGTGAGAAGAGAATCAGGGGAGGGTGGTCGATCAAGGAAGAATTTTTTTTTAGGGCTTCTTCCCTTTTATAAAAATTTCACTTCCAAAACCTAATCAAACAAGGATTTCCTTTTGGGCCCGGGCCCGTAAACGCTAAACCGACTAAAACTGGACGTCTGATCGTCCAAATCACCAGTGCTTTGTCTCTCCAAGTTCACGAGATGAAACTCTGTCATACTCCTGGAGTCCTTATCCAGGCATTTGCTTGTACGTGACATCATTGAAGCAAATCGGGGATTTTGGAAAATACCTTTGTACGACTAAGTTCAACTACTTATCTCGTTCACTGAAAAATCACCATCTAGTGCTTACTGCGAAACATGATTGTCCCTCACTAAGAAGGGGACTTAATGTTGATGGTGGATTTTCGGCAAAGGGTAAAATCATAAAATCATGATACTGCATGTTTCAGTCTCGGCTTCAGGAATGTATGTGACGATTCATATTTTATGATCCATGAACTATTTCACGATCTCTGACTGAGCGAACGTTCCTCTCGTAGATATGATGAATATGTTTCTCGAAAATCCTCTCAGCTGATCTTTCGATGCTTCACACATTTCATCATTACCTCTACATAGAATCAAAATGGTTGGGCGGCTCCTAGATATATTGCATGCTAGTATAGAGCCTAACGCCTTCAGGACGTCACGCTGCTCGTTGTTCCCTGACTAGATAGATAGATCGTGTATAGAATCTCTTCATGATTGGGCGGATCCTAGACATATTGCATGCTAGTATAGAGCATAACTCCTTCAGGACGTCACGCTATTCGTTGTTCCCTGACTATACACCCCCCTCAGAACGAGTATGATGCTTCAATTATCTCATAGCTGGATTCTGCAAATAGGTTAATTGTACTGTGTCATTCATCAATTGAATTCCTAGAAGATAATTTATCTATCTCATTACTCCGTTCCATGAATGATCCTCAGCTGGATTCCATGGATTAGTAATAGATAATCATTTTATTTTATTACTCCGTTTCATGGCTGATTCTCAGTTGAATTCCATGAATTAGTAAAAAATATTCGTTGATCGGGCATCTGGGCCATCATTGAGTAAGCCCCGAGAAAATGGTGCGAGTGTACTTAGAAAATAATGCACAAACGAGCACTCGAACGCAAGAACGAACATTCAAAAATATGGATGAATGAAGAAACCTATGCAAAATAGGGAGAAAAATAATATTAATAAAATAAATAATAAAAGGGGCGCCTAGGGGACCGGGTGTTAGATCATTGCTCGGTCGAACTCGCAAGCGTTGCTATCTCAAGCTTGTTTGTCAAGTTTAGTTGCCAGAACTATAAGTCTTGATTTCTAGTCTACTTATAGCTAAGTCTCGGATTAGGATAATAAGTGTAGTTGAGCCTTAGACTCCACGACGTACATTGATTGAAGACAAAGAACTACTCAAGGGAACTTGTGGAACTTCATCAACAAAAGGTATGTGGAGACTTGAACTTATCTATCACTCAAAAGTTTATCTACTCTATCTCCTATTTGAGACAAAATTCGTATTGCTATATAGACTTCAATTATACACATTTGCTATTTTGAGTCGATTTTATCTCGCCTATATACTTTTAGAAATATGTGTTGGTAAGCTTTCGCTTTAGCCAAGTTCATCTTTACTCGTGACGAAAGTCATGTTGTTTATTTCAATAACTTGAAAATCGCTTTGATGAAAATAGTTTGTGAATAACAGCTATTATAACATCCTTTAAGAAAGTTTGAATGATTGAAATGAGAGTTTAGAACAAGTAACCATCTTTGGATATAAACATAGTGTGTTCTCACATTTGTGTAAAAGTCCAAAACCGGGAACCCAAAGTATGCGCACCCGTACGCGTACTGGCGGTTGTTGTAAATCCGGGTAAGTATGTGTACCTGTACCCATACTGGCGGAAGTTTGAAAGTGAAAAACAAACTCAATCTGGTTACTTAAGTACGCGTACCCGTTTGCATACTTAGGTAGGTTGCTTTCTAAAATAGGTTTGTTCATGAACTAAAACATTTATATAATAAGGAACGCAATCTTTGCAAACCATGGCTATAATGTTCATGAATTGATTCGAGTGAATCAAAACCGATTTTTCTTCGATTGTGTCTTGTATACTTCTATGAGATCTAAGAAATTGAACAACTCTCTAACTAGTTCATTTGAGTCATTTGAACTAGTTATGGTAAAGATGAATAAGGTTGATATGAAAGTGCTCATATATCTAACCATTGGTTAACTATTGTTAAACCGACTAAGTATACACGTTTAGGTACGGTTACTCAAACCTAAATGAATCTACATTTAATTTTTATATAACAAGCTAAGTTCGATCTAACGGTTGAAAGATATTAGCTTGAATCTAATCAGATTTTCATCTAGCGGTGAATATTGAATGCTTTGTTACCAAGGTAACTTAGATTGCAAACCCTGATTTGAAATCTACATAAAGGAGAACTCTACCAACTGGGAAACCTAATCCCATACCTCCTGTGTGATACTAGTTGTATAATATAGAGTCGATTCTCCTTTAACCTTAGGTTTTTCACGAAACCCTGTAGGTTAACGACTTAAAGACTTCATTGGGATTGTGAAGCCAGACTCAACTATTTTCTCTGTAGTTGCGTGATGTGATCTTGCTATTTCTATCGTGTTTGAGTACAATCGTAAGATTGGATTGAGATTTATATATTCGATAGGAAAGATAGAAAAGTAGTCACAAACACCTTCGTCTCATCGTTTGTGATTCCACAATATCTTGTTTCGTTAATTAATTCAGATTATTGTAAGGTGATTGATAATTCTAGGTTGTTCTTTGGGAATATAAGTATGGGTTATCAATTGGTTCATGTTCACCTTGATTTATCAAAAGACGGAACAAAAACTCGTAGGTATATCCGTGGGAGACAAATTTTTATATTCAATAGACTTTTCTGTGTGATACAGATTTGTTTATCAAATCTTCGACTTTGGATCGTAGCAACTCTTAGTTGTGGGTGAGATCAGCTAAGAGAATCAAGTGTGTAGTATCCTGCTGGGATCAGAGACATAAGGAGCATGATTGTGCCTTGAATCAGTGTGTGATTGATTAGGGTTCAACTACATTCCAGACCGAAGTTAGTTTGTAGTAGGCTAGTGTCTGTAGCGGCTTAATACAGTGTGGTGTTCAAATCTGTACTAGGTCCCGAGGTTTTTCTGCATTTGCGGTTTCCTCGTTAACAAAACTTATGATATCTGTGTTATTTCTTTTCCACATTATATTTTGTTATATAATTGAAATATCACAGCTTGTGCGTTGAATCGATCAATTGGTAAATCCAACCTTTGGTTTTTGATTGAAATTGATTGATCCTTGAACATTGGTCTTTGGTACCGTTCAAGTTATTTCTCTTATATTCAATCAGGCTCGCAAATTATTATTTGTTTGATTATGGATTGAATTGAGAAATTGAGATATAACTCTTTGATATAATTTTCTTATGATTGAGTCTAACTGTCTAGTTGATTTTCTTGAAAGTATATTGGAGTTAGTCTATACAAATTTCTAAGCGAAATATTGGGTGAGGTTGTTAGACCCCCACTTTTTCAATTGGTATCAGAACAGGAAAACACATTTAAGACCTCATAAGTCTGAATTTGTAGCGATCTGATTATGAACGAGTCTATCTATAATAACGTACCAATTCAGAAATTACCAGATGATTCTGAAAGCTTGGATTCACCTGAGAGAACTGTCACATCTAATTCAATATCTAAACATTCTCTTGATGTAAAAACTGCTGATTGGGAAACACTCCTTGAAGAACAGTTGGATGAACTTTCTGATGAAGGTGATTCCGATATTGATAGAGATGTTGATGAGGAAGTCTCATAGTATGTTAAGTTTTTGGATTCGTTGAAAATGAAGAAGATTACAACTTCTCATGTCACACCTCTTCTGACCCTCTTTGTCGAGAAAACAAGAAATTGAAAAGGATTTACGGAGGTCTTTATGGTCGGAATAGCTCTTGAGAATCAGTCCTCAAAGATACCGAGGAAAACCTGAGTAGAAAGTCACTTGAATGTGATCGTGTTTATTAAAAATACTTCTTGTTGGAAGAGAAACTTGCAGAAATTGAAGGAAGAATTAACTCTCAGCAAGCAAGTTTTGATGACAGAAAAAACGCTTTTCTCGCTCGATAAAAACGCCTTGAGGCTGATTTAGCTGCGGCTCTTGATAAAATCAAGATGTTGGAAGATGACTTGAAAAAGTTCAATACTAGTTCAAGCAAATTAACCACTATGCTAGGAGCAAGTAAAAATCATCGTGATACGCGAGGATTGGGCTATAAGGGAATAGATGCTCCAAGTATTAGCAAAGATGTAAAATTTGTCAAGGCTAGTGATTCTTCTCAACAAAAGGTTTCCACTGATGACAAAAGTGAAATACCTTCACCGGCAGTTAAGGTTCAAAAGATCAAAGTATATCAAACTCCAAAGTCAACACACACGTATCGAGGTAAGAACATTCCTTATGTTTGCCAAAATTACGAAAATAAAGGTCACCTGGAAAGGAGATCTCGTTTCCGTATAAGGAATGAGAAACTTCATGATGTTCTTGTGTGGGAATCACAAGAAGTTGTGAAATAAGATCATATGTTAAGACTAATCCCCTTAACATTACAGGTTGTAACTGTCCAACCTTTAGGCAAATGAATCAGTGCTGTGATAAACCAAGTTTTGCCTATAAATGTCATACGAATCTTTTTCACAATCGTAATGGTTATCAAAAGGATAACTTCGTAAAGACGAAGACAAGATCCGATGCTCCCAATTGAAGAGAGACTAACTTGCAAAATAATAGTCAATCCAATTCTCTTTCGAGAATTCTTGAAGAGAGTAGTGGGAAGAAGGTTCCGGTTGTTCCTAAACACACTCAGAAGTGGATACCAAAGAAATTCAATGATGTTTTGAGTGTGAAAAGGAATGGTCTCCCAGAAAAGTTCATGACTATGGAGAAGGCAGTATCCATGATGTTGGAACTTAAAAATTTCTTTGGAAAGATGGATTTGGATGTCAAAGGTTCTAAAAGCGATCTCTTTCATGATAATCCAAAAGTCACTTGTGGTGAGAAAGACATTGTTAACCTCAAAACAACTTGATTTTGTTGTAAGTGCATCCTCACCAAGGAATGCCCTACTATGTATACGGTGAGGGAAGCACGAGAATTGGGGAACACAGATTATGTTCGGTAAGGCTGTAGAATTCGATTGGATTCTTCTAAAAAGGTATGTCTATAAACTTTATAAATATTTGTGTTTTTATTTGCTTAGAGTACTTATAATGATCCTTGTACCTTGCTTATCGTTCATTTCTACCTAACTTGATCTGTGTTTAAGGTTCTTATATGTTTAGGTTTAAAAATAGTAGTTCGGGATGCTTGGACTTCATGGTACACATACCAGGTATGCATACCATCATTTAAAATCAAAATCCAGGGATTTTAGTATGCATACCCGTTTGCATACTGCTCCAGGTCACGAAAATTCATTTGCAAACCCGTAT
Organism: Papaver somniferum; assembly: GCF_003573695.1. Lineage (NCBI taxonomy): Eukaryota > Viridiplantae > Streptophyta > Magnoliopsida > Ranunculales > Papaveraceae > Papaver > Papaver somniferum. The sequence goes on along the minus strand of NC_039367.1, from coordinate 81,299,040 downwards.
GCATACAGTCCTGTAGACGTCGATATTCGATAAATTCGTTTTGACCGCAACTTCTTCGTCCGAATTCGGAATGACCTCATTCTTTTTGTATTATCTTCATATTTGAATTCTCTTCAAAATGGTGATGAGAATTTTTGGATTTGAATGAGTTAAGATTGGTATTTGTCCCGTCTCTTGTTTTTGAGTGTTGTGCTCCGTTTTGTCGCACCTGTTCCACTTCTCTTGGACATGGGCACTTGGATTGTTGGAGTACTAATTTTCTAAGCTCATTCATATATTTTACAAGAATGTTGTTGGTGAATCACAAAGAAGGAAGTTCAAGAATGGGCAGTAGTACGCATTACTATGGGATGTGCACAATCATCTTATGTGAACTATGATGCATGGTCTTTATTGACTTTGTATGTTCTTCTTTGTTAAGAAAATATTTTTATACGCCTTTGGTAACTATTCTGGGTATAAATCTGTGCGAAAAAGATTGATTCTACCTTGTAAGAGCAAAGATTGATTTTGCAGTATTAATCTTTATTGGTTTTATATATTGCAAAACTTGTTATGGGATATGTGTGTTTGCATCCGTGAACTATGATTGTCCCATATATGCTCAAAAGTTAACTCTATTATATGTCTGTATGAAAGTATTGATAAGAGATAGAATGAACTTTTGTTTACAAAGATTAAGTCTATTATACGTCATTGTGCAAATAGTGATGAAAAATAGAATGAATCTTTGATTATTCCGCAGTATTGGTCTTTCCCGGATCCACATCTTTGTGTATGTACTGTGTTGCTCCGTAAGTTCTCTTATGTTGAGCATGACCAATTGAATTGATCATTTTCCGTGTGGTTAATTCAATTGAGATTTTTGGATACAAATTCATGTCTCATGTGATTTGTTAATGTCCAAAGAAATCCTTCTTTTCTTGTAAAAGTAAGGTCGCTCTTGTTGTTCTTTCGGGAATGACATTATATGGGGGAGAGTTCTTAATTGAACTTGTGCTTAATTGCCAAATCTTTGTGGGGAGTGAGGCTTTGGAATATTATATGGGTTATCTTGTATATTTATAAACTCCTTGATGAATGCATTTAGTTTCGACTATATGATTGCCTCTAAAATTCGATATGTGCTTTTCTTTTGGTCATGAAGTATCTCTATGGAAATTTCATTAGGATCCCATTAATTTTCGTACCTTTGCCAATTTTATTGACAAAAAGGGGGAGAATTAATGTGTAGTTCACACTACAAATACATACGGTTTTCGGATCATTGTATAAGGGGGAGTGGTTTTCATGTGAGATGAAGTATTGACTAAGGGGGTGATACATATCACCATAGTATTGTTGTCGAAGTTTTGAAACAATTAAACTTTGATGTTGTGTAATAATACTATGACACTGTATAACAATGATTGAGAGCTATTGTTTTCTCATTGCTATAGCTACGGATCTTCAACAACGATGATGCTGAATTGAATACCTTTAGAATCATTGGAGTACTTGGAAGTGACGAAGATTTTGAGTAATGTTGAATAACCAAGGAGATCAAGTATTTGGATGGGAAGCTACAAAGTTTATTTATTTTGTATTCCATGTGTATTGATAGTTTTGTCACTAAAATTGACAAAAGGGGAGATTGTTAGAGAATTGCTCGGTCGAACTCGCAAGCGATGCTATCTCAAGATTTTTTGTCAAGTTGCAAACTATAAGTCTTGATTTCTAATATACTTATAGCTAAGTCTCGGATTAGGATAGTAAATGTAGTTGAGCCTTAGACTCCACGACGTTCATCGATTGAAGACGAAAAACTACTCAAGGGAACTTGAGGAACTTCATCAACAAAAGGTATGTGGAGACTTGAACTTATCTATCACTCAAAAGTCTATCTACTTTATCTCCTATTTGAGACAAAAATCGTATTGCTATATAGACTTCAATTATACACATTTGTTATTTCGAGCCTAGTTTATCTCGCCTATCTATTTTTTGAAATATGTGTTGGTAAGCTTTCGCTTTAGCCAAGTTCATCTTTACTCGTGACGAAAGTCATGTTGACCAAAGTATGCATACCCGTACACGTACAGGCGGTTGTTGGAAATCCGGGTAAGCATGCGTACCCGTACGCATACTGGCGGAAGTTTCACGTCCATGAATTTCTGGTGGAGTTTGAAAGAGAAAAACAAACTCAATCCGGTTACTTAAGTACGCATACCCATTTGCATACTTAGGTAGGTTGCTTTCTAAAATCGGTTTGTTCATGAACTAAAACATTTATATAATAAGGAATGCAATCTTTGCAAACCGTGGCTATAATGTTCATAAACTGATTCGAGTGAATCAAAATCGATTTTGCTTCGATTGTGTCTTGTATACTTCTATGAGATCTTAGAAATTTAACAATTCTCTAACTAGTTCATTTGAGTCATTTCAACTAGTTATGGCAAAGATGAATAAGGTTGATATGAAAGTGCTCATATGGCTAACCATTTGTTAACTATTGTTGAACCGACTAAGTGTACACGTTTAGGTAAGGTTACTCAAACCTAAATGAAGTTACATTTCATTTGTGTATAACAAGCTAAGTTCGATCTAACAGTTGAAAGATATTAGCTTGAATCTAATCAGGTTTTCATCTAATATTGAATGCTTTGTTAGCAAGGTAACTTAGATTGCAAACCCTGATTTGAAATCTATATAAAGGAGAACTCTAGTAACTTGGAAACCTAATCCCCACACCTACTGTGTTATACTTTAGTTGTATAATATAGAGTCGATTCTCCTTTAACCTAAGGTTTTTCACGGAACTCTGTAGGTTAACGACTTAAATACTTTATTGGGATTGTGAATCCAAACCCAACTAATTTCTCTATAGTTGTGTGATGTGATCTTGCTGTTTCTATCTTGTTTGAGTACAATCGTAAGATTTGCTTGAGATTTATATCTCCGGTAGGCAAGATAGAAAAGTAGTCACAAACACCTTCGTCTCATCGTTTGTGATTCCACAGTATCTTGTTTCGTTAATCGATTAAGATTATTGTGAGGTGATTGATAATTCTAGGTTGTTCTTCGGGAATATAAATACGGGTTATCAATTGGTTCCTGTTCACCTTGATTTATCAAAAGACGAAACAAAAACTCGTAGGTATATCTGTGGAAGACAGATTTATCTATTCAATAGACTTTTCTATGTGATACAGATTTGTTTATCAAGTCTTCGCCTTGGGTCGTAGAAACTCTTAGTTGTGGGTGAGATCAGCTAAGGGAATCAAGTGCGTAGTATCCTGATGGGATCAGAGACGTAAGGAACACGACTGTACATTTAATCAGTGTGAGATTGATTAGAGTTCAACTACATTCCAGACCGAAGTTAGATTTGTAGTAGGCTTGTGTCTGTAGCGGCTTAATACATTGTGGTGTTCAAATCTGGACTAGGTCCCGGAGTTTTTCTGCATTTGCGGTTTCCTCGTTAACAAAACTCTGGTGTCTGTGTTATTTCTTTTCCGCATTATGTTTTGTCATATAATTGAAATATCACAGGTTGTGCGTTGAATCGATCAATTGGTAAATCCAACCTTTGGTTGTTGATTGAAATTGATTGATCCTTGAACATTGGTCTTTGGTACCGTTCAAGTTATTTCTCTTATATTCAATCAGGCTCGAAAATTCTTATTTGTTTGATTGTAGGTTGAATTGAGAAATTGAGATACAACTCTTTGATATACTTTTCTTAAGATTGAGTCTAACTGTCTAGTTGATTCTCTTGAAAGTATATTGGAGTTAGTCGATACAGATTGGTAAGTGAAATATTTGGTGTGGCTGTTAGACCCCCGCTTTTTCACCGGACCCATCGATCTTCCCCACGCTTCTCCCATTATTTTATCATTATTTTATTAATTTTTCCTAATCTCATGAAAACTCCTTCATTCGAGAAAATTTCCTTGTTTGAGCAAAACTCTTAGTTTCTCCATATTTTCCTTCAAATGATGAAAAATAATTAAAAATAGGGAAATGAGTCATGGGACCGGGCCACCTAGCCGGCAGGCCATGCCCTAGCCGTGGCCAGTCCCGCACCCTATTATCCCATATTTTCTTCTTATTATTATTATTCCCTTCATCTCATGAAACTCTTTCGTTTGAGCAAAAAACCCTGGGTTTGCATATTTTCTCGAATATTGTTCAAACCATCAAAAGGCCAAAAAGTCAAATGGTCACATGACCGAATAGGCTGCTCACGGATAATATTAAAATATTATTATTTTAATATTCTGAAAATATTGATCGCTCGAGAAAAGTTTTACTTGCTCATTCGAGCAAAAATCGAGAGAGTTTCAGTCAAGATTAAACTCTTCTGAAAATCCAAAATGTTGCTCAAACGCGCACCAAAGTACCAAAATTCTCAGAACTGAGAGACACGGACACTATGGTGACACGAGCATGCTACCTTGACCGACCAAGGTCGGCTCTTAGGCTTGCAAGGAGCCGGTCCCACACTCTTTCACAATTTTGACCTAATTAGCTTTCAACAGTTCATGTTGGGTTCAAACTCTTTCCAACCTATTTGGAATTTGCTAAATCGACCACCAGTTGATCCCACGACCACCAAGGGCTGGTTTCACACCACTTGGATGGTCCCTCATCTCTCCATAATTAGGTTTTATTATTTAACGCTCAGACAGGTACTATTTTAATAAATGACTAAACCAGCATTTAATCATCCTCTCACCAACTGGTCAACAAAGGACTTTGGTGCATGCTCACTCGAGGACCTGGACGTTACATGATCGACCATCATCCTATGTATCCAGTCCCTCCTTCACTCAGTGGTCGATTTTCAGTAAATCATCAATTGATCAGCAATCGATCAAAATTAGGGTTTTGAACTGAATACTCTGCAGATCATAATTCTGAGCAAGTTTAAGCACTAATAATTTTATGTTGATCCAGCAATCAACATCTTGATTAATTAAGTAATATTCGGTCCAGCTACCAATATTTTAGTTAATATTTTATTTGGTCATACTACCAATAATCGTTCAAACGAGCAATATTTGCTCAGACTATCAATATTCATCATGTTGATTCAAGTATCAACATTCATTTGAGAACTATATGTAGATCCATCGTCTAATCAAGTCAACAAATGACTAATTAAATACACGTCTGCCTTGCAGACTCCACAAATCATGAGACATCAATCATGTCGCATGGCGGGATATTAATTATGGTTTTGGTCTGGCGGCCTATGGCACGTGTGCTCATCCACGATGAGAAATGAGAGTAAGTCGTGCAATCAGTTGAGGTAGTTAGAAAAGTAGTGGGTGGACAATCAACCAAGTCTGCGCACGATCTGGAACTGGTTTAATCACGATTTCCACTTTCCCACTCTTCCACTCGAGCAACCGTCACACTTACTGGAGATCAATGTGTCCATGTTCTAGCAATATAAATAGGTTCTCTGAATTCATGATTGAAAAAACAACAGAAATACGGGAATTATCACAACAATTCTCATCTGAACAATCACTCTTAATTGAGCAGAATTCAAACTTATTCGAACTCAGCGGTTCATTTGCAGAAACCTACAACACATTCATCACCGTTGATCTCACATACTTCTCAGCTTCCCTCCTACAGATCGATCCTTTTCCCTTTTTGTGACCGAATTGACTCTGGAACGACCATTTCTTGGTTCAGGCCGGAGTCCTACAGATTGATCTCTCGGACTCAAAGCACTCCCATGCAGTGCATCTGTTTGAGGTTAAGCAATTTGCTAGTTTGAGGAGTCCCCATCCGCACGGTCGTCTCTTCACTTCCTAAAAAACCAGTAAATCGTTTTCCCCATCTACACAAGTTTATAAACATACTTTTTAGAAGGATCCTGTCGTGAATCCTACGGCTTTACCAAATAATCAATATCATACCTAACACAATATGTGCTCCCCAATTCTCGTGCTTCCCTCACCGTATACTTAACAGGGCCTTCCTTGGTGAGGATGCACTTACAATATAATCAAGTTGTGTTGAGGTGAACAATGTCTTGCTCACCACAAGTGACTGAAACAGACTTTTCCGTAACTATGGATTTTTCACCATCCATAGTTTTTGGCTTATTCTGTTTCACTTTTGGATTATTATGAAAGACATAACTTTTAGAACCTTTCATATCCAAATCCATTTTTCCAAAGAACCTTTTAAGTTCCAACATCATGGATACTGCCTTTTCCATAGTCATGGAATTTTCTGGGAGATCATTCCTTTTCACACTCAAAGCATCATTGGATTTCTTTGGTACCCTCTTCTGAGTGCGTTTAGGAATAATATGAACCTTCTTCCCATTACTCTCTTTTAGATTTCACGAAAGAGAATTGGATTGACTATTATTTTGAGAGTTAGTCTTTCTCCAATTGGGAGCATCAAATCTTGTCTTTGTCTTTACGAAGTTATCCTTTTGATAACCATTACGATTCTGAAAAAGATTCTTATGATGTTTATAGGAAAATATAGGTTTATCACATCACTGATTCCTTTTCCTAAAGGTTGTACAGTTACAACCTGTAACATTAAGGGGATTAGTCTTAATATATGATCTTGGTTTCACAACTTCTTGTGATGCTCAAACAAGAACATTATGAAGTTTCTCATTAGTGGCAAACATAAGGAATGTTCTTACCTCAACCCATGTGTGCTGACTTTGGAGATTAATATACTTTGCTCTTTCGAACCTTAACTGCCGGTGAAGGTATTTCTATTTTTCCATCAGTTGAAACCTTTTGTTGAGAATAATCACTAGCCTTGACAAATTTTACCTCTTTGCATATACTTGGATCATTTATTCCCTTATAGCCCAATCCTCGTATATCACGATGATTTCTACTTGCTCCTAGTATAGTAGTCTATTTGCTTGAACTAGTGTTGAACTTTTTCAAGTCATCTTCCAACATCTTGATTTTATCAAGAGCAACAGCTAAATCATCCTCAAGGTGTTTTTCTTTGGCGAGATAGTCGATTTCTCTTTCATTAAAGCATTTTTGTTGAGAGTCATATCTTGCTTTAGTTTCTGCAAGTCTTTCTTTCAACACAAAGAGATTTCGACGAAGATTATCACATTTAGAGTTTATTGAACGCACATCTTCTTCACGATCTTTAAGAAGATATTGTAAGAGTTTATAACCACAATCATATCTGTTAGAGCACTGCTCGGTCGAACTCGCAAGCGTTGTTATCTCAAGCTTGTTTGTCAATGTTAGTGATCAAAACTATAAGTCTTGATTTCTAGTCTACTTATGTAATGTCGGACTAGGATAAATTGTGTAGTTGAGCATTAGACTTCACGACGTTCATCAATTGAAGACGAAGAACTACTAAGGAGGGATTGTGGAACTTCATCAACAAAAGGTATGTTGAGACTAAAACTCATCTATCACTTGGAAAGTCTATTTCTAATCTATCTCCTATATTGAGACAAAAGTCCTATTATTATATAGTTGTCAATTATACAAATTTGAGATTTCGAGGAGAGTTTAACTCGCTTACATATTTCTCGGAATATGTGTTGGTAAGCTTTCGCTTCAACCAAGTTCATCTTATATTCTTGAAGAAAGTCAAAAGATGATCATGTGAAAATCGTCGAGTAACATCTTACATGGTTTGTGTGATATAATCATTTGGTATAGACTTGGAATGTTTCGTTATGATTATTTCAATAACTTTAAAATTGGTTTGATGCTAATAGTGTGTGAAAACGGCTATTTTCATCCTCTAAGAAAGTTTCGATGATTGATATAAGAGTTTGGAATACTTAACCATCATTGGATTATAAACATAATGTGCATTCTTGCATGTATGCGATCCGTGACCGGAACTAAGTATGCATACCAGTATGCGTACTTGTAGTTGTGAAATTCTGTGTACCAAGTACACATACCATTACGCATACTTGCGTGAGGTATAAGTCTGGGAATTTTTGCTGGATTTTGGGAGTGTACTAAGTATGCGTACCCGTTTGCATACTGGCGAAACCAAACTCAGACCGGCTACTTAAGTATGCGTACCCGTTTGCATACTTAAGTGGTTAAAGTTCAAAAATCGGTTGGCTCATGAACTAATAAATTTATATATTAAGGAATGCATTCTTTGCAAACTGTGGTTATAATGTTCATGAATTGATGCGAGTGAATCAAACCGATTTTGCTTCAATTGTGTTCTTGTATACTTCTAAGAGAATATAGCAATTGAACAACTCTTTAACTAGTTTCATTTGAGTCAATTGTACTAGTTATGGTTAAGATGAATAAGGTTGATATGAGGGTGTTCATATAGCTAACCTCGGTTAACTACGGTTGAGCCAACATGGTGTACACGTTTAGGTACGGTTACTAAACCTAAATGAGGGTACATTTCATTTGTTTATAACAAGCTAAGTTCGATCTAATGGTTGAAAGATATTAGCTTGAATCTAATCAGGTTTTCATCTAATAGTGAATATTGAATGCTTTGTTACCAAGGTAACTTAGATTGCAAACCCTGATTTGAAAACTATATAAAGGAGAACTCTAACAATTGGAAAACTAATCCCTACACCTCCTGTGTGATACTAGTTGTATAATCTAGAGTCGATTCTCCTTTAACCTTAGGTTTTTCACGAAACCCTGTAGGTTAACGACTTAAAGACTTCATTGGGATTGTGAAGCCAGACCCAACTATTTTCTTTGTAATTGCGTGATATGATCTTGCTGTTTCTATAGTATTTGAGTATTATCTTCTCTAAGATTGGCTCGAGATTTAATCTCTGATAGGCAAGATAAAAAGTAGTCACAAACATCTTCGTCTCATCGTTCGTAAAGAATGAGATTTACATCTTAGTTTCGATATAAAGAATTCCAAAGGTATGGTAAAATGGGGGTCGACATCGTGGGACCGCTACGAGAAGGAACAGGAAAAATAAGATACTTGATTGTGGCCATTGATTACTTTACGAAGTGGGTCGAAGCATCAGCTTTAAAAAACATCCGAGATCAGGATGTATTCAAATTTCTATTCGAGCACTTCACATGACGCTTCGGAATCCCTGCAGCCATCGTGTATGACAATGGATCCCAACTCCAGGGAAAGAACATCGACCTCATATTTAAACATTTCAAAATCAGGAAAAATAAATCTACACCATTTTACCCTGAAACCAACGGCCGAGACGAAGCTACTAATAAAACAATCGCAGACGTGCTGAAAAAGAAGCTTGATGGACACAGAGCCAGTTGGTGCGAACAACTTCATAATGTTTTATGGGCGTACATTATGAATACCAATATTCTGTGGAGCACGTGTCACGATCTTAGTGGCCGCACATATATTCAACTGTGTAGCTTTCGCTGAACTGAGAAGCCTAAGTAGCAAAGGATACCTCCGCAGATCTACTTTATATCATCCCAAGAAAGAAGGCCTCAACGGTCAAGATAAGAATGGTAAAAGTCTAGTCTACAACGAGGCAGCTGGCGAGGGGACAGAGGTAGATGACGCATCTAATCAGCATTAAATGCTCAAATCTCTTATTTACACGCATGAATCAAGGCACGTGGAGAGAGAAGGCGTGGCAGAACCCATTGGCGGAAGCTGGCGGTGAACGAAGGTACAACCTGTACTAAGGTTGGGTAGTTCCCGAAGGAACGTGGGCCAGCTGAGGTGGAGAAATACCACTGGAGAAGGTACGCGGTGGACGAAGGTACCATTGGTACGAAAGGTATATCAGAAGATGATGGACTCAGAGGAAACAAAGATATACCTGGAGCAAGAGGGGCTATAAATACCAAGCCTCACCAACAAACTAAGGGCATTCAATATCTAGGAGAGAAGATCTAGTCTTAAGCTTATACCTCTTTAATGTTTAGAACTTAAGTATTTACTTCTACTTGAGTTCTCTCTATTACTTTGGGAAGCATTTAAGATCTTTGTAACCACCTCAAACTTAATACAAAACAATCACTCATTACCCCGTGGATGTAGAAAAATTTCGAACCACGTAATCTCTTGTGTCTCATGATAACTTAGAAGCTTTTACATTATATTTGTGTTCTTCGTTATCATTGCAATCTTAGATATCATTTATTACTTAGCATTATCATTTCAACAGAGGTATCAATACTGCTTAGTATCGGATCCTCAGAGCTGTATACATTACGTAGACTACGGGAAAACGAGTAGTCACAGTTTGGCTCCCACCGTGTTTTTCTCACGAACCTGAGTTTAGACACAGTTTTACATTTTACTTATACATCTTATGAAACGAAGGGATCTGTGTTCCAACGATGAATCTCACTCTCTAGTGATTCGTTCATCCATTATTTGTGTATGTTTTTTGAGTTCATAGCCTCTAAAAACGTGCCTCGTTACAGATCCACAATTTTTTTCAAAAAACATACTCACAAAACGCCAAAATGTTTGTTTTATACTAAAATAGCTCTTCTTAAACAGAGTATATTTTAGATCTGAGAACCTTTGACTGACAGAGGAATCTCATTCAAATTTTAAAGAAAAAAGATCTTCTAACGCATTTAATAGCCTTGTTTTTCGCAAGATCTGACACCCCTTTTCATTGGTTTCAATGTTTTAAGGTTGTTTTTTCCAAGGGTGTCATAAACATTTAATACTCGTCTGTCAAAAACGTTATCTCAGTCCTTTTTCTGAAAAAGCTGCTTAGCCGTCTTCCGTGTCAGAGCATTAATTGCTACTTTTAATGAAGATACCCAAGTAGCAGAATTTTTCTCCTTTTCTGTGACCGCAGGATAACAAAAGCTGAAGGCATGCAGAAACCAACTGATGTACCAACAAGCTCACGACCAACTATCACAAGAGGGAGATCCCAAAAGTAGTCTCAAGCAAACCAAAGGAAAAGCGGAGGACGGACAAAGTGAAATAGCAAGAATAACAATTGCTAACAAATCACCTATTCCTGCTGAAGGGATGGGGCAGACATCGGGAGCCCAAACAATCTACGGCATGCCATTATCGGAGCACGTTACAACTACAGAGCCACCTGCGGCCAACGCAGGGTTACCCAGAACCTTAGCTCATACGGGACGAAGGTTGGGAAACCTAACCCCAACTCAGATAGATCCAGACGCGCCAATTGTAGACGAAGGAGTGTAAAACTCTGAGGATCTAACCGACAGCACTCCTCAAGGAGGTGGAGCCCACAACGAAGACCAAATGGCGGCAAAAATAGCAGCTTTGTTACTTCGTAACAAGAAAAACGAAGATGCAATGCACGAGATGTCCCAGTAGAACCAGAACCTCAAAGGTATGCTATACATACAAATCGAAGATTCCCAAACTCACCCTCCGCAACAGAGGTGTGAAAACGGAGCTATCTCAGGAAGACGAAGGGTGGATCTCAACCCACCAAAGACAAATCAACCTAAGGGAGAAAGGAGAGCGCACCATGATCCAAACGAAACGTATTCAACATACAATCCCTCTCAAACCTACTACGATGAATCATTTTCCAAAGATGCCCACAATGTGAACATGGTCATGGAGCAAATGGAGAAAATGCAGAAGGAAATCCAAGGCCTAAAAACTAGCCACGCAGGCGCAAGACTAGAAGAAGTGCTACAAGAGGCAACCACGCCCCCACTATCTTTTCGCATTTTGAGGGAATCCATCCCTCCGAAATGCCCGGTACCTACGTTCCAAGCATACAACGGTACCTCAGATCCCGCGGCCCACCTACGGTATTACACTCGTGTCCTTGCCCATTGGAAAAGAAACGAGGTGGTACTTTGTAGGTACGTTCCAGTAAGCTTAACGGGATCAGCACTAGCCTGGTATGACAAGTTACCAACGAACTCAATTGACTCCTTCGAGCAATTATCTACGGTGTTTTCGGAGACATACATGTACAACAAATCAACAAAGGCATGGTTAGATGGGCTATTTGCTTTAGCTATAAGGCCCCGGGAAACACTGATGCAGTACATAGACAGGTGGCAAAAGACATGCCAAGCAATTGGGAAAGTAAATCCAGAAATTAGCATAAACTGCTATAAGTACGGACTTGATAGAACCTCAGCCATCTTCGTGGAGCTCTACAACAGAGCCCTCGATTCCGAAGGCGATCTCAGGGTTGTCCAAGACCGTTACATCAAACTCGAATAAATCCAGAAGGACAACCCCAGGGCACAAGCAAAGAAAACAACAGCTCCACATCGAACTAACTCTCTGGAACCAATTCCGGAGGTACCTAAGCGACAAAACGAAGCCGGGGGAAGGACCAACTCTGGAGACAAGCGATCCAAATGCGGAGATGGAAAAAGAGGCAAAGGAAGAGAAGAATTTATGGATAAAATCTACACGAAGTTGAATACAACTTTCTCTCACATCCTAAGCAAGGAGGGAGCAAAGCCAGGCTTTCCTTACCCTAATACTAGGGGAAAGCAGCCAGAAAAGACGAAGGAAGCTAAGGAGTACTGTGCGTACCACCAATAATACAGACATACTACTGATACATGCTACCACCTGCGCAACGTGATCCAAAGATTCAGCGACGAAGGCAAATTCATGGAGTACGTACAGCTACAGAGACTGAGGAGATCCCAAAGAAAAGGGTAGAACTACCTCAGGATGGAAAATACATCAACATGATCACCTTCTCCAGTGGAAGCCAAGAAGAAATGCTCGAAGACATACTCGAGTTAGCTCGAAACAGAAAGAAAATTGAATCCCATGAAGTGTTCAAGCTAAGTGGACCACACACTAGCACTTAGGAGGAATGGATGGCCACGCCATTGACGTTTTCAACAAAGGACGTCAACTAGGAGGTTGAAATGCACAACGATCCACTAGTGATCACTCTTCCAATACACATATGGAATGTTATGAAGGTCCTCATAGATGGGGGCAGTTCGTTAAATGTGTTATTTAACGAACCATACCTACGCATGGGTTTGACAGCAGAGCAAATGGATTCTTCCACTTGCACAATATATGGTTTTAACGGAGCAGTCTCTAGACCAAAAGGAGAAATCGTCTTGCAAGTACATGCAGTACCCTTAGTAACCAATACACGCTTCTGTGTGGTAGAAGCACCTTTTCCCTACAATGTAATCATGGGCAGGTTATGTGTCCATAAATTGTGAGGAACAGCTTCGACGTATCACCAATACCTACGCTTTCCTACACCTATGGGTGAAATGGAAATCAAAGGCGACCAGCAAGACGCAAGGCTATGCAATCTAGCGGAAATCAGACTCAACGAAGAAAGAACTGATGCTCAACAGCATGAAAGAAAGAGACGCAAGGCAAGTATCAAGGAAGTGCAGGACGCAGCCTCCTTAGTACCCAAAGTCGTCTCAGCCCCGGAGAGAAGCACCTCCACCACTCCAGGCGCAGATGTCTCCGTCAAATGACAATTACATAAAATCACTCCTCAACGACCTCAGCAAAAAATCTGCTCACCAGTGGAACCAACAAAGAAAATCAACATCGGGACGGAGGCAGAACCAAAGATGCTCAATATCGGAACTCTACTTGAAGAGGAAGAGGAGGTGCAACTACAAAGGTTACTAAAAGAGTACGTAGACGTATTTGCATGGTCAATGGAAGACATGCCAGGAATTGATCCGAATTTGGTCTCACACTACCTTCGGCTCAGACCGGAAATACCACCATTTAAGCGACGCATACGTAAGGTGGCGGACATCTACCACGAAGGGGTAGAAAAAGAGTTTCAAAAGTTACTTGCAGCTGGATTCATACGAGAAGTCAAATATCCCACGTGGATATCCATTATGGTCATTGTTCCTAAGAAGAACGGAGGCGTGCGCATTTGCATCGACTTTAGCAATCTCAACAAAGGGTTCCCCAAGGATAGCTACCCACTGCCAAATATTGACCAGCTGGTTAATGCAACTGAAGGCCACCAAAGGCTGTCTTTCATGGATGGATACTCAGGTTATAACCAAATAACCCTTGCGGAAGAAGATTAGGAGCATCCTGCGTTCTTTACCCCACGAGGCTTGTATTGATATACAAGGATGCCTTTTGGACTAAAGAAACGCGGGGGCAACATACCAACGATTAGTAGACAAAATCTTTAAGCCATGGATAGGAAAAATACTGGAGGTCTACGTGGACGACATGCTCGTCAAGAGCAAAAAAGCAAAAAACCATCTCTAAGACCTAAGGGAGATATTTGAAGCCATGAGGAACTTCCACATGAAGGTGAACCCGGACAAATGCACGTTAGGAGTTACCTCAGGAAATTCTTGGGTTACTTGGTTACCAAACGAGGAATCGAAATAGACCCTGAAAGGGTCAGAGCAATAATGGAGATGCCATCTCCACAAACTTTAAAAGGAGTACAAAAGCTAAATGGAATTTTAGCTTCCATGGGAAGATTCATATCAAGGTCGTCAGATAAATGCAAAGCATTTTTTGACACACTAAGGAAAGGAAGCGGGTTTACATGGACCGAAGAGTGCGAAAAAGCTTTTTACAAGCTCAAAGATTACTTAGTATCAATACCCATCTTGCAGAAACCGGAGTCAGGTGAAATACTCACCTTATACCTAGCAGCAACAAGCTACGCTGTGAGCGCAGTATTGGTACGAGACCAAGGGCAAGGAGAAAAGCCTGTATACTACATCAGCAAGACACTCAGTTCAGCGGAGCGTAACTACACTAAGGTGGAACAACTCATATATGCCTTAGTAGTGGCAACACAAAAGCTAAGGATATATTTCGATGCACACACCATCCGAGTTTTCACAAAGGCTCAAATAAGTCAAATCCTCGACAACACGGAGAAGATTGGAAGAGTGGAAAAATGGAATGCCATGATCAAACAGTTTCACATAATCTTCGAAACCAGGAAAGCAGAGAAATCACAAATCTTAGCAGACTTCTTGGCGGACCTACCTCTGAATGACGAAGCAGAGATAGACGACATCCCAGGAATGGAGGAAGAAAAGCCGGAACCAGAAGACCTCTTGGAACCACAAAACTCACGAAGGTGGGAGATATTCGTAGATGGCTCATCCAACGGAGAAGGTGCAGGTATAGGGATCGTAATAACAACCCATACCGGAGACCGACTCATCTATGCATTCAGGTTAGAATTCGAACAATACACTAACAATATCACGGAATATAAGGCAGTCATACACGGCCTACGCCTAGCACAGGAGCTGGGCTTATCAGATGTTCGTTTGACTAGTGACTCACAATTGGTCATTAGACAAATAGAGATTAAATACCAAACTCTGGATCCAATACTATCCTCGTACCTAAAGCTAGCATAGGAGCATGCGTCAAAGATCAACAAGGTCACATTCAGACATGTCTGCCGAAAAGACAACAGACACGCAGATGCCTTAGCATTTATATCACCAATGTTGAGGGTCAGAAACACTACCTCGGTCCAAATTGGGAGAATTTATGAACCTTCGATAGAAGGACTAATGTCAAAGAAGCTCGAAAACTCGAGTCAAAGGCAGCAATGTACAGTCTACGAGACGGAATACTGTATAGAAGGTCATTTCTTGGACCTTTGATGCGGTGCCTCTCACAAACCGAAGGTAGAAGAATACTGCATGATATACACAGCGGAGAAGCTGGCAATCATAGCGGAAGAATGTCTTTGGCAACCAAAGCCAAAATGCAAGGATATTATTGGCTAAGCATGGACGAAGATGCAAAGAACGTAGCAAGGCGTTGAGAAAGATGCCAACGCTATGCCAGGAAGATTAAAGCATCAGCAACGGAGCTTAACTCGATCATCAGCCCATGGCCATTCTCCAAATGGGAAGTTGGCATTGTTGGACCCTTGATAGAGGGGACATCAAAAAGAAGATACCTTATCGTAGCTACGGATTATTTCACCAAATGGGTGGAAGCAAGGCCTTTGGCAAGAATTAGGGACACAGATGTCTTTAAATTTTTGTTCAAGCAAATCATCTGCAGGTTCGGGATACCAGCCGCCATAGTCTCCGAAAATGGCAAACAGTTGGAAGGAAAGAACATAGACATGCACTTTAACGCCTTCAACATTCAGAAAAACAAGTCTACTTCAATATATCGTAAGAGCAATGGACAAGCGGAGGCCACTAATAAGACGATATCAATGAACTTAAAAAACAAGCTGGGGGCATACAAGAAAAGATGGTGCGAGCAGCTGCACAATGTCCTATGGGCCTACCGCACTACAAGAAGGGCAGCCACGGGAGAAACTCCGTTCTTGCTAACCTACGGAGCCGAAGCAGTCATGCCAACAGAGATAATACTGCCACCGACAAAGACAGAGGCAGGGGAAAAGAATCTGACAACAGATCTTATGCTGGGAAAGCTTGATGACCTTGAAGAAAGGTGGGAAGTAGCTTTACAAAGAATGGTGAACTACCAACGAAGGCTGGCTCGTGAATACAACAAACGGGTAATTCCTAGAAACTTTGTGGTTGAATGATAGGTTGGGAAACCTACAATAAAATACTGCAAGTGCATAGTGTCTAACTAGCAGACAATGGCAAGTACAGGTCGTTCCCACAAGGAGTGTGAAAATACTACTTCTAACTGATATCAATAACCAACCAATCAACTCCAATGATTCAGAAATTCACGAAATTAAGAAAGCAAAATGTAACCAAGAATATGAAGGTGTTAGGGATCCGGGAATCCGTTGTAGGTAAGTTATTTGTGTTCAATCACAAAGGTCTCGAATTTACTCATGTAAAATAGCAAACCTAGCTACTAGTACACAGAAGATATTTCATTAAAACCATTGACAAGAATTATTGAAATGGTAGTTTGCTCTCACCTTAAAGTAGAATTTCTAAGCATTAGATATACATGGCATAAACAGTCAAATGAGATTCATAATTCAATTATCGCAAAGGTTCAATGAGTTCTTCTACTAATCTAACTATGGACTATACATGGCATAGAACATGAAAAATATAGCTAGAAGGTAAAAACATTGAAAGAGAAGCAAATCAATTATCATTAAGCTCATATTATGAAAAACCCATTGTTTAGAACACAAAATAAATTAACCTACAACTTCATTCTTTCACCCTAACATGGATTAGCTAGGCATGGCTTTCTCAAAAACCATAAACATATATAAATCAAACTAGCTAAACAAAGATGAAACCGAGAGAATGAAACTTTAAACCCTCGTCTTCTATGCGGCTCCCGGCTCTGCAGCCGCAACTTTCAGTTATCGGAACCCCCTTTCCGTTCTTCTATATGTTCAGTTATATAGGTGTTGTGTTCGAAATAAGACCTAGCAATAAATGCCAAGGCCCAGTCCAGTGTCAACTCTCACGCTCCAAATCCAAACTCTCTTCAATAACGACCACAACACCTCTGCCAAAGTCCGGCCAACTCCAAATCGTCGCCCACCGTTGCACCAGACAAAAGCCAACTGTGTAACTCATGCGTTTTAACTTCTCTGTAGCCTGACTTCGCAATTCATTCAAAGTCCACCTCCAACTGCACAGTTTGAGCAATTTTTCTCAAAACCCGTCGATGAAATCCATCATAACCAACACCAGATTTTCCCTTGTTTAGATCTGGACTGCAAACTTCAACTGGAACTTGGTCACAACACCTTTCTTCGTTCTGACATCCTTGTATTACTCCATACTCCGTCCATTACTAACTCCAATTTCCAAACACATAAACGACTCCCGGAGCTTCAGTTTAAATCCAACCAGCTCCTTCCAACTTCAGCTCGTGCCAAGAACCCACTTCTTAATCATTCGAAAGCTCACAGCAGCCATAGCATCAGCATCTCCACCAGTTCGATCGTCTCAACACCTTCACTGAGCCAACAGTTCTATTGTGTACCATCCAGCAGCTTCGTTCCATTACTAACCATTTCCTGGCCATTTCATTGTGTCGCTGCCATATCAATTTGAGTATCAGCAGCTCTGAGCTTCTAAGCACCACCTTCCAACATCCGTTCCTTCCTAAGCTGCAAGAAAATCCAACAGATAGCCATCTTTCTTTCAATCTCAATCGTATGAACCAAATTCAGGCCATTAGCAAACTTTGTATAACTTCTCCTTGTAGCACCGAGAACAAATCTCATGGAATGTTGACTGTCCATTTCTTCTCATGCCTTACAACGCATTCTCCCATGTAAACCAAGGCAGCAACACTCGCTTTTGCTGTTGCGAAATACTGTTGTTCTCAATCGCAGATTTCAAGCATTGATGTCCGTCTCCATCGCAATCGACTGATGCCGTAGAACCTCACTCAACCCAATCGCTTCCTTGGTATCTAAACCTCGTCACCCATCGATCAGAACAGCTTAATATCAGCCAACACCAGTTGCCTTAATTTACCGTGAACATCACCAGTTAACTGCCAACAACGACAGCGGCGGTAAACTCTTCATTTCTTGTTGCTTTCTCGTTAGCAGCGACTATCATGCATCACCAACTCCTAGTCTGTCTTGAATCCATCGGCCAGCGTCTCAGGTAAGGTAATCTGTTTGCTGCCATCTTACATTTCTGATTTCGGAGGAAGGAACTGCACTGCATCTGCCTAGAGACCACGACGATGGCAAGAATCACGTTACTGTAGTTAAAAACGTCTTCATTCTCTCAAACCCCATTTGTGGTTATCTATCTCACACCACACCAAAGGAAAAATGGTTGTACTGCAGCTGCTTTGAACACACCATACTAGCTCGAACCCATCCATACTTCGCAACCGTTGCAATTCCAGGCATCTCGTACCACCAACATTTCTCACAGATTATCACTCGAAACCGTGTTCTGAAGACGAATACCACCTATTGCTCCCTAATAATTCCACTAACAATTAGTGGTGATAGTGAGGCCATGTTAATTTGCTCAGTAGTGGGCCTTCACTTGCTTGAAACAAAGAAACGCAATTCTTTATTATCTTCTCTAGCCGAGTGGTGACTTAGGCAGTGTGATTGGCGTTTGAATACAACATAATAAATAATTAATTTAACTGTTCTGTTTGGTGTCATGAATAACTTAAGTGGTTGCTGATATATTGAAATACCAGGCCAATCATATTCGATCATCGTGATTGCTGATACATGAAAATACCAGACCAACTCCATTTTGTCATTGTGGTTGCTGATACATGGAAATACCAAGCCAACCCGGTTGCTGATACATGGAAATACCAGGCCAGCATAATAAGCTGCTGATATATAGAAATACCAGGCCAATATATTTGATCATTGTGGTTGCTGATACATGGAAATACCAGGCCAACCACATTTCATCGTTGTGGTTGTTGATATATGGAAGTACCAGGCCAACCACATTTTGCCATTTTCGTCGCAAACACCATTAAGTCTCACATTTTGTTGTTTATTCGCTGGATGATCGAATTCACTTGTACTTTCTACAAAAGCACTAAAATAGTATTACTAACTAAAATATTGTATCCTAGCTAATATAAATATGGGTATAAAATGTAGCATTTACATGCTTCTCATTGAAGAATACGTACTACGTCAAATACCACCATATCAAATGAAGAAAGAGTGGGAAAATCTAGCTCCGACATGGGACGGACCCTATATTATACACAATATTGCCGGAAAGGGTTCAAAAGAGAAGTATTGCAACACCCTTGGAATGCAATGTACCTAAAGAAGTATTACCCATAAGAGAATGGTTATTACTCGGGAGAAGAAGGGAAGGGGCAATGGCCCACCATGTTCTATCCCTGATCAAAGGTATTATAAACCTAACTGATCAATGAAAGAAACTTTTTGCTAAGAAAAATTGCATGTTTATTAAATACAAATTGGGTTAGAATAGACACCCTCCGTCAGAATTGACGATGAGGCAAGGCACGACATAACTGCGCATATGTCAATCTCGGATCCTAAGGGAAAATGAATCCCACTAAAAGGCAAATAATAAGCAATATATCCCACAAAGAGAGATACCTTGTCGAAGTAAAACATCCATCGCGCTGAACGCGTAGGGTTACAGAAAAATTATTACCCACGTAGGAACCCTCGCCACCAAAGGTTAAAAACACCTTAGCACCTTGTGATGAATGTTCCATCAAAGGTTAAAAACACCTTAGCACCTTGTGTCTCCTCTCCACTTGGGTAGGATGATGAATGTTCCATCAAAGTTTAAAAACACCTTAGCACCTTGTGACGACTCGAATGTGCAAATAATTAGACACAATACGTCTATATATAATAACAAAGGTACCATAATAGTACTACCAAAATAAAACTAACACATCTCAAAAGTTGCAGATGACAAAGGTTCAGAAAGTAACGAAGCATTGTTTCAAAGAAAGGAGACACAACAAAGGCCCCCCAGCTGGGGGAATAATACAACAAAGGATTTCAGTTGAAAACAAAGTCAGCATAACATAATCATGGGTAAGGAAGACGAGGGAAGACAACACCCTCAGCTTGGAGCTCAGCCACCGCAAAAGCATCATTAATGTAAACAATGGCAGAACGCTCGAGCTGCACCTTCATTTGAGAAGCTTGCGCCTCCGGGTCCGAAGTCGATTTCTGATGGAGCTCCCTGATCTGAGCGCTAAGCTGATCATTAGCTTGCTGAAATGCCTCAGCTTTAAACTTAGCAGCAGCATCAAACTGGCGAGATATTTCCAACTGAGATATCTTACCCTCAAGGCGGCTAATCTTGGCGTTTGCACCCACCAACTGCTCTTGGAGACCTGCGGATACGAAGGGTATCAGCAACGAGAAAAAGCAGCTAAGGATGCAAAGAATGCTACGGAAAAAATAATTATCCTAAGCTACCTACGGCATGGCTAAGAGACTCTTCTAAACTATGTTGAGCCTCAGCAAGATCCATCTCATCCGCATCAAGGTCTTCCACGAGGGTATCCCTTTCTGTCTGAAGATCATCAACATCTATCCGGAGCCAAGCATTCTCAGAGGATAAAGCTTGGTACACATTCTCTAACTCTTCAAACCTTTTTACTAAGGATGCATGAGACATGGAAGAAGGCACATAGCTGGCATCAACAAGTTTGTTCTTAAGATAACATACCTCAGAAGTTAATACATTACGCTCCGCATTAACCTTAGCTAAGGAAGCACAAGCATCTTCAAAATCGGCGTGATATTTCTTAAGAATAATTTCTTGGGCTGAGAGACGTTTCTAGACTAAGGTAATATCTTCCTTTTGCTTTAAAATAATACTCTCCTTCCATCTAAGAGCTTCGTCACACTCCTTACGAAGCGAAGCCATCTGCTTCACTAAGTCTGCATTATGGGCGGACCCAAGGGAAAGTTGGGCCTCATTATGAACAGTTACGTTCATCAGCCTATCAAACTTCTTTTGATAATACCAAACGTCGGAAGTTAACTTGGCCACTTGATCTTGGAGACATCTAAGTTCACTAGAGCTGTCGGCTGGCAGACGAAGGTTGTCTTAGGACTATGCAACCAGAAAGTAAAGAAAAAAGCTAAGGAGAAGAAGAAACGAACATATGGCTTTAGAGGACTCAGCATCTAAGGAAGTATCATCAGCTTTGTGACCATCCTCGGCAACCTTAGCAGCATTATTAGCTCTCTCAAGAGCCAATAAACAAGCTTCCAGAGACCTCTGAGTTTTCCTCAGATCATCCTCCAACGAAGATATCTTAGCAGAAGAAGTAGCATCACCGACGAAGGATGCTGAGCAACAGCAAGAGCATACTTTTGACGAGCACGTTCCAACAGGGAACTCAAATGAGTGCACTTATCCCTATAAACCTTGAATAAGGTATAACCAACATCGATCTGCTTGCAAAGCTGCAAACAAAGGAGTATAAGGACGGACGAAGGATCAAATTAAGAAGAAAAATGACAAGGTAAGAATCACTTACTGAGAACGCTGAAAGACGAGGGAGGAAGTTTGCGTAGGTATCCATGAAAGCCTCCATCTCTTGGATGCTCTCTCGAAAGAACTACCAAGATGATGATGATCAACTCCAACAGAAAAGGGACCCTTGGAATCCCGCAGGATGACCTCAAGAATAGCGTCATCAGAACTACCTAAGCTCAAGCTCTCCGGCAACCTACCTTGTCTAGATTCAGCGGCAGCTCCCTCGTTTGTTTGAACACGAGCAAGGGGCACGACTGATGAACCCTCACCACGACGAAGATATGGCATGGTGGATGAGCTAGGAACAGAAAGAGGAGCTTGAGAGCCGCCCAAATCCATGTGGTGACGAAGGTGGGGGTCCAACAACTTCGCTAACGGGGGCAGTAAAGACAGACTGAGCACTCCCTAGTGAAGCAGGAGCAGCATTGAAGGAGAAGCTGGCTAGTGAAATCACAACCTTCTTCTTCTGCTGTGAATCTGAGCTACCAACCCTCACTGTGAGGGTAACAACCTTAGAAAACGAACCACTTGATTGAAGGGAGGTAGCAAGAGACGAAGGCAGACTTTTAGAAGCCACAACAGCAGCTCCAGCAGCGACGGAAGTAACGGGAAAAGCCTTGCTAGGAGCAGAAAACAAGGGCATCTTCAAGGACAGCGCAGGTGCAGGGTCTTGAACACTAAAAGACTCTACCAACTGAGCACCAGCACCAACAAGAAGGTTCTCACCCTCAACTGAGGCAGCTCGGACGGGACTAGGGTTATCTTTGGCAAAATCCTCCTCGATATCATCCAAATGAGGGTTGAGGCCAGTATCCTCGATATCCTCCATGTCTTCGTCACCTGGTACCTCACCGACAGCCTTAGTATCATCATCCAAAGCATCAAAATCAATGACAGTCTTCAACTTACCCTTCCTCTGGGAAGACTATAAAAAAACACATGCGTCAGCTAAGAATCTGGGGCAAGGTACTAAGAAACTTACAAGCACAAAGGTATGATAATGATCCTTACCTCCGCAGGCGTTTCAACCAAAGCCTTTCTCTTCCTAGTCCTTGTGGCCACAGAATTACCAGCAGAACCTGGAGCAGTCCTAGCATAAGAAGCAGGGGCAGACTGCAAAAGAAAACCTTCAGAACAAAAGTATCAAAGCAGACAAAGATATCAAAGCGAACGAAGATATCAAAAACGAAGGTACCTCATGGGAAGGGGCAGGATTAAAAATCCAAGGCCGATACCCATCATACTTCTCGGGCAAAGAACGAGTTGAACGAGGAACTGAGGGATCCGCGGTGGTAAAACCATAAGCCCAAAGATCAACCACACGAAGAGGAGTACGAGCCTAATGATCATCGTGATCAAGACGAATGCGATCAGACTTTGGCAAAGGAAGCCTAGCAGAATAGGGGATGGTAGTCAAACCAGTCTTATCAATCTCCTCCAGCAAGCGAAGGCTATTACCTTCCCTAATCTGCCTAGCAGTAACATGGATACGACGAGGACCAACACTCCAAGGAAGAAGATTACTCTTCTGAATAGCATCAGCATACGTAGCATTGAAGTTGTCAGGGGTATAATCCTCCCGCTTAGATCTCCCCTCGGCAAAGGGGTCATAAGACTCCAGGGTTGTTTTGCCCTTGCTACGGTACCAGCTTTCGCGAAGGGCACGCTAGTAATTCCATTATATTGCATAACTCCTCTAACCTGAGTCTTGTTTGCCGGGTCATCCCTCGAAGACAAAACATCATAGTACAAGGGATCCTTTCTACTAAACAAAGGGAGGAACATACATGCGGCCAATTGGCCAACGCTAATGAGGAGGTTATTCTCATCATAAGGAAAATCCCGGATGAGAGACTCAGTGAGAACATCAGGGCCATTGACAAAGGAAATCTCGAATCTGGAGGCGAAAATACTTGGTAATCTCAGCAATAGACAGATGAGCAAAGATGTCCTTGTCACGCAGTTGGAGCCTCTGAAGCTCATAGTGAGGAGGAGGAGGCGGAAGGTCTTCAACAACAACTTCTTCAACATCAGGGTCCGCAACCCCCTCAACAACCATAGCCACCTCAGTACCAGCAGGCACCTCAGAGTCCTCGGGAGGAGGATATGGCGTAGCATCAGGATGATCCATTCTCGGAGGGGGATCAGTCGACGAAGATATCGTCGGACCCTTACGCGTAGGTTTATTTGGAAGCCTCATGATACCTAACACCATCAGGAAGAACATCTCCATCAACAATGGCGGAGGAAAATCACAGTTCATTCCAAAAGCAGAAAGGGGAAAAAACCGACATACTTTGGCATGGGTTTCACTAAACCAACCAAAGGAACGGTTTGAACACACCATAAGGCAAAAAATGAATATCATACATCACGAAAAGCAAAATTGCAGGCAAGGAACGATCATGGCAGAATTATCTTCAAAAATCAAAATGGAGTGAAACCCAAGTTCCAATACAATGCAAGCAATTAAAAGAGATCAAAAACTCTCACATGCAGATAATAATCACAACATCAGTAATACCATACTCAAATAATATGTGAAGAGAATCAACACTAAAGAGACGAGCATCACTTACTTGCACGATAAGCTGTGAAGCCAAAGCACTCGAAAGATTGAAGGAGAGAAAGAGCAGTTGGCAGCGGAAGAATCTCAATGAAAGAGATGGAGGGAGACAGTTCGAAGAAGAAGGAGAAAGGGAATTAATAAAAACTCCTTCTCTTTGTTCCCTTCTTATATGCGGCTGGAGAATCCAAAAATTTGGATGTCCCAAAATTCAAGGGGAAGTTATTGCATGAAAGGACATGTGGGGACCACCCAATCGGTACATGCAAAAATGGCGGCGTAACGGAAGTTTTCTTCCACTTCTACCAAACGGTAGAATATGAAAGAAAAGGGGAAAACTGTGAATACCAATATTCTGTGGAGCACGTGTGTCGATCTTAGTGTCCGAACATATATTCAACTGTGTAGCCTTCGATGAACTGAGAAGCCTAAGTAGCAAAGGATTCCTCCGCAGATCCACTTTATCTCATCCCAAGAAAAAAGGCCTAAACGGTCAAGATAAGAATGGTAAAAGCCTAGTCTACAAAGAGGCAGCTGGCGAGGGGACAGAGGTAGATGACGCATCTAATCAGCATTAAATGCTCAAATCTCTTATCTACACGCATGAATCAAGGCACGTTGAGATAGAAGGCGTGGCAGAACCCGATTGGCGGAAGCTGGCGGTAAACAAAGGTACAACCTGTACTAAGGTTGGGTAGTTCCCGAAGGAACGTGGGCCAGCTGAGGTGGCGAAATACCACTGGAGAAGGTACGCGGTGGACGAAGGTACCATTGGTACGAAAGGTATATCAGCAGACGATGGACCCAGAGGCATCAAAGATATACCTGGAGCAAGAGGGGCGACAAATACCAAGACTCACCAACAAACTAATGGCATTCAATATCTAGGAGAGAAGATCTAGTCTTAAGCTTATACCTCTTTAATGTTTAGAACTTAAGTATTTACTTCCACTTGAGTTCTCTCTATTACTTTGGGAAGCATTTAAGATCTTTGTAACCACCTCAAACTTAATACAAAACAATCACTCATTACCCCGTGGATGTAGACAAATGTCGAACCACGTAATCTCTTGTGTCTCATGATAACTTTGAAGCTTTTACGTTATATTTGTGTTCTTCGTTATCATTGCTATCTTAGATATCATTTATTACTTAGCATTATCAGTTCAACAGAGGTATCAATACTGCTTAGTATCAGATCCTCAGAGTTGTATAAATTACGTAGACTACGGGAAAACGAGTAGTCACATACATGACCACATGAAGAAAGGAAACAGGGGAGACACTCTTCGCACTCACCTAATGAACAGAAGCGATCATACCTACTGAAACGATGATCCCCACAACCAAAACAGAGGCATGGGAGAAGAACCTAACCTCAGACATGATACTAGCAAAGCTAGATGACCTCGAAGAGAATCGAGAAATATCTCTACAAAAAATAGAAAATCACCATCAGACACTAGCCAGGGAATATAACAAACATGTCCATGCGAGACATTTTAATCCAGGCGAGAAGGTCTTACGAGAAATCCCTCCCTATCAACGAGATTCAGTAAAATTCGGACCTATATGGGAAGGACCTTTCACGATCATCGGAAAGGAAGGAGAAGGGGCATACAAATTTCTAAAACCCAATGGGGAAGAATTTCAACGTCCATGGAACATCAAGTATCTCGAAACATACCACCCCTAGCACGATCTCGGAAAGTGATGAAAGGGACCTTGAATCCCAACTTATAAAAGGTTATGAAACCTTCTTTTGAGAATTAATAAAATATTATCTTTTGAATGCTTGTCCTTATAGTTTAATCCTTGTCTTTTTTTATTTTTCGTATTTACTGTATTATTTATTGGCCTTTGTTTTTCTTCTTTGTTTGTTCTCTTTTATCTTTTTTACACTGCTGTTGATGGTGGTTTTTCGAATAGGGATAAAATTGTAAAACCTTGTATTTAATGCGCCGACGCCCTGCAAGGATATAAATACATTCAAGAAGTGATGAGTTCAAAAAGCGTCTTCACTCATTGAGCAATTCAATATGTATGGAATTCATTCAGAATGGTGCAACAATCCCGAATATTCTATGAATTTTCCTAGTAGCATTATCCATATAATGCATTGTGTGCCTTGTATTTTCCTACGCTATGTTCCGTAAGAGAACCCTCAATGTTGGCATGACATGACGATTAATGTTCACTCTCAGCAGAGTAGCATGAATCTCCCGAAGTGTCAGTATTGAAGTCTGCATGAAAGTACTCACACAGGCTGCATCATTCTCTGACAAAGAGATCTTCGTATCACGCGCTTTTAAGAAGCTAGCTCAATCGAACTCGTTCAAATTCCTCAAAGCAAAATCCAGATTGTCTGAATCAGTCTCAAAAAACGATCACGGCCACACAATTTGGCCGCATGATCCAACAAGTGTAGCCTACTCCTAACAGAGTTAGGCAATCACCGTGGTGACCACCAGCGGGCCCACTAGTACCCTAGTCGATCGAGTCCCACTAGCTGAATTCCTAAGCACTACGAACGTCAACCCTTATGGGTGTTCGCGTTGTTAAGAAACTAGATCAAACGAGCTAAGACCGTTAAAAAATTTCTTTAATGCATCATGACCGTCCAACTTAGCCAGCCTAGTTAGACGGCTAAGATCTTCCCTGGAATGATCAAAGAGGTTCCTACATGCACATTGGCGGCCCGACTTTCCCCCTGCTCAATCGACCTGCCCACGACAAGTTCTTAGAGCAACAAATCGTTTGCCCAAATTAAGGCAAACGTGCTTGTTTCCAAAACCCTAATTAGAGTGCGGCGGTAAGAAATTGTCGCAAATCGATCGTGTTCGTCCAACTTGGCTAGCCTAATTGGACGGCTTAGATCGTGTTTCAGACGATCAAGGAGGTGCACATAAGATCATCGCCGGCCCAACATTGTCCTCGTTCGATCGACTTACCTTTGGGAAGTCAATGAGGCAGAAAATCGCCCGATCGAACTAGGGTGGACGCGGCTTTCCTGAAACCCTAATTCTTATTCGCGGCAATATGCTACTGTCGCAAATCGATCATGACCTCTCGTTTTCGCCAGCCAAATCGAGTGGCTTAGATCTGATTTTAGATGACCCAGGAGATGTCAACACGCTCACTGGAAGCTCTTCTTCACATATGGCCAATCGGCCTACTCGAATCAGCACACGACGCTTGGGTTCGACTAGTTAAAACAGGGTGGTCGCGCGGCCACCGAACCCTATATCAGCGACATCTGATAGCTATCTCAAAACCATCTCGTCCGTCCGTCTTCGCCGACTTGGCCGGACGGCTTAGATTGAGTATTAAGGGATCTAATGGGCGTGGCAATGATCACCTGCCACCCCCCTTCCACAAGGAATAATCTACGCCTTGCCCGTGTGGCTCCGGACGATCGCCCAAAAACAGCCCCTCGCGTTGCTTAAACAGCAGCCATTAACTGCCCCAAATCGTCTCGACCACTCAACTTGGCCGGCCAAACGTGTCCGGTCACGCTCTTATTTTAAGACGATCGACTCGCGACTAACTTAGACGAGATTTAAAATAACGATGCTTCATCAACTATTTTCAGCTCCTTAAAAGCGATGTTTTACGTGCATCGAGTACATACGATATCTTTTATCGGCTTCACAAACAACTTAGTTGTTTAACCTAATAGCGTCACGTGCTATTCTTTGCGGGAAGTCCCACGACTTGACCCATTTACTCGAGACATCAAACGTGTCACAAACTGGGGGATGCTCACTGGGGTATTGGTCTGGCGGTTTACAGCGTGCGGCGTGCAACGCGCCCATTACGAGAAAGTGTTAGGAAAATACGGACGGTCAGCAGTAATGAGAGTAGTGGGTGAAAGAGTGACCGATTTTCTCTCATAGTGGAAACGTGACGATCACCACCTACACAACCCCACTACTTCATTACTCAATCTCCTCCACTTCCTACGAGATCAGAGGTTTGCGCTCAATGACTTGTGTAATAGGCTTTCAGCCTATTTCAACAACAACACGAACAACGCAAGTGTTAACAAAAGTATCCAGAAACCTTCAAGAGCTGATAGCTTCCACTCTGCAAGCCAGTTCAACATTCTGATACAAGTCATAAACAACCACACCTTCATAATTCAACATTCTGATCTCAAACACCTTCTTCGCTTCCCTCCCTAAGATCAACCATTCTCCGTCACTTTGTGACCGAATTGAATCTGGAACTGCCATTTCTTGGTTTAGGCCAGAGTCTTACAGATTGAACTCTCGAATCTAAAATACTCTCGTGCAGTGCATTGTTTAGGGTTTTAATTCGTTTCTCATCAACACACCCAAAATTACCAAAAACAGAAAACCAGTTTTACCCTCAAACAATTGGCGACCACAGCGGGAGGTTGATCTCTCGGTTGCAAAAAATTAATTTCAATCTTCCTAAATTGAGAACGGGTAGATCTCAGTTCTAAAAATCAGTCATTAACCTGATTTCATTCCAATCACCAATCTCAATTTAAAACTCAGTCCTTAACCTGATTTTATTCCAATCACCAATCTCGATTTCCGCTCCGTGATGTATCCCTACCAGTTGAATTCTTTGAAGATCACAAGTGATCAGAATCCAATCATTATGGAAGATATGGCCAGGATGTTAGAAGATGTTCTCGCGAATCAAGTTAACATCGCCGAGCAGCAAGACGAGATGCTTCATATTCTAAGGAATGTAAACTGATTGTGGGAGGAATCGGAAAGCGTCCACCCAGCTAATGCTATCAACGATGCAGACATCATACATGACCATAAAGAAAACAATCTACAAGATTCAACCAACAGCAAGGAGCCGAAACAGTTTCACGGGGAAACGACTCGCCAAGAGAGTCATGGTACCAGCGAGATAAAAGATAAGCACCCAGCTTACGAAGATTTGTTAAAAAATATGTATCAAGAGACCCTCGCAGAAGTCCGGAGGGTTATTCAACAATGGCGCAGCCTCAACTGCTCATACTCTGCCAGAAGCACCTGAAGAAGGAGAAATTAACCAAGAGTCCTTGAGAAAAGTTATGGGTATACAAGAGAAACCAGATCTGGAATACCCGCACTTCCCATTTCCAACAAGGAAGATTCTGGAATTACTAGGAGTTTGGGTGCGAGACGGGGAAGTTCAATTACCTCCCGTATGGCGTCCTCCAAATGATCAAGAGATGACGGACCCGAGGAAGATTAACTCAGGAGAGTTACCCCCTTTCTCCGAAGATTAACGTGCGCAATTTCATCGAAGTGATCGAACCAACTACGGTTTTCTCGAGGCACGCCATAACAACTTGGATTCGAAGTGATCACCCTTGGAGAATTCAAGTCTCGTTCAACCGAGATCTTGTGAACAAGTAAGTTTCGTTAAACAATTTTACATTTTAAAAACCTGCTGGGGATTTGACGCATGCGTCCGACATCGAGGAAGGAAGTCAATGATACAGTTGTTCTTAAACACCACATTATCTTCCTTTTACATGTTTCCCTTTTTATGCAACATTTGCAATTTTTACGAGATACTTAGGATGATCGAATTCAAAACCAGAATGCCGGCTTTCAGCCGATTCAAACATAATTCCTTTCAGAAAGTCATTCATACAATCATCTCAAAAATAAACCAATTCAAAAATTCAATCACCTACTAGTTCAAAACCAGGAAATAAAACTGTGAAAGGAATTCCTTACATCACTCAAAACACCTAAAAGGGAAATGTAAAAGAAAATGTGCAAGTACTCAAGGGAAGTCTTTCAGCAACAACTCGTTCTTTTTGGAAAGAGCGCATTTCATTTTGCGGAGAACAGCCTGCTTCAGCTTCAATTCCAAGGATAGCCTCTCGATCTCCTCCTCTTACCGAGCAATGAAGTCCACAGAGGGAACTTTGTTTGTTTCATCTTGCAGCTTCTGGATTTTAGAAAACCCTTCATAGAACCAGGAAGCATTGAATTCAAACTTCATAAACACATCTCAGTGGAACTCCCAGTTTGAAACCACCTCCTCATAAACAGTGCACCCAGTCACGCTGCTCATGATATGAATTGAGGATAAAGCTTCTTCGACACGTCGGACCAACAGGAAATACAACCTTCAACCTTCTATAAGCGGTTTCACTGAAGCAGCAAGAGAAAAACCACCGAGATACAACATCCTGCGCGTCCAAAATCGCTTACTTCAACTCCAGTACCACATGCACGACTGCCACAATGATAAAAAAACGTCCAAGATATTCCATATCTGGCTCGACGACAACAACATTTATGAGGGACGCTTTCAGAATTTCGTCTCCCGTAGAAGAAGTAGTTGCGTCACGAAAGGAGGTTGCGCCTGGGACTTAAGAGGTACACACAGACTCTCCACGTCAAGAGCTTTATCATATTTGTAGAACCTATTAGTTAAGTCATTCGCATGAGGGAACTTCCCGACTCCTCAAAGACACGATCCAAATATGATAAAGGCAAAGGAGCGTCGCTGGAGACTGCTTAGCACCACCTATCTCAAAGATGCTGAATTTGGAGAGACGCAATCCCGCTGTCAGTATGATTCCAAGATGCCCAAAGACGTAGACGTATTCGAGGGAGCATATGTATTTTTTAAAGACCAGCGGTATGCCTGGATGTCTATGAAACACAACGTAAACACAAAGACGGCCTCATGATCATCAACTCGTACGATCCTCATCAACATTGGGTTCAACTCCAACTCTCATCTGAATTGTTTCTTCAGAAACCCAGCGGGACAGCATCTATCAAGACAAGATGAAAGATCAGTAGATACTCGTGAGAAGGGGACTGTCTCCCGCTTCTCCATTTCATGAGGAAACATCAAGGGAGCTATCGGTTCCATCATCAGCTTCTCCCTCCAATAACGAGACGATCTCTACCATTATATGAAGACTACCAAGTTCGTGCAAGTAGCTACCGCGCCTCTCCCTGCCAGTATCTTCTGATCACAGTTGTTTCCAAGAATCATTGTTGCTCATTGATTGATACCAGCCAGAGCTTCATCATAGCATGAACCACTACAGATAGAGTCAAGGATCTGTTCAACACAAGAGAGACGGTCAATCAAGAAGCATGTCATTTGCAAGGGCAAATCAAACTGAAGGGTTAGTGGCGCCCTCATTGGAGTCTCCCTAGAAGACGTTTCAATGCTCCCTCCCAGAGACGCTTCAACGTCCGCTCCAGCAGTCGTCGCTCCAACGTTCACTCCAGGAGATGCTTCAACGTTCCATTCAGGAGTTGCTTCAATGTTCGCTTCAACGCCTCAGCAAGCCACACGGATCAACCATATTATGTCGGCCACAATGCCCAACAAAGTCAGATTTGGTGTTTCCAATTTCATGTGGAAAGGGTGCATGGACGGCAAGATGTTTGGATACAATACAGGTTCATCAAGTGCGACTCCCGCTCATTAATCAACAAATGACGAATCCAAAAGATTTCCGCCTTCATCAATTCGTCAACCACCTTATAATATCAGTAGAAAATAGGCTCAGGATAATTACACCTGGGGACTGCCAGCATGCTATGCCTTCATGTCCCTCAACCAGGTTGTTTCAGATATCAGCATCATCATTGTCAAAGCTTTACGAGCCGCAGAAATTTCTCAACATGAAGTTGTACATGTGCATGAAAGGCTCCAAAAGTACGCCAGAGATATTTTCACATATCCGGCCACGCCATCGGATCTAAAGTATAACTGGGAACAACTCAATCGCATCCCGTTCCATACAACAATCCAAGATTCAGAGGATGGTTCAAAGGATGTCGCTTAGAACGAAGTCCTTGAAGACTTGATAGAAGCACTTCGTCAACAGAACGCCTCGTTGCTCATTTAATTCACTCAAAGACTCCGAAATATTTTTCCGATACAAGCATTCCAAGCATTTCACCGTCGCAATCAAAAGGGAAAGAATGAGCCAATGAGATAAGGGTCAGAATGAACGTAGTTCCATTCCAGTCAATGTTCAGGAGTTTAAAGAAGATTTGCGTTGCGACTCAGCAGTCCGGACTCCAAGCAACTTAAGTCAAGGCCTCTCGCAATCGAGCACAATGGAGTTTAGCAAAGTTCGAAATCTACCTGGAGGCAATTGACGTATGATAGGAAGACGATCACTGCAAGACTTGATACTTCGTTAAGCGTATCTTGCTCAAAGACTTAGCCGGCCTCTATCCTGGTAACATCTGTCTACCTTGCCTCATAAGTTTTATATTTAACCTTCATCATCCATTGCTTACCCCGCAACAATGTCACTGTTACGTGCTAAGCAGGGGACTTAATGTTGATGGTGGTTTTTCGAATAGGGATAAAATTGTAAAACCCTGTATTTAATGCGCTGACGCCCTGCAAGGGTATAAAACCATGTAAGAAGTGATGAGTGCAAAAGGCCTCTTCACTCATTGAGCAATTCAATATGTATGGAATTCATTCAGAATGGTGCAACAATCCCGAATATTCTATGAATTTTCCTAGTAGCATTATCCATTTAATGCATTGTGTGCCTTGTATTTTCCTACGCTATGTTACGCAAGAGAACCTTTAATGTTGGCATGACATGACGATTAATGTTCACTCTCAGCAGAGTAGCATGAATCTCCCGAAATGTCACTATTGAAGTCTGCATGGAAGTACTCACACAGGCTGCATCGTTTTCTGACAAAGAGATCTTCGTATCGAAGCGCTTTTAAGAAGCTAGCCCGATCGAACTCGTTTAAATTCCTCAAAGGAAAATCCGGACTGTCTATATCAGTCTCAAAAAACGATCACGGCCACACAATTTGGCCGCATGATCCAACAAGTGTAGCCTACTCCTAACAGATCTAGGAAATCACCGTGGTGACCACCAGCGGGCCCACTAGTACCCTAGCCGATCGAGTCCCACTAGGTGAATTCCTAAGCACTACGAACGTCAACCCTTATGGGTGTCCGCGCTGTTAAGAAACTAGCTCAAACGAGCTAAGACCGTTAAAAAATGTCTTTAATGCATCATGACCGTCCAACTTAGCCAGCCTAGTTGGACGGCTAAGATCTTCCCTGGAATGATCAAAGAGGCGCCTACATGCACATTGGCGGCCCAACTTTCCCCCTGCTCAATCTACCTGCCCACGACAAGTTCATAGAGCAGCAAATCGTTTGCCCAAATTAAGGCAAACGCCTCTTGTTTCCTAAACCCTAATTAGGGTGCGGCGGTAAGAAACTGTCGCAAATTGATCTTGTCCGTCCAAATTGGCCGACCTAATTGGACGGCTTAGATCGCGTTTCGGACGATCAAGGAGGTGCACATAAGATCACAGTCGGCCCAACATTGTCCCCGTTCGATCGACTTACCTGTGGGAAGTCAATGAGGCAGCAAATCGCCCGATCGAACTAGGGTGGACGCGGCATTCCTGAAACCCTAATTCTTATTCGCGGCAGTATGCTACTGTCGCAAATAGATCGTGACCTCTCGTTTTTGCCAGCTAAATCGAGTGGCTTAGATCTGATTTTAGATGACCCGGGAGATGTCAACACGCTCACTGGAAGCTCTTCTTCACATATGGCCAATCGTCCTAATCGAATCAGCACATGACGCTTGGGTTTGATCAGTTAAAATAGGGTGGTCGCGCGGCCACCAAACCCTAAATTAGCGACAGCTGATAGCTATCTCAAAGCCATCTCGTCCGTCCGTCTTCTCCGACTTGTCTGGACGGCTTAGATTGAGTATTAAGCGATATATGGGGTGTGGCAATGATCACTGACCACCCCCTTTCCGCAAGGAATAATCGGCCAAGCTATGCCTTGCCCGTGCGGCTCCGGACGATCACCCAAAAACGGCCCCTCGCGCTGCTTCAGCATCAGTCATTAACTGCCGCAAATCGTCTCGACCACTCAACTTAGCCGGCCGATTTGAGCGATCCAGATCTAATTTAGATCGACTGGTAGGATTTTAGAATGGCTACCATCTGCCACTCGCCTACAGGGAGCGATCGAATAAGCAATAACTCATCCCTTGAGCTACCAAACGATCGCCCAAACGTGTCCGGTCACGCTCTTCTTTTAATACGATCGAGTCGCGACTAACTTAGAAGAGGTTTAAAACAATGATGCTTCATCAACTATTTTGAGCTGCTTAAAAGCGATGCTTTACGTGCATCGAGTACATACAATATCTTTTATCGGCTTCACAAAAAACTTAGTTGTTTAACCTAATAGCGTCACGTGTTATTCTTTGCGGCAAGTCCCACGACTTAACCTACTTACTCGAGACATCAAACGTGTCACAAACTAGGGGATGCTCACTGGGGTATGGGTCTGGCGGTTTACAGCGTGCGGCGTGCAACACGCCCATTACGAGAAAGTGTTAGGAAAAGATGGACGGTCAGTAGTAATGAGAGTAGTGGGTGAAAGAGTGACCGATTTTCCCTCATAGTGGAAACGTGACGATCACCACATACACAACCCCACTACTCCATTACTCAATCTCCTCCACTTCCTACGATTTCAGAGGTTTGCGCTCAATGACTTGTATAATAGGCTTTCAGCCTATTTCAACAACAACTCTCATCCGAATTGTTTCTTCAGAAACCCAGCGGGACAGCATCTATCAAGACAAGATGAAAGCTCAGTAGATACTCGTGAGCATGGGACTGTCTCCCGCTTCTCCATTCCATGAGGAAACATCAAGGGAGATATCGGTTCCATCATCATCTTCTCCCTCCAATAACGAGACGATCTCTACCATTATATGAAGACTACCAAGTTCGTGCAAGTAGCTACCGCGCCTCTCCCTGCCGGTCTCTTCTGATCACAGTTGTTTCCAAGAATCGTTGTTGCTCGTTGACTGATACCAGCCGGAGCTTCACCATAGAAAGAACTACTACGGACAGAGTCAAGGATCTCTTCAACACAAGAGAGACGGTCAATCAAGAAGCATGTAATTTGCAAGGCAAAATCAAACTGAAGGGTTAATGGCGCCCTCACTGGAGTCTCCCTAGAAGCCGTTTCAATACTCCCTCCCAGAGCCGCTTCAACGTCCGCTCCAACGTTCGCTCTAGGAGATGCTTCAACGTTCCCTTCAGAAGCTGCTTCAATGTTCGCTTCAACGCCTCAGCAAGACACACGGATCAACCATATCATGTCGGCCACAACGGCCAATAAAGACATATTTGGTGTTTCCAATTTCATGTGGAAAGGTTGCATGGACGGCCAGATGTTTGGATACAACACAGGTTCATAAAGTGCGACTCCCGCTCATTAATCAACAAATGACGAATCCAAAAGATTTCCGTCTTCATCAATTCGTCAACCACCTTGCATTTTCAGTAGAAAATAGGCTCAGGATAATTACACCTGGGGACTTCCAGCATGCGATGCCTTCATGTCCCTCAACCAGGTTGTTTCAGATATCAGCATCATCATTGTCAAAGCTTTACGAGCCGCAGAAATTTCTCGACATGAAGCTGTACATGTGCATCAAAGGCTCCAAAAGTACACCAGGGATATTTTAACATATCCGGCCACGCCATCGGATCTAAAGTATAACTGGGGACTGCTCAATCGCATCATGTTCCATACAACAATCCAAGATTCAGAGGATGGTTCAAAGGCTGTCGCTTAGAACGAAGTCCTTAAAGACTTGATAGCAGCACGTCAGCAACAGAACGCCTCTCAGCTTGTTTACTTCACTCAAAGACTCCGAAAGATTTTTCCGACACAAGCATTCCAAGCATTTCACCATCGCAATCATAAGGGCAAGAATGAGCCTATGAGATAAAGGGTCAGAATGAACGCAGTTCCATTCCAGTCAATGTTCAGGAGTTTAAAGAAGATTTTCGTTGCGACTCAGCAGTCCGGACTCCAAGAAACTTAAGTCAAGGCCTCTCGCAATCGAGCGCAATGGAGTTTAACAAATTTCGAAATCTACCTAGAGGCAATTGACGTATGATAGGAGGACGATCACTGCAAGCCTTGATACTTCGTTAAGCGTATCTTGCTTAAAGACCTAGACGACCTCTATCCTGATAACATCTGTCTACCTTGCCTCATAAGTTTTATATTTAACCGTCACCATCCATTGCTTACCCCGCAACAATGTCACTGTTACGTGCTAAGCAGGGGACTTAATGTTGATGATGGTTTTTCGAATAGGGCTAAAATTGTAATACCCTGTATTTAATGCGCTGACGCCCTGCAAGGGTATAAAACCATTTAAGAAGTGATGAGTGCAAAAGGCATCTTCACTCATTGAGCAATTCAATATATATGGAATTCATTCAGAATGGTGCAACAATCCCGAATATTCTATGAATTTTCCTAGTAGCATTATCCATTTAATACATTGTGTGCCTTGTATTTTCCTACTCTATGTTACGCAAGAGAACCCTTAATGTTGGCATGACATGACGATTAATGTTCACTCTCAGAGTAGCATGAATCTCCCGAAATGTCAGTATTTAAGTCTGCATGAAAGTACTCACACAGGGTGCATCGTTTTTTGAAAAAGAGATCTTCGTATCGACGCGCTTTTAAGAAGCTAGATCGATCGAACTCGTTTAAATTCTTCAAAGGAAAATCCAGACTGTCTATATCAGTCTCAAAAAATGATCACGACCACACAATTTGGCCGCATGATCCAACAAGTGTAGCCTGCTCCTAACAGAGCTAGGAAATCACCGTGGTGACCACCAGAGGGCCCAGTAGTACCCTAGTCGATTGAGTCCCACTAGGTGAATTCCTAATCACTACGAACGTCAACCCTTATGGGTGTTCGCGCTCTTAAGAAACTAGCTCAAACGAGCTAAGACCGTTAAAAAAGGTCTTTAATGCATCATGACCGTCCAACTTAGCCAGCCTAGTTGGACGGCTAAGATCTTCCCTGGAATGATCAAAGAGGCGCCTACATGCACATTGGTGGCCCGACTTTCCCCCTGCTCAATCTACCTGCCCACGACAAGTTCATAGAGCAGCAAATCGTTTGCCCAAATTAAGGCAAACGCGCTTGTTTCCAAAACCCTAATTAGGGTGCGGCGGTAAGAAATTGTCGCAAATCGATCGTGTCCGTCCAGCTTGGACGGCTTAGATCGCGTTTCGTACGATCAAGGAGGTGCACATAAGATCACCGTCGGCCCAACATTGTCCCCGTTCGATCGACTTACCTGTGGGAAGTCAATGAGGCAGCAAATCGCCTGATCGAACTAGGGTGGACGCGGCTTTCCTGAAACCCTAATTCTTATTCGCGGCAGTATGCTACTGTCGCAAATCGATCGTGACCACTCATTTTCACCAGCCAAATCAAGTGGCTTACATCTGATTTTAGATGACCCGGGAGATGTCAACACGCTCACTGGAAGCTCTTCTTCACATATGGCCAATCGGCCTAATCGAATCAGCACACGACGCTTGGGTTCGATCAGTTAAAACAGGGTGGTCGCGCGGCCACCAAACCCTAAATCAGCGACAGCTGATAGCTATCTCAAAGCCATCTCGTCCGTCCGTCTTCTCCGACTTGGCCGGACGCTTAGATTGAGTATTAAGCGATCTATGGGGCGTGGCAATGATCACTGACCACCCCCTTTCTGCAAGGAATAATCTTCCAAGATATGCCTTGCCCGTGCGGATCCGGACGATCGCCCAAAAACGGCCCCTCGCGCTGCTTCAACATCAGTCATTAACTTCCGCAAATCTTCTCGACCACTCAACTTAGACGGCCGATTTGAGCGATAGAGATCTAATTTAGATTGACCGGTAGGATTTTAGAATGGCTACCATCTGCCACTCGCCTTCAGGGAGCGATCGACTAAGCAATAACTCATTCCTTGAGCTACTCAACTTGGCCGCCCAAACGTGTTCGGTCACGCTCTTCTTTTAAGACGATCGACTCGCGACTAACTTAGACGATCTTTAAAACAACGATGTTTCATCAACTATTTTGATCTGCTTAAAAGCGATGCTTTACGTGCATCAAGTACATATGATATCTTATATCGGCTTCACAAACAACTTAGTTGTTTAACCTAATAGCGTCACGTGTTATTCTTTTCGGAAAGTCCCACGACTTGACACACTTACTCGAGACATCAAACGTGTCACAAACTAGGGGATGCTCATTGGGGTATTGGTCTGGCGGTTTACAGCGTGCGGCGTGCAACGCGCCCATTACGAGAAAGTGTTAGGAAAAGACGGACGGTCAGCAGTAATGAGAGTAGTGGGTGAAAGAGTGACCGATTTCC
The DNA here is from genome assembly GCF_003573695.1 of Papaver somniferum. Classification (NCBI taxonomy): domain Eukaryota; kingdom Viridiplantae; phylum Streptophyta; class Magnoliopsida; order Ranunculales; family Papaveraceae; genus Papaver; species Papaver somniferum. The sequence continues at coordinate 81,260,395 of NC_039367.1, read as the reverse complement.
CCTCATAGTGGAGATGTGACGATCACCACATACACAACCCCACTACTCCATTACTCAATCTCCTCCACTTCCTACGAGATCAGAGGTTTGCGCTCAATGACTTGTATAATAGGCTTTCAGCCTATTTCAACAACAACACGAACAACGCAAGTGTTAACACAAGTATCCAGAAACCTTCAAGAGCTGATAGATTCCACTCTGCAAGCCATTTCAACATTCTGATACAAGTCATAAACATCCACACCTTCATAATTCAACATTCTGATCTAAAACACCTTCTTTGCTTCCCTCCCTAAGATCAACCCTTCTCCTTCACTTTGTGACCGAATTGAATTTGGAACGGACATTTCTTGGTTTAGGCCAGAGTCTTACAGATTGACCTCTCGAATCTAAAGTACTCCCGTGCAGTGCATTGTTTAGGGTTTTAATTCGTTTCTCATCAACACACCCAAAATTACTAAAAACAGCAGAACCAGTTTTTACCCTCAAACAACTGCATATAGAATTAGGATGTTACCAGGTTACTCTATAAAAGTTCATCAATCCATGACACTAGTACAAGATAAATCACTCTCAACTGACCATCAAGCATGGAACGATGCTAGTCACACCTTTCATTCTCCATAGAATGATGCGGGCACAACCCAAGCTGCCTGAGACGGATAAACAGACCTAGGGAAATGCCATCTGAACTCATGAAGTGAGATGGAGCAGGGGACACCCTAAGATACCTGAGAGGGAAACATACCTAGGGTAATTCCATCATGATCTCGAATCAGATGATGTCATGTACGATATGAAGTATCCGGAACTAATCGACTCACCCTTGGCTAAGGTGCGAATCTATTGGCAGCGAGATCACCCTAAAAAAATGGTTAGAAAGATGTGACTCAAACATCTGATCATAATACCAAAGGGCAGGAGCATCCTAAAGGGTGCACCACTAAAATCAGAAAGCCCACGAGGGCACATATTAGGTGAGAAAGATGATTCAATCTACTATAGACTTAATATCGTAAGAGATGACCTGTCCAAATGAGGAGTTGATCACTCCTCGGCCTTGTCACCCACAATTAATCTAGCATAATGAATGAACACAATCCTCAAAACCACAATAAAATAAACAATGAGTATTTCATTCCAAAAGATTGCAAGGCCATAAAAGCTACAATAGTTGTGCAAGAAAAATGTTTTGAACATTGCCTCAAACAGATGAGGACTTACTCAAAAATATTCACTAGATGAACCACTGAATATCGCCTCAAACAATAGAGGACTTAACTGACAAAGTTACCAAGAAAATACAAACATTAAACATTGCCTCGGAATGAGCACGAGGACTTACCAACCGAAAGACCTTTAAACATTTCCACGGAATGAGAACGAGGACTTACCAAAAAACGTACGTTTAGACATCGCCTCACAAGGAGCACGAGGATTCACAAAAAAAAAATCCCAAAGACACACTTGATGATGAAGGAGAAAAATAAGACTACCACTACCTAAGACAGGTGCAAAAACATTTAAACTAGCTCGGGGACAACCTGACTTATACCCTCGGATGAATCTCCAATAGGGGCAGTCTCTTCAACAAGGGGATGGGTAGGGATCACAACATTCTGAGAGGCAGCAACAACTCTTTGACGCTCACGAAGAAGAACAACCTTGCATGAACTGGTAATCTTCGTAACATAGTCAACATGAAGATCACTAACCTTCATTCTCCAGTCGGCACATTCGGCCTCTAGCTCCTCTTTAAAACGAGCCTCAATGCCACTAAGATCACCGTCCAAATTCTTCGTTTCTCCTCTTAGATCATTCACTTGCTTCTCCATCTCTAGCACACGATTGTGAGCCTCTGTGAGACAGCAAAACGACGTTAGTAAATAAAAACGTTCGAAGAAATAGATTAAGAGACACTAGAAACTGCAAAAAGCAACATTCATGGTTATCTAAGAAATAATTTAAGGTATGCTCTAATTGGGTCCTTCGATTATCTAAAGCACTAACTTGTGCCTCAAACGAAGTAATGACACCATCGCCTGCAGGACATGTAAGCATATATCTGTCGCGAGCTTTCTCAATCTTGATATAGTCTCGCTTGAGTCGATGAAGCTCCTCCTTATCCTCTTTTTCCTTCGCCAGTATAAGCATATGATCTGACTGCCACTCGATGAATTTGTTCTTATGAGACTGGAGCAACTTAATCTCCTCAGAACGAGATACAACCAACTGCTTAATCTCTTCAACCTTCGGGCGAAGATCTACAATGCGATCACGATGAACATCCACATTTGTCTTGCTATGAACAAGTTCTTCCTCTAAAGAATATATCTTACATTGGCGCGAGCTTAAATTAATCTTCAGTGTGAAGCTCCCTAGCATGCTTATGCGCAGTAACCTCTATCCTCTCCTCGAGTTGACAGATGGTGACTACTAATAGAAGGATTAATTCAGACCCAAGGAACCTAACCTTCTAACAAAGAAAGTATAAAGGATAAAGTAAAATACCTTCATACTCCTTTTTATCGCGGCGCAACGTCTCAACCTCTATCCTGGCAGCATCCAAATCAAACCTGCATCCGACGTGCATCGCTTTCAACAGCTCTAAGCTCGCTTCCTAGCCACCCGAGACTCAGCCAGCATGGCAGTCCTCAGGTTGTTGCTCTAAAAAAACAGATAACACCATTAGTTAGACTGGGGCAACTGGAGACATCTTATAGATGAAATAAAGTTATAAAAACTTACAGTGGTCACAAGCCGATTTTGAGTATACTTGTTTAGAAAGTTTAAAACTCGAGCTTGCTCATCCTCATTCAATTTCATGAACTCTTCGGAGCATAGCATCGAAGCAACACTAGCAGCTCCACAAAACACGGTGAAGGAAGGAGAAGAATGAACCCCGGAAGAACTTGGAAAACCACCACCAAAGGAACTAGGTACACAAGTACATTACTAAATCTCCTTACTAACAACACCACCACCACCACCAGGAGCACCTACATCAGACATAGTACCCTTATCAGCGATACTACTCGCATGGGGAATCTCTGGCTTTGACCTCGACGCAACACCGTCACCTCGAGAGAGAAAAGACTCGTACATGGGCACATTGTCCACATCCTAAAAGAGTGAATCATATATACCATCCACTATAACCACATCATCCATATCATCATCAAACAAAGAAGAAAGATCAACATCCAAAGCATGAGTAGCAACACCAACATGAGCACTTGAAGGCCCAGATCCATCCACAGCCTTTCCTCGCTGCAAAAAAGCGATATCAGATGCTAAGCTATAAAACAGGGGCAATGTATATATAACTTAATAGTAAGGCGGTATTTTCTACCTTCGCATCCTCAACAGCTCGAAAGATTTGCACCTGACGCTTACGGGCAGGGGTAGCAACCCACTTAAGCTCTCATGGCCTATAAGAAGGAAGATAACTGAAAAAGCGGGGGTCTAACAACCACACCCAATATTCGTTTAGGCAATCTGTATGGACTAACTCCAATATACTTCCAAGAGAATTAACTAGACAGTCATACTCAATCAAGGAAAATACATCAAAGGGTTATATCTCTGTTTCTCAATGTAATCAGCAAATCAAATAGATAGAAATCCGCGAGCCTGATTATTATGATAAAGAACTTGAACGGTACCAAAGACCAATGTTCAAGTGTCAATAAATTTATATCAACAACCAAAGGTTGGATTATCTAATTGATTGAACTACGCACAACCTGTGATATTTCAATTATATAGAAAATATAATGCGGAAAAGAAATAACACAGACACCGTAAGTTTTGTTAACGAGGAAACTGCAAATGCAGAAAAACCCCGGGACCTAGTCCAGATTTGAACACCACACTGTATTAAGCCGCTACAGACTCTAGCCTACTATAAGTTAACTTCGGACTGGAATGTAGTTGAGCCCTAACCAATCTCACACTGATTAAGGTACAGTCGCGTTCCTGACGCCTCTGAATCCCAGCAGGACTCTACGCACTTGATTCCCTTAGCTGATCTCACCCACAACTAAGAGTTGCTACGACCCAAAGTAGAAGACTTGATAAACAAATCTGTCTCACACAGAAAAGTCCATTAAATAGATAAATTTGTCTCCCACGTAAATACCTACGAGTTTTTGTTCCGTCTTTTGACAAACCAAGGTGAACATGAACCAATTGATACACCGGACTTATATTCTCGAAGAACAACCTAGTAATATCAATCACCTCACAATGATCTTAACCGTATAGAAGCGGAAAAAGATATTGTAGAATCACAAACGATGAGACGAAGATGTTTGTGACTAATTTTTATTTTAACCGAGAAAATCTTAGAGAAGATAGTACTCAATACGATAGAACAAAGTAAGATCAAAACACACAACTATAGAGAAAATAGTTGGGTATGGCTTCAGAATCCCAATGAAGTCTTTAAGTCATTAACCTATAATGTTTTTATAAAAAAACCTAGGTTAAAGGAGAATCGACTCTAGTCGCAGCTAGTATCACACATGAGGTGTGGGGATTAGGTTTCCCAGTTGCTAGAGTTCTCCCTTATGTAGTTTTCGAGTCAGGGTTTGCAATCAATGCTACCTTGGTAACAAAGCATTCAATATTCTCTGTTAGATGAAAACCTGATTAGAGTCAAGCTAATATCTTTCAACCATTAGATCGAACTTAGCTTGTTACACACAAATGAAATGTGACTTCATTTAGATATGAGTAACCGTACATAAACGTGTGCACATAGTTGGCTCAATAATAGTTAATTGAAGTTAGTCATATGAACACTTTCATATCAACCTTGTTCATCTTAATCACAACTAGTTCACATGACTGAAATGAAACTAGTTCTAGAGTTGTTCAATTGTTTATATTCTCATAGAAGTATACAAGACACAATTGTAGGAAAGTTGATTTTGATTCACTCGAATCAATTCATGAACATTATAGCCAGGGTTTGCAAAAGATTGCATTCCTTATTATATAAATGTTTTTGTTCATGAACAAACCGATTTTAGAACTTAACTCGCTCAAGTATGCAAACGGGTACGCACACCTAAGTAGCCGGACATGGTTCGGGTTCACCAATATGCGAACGGGTACGCATACTGTCGTACATGACCAGACTCAGTTGAAATCCCGGACTTGAACTTTTAATCCGGTATGCATATGCGCATGCGTACTAAGTTCCAGGACTTCAACTATCAAACCAGTACGCATACGAGTATGCATACTATGGTTCCCGGACTTGGAATAACTTGCAACAGTTAGCATACAAGTTCGCATATTGTGTTATATACAATCAGTGGTTAATCGTTCTAAAATCCATGTTAATCATTGAAACATTCTTGGAAGACGGGAATAGCGGTCTCACACAAACTATTGCTTCAAAGCAATTTTCAAGTGGTCAATAGATCAATACGAAACATTCCGAGTCAACATCAAATGACTATCTCACACAAATCATGTAAGATGTTACCATGCAATTTTCACATGATCATATTTTGACTTTCGTCAAGAATAAAGATGAACTTGGTTAAAGTGAAAGCTTACAAACACATATTTCGAGAAATATATAAGCGAGTTAAACTCAGCTCGAAATATCAAATGTGTATAATATAAAGTCTATATAGCTATACGACTTTTGTCTCAATAGGAGATAAAATAAAAATAGACTTCTGAGTGATAGATAAGTTCAAGTCTCCATATACCTTTTCTTGATGAAGTTCTACAAGATCCCCTTAGTAGTTCTCCGTCCTCAATCGATGAATGTCGTGAAGTCTAAAGCTCAAATACACATTCTATCCTAATCCGAGATATAGCTATAAGTAGACTAGAAATCAAGACTTATAGTTTTGGCAACTAAACTTGACAAAAAACAAGCATGAGATAGCAACGCTTGCGAGTTCGACCGAGCAGTGCTCTAATAATATCCCCCTTTATCAATTTTAGTGAAAAAACTATCAATACATACGGATACAAAATAAATAAACTTTGTATCTTCTCATCCAAATGCTTGATTTCCTTGGTTCTTCAACATTACTCGAAATCTTCGTCACTTCCAAGTGCTCCAGTGATTCTAAACATGTTCAACTCAGCATCATAGTTGTTGAAGATCCGTATCCATAACAATAATTTTACAAGACTGTTTTCTTATTGTTATACACTGTCATAGTATTATTACACAACATAAAAGTTCAATTGTATCACAACTTTGACAATAATATTATGGAGATATGTATCACTCCCCTTTAGTCAATACTTCATTTCACAATGAAAACCGCTACCCCTTACATAAGATCCGTAAACCATATGTATTTGTAATGCGAACTACACAATAATTCTCCCCCTTTTTGTGAATATAAATTGGCAAAGGTATGAAAACTAGCGGGATCATAATGAAATTTTCATAGAGATACTTCATGACTAAAAGAGAACATATCAACTTTGTTTCGATGATTTCACGTAGTTGAAACTTAGTGTATTTATCAAGGAGTTTATTCCACGGCCGCACTCCCCACAAAGATTAGGTAATTAAGCACAAGTTCGATTAAGAACTCTCCCCCATAAAATGTCATTCCCGAAAAACAACAAGAGCGACCTTACTTTTACAAGAAAAGAAGGATTTCTTTGGACATTAACAAATTACATGAGACATGAATTTGTATCCAGAAAACTCAATTAAATTAACCACAAGAGAACCCATGATTAATTTAATCGGAAATGCTCAACATAAGAGAACTTACAGAGCCGTACAATATTTTCACATAGAAATGGATCAAGGAAAGATCAATACTGCGGAATATTCAAAGATTCATTCTATTTTTCATCAATATTTAATGACACAATAGACTTAATCTTTGACATCAAAAGTTCATTCTATTTTCCATCAAAATTTGCATAATGACATAATAGACTTTAACTTTTGACATATATGGGACAATCATAGTTCACGGACGCAAACACACATATCCCATAACATTATTTGCAATATATAAAACCAATAAAGATTAATACTGCAAAATCATCCTCTAAAATAGCCATTGCTAGTTAGTAAAATAGATTAGTTTAGAACTGGGTTAAGTTTGTGAGATAAATCTTAATTTACTAAAAACAACCAAGAAGTAAAATATTTTGAATAGATTGATTGATTTGTATAACATGTTGATTGCTTGTTCTTTGTTTTGTTTAGGTTTATTATTTTATAATTATGAATTAAAAATTGTATGTTGAAACCAGCTACATTATAGCTAGAAATTTAATAGAGAATTAGTGATTAGTTAGTCTCAGTTATTTAACACCTAAATAATCCGGCATTGGGGAATAGTGATGTTTGAAATTCTGGTGTGTTTGTGTTTTCTTTGTTCGTAGGAAACCATCGTCGGGTCTTGCTAACCTGGACAGGCCAACTACAAGCAGGGATTACCATTCATATAAGGAGGACTTGCTTCTATTAGTTAAACAATGGATCTCTAATTTTACTTAGAAACTAATCGAGTACCTTTTCTCGTAATTAGAACCATTAATCTATTTAAAGTAGAAATGAAGTTAAGTTGTAAGAATAGTTAGGATAATAGTTGGACCATTAATGTTAATGATAATAAATGATAATAAGATCAATAATAATCATATCAAAAGTAATATTAACACTTATCAAATAGTATTGTATTGAACTTTATCTATTTAAAATCTTATAGTAAGTATATAAAGACAAAAGTAACAATTAGAATCAAGTAGCTACGCAAAATTGTTAGTGATTATCTACGGTCAGATTTTGTAAAGTAAATAAAATTAGAAATACTTTCTTGTGCATTGAAATCAGATAGATAATATAAGACTTATTATATAAACCTATGAACATGCGGATATATTGCATAAAATAAAAAGACTAAATTTCTTAGTAATCTTATACCCAAATTTTCTTTAGTTCAATAACTGATTTAATACAAATTATCTTTAGTTCAATAACTGATTTATAATTTAATAAAATTAAACAAACACACATGAAGAAATAAAAATAATATTTGGATGATTAGTACAAAATAGACCTGAAAGAAAATAAATTTCGTATATTAATAGGATACTTTATATTAATAGCAAAATCTAAAGACTATTAGGATACATTACAATTTTATGCGGACTCAAACTGAAATAATATTAAGTTACCAACGGTAATATTTAACAGGATATATATAGTATACATACTCGATATGAATAACTAAAATTAATTATATTAATTTGTACGTGAATGTAGAGTTATGCTTAGAAAATTAAGGCTCAGTGTACCAACTAGCCAATCAGCAAAACAGTAACGATAGTAGTAGGAATGATGAGAATAACAGTATTTTGAGTAATTAAGTTGATAGCAAACTTTTAACAGATAATATTTAGAAAATTTATATATGGTATAACAGTAAAATTAAAATATTAGATATTATAAATTGAAGTGGAATCAAATTTGAACTAGTTATATGGATAAATATATAAGAAACATAAAACCATATCTTATTACTAAATATGAGCCTATAAATATCCTGGCTAAATTGGGGCCTATGCCACTTAATTGGGGCCTATAACTACATGACAAAATAAGGTCATTAGGAAGTAATTTGTAGAAACCCCTTATCCAATATTTATGTTAATGCCTAATATGCCCTTATTAAATTAGTGATCATTAAATAAGTTAGTATTAGTTAAATTAATTAGTGTTTGAGTTTGATTATAGTGTTAGGACTAGAGTAGAAATTCATTCCTCTTTTAAGGTTTGGAGGGAAAGAAGAAGTAGAGGGAAAAAAGAAAAAACTAGGGTTTGTGATTTTCTTAGCAAAAATGAAACTTTATAGTGATGATGAAGACTCTAGTAGTGATGAAGAAGTGGGTGCATCAGATTATCATGATTTCGATCCTACCGAATTGGATAAGTTGTTGAAAGAAGAAGAGGATGTCAATCAAAGAATGCTTGAGGATATTATTCAAGCACAAGAACAATTTCGTCGCGAAAAAGTTGATAATGCTCTTAATAAACAGATATGAGTTGTAACGATATAGAAACATGTATTTGCATGTCCCAATCGCCCAAAAAGGAATTTTTTTCAAAACTTTAACCCGAAATCGGTTTATTCGATAACCCTACATAAACCGATTCTGGGTAAAATCCCCAAATTGAGTACAGAAATCGGTCTTTGTTCATCACCATATGAACCGATTGTAGTAAACTTTTGGCGCGATGGGTACGTGATCAGAATCGGTTTTTGTTGGTGATGTTCATAACCCGATTTCTTCACTTGAATAATCACGTAAGTCGACAATCGGTTTATTTTCGTGTATATGTAATCCTATTTTAAAGTTCCAGGAGAAATGTGAACAACAATCGGATTATATGACATGAGACGTGAACCGATTGTGGACATTGAATTTTTTAGACAAATCTTTAATCGGTCTTTATAGTTGCACATATAAACCTTGTGAGAAATCGGTTTAATCGACTGTAACATATAAACCAATTTTTAATCATAAACTTGTTGATATTTGTTGTAGATTGTTGTGGAGTTTGAAGAGGATCAACCCAAAGTTGTATCTCTGTTGGGTCCTGATACCTCTTCCCACTATTTCACCGATTTGGAATGGCAAGATAGAAACGATGTAAAGCAGTGGTTTATAGACAAGGGAATAGAGATCAAATGCGCCTTAGTTTTAGGTCGTCATTCAAGTGAAGATCTTTTGGAAATTGTTTGTGAGAGACGTGGAAAGCAAGAAAGTCACTGGGCAAAGGAAAGACTGTACGTGAAGAAGACGACAAGGGAATGGGTTACTAAATCAAAGAAGTATGGTTGCCCGTTAAATATTATAGTTAATAAACCCAAGAGACTCGATGATAGTAAGGTATACAAGTTCTCTAAAGTGATGAATGGTTGTCACAATCATGATGATCAGGAATCTCTTGTTGGACACGCGGTTGTTTGTGGGTTGAAACCACATCAATTGGAAACGGTGAGGTCGATGAAAGCGTGTAAACCAAGTGACATCCTTAGAAAGATTAAGGAGGATGATAAGGATAACTTGTCCACTTTGAGGAAAATTTACACAGCAAGAGCAGCCTTTAGGAGGAGGTCATGGGATGGTAGAGCGGTTATGCAACAATCTCAATGGTTATCCGATTAACACGGATACACAATGAGGAAGCAAGTATTGGAAGGAAAAGTGACTCGTATTTTCTTGGCGCATACGGAGATGATCAAGTTGGCACAATGATTTTATCAAGTTTTGTTAATAGATTGTACATACAAGACCAACAAGTACAATATGCCGTTGTTAAACATTGCTTGCCATACTTCCGACAAGAAAACTTTCACGGTAGCATGGGGGTTTATGGATCGGGAGAATGATGTGAGTTTTACTTGGATGCTAGAGACCTTGAAGGAGATATACAGTGGCGATCAAACTCCGAGGATCATAGTAACGGATAAGGACCAAGCACTAATGAATGCCATTGGAGTGGTTTTTCCGGATGCTAAGCATTTTCTTTGCACATGGCACATACAATGAAATATTATAAGTAATTATAGGGGTCATATCCAAAAGCCAAAGCCACAAAAAGGTACCGCCCGTGAAATGGCCGAAGATGAGCGTCTTCAAAAACTAACTCCGGAACAAAGAGAAACGGACAAGAAGAAAAGGCAATCGGAGTATGAAGCGAATGGGTTACTATGGAAGGATTTTCAACATCATTGGGATTTAATGGTACACTCAATGTCTGTGGCCGAGTTCGAATCCTACTTGGAGAGTTTTATTGGGCTATGGAAGAAAGATTACGAGAAGTGTGTGGTTTATTTCTTGAAGAATTGTTGGATTCGTACAAGGAAAAATTTGTGTATACTTACACGTACCAACACATGCCTTACAAGAATGAGGCGACAAGTATCACGGAAGGATCTCATGGACGTTTGAAAAGCTTGCTCCGAGGGAGCCAAAACACCGTGGTTACATTACAAGAAGCCATCCATGAATACGCCAAGGCCGATATCATCAAGATAACCGCTCAAATGGAAGAGAGTAGGATGAAAATCATCACGAGCTACAAGGAACACCATCGGTTGATTAGAAATTTAAATTATAGGGTGTCTCACTGGGCAATCATTTCTATGATGAAGGATTACAAATATTATGTAGATAAGGAGATGGGGAGAAGAAGAATTGAATGTTCATGTATGACGATGACGGCCTTCGGATTTCGATGTCATCACATGATCGCAAAGTACCAACAAGGAATTCCTTTTGAAATCATTGATCCGTTTTTGGAAGAAACTTACTTTCAAACCACCCCTAACCAAAGAACTACTCGAATCTTTTGTGGACACGGATATTGGAGGGAAATCATCGAGAAATTCGCAAAAAAGGATGGCTTGGGAAGAAAAGTTTGATGTACGACTTAAAATTATCCGCGAACCCCCATATGGTACCGGTCGGAGAACCAACGTTTCTACCGCCGACGGGAAAACCACCTACCAACATGGATAGGAAGGAAGAAAGGAAAGAGTTTAAGGTTGCAATGAGTACCGGAAAAAACCCGTTATTGAGTCATAAAAGAATCGTTTGTCAACACGAGCGTGAAGACGCTAAATATGAAGAGGCGAAGGTTCCAAAGAAAATGGGCCGACCAAAGAAGGGAGAAAGTGGGACAAGTAGCGCACAAGCCAAGACAAATGTTTCAAACGTTCCTTCACAAATTGAGAATGAAGAGGCACCGGCTAAGAGGAAAAGGGGTCGACCAAAGAAGGGAGAATGTGGGACAAGTAGCGCTCCTTCGCAACATGTGGATCCAATTGATCCTTCTCAAGAGAGTCAAGCGCAAACCAATCTATTTGTTTCTTCTCAAGAGAGTCAAGTGAGTAAAACACGAGTATCAAGGTTACATGCATGGAAGGGATAAGCAAGACAAAATGATTTTATGGTGACTCAAAGGGCCGCTCTTGGTGATGGAAGCACTCCTAGGGATGAACGAGGTAGACCCCATCGAACTTGTTACACCATATTCGAGGTGTATTACTCGAAATTTCCTGAAATCATTAAGCCCTATGTGTTATCCACCGACGACGTGGATGCAGATGGCAATTGTGGTTATCACGTTGCATCGGAACAAATAGGCCATATAAGTTTGGAGGACGATGAGAACCTAACCCAATGTCAATATTTTAGAAAGATGATGGCCTTGCGCCTACAAGAAGACAAGGAATTTTACATATCGATGATGAAGGAAGGAAAAACAAGAGAAGACAAAAAAGTGATTTTTGAAAAAATAGTTGTTAGAGTACAAGGGCGAAAGGGGAATGGACCAATTACCCGAGAGCATTGGATGCAAATGCCTCTATGTGGTCATCTCTTGGCGGAAACGTGGAGTTGCGTTGTTCATCTATTTGGTAAGGGATCATGTTATACATAAGCACCAAAATACACCATTTGGGATGAATCGCTTAAGGATCGGAAAATTGTTTTATTCAACCATAACAACATACATTATATCGGTCTTAGAGTACGTGATGATTGTCCATTACCACCGCTGGATGGGTTTCATGAGGTCTCGGAGGTCACCAAGGAGTGGCTAAAAAAATACGATTCCAACATGAGGCGATGGGAGGAATTGATCGGGCAGGATCAATTCGATGGTCTTCATTTGTTGGAATGAGTATTTTCCTTATGTTAAAAACTTGATCTATCGGATGCTTATATTTTGTCGCTTTCTTATATTGTATTTTGCAAACTTGAACCAACCTTAATGAATGAAAGTGGTTTTCTTTTTTTTGGGTAACTTGGGCTCATTTATAGAAATTTGTAACAAAATCAGACTTCTTATTCATTTATAGAGTCCAATTCTGGAGTTAGTTTGTTGCAGTTTTTTTCAGAATCAGTTTATATGGAGGATAATGTAATCTGATTATTGGAAGAAAATGGTATAGAGATTTTTAACTAAACAAATGGATTACATATGGTCCAAAATGATCCGAACAGGAATCCTGAATCGGTTTATATGTGTATTAATGTAATCCGATTATAGTTGATGTTCATCACATCAACCCAGAATCGGTTTATGTAGGTTCGCATTAAAATCCGATTAAGATTACAAACGAATTACTGTGTTGAACATATAAACCGATTCTGGGTGGATTTCCAGAAAACTTGATGAGTGAATTTTTAAGATTTAGAGGTAAATCATTGTAGAGTATCTCTTAGAAGGAATGGTTTAAAGGGATTTAACTCAATCACTTGAATTGTCTGTTTTTGGGTTTTCTTTTTACAAACAACAAAAGAAGATTTTAATTTTTGTTTGTGATTGATTAAGATTTAGTTTTGGTTTTGATGGAAATTGAAAAATAAATTGAGTTTTGATTAATGATTTTTGTATTTGTTAATTAAGTTATGATTTTGTATTTGTATTTGTGTTAGAATAATTAAGGTTTCTTTAAGGGTTAGCTTAGTATTTTTACAATATTTTAGACACCCCTTATCATTCTCCATTGGGTGGATGAAGAAATCCATAGGCCCCAATTAAGTGGCATAGGCCCCAATTTAGTCAGGATAAATATTATCGCAAAGAAACTTAGACATACTTATTTATTGGAATATAAATTTATAGGATAAGTCAATTGTATTATAATCTAATAATTGATATAGATTAAAGAATAATTAGTTTAAAAATTATGATCGCATAAACAATCAAATACTAGGAAAATAGTGAGATTAGTATATTTCATAGATCCTGAATTTCGTATAGAAACTTTATTATAGAATATCTTCTAATATACTTGGAACCAGTAATTTATTGAAGACAGAATATAGTCGTTTGAACCTAGAGCCACAAATTTTAGTTGTAGAAAGCCATATAGGTTTGTGCTTCGTTTTCATGTTGTTTTTGCGCTTAGACAAGAGATATGATTATTCTTTCAGGTGGGGAGTTTTGAAGACTAGAAGGGCAGTTCGATTTTCGCGGAAAAAAAAATTAATAAGGTGGGGAGAATGTAATGACCCTCAAGCTCGTCAACGCTATTTGACATGTCTAGCGATGATCAAGAGACGATTTAGCCGCCAATGGCTCGATTAGTTAATATAGATAGTAATTAATAGAAATTAATCTAACAATAGTTTAGATACGAAACTAGTACCACTAGATAGATCTCGAAAAGTTATGCGAAATGGGATACTCGAACGTGTCATTCGGATACTGGACGGAGAAGAAATCATCAGTTTTGTATGAAGGGCAAAATAATAATTTTACTTTAGACCGACCTGGCTGCCTTATCATTTTCGTGGGTGCTTTAACAATTGTAGGAAATACCAATTGGTCATAAGAATAATATATTAGAATTAGTTTGGTCCAGTTGACCCAGTCAACTGTCTGTTTGGTCCTTTTTAAAAATATAAATTGTTGTTTGGTCCAAAAAATTATTGTTTGGTCCTAGGAGAATACCCATGCGGGATGATGTCATCAATTATGTCACAGTCCTTTGATAGTGGCAAAAATACCCTTTTTTCTCTTTTTTCTCTCTCTTAATAAAAATAAATAAATAAAAACTTAAAACTTAAATGTCTTTTGAACCATATGTCCAAATATGATAAATTTTATATATTCAGAAAGCCCTCGACGATAGCTTTCCAACGAGTATCATTGTCGCTATGTTTCAGAGCTGTTAATTTTTGCCTTATTTTTTAGCTATAAAATGAATATTATACGAGTTCATTCTACAAAATGAACTACTTTAATGAACTATTATACGAGTTCATTCTACAAAATCAACTACTTTAATGAACTATCATGCTAGTTAGTTCATTCCAAAAAGTGAACTCTTTGGATTAAATAACATACGAGTTCATTCTACAAAATGAACTACCATACGACTTCATTCTACAAAATGAACAGGTATAATGAACTGGTATAATGAACTATTATTACGAGTTCATTATACAATAAGAACTACCATTCTTAATTACTATTACGAGTTCATTTTACAAAATGAATTATCAATCCTACAATATGAACAACTATTATGAGTTCATTCGAGATTAAGAACATCTATCACGAGTTCATTCTTCAATATGAACTACAATAATGAACTATCATTGCGACTTCATTCTTCAAATTGAACAATTACTATGAGTTTATTCTACAAAATAAATTGATATTGTATACGAGTTCATTCTACGAAATGAACTACTAGAACTAGAATGAACTACCATGTTATAAAATAGTGTTCATTCTCGATTATGAACTACTATTATACCGAAAATAAAATTAAAAACTTTGAAACATAGCGACAATGGTACTCGTTGGAAAGCTATCGTCGAGGGCTTTCCGAATATATAAAATTTATTAATTTTTGACTTATATTTTGAGAGATGTTTAATTTTTAAACTTTTATCTATTAAGGTTAAGAGGAGAGAGAAATTAGTAGAGAAAATAAAGAAGAGAGAGAAACCCAAAAAAATGATTCACGTGAGGAGTAAAGAAAATAAGAGAGAAAAATGGTACTTTAGATATTTCAATATTTTTAAATAATTATGGACCAAGTGAAAAAGGTGATTTTTGAAAGGACCAAATAGACATGATACCACCTAAAAAAGGACCAAACCATATTTTTCCCTTAGCAATTTAGTTGGCCTTATCACCAAAACCGAATCGAAGAGGAATTCTCACTTTCTCTTTTCTATCCTCTTTCTTCTTCTTCTTCTTCTTCTTCTCTTCCATCTCCTCCTCTGGTGTTTCAGAGAATTAAATCTCTGTTGAAAAACTTCATAGAAAATAAGCGAAATCAATGGATCAAGTAAGGTGTTGATGAGTTTAGATATTGGATTAGGTTAGAACTTTCGATCGAGTTGAAGAGAGGTGATTCTGTGAGAATTAGGGTTTGTAATAATGATTTGGGTTTAGAAGAATAATGAAGAGAATGGGTTTCTAACAGAGATGGAAGGAGGAGTTGTTAATTTAATGATATGAAGTTGTTTTGATGAAGAATCATTTAGTTAGGGTTTGTAAGAAATTCAGAGAAGCTGTAGAAGATGAAATTGATGTTTTGGAAAGGCGACTTGAGATGGGTATTGATCAATTGAGTGAGTTAGGGTCAATGATGAAGAGTAATTTGAGATTAAAGAAGATTAAGTTTTCTGTTCTTCCCCAAATTAGAAGTTAGCGTTTCCGAGAATTAAAGATGATAATGATGAAGACTGTTGGGTTTAATTAGTTTAGGATTTCTGTGGAGGTGGTTGGTGGAAGCAACAATTCTGAGGATGCTGGTATTTGGGTAAGTTCTGAGTTGTTGAAATTTGAATATTTTGTATTGAACTGTTTGTATAGTTGAGTTTATGGAATTGAGAATCAGTTTATGAGGTTGTTAGAATTGCAGTAAGATAAATCTTTTAGCATATGGAGGATTTATTTCAGGTGGTGTGATTATTGAGTTGTAAAGACATTAATGATGGATCTCTAGAGAAGTATGAATGGATTGAGTATGATCTCAACTGAACTGTTGCAGGTGGTGGTATTTATGAGTAACAAGGCTTTAGAGATGGAACTATTAGTGTTAGTACTCACTGGAGAAGGGATAGCTGGAGTTGCAGTTGTTGGAGTTGTTTGTGAGAGATGAAGTTATTTGTGCTGGAAAGAGATGTAATAGGTGAAGGTATATGGAATATTGTTATGTGTCAAGGATTGCTTGCACTGGTAGTGGTGATGTTATTGAATCTGGTGGTGGCAGTGTACCGGAATATGGTTGAAATGTTTGGCTTTAATTTTGGAGCTGAGTTGTTGCTAGTGGTGATGTTACAGGTGCTATGTTGTAGCTCAGGTTAGTGGTGGCGCTAGTGGGACTCTCAAATGAAGTCTGGTAATGGTTGAAGGTTGTTGTTCTGTGGTTGAGTTCTTGGAGGGGGTTATCTACAGTTGTAGTTAATGAAGTCGATGGAGGAAACTGCAGGCTTGCTGACCTGAGCTGAATTAAAATAACTCCTAGTATTGAACTGCAGTTGTGAGGACTTGGAGGTGCAAGTGAACTTCAGTATGAAGAATGAGCTTACAGTTGAGAATTATGTGGGTTTGTACAAGTAAGATAATATGGATGTACAAGTGATAGTTTTGTACAATGAATGAAACTGAAGTTGGTTTAGTATGTGCAGGATTATGGGGTTGTTAAGGGAAATTGTAGGTGCAGGCTGTAGACCTAGTGTTGTTGTTGTTTTGTGGATTAGTATTATAGCTGACTAAATGTAGAAGGAGCGTGGCTTAGTACTGCAATTGCAGGTAAAGCTTAAATTGCAATTGTATTAAATTATAAAATTTTGTTAGAATTGATATTAGTAGTGTTGATTGTTTAAACTTCTGCTTCTTGAACTTAGACCTGTTAGTCATCCCAGTCAGAGGTCTGGCTGGTTTGTCCTTAGCTGACTCAGATATCTGACTGAGTCGAGTTGACCCTATTAACCTGAGTTGAATCGTTTTGACTCACTGATTCCTTATTTGACCTGAGTAGACTCAGTTGACCGAGTTAGACAATTGACTTGACCTGACCTTGATTGTTGACCAGACTTTGACTCTTTTGACTGATATCGAATGTTAGTTGACCTCTCTGACCTGACGTTGACCGTTATTGACCGTCAGTTTAACCAGATGGACCAGGCCTTAGATTAAGGGGATGTTTTGTTGGGCTTGGGCTTAAGGCTAGTTTGCATTTTTTTGATGATTCGGGGACCCCTTATGGTCTGAATTGACCTTTGGTTTCTTCTACAAAGTTATAGATATTCATAAGACTGAGCTAAAGGAATATAGAAGCAACCTAATTGAATAAGAAAACCTTAGATGTGTTAAAGATAGATAATAAAAAGGTGTAGAAACATAAATGGGCTTAGAGCCATTAGATAGACTGTATGATTCTTGTGTGAGCCATTCCGACTAGATTCTTAGAGTTCTTGTGTGATTAACAGTTAGTCTTTATTAACAACGATCGATTCAAATGATGAACCAGTGGATCGTGGATCTCGAGGTAGGCGTGTCTTGTCATAAAAAGAGGTGGGAATTTACATTTAACTTTTTTGTGATTATTGTTGTTTTCTTTTACAAAAGTTTATGTTTAACAAACTCATGCATCGTCTGGTTGCGCTTTCCATGCATTTTTTAATTTAAATTCCGACGGTTATGTTGGTTCTTTTAATCTTTTCGATTGTTTGTTTTATTTTTCAGAAGTTTTATTATTTATTTTAATCTTTCCATAGTTTGGAAAGGACCTGTATTGTTTAGCTTGTCATTATGAATTGTTGGGAAATGAAGATTCCCATTTGTGGTATATAGGATACGCTCCTTCATTTATATTTTATGCATATCTTGGTGTCTGATTGTCACCAAGATTATATAGGTGTGTAATTGTCACCAATATTACGGGTGTGTACAGTCACCCACAGACTATCGAGGTGTGTAATTATCACCAATATTACAGTGTGTAAATGTCACCACAGAAATAATTGTTTGTGGTGTGTAAATGTCACCACAGAGATAAAGAAGGAGTTAGTTCCATATACATGATTGTTTATTTCATTGAGTTGGTTGTCTTTTAATGTTTGGGAAAACATGTATTGTTTTCCAAATCATGCCATAATTACTTGAAAGTTAAATGTTATTTCTACTGGGCACCCCTTTTACGGATGATTTGTTTATATCCAAACATGGTTACTTGTTCTAAACTCTCATTTCAATCATTGAAACTTTCTTAGAGGATAACAATAGTTGTTATCCACAAACTATTAGAATCAAAGCGATTTTCAAGTTATTGAAATAATCAATATGACTTTCGTCAAGAGTAAAGATGAACTTGGTTAAAGCGAAAGCTTACCAACACATATTTCGAGAAATAGATAAGTGAGTTAAACTCAGCTCGAAATAGTAAATGTGTATAATTGAAGTTTATATGCAATACGACTTTTGTCTCAAATAAGAGATAGAATAGATAGACTTTTGAGTGATAGATAAGTTCAAGTCTCCACATACCTTTTGTTGATGAAGTTCTACAAGTTCCCTTGAGTAGTTCTTCGTCTTCATTCGATGAACGCCGTGGAGTCTAAATCTCAACTACACTTACTATCCTAATCCAAGACTTAGCTATAAGTAGACTAGAAATCAAGACTTATAGTTTTGGAAACTAAACCTGACAAACAAGCTTGATATAGCAACGCTTGCGAGTTCGACCGAGCAGTTCTCTAACAATCTCCCCCTTTTGAAAAAGTGGGGGTCTAACAACCTCATCCAATATTTCTCTTAGCAAACTGTATGGACTAACTCCAATATACTTTCAAGAGAATCAACTAGACAGTCAGACTCAATCTTAAGAAAAATATATCAAGGAGTTATATCTCAATTTCTCAATTCAATACTTACTCAAGCAAATAGCAATCTGCGAGTCTAATTGAATACAAGAGAAATTAACTTGAACGGTACCAAAGACCAATGTTCAAGGATGAATCAATTTCAATCAACAACCAAAGGTTAGATTTACCAATTGATTGATTCAACAAACAACCTGTGATATTTCAATTATATAACAAAATATAATGCAAAAAAGAAATAACACAGACACCAGAAGTTTTGTTAACGAGGAAACCGAAAATGCATAAAAACCCCAGGACCTAGTCCAGATTGAACACACACTGTATTAAGCCGCTACAGACACTAGCCTACTATAAACTAACTTCGATCTGGACTGTAGTTGAACCCCAATCAATCTCTCACTGATCCAAGGTACAATTGCGCTCTTTACGTCTATGATCCCAGCAGGATACTACGTACTTGATTCCCTTAGCTGATCTCACCCACAACTAAGAGTTGTTACGACCCAAAGTCAAAAACTTTATTAAACAAATCCTTTACATACAGAAAAGTCTATAGGAATAGATAAATCTGTCTCTAACAGAAATACCTATAAGTTTTGTTCCGTCTTTTGATAAATCAAGGTGAACATGAACCAATTGATATACCGGACTTATATTTCCGAAGAACAACCTAGAAATATCAATCACCTCGCAATAATCTTAATCGACTAGCGAAACAAGATATTGTGGAATCACAAACGATAAGACGAAGATGTTTGTGACTACTTTTCTATCTTGCCTATCGGAGAAATTAATCTCGAGCCAATTTTACAATTGTACTCAATACGATAGAAACAGCAGGATCAGATCACATAACTACAGAGAAAATAGTTGGGTCTGGCTTCACAATCCCAATGAAGTCTTCAAGTCGTTAACCTACAGGGTCTCGATAGAAACCTAAGGTTAAAGGAGAATCGACTCTAGCTTATACAACTAGTATCACACGGGAGGTGTGGGGATTAGGTTTCCCAGTTGCTAGAGTTCTCCTTTATATAGTCTTCAAATCAGGATTTGCAATCAATGCTACCTTGGTAGCAAAGCATTTAATATTCACCGTTAGATGAAAACTTGATTAGATTCAAGCTAATATATTCCAACCGTTAGATCGAACCTTAGCTTGTTATACACAAATGAAATGCATGTTCATTTAGGTTTGTGTAACCGTACCTAAACGTGTACACCTAGTTGGTTAAACAGTAGTTAACCTATGGTTAGCCATATGAGCACTTTCATATCAACCTTATTCATCTTCACCATAACTAGTTCAAATGACTCATAAGAACTAGTTAGAGAGTTTTTCAATTGAATAGATCTTATAGAAGTATATAAGACACAATCGAAACAAAAACGATTTTGATTCACTCGAATCGATTCATGAACATTATAGCCATGGTTTGCAAATATGCATTCCTTAGTTTATATAAGTCTTAGTTCATTGATAAACCGTTTTTCAGAAAATGACCCACTCAAGTATGCATATCGGTACGCATACTTAAGTACCCGAATTGAGTTTGTTTTCAGTTCACAAACTCCAGCAGAAAATCACGGCATGTGAACTTCCGGCAGTACGCGGACTTGGCTTCCGGACATCCTGAACAGTAAAGTACGCATACTTTAGTTCAAATATTTTGTACTTACACAAGTATGAGTTCACATACAATGTTTATATCCATTCAAGGTTATATATTCTAAACTCTCATTTCAATCATTGAAACATTCTTAGAGGATGTTAAATAGAGGTTATTCACACACTATTTTTCATCAAAGCAATTTTCAAGATATTGAAATAATCAACATGACTTTCGTCACTTGTAAAGATGAACTTGGCCAAAGCGAAAGCTTACCAACACATATTTCGAGAAATAGATAAGCGAGATAAACTCGGCTCGAAATAGCAAATGTGTATAATCGAAGTCTATATAGCAATACGACTTTTGTCTCAACATAGGAGGTAGAGTATATAAACTTTTGAGTGATAGATATGGTCAAGTTCCACCAGTTCCTTTTGTCTCCACATACCTTTTAGTCGATGAAGTTCCACCAGTTCCTTGAGTAGTTCTTCGTCTTTGCATGATGAACGCCGTGGAGTCTAGAGCTCAACTATACTTTTTATCCTTGTCCGAGACTTAGGTATAAGTAGACTAGAAATCAAGACTTATAGCTTTGGAAACTAAACTTGAAAAACAAGCTTGAGATAGCAATGCTTGCGATTTCGACCGAGCAGTGCTCTAACAGTCTCCCCCTTTATCAATTTTAGTGACAAAACTATCAATACATATGGAATACAAAATAAATAAACTTTGCAGCTTCTCTTCCACATGCATGATCTCCTTGGTTCTTCAACATTACTCGAAATCTTAGTCACTTCCAAGTACTCCAATGATTCTAAAGATATTCAAATCAGCGTCATCGTTGTTGAAGATTCGTAGCCATAACAACGAGAAAACAAAAGATCTCAGTCATTGTTACACAATGTCATAGTATTATTACACACCATAAAAGTTCAATTGTATCACAACTTTGACAAAAATACTATGGTGATATGTATCACTCCCCCTTAGTCAATACTTCATCTCACATGAAAACCACTCCCCCTTACATAATGATCCGAAAATCATATGTATTTGTAGTGTGAACTACACATTAATTCTCCCCATTTTTGTCAATAAAATTGGCAAAGGTACGAAAACTAGTGGGATCCTAATGAAATTTCTATAGAGACACTTCATGACCAAAAGAAAGCACATATCAACTTTTTAGATGCAATCATATAGCCGAAACTAAATGCATTCGTCAAGGAGTTTATAAAGATATAAGATAACCCCTATAATATTCCACAGCCGCACTCCCCACAAAGATTTGGCAATTAAGCACAAGTTCAAATAAGAACTCTCCCCCATAAAGTGTCATTCCCTAAAGAACAACAAGAGAGACCTTACTTTCACAAGAAAAGAAGGATTTCTTTGGACATTACAAATCACATGAAACATGCATTTGTATCCAAAATACTCAATTAAATTAACCACAAGAGAACCCATTATTAATTTAATCGGAAATGCTCAACATAAGAGAACTTACGGAGCCGCACAGTATATACATAAGAAATATGGATTAGGGAAGACCAATACTACGGAATAAACAAAGATTCGTTCTATCTTTCATCACTATTTGCACAGTGACATGTAATAGACTTAATCTTTGTAAATAAAAGTTCATCATTTCTTTCATCAATATTTGCATAATGACATAAAAGGCTTAACTTTTGTTTGTCAAAAGTTCAGTCAATCTTTTATCAATACTTGCATATCGACATACGACAGACTTAACTTTTGACCACGTACGGGACAAATATAGTTCACGGACGCAAACACACATATCCATAAACAAATTGCAATATATAAGCCATAAAGATTAATACTGCAAAAATCATCTTCCAAACAAACTTTAGAATTCAAACAAATAAATCTAAAAACATTGAAGATGAAAATCGTTGGACATAGCTATGGGTAATCACAATAATGGCTATTCCAAACTTTAGTTATTCTTCTTAAAAACATAAGAATAAAATTTTCATAAGAAGATTTCCTAGACATTGAGACCTCTGAAAAATTCTTTATCGTCCCTGAACTCCTTGTCGTCAATAGCCATGGGAACATATGGTTCGTGGGGAAAGGAGTCAATTCCAACAAACCTTCTAGGCTGATGATGTCGAACCTCACCATATCTCGAGAGGTCTAACAACCTCACCATATTTCGCTTAGCAATCTGTATGGACTAACTCCAATATACTTTCAAGAGAATCAACTAGACAGTCAGACTCAATCATAAGAAAATTATATCAAAGAGTTATATCTCAATTTCTCAATTCAATCCGTAATCAAACAAATAAGAATTTGCGAGCCTGATTGAATATAAGAGAAATAACTTGAACGGTACCAAAGACCAATGTTCAAGGATCAATCAATTTCAATCAAAAAACAAAGGTTGGATTTACCAATTGATCGATTCAACGCACAACCTGTGATATTTCAATTATATAACAAAATATAATGTGGAAAAGAAATAACACAGACATCAGAAGTTTTGTTAACGAGGAAACCGCAAATGCAGAAAAACCCCGGGACCTAGTCCAGATTGAACACACACTGTATTAAGCCGCTATAGACACTAACCTACTACAAACTAACTTCGGTCTGTACTGTAGTTGAACCCCAATCAATCTCACACTGATCCAAGGTACAGTTGCGCTCCTTACGTCTATGATCCCAGCAGGATACTATGTACTTGATTCCCTTAGCTGATCTCACCCACAACTAAGAGTTGCTACGACCCAAAGTCGAAGACTTTTATAAACAAATTTTTATCACACCGAAAAGTTTATAGGAATAGATAAATCTTCTCCCACAGAAATGCCTACAAGTTTTGTTCCGTATTTTAATAAATCAAGGTGAACATGAACCAATTGATATACCAGATTTATATTCCCGAAGAAAAGCCTAGAAATATCAATCACCTCAAAATAATCTTAATCGACTAGCGAAACAAGATATTGTGGAATCACAAACGATGAGACGAAGATGTTTGTGACTACTTTTCTATCTTGCCTATCGGAGAAACTAATCTCGAGCCAATTTTACAATTGTACTCAATACGTTTGAAATAGCAGGATCAGATCAGGAAACTATAGCGAAAATAGTTGGGTATGGCTTCACAATCCCAATGAAGTCTTCAAGTCGTTAACCTACAGGGTCTCGATAGAAACCTAAGGTTAAAGGAGAATCGACTCTAGCTTATACAACTAGTATCACACGGGAGGTGTGGGTATTAGGTTTCCCAGTTGCTAGAGTTCTCCTTTATATAGTCTTCAAATCAGGGTTTGCAATCAATGCTACCTTGGTAACACAGCATTCAATATTCACCGTTAGATGAAAACATGATTAGATTCAAGCTAATATATTTCAACCATTAGATCGAATCTTAGCTTGTTATACACAAATGAAATGCATGTTCATTTAGGTTTGTGTGAACGTACCTAAACGTGTACACCTAGTTGGTTCAACAGTAGTTAACCAATGGTTTGCCATATGATCACTTCCATATCAACCTTATTCATCTTCACCATAACTTGTTCAAATGACTCATAAGAACTAGTTAGAGAGTTGTTCAATTGCTTAGATCTCATAGAAGTATATAAGACACAATCGAAACAAAAACGATTTTGATTCACTCGAATCGATTCATGAAAATTATAGCCACGGTTTTCAAATATGCATTCCTTAGTTTATATTAGTCTTAGTTTATATTAGTCTTAGTTCATGAATAAACCGTTTTTCAGAAAATAACCCAATCAAGTATGCATACCGGTACGCATACTTAAGTACCTGGATTGAGTTTGTTTTCAGTTCACAAACTCCAGCAGAAATTCACGAGATGTGAACTTCCGGCAGTACGTGTACGGGTACGCGGACTTAGTTTTTGGACATCTTGAACAGTAAATTACGCATACTTTAGTTCAAGGATTTTGGACTTACTCAAGTATGAGTTCACATACAATGTTTATATCCATTCAAGGTTATATATTCTAAACTCTCATTTCAATCATTGAAACATTCTTAGAGGATGTTAAATAGAGGTTATGCACACACTATTTTTCATCAAAGCAATTTTCAAGATATTGAAATAATCAACATGACTTTCGTCACTTGTAAAGATGAACTTGGCCAAAGCGAAATCTTACCAACACATATTTCTAGAAATAGATAAGCGAGATAAACTCGGCTCAAAATAGCAAATGTGTATAATCGAAGTCTATATAGCAATACGAAGGTAGGAGATAGAGTAGATAAACTTTTGAGTGATATATAAGTTCAAGTCTCCACATACCTTTTAGTCGATGAAGTTCCACCAGTTCCTTGAGTAGTTCTTCGTCTTTGCATGATGAACGTCGTGGAGTCTAGAGATCAACTACACTTTTTATCCTTAAGTAGTTCTTCCTCCATATTTCATGGTGCGATCTAAGACGTCCAATCAGGCTAGTGAAGTTGGACGATCATGATCACTTTGAGACTGCCTTAAGCAGTCTTGCTCATTCGAGCTTCTTTAAAAGCAGCGTGGCCACCCTATTTTGGGTTGGCGTCTTGGCACGATGAGAAGAGGAGCGTGATGTTCGACCGGCTAGGGCATAAACAGGCCCGCTGGTGGTCGTGACGGTGATAGCCTGCTCCTACTAGGGTTCTTCTAGGCTAGTTAAATCATGCGGTCAACCTGCGTGGTCTGTTCGTTTCTGAGACTGATATGGACAGTCCAGATTTCCCTTAGGAAATTAAATATGCTCAATCGGGCTAATATAACACACCGAGAGATATAGCCTCTACGGGTATTTCGTGCATGCCTCATCATTGACACTTGGAGATTCGTGCAGGATGTTGTATCTCGGTGGTTTTCCTCTTGCTGCTTCAGCGAAACTGCTTACAGAAGGATGAAGCTTGCATTGCCTATTGGTGAGATGTATGTTTCCACGAACATAATGAGGCTCTTTATTATGGGAAAGCTTGTTCTTTCTAGCAGGGAAGGTGATGTTGAAACCTGAGCGTTTAGCAGCTTCACGGAGTTCAGAGGGTGTCTGAAAGCACAGACTCTTCGACAAAACACGATTGACAGGTACCATCTATTGATGCTCAATTACACCACTTGTTGTTCAATCACACTTGGATTGTGACCCTTCAGTGCCTGAATTCGGGACCTCTTGACATAATCATTTGGATGTTCGTTATTTCGCTGAAGCATTCCTCTTAAGTATGACAGAGTGATTCACCCAAGCTGCGGATTCTTTCTCGACATGATGATGCGGACATCGCTATCTTGTCGAGGCTGCTCCCTTGAGGTGTCGGCTCCAGTATATCTGAAGATGTCCCGGGCTCGCTTTCCGTCCGGTCTGACATAATAGGCGAACCCTTTATGATGATTTGGAGATGACAATATTCGTTGAATCTTCCGAAACGCTTCATGTTGTAGTGTGGTCCATGCGAAGCTTGCTCCTTTCTTCAGCAGGGGAGTGAATGAAGCAACAAGCTGGGACAAACCAGGTATCAAACCTCGAATGTGGTTCACCTTGCCCATGAAGTTTTGGAGCTCCTTCACAATTCGCGGCAGCGGCATCGTTAGGATAGCTTGAGTCTTGGATGGGTCCACCTTGATCCCCTCACCAGTTACCTGGAACCCCAGAAACTTGCAAACGCCGAAAGTTCATTTCAAAGGATTCATCTTCAATTTATATTCACGGCACCTTTAGAACACTTGTCGTAGAACTCATGTGTGATCCTCCCGAGCTTTCGATTTGACGACTATACCATCTACATAGTCTTCGACTTGCTTATGCATCATGTCGTGGAAGATTGCCGTCATAGCGCATTGATACGTTGCACCGGCATTCTTGAAACCAAATGGCATTATAGTATAATAAAAATTTCCGAGAGGAGTTCAAAAAGCTGTCTTACTTGCGTCATGCTCGTACATCCTTATCTGATTGTACCCGCTATATCCATCCATGAAGAAGAACATGTCGTGTCCGCTGGTGGCATCTACTAACATGTCAATGTTAGGTAGAGGAAAATCGTATTTTGGGAAGCATCTGTTCAAGTCTCTGAAATCTACGCAGCACCTGATTTTTCCGTTTTTCTTTTTCACCGAAACTACATTAGCCAACCAGGTCGGATGATGGATAGGCTTAATTAAGCCAGCAGCTAGAAGCTTGTGAATCTCAGTCTTGATTTGCTCTTCTACCTCGTGCCTGAATTGTCTCGGAGATTGCTTGATCGGCTTGGATCCAGGAATGACATGTAGATGATGGGTGACTAATTTTTCATTTAGACCGGGCATTTCTTCATACGTCCAAGCGAATATGTCCTGGTATTTTTTGAGAAGTTGCACGAGCTCCGTGTGTTCATCCGTGGACAAGGTTGAGCTGATGGAGATAGGCCTGGGAGATTCTTCATTCCCGATATTAACGATTTCGAGCTCATTGGTCGTGGAGCTGGTGCCGTCTTGCAGTTGTCGTGGAGCATCCAGCACCTCTTCCTGTGGCTCGTCGTTGTTGTAGCATTCCATTGACCGGAGAGACTGGGTAACAGTCTCCCCTGCTAATTGCTAACAGCGGCGTCGGTAGACGGTTTTCCCTTCCTGATCACGACTTGCCACAAAGGTTCGCTCCCTCTTAGTGTGAACGTGGGAACGCCTTGTCAGCAAAGATGCATCGTGGGGTTTATCCCTCAATGATGCAAGTCGGTCCTCCTTTTGGATTGACTCCCACATGGGGAGTGGGATGCAATGGACTTTGTCTGCTTCTTCCCGCGGAGCTTCTCTTGGTTCAAATAATTCCACTCCACATATCGGTGCGTAAGGAGACAACGATGCAGGAATACGAACGACTTCTTTATTCAGCATAGCCTTCAGGTACTGGTGATACATCGAAGGGACAATCATATTTTCATGGAGCCATGGTCTCCCCAGTATCATATGGTAGTCCGGGTCCTTCTCTATGACTTCAAATTTCACCTTTGACTGAACCGGCCCTACAGATAAATTCAAATTGACATACCCGTACGTGTTGGTTTGGTTTCCTTCGAGGTCTGTCATCGTGGTAGGCCTCCGTACGATCTTTCCTGGGAGAACCTTGGCCGTCCTGAGAGTTTTGAGAGTAATCACATTCGAAGAATCTCTCGTATCGATGAGAGCCCTCTTGAACTCTGAGTCCTTGATGCGTGCAGTAACATGTAGAACCCGATTGTGACCTTCCTGTAAATGTAACATTATTCAAAGACATCTCTGATGTTTCTGAGGTTTCTGGGCGCAAAGGAGTTAAATGCACGTCTAGGGATATTTGGTTGATTGCATCAAATGTCTCCGCCTGCTGGTCCTTTGAAAGATGTAAAAGTTCGCATAAACATTCCAATAGAGAATCCTCTTCCTGATCCACCGGCCTCTGGTTCATAGTGAAGCTATTGACCTGAGGAGGATCATTGCAAGGATCAGTCCCCAGTGTAGAAATCTCGGTCACAGGAAAACCGCTCATATCTGACGTCATATTGATGAGGAGATCGAGTATGCCGTTTATTGCTTCTTTGATCAGGTCTATGTTCTGTGCGCGAACCTCCTGAACTCGTGCCAACTCGATCAATGTTGGGATTCTTCCAGCCGCGCCGTCAGACATACAGTTGGAAAGATGAGCATCTTCGTTGGAGGAACTCCGACCGGGATCTGAAGTTGTTGGGGAAGTCCTAAGACCAACCATTTTGAAATCAGCCAAATGGGATTGGGTATTGAAGAAATTGACTTCACAACCAAGAAATTAATCTCCCACTGTGAGCGCCAATTGTTTATGGGTGAAAACTGTTTCTGCTGGTTTTGGTAATTTTGGGTGTGTGTGGAAGAGAAACGAATCTAAACCCTAAACAAATGCAGTGCACAGGAGTGCTTTTGATTTGAGAGATCAATCTTTGCAATTTTGTCCTAAACCAAGAAATGGCTGTTCTAGACTTGCTTCGGTCACAAAGTGAAGGAGATGGGGTTGATCTTAGAGAGGGAAGCGAAGAAGGTGTTGAGATTGTGGAGGTGTTGGTTGTTTTATGACTTGTACCAGAAAGCTGAACTGGCTTGCAAAATGTAAACTATCAGTTCTGGTGTTTTCTGGATACGAACGACAACACTTGGTTTTCTGTGTTTGTCTGTGTGTTTGGAAATAGGTGATGGACCTATTTATACAAGTCATAAAGAACAAACCTCGTCTCTTGGAGGAAGTGGAGTGATGAAGTAGTGGGGTCGTGTGTGAGTGATTGCATGATCGCGTCTTGGCCCACTTATCCCATCATCGCTAACCGTCCATGTCTTCCTGACACGTTCTTGTAAGGGCGCGTTGCACGCTTTAAACCGCCAGACCAATACCCCAGTAAGTATCCCCCAGTTTGTGACATGCTTGATGTCGCGAATGAGTGGATCGTGGGACCCACAGGGAGTAGCATACGATGCTAGGTTAAATAACTGAGTTATTTAGGAAATCGATATTCATGAAATATCGTGTATACTCTATGCATGTAATGCGTAGAATATAATCAATGTGTATGAAGCATCGTAGTTTTAAGGCTTAACGGAGTAAGTCGCGGATTAAGCGTCTTAAAACAGATGCATGCTTAGTTATCTTCGAATGATAGTTTGGAAGCTGCACAGGCAAGCCCTCCCTTGGCCGATCACATGATGTGGTACAGTGACGGATGGTAATCACCACGACACCTTTCAAAGACATCTTTCATGGTGCGATCTAAGCCGTCCAATCAGTCTAGTGAAGTTGGACGATCATGATCACTTTGAGACTGCCTTAAGCAGTCTTGCTCATTCGAGCTTCTTCCAAAGCAGCGTGGCCACCCTATTTTGGGTTGGAGTCTTGGCACACTGAGAAGAGGAGTGTGATGTTCGTCCGGCTAGGGAACAAACAGGACCGCTGGTGGTCGTCACGGTGATATCCTGCTCCTGCTAGGGTTCGTCTAGGCTAGTTAAATCACGCGGTCAACCTGCGTGGCCGTCATCATTTCTGAGACTGATATGGACAGTCCAGATTTTCCTTAGGACATTTAAATATGCTCAATCGGGCTAATATAACACGCCTAGAGAATAGCCTGTACGGGTATTTCGTGCATGCCTCATCATTGACACTTGGAGATTCGTGTTACTCTGTTAAGAGCAACACTCAGTCGTCATGTCGCACCAATAATGAGAGTTCTGCGGGAACAACACAGGAAATATTAGGCAAATCATGCATTATAAACAATGCTAAAAATTCACAGGATATTTGGGATTGTTGCTACATGCTCCAACCTGGATGAATTTGTGTATTTAATTCATAAAATATTTGGGATTGTTGCCACATGCTCCATTCTAGGTGAATTAATAAAGCGAAGAGGTACTCATCACTTATCAAACAGCTTTATCCTCTGCAGGATGTCAGCACACGGCTTTATCCTTTTCAGGATGTCAGCACATTAAATTTGGTTTTACAATTTTAGCCCTGAACTAAAATCCACCAACTTCATGTAGATTCTCATCCAAATGCTTGATCTCCTTGGTTCTTCAACATTACTCAAAATCTTCGCCACTTCCAAGTACTCCAATGATTCAAAATGTGTTCAACTCAGCATCATCGTTGTTGAAGATCCGTAGCTATAACAATTAGAAAACAGTAACTCTCAATCATTATTATAAAATGTCATAGTATTATTACACAACATCAAAGTTCAATTATATCACAACTTCGACAACAGTACTATGGTGATACGTATCACTCCCCCTTAGTCAATACTTCATCTCACATGAAAACTACTCCCCCTTACATAATGATTCGTAAACCATATGTATTTCTAGTGTGAACTACACATTAATTCTCCCCTTTTTTGTCAATAAAAATTGGCAAAGGTACGAAAATTAGTGGGATCCTAATGAAATTTACATAGAGACACTTCATGACTAAAAAAGAAGCACATATCAACTTGTTTAGATGCAATCGTATAGCCGAAACTAAATGCATTCATCAAGGAGTTTATAAAGATAGAAGATAACCTATATAATATTCCACAGTCGCACTCCCCACAAAGATTTGGAAATTAATCACAAGTTCAATTAAGAACTCTTCCCCATAAAATGTCATTCCCGAAAGAACAACAAGAGCGACCTTACTTTTACAAGAAAAGAAGGATTTCTTTGGACGTTAACAAATCACATGAAACATGAATTTGCATCAACAAATCTAGATTGAATTAACCACAAGGAAAATGATAAATTTAATTGGCCATGCTCAACATAAGAGAACTTATGGAGCCGCATAGTACATACACAAATATATGGATCAAGGAAAGATCAATAATACGGAATATTCAAAGATTCATTCTATTTTTCATCACTATTTGCACAATGACATATAGTAGACTTAATCTTTGTAAACAAAAGTTCATCCTATCTTCCATCAATATTTGCACAATGACATTATAGGCTTAACTTTTGTAGTCAAAAGTTCATTCTATCTTTTGTAAATATTTTCATACCGACATATGAAAGACTTAACTTTTGACCACGTATGGGACAATCATAGTTCACGGACGGAAACACACATATTCCATAACAATATTTTCAATACATGAAACCAATAAAGATTAATACTGCAAAATTATCTTCTGAAAACTTCAAATGAATTTAGAAGAGAGGTACTCCAAGAATACAAGTGTCCAAGTCCAAGGGAAGTGGAACAAGTTCGATGAAACGAAGCAAAACACTCAAAAACATGAGTTGGGACAAATACCAATCTTAACTCATCCAAATTCAGGACTTCTCATCACCATTTTGAAAATAATTCAAATAGGAAGAGAATGAAAAAATAATGAGGTCATTCCGAGTTCGGACGAAGAAGTTACGGCCAAAACAAGTTTACCGAAAATCGACGTCTACAGGCCAGTATGCATACCGGTTTGCAAACGAATTTTCGTGACCTGGAGCAGTACGCAAACGGGTTTGCGTACTAAAATCCCTGGATTTTAATTTTAAATGATGGTATGCATACCTGGTATGTGTACCATGAAGTCCAAACATCCCGAACTACTATTTTCAAACCTAAACATTTTAAGAACCTTAAACAGATCAAGTTAGGTAGAAATGAACGATAAGCAAGGTACATGGATCATTATAAGTACTCTAAGCAAATAAATAATAACACAAATCTTGCTCAATTTTATAGACATACCTTTTTAGAAGAACCTAATCGAATTCTACGGCATTACCAAAGATTCAAAATCATACCTGACACAATATGTGTGACCCAGTTCTCGTGCTTCCCTCACCGTATACATAGCAGGGCATTCCTTGGTGGGGATGCACTTACAACACAATAAAGTTGTGTTTATTTGAACAATGTCTTGCTCACCATAAGTGACTGAAACATACTTTTTCGCAACTATGGAGTTTTCACCATCTATAGTTTTTGGATTATTATGTTTTACTTTTGGATTATCATGAAAGAGATCGCTTTTAGAACCTTTCACATCCAAATCCGTCTTTTCAAAGAACTCTTTAAGTTCCAACATCATGGAGACTTCCTTCTCCATAGTCACAGAATATTTTGGGAGTTCATTCCTTTTCACACTCAAAGAATTATTGACTTTATTTGGAACCCACTTACGAGTGCGTTTAGAAACAACCGAAACCATGTTTCTATTACTCTCTTCAAGATTTCTCGAAAGAGAATTGAATTGACTATTCTTTTGCAAGTTAGTCTTTCTCCAATTGGGAGCATCGGATCTTGTCTTCGTATTTACGAAGTTATCCTTTTGATAACCATTACGATTGTGAAAAGGCTTCGTATGACGTTTATAGGCAAATCTAGGTTTATCACAGCAATGATTCCTTTTCCTAAAGGTTGGAAAGTTACAACCTATAAGGTTAAGGGGATTATCCTTAGCATATGATATTGGTTTCACAACTTCTTGTGGTTCCCAAACAATAACATCATGAAGTTTCTCATTCCTTATACGAAAACGACATCTCCTTTTCAGGTGACCTTTATTTCCGCAATAATGACAAACATAAGGAATGTTCTTACCTCGATCTGCATGTGCTGACTTTGGAGGTTGATATACATTGCTCTTTCGAACTTTAACTGTCGGTGAAGGTATTTCACTTTTTCCATCAGTGGAAACCTTTTGTTGAGAAGAATCACTAGCATTGACAAATTTTACCTCTTTTCTAATACTTGGAGCATATATTCCCTTATATCCCAATCCTCGTGTATAACGATGATTTTCACTTGCTCTTAGCATAGTGATTAATTTGCTTGAACTAGTATTGAACTTTTTCAAGTCATCTTCCAACATCTTGATTTTATCAAGAGCATCAGCTAAATCAGCCTCAAGGCGTTTTTCTCGGGCGAGATCAGCGCTTTGTCTGTCATCAAAACTTGCTTGCTGGGAGTTAATCCTTGTTTCAGTTTATGCAAGTTTCTCTTCCAACAAGAAGTATTTTTGATAAGCATTATCACATTCAAGTGACTTTCTACTCAGGTTTTCCTCGGAATCTTTGAGGATCGATTCGCAAGAGCGATTCCAACCATAAAGACCTCCGTAAATCCTATTTAATTTCTTGTTTTCTCGACAGAGAGGAGTCAGAAGAGGTGTGACATGAGAAGTTGTAATATTCTTGATTTTCAACGAATCCAAAAACTTAACATACTGTGAGACTTCCTCATCAACATCTCTATCAATATCTAAATCACCTTCATAAGAAAGTTCATCCAACTGTTCTTCTAGGCGTGTTTCCCAATCAACAGTTTCTACATTCAGAGAATGTTTAGAAATTGACTTAGATGTGACAGTTCTGTCAGGTGATATCAAGCTTTGAAAATCATCTGGTAATTTCTGACCTGATACGTTATTAGAGATAGACTCATCCATAATAATCAGATTGCTACAAACACAGACTTATGAGGTCTTTAACGTGTTTGCCTGCTCTGATACCAATTGAAAAAGCGGGGGGTCTAACAACCTTACCCAATATTTCTCTTAGCAATCTGTATGGACTAACTCCAATATACTTTCAAGAGAATCAACTAGGCAGTCATACTCAATCTTAAGAAAAAGTATATCAAAGAGTTATATCTCAATTTCTCAATTCAATCTGCAATCAAGCAAATAGTAATTTGTGAGCCTGATTGAATATAAGAGAAATAACTTGAACGGTACCGAAGACCAATGTTCAAGGATCAATCAATTTCAATCAACAACCAAAGGTTGGATTTACCAATCGATCGATTCAACACACAACCTGTGATATTTCAATTATATAACAATATAATGCGGAAAAGAGATAACATAGACACCAGAAGTTTTGTTAACGAGGAAACTGCAAATGTAGAAAAACCCCGGGGACCTAGTCCAGATTTAAACACCACACTGTATTAAGCCGCTACAGACACTATCTTACTCTAAGTTAACTTCGTACTGGAATGTAGTTGAGCCCTAATCAATCTCACACTGATCAAGGTACAATTGCGTTCCTTACGCCTCAAGAACCACGCCGGATTTCGCGCACCTGATTCCCTTAGTTGATCTCACCCACAACTAAGAGTTGCTACGACCCAAAGTCGAAGATTTGATAAACAAATCTGTATCACACAGAAAAGTCTATTGAATAGATAAATCTGTCTCCCATAGAAATACCTACGAGTTTTGTTCTGTCTTTTG
The DNA here is from genome assembly GCF_003573695.1 of Papaver somniferum. Classification (NCBI taxonomy): domain Eukaryota; kingdom Viridiplantae; phylum Streptophyta; class Magnoliopsida; order Ranunculales; family Papaveraceae; genus Papaver; species Papaver somniferum. The sequence continues at coordinate 81,225,710 of NC_039367.1, read as the reverse complement.
ATAAATCAAGGTGAACAGGAACCAATTGATAAACCGGACTTATATTCCCGAAGAACAACCTAGTATTATCAATCACCTCACAATAATCTTAATCGATTAACGAAACAAGATATTATGGAATCACAAACGATGAGATTAAGGTGTTTGTGACTACTTTTCTATCTTGCCTATCGGAGATATAAATCTCGAGCCAATCTTACGATTGTACTCAAAGACGATACAAACAACAAGATCACATCACGCAACTACAGAGAAAATAGTTGGGTCTGGCTTCACAATCCCAATGAAGTCTTTAAGTCGTTAACCTACAGGGTTTCGTGAAAAACCTAAGGTTAAAGGAGAATCGACTCTAGTCGCAACTAGTATCACGCAGGAGGTGTGGGGATTAGGTTTCCCAGTTGCTAGAGTTCTCCTTTATATAGATTTCAAATCAGGGTTTGCAATCTAAGTTACCTTGGTAACAAAGCATTCAATATTCACCGTTAGATTAAAACCTGATTAGATTCAAGCTAATATCTTTCAACCATTAGATCTAACTTAGCTTGTTATACACAAATGAAATGTACCTTCATTTAGGTTTGAGTAACCGTACCTAAACATGTACACTTAGTCGGTTCAACAATAGTTAACCAATGGTTAGCCATATGGGCACTTTCATATCAACCTTATTCATCTTTACCATAACTAGTTCAAATGACTCAAATGAAACTAGTTAGAGAGTTGTTCAATTGCTTAGATCTCATAGAAGTATACAAGACACAATTGAAGCAAAATCGATTTTGATTCACTCGAATCAATTCATGAACATCATATCCACGGTTTTCAAAAGATTTCATTCCTTATTATATAAATGTTTTAGTTCATGAACAAACCGATTTTAGAAAGTAACCTACTTAAATATGCAAACGGGTATGCATACCTAAGTAGCCGGACCGAGTTTGGTTACGCCAGTACGCGTACGGGTACGCATACCAATTCACACTTCCAAATTCCAACTGAAATTCACGGAACCCAAACTTCCGCCAATACGCGTACGGGTACGCATACCTAGGTTTTGACTTCTAACAACCAACCAGTACACGTACAAGTATGCATACTTAGCTTCCCGGTTTTGGATTTTACACAAATGTGAATACACACTATTTTTATATCCAAACATGGTTACTTGTTCTAAACTCTCATTTCAACCATTGCAACTTTCTTAGAGGATGACAATAGTTGTTATCCACAAACTATTAGCATCAAAGCGATTTTCAAGGTATTGAAATAATCAATATGACTTCCATCAAGAGTAAAGATGAACTTGGTTAAAGAGAAATATTACCAACACATATTTCGGGAAATAGATAAGTGAGTTATACTCAGCTCGAAATAGAAAATGTGTATAATTGAAGTCTATATAGCGATACGACTTTCGTCTCAAATAGGAGATATAATAGATAGACTTTTAAGTGATAGATAAGTTCAAGTCTCCACATACCTTTTGTTGATGAAGTTCCACAAGTTCCCTTGAGTAGTTCTTTGTCTTCATTCGATGAACGTCGTGCAGTCTAAAGCTCAACTACACTTACTATCCTAATCCGAGACTTAGCTATAAGTAGATTATAAATTAAGACTTATAGTTTTGGCAACTAAACTTGACAAACAAGATGGAGATAGCAATGCTTACGAGTTCAACCAAGCAGTGCTCTAATACAGAAAGACCACGGGATCTAGTCCAGATTTGAACACCACACTATATTAAGCCGCTACAGACACTAGCCTACTGCAAGTTAACTTCAGATTGGAATGTAGTTGAGCCCTAACCAATCTCATACTGATCAATATACAGTCGCGTTCCTTACGCCTCTAGAACCACGTCGGATTCTGCGCACTTGATTCCCTTAGCTGATCTCACCCATAACTAAGAGTTGCTACGACCCAAAGTCGAAAACTTGATAAACCAATCTGTCTCACACAGAAAATTATATTGAATAGATAAAGATATCTCCCACAGATATGCCTATGAGTTTTGTTCTGTCTTTTTATAAATCAAAGTGAACAGGAATCAATTGATATATCGGACTTATATTCCCGAATAACAGCCTAGTAATATCAATCACCTCACAATAATCTTAATTTTATGGTAGCGAAACAAAATATTATGGAATCACAAACGATGTGACGAAGATGTTTGTGACTACTTTTTATCTTGCCTATCGGCGATTAAATCTCGAGCAAATCTTAGAGAAGATAGTACTCAATCACCATAGAAAATAGCAAGATCCAAACACGTAACTACAGAGAAAATAGTTGGGTTTGGCTTTACAATCCCAATGAAGTCTTCAAGTCGTTAACTTACTGAGTTTTAGAAAAGCCTAAGGTTAAAGTATAATTGATTCTAGTCGCAACTAGTATCACACAGGAGGTGTGGGGATTAGGTTTCCTAGTTGCTAGAGTTCTCCTTTATATAGTCCTCAAATCATGGTTTGCAATCAATGTTACCTTGGTAACAAAGCATTCAATATTCACTGTTAGATGAAAACCTGATTAGACTCAAGCTAATATCTTTCAACCGTTAAATTGAACTTAGCTTGTTACACACAAATGAAAAGTGACTTCATTTAGATATGAGTAAGCGTACCCAATCGTGTACACCTTTGTTGGCTCAACAATAGTTAACTGAAGTTAGCCATATGAACAATTTCATATCAACCTTATTCATCTTAACCATAACTAGTTCAAATGACTGAAATGAAACTAGTTCTAGGGTTTGTTCAATTGTTTATATTCTCATATAAGTATACAAGGTACAATTGAAGCAAAATCGATTTTGATTCACTCGAATCAATTCATGAACATCGTAGCCACGGTTTGCAAAAGATTGCATTCCTTATTATATAAATGTATTAGTTCATGAACAAACCTACTCAAGTATGTAAACAGGTACGCATACCTAAGTAGTCCGACTTGGACTGTGTTCGCCAGTATGCAAACGGGTTCAAACTTTCAACAATTTTGACCTAATTAGCTTTCAACAATTCATATTGGGTTCAGAATCTTTCCAACCAATTTGGAATTTTCTCAATCGACCACCAACTGGTCCCACGACCACCAAGGGCCGGTTTCACGCCCCTTGGCCGATCCCTTATCTCTCCATAATTAGGTTTTATTATTTAAAGCTCAGACGAGTACTATTTTAATAAATGATTAAACCAGCATTTAATCATCCTCTCACCAACTGGTCAATGATGTAGTTTTTACAGTGATAAGTAAGGAATTCGTTTCTCGGACTTGGGAAGATATTGATTTTATACTTAATGAAAGAAAATACTAAAACTAGCAAATAAAATAAAAGAGAATGACAATATTGAGAGACTACTGGGAATCAGGATTCCACCAAACTCTTATTCTATGGTTCAATATTAATTCTTAGACAATTATAGCTCCAAAAATAACAATTATTGACTTTTAATCTTTGCCAAGGTAGATTTTATAAAACATCAATTGTAAATGGTAAGCATGGGTTATCAAAACACCTAGGCTAAGCATAACCCATCAAACTAAATCACAACTAATTAATTTAAAATCATAATTTAAATTATATTAATGCAAAAGTCATAAAAAGAATTTAATAAAATTACCATAGTGTTGAGAATTGGATTCCTCCGTCATCCCAGCGATGGGGTTTAGCTCCTCATATTTTTCACACGCTCAAAAGAATTTTTCATTACTCAAAAGTGCTTACAAGAGGTGAAAATAGAGAAGAAGAATATAAAAAGAAAACTGTAACTTTTATAAGTGTTGCAGAGCAACTTTTACAATGAGATTCACTGTAGCAAGAACGACAGTTCGTTTTGCAGCAGATTTAGCAACTGTCTTTTGCAGGCTTATGTTCTTCGTGTTCTGGAGTCTCTACAGCAGCAGAAACCTTTCCTGCGAGCTCTTATTTCTTCACTGCAGCACTCTATTCTTTCCCCCAACTCTCGATAACCCCTCTTTGTGATCCCAACACCTCTTTTATACTTGACAGGCCCCAAAATCTCCAAAATATCTTCATTTAATCTTCCTTATTTCTTTTCTTTTCGGAATATTTTCTTTCCTCTTAATATTTATCTCACGCGTCTGTTTGTGTTGGATCTTGTCATAATATCCTTTTATATCTTCTTCACAATCCTAACTGCAGCTCAACTCCCTTAAATACATGCAGTACACGCTTCAGATCACTTAATCTCGTGAATGTCTTCTAGGTCAAACGAACCTCCTTGTTATATCTGATCCACGTAAACTGAAGAGTCTTAGTTGTTCAAAAACTCTTCAAAGATAGAGTTCATCCCACGATGAAGATATTCTCTCCACGTACTCTCCAAACAAACAACCAAAATCCCTGTAACTTCCTCTCTCTCTGTTTTATCCAAACCGGTGAACTGAACCCTATTTTATCGAATCTGGTGGTCCTGCCCACCTTGTATAGTCCTAACAGGGTCAACCCAGTAAAAATATGTTTTTGAATCTCATTTAAACTCTTCCATGTTCGGTCTAAAATCTTTCGCAGGTGAAAAAGAATTTCCCGCCAAAACAAATTCAAATGGGGAAGATGAGTGCCCCTTAACCAATAGTCGGGTGCTCTTATCATCTGACCTGGGTGCCTTTAATAATTCTGGGGGTGCCCTTATCAGTTCTTCAAGTGATTTAGTGACACTACTCCAGGGTGCCTTTAACGCATTTCTGGGGTGCCTTTAGTAATCCCTCACAGGAGTGCAAATACCACATTTCGAGTCAATTTTGCTGCAAAAAGCTTATTTATCCAAAAACACCTACAAAAACATAAAATAATCAAAATAAGCACAAAATCGAGTACTGACATTACATTGAATTGAGAATAAAATAGACACATAAATGCGTCTATCAAATACCCCCAAACTCATTATTTGCTAGCAAGTAGGTGCCCCTTAGTAATTAGAGTACCCCTTATACGTTGTGGGGGTCCCTTTAGCAGTTTCCTCCGGGTGCCTTTAGTAAATTATTCTGGTGCCAATAACATTATTCTGGGGTGTCTGCAGTAGTTTTCTCCGGCGGTCCAAATGCCAGTTTTCGAGCAACTTTCTCCTCAAAAACTTATTCTTCCGAAAACACCTACAAAGACATAAAAACCATAATAAATACAACAATTGAGCACTAACAATATATAGATCGAGACAAATCATACACAAAAATGTGTTTATCAAATACCCTCAAACTTATTATTTGCTAGTCCTCGAGCAAAAACAAAAATCTGAAAATAAAATCCTAACTCACTGACGCAGGCATCGCGGTTGCACTTAGCGTGTACAGCAAGCCTTTAAACCCCTAGGTGGCCCTAGTGGCCGAGTTATAGTCTCGGGAGGGTTTACAAGAGGTGTACCCACAAAACCTTTACTCCAAACCCTAGCTACCTGTGCATAATTAAGGAGTCACACTAAAGAATCTCCTTGGTTGGCATACTCTCATTGATCACAAGAGAAAGTACCCTGATGCGAATCATATTCATATATATAAGTGACAAAGTTCTGCTCAGATAGTCGCACTATGGACATCAATAATTGGAATCACACAAATGAATAGATTATAGAGATAGATAGTTAAAAACGATGTTGTCAAAGGTCAACGGTGTTTCCCATATCTGTCTGAAGGCCTCCGCCAAGATGAACCTATGAATCCTAATGGATTGAGATACTGGTGTGGACTAATATCAACACAGCTTGCATATACAAGGGAACCAACGGTCTATAACCTTAATTCTATATCAACTCAACTGACATATACAAGGGGACCAGCGGTCGATTTTTTATTATTTTTTTTAACTGCATGATTTGATCTTTTGGATCCAAGCACATGCTTCTTGTCAGCATATTACATGATAGTTCCCATGGATCCTGCATTCCACGCTTGTTTAGGCGATAGAGACAGGAAAAACACACACATATTGCTATTCAAGTGTTTATTATTATTATTTTTAAACATTATTATATTATTGGATAACGATTATTACATGAAACTAGTTGGAAGCCTAACAAGCTAAGCTCCAACGACATACTACTACATTAATTGAACGGGTTGCTGTGCTAACCTACCAGCGAGCCTCATGGGGTAACCTAGCCGAAGGAGCCGAAGCGAACGGGGGGGGGGGGTGAGATTGTGTCACAAGGGGGGCAAACTAATTCTACCTTGCATGTTAATTTCTGCAATATTACGCCATTGGGGACTCGAACCTGGGACCTCTTGGAACGCATGAAACTTTGGGGAACGAAGATGACCAGCTGAGATAGGTGCCAGTTATTATTATTATTATTTATTATTATAATTTTATTTTTTTATTTATTTATTCTATTTGGTCTGATTGGTCTGGTCTCTTTATTATTTTAGCAACTCAATCACTCTATTCCATCCTGACAGTGGTAACAATTCGATGTTTTGCGCCCCACCAAATCACTTATAGAAACATATAATTTTTCAAATAAAATAAAAACAGAAAGTAGTGTGATGATTCCATTCTAACACATGAACTCTGTCTTTTTATGAATAGACTCTGTTATTGGGTTCCTCAACTCATACAACCAAGATGTTTCCATCCACTTAGATTGGTTAGTGTCACCCTGAATTGGCACAAATTTCTAGGATCTGGAGTTTAATTAATGCAACTAAAAGTTTCTCCCATACCCCCAAACTTAAATCTAACATTGTCCTCAATGTTCTAAGGATAAAATTAAAAAAAAACATGAACAAGGAGAAATTGTTACCACTTTGAAGGAAATAAAAAAAGATATTACCGTGTTGCATGAGCATGGGTTACCACCCAAGACGTGCTAAGATTAAAATCTTCAGCCAGACATCAAATACCACAAAATAGCTAGTCACCTTTCATAATCATATACCAATAGCTGAAACAACTGTGGGTCAACAACACCAAATAGAGCTGACACAAATATAAGAGACCCGCACTGGATTAGATAAATGAACATACATAGCACAACCTGATCTAAAATTTCTTGCAAGACAACTGAGTTTTTCTGCGGCGCCCACTTGGGTTTCATACGGGTGTCTTGAAAAATAGATTCATTCAAACAACAAGTCTCTAATAGATGGATTTCCTCCTGGACAGTATCAGGAGGATCAGGTTGTGGAGTCGGAAGAGACTCATGTAATACCTCGGGCATACTAGGCTCGAGTCCCAAGTTAGGGACTTTTAATTGGGATACTTGAAAATCATTTTGGATAAGGGCACCTCCAAGACAAATATTTAGGGTTATTTGACCATTATTACCCCCAAACTTAGGGTAGTCAGTATTTTCAGACAAACCTCTAACTATTGCTTGAATTTCCGGATCCTTGGAGTCTTTAAAATACTCGAGAGCTTCTTCTAGTTCAACAATTGATCACCCAACTGACTTAAGAGAATCTTATCAAATTCATCCAAAGATTCATCCAATAAAGTGTTGTCCCAATTATCCTGAACTAAAGTGTTAATCATATTCACTTCCTCTGATTCATCAGAAGATTGTCTAATAACGTTAAAGACATTTAGCTCAGTGGTCATATTACCAAAGGATATGTTCATAAGCCCGGCCCTACAGTTGATGCCGGCATTAGTTTTGGCTAAAAATGGGCGACCTAAAATCACCGGTATTTGAGCACTGGCATCCTGAACAGGCTGCGTATCTAGAACAACGAAATCCACTGGATAAATAAACTTATCAACCTCAATCAGAACATCCTCTATGACACCAGAGGGACTTTGAAAGACCTATCAACTAATTGCAGTTTCATTTTAGTCGGCTTCAACTCTCCAAGACCTAGCTGAGTGTACACATGATAAGGAAGTAAGTTAACAGTAGCTCCTAAGTCAAGTAATGTCGTACCATCCATGTGATTACCAATGTACAAGATATGGTGGGGCATCCAGGGTCTTTATAATTAGAGGCTGTTTGGTTCAGAAGGATTGAACTTACCTAACCAACTAAAAAGGCTTTCTTATGGACATTAAGCTTACACTTTCTTGTACAACGATCCTTAAGGAACTTGACATAAGCAGGCATTTTCCTGATTGCTTCTAGTAAAGGAATGTTAATGTTCACTTGTTTAAATATTTCCATTATTTCGTTGAAAGTCGATTCTCTCTTGGTTGGAGCTAACAACTGTGGATATGGGGTTCTAGGCACAAAGGTAGTTTCATCAGGAAACACATTGACTCTTTAGAGATTCTATTGGTCTCTTCTGCTATTGTATCTTCTTCATGAGTAGAAGGTGGAACTACAGTATGTCCACTATCAGGCATGGCTACCTTATTGTCTACCGTTTTACCACTTCTAAGGGTTTTTATTGAGTTCACATGATTGAACTCTTTATCTCTAGACGATTCTTCATGAATTCCTCTGGGATTGGGTAGTGGTTGATTGGGTAACTTTCCCTTTTCTCTTTCGCTCAAAAACTATGCAATTATACTAACCTGATTTTTTAGCTCTGAAATAGCCTGAGAGTTTTCCTGTAAACCTTTCTCAACTGTTTTCTTAAACACTGCACTATTATTAGATAAGATGGTGAGAGACTCTTCTAAGCTCATGATTTTTTATCCGACAGGTTCTGATACTGATCTGGTCCTAAATGGTTATTAGTATACCCAAAACCCGAGAGAGTCTGAGAACTACTAGGCTGACCTTGACTCTGACCCTTAGACCAAGTAAAATTAGGGTGGTTCCTCCAACCAGGGTTATAGGTATCTGAATATGGATCAAATCTCTGACGTTTTTCAAACCTAGAGTTGTTATAAAGAGCATGGGCTTGCTCTTCGTATCTAGCATGGTGTGACCCTTGATTCATTTCTAAGGCCTATAGACGCCTAAGAATATCAGACCCATAATCAACTCTATCGACCTTATGGATATGATTCCTAGGTATTTCTGGTTCTCTCATAGATGCTCATTGCCTAGTTTTCTCAACTAATTCGATAAACTCGTCAAAACAAGCATCTGGATCCTGATGGGTGAATTCTCCACCACTAATTGTTTCTACCTGCATACGGGTTTCATTATCAAGGCCCTCATATAAAATTTGGGCCATGTGAGATTTCTCGAAGCCATGATGTGGACATCGGTATAACAATTCACTAAACCTTTCTACATAATCATGAAAGGTTTCACATAATTTTTTCTTAAAGATTTGGATACACTGCTGAACAACAACAGTCTTATGGTGTGGGTAGAATTTCTTAACAAATACCTCTACAAGACCATCCTAGGTGGTAATTATTTAGAGGGAATAAAATGATACCACTCTTTGGCTTTCTCATCGAGAGAGAAGTGAAACAAACGTAACCTAAGCACATCTTTGGAGACACTCAGATCGTTCATTGTGTCACAAATCATTTCAAATTCTCTTATGTGGGTATACGGGTTCTCATTATCTAATCCCCTAAACTTACGAAGCATGCCAATTGTCTCAAGTTTTATATCAAATTGGACCCTAGATGCTGGTAGAACTACACCTGGGTCACACATTACTCTAGATAGGTTCAAACGAACCCTAAGGGTTTTTACCGAGACCTCCTCATCATTTTCATTAACCATTTCAAAAAAATAGAAGTACCACCTAAATCCGTGTAACGGGTTGGACTCAAATTAAAAAGGTAGTTATCCTCAAGTCTATCTCATACTCGTTTCCAATGGCGCATACACAAGTAGAACTACTAGTGGTAACCAAAATTTTTTTGCACATGCAAATGCTGGGGTTCACTAATTTAGGTAAGCTTGGTTACCTTTAGCAATATATACCTACAATCAGAGACTGGTCAATGGTACGAGGCTAAGGCTTGTGGTTTTTCGGATGATAACTCCCAGAGGGTTAACCGTACTAAACCACGTGTTTTCCTAAAATCGGTGCCAGACGAAAATGCAATTGGTGTGTGCAACGTGTGTTTTTTTTTATATATAAATTAAAAATAAAAGGATAAAATCGAATATTTACAAAGAAAGGAATATAATAATTATGTACAGATAAATAAAATCTAAAAAATAATACTACCTTATTTACAAAAATAAAATCTTGAGTACGCTACTTACCTTTTTGGTAGGCAAATCCACAATAATTGTGAAATATAACCTGCACAACAAAGACAAGACTACACCCAAAGTAAAATCAAAGAAAATAAAAATAAAATAAAAATCTAAAACCTAACCTAAAGACAAGTCCGCGTCGGCGGCGCCAAAAACTGGTGTAGTTTTTAGAGTGATAAGTAGGGAATTCGTTTCTCGGACTTGTGAGGATATTGATTTTAGACTTAATGAAAGAAAATACTAAAACTAGCAAATAAAATAAAAGAGAATGACAATATTGAGAGACTACTGGGAATCAGGATTCCACCAAACTCTTATTCTATGGTTCAATATTAATTCTTAGACAATTATCGCTCTAAAAATAGCAATTATTGACTCTTAATCTTTGCCAAGGTAGATTTTATAAAATATCAATTGCAAATGGTAAGCATGGATTATCAAAACACCTAGGCTAAGCATAACCCATCAAACTAAATCACAACTAATTAATTTAAAATCATAATTCAAATTATATTAATGCAAAAGTCATAAGAAGAATTTAATAAAATTTCCATAGTGTTGAGAATTGGATTCCTCCGTCATCCCGGTGATGGGGTTTAGCTCATCATATTTTTCACACGCCCAAAAGAATTTTTCATTGCTCAAAAGTGCTTACAAGAGGTGAAAATAGAGAAGAAGAATAAAAACAGAAAACTGTAACTTTTATAAGTGTTGCAGAGCAACTGTTACAATGAGATTCACTGTAGCAAGAACGACAGTTCGTTTTGCAGCAGATTTAGCGACTGTCTTTTGCAGGCTTATATTCTTCGTGTTCTTGAGTCTCTGTAATAGCAGAAACCCTTCATGCGAGCTCTTATTTCTTCTCTGCATCACTCTATTCTTTCCCCCAACTCTCGATAACCCCTCTTTGTGATCCCAACACCTCTTTTATACTTGACAGGCCCCAAAATCTCCAAAATATCTTCATTTAATCTTCCTTATTTCTTTTATTCTCGGAATATTTTCTTTCCTCTTAATATTTATCTCACGCGTCTGTTTGTGTTGGATCATATCATAATATCCTTTTCTAGCTTCTTCACAATCCTAACTGCAGCTCAACTCCCTTAAATACATGCAGTACACGCTTCAGCTCACTTAATCCCGTGAATGTCGTCTCGGTCAAATGAACCTCCTTGTTATATCACGTAAACTGAAGAGTCTTAGTTGTTCAAAAAATCTCCAAAGATAGAGTTCATCCCACGATGAAGATATTCTCTCCACGTACTCTCCAAACAAACAACCAAAATCCCCGTAACTTCCTCTCTCTCTCAGTTTTATCCAAATCGGTGAATTGAACACTATTTTATCGAATCTGGTGGTCCTACCCACCCTGTTTAGTCCTAACATGGTCAACCCAGTAAAAATATGTCTTTGAATCTCATTTAAACTCTTCCAAGTTCGTTCAAAAATCTTTCGCAGGTGAAAAAAAATTTCCCACCAAAACAAATTCAAATGGGGAAGATGAGTGCCCCTTAATCAATAGCCCGGTGCTCTTATCATCTGACCTGGGTGCCCTTAGTAATTCCGGGGGTGCCCTTATCAGTTCTTCAAGTGCTTTTAGTGACCCTACTTCAGGGTGCCTTTAACGTATTTCTGGGGTGCCTTTAGTAATTCCTCGATGAGGTGCAAATACCACTTTTCGAGTCAATTTTGCCGCAAAAAGCTTATTTATCTAAAAGCACCTACAAAAACATAAAATAATCAAAATAAGCACAAAATCGAGTACTAACATTACACTGAATTGAGAACAAAATAGACACATAAATGCGTCTATCAGTCAACAAAAGACTTTGGTGCATCTCGAGCACTTGGACGTTACATGGTCGGCCATCATCCTATGTAGCCGGTCCCTCCTTCGCTCAGTGGTCGTTTTTCAGTAAATCATCAATTGATCAACAATCGATCAAAATTAGGGTTTTGAACTAAATGCTCTGCAAATTAGAATTCTGAGCAAGTTTAAGCTCTAATAATTTTATATTGATCTAGAAATCAACATCTTGATTAATTACGTTATATCCGGTCCAGCTACCAATATTTTAATTAATATTTTATTTGGTAATATTACCAATAATCGTTCAAACGAGCAATATTTGCTCAGACTATCAATATTCATCATGTTGATTCAATTATCAACATTCATCTGAGAACTATATGTATGTCCCAGTAGATACATTTAATCCATTATAAAAGCCAATCTTGCTCGACTGAACAATATTTAGACCCATCGTCTAATCAAGTCAACAACTGACTAATTAAATACACGTCTGCCTTGCAGACTCCACAAATCATGAGACATCAATCATGTCATATGGGGTGATAGTAATTAGGGTTTTGGTCTGGTGACCTATGGCACGTGTGCTCATCCACGATGAGAAATGTGAGTAAGTCTTGCAAGTGGGTGAGGGAGTTAACAAAGTAGTAGGTGGACAATCAACCAAGTCTCCGCAAGTTCTTGTAGTGGCTTAACCACGATTTCCACTTTCCCACTCTTCCACTCGAGCAACCGTCACACTTACTGGAGATCAATGTGTCCATGTTCTAGCAATATAAATAGGTTCTCTGAATTCATGATTGATAGAACAACAGCAATACGAGAATTATCACAATAATTCTCATCTGAACAATCACTCTCAATTGAGCAGAATTCAAACTTATTCGAACCCAGCAGTTCATTTGCAGAAACCTACAATACATTCATCACCATTTATCTCACATACTTCTCAGCTTCCCTCCTACAGATCGACCTGTTTCCCTCTTTGTGACCCAATTGACTTTGGAACGACCATTTATTGGTTTAGGCCGGAGTCCTACAGATTGATCTCTCGAACTCAAAGCACTCCCGTGCAGTGCATCTGTTTGAGGTTAAGAAATTTGCTCGGTTGAGGAGTCCTCGTCCGCATGGTCGTCTCTTCACTTCCTAAAAAACCAGTAAATCGTTTTTCCCCATCTACAAATTGGCGACCATAGTGGGAGATTAATCTCTCGGTTGCAATCCCAACTTTCACAAAGATGGTCGGTCTTAGGTCTGATTTAACTATCCCAGATTCTGGTCAGAGTCTTTCGGACGGTGACGCTCCTCATGCTCATCCGAACGATTCTGGTAATCTTCATCATTCCTACTTTACTACTCCTTTACTCTCTATCGGTGCATACGATGGAGAAATTCCATTATTGGCTAAGCTAGCATGGAGGCAAGAAATTTTGGGAGGAAATATAACCCGGTTGAAAGGGGCAATCGATAATTTATTCAACTGCATGGTAGATCTGACAAGAATTCTGGGAGCTCAGGTGGTAGAATGTTCATCTCCTGACACCACTGATATCAATCCTCAAACCAACAGTTTCACACTTACAAGAAGCCGGTAGATCAGGAAGTTACACATCTAATCGAGAATCTGTGTGAACTCCTGCACTTCTCCAGGGATCATCGTACGAACATGTTTGCTGCACTCAACAAGATATCATTTGATGTGCCAATAATTCCGTCACCTTTAGCAGTCGAAGAAGTATCTGTGGTGTCCGAACATTCGATAAACAATATTATCTTCACTGAATAAGATTGAATGATGGAGGATGGGCATAACCGAGCCTTGTATGTGACCGCTCTTATCAAGGACTCTGAATTCAGGAGAGCTTTTGTCGATAGTGGTGCTTCTACCAATCTCATCTCTATGAAGACTCTCAAGACATCCAAAGTCCAACAAAGCAAAATCGTTCATCATCCCCAATATAAAGACTTTTATCTCACTCTTGTTCACGAAGAACAGAAGACATGGAAAACAACCTTATGAAGCTTACACCAATTTTCCAAAGGGGATGAAAAACGTGTAGCACTCATGAACATTTTATTTATAGTGAAAGGTAACTTGGAAGCTACACAAAGCTATTTTCCTTTTTCAAGACTCTCCTAATTTTGGGAGTCTTTCCTAAGTTACAACTCTTGCCAAAATAATTGAATAAATAATTAATTAGCAAATATTGTATTTATGTGAATAAATCACATTTTAACTTAGGAAGGAAATACGAGTTATCACAAACACTTTAATATGGCAATCAAATATGTTTGGATTAATAACCAACTTGCCTAGATAAGGAAACATCACCAACTTGACCAAAAATGCCTTTTAGTCACGTAATTGGGACCAAGTCCGTGAACCGTTACAAACATTACATGGATTGTTTCATACTAACGTACCGTAACTATTACAGCAACACTTATAATTGTTACTTTAATAAATCACTCATAACTTCATCGTTATAGCTCGGAATTGAGTGATTCTTGGATCGTTGAATTCGTAAGCTCATTCACTATAACATGAGAACCTTTCCAGGGATAAAGGTTATTGTCGCCAAGGTTATGAATCAAATAACCTCAAGTATATATACGTAAATGTACATTTACCGTCATAGGAATTGTTCCATAGAGTGAGCATTTATCTCGATAGATTAGAAAGGTAGAATTGAACAAGAATCTAAATGAAATCAATCACGTGCCTTTGTTGATGAAGTACTTGTTGATATCTTCTTGTAGTCTTCAATCTTCATCCTTTATGGATAGCTTCTATTCAACTTCTTAGACCTAATCTAGTCTAAAACTATCTTTAGTATGCTAAATAAAAAATGCATTATGGAAACTAAAATTGACAACTAACTTGACATACCAATTCTAGTGGGTTCAACCGAGCAATGGTCTAACATGTGGGAGACAAATTTATCTATTCAATAGACTTTTCTATGTGATACAGATTTGTTTATCAAGTCTTCGACTTTTGGTCGTAGCAACTCTTAGTTGTGGGTGAGATCAGCTAAGGGAATCAAGTGCGTAGTATCCCGATGGGATAAGAGACGTAAGTAACACGACTGTACATTTAATCAGTGTGAGATTTATTATGGTTCAACTACATTCCAGACCGAAGTTAGCTTTGTAGTAGGCTAGTGTCTGTAGCGGCTTAATACAGTGTGGTGTTCAAATCTGGACTAGGTCCCGGGGTTTTTCTGCATTTGCGGTTTCCTCGTAAACAAAACTTCTGGTGTCTGTGTTATTTGTTTCCGCATTATATTTTGTTATATAATTGAATATCACAGGTTGTGCGTTGAATCGATCAATTGGTAAATCCAACCTTTGGTTGTTGATTGAAATTGATTGATCCTTGAACATTGGTCTTTGGTACCGTTCAAGTTATTTCTCTTATATTCAATCAGGCTCGAAAAAATCTTATTTGTTTGATTGTGGATTGAATTGAGAAATTGAGATATAACTCTTTGATATACTTTTCTTAAGATTGAGTCTAACTGTCTAGTTGATTCTCTTGAAAGTATATTGGAGTTAGTTCATACAGATTGCTAAGCGAAATATTAGGTGTGGTTGTTAGACCCCCGTTTTTTAACCGGGCCCACCGGCCGGCCCCAGCCTCTCCCATTATTTTATCATTATTTTATTAATTTTTCCTAATCTCATGAAAACTCCTTCATTCGAGCAAATTTCCTTGTTTGAGAAAAACTCTTAGTTTCTCCATATTTTTCTTCAAATGATGAAAAAATAATTAAAAATAGGGAAATGAGTCATGGGACCAGGCCATGCCCTAGCCGTGGCCGGTCCCTCACCCTATTATCCCATATTTTCTTATTATTATTATTATTTCCTTCATCTCATGAAACTCTTTCGTTTGAGAAAAAACCCTGGTTTTGCATATTTTCTCGAATATTGTTCAAACCATCAAAAGGCCAAAAAGTCAAATGGTCACATGACCGACTAGGCTGATCACGGATAATATTAAAATAATATTATTTTAATATTCTGAAAATATTGATAGCTCGAGCAAAGTTTTACTTGCTCATTCGAGAAAAAATCGAGAGAGTTTCAGTCAAGATCAAACTCTTCTGAAAATCCAAAATGTTGCTCAAACACGCACCAAAAAATACCAAAATTCTCAGGACTTAGACTCGGACACTATAGTGACACGGGCATGCTACCTTGACCGACCAAGGTCGGCTCTTAGGCTTGCAAGGAGTCGGTCCCACACTCTTTCACAATTTTGACCTAATTAGCTTTCAACAGTTCATATTCGGTTCAAACTCTTTCCAACCTATTTGGAATTTTCTCAATCGACCATCAGTTGATCCCACGACCACTAAGGGCCGGTTTCACACCACTTGGCCGGTCCCTCATCTCTCCATAATTAGGTTTTATTATTTAACGCTCAAACAGGTAATATTTTAATAAATGATTAAACCAGCATTTAATCATCCTCTCACCAACTGGTCAACAAAGGAATTTGGTGCATGCTCACTCGAGAACCTGGACGTTATATGATTGGCCATCATCCTATGTATCTGGTCTCTCCTTCACTCAGTGGTCGATTTTTAGTAAATCATCAATTGATCAACAATCAATCAAAATTAGGGTTTTGAACTGAATGCTCTGCAAATCATAATTCTGTGCAAGTTTAAGCACTAATAATTTTATGTTGATCCAGCAATCAACATCTTGATTAATTACGTAATATTCGGTCCAGTTACCAATATTTTAGTTAATATTTTATTTGGTCATACTACCAATAATCGTTCAAACGAGCAATATTTGCTCAGACTATCAATATTCATCATGTTGGTTCAATGATCAACATTCATTTGAGAACTATACGTATAACCTAGTAGACACGTTTAATACGTCATAAGAACATTTGGCAATCCTGCTCGACTGAACAATATTTAGATCCATCGTCTAATCAAGTCAACAACTGACTAATTAAATACATGTATGCCTTGCAGATTCCACAAATCATGAGACATCAATCATGTCGCATGGCGGGATATTAATTATGGTTTTGGTCTGGCGGCCTATGGCACGTGTGCTCATCCGCGATGAGAAATGAGAGTAAGACGTGCAAGCAGTTGAGGTAGTTAGAAAAGTAGTGGGTGGACAATCAACCAAGTCTCCGCATGATCTGGAACTGGTTTAACCACGATTTCCACTTTACCACTCTTCCACTCGAGAAACCGTCGCACTTACTGGAGATCAATGTGTCCATGTTCTAGCAATATAAATAGGTTCTCTGAATTCATGATTGACAAAACAACAGAAATACGGGAATTATCACAACAATTTTCATCCAAAAAATCACTCATAATTGAGTAGAATTCAAACTTATTCGAACCCAGCAGTTCATCAGAAACCTACAACACATTCATCATCGTTGATCTCACATACTTCTCAGCTTCCCTCCTACAAATCGACCATTTTCCCTCTTTATGACCGAATTGACTCTGGAACAACCATTTCTTGTTTCAGGATGGAGTCTACAGATTGATCTCTCGAACTCAAAGCACTCTCGTGCAGTGCATCTGTTTGAGGTTAAGCAATTTGCTCGGTTGAGGAGTCCCCATCCGCACGGTCGTCTCTTCACTTCCTAAAAAACCAGTAAATCGTTTTTCCCCATCTACACAAGGTTATAGACATACCTTTTAGAAGGATCCTGTCGTGAATCCAACGGCTTTAAGAAATAATCAATATCATACCTAACACAATATGTGCGCCCCAATTCTCGTGCTTCCCTCACCATATACTTAACATGGCATTCCTTGGTGAGGATGCACTTACAACACAATCAAGTTGTGTTGAGGTGAACAATGTCTTGCTCACCACAAGTGACTGAAACAGACTTTTCCGTAACTATGGATTTTTCACCATCTATATTTTTTGGCTTATTATGTTTCACTTTTGGATTATTATGAAAGAGATCACTTTTAGAACCTTTCACATCCAAATCCATTTTTCCAAAGAACCTTTTAAGTTACAACATCATGGATATTTCCTTCTCCATAGTCATGGAATTTTATGGGAGATCATTCCTTTTCACACTCAAAGCATCATTGGATTTTTTTGGTACCCACTTCTGAGTGCGTTTAGGAACAATATGAACTTTCTTCCCATTACTCTCTTCTAGATTTCTCGAAAGAGAATTGGATTGACTTTTCTTTTGCAAGTTAGTCTTTCTCCAATTGGGAGCATCGGATCTTGTCTTCGTCTTTACGAAGTTATCCATTTTGATAACCATTACGATTCTGAAAAGGATTCGTATGACGTTTATAGGCAAATCTAGGTTTATCACAGCACTGATTCCTTTTCCTAAAGTGAAAAAGCTGGGGTCTAACAACACCACCCAATATTTCGCTTAGCAATCTGTATGGACAAACTCGAATACTTTTAAGAGAATCAACAAGACTCAATCAATTAAAAGTATATCAACGAATTTATATCTCTCTCTTGATTTGATTTCCTAAAACAGAAACTGCGAGTACTAATCAAATACAAGGAATAACTTGGATGGTACCAAAGACCAATATCCAAGTGTCAATCAATATCAATCAACAACCGTTAGGTCAGATTCTCCAATTGATTGATCTAACGCACAACATGTATTATTTCAATTATAAAGATAAAATAATATAATGCGGAAATTGAAATAAGACAGATACCAGAAATTTTGTTAATGAGGAAACCGCAAATGCAGAAAAAACCCGGGACCTAGTCCAGATTGAACACATATTATATTAAGCCACCGCAGACACTAGCCTACTTCAAGCTAACTTCCGACTGGACTGTAGTTGAACCCCAATCAGTCTCCCACTGATCCAAGGTACAGTTGTACTCCCTACGCCTCTGATTCCAGCAGGATACTGCGCACTTGATTCCCTTAGATGATCTCACCCACAACTAAGAGTTGCTACGACACAAAATCGCAGGCTTTGACAATAAACAAATCTGTCTCACACAGAAAAGTCTATCAAAGGATCAATCTGCCTCCGACAGAAAAACCCTAAAGTTTTTGTTCTGTCTTTTGATAATAATCATGGTGAACAGGAACCAATTGATAATCCGGTCTTATATTCCCGAAGAACAACCTAGATTAATCAGTCACCTCAAAACAATCCTAATCGTATGGTAGCGAAACAAGATGTTGTGGAATCACAAACAATGCGACGAAGATGTTTGTGATTACTTTTTATATCTTACCTATCGGAGATATCAAATTTCAAGCCAATCAATTTGATTGTACTCCTACGATAGAAGATGCAAGATCAGATCACACAACTACGATAAAAGTAGTATCAGTCTGGCTTCACAATCTCAATGAAGTCTTTAAGTCGTTAACCTGGTTTTAGAAGAAGAAAACCAAAGGTTAAAGGAGAACCGACTCTAGTACGCAAACTAGTATCACATGTAAGGTGTGGGGATTAGTTTTGCACAATACTAAATGTCTCCTTTATATAGTCTTTCAAATCAGGGTTTTGGCTTGGTAACAAAGCAATCAATATTCACCGTTAGATGAAAACCTGATTTAGATTCAAGTTAATATTTCTCAACCGTTAGATCGAAAACTTAGCTTGTTATACACAAATGAAATGCACGCTTCTAGGTTTGTTAACCGTACCCAAACGTGTACATTGTTGGTTCAACAATAGTTAACCAAAAGGTTAGCCATATGAGCATTTCATATCAACCATGTTCTTCTTCACCATAACTAGTTCAAATGACTCAAATGAACTAGTTAGAGAGTTATTCAATTGCAAGGAAATCTTATGTAACTACACAAGACACAATTGAAGCAAAGATGATTTGATTCACTTGAATAGGTTCATGAACTGTTATAGCCACGGTTTTCAAACTGCATTCCTTAGTCTTTTTAAAGTTTAAGTTCATAAATCATCTTCAGATATATAACCTTCTTAAGTTCGCACACTAGGTTCGCGGACTTAAGCAACCGGCAGAGTTTACAAACTCCAGCAGAAAATATCGGCAAGAGACCTTCCGCCGGTTCGCGGACTGGGTTCACGCAACTAGTTTGTCAACTCCAGCAGAAATTCTCGGGTTTGAGAACTTCGGCAGTTCGCGGACTGAGTTTGCGGACTTGGAAACAAGCCATTCTTCCGGTTTCTCTTGATCAACAAATTCCGCAAACTTTGGTTTAAGGAATAGGACTTATACATAAATGTGTTTCCACAACAATGCTTATGTCCATCATTGGTTATGTAATCTAAACTCTCATTCCAATCATTGAGACATTCTTAGAGGATGTTATATAGTTGTTACACCATTTCTAAGCAATTTTCAAGATGATTGAAACATATCATGACTTTCGTCACTAGGTAAAGATAAACTTGGTCGAAGCAAAAAGCTTACCAACACATATTTCAAGATATAGATAGGCGAGGTACACTCGGCTCAAAATACCAAATGTGTATAATCTAAGTCTATATATATAGAATATGACTTTTTGTCTCAAGAAGTAGAAGATATAGTAGATAGACTTTTGAGTGACAGAGAAGTTTAAGTCTTCACATACCTTTTTGTCGAGAAGTTCCACCGGTTCCTTGAGTAGTTCTTCTACTTGTATGATGAATCACCATGAAGTCCTTGATATCAACTACACTTTCTATCCTAGTCCGAGACTTAGCTATAATAGACTAGAAATTAAGACTTATAGTTTTGATCACTAACATTGACAAACATGCTTGAGATAGCAACGCATGCGAGTTCGACCGAGCAATGCTCTAACATAAAGGTTGTACAGTTACAACCTGTAACGTTAAGGGGATTAGTCTTAACATATGATCTTGGTTTCACAACTTATTGTGATGATCAAACAAGAACATCATGAAGTTTCTCGTTCCTTATACGGAAACGACATCTCATTTCCAGGTGACCATTATTTCTGCAATAGTGGCAAACATAAGGAATGTTCTTACCTCGATCTGTGTGTGCTGACTTTGGAGATTGATATACTTTGCTCTTTCGAACCTTAACTGCCGGTGAAGGTATTTCACTTTTTCCATCAGTGGAAACCTTTTGTTGAGAAAAATCACTAGTCTTGACAAATCCTCGTATATTATGATGATTTCTACTTGCTTCTTGTATAGTGGTCAATTTGCTTGAACTAGTGTTGAACTTTTTCAAGTCATCTTCCAATATCTTGATTTTATCAAGAGCAACAGCTAAATCATCCTCAAGGTGTTTTTCTTTGGCGAGATAGACGATTTATCTTTCATTAAAGCATTTTTGTTGAGAGTCATATCTTGCTTCAGTTTCTGCAAGTCTTTCTTTCAACACAAAGAGATTTCGACGAAGAATATCACATTTAGAGATTTTTGAAAGCACATCTTCTTCACGATCTTTAAGAAAAGATTGTAAAAGTTTATAACCACAATCATATCTGTTAGAGCACTGCTCGGTCGAACTCGCAAGCGTTGCTATCTCAAGCTTGTTTGTCAATGTTAGTGATCAAAACTATAAGTCTTGATTTCTAGTCTACTTATAGTAATGTCGGACTAGGATAGATTGTGTAGTTGAGCATTAGACTTCACGGAGTTCATCAATTGAAGACGAAGAAATACTAAGGAGAGCTTGTGGAACTGCATCAATAAAAGGTATTCTGAGACTAAAACTCATCTATCACTTGGAAAGTCTATTTCTACTCTATCTCCTATATTGAGACAAAAGTCGTATTACTATATAGTTGTCGATTATACACATTTGAGATTTCGAGCTGAGTTTAACTCACTTACATATTTCTCGGAATATGTGTTGGTAAGCTTTCGCTTCAACCAAGTTCATCTTATATTCTTGACAAAATTCAAAAGATGTGAAAATCGCCGAGTAACAACTTACATGGTTTCGGTGATACAATCATTTGGTCCGGGAATTTCTGCTGGGTTTTGGAAGTGTACTAAGTATGCGTACCCGTTTGCATACTGGCGAACCCAAACTCAGACCGGCTACTTAAGTATGCATACCTGTTTGCATACTTGAGTGGTTAAAGTTCTAAAATCGGTTAGCTCATTAACTAATACATTTATATATTAAGGAGTGCAATCTTTGCAAACCGTGGCTATAATGTTCATGAATTGATTTGAGTGAATCAAACCGATTTTGCTTCAATTGTGTTCTTGTATACTTCTATAAGAAGTATAGCAATTGAACAACTCTTTAACTAGTTTCATTTGAGTCATTTGAACTAGTTATAGTTAAGATGAATAAGGTTGATATGAGGGTGTTCATATAGCTAACCTAGGTTAACTACAGTTGAACTAACATGGTGTACACGTTTAGGTACGGTTATTAAACCTAAATGAGGGTACATTTCATTTGTGTATAACAAGCTAAGTTCGATCTAACGGTTGAAAGATATTAGATTGAATCTAATCAGGTTTTCATCAAACGGTGAATATTGAATGCTTTGTTACCAAGGTAACTTAGATTGCAAACCCTGATTTGAAAACTATATAAAGGAGAACTCTAGCAACTGGAAAAACTAATCCCCACACCTCCTATGTGATACTAGTTGTATAAGCTAGAGTCGATTCTCCTTTAACCTTAGGTTTTTCACGAAACCCTATAGGTTAACGACTTAAAGACTTCATTGGGATTATGAAGCCAGACCCATCTATTTTCTTTGTAGTTGCGTGATCTGATCTTGTTTTTTCTATCGTATTTGAGTACTATATTCTCTAAGATTGGCTCGAGATTTAATCTCTGATAAGCAAGATAAAAAGTAGTCACGAACATCTTCGTCTCATCGTTTGTGATTCCACAATATCTTGTTTCGCTAACATACGATTAAGATTATTGTGAGGTGATTGATATTTCTAGGCTGTTCTTCGGGAATATAAGTCTGGTATATCAATTGGTTCATGTTCACCTTGATTTATCAAAAGACGGAACAAAACTCGCAGGTATTTCTGAGGGAGACAGATTTATCTATTCCTATAGACTTTTCTGTGTGAGACAGATTTGTTTATCAAGTCTTCGACTTTGGGTCGTAGCAACTCTTGGTTGTGGGTGATATCAGCTAAGGGAATCAAGTGCGTAGTATCCTACTGGGATCAGAGACATAAGGAGCGCAACTGTACCTTGAATCAGTGTGAGATTGATTACGGTTCAACTACAGTCCAGTCTGAAGTTCATTGGTAGCAGGCTAGTGTCTGTAGCGGCTTAATACTGTATGGTGTTCAAATATGGACTAGGTCCCGTGGTTTTTCTGCATTTGCGGTTTCCTCGTTAACAAAATTCTGGTGTCTGTGTTATTTCTTTTCCGCATTATATTTTGTTATATACTTGAAATATTACAGGTTGTGCGTTGAATCGATCAATTAGTAAATCGAACCTTTGGTTTTTGATTGAAATTGATTGATCCTTAGACATTGGTCTTTGGTACCGTTCAAGTTATTTCTCTTATATTTAATCGGGCTCGCAAATTCCTATTTGTTGATTGCAGATTGAATTGAGAGATAGAGATATAAAAGTCTTTGATATACTTTTCTCTAGATTGAGTCTATCTGTCTAGTTGATTCTCTTGAAAGTATATTGGAGTTTGCCTATTCAGATTGCCAAATGAAATATTGGGTGTGGTTGTTAGACCCCCGCTTTTTCAATTGGTATCAGAGCAGGAAAACACATTGTGGATGGGGAAAAACGATTTGCTGGTTTTTAAGGAATTGAGGAGACGACCGTACGGAGGAGACTCCTCGAACCGAGCGAAATGTTAAACCTCACACAGATGCACCGCTGCAAACGGGGTGCTTTAGATTCGAGAGATCAATCTGTAGTCCTCCGGCCTAAATCAAGACAATGACCGTTCCAGAGTAAATTCGGTCACAAGAGAGGATGGGTTGATCTGTAGGAGGGAAGCTGAGAAATGTGTGGAATCAATGGTAATCAAAGATTGTGGGTGTGTGAATTCTGAATACGATAACCTCTGAGTGATTGAAATTGCTCAATTGAGAGTGGTTGTTCAATTGATGAGTTGATGATCTCGTGTTGTCAGTTTGACGTGAGATTGATGATACTGATGATGCCGATGATTCAATCATGATTCAGAGACTTATTTATATTGCTGGAATTGTAGACACCATGATTCCATGAAGTGTGACAGTTGATGGAATCAAGGAGTGGGGAAGTGGAGATCGTGTTGGAAACCAGTTGCTCAACGTGTGGAGACTTGGTCGATTTTCCACCCACTACCTCGTGAATTCCTTCAATTGATTGCACGACTTGCTCACATTCCATCGTGTGTTTGAACACACGTGTCGTAGACCGCCAGACCAAAACCCTAAGTGATATCCCCCCAAGTGACACGATTGACGTCTCGTGGTTTGTTAGTCAATTGATAACTTCGTGGTTTGATGGGACGATGAGTCCATGTAGTTGCTGAGTTGAACATGATGTTCTGAAACTCATGAGTTGAACATGTCATGAGACAAAGGTATAGTTCTTACGATGAAGTGAGGAAGTATTGCCCATTCGATGGATCGTTGAATATTGATTGTTGAACCAATATCCCTTGGTTTGAGCAAATATTTATCATCTGAGCAAGTGTTGCTCATGTGATGAATTGTTGAATATTTGATCGTCTGAGCATGTGTTGCTCATCTGATGGATTATTGGAAGCGTACCAAAAATATTAATTAGAACACTGGTGTAGAACCGAGCATAATTGATAGACACATTTTTGTGTCTAATTTATCTCGATTCTATATATTGATAGTGCTCATTTTTGTACTTATTTTGGTGTTTTATGTGTGTGTAGGTATTTTTGGCCAATAAACATTTTTGGAAAAATCTGCTCGAAAAGTTGCGCGGGGCACCCCCGGAGGACACTTGCTATTCGGACCCCTCAAATGGATAAGGGGTAACCAATTACTAAGGGGCATCCATTTCCAGGCAGCTGCTAAAGGGAGACCAGCACAGGATAGGGGGAGGTCATCCTCATCATTTGAATTCTGGTTTTGGCGGGAAACAAAACCAGCGAGCCTGCAGTTTAAGAAATCAAAATTTTGAGAAGTTTTAGGGAGATTCAACCTCGGATTTTTGTTGGGCTGGACGTGATATAACTAAACAGGCCTGGTATGGGTGATTTAATCGATCAAATTGGGCTGAATAATCCGGAAGAAGAAAACAGAGGTTGACTTGTTAAAGGAAACTGTATGGAATTATTTTAGGAATTTCAGGGAGACTAAAGGCGTGATATTGTTTCCTAAGGTGATATTCTATCTAAGGAAGAGTTTCGGATGATTTGGAAGTCTTAGAAACGCGTAAGGAAGTCGGCAGAGAAGATTATTGTCGTGGATTGCACGAAAAGAAAAGGAGGAATTTAATCGTTATTTTTAGGTTTCGGAGGAGTATAAAAGGTGTGTTCGAGTCCCAGGGAAGGGAAAGAAGTCATTGGAGCAGTCGCAGAGGAGTTTGTAACACCACAGAGCTGAATTGATCAAGTTGCAGGAAAACCCGAGTTTCTGCTGCTGCTGAAGAACAAACGTTACAAATAAGAACAACTTCTCAAATTTGTAACGCTGCTACAGTAACTTCTTTGTAACAGTCGGTCCTCTGTTTTGCAACGCCATTACACCGTTGCAAACAATCAGTTTTGTAGTTTTCATTCTTTTAATCAACTTTTGGGCTAATAACAAATATTTTGAGCAAGTGATTAATATGAGGAGCTAAACCCCATTGCTGAGGCGACGGAGGAAGCCATTTTTCCAAATATTATGTGGTAAATTATATTTAATTTAATTTTTGTAATTCTTTTATGATTATTTGCACTGAACTGAAATTGAATTTATGATTCTGATTAAGTCGTTGTGTTCTCAATTGATGGGTCATGCTTAGGTTAAGTCTTTTGATGGTCCATGCTTTCGATTTACATCTATTGTTTTGATAATCTACTTGTCTAGGCGAATATTAGAATCACTTCAAACGTAAAGAGTTGCATAATTATTGACTAGATTAAATCACATAAAAATTGGAGATTGGTGGAATCCTTAGTCTCAGTGCTTTTTATAATCTTGATAACAATTTCTTTTTAAGTTTTCTATTTTAATTTGAGTCTAAAATCGAGTCTACACAATCCGAGTTGAACGAACTTTACTACCACTTAAAAACTACATCAATTTTTGGCGCCGCCGACGCGGACTTGTATTTAGATATGTTTTAGGTTTCTTTTTATTTTTATTATTTTTTGTTCTTTTTTACGCGTTTTGGTATTTTTGATTCTTTTCAGATTTGGAGCGAAGCTACAAGGAAAGAAAAAAGTGCTATAAAAGGAAAGCATCGCCAAAGAAGGAAAGAAAAGAGGAATCCAAAAGGAGTGAAGAAGAATATTTTGTGTATAGTTATTTTCTTTTATTTTTAGAAACTGTAGATAGGGTTTTATTTTTTGTAATTTTTCTTTTTATTTTTGGACACTTTTTGGACTTTATTTTTGGACTTGGACATCATTATTTTTTAAAACCCTACGGAAGGGTTAAGATTAAATATAAACTGTTTGCAGGGAAGGACGACATTTACGATACTGTCTCGGCCCCTCGGGTTCGTACACTGACATCGGAGTCGGTGGCCTGAGTCGACTTCAACGGTTCATCGACCGTCTGGTACGGGAGGTAAGACTCTATCCACCCACGAATCCCTTGTCAGTGGGTTTTATTTTGTGTGACAACTCACACCCCTGCAATAGAATGTCGAACTGGTATTACAAGAGCCAATACAACGAATATCCGACTGAGTTTCAAAATGGACGTTACTACTTTGACCATAGTGTGAATAGTGGTTGGGAACATCAGCCTTTTCAAGGTTATGGCTCATACCTTGATGAGCCCAATTACTATCCACACACGCACCGGTCATACGAGCAAAATTCTTATATTTCTCCTTTAGAAGAGTCCCTCAGGAAATTACAGGAGTCGACACGTAAGTTAGCTGAGATGAATAACTTAGTTTATGACGAAAGAGAACTTTCTATAGAGGAATCCTTCAAGTTGATAGCTGAGACGAACGAAAGAATTGCTCAAAATAATCTTAATTTCCAATACAGTGATTCCAATAGTACCCTTGAAAATGAGGATAGTTATTTGCATAATCAAGATGACGAGGATAAAATTGGTAACACTACTTGTTTAGATGAGGTTCAACCATTTTCATGTTATTATGATGATTATGATGTGGATAGTGTTGATGAAGAATTTGAAATATATAGGCATAGTGATCAGGAATTTGTTACTCCAAATGAACTTTATGATGATAGTGTTATTTCTGGTTCAGATCCCGATAATTTTAATGATTATTCACCTATTCAAAAGGACAAGGATTTGATTAGAGATACCACTTCTTTAGATGATGTAGTATTTCCTTTTGATTACGAAGTCAATAATGGTTTAGAGGAACGAGTTTATCCTGAGAATACCGTTTTAGAGTCTAGCGATTTAGAAACAATGGTCTTAGACGAAGAAAATGAACTCGTACAACTATTAAATATGAGTGAGGATGCGTCACTTGAGTATAACCTAGAAGAAGCAATTGACTATTTTCAGGATTCCAACGATCTAGAAATTGAGGAAGTTGTGACTAGTCTTTCTAGAGACACTGAAAACTCTAAGTTTGGGGGTGATTATCATTCTCCATGTTCTTTAACTATTATAAAGGTCCCTCACTTGGGACTTGACATATGTGCCTCAACCATTTTACAAGATTATCTTCATACACGTTTTCTTGAACCTAGTGATGTCCATAAGGAAGTTCAGTTGTTAGAAACCCATCCTCTGGTTGATGTGGTTTACCCAGGCTATGATATCCAGATTGACTTTGTTTTCCCACCAAATATTTTTCAACCAATTGTGGGAACGTATAAATTTCAGATGTGTCAATTATTTAGTTTTGAGGCTAAACCTAATTACTTTAAGAGATTAGGATCGATACATTTGCTTAAGATTGACCACCAGTTTCATCGTGGTCGATAGTGTGAGTCAAAACTGATTGACTTTAAGGATCCTCAATTATTCAGTTTATTATTATGTGCTTTTAAATTTTTACTTGAGTTTCTTCAGACTCTAATACCTGAACCGGATCTTAGCTTTGAGGAATTCCAACCCATGAAAATATTTTATTTGGACCCAGTTATAGAACCTGAACCTGAACCACAGCTAGATGTAGTTGTCTTAAACAGGAAACTAGACAAGGGTGCGCTTTATTTGTTAATTTTCTTGGCATGTTGCAGATTCTTTTTACTTTTGATAACTCTATTTGGTTTTGATGACCCCACGGATATTTCGGCTATTACTTTATGATACGAGGTGATTAATCCTTTCTTATGTCTGGCTGAAGACGTTAAACTTAGCACTTCTTGGGAGGTAACCCAATCTCATGCAACATGGTAATATCTTTCCTTATCTCTTTTGCTTCAAATGGTAACAGTTTCTCCTTGTTCATGCTTTTAATTTTATCTTTAGAACATTGAGGACAATGTTAGATTTAAGTTTGGGGGTATGGGAGAAACTTTTTAGTTGCAATATGAATAAATAAACTCCATAGCCTAGGAATTTATGCCTATTTAGGATGGCACTAACTAATCTAAGTGGATGGAAGCATTTTGATCGTAGGAGTTGAGGAACCAATCTGATTAGATGGCAACATCTAGAAGAGTCTATTCATAAAAGCACAGAGCTCAGGTGTTAGAAATAACATGATAGTTTCACCATATCTCGTTGAGTCCTTTTCACTTCTATTTTTATTTTATTTTTTTTTTAAACTATGTTTCTCTAAGTGATAGGTGGGTCCCACGATTCAAGTTGTTACCAATGCTAGGGTGAATTAGAGTGATTGAGTTACAAAGAAAAAGAATAAAAGACCAGACCAATTAGACCAAACGGATCAAAAAAAAATGATGAATGAAATGAAAAAGCTGAAAAAAAGAAAAGAAAAAAAAAATCAGTGAATAAAGTCGACCACTGGTTCCCTTGTATATGCCAGTTGTGTTGAACTAGAATTAGGATTATCGATCACTGGTTCCCTTGTATATGCCAGTTGTGTTGATATTAGTCAGACTAAGTATCTCAATCCATTAGAATAGGTTCATTTTGGCGGAGGCCTTCAGACAGATATGGGAAACACCGTTCACTTAGTAAACATCAAAACCATCTATGTTTTTCTATTTACATCTTCTTGATCTATCCATGTGATTAGTTTTGACTCCGGATATTGATGTCCATAGTGCGACTATCTGAGTAGAGCTCTGTCACTTTATATGAATTTTAGTATGCTTGAGTGCAAACTCGTGTACAACAATTGGAATTTCGCATCAGGGTACTTCTTCCTGTAGTCAATAAGTATGCCAACCAAGAAGATTCTTTAGTGCCTTCCAAGGTTCTGCGTAGATAGCTAAGGTCTGGAGTAAAGGATTTGTGGGTATACCTCTTGTAAGCCCTCCGGAGACAACACTCCGCCACTAGGGACACTTAAGGGTTTAAAGGCTTATTGCATACGCTAAATGCAATCGACGATGCCTGCGTCAGTGAGTTAGGATTTTATTTTCTATTTTAGATTTGCTCGAGGACTAGCAAATAATAAGTTTGGGGGTATTTGATAGACACATTTTTGTGTCTAATTTATCTCGATTCTATATATTGATAGTGCTCATTTTTGTACTTATTTTGGTGTTTTATGTGTGTGTAGGTATTTTTGGCCAATAAACATTTTTGGAAAAATCTGCTCGAAAAGTTGCGCGGGGCACCCCCGGAGGACACTTGCTATTCGGACCCCTCAAATGGATAAGGGGTAACCAATTACTAAGAGGCATCCATTTCCAGGCAGCTGCTAAAGGGAGACCAGCACAGGATAGGGGGAGGTCATCCTCATCATTTGAATTCTGGTTTTGGCGGGAAACAAAACCAGCGAGCCTGCAGTTTAAGAAATCAAAATTTTGAGAAGTTTTAGGGAGATTCAACCTCGGATTTTTGTTGGGCTGGACGTGATATAACTAAACAGGCCTGGTATGGGTGATTTAATCGATCCGGAAGAAGAAAACAGAGGTTGACTTGTTAAAGGAAACTGTATGGAATTATTTTAGGAATTTCAGGGAGACTAAAGGCGTGATATTTTTTCCTAAGGTGATATTCTATCTAAGGAAGAGTTTCGGATGATTTGGAAGTCTTAGAAACGCGTAAGGAAGTCGGCAGAGAAGATTATTGTCGTGTCTTGCACGAAAAGAAAAGGATGAATTTAATTGCTATTTTTAGGTTTCTGAGGAGTATAAAAGGTGTGTTCGAGTCCCAGGGAAGGGGACGAAGTCATTGGAGCAGTCGCAGAGGAGTTTGTAACACCACATAGCTGAATTGATCAAGTTGCAGGAAAACCCGAGTTTCTGATGCTGCTGCTGAAGAACAAACGTTACAAATAAGAACAACGTCTCAAATTTGTAACGCTGCTACAGTAACTTCTTTGTAACAGTCATTCCTCAGTTTTTCAACGCCATTACACCGTTGCAAACAATCAGTTTTATAGTTTTTCATTCTTTTAATCAACTTTTGGGCTAAGAACAAATATTTTGAGCAAGTGATTAATATGAGGAGCTAAACCCCATTGCTTAGGCGACGGAGGAAGCCATTTTTCCAAATATTATGTGGTAAATTCTATTTAATTTAATTTTTGTAATTCTTTTATGATTATTTGCACTGAACTGAAATTGAATTTATGATTCTGATTAAGTGGTTGTGTTCTCAATTGATGGGTCATGCTTAGGTTAAGTCTTTTGATGGTCCATGCTTTCGATTTACAGCTATTGTTTTGAGAATCTACTTGTCTAGGCGAATATTAGAATCACTTCAAACGTAAAGAGTTGCATAATTATTGACTAGATTAAATCACATAAAAATTGGAGATTGGTGGAATCCTGAGTCTCAGTGCTTTTTATAATCTTGATAACAATTTCTTTTTAAGTTTTCTATTTTGATTTGAGTCTAAAATCGAGTCTACACAATCCGAGTTGAATGAACTTTACTACCACTTAAAAACTACATCAATAATTAATAAAATTAATGACCATGAGGTCGTCGTAAAATTATTAAGGTTGGAATCTGGAATGGTGATCCTTGGATTCAGAAACCCTAATTTGATCAATTGATGATCAATTCATGGTTCGTCTGAAGTTTAACCATGGGACGAAGGAGAGAGCGACTACATGGGACCGTGGATCAACCAAGTAGTGTCCATATTCTCACGTGAGCAAATACAAAGAACTTCTAAAGAGTTGAGGATTTGTTGGTGGAAGAATAATTAAATGCTGGCTTAATCATTTATTCAAAAATGCTCGTCTGAGCCTTAGGTGAGAAAACCTAATTAATTATGACGAGGTGAGGGACCGACCATGGAGTCATGAAACCGGCCCTGGGTTGTCACGTGACCGCCTGACGATCACTTCATGAAAATCCAAATTGTTTGGAAGAGTTTTGGACCTAATACGAGCAATTGTACAAATTAGGTCAAAACTGTGAAATTGATGGGACCGGCTTCGTGAGCCAAAGAGCCAATCTTGGTCGGTAAGATAGCGTGCTCGTGTCCCCAAGGCGTCCGGTCTCAGTCCTGAGAATTTTGATATTTTCTGGCGTGCAATTGAGCATCCATTCGAGAAAATATGCCAAAATTAGGGTTTCGACGAAACTGAGGAAAACACCATGAGATGATGAAAAATAATTATAAAATAAGGAATGAGGAGGCGTGGGACCGCGTGGTCAAGGCATGGTCGGCCGGTCGTGACCACGGTCCGTGGTGCCTTTTCCTTAATTTTATAATATTTTGATGATTTTATGAAAAATTCATGAATTTTGAGAAATTTGATGAATTTAGGGAGTTTCCATGAATTGAAGGAGTTTTCATGAGTTCAGGAAGCAAAAATATTAAAATAATAAAACAAGGGCGTGTGGGACCATGGAGGCGCGGCGGCCGTAGGGCCGGTCCCACGAGTTTCTAATTTTTAATATTTTTAGGTATTTTTGATGATTTGAGGGAATTTTCCTAATTTGAGGAAAACATAAAATCAAAATTGATGAATTCAGGAAAAATAGGATAAATAATAATAAAATAATAAAGCAAAGGGCGTGTGGGACCGGCTAGGCATGGCTGCGTCCCACAAGTTTTCATAATTTTATTTTATTTTATTATTATATGATGATTTGTGCAAAAATACCATGAAATCAAGAGTTTTTTCATGAAATAGAAATAATAATAATAATAAAATAATAAGGAACCGTGGGGTGTGGGGCCGGCTGGGACCAAGCATGGCGTTGGCCAATGGTCACACCCCACCTCCTTTCCTTAATTTTATATTATTTTATGGATTTATGGAAGTACCATGAAACGAGGAGTTTCCTCCTCGAGACGAAGGAGATTTGATCAATGAAGGAATTTTCATCAAATCATGGAAAATAATAAAAATGATTAAAAATATAAAACTGGCGTGGGGATGACCATGCACGTCGTAGGTCGTGTGTCCGTGTCCAATCACCTGTCAATATTTTAATTATTTATTATTTTCTTCCTATTTTGCATAGGTTCATCGTTTCGTATTTTGAAATACTCGTCGTGGGTGACTGTTAGTGTATCGTCGTGAATACACTTTCACCATTTGAGCGGGCTTACTAGAGGTAGCTCAGACGCCCGGTTGTTGATTATTTATTACTAATTGTGGAATTCAGTGGAGAAAATTCACAAAACTGAGTAATAAGATGTTTATTATTAATTCATAGGATCAGCTGAGGATTCGACTACGAATCAGAATAATAAAGTGAGCATACCATTCCATGGGATCGTAGATTCGACCATAGAATCGGTAATTAAGTTTATCTATTACATTTATGAGACCAGTTGTGGATTCGATCATGAATCGGAGTAATGAGATAATATAGTTATTGCTATTCTATGAGATCAAGCCGTGGGATTCGATCATAGAATCAGAACAAGTTTTATTGCCATTCTGGGACCAGTCGTGGATTCGACCATGGAATAGCAATTGTTATTGCCATTCCATGGGACCATGATTCGACATGGAATAGGCAATAATAGATTATTCTGGGAATTCAGTAGTGAATGTCACGGCAGAATTAATCTTAGGAGGAATAATTAACTTTGTGGCTCTATACTAGCAGAGCAGCTGTCTAGGAGCATTAATTATCCCGATATGAGCTTGTCGGTAAGTCATACCTTTATATAGTCAGGGTAAACTCGTTGTTTGTTCCTGAAGACGTTATCGCTCTATACTAGCAGAGCAAGCTGTCTAGGAGCCGTCCATCTCGTGAATATATATAGTATTCATGAGATATGCCGTTGTCCAGTCGTGAGACTACATATCTACATGTACTCTGAGAGAAAGTACTCTCCGTTGAGAATTTGATGAGAGACCCTGTCTCAATACTCACGTCTGATTGCTGGATCAGAGCTTCGTATAATTATGAGTTTACGATTTTAGCCCTTGTCAAAATCCACCATCTACATTAAGTCCCCTGCTTACTGAGGAAAGTGTGTTCCTCAGTCAGCATTAAATGGTGATTTTCCGGCCATAAATATAATACCAGTAATTGAACTTAGTCGTAAGTTGAGACGTTACCGGATTTAGAGAGCATGAGCAAACCACGACTTGATGAAGGCTTCAATGTCATGATTGGAGCGTCGTTTGATGAGCATAAATTGGTGTTGAACCTGGTTTGGACGACGAGTCCGTGGTCGGTTAGGATTCGCGGGCCGGGCCCAATAAGGAAATCCTTGTTTTAGGAATAGACGCTCGTCGTTCGTTAGTTTAGGGAACAAACAAAATAGACCTGAGTCTAATGACATAAAATTTTTTATGAGCTTTCACGAAAACCAAAATTTTATTTTTTAAATATGTGAGATTTCACAAAGTGGAATAAACTCTCGTTTCAAAGGTGGATGCTCGTACGAGAGAAAAGTTTTTTTTTTTTTTGAATAGACGTGCGTCTATTAATAATAAAATTTTGTTTATGAGCTTTCATGAAAAACTTTTATCTCGAGCTTTCAGAAATCTTTGAGAATATATTCTCGCTTCAAAGACAGATGCTCGTGCGAGGGAGTAAAATATAGATATATTTTTCAAATTTACGTGAGTTTCACGTCAAATATTTATATATTTTGTAAAACCATGTTTTAGTTTTGAACAACTGTTGAAAGTAAACATGGTTAAATAATGTTGTATGTGAGTTTTCACAATGTAGAATGGACGTCTGTCCAGTTTTTGAAAAACCAGTGGATGTTAAGATTCACGTGAGTTGTTCACGGTTTTATGAAAATCAAGTCATGATTTTGAATAATGAATTTTGCTCGTCCTTGCAGGTTTGACGGAACGAGCGGGTTTCAAAATTCTGATGTTATAATCACTATAGCTAGTGAAATTGTAAACAGGTGAGAGTTGGATTGTTACCATTTTTGACGCTGATGTGAGCACCTTTTTATGATTTAATTTCACTGCTTTGATGAAATTTGCACCTCTGAATGACATTCTGAAGTAGATATATCAGATGGATACCGCAACTACTTTGCAGAGATGTCAAATGGTGGTTATGAGACTCCTTTAGTTGATGAAGAGGAGAAGTGGTGACTAAGAGTTCTCCAAATGCGAATGAATTCTTCTTGGTTCAATATAAACCCAAAAAACGTCACCCAGGTTCGAGCACTGTAAAGTCCCCGTCTCTTTGGTGAGTCGTTAGCGCTCCTTACATCATGACCTTTTCTTGTCCGTGCAATTAGGATCGCGAAACCAATATTTGTTATCCCGTTGCAGAAATTTCCTCCTCCATCAAGTATTGACGGTCTTCGATTCTCTGCGGATGGTCAGACGGTTTTGACTCGAGTGTGGAAGAAGAGGCCGAAGTAAGTATTTCTCCATATAACAAATTATGATATTTGTAGATAAAATGTTCATTGTTGAGAATATATCCAGGAGGATGTCTTCATGGAAGTAGAGAGTGTGATACTCGGTCATCCTCTGAGAGATGGAGGAAATTCCAAAGGTTCGGAATCGAATGGAAGTAATGAGCCTCTTGATGTTGACACGGGCAATCCCAATTCCTTGAATGCTTCGGAGACTCCCAAGTAAGTACATATCTTGTAACCTCTTCATAGAAGTATGAAATTTCTGATTTGTGAGTGAATGAATGAGAATCCATGTGAATATGCACGTAATTTCGGCGAAATACGTCGTCAGAAAATTTCAGGCTTCAGCTTTTAATGAAAACACCGTAAAATCTTCGTCCGAATCGTATTTTCAATGTCTGCATATGTATCCTCAAGCCCAGGAAATTTCCAAGCTTTAAAGAAGCTTTTAAGGTTTGAGCATGTTCAGGTCCTGAAAAAGGCGAAATAGTAAACTTCCAGGAGACTTCAGAACTTTTCCGAGGTATGGCTCGATGTTTGTCACATCTCCTTGATCGTTCATCGGATTGTTATGAAATTTTGACACATTGTAGAGGACATCCATACAAGAGAATGGTATATAACCCATATTCAGATTCCGTATATTGCTCCCAGTTCACCTTTTAGTACAGGGCAGAGTACAGTTTCTCCTGACGAGGTTGCCGTAAAACGTATTTTCACGACTTTCATTTGCATATCTCAGGTGCATGATGATGAACTTTGATGATGTTGCACTGCATAACATTTTATAATCTCACTTGGTTTCATGTTTAGATTGCTCTAACCTCATGTAATCTTCGTATCAGGTGCCAAATACCGAAGTTGAGGATATTGAAACCAATAAGGATAACTCGAGCTGGTCTGGAGTTGTTTATGAAGAGACAAACATCCCTGCACTTCAAGGCCATGAGAAGGTTGTAACTGAAGTTATGGAAACTTCGATTGTTGCTGCTTCAGTGATAGAAGAAACCGAACCACCAGCAGAGAATACTGAAGAAACTGTTGCCCTGATTGTAGAAGCTTCCTCAGTAACTGAGAATCGTGTAGTGGTGTATGAATACCCAAGTGCAGGGGTTGTTTTGGTCCTCCATGCATCACTCCAATACCAAAAACTAGTTGGTGGAGGATTTCAATGCTATTGATTCATTTAAGATCAGGACCCTTGATTGACACATGAGCATGGAGCTTGATTGCCATCTTGTTTCTGTCAGTCGTGGAAACATTACTTTTGAAACCCTGGTCATGGGACCATAACTGAGGTTGCTCTCAACAGGGGATTATGTAATGACCATGATTTCATGTCCCGGTGGTAGCATTCCTTTTATGATGAGTGATTAGCACTGGAGAGCCCGACACCACGAGTGTTGGGCTGTGAAATTGATCGTCATGATCGGTGGACCGTCAGCCCCCAGTATTTTGTTGAATCTCTCTCTTTCGTTTTCCCTTCTTCTGACAAGACCTAGATAGAGGACCCGGGTAGAAAAATTGATGTAAAGACCTAGGTGGTCGAAATTGGAGGTACCTTGATGAAGAACTTAGCGAAAAGACCTGGTAGACACCGATCGACTGTAGAAGTTATGAATCCCGTGTAAAAATTGTTGCTTGCATGTTGTACACTCTGGAAGCTGTAGGAACCTCATACGACGTCAGAATTTGATGCTCGACCCCAACTTTTGAAGCTAATAGACTAAGTTCTCTCATGATACAATAATCACCCAATTTGGAGTTGAATAGGTCATCCAATGAAGTGTGCACATTCGTAAATAGTAATCCCGTACAAATATTTCAGATTTCATAAACCTGACGGTGAAGGCCAAATCTTTCAGCTCGTATGTCCAATTGATGCGCCCTTTTGGTATGTTGTAGAAGAGACATAAACGAACATCTTTCATTGAGGAAGAATTGTCCCATTCCTCACCCATTGGTACGTTTTTGAAAACCAATGGCCCGGAGCACGTCGTATCTCATTTGTAGAGGCAATGAGAACATCTTGTAGGAGACTTTGGATTATGCCCACCAGTCGTGCCAGCTTTGGGAAGACTTTCATGTTAGCATGTTATCAGGTCTACACATCTTGATATGAATCATTGGTTCTTAGAGAAGTCCGCTTCATGTGTAACACTTCAGAGAATGATTAGTTGATGAAGCCCTAAGGATGTTGCTCCTGAGACCGTTGTTGGCGCTGAGACTAGAATGATTACGCTCCAGAGATCCTTGTCGATGCTGAGATCATGGATGGCGTTCTTCTATAGATTATTGTTAATGTTGATACCATGGTTGAAGTTGCTCCAAAGACCGAAAAGGCTAGAGCCATGATTATAGATATAACCTCTGCTTCTTCAGTGGGCCTTTTATATTCACGAACTAGTTGATGAGTTGAGCGTCCGTAAGATGAAGGTGTACTGAGAGTTCAACCTGAATGCTCACTTTGATCGTGCTGGTGTTGAATCAATGTGTCATCGTTGAGATGTTTGTGCCGACGCTAAGTTGTACTCTTTGATTGGGAGTACAATTTGATGGATTCTTAGATGCTTGAGCGTTGAAGCGTATATTCCTTAAGCATAGAATGTCTTAAGGGTTTGATCATCCCGACCCTGGAATATCTTCTGTTGATTCAACATCCCTTTCGTTGCGGTAGTGGCATTCGACACTTGTGCAGACATCAGAGCTTTCTGATTTTGTGGAACACGTGGTCTGAGTGCGGAACCTCTTGATGAATGTCTATGCATCTTTTGCAGGTTCTTGCTTCAACCTCGTCGAAATTCCTCAAAGTACTCTGATCCGTCAAATATTTTGGATCAGAACTTTCTTCGTTGGAGAGATGTGTAACCAAAGGCGCTTTGTAAGTACCCATCTTTTCAGCGTGGATCCATGCTCGTCTGAAGGACATGTCATATCTTGGATCTTTCTGATTATGTGAAACTTGGTTTGTGTCCAGGTTGAACTTATGTTAACTTTGAGAATGATGTAGCCATAAGTATTTCTGAGCGCTCCTTCAAGGTCTCTGATTGAGATGGAGCATGAGTACCTTCATGTTCGAGTGATGCATGTGGATCCGATGGTTTTCAGTGGAATTTTGTTGATGGCGGTGTCAGCATCGATCAACGTTCTTCCAAATTCGTTTCTTCTGAGATTGATTGTGGTAAGCAGTCCCCAGTCGTACATCTCTTGGTCTGTGGCTGGAGACTCAAGAAATATTTCCGGAATGGACTTCTTGACACGATGTGGTTCAGTACTGTGAACATGTCTCTCCTTTGTGCCTTCGACAGATAATGCAATTCATGTTCGACCAAGGATTGAACTGCCGCTTTGATAGGTTGTTCAGAGAGTGTAAAGATTCTGACTGGGAGAGGATTCTTGTGTACTCCTTCAGTCCCCAGTTGAAGCTATTTTGGATCAACCTTCTCTTTGAAAATGTGCTTCAAAACTCGGCAGTCGCTTGTGGGATGATTGACAAACCTGTGGAAGTCACCTCTTTAATAGAAAAAGGAAAGTCAGGTGCTTCTTGATCAGGAATTCTTGTGCGTTGGTCAGAGGATTGTGCATCTTGCTTATCCTTCCTTTGTGCTTTTGAAGGAGCTGAGGTATGCTTGCGCGGCGGTTTGGCTTTCCGTTTTCTCCCTTCTGCAACAGCGTTTGTGGAAGGCTGGAGGTTTTACTGCTTCTTGATTAGACGTCTGCTACCTCGAGTGTCTCACGGTTCCTGCATTTGTAGCTTTTGTTCTTTCTAGTAAAGCAGGCGCAGTAGTTGACGATCTCTTCGAGGTTTCGTGAAGCTCTGAGAAAGTCTGGAATCGAAGATTTTCCAATAGAGCTCTGTAAACCGGGAGCATGCCATTGATGCACAAATCTACTAGCTGTTGCTCCGTGACATTTGGATCATGACAATCCAAGGCTTGGACTCTGAATATTTTCACGTAGTCATTGGGGTTTTCACTAACCCTCTGAAACATTCTTCCCAGGTCAGAGAGAGTGACTTGCTTTGACACAAAGAAGTACTTCCTATAGAAGGCATTAATCATTTCTCCCCAATTGTTGATAGTCCATGATGCGATGTTGTTATACCAGGTGTATGCTCTGCCTTTCAGAGACTTTGAGAATTCCTTGAGACGAACGACATGATTATGTTCATGTTCTCCCAGGGCTTCGAGAAAACGAGAGACACGTTCCCGAGCATTGCCAGTTCCATCATATAAGGTGAAGGTTGGAGAAACGTAACCTTTGGGGAGTGGAATCCTCTGCGTAGCGGTAGGATAAGGAGGTTGATGACGATGGACATGCGATGTTTTGTCTTTTCCACGGTTCTCCAATAGGTGCTCCAGATCCTCGCGAATGATGAAATTCGATGATCCATTCGCTGATGAGTTGTCTGCAGCAGTTTTGCGGACTTCGTCGTCTTTTACTGTATGGATTGGAATTACTTCAGGATCGTCGTCTGAGGATTTATCCTTCTCCTTTCCCTTGTCTTGAGTTTTCTCTGACATCTTGTCAGTAAGAGTTTTGAGATAATTACACAGCTCCTTTTGTGTAGCAGCCATGTTAGTCTGATTCTTTGCAAGAGTCTCATGCGCTTTGATAAGATCAGCAATGGTAGGTGGTGGATCTCCTCTGACTTCTTCAGGGTGTCGTCCGGACAGTGGATGACCTTCGACGTGAGGAGGAGTAATGTCACCACCATCAGTGTTGGATGTCGGAATTATCTCCGGGATATTCTGATTGTTGTTGTTGCTAGTGCTAGCACGGTTTGTGTTAGGATTCGTAATTGAACCTGACCTGAGATCAACCGTCTTGTGAAATTGTGAGATTGCAACCGAGAGAATGATCTCCCACTTTGGTCGCCAATCTGTAGATGGGGAAAAACGATTTGCTGGTTTTTAAGGAATTGAGGAGACGACCGTACGGAGGAGACTCCTCGAACCGAGCGAAATGTTAAACTTCACACAGATGCACCGCTGTAAAGGGGGTGCTTTAGATTCGAGAGATCAATCTATAGTACTCCGGCCTAAATCAAGACAATGACCGTTCCAGAGTAAATTCAGTCACAAGAAAGGATGGGTTGATATGTAGGAGGGAAGCTGAGAAATGTGTGGAATCAATGGTAATCAAAGATCGTGGGTGTGTGAATTCTGAATATGATAAGCTCTGAGTGATTGAAATTGCTCAATTGAGAGTAGTTGCTCAATTGATGAGTTGATGATCTCGTGTTGTAAGTTTGACGTGAGATTGATGATACTGATGATGCCGATGATTCAATCATGATTCAGAGACTTATTTATATTGCTGGAATTGTAGACACCATGATTCCATGAAGTGTGATAGTTGATGGAATCAAGGAGTGGGGAAGTGGAGATCGTGTTGGAAACCAGTTGCTCAACGTGTGGAGACTTGGTCGATTTTCCACCCACTACCTCGTGAATTCCTTCAACTGTTTGCACGACTTGCTCACATTTCATCGTGTGTTTGAACACACGTGCCATAGACCGCCAGACCAAAACCCTAAGTGATATCCCCCCAAGTGACACGATTGACGTCTCGTGGTTTGTTAGTCAATTGATGACTTCGTGGTTTGATGGGACGATGAGTCCATGTAGTTGCTGAGTTGAACATGATGTTCTGAAACTCATGAGTTGAACATGTCATGAGACAGAGGTATAGTTCTTACGATGAAGTGAGCAAGTATTGCTCATTCGATGGATCGTTGAATATTGATTGTTGAACCAATATCTCTTGGTTTGAGAAAATATTTATCATCTGAGCAAGTGTTGCTCATGTGATGAATTGTTGAATATTTTGATTGTCTGAGCATGTGTTGCTCATCTGATGGATTATTGGCAGCGTACCAAAAATATTAATTATAACACTGGTGTAGAACCGAGCATAATTAATAAAATTAATGACCATGAGGCCGTCGTAAAATTATTAAGGTTGGAATCTGGAATGGTGATCCTGGGATTCAGAAACCCTAATTTGGTAAATTGATGATCAATTCATGGTTCGTCAGAAGTTTAACCATGGGACGAAGGAGGGAGCGACTACTTGGGACCGTGGATCAACCATGTAGTGTCCATATGCTCACGTGAGAAAATACGAAGAACTCATGAAGAGTTGACGATTTTTTGGTGGAAGAATGATTAAATGCTGGCTTAATCATTTATTCAAAATGCTCGTCTGAGCCTTAGGTGAGAAAACCTAATTAATTATGACGAGGCGAGGGACCAACCATGGAGTCATGAAACCGGACCTGGGTTGTCACGTGACCGCCTGACGATCACTTCATGAAAATTCAAAGTGTTTGGAAGAGTTTTGGACCTAATACGAGCAATTGTGGAAATTAGGTCAAAACTGTGAAAATTGATGGGACCGGCTTCCATGAGCCAAAGAGCTAATCTTGGTCGGTCAAGATAGCGTGCTCGTGTTCCCAAGGCATCCGTGTCTCAGTCCTGAGAATTTTGATATTTTCTGGCGTGCAATTGAGCATCCATTCGAGAAAATATGCCAAAATTAGGGTTTCGACGAAACTTAGGAAAACACCATGAGATGATGAAAAATAATTATAAAATAAGGAATGAGGAGGCGTGGGACCGCCATGGTTAAGGCATGGTCGTCCGGTCGTGACCACGGTCCCGTGGTGCCTTTTCCTTAATTTTATAATATTTTGATGATTTTATGAAAAAATCATGAATTTTGTGAAATTTGATGAATTTAGGGAGTTTCCATGAATTGAAAGAGTTTTCATGAGTTCAGGGAAGCAAAAAAAAATTAAAATAATAAAAAAGGGCGTTTGGGACCGTGGAGGCGCGGCCGGCCGGCTAGGGCCCGGTCCCACGAGTTTTCCTAATTTTTTAATATTTTTAGGTATTTTGATGATTTGAGGGAATTATTCCTAATTTGAGAGAAATACTATAAAATCAAGGAATTTGATGAATTCAAGGAAAAATAGGATAAATAATAATAAAATAATAAAGCAAAGGGCGTGTGGGACCGGCTAGGGCATGGCCGGCCGGCTAGTGGCCCGGTCCCACAAGTTTTTCATAATTTTATTTTATTTATTATTATATGATGATTTGTGCAAAATACCATAAAATCAAGGAGTTTTTTCATGAAATGAGAGAAATAATAATAATAATAAAATAATAAGGAACCGTGGGATGTGGGGCCGGTTGGGACCAAGGCATGGCCGGTTGGCCAATGGTCATGCCCCACACTCCTTTCCTTAATTTTATATTATTTTTTATGGATTTATGGAAGTACCATGAAACCGAGGAGTTTCCTCGGGACGAAGGAGATTTGATAAAATGAGAGAATTTTCATCAAATCATGGAAAATAATAAAAATGCATTAAAAATATAAAACTGGCGTGGGATTGACCACGACACGGTCGGTCGGTCGTGTGTCCGTGCTCCCAGCACCCAAGTCAATATTTTTAATTATTTATTATTTTCTTCTCTATTTTGCATAGGTTCATCGTTTCGTTGTATTTTTGAAATACTCGTTCGTGCGGTGACTGTTAGTGTATCGTCGTTGAATACACCTTCACCATTTGAATCGGGGCTTACTTAGAGGTAGCTCAGACGCCCGGTTGTTGATTATTTATTACTAATTGTTGAATTTAGTAGAGAATAATTCACAAAACTGAGTAATAAGATGTTTATTATTAATTCATAGGATCAGCTGAGGATTCGACTATGAATTCAAAACAATAAAGTGAGCATTACCATTCCATGGGATCGTAGATTCGACCATAAAATCGGAGTAATTAAGATTTATCTATTACCATTTATGAGACCAGTTGTGGATTCGATCATGACATCGGAGTAATGAGATAATATAGTTATTGCTATTCTATGAGATCAAGTCGTGGATTCGATCATAGAATCAGAACAATTGTTTATTGTCATTCTGTGGGACCAGTCGTGGATTCGACCATGAAATAGGGGCGATTGTCATTTCCATTCCATGGGATCATGCGTGGATTTGACCATGTAATAGGAGAAATAATAGATTATTCTGGGAATTCAGTAGTGAATGTCACGAAAAAATTAATCTTAATTAGGAATAATTAACTTTGTGGCTCTATACTAGCAGAGCGAGCTGTCTAGGAGCATTAATTATCCCGATATGAGCTTGTCGGTAAGTCATATCCTTTATATAGTCAGGGTAAACTCGTTGTTTGTTCCTGAATACGTCAACGCTCTATACTAGTACAGCAAGCTGTCTAGGAGCCGTCCATCTCGCGATACTATATAGAAATAATCACTGAAAGTGTTCAGTATTCATGAGATATGTCGTTGTCCAGTCGTGAGACTACATATCTACATGTACTCTGAGAGAAAGTACTCTCCGTTGAGAATTTGATGAGAGACCCATGTCTCAATACTCACGTCTGATTGCTGGATCAGAGCTTCGTATAATTATGAGTTTACGATTTTAGCCCTTGTCGAAAATCCGCCATCTACACACATTAATGACCTTATAAGTCTGTGTTTGTAGCGATCTGAATATCGACAGAAGTGTTATCTCCATAAATGTACCACCAGTCTTCGATGGCTCAAATTACTTATGGTGGAAAATTGCTATGCGTGCCTTTCTTCAAGCACGTGATTTTCAATCATGGGTTTATGTAGTTAATGGATATAATCCTCCGGTTGTTGCAGAAGGCGATGCAACTGTTCCAAAGGATATTGGTGCATACGAACCTGCTGATATTCTCGTCGCAAAGTAAAATTCTGACGGGTTAAATGCTATCATTCATGTAATTA
The DNA here is from genome assembly GCF_003573695.1 of Papaver somniferum. Lineage (NCBI taxonomy): Eukaryota > Viridiplantae > Streptophyta > Magnoliopsida > Ranunculales > Papaveraceae > Papaver > Papaver somniferum. Next base: position 81,182,103 of record NC_039367.1, on the reverse strand, counting down.
CCCTAGATCTTCAGCACCATGTGACTACATGCACTCGGTCTAAAGATGCTTGGGATATCTAAGAAACCGTATTTGAAGGGAATACCTATGGAAAGGAAGCTAGGCTGCAAAACCTAAATTCTGATTGGGGAAACCTTCGTATGGCATATGAAGATTCGTTTGATGAGTTTAATCACAAAGTGTCTGAAATTATTAATGCATCTTTTGCATTGGGTAAGACTATTCCTGAAAAGGACAGTAAGATGAAAATTGTCATATCGCGTCCATACAGATACGATTCTAAGAAGCATGCCATCGTTGAAGGTAATAACCTTGCAACTCTTTCCAGAAACACTCTGGTTTGGAAGTTAAAGATCTTTTATCATGAGCATACATCCAAATCCGGAAAGGATGTGGTTTTCAAAGCACAAAAGAACACTAAATTACTTGACAAAAGTAAAAGTGTTTGCATCTCTGAAGATGATCTTTCTGAGACTGATTCATCAGATGAAGATCTTGACAAGTCAGTCACCTTGATCACAAGACAGTTTAGGGATCTTCTTTTGAAGAGAAGTAAACGGTTTTCCAGAGATAAACCCAGGTCATCAGTTAAACCTCATAATCGAGTTCCTACTAAAAACATGGATAATGATGAAACTGATGACGAGGATATTCCTTAGTGCTTTAAGTGTAAAGGTTTTGGCCATTTTGCAAATGAGTGTCCAATTCGGAAAAATACATTGCGAACAAAGGTCTAGCTGCAACTCTTGATGAAATGTCTGACAACTATGATTCTAATGAAGACGAAAAGTCAAGTGTTGCAATTCTTTGTGAAAATATTGATTTTGATTATTGTAGCAATACATACATCAATCTTGATATTCTTTCAGAAGAAATCCCAACCGGTCTGGAAAAAAAAATTGATCTACATGTCTCTACTGGAAACTATTTTTCTGATTTTTCAGGTTCCACTATGTGTCTAGCCGCATACACATCTCAGGCGTCTGAATCATCTTCCAAGTTGACATGCTCTTGTTGTTCTCTCAAAGTTCATGAACTTTCAAATTGTTTCAAGTACAAACACAAAATGATATATGTCAACACACTTCAACGAAGAGCGAACGGTTAGCAAACAAGCTCAAACATATTCAAAAATCATCAGAGGTATGTAAACGCATCTCTTCTTCAAAGAAGTTAGTTTCCAAAGAAAAGACTAGATCATTAGAGAGAAATTCATGGTCTAAACACTATGAGAAACAGGGGTTTATGAATTCCTGTCGAAAAGGATATGGTGGACAGATTATTGTTCACCCCAGCACAACTTAAATTGTGTTGGTTAGTGCATCTTGTCTCATGTGCCTGATCAAAAGATACAAGATTATGCACACCTCAGGCTTTAGGAAAAGAAAATTCTTTTAGATTATTTTGATTTTCTTTTTTTTTTCTTTTGTTTGCTCTGCTGAGCATTGTAAGTCTAGAATTCGTGCTTCTTTTCATATTTAATTGATATTGGAAAGCACTTCCATGTTTAATCAATAAAAGGGGGTTATTCTCGGTAATTCTATCCTCTTTAGGGTTGAGAGTTGTGCGTGCGTGAACTTATGTGTTTAAAAGTTCTGTAACCCTACATTCCTTTTTCCTTCACTTGAAACTCTTTTTTATCATAAGACTGCTTGTTGAGATTATCTTGTGATTCCTCTCACAATTCCGCTCATATGGATACTCCAAGCATTATGTTGTCTGATGGAAAAGATGTTAATATGATTGTTAAGCCTTCAATCATGAAGGAAAAAGATAAATCTCTGTTACCTCCAACTTTTAAAAGAAAAAGAAGGAATGTGAGGAAGCCAAGAGTTGTTCCTTCAAATTCTCAGAAGTTTTCCTGTTTTCTTGAAAAGTTGAAGGAAACAAGGAATGAGATTCAGGAAATAAAGGTTATTGCTTTGAGAACTCCTGAAATTCAGAAGGCCCCGGTTCGGCATCAGTTCAAAAGGTTTGTTGGAATTGACTCCTTTCTTCATGAACCTTATGTTCCCATGGCTGTTGACAACAAGGAGTTCGGGGACGATAAAGAATTTTTCAGAGGTCTCAATGTCTAGGAAATCTTCTTATGAAAATTTTTATTCTTGTGTTTTTAAGAAGAATAACTAGTGTTTGGAATAGCCATTATTGTGATTACACATAGCTATTGCCAACGTTTTCATCTTGCAGTGTTTTTAGATTTATTTGTTTAAATTCTAAAGTTTATTTGGAAGATGATTTTTGCAGTATTAATCTTTATGGTTTTATATATTGAAAATTGCTATGGTATATGTTGTTTACGTCCGTGAACCTTGATTGTCCCATACTTGTCCAAAATTCAACTCTATTATATGTCGGTATGAAAGTATTGATAAAAGATAGAATGAACTTTTGACTACAAAAGTTAAGCCTTTTATGTCATCATGCAAATATTGAGGGAAGAAAGGATGAACTTTTGTTTACAAAGATTAAGTCTATTATATGTGATTGTGAAAATAGTGATGAAAAATAGAATGAATCTTTGATTATTCCGCAGTATTGGTCTTTCCGTGATCCACATCTTTGTGCATATACTGTGTTGCTCTGTAAGTTCTCTTATGTTGAGCATGACCAATTGAATTGATCATTTTTCTTGTGGTTAATTCAATTGAGATTTTTGGATACAAATTCATATTCTTATGTGATTTGTTAATGTCCAAAAAAATCCTTCTTTTCGTGTAAAAGTAAGGTCGCTCTTGTTGTTCTTTCGGGAATGACATTTTATGGGGGAAAGTTCTTAAGTGAACTTGTGCTTAATTGCCAAATCTTTGTGGGGAGTGCGGCTGTGGAATATTGTAGGGGTTATCTTGTATCTTTATAAACTCCTTGATGAATACACTAAGTTTCGCCTATGTGAAATCATCGAAACAAGTTGGTATGTTGTTCTCTTTTGGTCATGAAGTATCTATATGAAAATTTCATGAGGATCCCACTAGTTTTCATACCTTTGCCAATCTATATTGACAAAAGGGGGAGAATTAATGTGTAGTTCACACTACAAATGCATATGGTTTACAGATCATATTGTAAGGGGGAGTGGTTTTCATTGTAAGATGAAGTATTGACTAAGGGGGAGTGATACATATCACCATAGTATTGTTGTCAAAGTTGTGATACAGTTGAACTTTGATGTTGTGTAACGATACTACAACACTGTATAACAATGATTGAGAACAATTTTTTTCTCATTGTTATAGTTACGGATCTTCAACAACTATGATGCTGAGTTGAACACATTTTGAATCATTGGAGTACTTGAAAGTAACGAAGATTTCGAGTAATGTTGAAGAACCAAGGATATCAAAATTGACAAAGGAGATTGTTAGAGCACTGCTCGGTCGAACTCGCAAGCGTTGCTATCTCAAGCTTGTTTGTCAATATTAGTGATCAAAACTATAAGTCTTTATTTTTAGTCTACTTATAGTAATGTCTCAGACTAGGATAGATTGTGTCGCTGAGCATTAGACTTCACGACGTTCATCAATTGAAAACGAAGAACTACTAATGAGATCTTGTGGAACTTCATCAACAAAAGGTATGTGGAGACTAAAACTCATATATCACTTGGAAAGTCTATTTCTACTCTATCTCCTATATTGAGACAAAAGTAGTATTACGATATAGTTGTCAATTATACACATTTGAGATTTCGAGCTGAATTTAACTCGCTTACATATTTCTCAGAATATGTGTTGGTAAGCTTTCGCTTCAACCAAGTTCATCTTATATTCTTGACGAAATTCAAAAGATGATCATGTGAAAATATCCGAGTAACATCTTACATGATTTGTGTGATATAATCATTTGGTGTAGACTAGGAATGTTTCGTTATGATTATTTCAATAACTTTAAAATTGGTTTGATGTTAATAGTGTGTGAAAACGGATATTGTCATCCTCTAAGAAAGTTTCAATGATTCAAATAAAAGTTTAGAATACTTAACCATCATTGGATTATAAACATAGTGTGCATTCTTGCATGTATGTGATCCATGACCTGAACTAAAGTATGCATACCAGTATGCGTACTTGTAGTTGTGAAATTCCGTGTACCAAGTACACATACCAGTACGCATATTTGCGTGAGGTTTAGGTCCGGGAATTTCTGCTGGGTTTTGGAAGTGTACTAAGTATGCGTATCCGTTTGCATACTGGTGAAACCAAACTCAGACCGGCTACTTAAATATGCGTACCCGTTTGCATACTTGAGTGGTTAAAGTTCAAAAATCGGTTGGCTCATGAACTAATAAATTTATATATTAAGGAATGCGTTCTTTGCAAACCGTGGCTATAATGTTCATGAATTGATGCGAGTGAATCAAACCGATTTTGCTTCAATTGTGTTCTTGTATACTTCTAAGAGAATATAGCAATTGAACAACTATTTAACTAGTTTCATTTGAGTCATTTGTACTAGTTATGGTTAAGATGAATAAGGTTGATATGAGGGTGTTCATATAGCTAACCTCGGTTAACTACGGTTGATCCAACGTGGTGTACACGTTTAGGTACGGTTACTAAACCTAAATGAAGATACATTTCATTTGTGTATAACAAGCTAAGTTCGATCTAATGGTTCAAAGATATTAACTTGAGTCTAATCAGGTTTTTATCTAACGGTGAATATTGAATGATTTGTTACCATGGTAAGTTAGATTGCAAACCCTGATTTGAAAACTATATAAAAGAGAACTATAACAACTGGAAAAACTAATCCCCACACCTCATGTGTGATACTAGTTGTATAAGCTAGAGTCCATTCTCCTTTATCCTTAGGTTTTTCACGAAACCCTGTAGGTTAACGACTTAAAGACTTCATTGGGATTGTGAATCCAGACCCAACTATTTTCTTTGTAGTTGTGTGATCTGATCTTGTTGTTTCTATCGTATTTGAGTACTATATTCTCTAAGATTGGCTCGAGATTTAACCTCCGATAGGCAAGATAAAAAGTAGTCAAAAACATCTTCGTCTCATCGTTTGTGATTCCACAATATCTTGTTTCGCTACCATACGATTAAGATTACTGTAAGGTGATTTATATTTCTAGGATGTCCTTTGGGAATATAAGTCCGGTATATCAATTGGTTCATGTTCACCTTGATTTATCAAAAGACGAAACAAAACTCGTAGGTATTTCTGTGGGAGACAGATTTATCTATTCCTATAGACTTTTCTGTGTGAGACAGATTTATTTATCAAGTCTTCGACTTTGGGTCGTAGCAACTCTTGGTTGTGGGTGAGATCAGCTAAGGGAATCAAGTGCGTAGTATCCTGCTGGGATCAGAGACGTAAGGAGCGCAACTGTACCTTGAATCAGTGTGAGATTGATTAGGTTTCAACTACAGTCCAGTCCGAAGTTCATTGGTAGTAGGCTAGTGTCTGTAGCGGCTTAATACAGTATGGTGTTCAAATCTGGACTAGTATTTGAGGGTGAAAACTGTTTCTGCTGGTTTTGGTAAATTTGGGTTTGTGTGGATGAGAAACGAATCTAAACACTAAACAAATGCACTGCACATGAGTACTTTAGATTCGAGAGATCAATTTGTACAATTCAGGCCTAAACCAAGAAATGGTCGTTCCAGACTTGCTTCGGTCACAAAATGAAGGAGATGGGGTTGATCTTAGGGAGGGAAGCGAAGAAGGTGTTGGCTGTTTATAATTTGTAACAGAATGTTGAACTGGCTTGCATAATGTAAGATATCAGTTCTGGGTGTTTTCTGGATACTGATGACAACAGTTGGTTCTTTCTGTGTTGTTTGAAAATAGGTGAAGGACTTATTTATACAAGTCATTGAGCGCAACCCTCATCATCGTGTAGGTGATTGTCACACGATCACGCCTTTACCCACTTCCCTCATCATCGTTAACCGTCCATGCCTCCTGACACATTCTCGTAATGGGCGCGTTGCACGCCGCACGCTGTAAACCGCCAGACCAATACCCCAGTAAGTATCCCGTAGTTTGTGATATGTTTGATGTCTCGAATGAGCGAGTTGTGGGACCCGCCGCAAGAAATAGCATGCGGTGTTATTAGGTTAAATAACCAAGTTATTTATGGAATCGATATTCATGAAACATCATGCATGCTCGATGCATGTAATGCATCGCTTTTAAGCAAGCAGCTCAAAACAATCGATATGCATGAAGCATCGCTGTTTTATAGCTTGATTGAGTAAGTTGCGGATTAAGCGTCTTAAAATAGCAGCACGTCCAACCATCTTTAAGTGATCGTTTGAAGAACATATGGGTGGGCCATCATCTGGTCAATCACTCCCCGTGACAGAATGAAAGACGGCGATCATTGAGGCACTTCATTGATTGCCTAATTTTTGATCCAAGTTGCCCGACCAAGCTGGCAAATTTGGACGGACGAGATGATTTAAGGCACATGTTTGCTACCGTTGAAAGAATTTAGGGTTTTTAGAGGTGCGCTAACATCCCTCTTTGGCTTGATCGAACTCAATCTTTGGCGCTATTTTTGAGTGGGTCGATCGGGCATGCGTGGAGACGGCTTACTGGCGTGCATGCCTACACCTCTCAGTCCCACAAAGATTCGATCTAGGACACTCAATTTTACCGGTAAAGATGAGTGGTTGTGATCGATTTGCGACAGAAATACATTTCTGCAAAGAGTTTAAAATCCCTATGGCATGCCACCTTTGGGGCGCACGTTTCGAGACGTCAGGCCCTAGTCTTCATAGGTCGTCCGCTCACACGCAAAGGTGGGCCCATGTTGATCACGTTGACATTCTTGGGACCTCTTGAGTCTATATCTACACCCTCCGCTTAGGCTGGCGAAGATGGACGGTCATGATCGAACTACGACAGATATGCATTGCCACAAACCCTAATTAGGGTTTTGAATTAGTCACGCCTACGTGACTTTTCCCAAGCGTTTTGGCACGTCGTGATCCTCCTTTAGAGAGGTCGATCACGTGGGGCCCATGTTAGGCTGACGGTGAACGCATGTGTACCTTCCTGACGGTCCTAAATGCGATCTAAGCCATCCAAATAGGCTGGCTAAGTTGGATGGTCGTGATCGATTTAAGACACTAGTGAATTTCTGCGACCCAATTTAGGGTTTGGAAGCATCACGCCTGCCATGGTTTGGGCGAGCGTTTCACTTCTCAATGGCCCCACCATGGGCAAGTCGTTCGAGCAAGGGGAAAGTGGGGCTACCCGTGTGCGTGCTAGCACTTCCCTAACCATTCGTGGAGCAATCTAAGCCGTCCAACAAGGATGGCATAGTTGGACGGTTGTGATGTGATTAAGACTGTTTTGGACAGTCTAGCTCAATCGAGCTTCTTTCAACCAGCGCGACCACCCTATTTAGGGTTGGCGTTTGACGGCGCTGGGAGGTGAATGGGCAAAGTCCTATTAGTCGGAACATTAGTGGGCACGCCGATGGCCATCATGATGATTTCCCATTCCTGTCTAGGTTCTGCTAAGCTTGTTAATTTGTGCGACCAAATTGTGTGGTCGTGATTATTTTTTGAGACTGATGTGAACAGTCCAGATTTTCCTTAAGGAGCGTTCGATCGCGCTAAATTTTAATTAAAAGGTGTGTGAACGCGCTGATATCTTTGTCAGAGGGTGGTGTAGCCTATGTGAGTGTTTTCATGCAGGTCTCAATACTAACACTTCGGGATATTCATGCTACTCCATTGCGATCGAACATTTAATCGTCATGTCATGCCAATACTGAGAGTTCTCTGGGGAACATAACATAGGAAAACACTAGGAAGGTCATACATTAGTGAATAATGCTGATAGAATTCACAGAATATTTGGGATTGCTGTTGCACGCACCATTCTGAGTGAATTCCATGAATTATATTGAATTGTTTCAAATAAAGCGAAGAGTTTTTCTGCACTCGTCACTTTTTAAACGACTTTTCCTTTTGCAAGGTAACAACACATTAAATACTGGTTTTACAATTTTAGCCCTGAACTAAAATCCACCATCAACATTAAGTCCCCTGCTTAACACGTAATAGTTACACTATTGCGGGGTAAGCACTAGATGGTGACAAATAAAGATAAAACTTATGAGACAAAGTTAGATGTTATCAGGAGAGATAGGTCGGCCTGTCTTTGGAACATGTCACGTTCAAGAGGCATCCAGGTGAGCGTTCCCCTAGCATGATGTCGATTGGCCCCAGGTAGATTAGGCATACGGTTGGCTGGGATTTCAAACTATTCATGACGATATCATAATCCTCGACTCTGATGTGGACGAGCCCTATCATGAGAAATATCTTAAAAAAGGCTGGTGAAGCAATTTCTGAAAAGATGTTGAATCAACTCCCAAAGAGAACGTTGACGTAGCTTCTGAAAAGCGTGTTGAAGTGACTTCCGAAGAGGATGTCGAAGCGGGTTCTAGAGAGGACTCTACTGAAGGCGCCCTTGGTCCTTATTCATGTTGTAACTTCCATTTGTTATATCACGTGTGTTGTTCTTCCGTGAACAGGAGATCCAGGAGTCGTATTTGTTAGGTGCGGAGGCTCTATCTCCAATTAATGGCGCGTGTGATGTGATTACACACGTCCGAAGAAGTAATTGCAATCTGGGAATACCGCGTGCACTAGCTCGCTGCTTCCTGATTCCTTGAAGGGATTTCCCAATATATGAAAATTACAGATGGGGAAACTTCTTTCTGGGATCTAGGATGAGATAGCGATCGAGGGGTTGTTTCGTCATTGAAGCAGCTGCACTTCAGGGTACGAATGACGCTTGCACTAAGAAGCATGTACTGGCTGCTTGATGATTTCTTTCAGTCATCTTTATCTTTTTGATTGCAACGATGATATGCTTGTATGGGCACAATCCTCCGGAGCCGTTAAGTGAAGTAGATAATCTGAGAGACCTTCCGTTGTCGACATGCTGCTATAAGCCTTCAAGGACTTCGTTTCAAACAAAATCCTTTGAATCGTCTTCTGAATCTTGGATGGTTGTATGGAACGGGATGCGATGAGCAGTCCCAAGTTACACTTCAGAATCGATGGCGTGGCTGGACACGTGAAAATATCTCTGATTTGTACTTTGGAATCTTTGATGCACATGTACGTCTTCATGTTGATAATTATCTGCAGCTCGTAAAGCTTCAACAGTGATGATTGCTGATATTAGAAATAAAACGGTTGAGGGACGTGAAGGCATCCTGTGCTGGAAGTCCCCAGGTGTAATTATCCCGAGCTTATTTTCTCTTGAAAGACGTATTTCAATTGCATTTGCTGGTAAGGAGTTGAAGCGACTTCGACCTCTGAAGAGAGCGCTGAAGTGGCTTCGGGAAAGAGTGCTGATGCGGCTTCGGGAGAGAGAGTGGTGAAGCGGCTTCTTCTGGAGAGAGTGTTGAAGCGGCTTCTTCTGGAGTTTGATTTCCCCTTGTGAATTAAATGCTTCTTGATTGACCATTTCTCTTGTGTTGAAGAAATCCTTGACTGACGGCGAAGGAATTTCATGCTGAGCCTCAGTCTCCAAGCGTGAGTTACATGGCTCTATCTTGTATGGTCGGTGGGTTTACCATAATAAAGATATCACCATCTAGCCTCCATAATGGTAACTCTATTACTTATCCATGGGAAAGTAAAATATGCAGAAGTTCGGATTACCTCTGTCCATAGTGGTTGTTGCTATGGTGAAGATCTAGCGAGCAACAACGATTCTTGGCAGCAACTATGATCAGAAGAGGCTGGAAGGGAGAGGCATGGTAGCTACTTGCACGAACTTGGCAGTCTTCATATATGAGCTTTCAACTTGATAGATGTTGTCACGCTGGGTCTCTGAAGAAATAATTTGGGAGAGAGTTGGAGTTGAACCCAATGTTGATGAGGATAGTACGAGTTGCTGATCATGAGGCCGTCTTTGTGTCTACGTTGCGTTTCATAGACATCCAGGCGTATCGCTGGTCTTTAAACAATACATCTGCTCCCTCGAATACGTCTACGTCTTTGGGCATCTTGGAATCATAATGACAGCGGGCTTGCATCTCTCCAAATTCAGCATCTTTGAGATGGGTAGTGCTAAGCAGTTTCCAACAACGCTCTTTTGCCTTTATCATCTTTGGATCGTGTTTTGAGGAGTAGGGAAGTCACCTCATGTGAATGACTTAACTAATAGGTTCTGCAAATATGATGAAGCTCTTGACATCGAGAGTCTGTGTGTGCCTCTTAAGTTCCAGGCGCAACCTCCTTTGGTGACGTAACTACTTCTTCTACGAGAGATGAAATTCTGAAAGCGTCCCTCATAGATGTTGTTGCGGTCGAGCCAGATATGGAATATCTTGGACATTGTTTTATCATTGTGATAGTCGTGCATGTGGTACTGAGGTTGGAGTTGGAGGTTTTGGATGCGCAGGATATTGTATCTCGGTGGTTTTTCTCTTGCTGCTTCAGTGAAACCGCTTACAGAATGTTGAAGGTTGTATTTCCTGTTGGTCCGACGTGTCGAAGAAGCTTTATCCTACATTCATGTCATGAGCAGCGTGACTGGGTGCACTGAGGAGGTGGTTTTCAACTGGGAGTTCCACTGATATGTGTTTATGAAGTTTGAATTCGATGCTTCCTGGTTCTATGAAGGGTTTTCTAAAATCCAGAAGCTGCAAGATGAAACAAACGAAGTTCCCTCCGTGGACTTCATTGCTCGACAAGAGGAGGAGAACGAGAGGCTATCCTAAGAATTGAAGCTGAAGCAGGATGTTCTCCGAAAAAATGAAAGGCGCTCTTTCCAAAAAAGAATGAGTTGTTGCTGAAAGACTTCCCTTGAATACTTGCGCATTTTCTTGTATATTTCCATGTTAGGTGTCTTGAGTGATGTAAGGAATTCCTTTCACAATTTGATTTTCTTGTTTTTGAACTAGTAGGTGATTGAATTTTTGAATTGGTTTATTTCTGAGATGATTTCATGAATGACTTTCTGAAAGGAATTATGTTTGAATCGGCTGAAAGCCGGCATTCTGGTTTTGAATTCGATCATTCTAAGTATCTCGTAAAAATTGCAAATGTTGCATAAAAAGGTAAACATGTAAAAGGAAGATAATGTGGTATCTAAGAACAACTGCATCATTGACTTCCTTCCTCGATGTAGGACGCATGCGTCAAGTCCCCAGCAGGCTTTTAAAATATAAAATTGTTTAACGAAACTTACTTGTTCACAAGATCTCGGTTGAACGAGACTTGAATTCTCCAAGGGTGATCGCTTCGAATCCAAGTTGTTATGGCGCGCCTCGAGAAACCGTAGTTGGTTCGATCACTTCGATGAAACTGCGCACGTTAATCTTCGGAGAAAGGGGGTAACTCTCCTGAGTTAATCTTCCTTTGGAGAATATGCTTCAGGCCGTTGCATTCACTGGTAAAGCGATGAATGAACTGCGGCAGTGGCAGTACCTCGGGTCCGTCATCTCTTGATCATTTGGATGTTCGTTGTTTCGCTGAAACATTCTTCCTAACAGAGTGATTCCCCCAAACTGCGGATTCTTTTTCGACATGATGACGCGGGCATCGTTATCTTCTTGAGGCTGCTCTCTTGAGGTGTCGGCTCCAGTAGACCTGAAGATGTCCCGGGATCGCTCCTATCCGGGTTGACATAATAAACGAAACCTTTATGATGATTTGAAGATGTGTCAAGCCTCCTTTGTTATTGTAGATGTACGAATTCTCGGAATTACACCATATTCTGGATCTACACGTTTGTTGATGAAGTGATAGCGGATACTCCTGATCTTAAATTGGTAGCAGTGGTGGAATAGAGATAGACCTTTTATTTTGTGACCTCTGCAGGTGTCTTCCCTGGACTCCACTGGTGTTGAATTTGTTGTCGACTATATCCATACTGAAACAACGGCTACGCGAATCTTCACTTCGTCTTTCTGGGTGTGGACCCTTTGAGGCATTTCTGGCTTGCTCCATACAACACTTGTGGTGTTTGCAGAAAAGGTGATTGCTCCATCCGGATCTCGAGAGAAGTCGTTGCGTTATTCTAAGTAGCAGTCGCGTCTTGTGTCTCCACGCGGCTTTCCGGTCCTTTCATCTGGGAGATTTACTGGTGGTCACCTATCCAAGGTATTTCCAGTAGCATTGCTTGAAAAAGCGTTTTTGTGACGCTTCTTAGTGAATGGAACACCGGAATTGAAATTGGTTGTTGAACCTAAATTGAATTTAATGATTAAATTGAATCTAAGATATACCCTTTTGAAATTGAGAAAATTGGAATGAATCTTGAGAAACTCATTTTGCAACCGAGAGATCAATCTCCCACTGTGGTCGCCAATTGTTTGAGGGTGAAAATTGTTTCTGCTGGTTTTGGTAAATTTGGGTGTGTGTGGATGAGAAACGAATCTAAACCCTAAAAAAATGCACTGCACGGGAGTACTTTAGATTCGATAGATCAATATGTACAATTCTGGCCTAAACCAAGAAATTCCCGTTCCAGACTTGCTTAGGTCACAAAGTGAAGGAGATGGGGTTGATCTTAGGGAGAGAAGCGAAGAAGGTGTTGAGATTATGAAGGTGTTGGTTGTTTATGACTTGTATCAGAATGTTGAACTGGCTTGCATAATGTAAGCTATCAGTTCTGGGTGTTTTCTGGATACTGATGACAACACTTGGTTCTTTCTGTGTTGTTTGAAAATAGGTGAAGGACCTATTTATACAAGTCATTGAGCGCAACCCTCATCTCGTAGGAAGTGGAGGAAGTGGAGTGATGGAGTAGTAGGGTCGTGTAGGTGATTGTCGTACGATCACGCCTTTGCCCACTTCCCTCATCATCGTTAACCGTTCATGCCTCCTGACACATTCTAGTAATGGACGCGTTGCACTCCGCACGTTGTAAACCGCCAGACCAATACCCCAGTAAGTATGCCCCAGTTTGTGACATGTTTAATGTCTCGAATGAGCGAGTTGTGGGACCCGCCGCAAGTTTTAACATGTGGTTCTATTAGGTTAAATAACCAAGTTATTTGTAGAATTGATATTCATGAAACATCGTGCATGCTCGATGCATGTAATGCATCGCTTTTAAGCAAGCAGCTCAAAACAATCAATATGCATGAAACATCGCTGTTTTATAGCTTGATTGAGTAAGTCGCGGATCAAGCGTCTTAAAATAGAAACACGTCCAACCATCTTTGAGTGATCGTTTGAAGGCCACATGGGTGGGCCATCATCTGGTCGATCATTCCCCGTGACAGAGCGACAGACGGCGATCATTAAGGCACTTCATTGATTGCCTAATTTTTAATCCAAGCCGTCCGACCAAGCTGGAGAAGTTTGACGGACGAGATGATTTACGACTTATGTTTGCTACCGTTGAAAGAATATATGGTTTTTATAGGTGCGCTAACATCCCTCTTTGGCTGGATCGAATTCAAGCATTGGCACTATTTTTAAGAGTGCCGATCGGGCATGCGTGGAGACGGCTTACTGACGTGCATGCCTACACCTCTCAGTCCCACAAAGATTTGATCTAGGCCACTCAATTTGACCGGCAAAGATGAGTGGTTGTGATCGATTTGTGACAGAAATACATTGTCGCAAAGAGTTTAAAAGCTGTATGTCATGCCACCTTTGGGGCACGCGTTTCGAGACGCCAGGCCCTAGTCTGCATAGGCCGGACGGTCACACGCAAAGGTGGGACCATGGTGATCATATTAACATCCTTGGGACCTCTTGAGTCTATATCTACACCCTCCGCTTATGCTCGCGAAGATGGACGCTCATGATCGAACTACGACAGATATGCATTGCCGCAAACCCTAATTAGGGTTTTGAATTAGTCACGCATACGTGACTTTTGCCAAGCGGTTTGGCACGCCGTGATCCTCCTTTGGAGAGTTCGATCACGTGGGGCCCATGTTGGGCTGACGGTGAACGCATGTGTACCTTCCTGACGGTCCTAAATGCGATCTAAGCCATCCAAATAGGCTGGCTAAGTTGGATGGTCGTGATCGATTTAAGACACTAGTGAATTTCCGCGACCCAATTTAGGGTTTGGAAGCATCACACATGCCATGGTTTGGGAGAGCGTTTCACTGCTCAATGGCCCCACCATGGGCAAGTCGTTCGAGCAAGGGGAAAGTGGGGCCGCCCGTGTGCGTGTTAGCACTTCCCTAACCATTCATGGAGAAATCTAAGTCGTCCAACAAGGCTGGCAGATTTGGACGGTTGCGATGTGTTTAAGACTGTTTTGGACGGTCTAGCTCAATCGAGCTTCTTTCAACCAGCGCGACCACCCTATTTAGGGTTGGCGTTTGACGGCGCTGGGAGGTGAATGGGAAAAGTCCGATTAGTCGGAACATTAGTGGGACCGCCGATGGCCATCGTGATGGTTTCCTATTCCTGTCTAGGTTCGGCTAAGCTTGTTAATTTGTGCGGCCAAATTGTGTGGCCGTGATTATTTTTTGAGACTGATGTGAACAGTCCAGATTTTCCTTAAGGAATTTAAACGCGTTCGATGGCGCTAACTTTTAATTAAAAGGTGTGCGAACGCGGTGATCTCTTTGTCAGAGGGTGGTGTAACCTGTGTGAGTGTTTTCATGCAGGTCTCAATACTGACACTTTGGGAGATTCATGCTACTCCGTTGCGAGCGAACATTTAATCGTCATGTCATGCCAATATTGAGAGTTCGCTGGGGAACATAGCATAGGAAAACACTAGGCAGGTCATACATTAGTGAATAATGCTGATAGAATTCATATAATATTTGGGATTGCTGTTGCATGCACCATTCTGAGTGAATTTCATGAATTATATTGAATTGTTTCAAATAAAGCGAAAAGGTTTTCTGCACTCGTCATTTCTTAAACGGCTTTTCCTTTTGCAGGGTAACAGCGCATTAAATGCTGGTTTTACAATTTTAGCGCTGAACTACAATCCACCATCAACAACTAGGTCCCGGGGTTTTTCTGCATTTGCGGTTTCCTCGTTAACAAAATTCTGGTGTCTGTGTTATTTCTTTTCCGCATTATATTTTGTTATATAATTGAAATATCACAGGTTGTGCGTTGAATCCATCAATTGGTAAATCCAACCTTTGGTTGTTGATTGAAATTGATTGATCCTTGAACATTGGTCTTTGGTACCGTTCAAGTTATTTCTCTTATATTCAATCGGGCTCGCAAATTCCTATTTGCTGATTAAATTGAGAGATAGAGATATAAAACTGTTTGATATACTTTTCTCTAGATTGCGTCTAACTGTTTAGTTGATTCTCTTGAAATTATATTGGAGTTTTCCTATTCAAATTGCCAAACAAAATATTGGGTGAGGTTGTTAGATCCCCGCCTTTTCAATATCCCTTAAAGAGTTTTCTCAATTTCCATTTTTCTAGACAAAGAGGAGTCGGAAATTCAGCCAAGCAAGTTGTTGACTTCTTTTTCTTTATGAGATGGTCGAAAATCTTTATATATTGTGAGACTTCCTCATCAACATCTTGTCCCTCATCTGAATCACTTTCATCTGAAAGATCATCCAACTGTTCATCTAGGCGTTCTTTCCAGTTGAACACAATTTCAGACAATGGAGAAGACATGAGAGATTTCTCAGGACACACAAGGCTTTGAACCAAGTCAGAATTTTTCAGAACTAGTGATACGTTATCAGAGCTAACACTATTGTGCATAGAGTCAGATTGCTACAAACACAGACTTATGAGGTCTTAAAAACCTCGGAAAAGAAATAACACAGATACCAGAAATTTTGTTAACGAGGAAATCGCAAATGCAGAAAAACCTCAGGACCTAGTCCAGATTTGAACACCACATTGTATTAAGACGTTACAAACACTAGCCTACTACAAGTTAACTTCGGACTGGAAAGTATTTGAGCCTTAACCAATCTCACACTGATTAAGGTACAGTCGCGTTCCTTACGCCTCATAATCCCAGCAGGACTCTATGCACTTGATTCCCTTACCTGATCTCACCCACAACTAAGAGTTGCTACGACCCAAAGTCGAAGACTTGCTAAACCAATCTGTCTCACACAGAAAAGTCTATTGAATAGATAAATCTGTCTCCCACAGAAATACCAATGAGTTTTATTCCGTCTGTTGATAAATCAAGGTAACGGGAACCAATTGATACACCGTACTTATATTCCTGAAGAGCAGCCTAGTAATATCAATCACCTCACAATAATCTTAATCGTATGGTAGCGAAACAAGATATTGTGGAATCACAAACGATGAGACGAAGATGTTTATGACTAATTTTTATCTTACCTATCGGAGATTAAATCTCGAACAAATCTTAGAGAAGATAGTACTCAATAAGATAGAATATAGTGATGTGATTTTCAATTGAGTTGTAGTCATAGGTTCGTTGAGGCTTGTGAAAGCAAAAGATTCTAGACTTAATAAAACTTAAAATAAAGAAAAATTAACTCAAAATTTGATTTCAATATATGAGAAAATAACCAAGACAATGATTCCACTATTACAGATGAATGAATGATGGTAAATAACCCAAAACTCTAATTATCTTTAAGTCCCTTATTTTCTTAACTCAAAAATAATCAGGCAAATTCTCAAAAATTAATTGTATCCCCTAAGCATAGATTATCTAATCAAAGCATAACCTATATAATTGAATCACAACTAATGAAGAAAATTATGAAAACAATTAAAAACTCTGCAAAACCAGTGATTGAGTGAATTATAATTAAATATTAGAGAAAATATAATAGTTACCAAATTATTCATGCGTAAATAGCTTCCTCACTGCCTTGGTTGTGAGAGAATTAGCACATCATCATGTTGGAAACACGCTCGAAATTCATTATTATTGCTTAAAAATGGTTTACAAATGATGAAAAGGGAGAAATATAATGAAAACCGGGTTTGTAACAGTTATATGTGTTACAAACCAGAACGATACACAGTATGTGTCACTGGTATTGTAGAAAATAATTCTTCCTCTGATGTACGACTCTCGGTTGTGAGTCGTTATCACTGTAGAAAAACGACTGTCTTTGCTGGTCTGTTCTTCGTGTTCTTCAGCTATGCAGCAGCAGAAATGGTGACTCTCTGCAACTTTCAATTTCTCGCCTTTGGGATGTTCTAAATCCTCCCAATTTTCTCTCTAATCCCTCTCTGAGTTCCCAACACCCTATATATACTCAACAAGACCAAAATATCTCGCCATAACTTCATATAATCTTCCATTACTCGGCATTATTCTTCACTGTCTGTTTAGGAAATAATTTAGATATTTGATTTCTCCACGAGTTCTGAAGCTGCCAAATTACCATATTTATCTCCTTCACACTCCAGATGGTTGTTAGAGTCATCCTAGCATACGTAAACTCATTCCAACTCATGCAAATCCCGTGAATATCTCCATTCAATGACGTGCTCCATGTTTTGCTTCTCGCGAAATATCCATCCAATTTGGATCGAACCAAAGGCCTTTACCAAGCCTG
Organism: Papaver somniferum; assembly: GCF_003573695.1. NCBI lineage: Eukaryota > Viridiplantae > Streptophyta > Magnoliopsida > Ranunculales > Papaveraceae > Papaver > Papaver somniferum. Next base: position 81,164,649 of record NC_039367.1, on the reverse strand, counting down.
ATAAGCCCAATCACGTCATCCCAAAGAGTTTCAGCCATTAAATCTCTCTAAAACATCACCAAAATCTCGAACAAAATTTCTCAGCTTGCTGCCATGTCTTCCCGCCAAAACTGAAATTCAAATGATGAAGATGAGGCTGCCCCAAATCCAAAATGTGGGCGCCTTTAACAGATGGGGTGCTAAAGATGAATATGGGCTACACATAGTCGTGGGTGACACTTAGCAAAAATGGGGGTCCGTATAGCAAATCCTCCGGGGGTGCTCTGAGCAACTTTTCGAGCAACAATATTTATTTCCAAAAAAATACCTACAAACACACAAAACACCATAATAAGGACAAAAACGAGTACTAACAATACGAAACATTGAGGACAAATTAGACACAGAAAAGTGTCTATCATATAGCAAGATCAGAACACGCAACTACAGAGAAAATAGTTGGGTTTGGATTCACAATCCAAATGAAGTCTTTAAGTTATTAACCTAATGGTTTTAGAAAAACCTAGGTTAAGGGAGAATCGACTCTAGTCGCAACTAGTATCACACATGAGGTATGGGGATTGGGTTTCCCAGTTTCTAGAGTTCTCCCTTATATAGTCTTCAAATCAGGGTTTGCAATCAATGTTACCTTGGTAACAAAGCATTCTATATTCACCGTTAGATGAAAACCTGGTTAGACTCAAGCTAATATCTTTTAACCGTTAGATCGAACTCATCTTGTTACACGCAAATGAAAAGTAACTTCATTTAGATATGGGTAATTGTACCTAAACGTGTACACCTTGTTGTCTCAACAATAGTTAACCGAAGTTAGCCATATGAACACTTTCATATCAACCTTGTTCATCTTAACCATAACTAGTTCAAATGACTCAAATGAAACTAGTTGTAGAGTGTTAAATTGTTTATATTCTCATAGAAGTATACAAGCCACAATTGAAGCAAAATCGATTTTGACTCACTCGAATCAATTCATGAACATTATATCCACGGTATGCAAAAGATTACATTCCTTAATATATAAATGTATTAGTTCATGAACAAACCGATTTTAGAACATAACCTACTCAAGTATGCAAACGCGTACGCGGACGGACTTGGTTTGGGTTTGCCGGTATGTGAACGGGTATGCATACCTTCCAAAATCGGTTAAATTTCCGGACATGAACTTACTCCAGTACGCATACGGGTATGCATACTAAGTTCCTAGACTTTCATTAACCAACTAGTACGCATAGGGTATGCATACTATGGTTCCCGGACTTAGAATAACTTGAAACAGTTAGCATACAAGTACACATACTGTGCTACATCTAATCATGGTTATTCGTTCTAAACTCACATTTCAATCATTGAAACATTCTTGGAAGACGACAACATCTGTCTCAAACAAATCATGTAAGATGTTACCAGGCGATTTTCACATGATCATCTTTTGACTTTCGTCAAGAATATAAGATGAACTTGGTTAAATCTAAAGCTTACCAATGCATATTTCGAGAAATATGTAAGCGAGTTAAACTCAGCTCGAAATATGAAATGTGTATAATTGAAGTCTATATAGATATACGACTTTTGTCTCAAATAGGAGATAGAGTAGATAGACTTTTGAGCACTGTAAAGTCTGGAATTCGTGCCGCTTTTCATATCTAATTGATATTGGAAAGGACTTCCCTGTTTAATCGATAAAAGAGGGTTAAAATAGACAATTCTGCTTTTTTTTTTGTAAGAGTTGTGCGTACGTGAATCCTTTAAGTGTATAAAGGTTCTATAACCCTACATTCCTTTTTCCTTCCCTAAGAAACTCTTTTTATCATAAGACTGTTTGTTGAGATTATCTTGTGATTTCCTCTCACAATTCCGCTTTTATGGATACTCCAATCATTATGTCGACTGATGGAAAAGATGTTAATATGATTGTTAAGCCATCAATCATGAAGGAAAAAGATAAATCTCTATTACCTCCAACTTTGAAAAGAAAAAGAAGGAATGTGAGGAAGCCAAGAGTTGTTCCTTCAAATTCTCAGAAGTTTTCTAATGTTCTTGAAGAGTTGAAGGAAACAAGGAAGGAGATTCAGCAAATAAAGGCTTTTGTGTTTAAGACTCTTGAAATTCAAAAGGCCCTGGTTCGACATCAGTCAAGAAGGTTTGTTGATATCAACTCCTTTCTTCATGAACCTTATGTCCCAATGGTTGTTGACGACAAGGAGTTCGGGGACGATAAAGAATTCTTCAAAGGTCTTAATGTCTATGAAACTTCTATTAAAGCATAGCTCGGTTGAACCCACCAAGCGTTGGTATGTCAAGTTTGGTTGTCATATTTTAGTGAACCAAAACTCATTTAAAGAGTCGCTTGATTATTTACTAGAGTCAACTTCGTATAGGTTAGCTAGAAAGTTACTAGGATATGAGACTTACAAGTATTACTCGAAGACTTGAAGAATGTGAAGAAGTAAAGAGCTACAACGACGACATCATCCTTCCTCTTGAGGTTAGTAATATTTGACTTGAACTGTTTCATTCCTAATGTATCTTTCAAGTCGTGCATATTGAAAACATAACTGTGAAGCTGTGAATGACTGTACGCTAGTTAGACATAGTATCAAGGAATTACAATACGAAGTATAACATCTATCTTTTGAACTTCATATATAACACATCGACATAATCGTATGAATGCTATTGTGATTATGTATGGGTATGGGTGAAGATTTCGTCCTAAGAAACAATGTTTTACATTCGTTTAAAGGAAATACAATTCATAAACTTGTTTTATGAATCGAAAGGGAAATCGATAGGCTTATTGGTATTGTTATTCATTGCATATATTTGGATTACCAATATGTGTGTTTAGTATAAACGCTCCTAAATTTTTTATGTATCTTGGTAAAACTATTCACAATGCCTGACTTTTGTATTGGTATGACTTTTATTAGTGAAACCGATCTTAAGTAATCACCTGAGATGGTATGATCAATATTTTGTAATTGGTATGACCAACTCTAGACATTGGGTAAACGATCCTAGTAAGAGGTGCAACCGATCACAAGTATGTGGAATCGATCCTTATAAGAGGTACAAAGTCTTAGTAATTGGTAACCGATCCATTGACTTGTGCAACCGATCACAAGTAAATATCATAATAATGTGGTAACAGATCCTAGTACCTAGTCAACCAATTTTTGGAAAGCTGGTGTGACCGATCCTAGTACCCACATGGAGGTAGAACCGAAGCTTTGTGTTTTGGTAGAACCGTGAAACCCATTAATGGTGATTTGATAGGATAATCAATCACATAGTTCTTGGTTTTAAGCAAACTTAGCTTGAATCTTAAATCAGGTTTTCATCTAACGGTGAATATTGATTGCTTTGTTTTTAAGCTATCAAACCCTGATTTGAAGACTATATAAGGGAGAACTCTAGAAACTGGAAAACCTAATCCCCACACTTTTGTGTGATACTAGTTGCGACTATAGTCGATTCTCCTTTAACCTAGGTTTTTCCTAAAACCACTATAGGTTAACGACTTAAAGACTTCATTGGGATTCTGAATCCATGTTAGAGCACTGCTCGGTCGAACTCGCAAGCGTTGCTATCTCAAGCTTGTTTGTCAAGTTTAGTTGCCAAAACTATAAGTCTTGATTTGTAGTCTACTTATAGCTAAGTCTCGGACTAGGATAGAAAGTGTAGTTGAGCTTTAGACTCCACGACGTTCATCGTGTAAAGACGAAGAACTACTCAAGGAACTGGTGGAACTTCATCGACTAAAAGGTATGTGGAGACTTGAACTTATCTATCACTCAAAAGTCTATCTACTCTATCTCCTATCTTGAGACAAAAGTCGTATTGCTATATAGACTTCGATTATAAACATTTGCTATTTCGAGCCGAGTTTATCTTGCTTATCTATTTCTCGAAATATGTGTTGGTAAGCTTTCGCTTTGGCCAAGTTCATCTTTACAAGTGATGAAAGTCATGTTGATTATTTCAATATCTTGAAAATTGCTTTGATGAAAAATAATGTGTGAATAACCTCTATTTAACATCCTTTAAGAATGTTTCAATGATTGAAATGAGACTTTAGAATATATAACCTCATTGTATGTGAACTCATACTTGTGTAAGTCAAAAATCCTTGAACTAAAGTATGCGTACTTTACTGTTCAGGATGTCCGGAAGCTAAGTCCGCGTACCCGTATGCATACTGCCGGAAGTTCACATCCCGTGAATTTTTTTGAACTAAAAATAAACTCAATCCGGGTACTTAAGTATGCGTACTGATATGCATACTTGAGTGGGTTATTTTCTGAAAACGGTTTATTCATGAACTAAGACTTATATAAACTAAGGAATGCATATTTGCAAACCGTGACTATAACGTTCATGAATCGATGCGAGTGAATCAAAATCGTTTTTGTTTCGATTGTGTCTTATATACTTCTATGAGATCTAAGCAATTGAAAAACTCTCTAACTAGTTCTTATGAGTCATTTGAACTAGTTATGGTGAAGACGAATAAGGTTGATATGAAAGTGCTCATATGGCTAACCATTGGTTAACTACTGTTGAACCAACTAGGTGTACACGTTTAGGTACGGTTACAGAAACCTAAATGAACGTGCATTTCATTTGTGTATAACAATCTAAGATTCGATCTAACGGTTGAAAGATATTAGCTTGAATCTAATCAGGTTTTCATCTAAAGATGAATATTGAATGCTTTGTTACCAAGGTACCATTGATTGCAAACCCTGATTTGAAGAGTATATAAAGGAGAACTCTAGCAACTGGGAAACCTAATCCCCACACCTCCTGTGTGATACTAGTTGTATAAGCTAGAGTCGATTCTCCTTTAACCTTAGGTTTCTATGGAGACCCTGTAGGTTAACGACTTGAAGACTTCATTGGGATTGTGAAGCCAGACCCAACTATTTTCTCTGTAGTTGTGTGATCTGATCTTGTTGTTTCTATCATATTGAGTACAATTGTAAAATTGTCTCGAGATTAATTTCTCCGATATGCAAGATCGAAAAGTAGTCACAAACATCTTCGTCTCATCGTTTGTGATTCCACAATATCTTGTTTCGCTAGTCGATTAAGATTATTGTGAGGTGATTGATATTTCTAGGTTGTTCTTCGGGAATATAAGACCGGTATTGCAATTGGTTCTTGTTCACCTTGATTTATAAAAAGACGGAACAAAACTTGTAAGTATTGTTGTGGTAGACAGATTTATCTATTCCTATAGACTTTTTTGTGTGATACAGATTTGTTTATTAAAGTCTTCGACTTTGGGTCGTAACAACTCTTAGTTGTGGGTGAGATCAGCTAAGGGAATCAAGTACGTAGTATCCTGCTGGGATCAGAAACGTAAGGAGCGCAACTGTACCTTGGATCAGTGTGAGATTGATTGGGGTTCAACTGCAGTCCAGACCGAAGTTAGTTTGTAGTAGGCTAGTGTCTGTAGCGGCTTAATACAGTGTGTGTTCAATCTGGACTAGGTCCCGGGGTTTTTCTGCATTTGCGGTTTCCTCGTTAACAAAACTTCTATGTGTGTGTTATTTCTTTTCCGCATTATATTTTGTTATATAATTGAAATATCACAGGTTGTGCGTTGAATCGATCAATTGGTAAATCCAACCTTTGGTTGTTGATTGAAATTGATTGATCCTTGAACATTGGTCTTTGGTACCGTTCAAGTTAATTTCTCTTGTATTCAATTAGACTCGCAGATTGCTATTTGCTTGAGTATGTATTGAATCGAGAAATTAAGATATAACTCCTTGATATACTTTTCTTAAGATTGAGTCTAACTGTCTAGTTGATTCTCTTGAAAGTATATTGGAGTTAGTCCATACAGATTGCTAAGTGAAATATTGGGTGAGGTTGTTAGACCCCCACTTTTTCAAGCCAGACCCAACTATTTTCTCTGTAGTTGCGTGTTCTGATCTTGCTTGTTCTGTCGTATTGAGTATTATCTTCTCTAAGATATTCTTGAGATTTATCTCTGATAGGTAAGATATAAAAAATAATCACAAAACTCTTCGTCTAATTCTTTGTGATTCCACAATAACTTCTTCTACTACCATATAGTTAAGTTATTGTGAGGTGATTGATATTTCTAGGTTGTTCTTAGGGAATATAAGACCGGATTATCAATTGGTCCCTGTTCACCCTGAATTATCAAAAGACGGAACAAAACTTTATAGGTACTTCTCTGGGAGACAGATTTATCTATCATAATAGACTTATCTGTGAGAGACAGATTTGTATATAAGTCTTCGACTTTGGGTTGTAGCAACTCTTAGTTGTGGGTGAGATCAGCTAAGGGAATCAAGTGTGTGGAGTCCTGCTGGGATTCAGAGAGTAAGGAATGCGACTGTACCTTAATCGATGCGAGACTTGGTTAGGTATCAACTACATTCCAGTCTGAAGTTAACTTGTAGTAGGCTAGTGTCTGTAGCGGCTTAATACAGTGTGGTGTTCAAAACTGGACTAGGTCCCGAGGTTTTTCTGTATTTGCGGTTTCCTCGTTAACAAAAATTTTGGTGTTTGTTTTATTTCTTTTCCGCATTTTTCTTGTTTATATAATTGAAATATCACAGGTTGTGCGTAGTTCAATCAATTGGTAAATCCAATCTTTGGTTGTTGATAGAAATTGATTGACACTTGGGCATTGGTCTTTGGTACCATCCAAGTTATTTCTCATATCAATCAGGCTGACAGATTTCTATCTGTTCGATTGCAGATTGTATTGAGAAATTGAGATATAACTCTTGGATATTTTTCCTTGATTGAGTCTGACTATCTAGTTGATTCTCTTGGAATGATATTGGAGTTAGTCCATACAGATTGCCGAACGAAATATTGGGTGTGGTTGTTAGACCCCCGCTTTTTCAATTGGTATCAGAGCAGGCAAACACGCTAAGACCTCATAAGTCTGTGTTTGTAGCAATCTGTATCTATGGACAGAAGTGTTATCTCTGACAAACGCATCACCAGAGACAAAAGTTCTGTTTCTATGAAATCTATTAAAGAGAAATACTTGTCAATCTCACACATACATGAACATTATGTTCCCATGAAACGGACAAGTATTGATAAGTGTTACCCTGATTATCTTACTGACGAGTCTGACTCTGAAGTAGAAAGGGAAGCAGCCCAATAAAGTGCAGCGATTCTAAAACTTCTTAGAATCCAGGTTGTTGAAATCAATAGGCTGAAACACAAAGTCAATGTGATTATTGGTATGTTCAAGGATCGTGATTCCCAATTAAGGATTCTTCGTGAGGAAAATGTTGTAATTTGTTCATCCCGAACTGTTATTGAGGCTAAATTCAAGGAAGATGCCCTAGAAATTGAACGTTTGTTGAGTAATCTCTATATTCAATGTAAAGGATATTCTATGGAGTCTACTATACCAATTTCTTCTGACTCAACTGTAATGTTAGAAAATGTGACTATATGTAATCATGTTTCTCTAATGAAGCCAGTTTCGGAAGCTAAATTGCAAACCCTTCCGTTTGCTAAAGATGCGGTTGTAGCTTACACTAATCAAGGAATCACCACATCTCATGGAAGGAAGAAATCTTCTAATGTCGTTAATCACACTCACTCTAATCGCTCCGGTGAACAGAAAGTATGTCTCTTTTGTGATTCAAAAGGACGGGTTCAACGGAAGTACAAAATGAGGTTGAATTACAACTATTTTGGTCTAATTCAACACACCTTAGATTTAATACTCAAAGGTGTAACTGACATCTAGACGTCTAAACCAATTGGCTTTAGTACTCACCCTGTGAATCCTTCCAAGAAAGTCAGTTCAATCTGCTCGACCAATATACAAACTTGTAATAGTAGCATTAACACAAATTGGTCAAGAAGATTTCAGAAAGGTCCTCCTCAAACTAAGGTGGAGGATGTTGTTCAATATGTGAGAGAAGTACCAGAAGGTGAAAACAACGATGGAGCTATGAAGGACAACCTAAATCTGATAATTGAAGGATATAAGGATCTTATCAACAGGTTATCAAAATCCTCCAAACAAACTTCTTGTGGTAAGGATTCAAACATAGTTTTTTACTTTGATGACAGTAAATTTTATGATATTGTTTCACATCAAAAAGGTTTTCCTCCAAAAATTAGAAGGAAAAAGAGGATTAACCATGAACAATAGACATTTGATGAGCATAAAGCTCATACTTGTGTTAATTAATCACAAGGGTTGAAATCTTACTCATGAAAAATCTTGTTGAGTAAGATATGTTAATAATCAGGTATACTTATTGGTAAATTGCTTTCTGACTAGTTGAGCTATTTTCTTATCGTTCATAGTTAAAGCTTTGCTTAAGTATTGGTTGTTTTGAAATTCACTTCAAGTTTCTACTTTTTAATTTTGAAAAATTAAGTGTTTATAAGCTACTCTTATGCTATAATTTTCCTCCTGTGAGAGTATAAAATTTATTGAGCTAAGAATTACGAAAGAAAACTTCCACATAGGAAAAATTTGATGTATTCCTTTTACCCTGTGAAAGTGTATGGGCTGTCGTAGGCTCAAAAAATTAATAAAGATATTTCCCACTAACTAACTGGTAATATAGCGGTAGTAAGAGATCGTTCCTACAGAGAGTTGTGTAATTGATAGATTATTCGAATCAGCAAAATAAAGTAAAACACAAACGGGGGTTTGGTTGTAAGATAAGTAAAAAGACAATAAGAAGAAAGGTATGATTAAGGAATCCTTCGCCGTTACCAAGCGTTAACAGGATTAGAATACTTATCTATTGTTCGTAAGAACCATTCATCACCAACCGTAGAATAACAACTAGATCAGTGTTATCCCCAAAACTCATTCAATCACTGGATACGGAAGTTCTCGACTAGCAGATTCTATCCAACGAACCACCAAGTAGTAGATCACTCAAGGTGTAATCCAATCGAATGCCTTAAGATTTGTGAATTTAGGTTGATCCCAGTAGTTAAACTCTTAGATCAAGGTTTACTTGTTGGTGTTGTCTTCACACACGATTGCTCCACATAATCCCTCTGTAAGGTCTCGCGATTTCTACTTGTGTAGAGAGTTAATCGACGATTACTTATCTCATAACTTCTACTAGCGATAGAACAATCAATAGACTATCTAGTATGCATCCCAAATCAACCTATGAATCACTCATAAACCCTAGATATGGTAAATACAAACGATTATGATACAAACTCTCAATAGATTTGTATTATTAATAAAGCTTCACGCTTAGAACATTGAAGTCATCCTTAATCAACAAAGGATTTAGCTACTCATATTACAAAGAAGATGAATAATAGTGGCCCCCCCTAAAGGGGTAAACCCTAGGTTTATGTAGAACTTGTGATATGAGATTGATATCATTTTTACATAACCTAATAACTTTTTATAGGTTTGCATTGCTTGGCCTTCACGTACTTAGTTCGGTTCAAGGACCCGACCCAAAAATACGAAGTAACGTTCCCAAACGTGCCCTTAGGCCTTCCAAGGTGCGCATACACGTTTTCATACTTGTTAAGTACGCGTACCTCAAATTCCAGCAAATTTTTCGGAACTAGGGTATGCGTACCCTAGTGTCTTCGGTATTCAATTAAAACTCATTTTGGCCACAACTTCTTCATCCGAACTCGGAATGACCTAATTTTTTTTTGAATTATTTTTATATTTCAATTCTCTTAAAGATGATGATGATAAATCCTTAATTTGAATGAGTTAAGATCGGTATTTGGCCCTTCTCTTGATTTTGAGCGTTTTGCTCATTTTCGTCGCATTTCTTCCACTTCTCTTGGACTTAGACACTTGGATACTTGGAATACTTCTCTCCTTAGATCTTTTCAGCACTTTGTATCTCCTTTTTGGATGATTCACATATTATAGGTAAATAAGAGAAAACAATAGTAATAATACGAAAATATGCAAGAATAATAGCTAAAACAAGTATGGAATGGACACTAAAATCATATGAATTATGCACTTATCAGAAAGGAATGTTTTTTTTTTGTTTTCTCTTATGGGTTAAATTTGTGTTGCGTACGGGTACCCGTGTGTTATGTCACGAACCGAATCTTAAAAACCCCAAAATTATACTCATTGAGAAACCGTGTATATACCTAACCTATTGAAGTTGAGTTATCTCACTCTAGGTTATTTTTGTATCAAGAATGTCATATCCTTCTCGCTCTTGTGATTTTACGAAAGGTTTCTTGATAAAGGTATGGGTTACGGTTTCAAAGGAAAGAAGAAAAGAACCCTAGTAGATGATGACGATGTCCAAGCTCAAAATCCTGATGATTATTCTGATGTCTCATATACCTATACTCATCAAGATGTAGAGAATGAGGAAATGGTTTCTGCTGAAGTGGTTCATGATTTTCTTAAATACTTTGAGGAAGAAAAACTGCAGCTCGTTGATACTATGAAAGGTCTCGATGTGTTACGAACTGAGTTGAAAAAGGTTAACTCTGACCTTATTCTCATGAAGACACATGTTAAGGATCTTCTCAATGAGGATATCTTCTCCGAAGAAGCAGTAGATGCTGTCAATCACAAGCTCAAAGGTCTCAAGACTCCTGAGAGTTCCGAAAGCGTTCTTTGACTTTAGTTGAGTTTGTTTTTACTTTTAGGAGTTAGATTTTATTTTGTCTAGGAAACTTCTTGTGAGAATTTATTCTTGTGTTTTAAGAAGGATAACAAGGGTTTGGAATAACAAATATTGTGATTACACATAGCTATTGCCAACGATTTTCATCTTGCAATGTTTTAGATTTCTAAGTTATTTGGAAGATAATTTTGCAGTATTAATCTTTATTGGTTTTATATATTGCAAAAATATTTCATGGGATATGTGTGTTTACGTACGTGAACTATGAGTATCTCATATATGTCAAAAGTTAAGTTTATTGTGTCTTTATGCAAATATTGATAAAATATAGAATGAACTTTTGAATATTCCGCAGTATTGATCTTTCCCTGATCCACTTTTATGTGAAAGTACTGTATGGCTACGTAAGTTTTCTTATGTTGAGCATCTTCGATTAAATTAATCATTAAGGTCTTATTGTGGTTAATTTATTCGAGTTTTCTGGATACAAATTTCATGTTTCATGTAATTTTTTAATGTCCAAAGAAATCCTTCTTTTTTGTAAAAGTAAGGTCGCTCTTGTTGTTCTTTCGGAATGAAATTTTATGGGGGAGAGTTCTTAATTGAACTTGTGCTTGATTGCCAAATCTTTGTGGGGAGTGCGGCTGTGGAATATTGTAGGAGTTATCTTGTATCTTTATAAACTCCTTGATGAATACACTAAGTTTCGACTATGTGAAATCATCGAAACCAAGTTGATATGTTCTATTTTAGTCATGAATAATCTCTTTGAGAATTTCATTTGATCCCGCTAGTTTTCGTACCTTTGGCAATTTATATTGACAAAAAGGAGGAGAATTATTTTGTAGTTCACACTACATACATATGGTTTACGGATCATTATGTAAGGGGGAGTGGTTTTAATTGTGATCTGAAGTATTGACTAAGGGGGAGTAATACATATCACCATAGTATTATTGTCAAGGTTGTGATTAGAGCTGGCAAATAAGCCAAAACCTGCGAATTCACCCTGCCCGGACCGTGAAAACCCGCGCCCGGCTTGGCTGGTTGTCTAAACAAGCCGGGTTAGGGTTGGAGAAATGTCGGCTTGTGAGAAAACGGGTAAACCCGTCCCGGCCCGTAAACCCATGTGGATCATATATATACACAAAATGTTACCCATTTTATAACCCTAATAAGCTAAAATGTTTGGCTTTTCTTCACTCGCAGCTGCAGCCATCGTCTCATCGCTATCAGAACTGAGTTTAGTAGATTTTAGGTTCTTAAAATCCCCATCTTTACAAGAACTTCGAAAAATCTACCTTTTAATCTTGGTTCAAAATGAGCTTTTGCTGCAGATCTACAATCAGTAGATCTTATTCTCCAAACCCATTTCAACTTTTCTCAAAAATATGAAGTACCAGTACCAAGATTTTAATTTTATTTAGGGTTCATCTTGTCTTTTACATATTGATACCTTTGCTTTTTCTATTTAGAATTTACAATCAGATCTAAATCTTTCTTAGATTACTCATTTAATTAATCTATAGTTGTACTGGTAATTGCTATGAATTCTCTTTACACGATGAAGGAAAGCTACAATTGTCTCACAGATTAATTTCCTAAAGCTATTTTAATCTATAGATTTCGATTGAGATTTTGATGATTTTTAGGCGTGTCGTTTCCACGATGATTGCAAAAAAAAATTAGCTAATGAGGATCCCTCTCTGCATGTCGTTAATCTACGGCTAATGCTCTTGGGGTCATGAGTTTGAACTCACCACCACAACTAACAGGATGTATTGCAAACGGTGGAGACCCTTGTGGAATAGGGATCAATTGGAAAGGTGTTACCTACTTACCTGCACCGGCACATCCGTTACAGATTTGTAAGAAGACTAATCCCAAACATCAACCTTCTCTATTTCAGTTTTTTAGTATTGTTAGTATACTGAGTTTATGATTGCTTTGTTTTTTCCAAATCAGAAAATTATCAGGTCCTCAACTAAATGGAAATGTTGGTGTGAAATGGAAATGTTGGTATGAAGCTCTGCGATTGGGAATAAGATGGAGTTTCAGAAATTGAATAAAGATTGAAAATGGGTTTTGATTTTTGTGTTGCATTGCTCCGTGTTTGATTTTTGTGTTGAAATTGAATGGATTTGTGTTTAATTTCTGTATTTAATAGAGATTGCAGATGGTTAAAGTTTAAACAGGACCAAAAATTAACTCAATTAAATTTTAATTTTGAAGAATCCGGGTTAACCCGTAAGCCCGCAAGCTTTACCTGTTACGGGCGCGAGTTGAAGAAATGGCCACCCGTAAAGAATATCGACCGGCAGGTTTTGGCCCGTGTTAACCCGAACCCGTATGACCCGTAACAAGCCTGCCCCGGCCCGCCCGTTTGCCAGCTTTAGTTGTGATACAATTGAACTTTGATGTTGTGTAATAATACTATGACACTGTATAACAATAATTGAGAACAATTGTTTTCTTATTGTTATGGCTACGGATCTTCAACAACAATGATGCTGAGTTGGACACGCTCAGAATCACTGGAGTACTTGGAGTGGCGAAGAATTCAAGGAATGTTGAAGAACCAAGGAAATCAAGCATGTTGGATGAGAAGCTACAAAGTTTATTTATTTTGTAATCCATATGTATTGATTGTTTTGTCACTAAAATTGACAAAGGGGAGATTGTTAAAGCACTGCTGGGTCGAACTCGCAAGCGTTGCTATCTCAAGCTTGTTTATCAAGTTTAGGTGATCAAAACTATAAGTCTTGATTTCTTGTCTACTTATAACTATGTATTGGATTATGATAGAATTTGTAGTTGAGCTTTAGACTTCACGGCGTTCATCGATTGAAGACGAAGACCTACTGAGAAGAGCTTGGAGGAACTTCATCAAAAAAGGTATGCGGAGACTAAAACTTATCTATCTTTTTTTTATTTGCTTAACAATGAAATTTTATTAATAACCAAAAAAACTTCAAATTACATCAAAGAGAACTAAAAAAGAAAAACAAAAAGGGAACACCCATACAAGGTTACTAACAAAATCTAAAATACACTTGGTATGGGGTTTCTAGATTACTCAAAAAGGATGGTTTTCTTTCATATATTCTTTGTTCACCTCTGCCCAAGAGTGCACCTCTCTTTGCAGCTTTATCAACAGAGAAATTTACTTCTCTGTAACTGTGCTTAAAACTCCAGGATATTACTTCAAAACAGATCTTCTCCCATCTTGTGGCTGCAAACCATGGAAGATTGTTACTCTGAAATGCATTAATGACTGCTTGTGAATCTGTTCTAAACACCAGTTCTTTGAAACCATGATGTATTTCCCACTCTCCTGCCATTAAGATTGCAAAAATCTCTGCATAATAATTAGTTGATATACCCAGTCCCCCTGAAATGGCTATTACAAAATCTCCAGAACTGAGTCTTCCCACAAACCCATAACCAGCACACCCTGGATTTCCTCTAGATGCACCACCATAGCACAGTAGTAACTTACCCTGATCTGGCAGCTGAAAGAACACTTCTTTAATAATCATACTTTTAACACTCCTTGTCTTCAGTCCAAAATGTTTGAAAACTTGTAGGTCATATTGTTTGTTCCACATATTAGCTTTCAGTCTTAAATCACTGTCAGATATTGCTTGTTAAATTTTCTTCTTGGTGACACTCTGATCACACTTCCCATTTCCATAAGTACACTCATTTCTCAGAAACCATAGTTCCTTCATAGTTATAAATGAACTCAACAACCATATCTCTTTCACAGCAGGGCTTTTGTTCTAAAACTTATCTATCACTCAGAAGTCTATTCTATTTTATCTTCTATTGAGACTAAGTTGTATAGCTATATAGACTTTTACATTATACACATTTGATATTTTGAGATGAGTTTAACAATGTTATCTATTTCTCGAAATATGCGTTGGAAGCTTTTTGCTTTAGCTACGTTTATCATTATTCTTGACGAGTTTAGTTGGAAACAATTTATTTATTGGAAACTAAATAATAAGTCAAAATATGATCATGTGAAAATTTCCTTGAAACATCTTACATGATTTGTGTGAGACAATCATTTGATTTCGACTCGGAATGTTTCGCATTGATCATTCGATCACTTGAAAATTTATTATAAGCTAATAGTTTGCGTGAGACATCTGTTGTCGTATTCGAATGATGTTTCAATGATTGAAATGGGAGTTTAGAACAATTAACCTTTGTATGGATATAACACAGTATGCATATCAGTATGCAAACTGTTGTGGTTTGATTCAGGTCTGGAAACCAAGTTTGCATACCAGTATGCGAACAGTTTTAACTGTTAAAGTCCGGGAACCAATATTGAAGTATACAAGACACAATTGAAGCAAAATTGGATTTGATTCATGATTGTACAAAGTACTTATTCAAGAATCAATTCATGAACATTAAGCCACGATTTGCAAAGATTGCATTTCTTAATTTATAAATGTATTTTTTCATGAGTATGAAATCATACTTAACCGATTTTAGAACTTTAACCACTTAGTTTGCAAATGGGTACGCAAACTTAAGTTCCGGACTTTGGTCTTGTCCAACAATTTGCAAACGGTATGCATACTGCCGTCTCAGACCGTAACTCATGAGAATATAAACAATTGAACAACTCTATGAGTGACACAATTAGATTCATTTGATTATCTTTCATGATTGATTGATCATCATATTTGATCTATAAGTGTTAGATGAATGTGGTTAAGACAAAAGCGTTCATATGGATAACTTCGGTTAACTATTGTAGAGCCAACTCAATATACATGTTTAGGTACGGTTACCCATATGTAAATGAAGGTATATTTCATTTGTGTGTAACAAGCTAAGACCATCTAACGGTGGAGAGATACTGCTTTGGTTTTGAGCAAACTTAGCTTGAATCTTAAATCAGGTTTTCATCTAACGGTGAAAATTAATTGCTTTATTTTTAAGCTATCAATCCCTGATTTGAAGATTGTATAACAAAGAACTCTAGCAACTGTAAAACCTAATACCCACACTTATGTGTGATACTAGTTGCGAATAGAATCGATTCTCCTTTAACCTAGGTTTTTCCTAAAACCATTATAGGTTAACGACTTAAAGACTTCATTGGGATTCTGAAGCCAAACCCAACTATATGGAGTTGTGTGTTTTGATCTTACTTGTTATATCGTATTGAGACTATGTTCTCTAAGATTTTCTCGAGATTTATCTCTGATAGGTAAGATATAAAAAGTAATCACAAAGCTCTTTGTCTCATTCTTTGTGATTCCACAATAACTTCTTCTACTACCATATAGTTAATTTATTGTGAGGTGATTGATATTTCTAGTCTTTTCTTCGGGAATATAAGACCGGATTACCAATTGGTTCATGTTCACCTTGATTTATCAAAAGACGGAACAAAACTTCATAGGTATTTCTGTGGGAGACAGATCTATCTATCAGAATAGACATATATGTGGGAGACAAATTTGTTTATAAGTCTTCGACTTTGGGTCGTAGCAACTCTTAGTTGTGGGTGAGATCATCTAAGGGAATCAAGTGCGCAGAATCCGGCGTGGTTCTAGAGGCATAAGGAACGTGACTGTACCTTAATCGGGGTGAGACTTGGTTAGGACTCAACTACATTCCAGTACGAAGTTAACTTGTAGTAGGATAGTTCCTGTAGCGAATTAATATAGTGTGGTGTTCAATCTGGACTAGGTCCCGGGGTTTTTCTGCATTTGCGGTTTCCTTGTTAACAAAATTTCTGGTGTTTGTGTTATTTCTTTTTTGCATTCTATTTGTTTATATAATTGAAATATCACAGGTTGTGCGTATTTCAATCAATTGATAAATCCAACCTTGTTTGTTGGATAGAACTTGATTGACACTTGGGCATTGGTCTTTGGTACCGTCGAAGTTATTTCTCATATCAATCAGGCTCACGGATTTCTATTTGTTTGATTTTCTGATTGTATTGAGAAAGAGAGATAAAGCTCTTTGATATATTTCTTGATTGAGTCTCACTTTTAAGTTGGTGCTCTCGGAATTATATTGGAGTTTAGTCTATACAAATTGCCGAATGAATTATTGGGTGTGGTTGTTATACCCCCGGTTTTTCAGTTAGTAACAGAACAAGCAAACACGCTAATACCTAATAAGTCTGTGTTTGAAGCAATCTGATTTTTATGGACGAGTCTATCTTTGATCACGTACGAGTTCAGAAATTACCAGATGTTTCAAAGCTTAAATTCTCCTGAGAGAACTGTCACATCTAGGTCAATATCTAGAACAACAATTGGATGAACTTTCTGACGAAGGTGACTCAGATATTGATAGAGATGTTGATGAGGAAATCTCAGAGTATGTTAAGTTGTTGAAACCGGTAGAAAAGTTGACGAATTCTTCTGCCACTCCTTTTCTAACCCATCTCTGTCGAGAAAATAAGAAATTGAGAAGAATTTACTAAGATATTTATTCTTGGAATAATATTAACGATTCGATGCTCAAAGATCGTGTGAATGACCTAAGTAAAAAGTCACTTGAATGTGATAATCTTCATCAAGTTTTCTATAAGTTGGAAGACAAACTTGCAGCAACTGAATCAAGGATTATCTCCCAACAAATAAGTTCTGATGACAGAGAAAGCGCTTATCTCGTTCGAGAAAAACGCCTTGAGGCTGATTTAACTGTTGTGCTTGATAAAATCAAGATGTTGGAAGATGACTTGAAAAAGTTCACTACTAGTTCAAGTAAATTAACCACAATGCTAGGAACAAGTAACAATCATCATGATACACGAAGATTGGACTATAAGGGAATATATGCTCCAAGTATTAGCAAAGAGGCAAAATTTGTCAAGGCTAGTGATTCTTCTGAACAAAAGGTTTCCACTGATGGCAAAAGTGAAATACCTTCACCGGCAGTTAAGGTTTGAAAGAGCAAAGTATATCAACCTCCAAAACTAGCACCCAAGAATTCGGGTAAGAACGTTCCTTATATTTGTCATTATTGCGGAAATAAAGGTCACCTGGAAAGGAGATGTCGTTTTCGTATAAGGAATGAAAAACTTCATGATATTCTTATTTGGTTGTCAAAAGAAGTGATTAAGCCTAGATCATATGTTAAGACTAATACCCTTGACATTACGGGTTATAAATGTCCAACCTTTAGGAAAAGGAATCAGTGCTATGCTAAACCTAGATTTGCCCATAAACGTTATAAGAAGCCTTTTCACAATCGTAATGATTATCAAAAGGATAACTTTGTAAAGACGAAGACAATATCCGATACTCCCAATTGGAGAAAGACTAACTTGCAAATTAATAGTCAATCCAATTCTCTTCCGAGAATTCTAGAAGAGAGTAATGGGAAGAAGGTTCAGGTTGTTCCTAAACGCACTCAGAGTGGATACCAAAGAAAGTCAATGATGCTTTGAGTGTGAAAAGGAATGATCTCCTAGAAAATTCCATGCCTATGGAGAAGGTAGTATCCATGATGTTGGAACTTAAAAAGTTCTTTAGAAAGATAGATTTGGATTTGAAAGGTTCTAAAGTGATCTCTTTCATGATAATCCCAAAGTGAAACAGAATAAGCCAAAAACTATAGATGGTGAAAAACCCATAGTTGCGGAAAAATATGTTTCAATCACTTGTGGTGAGCGAGACATTGTTCACCTCAACACAACTTGATTGTGTTTTAAGTGCATCCTCACCAAGTAATGTCCTGCTATGTATACGGTGAGGGAAGCATGCGAATTGGGGCGCACATATTATGTTGGGTAAGATTTTGTATCTTTGGTAATTAAGGCTGTAGAATTCAATTGGATTCCTCTAAAAAGGTATGTCAATAAACTTGAGCAAGATTAATGTTTTTATTATTTGCCTAAAGTAATTATAATGATCCATGTACCTTGTGTTAGAGCATAGCTCGGTCGACCTCGCATGCGTTGCTATCTCAAGCATGTTTGTCAATGTTAGTGATCAAAACTATGAGTCTTGATTTCTAGCCTACATAGCTAAGTCTCAGACTAGGATAGAAAAATGTAGTTGAGCTCAAGGACTTCATGGAGATTCATCATACAACGACGAAGATCTACTCAAGGAACCGTGGAACTTCATCAACAAAAAGGTATGTGGAGACTTGAACTTATCTATCACTAAAAAGTCTATCTCTTTTATCTCCTACTTCTTATGAGACAAAAGTCGTATGCTATATAGACTGGATCATACACATTTGATATTTCGAGCCGAGTATATCTCGCCTATCTATATCTCGAAATAATTTGTTGGCAAAGCGTTTCGCTTTGATAAAGTTTATCTTCACCTAGCGACAAAAGTCATGAAAAGTTTCAATTACTTTGAGAATTGCTATGACGCGAAACGGTTTGTGAATAACGGCTATATAACGTCCTCTGAGAATGTCTCAATGATTGAAATGAGAGTTTAGATTACATAACCATGTATTTCTTAATCCGAAGTTTTCGAACTTTGTTGATTGAGAGAAACTGGAGGAATTGGCTTTGCCAAGTCCGCGAACCCAGTCCGCGAACTGACGGAAGTTCTTGTACCGAGAATTTCTGCTGGGATTTTCCAAAAACTCGTTTGCGTGTAAGTCCGCGAACTCAGTCCACGAACCTAGTCCGCGAACTGGCGAAAGTCTCTTTGCCGAGATTTTCTGCTGAGTTTGGAAAACTCCACCGGTTATCTTAAGTCCGCGAACTTGTTTGTGAGCTTAAGAGGTTATGATCTAAAGATGTGCTCTGAACATGAACTTAAATTCCTAAGGAATGCTTTATGCAAACCGTGGTTATAAATTTCATGAGCCGATTCAATCAAATCGAATCATCTTTGTTTCAATTGTGTCTTGTGTAGTTACATAAGATCTCATAGCAATTGAACAACTCTCCAACTAGTTCATTTGAGTCAATTGAACTAGTTATGGTGAAGAAGAACGAGGTTAATATGAAATACTCATATGGTTAACCTTTTGGGTTACTATGTTGAACCAACATACACGTACACGTTTGGGCATGGTTTTCACAAACCCAGTAAACGTCTACCCAAGTGTGTGTGACAAGCTAAGTTTTCGATCTAACAGTTGAGAAATATTAGCTTGAATCTAAATCAGGTTTTCATCTAACGGTGAATATGGATTGCTTTGTAACTAAGGAAAAACCCTGATTTGAAGAATATATGAATGAGACATCTAGCATTGTGCAAACCTAATCCCCACACGTCTGTGTGATACTAGTGCGCTCGCTAGAGTCGATTCTCCTTTAACCTTTGGTTTTCTTCTCTAAAACCAGATTAACGACTTAAAGACTTCATTGGGATTGTGAAGCCAGACCGATACTACTTTTATCTTAGTTGTGTGATCTGATCTTGCATCTTCTATCGTACGAGTACAATCTTTGATTGGCTTGAGATCGTGAGAGTTCTCCGATAGGCAAGATAAAGAAGTCACAAACATATTCGTCTCACTATTTGTGATTCCTCGACAAACCTCCTGTGTAGTCAGGAAGGATTGTAGAGAGGTGATTGATTAATCTAGGTTGTTCTTCGGGAATATAAAACCGGATTATCAATTAGTTCATGTTCACCTTGATTTATATCTTAAGACGGAACAAAACCTAGGGTTTATCTGTGGAGACAGATTTATCCTTTGATAGACTTTTCTGTGTGAGACAGATTTGTTTATTATCAAGTCTGCGATTTTGGGTTGCAGCAACTCTGGTTGTGGTGAGATCAGCTAAGGGAATCAAGTGCGCAGTATCCTGCTGGGATCAGAGGCGTAGGAGTACAACTGTACCTTGGATCGGTGGGAGACTGATTGGGGTTCAACTATAGTCCAGTCCGAAGTTAGCTTGGAGTAGGCTAGTGTCTGTAGCGGCTTAATACAGTGTGTATTCAATCTGGACTAGGTCCCGGGGTTTTTCTGCATTTGCGGTTTCCTCGTTAACAAAACTTCTGGTGTCTGTGTTATTTCTTTTCCGCATTATATTTTATATAATTGAAATAATACAGGTTGTGCGTTAGATCATCAATTGGAAATCCAACCTTTGGTTGTTGATTGATATTGATTGATCCTTGGACATTGGTCTTTGGTACCGTCCAAGTTATTCCTTGTATTTGATAAAGACTCGCTATTGATTTTAGCTTGAGTAAAATCAAATCAAGAGAGAGATATTAACTCCTTGAGATACTTTTATCTAGATTGAGTCTGACTGTCTAGTTGATTCTCTAGCAAAGTATTTCGGAGTTAGTCCATACAGATTGCTAAGCGAAATATTGGGTGGTGTTGTTAGACCCCCGCTTTTTCAATTGGTATCAGAGCAAACACGTTAAAGACCTCAAAAGTCTGTGTTTGTGGCGATCTGACTATATGGACGTAAAGTCTCAATTGACGCTTCACCAGGTGTAAAAAACAACCGCAAGAAAAGGTCTGACAAACTGATGTCTCTTCAAAAAGGGTTGGATGAACAAATCCGGATCAACATGGTCTTGTTGCAGAAATTGCAGTTCTTAAGGATTTGATATCTGGAAATACTCCCTTTGAGAATTTGAAAAATCTCAGTTGTTCCTCTTCAAAAAATCATAAGTCAGATAGTAATCAACGACAGGATGTTGAGAAAACTGATATGACAAGGAACCAGTCAGACAATCTTCAAAGCATAGGCTCATGTTGTGATCCATCCGATCATATACACAAGCATGTATCTTTTCAAAAGAGTCTTAACGTTGCAAGTAATCTTTGTAAGAAAGCTAAACAACTGTATGATTCTCTAAAAGCTCATACAACACTACCAGGAAACTCTAAATCGAGAAGTACTAGTAGTATGGGTGCCTTTGCTTTAAGATCTACATCTCCCTTTCAATGGTTTCTTGATAGTGGATGTAGTCGACACATGACAGGAGATTACATGGTTTGTTTCGTCTGTTGACTATGAAGGAGGACCTGTAACGTTCGGAGATGGAAGTTGTTGCTACATCAGCAAAAAGGGAACGATCAAGCTACCCGGTGTTCCAGAAATCCATGATGTGGTATACGTTAAAGGTATGACTGCTAATCTTCTTTCTATTAGTCAAATTTGCGACAAGGGCCATCGAGTTATCTTCAATGCGAATGGATGTGACATTGTTGACAAATCTGGGAAAGTGATTTTCAAGGAACTCGTGGTAAAAACAACTGTTATCTTCTTGATACTCAGTTTAGCAACCGCTGCAATTTGACTAAGGTGGAATCTACACATCTTTGGCATGAGCGTTTTGGTCACATCAATTATCGCCTTCTAACTAAGATCATTAACAAAGAACTTGTTAGAGGCATTCCCAAAATCAATGCAAAGATTGAAGGTGTATGTGGTGCCTGTCAAAAGGGTAAGCAAACGAAAGTTCACCACAAATCATCTCGAGATATCTCACTAAAGCTCCACTTGATTTAATTCATATGGATCTCTTCGGACCAATTCAACAACCCACTTTGCCGGTAAGAAGTATGCTTTAGTTATGGTAGATGATTACACCAGATTTACTTGGGTTGCATTCCTATCCATAAGAATGAAACCCTTGGTGAATTCAAGATTATTGTTAAAAATCCAGAACGAACAAGGTCGCAAACTAAAGAAAATTAGAAGCGATCGTGGCACTGAATTCAAAGACACCAAGGTATTTGATTCTGTGACGAACTGGGGATCATTCAACAATACTCACCACCAATTACTCCTCAAGCTAATGGAGTTGCTGAAAGAAAGAATAGGAACATCCAGGAAATGGCCAGGGTAATGCTCCACAACAAAAACTTACCTTTAAGATTTTGGGGAGAAGCTGTCTTTACAGCATGCTACTTGATCAACCGTGTGTATTTGCGGTCTAAAACCCTTAACACTCCTTATGAGTTATGGTATGGAAGGAAACCCAACCTACACTATCTCAGGGTGTTTGGAAGTAAGTGCTATATTCTGAAAGATCGAGAACAAGAGGGAAATTCGACACCAAAAGTGACGAAGGTATCTTTCTTGGCTATGCGTCTGATAGTCGTGGTTTTCGAGTTTTTAATCTCAGAACACAAGTCATGATGGAATCTGCTAATGTTATCATCGACGACATTAGTTTTCGTCAAGATAGTTCTCCTGCTGAGTTGCCTCCAACAGAGACAATTGAGAAAGTCAAAGAAATTCCAGAATCAGTTGAAGTTATCCCAACTGTTACTGATCCTGACATTTCTAGTGACGAGGAGAAGAGCACTGATCAAGCCATTCCTGATGAACAAGAACGTGTCCCTCCACGACATCTGGGTTCAAAGGAATCATGACCCCAACATATCATTGGGGGAAGGGATTCTACACAAAACAAGGGTCAACTTCAAAATATATGCAATTTTGGTTGTTATCTTTCGCAGGTGGAACCAAGGAATATTGATGAAGCTCTGAAAGATCCTTTTGGGTCAATGCGATGCATGAAGAGTTAAATCAATTTGAAAGACAAGATATCTGGGAACGTGTACCTTGTCCTCCAAATGTCAATATTGTTGGTACCAAATGGATATTCAAGAACAAGTCTGATGAATTTGGCACAATTGTCGGAAATAAAGCTAGACTTGTCGCTCAAGGATATTCGCAGATTGAAGGAATCGATTTTGACGAAACCTTTGCTCCTGTGGCACGTCTTGAGTCCATTCGACTTTTATTGGCCCATGCTTGCTTTCTCAAGGTTAAGTTGTTTCAGATGGACATAAAATCAGCATTTCTGAATGGAATTCTAAAAGAGGAAGTATTTGTTGCTCAACCTAAGGGATTCAAAAATCCTGATTTCCTAGATCATGTGCTGAAGCTCAAGAAGGCATTATACGGATTGAAGCAAGCACCAAGATCCTGGTTTGAGAAACTTACTACTTATCTTATTAGAAAAGGATTTTCAAGAGGAGGAGCTGATAAAACGTTGTTTACCAAATGGAGTGGTAAAGATGTTGTAATTGCTCAAATCTATGTAGATGATATCATCTATGGATCAACTTCTGAGAAATTTGCAAAAGACTTTCAAGTATCTCTTGCTAAAGAATTTGAAATGAGCAATGTTGGTGAATTAAGATACTTCTTAGGATTACAGATTCAACAACATGAGGAGGGGATTTACTTATCCCAGTAGAAGTATGCACGGAATCTTGTGTCAAGATTCGACATGGATAAGTCGTCTCCTAAGCTGACTCCCATGCCTACTACTGGTAAATTACACAGGGATGAGAAAGGAGCAAAAGTGGATCAAAAACTATATCGATCCATTATAGGTAGCCTTTTGTATCTTACAACTACTAGACCTGATATTTCCTTCAGTGTTGGTTGTTGTGCCAGGTTTCAGGCGGATCCAAGAGAATTTCATCTTGCAGCTGCAAAAAGAATCATACGATATATAAATCACACTGTTGGGTATGGTCTCTCGTACACTTTTGATACTAATATTGACCTTTCTGCTTATTCTGATGCTGATTGGGAAGGATGTGTAGAAGACAGAAAAAGTACATCAGGGGGCTTCTACTATGTGGGTCTCAATCTTGTAGCGTGGCATAGCAAAAACTCCCAATCCCTGTCTACATGTGAAGCAGAATACATTTCTGCCGGATCATGTTGTACTCAACTCCTATGGATGAAACAGATGCTTGCTGATTATGGAATTGATACTGGAATAATGAAGATATTTTGTGATAACTCCAGTGCGATTCGAATTACTGAGAATCCTGTTGAGCACTCAAGAACAAAGCACATTGACATAAGGTACCATTTTATTCGTGATCTTTATGAAAATGGTATCATCAGTATGGAGTTTGTGCCTTCCGAACAACAATTGGCTGATATTCTCACCAAACCCTTAGACACTGCAACGTTTCAACACTTGCGGCAGTCTATTGGTGTTGTTTTGGTTCATTAAAACGTTTTATTGACTCTTGCCCCTATGCTTAGCCTTATCTTTTGGGAAATTGATTCTGAAACTCTAGTAGGTACTTTCCAGTTCAGTTTTTGTAGGATTGTCGTTTTTGTTTTTCTTTAATATCTCTTTAGTGCTTCAAAATCCTTCTTTTCTTTCGAAATTAAGGTCGCTCTTGTTGTTCTTTCGGGAATGACATCAAATGGGGGAGAGTTCTTTTGAACTTGTGCTTAATGGTAATATCTTGCGGGGTGTGCGACTGTGGAATTTTATAGGGGTTATCTTGTATCTTAAAACTCCTTGATCAATGAATTTAACTTCGGCTTTATGATTGCATCTAAATTAAGTTGGTATGTATTTCTCTTTTAGTCTATGAAATGTCTCTTGTGGAAATTTCATTATGATCCCGTTCTTGTACCTTTGCCAATTTTATTGACAAAAAGGGGGAGAAATATTGTAGTTCACACTACAAATACATATGGTTTTTGGATCATTGTGTAAGGGGGAGTGGTTTCCATAATCGAGATAGAGTATTGACTAAGGGGGAGTGATACATATCACCATAGTATTATTGTTAAAGTCGTGATACAATTGGACTTTGATGTTACATGATAATACTATGACACTGTATAATAATGATCGAGAATCTCGATTTCTCTCATTGTTATAGCTACGGATCTTCAACAGCGGTGATGCTAAACTTACAATCTTTGGGATCATTGGAGTACTTGGAAGGACGAAGATTTCAGGGAACGTTGAAGATTAGACTATGGAATAGGAGCCACTAAATTTATCTTTTTTATATTCCATATGTATTAATAGTTTTGTCACTAAAATTGACAAAGGGGGAGATTGTTAGAGCATATCTCGGTCGACCTCGCATGCGTTGCTATCTCAAGCATGTTTGTCAATGTTAGTGATCAAAACTATGAGTCTTGATTTCTAGCCTACATAGCTAAGTCTCGGACTAGGATAGAAAAGTGTAGTTGAGCTCAAGGACTTCATGGTGATTCATCATACAACGACGAAGATCTACTCAAGGAACCGTGGAACTTCATCAACAAAAAGGTATGTGGAGACTTGAATTTATCTATCACTCAAAAGTCTATCTCTTCTATCTCCTACTTCTTATGAGACAAAAGTCGTATGCTATATAGACTGGATCATACACATTTGATATTTCGAGCCGAGTATATCTCGCCTATCTATATCTCGAAATCATGTGTTGTTAAAGCGTTTCGCTTTGATCAAGTTTATCTTCACCTAGTGACGAAAGTCATGAAAAGTTTCAATTACTTTAAGAATTGCTCTGACGTGAAACGGTCTGTGAATAACGGCTATATAACGTCCTCTGAGAATGTCTCAATGATTGAAATGAGAGTTTAGATTACATAACCATGTATTCCTTAATCCGAAGTTTTCGAACTTTGTTGATTGAGAGAAACCAGAGGAATTGGCTTTGTCCAGTCCGCGAACCCAGTCCGCGAACTGACGGAAGTTCTTGTACCAAGAATTTCTGCTAGGATTTTCCAAAAACTCGTTTGCGTGTAAGTCCGCTAACCTAGTCCGCGAACTGGTGAAAGTCTCTTTTCCGAGATTTTCTGCTGAGTTTGGAAAACTCCACCAGTTGTCTTAAGTCCGCGAACTTGTTTGTGAGCTTAAGAGGTTATGATTTAAAGATGTGCTCTGAACATGAAACTTAAATTACTAAGGAATGCTTTATGCAAACCGTGGCTATAAAGTTCATGAGTCGATTCAATCGAATCGAATCATCTTTGTTTCAATTGTGTCTTGTGTAGTTACATAAGATCTCATAGCAATTGAACAACTCTTTAACTAGTTCATTTGAGCCAATTGAACTAGTTATGGTGAAAAAGAACGAGGTTAATATGAAATACTCATATAGTTAACCTTTTGGGTTACTATGTCGAACCAACATACACGTACACGTTTGGGCATGGTTTTCACAAACCCAGTAAACGTCTACCCAAGTGTGTGTGACAAGCTAAGTTTTCGATCTAACGGTTGAGAAATATTAGCTTGAATCTAAATCAGGTTTTCATCTAACGGTGAATATGGATTGCTTTGTAACTAAGGAAAAACCCTGATTTGAAGACTATATAAAGGAGACATATAGCATTATGCAAAACTAATCCCCACACGTCTGTGTGATACTAGTGCGCTCGCTAGAGTCGATTCTCCTTTAACCTTTGGTTTTCTTCTCTAAAACCAGGTTAACGACTTAAAGACTTCATAGGGATTGTGAAGCCAGACCGATATTACTTTTATCGTAGTTGTGTGATCTGATCTTGCATCTTCTATCGTACGAGTACAATCTTTGATTTTCGTGAGATTTCTCCTATAGGAAAGATAAAGAAGTCACAAACATCTTCGTCTCACTATTTGTGATTCCTCGACAAACCTCCTGTGTAGTCAGGAAGGATTGTAGAGAGGTGATTGATTAATATGGGTTGTTCTTCGGGAATATAAGACCGGATTATCAATTGGTTCTTGTTCACCTTGATTTCATAACTTAAGACGGAACAAAATCTAGGATTTATCTGTGGGTGACAGATTTATCCTTTGATAGACTATTCTGTGTGAGACAGATTTGTTTATTATCAAGTCTGCGATTTTCGGTTGCAGCAACTCTTGGTTGTGGGTGAGATCATCTAAGGGAATCAAGTGCGCAGTATCCTGCTGGGATCAGAGGCGTAGGAGTACAACTGTACCTTGGATCGGTGGGAGACTGATTGGGGTTCAACTATAGTCCAGTCCGAAGTTAGCTTGGAGTAGGATAGTGCCTGTAGCGGCTTAATACAGTGTGTATTCAACCTGGACTAGGTCCCGGGGTTTTTCTGCATTTGCGGTTTCCTCGTTAACAAAACTTCTTGTGTCTGTGTTATTTCTTTTCCGCATTATATTTTATATAATTGAAATAATACAGGTTGTGCGTTCGTGATCATCAATTGGAAATCCAACCTTTGGTTGTTGATTGATATTGATTGATCCTTGGACATTGGTCTTTGGTACCGTCCAAGTTATTCCTTGTATTTGATAAAGACTCGCTATTGATTTTAGCTTGAGTAAAAATCAAATCAAGAGAGAGATATTAACTCCTTGAGATACTTTTATCTAGATTGAGTCTGACTGCTAGTTGATTCTCTAGCAAAGTATTTCGGAGTTAGTCCATACAGATTGCTAAGCGAAATATTGGGTGGTTTTGTTAGACCCCCGTTTTTTCACCTTGTGTATTGTTCATGTCTACCTAACTTGATTTGTGTTTAAGGTTCTTAAATGTTTAGGTTTGAAAATAGTAGTTCGGGATGTTTGGCCTTCATGGTACAGATACCAGGTATGCGTACCATCATTTAAAATTAAAATCCAGGGACTTCAGTTTGCAAACACTGTTTGCAAACAGCTCCAGTTCACGAAATTTCGTTTGCGGACTGGCATGTAGACGTCAATATTTGACAACTTGTTTTGGCCGTAACTTCTTCGTCCGAACTCGGAATGACCTCATTTTTTTTGCATTCTATTCCTCTTTGAATTTTATTCAAAATGGTGATGAGGATTTATGATTTTGGATGAGTTAAGGTTGGTTTTTGTTCGGTCTCTTGTTTTTGAGTGCTTTGCTCCGTATCGTCGCACTTGTTCCACTTCTCTTGGACTTGGGCACTTGGATTCTTGGGGTACTTGTTTTCTAATATCATTTGTAGCTTTTTGAAGAATGTTGTTGGTGAATCACAAAAAATAAAGTTCAAGAATGGGCAGCAGTACGCGTACTCTGGGATTCTTGAGTGTTCACAATCCTCTTATGTGAACTACGGTGCATGGTCGTTAATGAATTTGTATTTTCTTCTTTGTTAATAAAATATTTTTATACACCTTTATTTTCCATTCTTGGTGTAAGTCCGTGCGAAAAAGATTGATTCTACCTTCTAAGGGCAAATCATCTTGTACGTTCTTTACGAGTTTGTTTCTTACAAGTTTGTCTCTTCGTTTTGTTTTGTCTAGGAAACTTCTTATGAGAATTTATTATTATGTTCAAGAAGGATAACTAGGGTTTGGAACAACAATTATTGTGATTAGACATAATTATTGCCAATGATTTTCATCTTGTAATGTTTTCAGATTTATTTATTTAAATTCTAAGTTATTTGGAAGATGATTTTTGCGGTATTTAATCTTTTTGATTTTATATATTGGAATTTCTTATGAGATGTATGCCTTTATAAACTCCTCGAAGAATACACTAAGTTTCGACTATGTGAAATCATCGAAACAAAGTTGATATGTTCTCTTTTAGTCATGAATTATCTCTTTGAAAATTTCATTATGATCCCGTAGTTTTTGTACATTTGCCAATTTATATTGAAAAAAAGGGGGAGAATTATTTGGTAGTTCACACTACATACATATGGTTTAATGATCATTATGTAAGGGAGGGTGGTTTTCATTGAAAGATGGAAGTATTGACTAATGGGGAGTGATACATATCACCATAGTATTATTTCAAAGTTGTGATGCAATTGGACTTTGATTCTGTATAATAATTCTATGACACTGTATAAAAATGATTGAGAACATCTGTTTTCTTATTGTTATGGCTACGGATCTTCAACAACAATGATGCTGAGTTGAACATGTTCAGAATCGCTGGAGTACTTGGAGTATCAAAGAATTCAAGGAATGTTGAAGAGCAAAGGAAATCAAGCATGATGGTTGAGAAGATACAAAGTTTATTTATTTTGTAATCCATATGTATTAATAGTTTTGTCACTAAAATTGACGAAGAGGGAGATTGTTAGAGCACTTCTCGATCGAACTCGCAAGCGTTGCTATCTCAAGCTTGTTTTTCAAGTTTAGTTGATCAAAACTATATACTTGATTTTTAGTCTACTTATAGCTATGTCTCGGACTAGGATAGAATGTGTAGTTGAGATTTAGACTTCACGGTGTTCACCAATTGAAGATGAAGATCTCTGAGGATCTTGGTGGAACTTCATCAACAAAAGGTATGTGGAGACTAAAACTTATCTATCACTCAGAAGTCTATTCTATTCTAGCTTCTAATGAGACTAAATCGTATAGCTATATATACTTTTACATTATACACATTTGATATTTCGAGTCGAGTTTATCTCGATTATCTATTTATCGAAATACGTGTTGGAAGTTTTTTGCTTTAGCTATGTTCATCATATTCTTGACGAGTTTAGTTTGAAACAATTTATTTGTTGAAAACTAAATATTAAGTCAAAAGATGATCATGTGAAAATTACGTTGAACATCTTATATAATTTGTGTGAGACAATCATTTGATGTTAGCTTGGGAAGTTTCGTATTGATCATTCGATAACTTGACAATTACTTGAAGCTAGTGGTATGTGTGATATTACCATTTCCGTCTTCTAAGGATATTTCAATGATTGAAATGAGAGTTTAGAACAATTACCCATGTCTGGATACGACACGGTATGCATATCCAGTATGCGAACTGCATTGTGATAATTCAGGTCCGGAACTCTTGTTTGCGTACTTAGTATGCGAACGGATTTACCTGAGAAGGTCCGGGACTCTTGTTTGCGTACCTAGTATGCGAACGGTTTTACCTGAGTTGGGTCCGGAATAGTTGTTTGCGAACCAGGTTTGCGAACAACTTGACTAGGCCAAGGTCCGGATCTGCTGTTCGCGTACCCAGTTTGCGAACACAGTGGTTAAGTTCTAAAATCGGTTATGTATGATTCTCATACTCATGAACTAAAACATATATGATTTAAGGAATGCAAATTAACTTTGCAAACCGTGGCTTAATGTTCATGAATTGATTCTTGTATAAGTACTTTGTACGATTACGAATCAATCCGATTTCGTTTCAATTTGTTCATGAATATTTTTATGGGATAGTGAACAATTGAACAACTCTATTTGAAACACACTTAGATTCATTTGATTATCTATCATGATTGATTGCTCATCATATTTGATCCAGAAGTGTTAGATGAATACGACTAAGACAAAAGTGTTCATGTGGCAAATTTCGGTTAACCGTTATTGAGCCAACCCAGTATCCACGTTTAGATATGGCTACCCATATCTAAATATAAGTATATTGTATTTGTGTGTAACAAGCTAAGACCATCTATCGATGGAGATTTAATTTCTAAGCAGATTTAGCTTGAATCTTAAATCAGGAGTTCATCTATCGGTGAATATTGAATGCTTTGTTACTAAGCTATCTTAGCTTTGATTGCAAACAACCCTGATTTGAAAGACTATATAAGGGAGAACTCTAGAAACTGGAAAACCTAATCCCGACACTTTCCTGTGTCCTAGTTGTAAACTAAAGTCGATTCTCCTTTAACCAAGGTATTTATAATTAAAGTAAATACATTTGTACGTTAATCAACACTTGGTTTGATCCATAGGTTGGTTCAGTTTCGAACTTACGTTATATACCAAGTATACATCTTGTTTAAGTAATCTCCTTGATGGTTCGTGTCTGTATTAGATTACACAAGGTGTCTTCATACCAGGTTGATATCAAAAAGATTATGGTATACTCGGTACCCTCGTCATTTCAGTTTTTCTGAGATTCGCGAATGGGTTTTGGTTGGTTCGACGAGTCTAGCTTGGGCTCATGTTAGGTTAGAGCTTTGTCTTTCACTAATCCTAATTGTAGTTCTGAAGTTTGGGCCTATTATTGTTTTTTGTTTGTTAGGCTCGAGTCTCTCTTAGTAGTGCTATGGCTAAACTTAGGTTGTGCTTGAGTTCATTGCTCTTTTAAAGGTTTTCTTAATAAGGGTCCATCATCCATGCCAGCTGTTTAGTGAAGTTTCATAGATACTTGTTTGAAGTTTGAACCTTACACTCTTACATGTTTGTGTTTCTGTGTCCTATAATGTATCAATGGTTCTGCACAAACTGTATGTTTGAACCACACTAAAGTTATACACACACAATCGGTGGACCCGGCCGTCAGGGAAAAACAAGGGGTCCCATTTTATGGGTTTTGCTGTGTCTAGGCGGTTTTCATGTGGTTTAGTCACACAGTGCACTAAGAATTTTTCATTTTCCACAAAGACGTTATCTTTAGATTTTTTTTTTGAAGCATGAATTTTATTAAACTACTAAACGACTATTACATGAGGTATATAATACCCCAAGATTCATCAAATACATTTAGACTGGTAAGTCATGAATTCACGATAACATGATATTGGAGCACAATAGCAATCTTCGGTTCAGGATTGCACCGGGGGCGGATGTTGGTTTCGAAAGTCGAAAGGCCTTCGGTCAATGTTTTCCACAAGAAAAACTGTATTTTTGATGGACACCGCAGTGTCCATAGGAACTCAGATTGAGATAGATGTGTCCGATGCAGTTGATCGAGGTTGCTAGTCATGCCTTTGTATCTTCATGCTGCGAAGAGCTGCCTGAGTGATATATGTTTGCTCCTTTGCTTTTCGGTTTGATCCATGACTTGAAATTGAGATTTTAGCTTTGATAGAGTCTTGAAGTAGAATCTAATCTCTTCCCTTGAAGGAAAAGTGCTAAAAATCCTATTACAAAGGTTACGACTCTTTAAACCAACGATTTCTAATCTCTGCCTACGTTATATCACGATTTATAAAGGGGATATCAATCCTACTAAGTGCTGATACCATTTCATCGATCCAACGACCATGATCGGTGGGATTTTTTTGTCTTATATGAAATGGTATCATCACTTAATAGAATTGGTATCCCCTTTATAAAGAAGGTTGTTATTGAGGCGTCACACTCCTTTAGAGGGGCGTCACCTAATAAGACAAAAATGGGTCACCCATAAGTAATATCAAAAACCTCTTATCTTATATAATTTTGTGATGACCAAACAACCCTTGTTTGGCTAATTTTAATTTAGTTTAATTAATTACGCCTAGGTTGGACATATAGTAAACCTGGGCATAAAATTGGAATTACGTTTGGAAATCAATTAAACCTAGGCGTAAAATTGGAATTACGCCTGGAAATCAACTAAACCTAGGCGTAAAATTGGAATTACGCCTGGATATCAACTAAACCTAGGCGTAAAATTGGAATTACGCCTGGATATCAACTAAACTTAGGCGTAAATTGGAATTACGCCTGGAAATCAACTAAACCTAGACGTGAACGACATGCAAATTAAAGTTTACGCTTAAATTGAACTAAACCTAGGCGTAAGTTCTTCAAAAACTGAATTACGATTGAAAAATCTAGTACCGTACCCAGGCGTAACACTAGCAGAAAGTAAATAAAATCCTAATTTTACTTTGATTTCATTCGATTTAAGCACAAAAACGAGTACAAAAAGATGGGTTTGTTCGATTATTGCCTTACATACACCATGGGTTGGTGTTGAGGAGTTTGAAAACTTCATTCTTCAATTGATTGAATCGGTGGAATGAGTTGAGGATGAAGTTGAGGTTGATTGAGATGTTGATTACCATCACTAGGATCAGTTTGCTTCTTCCTCATCTGTTTTTATTAGTTTTAATTGAAGGGTCATTTTGGACAAATTGCTATTGAATCAAAAGTTCCCTTAATCAGATTTTTGGTCACCAAATATCCAAGTGACGCCCTTCTAAAGGAGTGTGACGCCCCAGTAACAACCTTCTTTGTAAATCATGCGTTAGATGTAGGGCTGCACATGGGCGGGTATGGGCGGGTATAAGCTAAAACCAACCTCGCACCCACAGACTGCGGGTTTTTTTTTTCATAACCAACCCCGCACCCACAAACAGCGGGCGGGTTTTGTTACCCGCCCGCTACGGGTTGGGCGGGTATGGGTTTAAACGGGTGTAAACCCGCTTTATATTCAAGTATTTAGAGTAACTTCTATTCTCCTTGATTAAGTGAGAAAAAAAAACCAAAACCCCCAAAATATTCATATCTAGGAAGTTCACAGATGAAGATTAAGTGTTGAATCTGTTGATTTTTCGATTGTTGTCGATTTCTGGTGAAGATTCGAAGTTGTTGTTGTCGATTTCTGGTGAAGATTTCTGGTAATTGTCGTTCGTAGGTGAAGAAGAAGAACTGAGGAGGAAGAAGAGGAGAGGCCGAACAGAGAGAAGAGTGTAGAAAGTGAATGAGGGTTATCAGTTATCCTATCTACTAGTATTAGGGTTTCATAATGGACGACTAGGATTAGTTTTATCTAATGGTATATAATCTGCGGGTTTTTTGGACGGGTATGGGCGGGTATTAGCTTAAACCAACCTCGCACCCACAGACAGCGGTTTTTTTTTTCATAACCAACCCCGCACCCACAACGGGCGGGTATGGATTAAAAACCCACGGATTTAGCGGGTACGGGTAGGTTTGGGTATCGTGGGTGGGTCTTGTGCAGCCCTAGTTAGATGTGCAAGTTATAATGTCATATCGAAAAGAATCGGTTTAATGTCATATCGAAAAGAATCGGTTGCACAAGTCTAATTTGTCTAAAGACGTTATCCCCACTCCTCTCCTTAAAACCCTTGAAGTCTCTTCCTTGGATTCATTTTATTCCAAGGGGTTTATGTTTTGAATATCTTTTTTCATCTAATTTTTCAAACAAAGACCCTGATTCGAAATGCTCTCATTTTCATCTCTCCAATCTTCTAAAATCAGATTACCTCCTCATTCAAATCCATCTTCAATCCTTCATTCTTTTCATCACCGATCTTCAATTCTCATTTTAAAACGCCAAAAACAAACTTTAAAGCATCAAAATGCTCTTCGTATCAGAGCTCTAGATGCAGCTCAACCTTATGATTACGAAGCTTTAATCAATGATCGTTTCGAAAAAAGTACGAAGCTAAAGATTGGCATTGTTGGGTTTGGTAATTTCGGTCAGTTTCTTGCAAAAACCCTAGTTCGTCAAGGACACAATGTATTAGCTCATTCTCGGTCGGATTATTCTGATATAGCTCGAAAATTAGGGGTTTTATTTTTCAGTGATGCTGATGATTTATGTGAAGAACATCCCGAGGTAATACTTCTTTGTACTTCTATTATTTCTACTGAATCAGTTCTTAGGTCATTACCGCTGCAGAGATTGAAAAGAAGTACATTATTTGTTGATGTTCTTTCTGTTAAAGAGTTTCCGAGGAATCTATTTCTTCAGATTTTACCGCAAGAATTTGATGTTTTATGTACTCACCCAATGTTTGGACCAGAAAGTGGTAAAGATAGTTGGAAAAATCTTCCTTTTGTTTATGATAAAGTTAGAGTTGGGAATGAGGAATCTAGAATTAGTCGCTGCGAAAAATTTCTAAATATATTTGTTCAGGAAGGTTGTAGGATGGTGGAAATGTCTTGTGCTGAGCATGATAGAGATGCTGCGGAGTCGCAGTTTATTACACATACGATGGGGAGAGTTCTGGAGAAATTTGGGCTAGAGTCAACGTCGATAAATACTAAAGGATATGAAACTTTGCTGAATTTGGTTGATAATACATCTGGGGATAGTTTTGATCTTTACTATGGGTTGTTTATGTATAATAAAAATGCAATGGAACAGTTAGAGAGATTAGATATGGCTTTTGAGTCACTAAAGAAACAACTTTTCGGGCATTTGCATGACGTTCTTAGGAAACAACTTTTCGAGAATGCTGAGGCCTTTGAAGAGTCTAAGCTGAAATCAACATTCCCTAAACTGCTTCAAAATGGCGTTGCAGTTGAACCACCTTCAGAGAATATGGGATGAAGTCGTGTACAATCCATCACAATGGGTATTTATGTGTCATCTGTTTGTTGTTTGTTTATTCTTATCGGCTTATTGGCCATTTTCTTCCATGTGAAACAGAACTTAACAGATAATTACATTTATTGGGTAATAAGTTCTTATAATTGACATCCTATCTTACTCTGTTAAATTGCTAGAAAATGTTTGTTTATATACAAGGACCCGTGAAGTCATAACTGAGTCGTCTTGCTGGTAAAGTATGTATTCCTTGTTTCGTTGGGCAGTTTAGAGCAGTTTTTCTTTTGTTGTTTCGTTTTCGTTATTCTTGATAATTGATCCACCAATTATTATCTGATATTTTTTTTTTGAAGCATAATTATTATCTGATATTGTATAGTTAGTAAACATTTCAAAGCATAGCTTAGTTAGAAGGTTCTTTAGATAGTATGTAAGCTTACCCTCATAATTCATGTGGCTCAATTGTAGTCTCCTATTTTCAATAGCTTTTTAGTTAACTTTATTCACTAGAAATAATTCTTATGGAAAAGGTGAACTAGATGATCTCGATGTTTTGATTGATGAAAGCTCAATTGCCGTCTGTTCCTGCAGAAGCACCTTTCCATATCATTCTCAATTTGATATTCAACTTGAAATTAAAATTAGAAAATCATCGTGCAACAAGAAATATTCCATTACTGCATTTGTCTTTAATGGCAGACAAGTCTGGACCCCTAGGAGTAAATTCTACTTGAGATTTGATCAAACTTGCTGAAGATAAACTTAAATTTGCAGTTCCACATCTGTGTGTATGTCTGGTCAGGCTAGCACAATAGATTTTAGTGCAACAGGATGCCAATATATAGTATGTCTTGTTTCGGAGCTTGTAAGTTCCCTGTGCACTTGTATAGTTGAAATTAGGATAAGTCAAGTTAAAGTTAGAAGGAAACCAAATAACCGTGTCACCGCTGAGTCCATATATGCAGTGTATCTAATCATTTATCGTTAGTTTTGAGATTTTTCGTGGTTGAAGTTATATGGAGCGACGTGTGAAGAAAAGTTTTTCATTTACTGGAAAAACAGGAACTAATTCTTGAAACCTGTTTTGGTAATATGATAGAACCAGGACCTCCGTAAAAAAAGAGCTTTGTGGCATGGTAGAGGCTAGGCATAATCACCTAAGAACAATATGTGTGCACATAAATCATTGGGTTTGAAAGTGTTTTGTTAGAGATTGGTGTTCTTTGCTTGTCAACTTCTCATTCGTTAATATATATCTTTGCTTAGATTATGTTTTCTTGGCTGTTTTCCTCTAACTTGCATTTGCCTTGTAAATCATGCAAACTTTATTGATGCCTCACATTTGATCTTTAGATTAATTTTGCACCATATATCAAGAGTCACATCATATTTGAACATACCTCTTTCATATTAGTCAACTCAAACCCCTGAACTTAAGTACAATCGTTTTCGAACAAAACATGGGATAAACATATGTGATTAAGAGAATTAAACTTTAGCCCAGTCTATGGCTCGCTCTCCTAGCAAGTATTTTGGGAAGAAGACTTCAAGATAGTCTTTCACTTTTACCTTCCTGAACATTCTAGGATTACTCTCATTGATCAACCCAGCTGTTGGTTCAATTTCCTTGTCGAACTTAGCTCCGTAAAACATAGCCAAATATAGCCTCTCCCGTTCTTTATTCGTTACCACCCTGTGTATTGGGCTCTTGAAAATTCCGTTACTCATTATCTGTCAAAAAACATTTAGTGAATTTCGTAAACTCCTTATCTTTCTACAGATTTATAATTTTATGACTATATACCTGGACTTGATCCGCAACGTTAATGAGTAGAGCGCCCGGCATGCATGGAACGCTAATCCATTGATCATCTTTAAGAACTTGTAGGTCTTCTACTTCAGGGTCTTGCAAGAGAATGGTGATCGCTCCTCCATCTGCATGAGCTTTTATGCCGTAAACAAGATCAGGTCTTGAACAAGGAGGGT
The DNA here is from genome assembly GCF_003573695.1 of Papaver somniferum. Classification (NCBI taxonomy): domain Eukaryota; kingdom Viridiplantae; phylum Streptophyta; class Magnoliopsida; order Ranunculales; family Papaveraceae; genus Papaver; species Papaver somniferum. The sequence continues at coordinate 81,127,408 of NC_039367.1, read as the reverse complement.
AGTAGTTAAACCTTGCATACACCATTGGTTGTCCCCCCAGCTGGTTGATGAAGCTATACTCTTCCAATCCTATTGATCTTGCCATGGCCTTCAGAATGACCTCGGCTACTGATCCAGCCTTAACACTATATTCATTCAGTGTTCTCCTGCAGTACAATTAGCAATTGTTACTGTGTGACCATGATTTGAAGTTGTCGGTTTAAACTTTATTTACTCCAGATGATTTCTTGTACGATTATACTTAGAAAGCTGATGGTTTAAATCTCATATGTAGTTTTAGCAAGTTTCGTTCTCTTTATCTTTTCATTTCTGGTTAACGTAATATTTGCAGTAGTACCTAAAATGAGATGGTGGATCAGGCCAGAGTCGAAGCTTTTGCTGTTCTTGTGGTTGTATTAAGAGGTATAGGCGGTCAGACCAGTCTAGCACCTGATCATCTGAAACAATGGTATCACTCCCATATCCTTGTAAGTCAACTATTTCATCTTCTTCTGATCTAGTGTACCTTTGCTTTTCTTCTATAGGAAGATCAAAGAACTGCTTTGACACATCATTTATATCATCAAGTAAGCTTTTCGGGATACTATGTCCAATTGCCTGAAACCATAGAAAGAAGAAAGCAGAGTATAGGTAAATTGATTGCTTCTATTGAAAGATAGGAATGTGACAGAAATTTGTTGATTTTTATTGCCTTATTATTGTAATCAAATTCAGAAAAAGGCAAATAAGATTCACATTTCTGAATTGAAGCATCTATTACTAATATCACTTTGGAGATTTAGAAAACAGTAGAATTTCCTAGACTTCAGTGAAAGAGAAAAGATGGGTTGACACAAAATTATACCTGAAACAAGCCCCATGAATTGAGTGCAGATTTAAGCTTCTCCATCTCATCTTCCTTCTCTCTGCCGGATGAAGCAGGCAATAAGCGACTAACATCAATTATTGGAACTGATAGAGATTCATGTGCAGGTACCTGCTTCTTCTCTTTGTGGTCGCTATCTTTACGAATATATCTTGGCGGTGGTTCTTCACCGTCGATTGCTAGTTCTTGGACATTCTTCAACAAGCCTGGGGAAGAAGATGACGGTATTTCCTCGGTGGTCAAGTGGTTTACATCCATGGTTTTAGTTTTTGCGATTCAAAAATGGAAGACTGAGATTGAGTAGGTTCTCTTAGTTTTTTGGATAAATACTATCATTCGACTCTAGGACATATATTTTAGGATTGATGGATTTGGGGAGGTCTACAGTTCAGACAATACAAAACAACGAGTTGATCTCTGTTACCTGTTCAGCTTGGTATCGTTAAAATGTAAATCCTTGTTCGACTGATTTCGTTTCTGGTTTTGAGCTAATCAAAAGAGGAAGAGTCGTGATGTGTGCGTGAGCCGTGACAGCAAAAATGAAGTGGCTGCTTACAGCCGTTGGATCCGTACGATCTTGGTATTAAGATAATATTTTATTATACTCACTGTGTCCCAGATTAGATGACCTAGTAATTCTTAACGTAAGGAATAGAGAATAATTTCTTATAGTTTTTTCCATATTCACCCTTAACAAAAATCTTAATACCAGATATGCATTTCCTGCAATCTCTGACTTTTCAAATCGACAAATTCAAATCTCGTTCTCATTACACAAACCTAGCATATCCATTTGGTCGATTTTCTCGACATTCACTCGTCAAAATTTCAAAATACCTACAACTCAGTTTGATTTCTTTCCGAAAAATCGAAAGTAAATTTACATTCAAATTTATTTGAGATCTCAATCAACTAAAAAAACAGAGTTCCAAAATCAATTTCAGGTCTCTGTTTACTCCAGGTATCATGTCTCCGCCTGAAATAAGATAAATTTCAAACCTGAAAAAAGATACTCAAATCAAATTTTCAAATCAGGGATACCGTGAAGCAGGAAAATCAATTTTGAAGTTCAATCACTTAATTTTAATTGCATATCTGAAAACTGTAACTAAGTGATGAAATCTTCTAGCAATTCAGTTGTAGCTAGCTTTCATTGGATAGAGGACTCGACCTATTTTACTGTCCACATCATGATTACCACTGAAACGCAATATTAGCTTTATCAATTGATAGAATGAGTGAGAGAAGAAAGAAATACTACTAGTAATAACTCAAACTATTTGGCTAGAACATTGCTCGGTCGAACTCATAAGTGTTGCTATATCAAGCTTGTTGTCAAATTTAGTTGTCAAAACTATATCTTGATTTCTAGTCTACAATTAGTAAAGTCTCAGTCTAGGATAGTGGAGTTGGGAAACGAGCCAGTCACCATTTGCGTTCTATCGTTTGAAGGCAAAGATCAACCGAAGATTTTGGAGAACTTCATCAACAAAAGGTAAGTGAAGACTGAACCACCTATTTCTAAAATTATATTCACTTTTCTATCCTTGAGACGATTGTCGCATAACTAATTAGAGTAGGTTGCATAAACAAGAATTTCGAGTTAAGAACTAATTATGTAGTTTACGAATTTCTCGAAATATAATGACTAAGCTTAATGAACATTTGTTCATACTTGATCAATTTCGGTGAAGAACAATTTATTATCCGGAACCAAATCATAATTCAAGTTTATCATTCAAAAATAGCATGGAACAGTGATATGTTTCATTGTTATTATTCAGGAATGTTTTGAATTGATTTAGAGAAATATAGAATTACTATATTCGGAATACAAGACAGTGTTATCAGTCTTACAAACTGAGAAAACTTTTATTTGTCTGAAGCCGTAATACATGTATTCGTACACGTAACGGAGTATCTATATATCGACTTCCAGATTTGTGTGGTAAGCATACTCGTATGCAAATCATGGGAAAATCTAATTGTTTCGTGATCCAGATATGTATGTATATTCGTATACAAACCATTTTGGAATTGTGGTAAGGAAACCGGGTGAAAGATTAAATCGGTATGCGAGCCAATACAGTTCTACATTCTAGAACCAGTTCAGTACCCAAACCGGTATGCAAACAAAAATGTTATGTGAACTTCGGAACCGGTAAAAGTCTTTAGTTTGCAAACCGGTACGTGAACTGAAAATTTTTGTAGACTCCGGAACTTTGAGTTGAATCAAAGTTTGCAAATAGGTACGTGAACTGAGAAGTTCTGTAGACTCCGGAACTCGGTAATTGTTATAAATTTGCAAACCGGTCCACATACTATGACTCAGCCGACTCACGAGCGGTTCAAGTATTTGTGCCTTGTACATTAAAAAACTATGTGGATTTTGATTCAATTGCTATTAATTTATTTCTATGAGATGATTTGCATTTGTTCAATTTTCTAATTAACACTAGGCTCATTTGACCACATAATTGTGACTCAAGATTAATGTCTTTGTGAACATGAAAATGAGTGTTAAGCTTTTAAGTTCAAATCGGCTAGTTTCGGCTAACCATGTTGAACATAGTCTTTATACACAGTTCGGTTACGGTTTACCTAACCATTGCGTATATCTTGTATATTGAATAAGATTCAAAGCTTTCATCTAACGGTAAATATTGCTTGCTTGGTTCCAAAGCTATCTTAGCTTAAACCTAAAACAACCTAGGCCTTGAAGTCTATATAAGGGGAACTCTTGGCAACTGGGATCTTTGAATCCTGACACTACTTTTTGGTGTGTCCTAGTTGTTTGTAGAGTCATCCTCTCCAGAAACCCTTTTAGGGTTTAACGACTACAAAGACTTCATTGGGATTCATGAAGCCAGGTCCAGTTATCTTTTATCTTGATAACTTGAGTATCCTGATCTTGATTGTTTGTAAGGCCTTGCTACATCAATTAAAATATATAGTAATCACAAAGTTCTCTTCGTCTCATACTTTGTGATTCCGCAAGTTTTATACTTGTGAGGTGAATAATAATCTAGACGGCACTTTGGGTTGCATAAATCTGGATTTTGAGGATATCCAGACTTCTGTCTAAGTTGATATCGATTTCCATCACCCGGATCATCCGTTTGATCTGATCATCCGTTTAGATCGTAAATCAGGAAATCAATAATAGGCTTAATCTATGGGAGACAAATTTGGTTCAAAGTCTTCAATTGAGTTGAAGCAACTCTTAGTCGGTGGGACTCCTTCTAAGGGAATTAATTGCGTGAAGTCCTGTTAGGATTCAAGAGGCGTAAGGAGCGCGACTGTACCTGAATCAGTGGGAGACTGAGTTCGAGATCAACTATATTCCAGACCGAAGTTAATTATTAATCGGCTAGTGTCCGTAGCGTCTTAATATAGTTTGGTGTTCAATCTGGACTAGGTTACGGGGTTTTTCTACATTTGCGGTTTCCTCGTTAACAAAATTTATGGTGTCTGTGTTATTTCTTTTTCCGCATTATATTGTTTATCTTTATAATTGAAATATCACAGGTTTTGCGTTGATCAATCTTAGTAGATACATACGACCTAGTTTTTTGGATACGACTAGATTGATACTTGGAAAATTGTTCTTTGGTACCGTCCAAGAATCTCTTTGTGATTAGGTTCACGGACTTGTTTCTATAAACGTTCTGATCGCAAGAGAGAAAGAGATATAACTATAGATATTATTCCTTGATTGAGTTTAACTCTCGGAGTTGTATTGAGTTTGTCCATACATATTTCCTAAGAAAAAAGTGGTGGTGTATTTTGGTACCCCTGTGTTTTTAATTGGTATCGGAGCAGGCAAACACGCCAAGACCTAATAAGTTTGTGTTTGAAGCAGTCTGAATTTATGGACATGAGTGCAATCTCGATAAACGTACCACCAATATTTGATGCCAAAAATTACTTATGGTGGAAAATTGCTATGCATTCCTTTTTACAAGCCTGTGACTTTGAGACATGGAAACTTGTAGTTATTGGATACGATATGTTGACAGTTTAGACGGAAATACTGTTGTGAAGCCGTTATGACAATATAGTGAAACCAAGAAATAAGTGTTGCAAAGCATAAGTATGATGGGTTTAACCTATTATCCACGCTATAAGACCAGATTTTCTGCACCATGTGACATCGTGCACTAAGTCTAAAGATGCTTGGGATATCTTAGAAACCGTATTTGAAGGAGATACCTCAAAGAAAGAAGCTAGGCTTCAAAAAATAAATTCTGACTGGAAAATCTTCGTATGGATGATGAAGAATCGTTTCATGAATTTAATCAAAAGGTGTCTAAAATTGTTAATGCATGTTTTGCGCTAGGGAAGACTATTCCCCAAAAGGACATTTTGATGAAAATTTTCCGATCTCTACCAACAAGATACGAGTCTAAGAAGCATGCCATCATGAATCAGTGCGTGGAGTCCTGCTGGGATTCAAGAGGCATAAGGAGCGCGACTGTACCTAAATCAGTGGGAGACTGATTTCGGGCTCAACTACATTCCAGACCGAAGTTAATTTTTAGCCGGCTAGTATCTGTAGCGAATTAATATAGTTTGGTGTTCAATCTGGACTAGGTCTCGGAGTTTTTCTGCATTTGCGGTTTTCTCGTTAACAAAATTTCTGGTGTCTGTGTTATTTCTTTTTCCGCATTATATTTTTTATCTTTATAATTGAAATATCACATGTTGTGCGTTGATCAATCACAATAGATAGGTCCAACCTTGTTTGTTGTATAAGACTTGTTTGATCCTTGGACATTGGTATTTGGTACCGTCCAAGGACTCTCTTTGTAGTTAGGTTCACGAATTCAATTTTGTAAACGTTCTAACAACAAGAGAGAAATATATGACTCTAGGCACTTTCCTTGATTGAGTTTTTACTCTCGGAGTTGTGTTGACTTTTTCCAAACAAATTTCCTACGAAAAAGTTGGTGGTCTATTTGGTACCCCCAGTGTTTTCACTATTGCATACCTCAAGATTCTGGGTGTTCATATAATTAGTTTCTGCGAAATGCCTTACCCTCCATGCCTGTGTTGGATCACAATCAAATTTACATATCAGATGTGATTTTAAGCATATCTCTAATAGCTATGCAGGGTACAAAGAGAGTTTCTTAATTCTCCTGCCTCCCATGGAATGAACACCACGCCTATCACATGTCCGGATGAGAAGGTCATAGTAACTTCTCATGAAGTGTTGAGCCATGCCAGCCTGAAATCTATCAGGAAGTAAACGATATGAGTCACTCTGGATTGTCTTCACGTAACTGAAAATATAATCCCATCTACCATAATTCAACCCAACTGAGTGATCACGTAATTCATAGAGGATTTCATCCATTTGCAAGGCAGCGGAAAAGTCTCAATCAGTACAGTATCTCTGATGCTCCTCTCTCAATTCCTGCCATCTATTCTTCCTTCTCAAACACACAGTTCCATATCTTAGCTTCCCTGCCAATCACATATGTAGACCTTTTTATATTAGTTATAGTGTCAAAATTGCAAGTTTTTGTAGCAGATGGATAAGTATTTTATTTTACCTTGAATTTGTTAGAGCATTGCTCGGTCGAACTCACAAGTATTGCTATCTCAATCTTGTTATCAAATTTAGTTGTCAAAACTATATCTTGATTTCTAGTCTACAATTAGTTAAGTCTCGGACTAAGATAGAAATGTAGTTGAGAAACAGAGGATTACGACATTCATCATTGCGTTCTACCGTTTGAAGGCGAAGATCAACCAAATCTTTTGGAGAACTTCATCAAAAAAAGTTAAGTGAAGACTGAACCACCTATCTCAAGTTATATTCACTTTTCTACCATCTGATACGATGTCGCATAACTAATTAGACTAGTATGCATAGACAAGAATTTTGAGTCAAGTTTATCTTGATACTTTCTCGAAATATAATGACTAAGCTTAATGAACATTTGTTCATGCTTGATGAATTTCGGTTAAGGACAATTTATTGTTCGGATACAAAACCATGATTCAAGTTTTATCATTCGAAAATATCCTGGAACAGTGATATGAGTCATTGATGTTATTCGATCGGGAATGTTTTGAATTGATTTAGAGAAAAATATAGAACTATTATAGATTCAGATACAAGACAGTGGTATCGGTCTTACAAACTGGGAAAACTATTATACGTTTGAACCCGTATTACATGTACTCGTACACATAGAGAAATAGTTATACATATCTAATTACAAATTAGTGATACACATATTCGTATGCACATCATATGGAAATCTGTTTAACTCGTGAACCAGATCGGTATGCATACTCGTTTGCAAACCATTCTTGAACTGTGGTTAAGGAACCGGGATGAGTACCCAAACCGGAACGCAAACTAAAACAGTTATGTGTTCCTGAACTCGGTAACATTTCCAAACCGGTACACAAAGCGATTTAGTAATGTGAACTCCGGAACCAGGGAAATTCTTCAGGTTTCCAAACCGGTACGCAAACCTAAAAAGTTCTGTGAACTCTGGAACTTTGGTTTGGTGGAAAGTTTGCAAACTGGTACGCAAACCTAAAAAGTTCTGTGAATTCTGGAACTACGGTTTTGGTTTAAAGTTTCCAAACCTGTATGCATACTGTGACTGAACCGACTCACGAACGGCAATGATATTTGTACCTTGTACACCTACTAAACATTTCGATTATATTTTCAAGTGTGTTTAAATTATTTCTATGAGATATTTAACATTTGATTAATTTTCTATAAACACTAGACTTATTTGATCACATGTTTGTGACTCATAGTTAATATCTTATGTGTTCATGAAAATGAAGATTAAGCTTTTAAGTTCAAACTGGCTAGTTTCGGCTAACCATGTTGTACATAGTCTTTGTACACGGTTCGGTTACGGTTTCACCTAAACAGAGTGCATATCTTGCTTATGTAAATCATATTCAAAGATTCATATAATGGTGGATATTGTTTGCTTAGTTCCAAATCTATCTTAGCTTAAACCTAAAGCAACCTATGCTTTGAATGTCTACAAAAGAGGAACTTCAAGCAACTAGGATCTTAGAATCCCGACACTACTTTTTGGTGTGTCCTAGTTGTATCTTGAGTCGTCTTCTCCAGAAATCCTTTTAGGGTTTAATGACTACAAAGTCTTCATAGGGATTCGTGAAGTGAGGTCCAGTTATCTTTCCTTGATAATTTGAGTATCCTGATCTTGATTGTTTGTAGATCTTGCTACAACGATCAAGATAGATAAAAATCATCAAAGTTCTCTTGGTCACAAACTTTGTTGATTTCACAAGTTTTATACTTGTGAGATGAATAATAATTTAGGCTGCACTTCGGGTTACATAAGTCCGGATTTTGAGGATAGCTAGACTTTGTCAAATTGCTATCGATTTTTGTCACCTTGATCGCACGTCTCGATCGTAATCAGGAAATTAATTATATAGGCTTAATCTTTGGGAGGCATATTTGGTTTAAAGTCTTCAATTGAGTTGAAGCAACTCTTAGTTGGTGTGACGTCATCTAAGGAAATCAATTGCGCGGAGTCCTGCTGGGATTCAAGAGGCATAAGGAGCGCGACTGTACCTTAATCGGTGGGATACCTTTTAGGGATCAATTACATTCGAATCCAAAGTTAATTGGTAGTATGCTAGTGTCTGTAGCGGATTAATACAGTTTGGTGTTCAATATGGACTAGGTCCCGGGGTTTTCTGCATTTGCGGTTTCCTCGTTAACAAAACTTATGATGTTTGTGTTATTTCTTTTTCCGCATTATATTGTTTATCTCTATAATTGAAATATCACAGGTTGTACGTTGATCAATATTAGTAGATACATCCGACCTAGTTTGTTGGATACGACTAGATAGATACTTGGAAAATTGTTCTTTGGTACCGTCCAAGTAATCTCTTTATGATTAGGTTCACAGACTTGTTTCTCTAAAAGTTCTAATTGAAAGAGAGAAAGAGATATAATTCTAGATACTATTCCTAGATTGGGTTTAACTCTCAGAGTTGTATTGAGTTTGTCCATACAGATTGCCTAAGAAAAAAATGGTGGTGTATTTTGGTAGCCCTGCGTTTTCAATTGGTATCAGATCAGGCAAACACGCTAATACCTAATAAGTATGTGTTTGAAGTAGTCTGACTTTATGGACATGAGTGCAATCTCGATAAACGTACCGCCAGTATTTGATGGCACAAATTACTTATAGTGGAAAACTGTTATGCATTCTTTTTACAAGCCCGTGACTTTCAGACATGGAAATTTGTAGTTATTGGATACGCTATGCCGACAGTTAAGAAACGGAAATACTGTTGCGAAGCCATTAGGACAATATAGTGAAACCGAGATAAGTGCTGCAAAGCATAATTCTGACGGGTTAACGCTATTATCCATGCCATAAGACCAGATCTTCTGCACCATGTAACATCGTGCACTAAGTCGAAAGATGCTTGGGATATCTGTGGATGGGGGAAAACGATTTGCTGGTTTTTAAGGAATTGAGGAGACGACCGTACGGAGGAGACTCCTCGAACCAAGCGAAATGTTAAACCTCACACAGATGCACGGCTGCAAAGGGGGTGCTTTAGATTCGAGAGATCAATCTGTAGTACTCCGGCCTAAATCAAGACAATGACCGTTCCAGAGTAAACTCAGTCACAAGATAGGATGGGTTGATCTGTAGGAGGTAAGCTGAGAAATGCGTGGAATCAATGGTAATCAAAGATTGTGGGTGTGTGAATTCTGAATATGATAAGCTCTGAATGATTGAAATTGCTCAATTGAGAGTAGTTGCTCAATTGATGAGTTGATGATATCGTGTTGTCAGTTTGACGTGAGATTGATGATACTGATGATGCTTCAATCATGATTCAGAGACTTATTTATATTGCTGGAATTTTAGACACCGTGATCCCATGAAGTGTGACAGTTGATGGAATCAAGGAGTGGGAAAGTGGAGATCGTGTTTGAAACCAGTTGCTCAACATGTGGAGACTTGGTCGATTTTCCACCCACTACCTCGTGAATTCCTTCAACTGACTGCACGACTTGCTCACATTCCATCGTGTGTTTGAACACACGTGCCGCAGACCGCCAGACCAAAATCCTAAGTGATATCCCCCCATGTGACACGATTGACGTCTCGTGGTTTGTTAGTCAATTGATGACTTCATGGTTTGATGGGACGATGAGTCCATGTAGTTGCTGAGTGTCGAACATGATGTTCTGAAACTCATGAATTGAACATGTCATGAGACAGAGGTATAATTCTTACGATGAAGTGAGCAAGTATTGCTCATTCGATGGATCGTTGAATATTGATTGTTGAACCAATATTCCTTGGTTTGAGCAAATATTTATCACATGATCAAGTGTTGCTCATGTGATGAATTGTTGAATATTTGATCGTCTGAGCATGTGTTGCTCATCTGATGGATTATTGGCAATGCACCAAAAATATTAATTAGAATACTGGTCGTTGAACCGAGCATAATTAATAAAATTAATTACCACGAGGCCGTCGTAAAATTATTAAGGTTGGAATCTGGAATGACGATCCTTGGATTCAGAAACCCTAATTTGATCAATTGATGATCAATTCATGGTTCGTCAGAAGTTTAACCATGGGACGAAGGAGGGAGCGACTATATGGGACCGTGGATCAACCATGTAGTCTCCATATGCTCACGTGAGCAAATACGAAGAACTCCTGAAGAGTTGACGATTTGTTGGTGGAAGAATGATTAAATGCTGGCTTAATCATTTATTCAAAAATGCTCGTCTGAGCCTTAGGTGAGAAAACCTAATTAATTATGACGAGGCGAGGGACCAACCATGGAGTCATGAAACCGGCCCTGGGTTGTCACGTGACCGCCTGACGATCACTTCATGAAAATCCAAAGTGTTTGGAAGAGTTTTGGACCTAATACGAGCAATTGTGCAAATTAGGTCAAAACTGTGAAAATTGATGGGACCGGCTTCCGTGAGCCAAAGAGCCAATCTTGGTCGGTCAAGATAGTGTGCTTGTGTCCCTAAGGCGTCCGTGTCTCAGTCCTGAGAATTTTGATATTTTCTGGCGTGCAATTGAGCATCCATTCAAGAAAATATTCCAAAATTAGGGTTTAGATCATGAGATGATGAAAAATAATTATAAAATAAGAAATGAGGAGGCGTGGGACCGCCGTGGTCAAGGCATGGTCGGACGGTCGTGACCACGGTCCCGTGGTGCCTTTTCCTTAATTTTATAAAATTTTGATGATTTTATGAAAAATTCATGAATTTTGAGAAATTTGATGAATTTAGGGAGTTTCCATGAATTGAAGGAGTTTTCATGAGTTCATGGAAGCAAAATATTAAAATAATAAAAACACGGGCGTGTGGGACCATGGAGGCATGGTCGTCCGGCTATGGACCGGTCCCATGAGTTTTTCATAATTTTTTAATATTTTTAGGTATTTTTGATGATTTGAGGGCATTTTTCCTAATTTGAGAGAAATACCATAAAATCAAGGAATTTGATGAATTCAAGGAAAAATAGGAAAAATAATAATAAAATAATAAAGCAAAGGGCGTGTGGGACCAGCTAGGGCATGGCCGGCCGGCTAGTGGCCCGGTCCCACAAGTTTTCATAATTTTATTTTATTTTATTATTATATGATGATTTGTGCAAAAAAATACCATGAAATCAAGGAGTTTTTTCATGAAATTAGAGAAATAATAATAATAATAAAATAATAAGGAACCGTGGGGTGTAGGGCCGGCTGGGACCAAGGCATGGCCGGTTGGCCAATGGTCACACCCCACACTCCTTTCCTTAATTTTATATTATTTGTTATGGATTTATGGAAATACCATGAAACCGAGGAGCTTCCTCGAGACGAAGGAGATTTGATCAGATGAGAGAATTTTCATCAAATCATGGAAAATAATAAAAATGTATTAAAAACATAAAACTGGCGTGGAATTGAACACGGAACGGTCGGTAGGGCGTGTGTCCGTGTTCCCAGCACCTTGGTCAATATTTTTAATTATTTATTATTTTCTTCCCTATTTTGCATAGGTTCATCGTTTCGTTGTATTTTGAAATACTCGTTCGTGCGGTGACTATTAGTGTATCGTCGTTGAATACACTTTCACCATTTGAATCGGGGCTTACTTAGAGGTAGCTCAGATGCCCGGTTGTTGATTATTTATTACTAATTGTGGAATTCAGTGGAGAATAATTCACAAAACTGAGTAAGAAGATATTTATTATTAATTCATAGGATCAGCTGAGGATTCGACTAGGAATTCAGAACAATAAAGTGAGCATTACCATTCCATGGGATCGTAGATTCTACCATAGAATCGGAGTAATTAATATTTATCTATTACCATTTATGAGACCAGTTATGGATTCGATCATGAAATCGGAGTAATGAAATAATATAGTTATTGCTATTCTATGAGATCAAGCCGTGGATTCGATCATAGAATCAGAACAATTGTTATTGTCATTCCGTGGGACCATCCGTGGATTCGACCATGGAATAGGAGCAATTGTTATTGCCATTCCATGGGACCAGTCGTGGATTCGACCATGGAATAGGATCAATTGTAATTAGGAATAATTAACTTTGTGGCTCTATTATAGCAGAGCAAGCTGTCTAGGAGCATTAATTATCCCGATATGAGCTTGTCGGTAAGTCATATCCTTTATATAGTCAGGGTAAACTCGTTGTTTGTTCCTGAAGACGTTATCGCTCTATACTAGCAGAGCAAGCTGTCTAGGAGCCGTCCATCTCGTGATACTATATAGAAATAATCACTGAAAGTATTCAGTATTCATGAGATATGCCGTTGTCCAGTCGTGAGACTACATATCTACATGTACTCTGAGAGAAAGTACTCTCCGTTGAGAATTCGATGAGAGACCCGTGTCTCGATACTCACGTCTGATTGCTGATCAGAGCTTCGTATAATTATGAGTTTACGATTTTAGCCTTGTCGAAAATCCACCATCTACATTAAGTCCCCTGCTTACTGAGGAAATTGTGTTCCTCAGTCAGCATTAAATGGTGATTTTCCGGCCATAATAATAATACCAGTAATTGAACTTAGTCGTAAGTTGAGACGTTACCGGATTTAGAGAGCATGAGCAAACCACGACTTGATGAAGGCTTCAATGTCATGATTGGAGCGTCGTTTGATGAGCATAAATTGGTGTTGAACCGCTGGTTTGGACGACGAGTCCGTGGTCGGTTAGGATTGCGGGCCGGGCCCAATAAGGAAATCCTTAGAAAATTAGGTTTTGGAAATAAAAATTGTATAAAAGGGATTAACCCTTTTTTTTTTTTCCTCACACCAGCACCTTCATCACCTTCGCGCCAGGAGAAGGGTTTTTCCGCCGGATCCGCAGCCGCCACCGATCGTCGCGCCGTCCGACGTCGTCCGGCCAAATTCCGGCCGCCGCACCAGGTATTTTTTTTTTTTTCTGATGTTTATGATCCTCATGAGTTTTCATGCTTTGATCATGATGAAGTTATATACATGTGTGTATATTAGTGTGAGTTTTATGAAAAAACCCTCGTTTTTGAAAACGTATGTTCGTTCGATCGTTAGTTTTGAAAACTAACTATAATCCCTGATTTAGAGAGATTTTTTTTTAAATATGAACCTAGGTCCAGTGATAAAACTTAGTGTATGAGCTTTCATGTATACCAAGGTTTCATCATAAAAGAAGTGAATTTTCATGAAATCGGAATAATCCTTCGTTTTAAAGACAAATAACGACGACACGAAGGAAAATATGTATGATGAACTTGTGTCCAGTGATAAAATTTTGCTTATGAGCTTTCATGTAAATACAAAACTTTATCATATGTATGAGATGTGATTTCACAATATTTTTGAAATAAACCTTCGTTTTAAAGACAAATAACGACGATACGAAAAAATATTTTTTTTTATATATATGCAGCCGTGACATATATTGTGTAAAATATGATGGTATATTTTATTTGCATGAATTTGTTTTCATTAGATAAAATCTTGAGAATTTATGTAAGCAAGTTGCATTAATTGCTGTTTTTTTTGAAAAATCAGAAACGTGGGTTTTGAGGAACCTTCGAAGATAGACAATATATTTATGATAGAATATTTTATTGTTATAAACTTCATAGGTCAGTTGTGTGAATGTTCACATTATGAAAATTGTGTCCGTGATTTTATGAAAATCAGTTTCGAAATTAATAAAGTTTCGTTCGTTTTTGCAGTTTTCGAAGAGACGAACGATTTTGAGGTGTTAACTCTACCGTTACTATCACTATTGTTAGTGGAAGTACAAAAGGTAAGAGTTAAGAGTTACCATTTTTTGCCGTATTTCCTTGATTCGTGTCTGGAAGCATACTGAAGTAGAATGTAATGTGGACTTTGCAGTTGTTTTAGCAAAATGACCAATTCCCAGCCAACGATACTTCAAGGGACGAATCGCATCTGATGATGACATCTCCAGGGATGATGCATGCATGGACGAGACCTCCATTGGTGAAAGAGGAGGATGCCACTGGCGTGAAGAACATTCCGAATATAGACGACGCATTCTTTGAGGAGGATCCAAAAGGAGCTGAAGCATATCTCAAGTCCCCAGTATATCGTCTTCTGATCAACCCTAGGACTGTGACTCAGAAGAAATTGGTGACCCCGAAGATGGTAATACGGCTTTGTCTCGAACGAGGGCTTTTCCTTGCATCGACCATAGAGTTTAAGCTTTCTCGACGCCCTTTGGAAAAAATTCTGGATGGGCGAGGCATATGTTGGGTTTCCCTCATGTCAGGGCTATGCTCAACCAGGCAAGTGACGAGAGCTATTCAAGCTTCTGGAGACTTGTCTATTAATCATGATGTGAAAAGTATCGTGGCTTTGCTGGCTCGTTGGTGTGTTCCCACTCATACCTTCATATGTAGATGGGGAGAATTTACTGTTACCTTAGAAGATGTGGCTGCTTTGATGCATCCCGATTACAGGTAATTTCTCTGGAGGTCTTTCGGATGAGGAAAAAGTGGTTTTTGACACTCTGACAGCTGCGATGGAAGAAGTGAACAAGGCGTCTGGTAGTAAAGGTTGTTATGCCCATTGGTTGACACGTTGGTGGCCAAGAGATGAAGTTTCTGATAGTCCCATCACCGGTATGTTACCTATTGCCGCTTTCTTATGCTTATGGTTATCCAGAGACATATTCGAAGACAGTGGACATTTGTTGAAGCCTTTCGTAATCCCTTTTGCTATTAAGATGGCTCAAGGTGAGCAACTCCCAATAGGTAGCTTATTCCTGGGTTCCTTGTATTCTAACTTAGACTCCTTGGTGTTAGATTCCAGCGTGTCGAATGGCTTCATGAAGATTGAGTGTTATGTTAACACGATGTTTCTTCAAGCTTTGATGTGGGAACACTTCAAGAATTATGCGCCTATCCCACGTAATATCCTGCAAGGACCAAATACTGATGCCCGTCACATCTTCGCCGAGAAAGATAATGCCCGAATCATGCGTTGGTCTACAAAGCAGCCTCGGTCTAAAGCACGCCTCATTGATGTGTTGGATGAAGAATCGGAGTTCGACTTTCGTCCGTGGGTGTCGGTTCCTGATTATGTTTCTCAACCAACGACTTTCAATACTGGAGAGAGCACGACTCTGAAATCTGGTGCTAACCCGAATGATGGTGAGAGATCCTTCATGTTGAGCTGTACTCCTGGTCACTTGTTATCCGTTATGCATGGAGAGTGGGCCGTAGAAGAATACAACATTGATAGGGCGGCTCGACAAATGGGTATGGATCAATGTGTTCCAACTACCCGGAGAAGGAAACCATCAGTTGATCAGCTTGCGTCTCGTTTAGATCACACTCACGTGGAAGGGAGTAGTTACTGGTTTCCTGGTTCTGATAGATTTGCATATGTAACCCCAGGTTATATAGAATTCTGGCATCAACAATTTGAGAGGTTGCATGAATTCGTGACAGTTAGTCAGCCTCCAGTGAAGATTCCTCCGTCTGCTGAGATGATCTCTGGTCGACCAAGACTGAAGTACCTTTCTGGTGATAAACGAAAATTATCTCCAGGATGTTCTCAAGTAAGATTCTCCACATGTTTTATGAAACCATGGTAACTGTATTCTGATCATGTTATTGAATTCTTTACAGGACGGTCGTAGCGTAAGACCTCGAATCCATGCAGATTTTTCAGATATTGGAGAAGTTGTTCACGGCGGAGAAGGAAGGAACAAAAGTTATAAGCTGTTACCTAATACCGTGAAGTCCCCAGTTCGTTCTTTGGTGAGTTCCCAATATTTCTCACCGTGACTTTCATTGCTATTAACATTAGAATCATGAAGCCAATGTTGTTAATTTTGTTGCAGAATTTTACTCCATCAAGTCTTGAAGGTCTTCAATTTTCTGCTACTGAACAAGCAATCGCTGATTTGAGTGACGAAGAAACTGTAAGTATTTCTTCACATGTTCAAATGTGGTGCTTCATAGATGAAAATATTGATTGTAAAGGACGTGTACAGGAGGATGTCGTCATGGAGATGGAGAATTCTGGAACTCAATCATCCTCTGGGAATGGAGGTAATTCCCAAGATTCGGAGCCGGATGGAAGTGATGTTCCTCTTGTCGTTGATGTGGACAATTCCAACCCCTTGGACACTTTGGAGACTCCTCAAGTAAGTATATATCCTGTATATTCTTTATAGAAGTATAAAAGTGCTGACTTGTGAATGAATGAATGAGAACCCATGTGAATATATGAAAACTTAGTCGAATTTCGTCGTCAGAAAATTCAGAACCCAGCTTTTTAGTAGAAACGCTGTAGAATCTTCGCCCAGAGTCGGATTTTGATGATATGCATGTGCAAATTTAAGCCCGGAAAATTTCCAAGCTTTAGTAATGAATATTTTTAAGTTTTGAGCAAGTTCAGAGCCTGAAAAAGGCGAAATAGTAAACTTCCAGGAGACTTTCAGAACTTTTTCAGATTGCGCATTACTTGATATTTTGGCCATATCTACTCGCTCGTTCGTCGGATTGTCATGAAATTTTGACATGTCACAGAGGACATCCATATGAAGATAATGGCATATGACCCATCCTCAGATTCCTTGTATATTGCTCCCAGTTAGTCTCTTATTACAGGGCAGAGTTCAGTTTCTTCATACGGACTCATCGTAAAACGTGTTTTCATGACTTTCATGTTATTTGCTCGTGCCTTGAATGTAGTATGATGAACTTTGATGATATTGCCTTGCTGGTTGTGTTTCATAATCTCCTTTGGCTTCATGACTCTAACCTCATGTAATCTTCGTATTAGGTGCTAAATACCGAAGTTGAGGATACTGGAGCCAATGATGATAATTGTAACCCTTCCGAAGTTATTGATGAAGAGACAGCCATCCCTGCACTTAGAGTCCATGAGAAGGTTACTGCTGATGTTATGGAAAACCAGATGGTTGTTGCCTCAGTGATAGAAGAAACCGAGACAGCGGCGGAGAATACCGAATGAACTGTCGCTTTGGTCGTGGAAGCCGCTCCAGTGACTGAGAACCGTATAATAGTGTATGAATATCCAACTCCAGGGGTTGCTTTCGATCCTCCCTTTAACACTTCACTCCCGTATCATGAACTGGTCGGTGGATTCAGCGTTCCCATTGGGTATGCACGCTTGTATGAGACGATATGGAAGAAGTTTGGCCACATGATAGTCAACAGGAACCCTGAGCGTGTTTATGCTTTAACCATGCAAGTAGGCGTTATCTTGAGTGTCGTGAGTGATATGCACACGAGACCCAGGAATACCATGACTCCAGATATACTCTTTGATTGAGAGTTTAACTTGGAGAATTCAGAAACACTTGGCCTCAACGTGAAATGGTTTCGTAAGCAAATAAACGTTATCAAGGATTCATGTGAGAAGAACATACCATTTCCCAATGATGCTGTGAAGGAGAAGGAGGACAAGATTGCCAAGCTGACCGAGGAGTTGAATCAGGAGAGGGCAGCTTTGCAAATCTTGAAGGATGCTGATGAGCGAAAGCCTTTTATTGCCGATCTCTTGAACTTCTGAACTTCTGAGAGATGTGAGGTTTATACTTGGGTTTTGATATTTAGATGGTTTTGGATTGACTGATGGTTAAGGATTTTCTTGTAAATTTGATAGAGATTTTCTTTTACGAAATATGAACTGAATTTTGATAAATTGTTGAATTCAAATACTGATTGCAAGTATTGCGAATGTTTTGGAGGAATTGAAATACAAATGAAAGAAAATCCTAAATGTTAAACCCAAACTCCATGAATGCTTCGAACGCCTAATACCTTAAATGTCCAATAATTTCAGATAAACGCCTTGAGCCAATTTTCATGAATTACTGGTAGGGTTCTGCCATCTGTGTTGATCAATTTGTAGTATCCTCCGGCCACGGACTTAGCGACCATGAATGGTCCTTCCCAATTGGAGTTCCTTGTAGAATGAACACCGGGCTGAACTGCTTTGAGAACCAGGTCCCCTTCGTGAAACTTCTTAGGCTTGGTCGATCGTGCCTTGAATATCTTCCGCTGATTCGGAATTCCCTATTTGACGGAATTCCACGATTGTGGCACATATGGACACTCGCGCGGAAGAGAGTATCCAGCATAGTGTTGATCATGCTTAGCCAGGTCTTCAGCAATAAACCTCTCGATGGAGTGACCGATTTGAAGAAGTTACGAACCCAACCATTGAGTGTAATATTGCTGAGGTGAAGTTTCCCACTCATAGCTTTTGATGACTGCTAAATCGTTCATGGGGAGAAGTCCCTGGACCATAGTAACGTATTTGAACATTGGTAATATTGGAGCATGAGGAGGAATAAGACTTGTCTGAGCTTGAAACCTTTTGACAAAGGTGTACGTATTTTCTCCAAGTTCCTGCGTAAATCCCATCAAAGTTTTTACTTCTTCCAGATGCTCAAACGGTGGTGCGTCATTTGCTCCGTCCTCCGACTCGGAATCCTTGTCGATTATAGGATGTGTTGAAGGCATCGTTATCCTTCCGGCATGAATCCAAGTTCTTCCAAGGACCACGTCTATCCAGGGTCTTCCCGGATTATGAAAAACTTGGCCTCAGTGCAGATCAATCTTTCCGTAACTTTGAGAGTGATGAATCCATATGCGTCTCTGGAGATTCCTTCGTGGTCCCTGATTGCTATGGAAGCGTGGGTGGCTTCCTGTCGAGTAATACCGGCAGCTCCAAGAGTTTTCAAGGGATGATGTTGACAGCGGTACCAACATCGACGAACGTCCTTTTGAACTCATTTATTTTAATGTGCACTGTGGTAAGCAGTCCCCAGTCATACATTTCTTTGTCGGTGGCTGAAGGTTCGGTGGTGGTCTCTTGGATTAACAGAAGTTTTCCGGACACGATGTGGTTCAGTGCAGCAAACTTGTCTTTCCTTTGAGCTTTCGAAAGATACAACAACTCGCAGACATGTTCGATCAGATATTGGACCGCTTCCTTGACAGGAGGTTCAGAGATGGTAAAAGTTCTGACTGGGAGGGGGGTTTTGTGCACTCCCTCAGTCCCCAGGTTGAGCTCTCCTGATTCGACCTTTTCTTTGAATATGCGCTTCAAAATTTTGCAATCACTTGTAGGATGACTGACGTATCTATGGAAGCGGAAATACCGAGGATTTTCCATGACCTATTCATTTGGTTCCTTCTTGACATAAGGTAATTTGATTGCACCATCTTGGATCCAGGCATCGAGTAATTCATTAACTTCTTCCATTGAACAGGGAAAATCAGGTGCTTCTGGATCTTCCATATGCTGAGGAGGGATTTTCGAATTCTCCTTCTTGTGTGCCTTTGAAGGGGTGGAGGAAGTCTGCTTGTGCTGTGGTTCTGCTTTTCGCTTACTCCCTTCTGCGACAGCATTTGTTGAAGGTTGCAAGTTGTACTGCTTGTTGATCAAACGCCTGCTTCCTCGAGTGTCTTTTGAATCCTAAGTCTTTGTAGACTTTGCTCTTTCCAAAAGAGCGGGTGCAGTGGTTGCCGACCTCTTCGCAGCTTCGTGAAGCTCTGAGAAAGTCTGGAATCGAAGGTTCTCCAGTAAGGCCCTGTAGACCGGGAGCATGCCATTAATGCACAAGTCCACCAGTTGTTGCTCCGTGACGCTTGGGTCATGACAATCCAGAGCTTGGACTCTGAACCTTTTCACATAATCATTGGGATTTTCACTGACCCTCTGAAACATTCTTCCAAGGTCGGAGAGGGTGACTTAATGCGTTAACCATTTCTCCCCAATTGTTGATTCCCTGGCGCGATGTTGTTATACCAGGTGTATGCTCTGCCTTTCAGAGATTTTGAGAATTCCTTGAGACGAGCGACATGATTATGTTCATGTTCTCCCAGGGCTTCGAGAAAACGAGAGACATGTTCCCGAGCATTGCCAGTTCCATCATATAAGGTGAAGGTTGGAGAAACGTAACCTTTGGGGAGTGGAATCCTCTGCGTAGCGGTAGGATAAGGAGGTTGATGACGATGGACATGCGATGTTTTGTCTTTTCCACGGTTCTCCAAGAGGTGCTCTAGATCCTCGCGAGTGATGAAATTCGATGATCCCTTTGCTATTGAGTTGTCTGCAGCAGTTTTGTGGAATTCGTCGTCTTCTACTGTATGGATTGGAATTACTTCAGGATCGTCGTCTGAGGATTTCTCCTTCTCCTTTCCCTTCTCTTGAGTCTTCTCTGACATCTTGTCAGTAAGAGTTTTGAGATAATTACACAGCTCTTTCTGTGTAGCAGCCATGTCAGTCTGATTCTTTGCAAGAGTCTCCTGCGCTTTGATAAGATCAGCAATGGTAGGTGGTGGATCTCCTCTAACTTCTTTAGGGTGTCGTCCGGATAGTGGATGACCTTCAGCGTGAGGAGGAGTAATGTCACTACCATAAGTGTTGGAGGTCGGATTTGTCTCCGAGATATTCTGATTGTTGTTGTTGCTAGTGCTTGCACGGTTTATGTTAGGATTCGTAACTGAACCTGACCTGAGATCAACCATCTTGTGAAATTGTGAGATTGCAACCGAGAGAATGATCTCCCACTCTGGACGCCAATTTGTGGATAGGGAAAAACGATTTGCTGGTTTTTAAGAAATTGAGGAGACGACCGTACGGAGGAGACTCCTCGAACCGAGCGAAATGTTAAACCTCACACAGATGCACCGCTGCAAAGGGGGTGCTTTAGATTCGAGAGATCAATCTGTAGTACTCCGGCCTAAATCAAGACAATGATCGTTCTAGAGTAAATTCGGTCACAAGAGATGATGGGTTGATCTGTAGGAGGGAAGCTGAGAAATGTGTGGAATCAATGGTAATCAAAGATTGTGGGTGTGTGAATTCTGAATATGATAAGCCCTGAGTGATTGAAATTGCTCAATTGAGAGTAGTTGCTCAATTGATGAGTTGATGATCTCGTGTTGTCAGTTTGACGAGAGATTGATGATACTGATGATGCTTCAATCATGATTCAGAGACTTATTTATATTGCTGGAATTTTAGACACCGTGATCCCATGAAGTGTGACAGTTGATGGAATCAAGGAGTGGGAAAGTGGAGATCGTGTTTGAAACCAGTTGCTCAACATGTGGAGACTTGGTCGATTTTCCACCCACTACCTCGTGAATTCCTTCAACTGACTGCACGACTTGCTCACATTCCATCGTGTGTTTGAACACACGTGCCGCAGACCGCCAGACCAAAATCCTAAGTGATATCCCCCCAAGTGACACGATTGACGTCTCGTGGTTTGTTAGTCAATTTATGACTTCATGGTTTGATGGGACGATGAGTCCATGTAGTTGCTGAGTGTCGAACATGATGTTCTGAAACTCATGAATTGAACATGTCATGAGACAGAGGTATAATTCTTACGATGAAGTGAGCAAGTATTGCTCATTCGATGGATCGTTGAATATTGATTATTGAACCAATATTCCTTGGTTTGAGCAAATATTTATCACATGAGCAAGTGTTGCTCATGTGATGAATTGTTGAATATTTGATCGTCTGAGCATGTGTTGCTCATCTGATGGATTATTGGCAACGCACCAAAAATATTAATTAGAATACTGGTCGTTGAACCGAGCATAATTAATAAAATTAATGACCACGAGGCCGTCGTAAAATTATTAAGGTTGGAATCTGGAATGACGATCCTTGGATTCAGAAACCCTAATTTGATCAATTGTTGATCAATTCATGGTTCGTCAGAAGTTTAACTATGGGACGAAGGAGGGAGCGACTATATGGGACCGTGGATCAACCATGTAGTGTCCATATGCTCACGTGAGAAAATACGAAGAACTCCTGAAGAGTTGACGATTTGTTGGTGGAAGAATGATTAAATGCTGGCTTAATCATTTATTTAAAAATGCTCGTCTGAGCCTTAGGTGAGAAAACCTAATTAATTATGACGAGGTGAGGGACCGACCATGGAGTCATGAAACCGGCCCTGGGTTGTCACGTGACCGCCTGACGATCACTTCATGAAAATCCAAAGTGTTTGGAAGAGTTTTGGACCTAATACGAGCAATTGTGCAAATTAGGTCAAAACTGTGAAAATTGATGGGACCGGATTCCGTGAGCCAAAGAGCCAATCTTGGTCGGTCAAGATAGCGTGCTTGTGTCCCCAAGGCGTCCGCGTCTCAGTCCTGAGAATTTTGATATTTTCTGGCGTGCAATTGAGCATCCATTTAAGAAAATATGCCAAAATTAGGGTTTCGATCATGAGATGATGAAAAATAATTATAAAATAAGGAATGAGGAGGCGTGGGACCGCCGTGGTCAAGGCATGGTCGGACGGTCGTGACCACGGTCCTGTGGTGCCTTTTCCTTAATTTTATAATATTTTGATGATTTTATGAAAAATTCATGAATTTTGAGAAATTTGATGAATTTAGGGAGTTTCCATGAATTGAAGGAGTTTTCATGAGTTCATGGAAGCAAAATATTAAAATAATAAAAACACGGGAGTGTGGGACCATGGAGGCATGGACGGCCGGCTATGGACCGGTCCCATGAGTTTTTCATAATTTTTTAATATTTTTAGGTATTTTTGATGATTTGAGGGAATTTTTCCTAATTTGAGAGAAATACCATAAAATCAAGGAATTTGATGAATTCAAGGAAAAATAGGATAAATAATAATAAAATAGTAAAGCAAAGGGCGTGTGGGACCGGCTAGTGGCCCGGTCCCACAAGTTTTCATTATTTTATTTTATTTTATTTTATTATTATATGATGATTTGTGCAAAAAATACCATGAAATCAAGGAGTTTTTTCATGAAATTAGAGAAATAATAATAATAATAAAATAATAAGGAACCGTGGGGTGTGGGGCCGACTGGAACCAAGGCATGGCCGGTTGGCCAATGGTCACGCCCCACACTCCTTTCCTTAATTTTATATTATTTGTTATGGATTTATGGAAGTACCATGAAACCGAGGAGCTTCCTCGAGACGAAGGAGATTTGATCAGATGAGAGAATTTTCATCAAATCATGGAAAATAATAAAAATGTATTGAAAATATAAAACTGGCGTGGAATTGACTACGACACGGTCGGTAGGTCGTGTGTCCATGTTCCCAGCACCTTGGTCAATATTTTTAATTATTTATTATTTTTTCCCTATTTTGCATAAGTTCATCGTTTCGTTGTATTTTGAAATACTCGTTCGTGCGGTGACTGTTAGTGTATCGTCGTTGAATACACTTTCACCATTTGAATCGGAGCTTACTTAGAGGTAGCTCAGATGCCCGGTTGTTGATTATTTATTACTAATTGTGGAATTCAGTGGAGAATAATTCACAAAACTGAGTAATAAGATATTTATTATTAATTCATAGGATCAACTGAGGATTCGACTACGAATTCAGAATAATAAAGTGAGCATTACCATTCCATGGGATCGTAGATTCGACCATAGAATCAGAGTAATTAAGATTTATCTATTACCATTTATGAGACCAGTTGTGGATTCGATGATGAAATCAGAGTAATGAGATAATATAGTTATTGCTATTCTATGAGATCAAGTCGTGGATTCGATCATAGAATCAGAACAATTGTTATTGTCATTCCGTGGGACCAGTCGTGGATTCGACCATGGAATAGGAGCAATTGTTATTGCCATTCCATGGGACCAGTCGTGGATTCGACCATGGAATAGGAGCAATTGTAATTAGGAATAATTAACTTTGTGGCTCTATACTAGCAGAGCAAGCTGTCTAGGAGCATTAATTATCCCGATATGAGCTTGTCGGTAAGTCATATCCTTTATATAGTCAGGGTAAACTCGTTGTTTTTTCCTGAAGACGTTATCGCTCTATACTAGCAGAGCAAGCTGTCTAGGAGCCGTCCATCTCGTGATACTATATAGAAATAATCACTGAAAGTATTCAGTGTTCATGAGATATGCCGTTGTCCAGTCGTGAGACTACATATCTACATGTACTCTGAGAGAAAGTACTCTCCATTGAGAATCCGATGAGAGACCCGTGTCTCGATACTCACATCTGATTGCTGGATCTGAGATTCGTATAATTATGAGTTTACGATTTTATCCCTTGTCGAAAATCCACCATCTACAATATCTTAGAAAACTTATTTGAAGGAGATACCTCAACGAAAGAAGCTAGGCTTCAAAACCTAAATTCTGTCTGGATAATCTTCGTATGGATGATGATGAATCGTTTGATGAATTTGATCTAAATGTGTCTATAATTGTTAATGCATGTTTTGCGTTAGGGAGGACTATTCCACAAAAGGACATTGTGATGAAAATTCTCCGATCTCTACCAGCAAGATACGAGTCTAAGAAGCATGCCACCATGGAAGGGAATAACCTTGAAACTTTTTCCAGAAATACTCTTGTTGGAAAGTTGAAGATCTTTGATCATGAACTGCAAACTAAAGCCATAAAGGATATTGCATTCAAGGCACTGAAAAACACTTAAACTCTCAAAAGTGAAAGTGTTGACAACTCTGGAGATGATCTTGTTAATCCTGATCTTTCATATGAAGAGATTGATAACTCAGTATCATTGATCACAAGAAAGTTTAGAGAACTTCTTAGGAAGAGATGTAAACGATTCTCCAAAGAAAAACCTCCAACGTCATCTAAGCCACATAATCGTATTTCTGTCAAAAACAGAGATTCTAATGATACGGACGATGAGGATATGTCACGTTGCTTCAAGTGTAAAGGGTTTGATCACTTTGCTAACGAGTGTCAAAATATTAAGAAATACACTGGCAACAAGAGTCTTGCTGCAACACTTGATGAAACATCTAATCATTATGATTCAAAAGAGGAGATGGTTCAAGTGTAGCACTCTTGGGAGAAATTGTCAATTTTGATAATTGTAGCAATACTCATATCAATCTTGATAGTTTAATTGATGACTCTTCATCAAAATCACTGCATGATTTAATGGATTTTTCGTATACTAAAGAAAATTATGTTAATGTTTTAGGTATCTTGTGTCTAGTTGTTAATGTTGTTCTTGAACTAATCTCCAAATCGACATGTCCTTATTGTTCTAGTGAGGGTCACAGACTCACGCAATGTTTCAATTACAAACATAACTAAGTTATGTCAATAAACTGTAACGTAGGGCTAGTCGTTTGGCAAATGTGCTTAAACTTGTTCAAAAGTCCAATCCCGAGGTACTCAAAGTTAACTCTTCTTTTTCTAAAAGATTTATTGATTTTAAGGAAAAGGTAAAATCTCAGTCAAAGAGAAGAGTCCGGACTAAACGTTCTGTATTGAAGGATGTTAATGCCGTGCAGGAATCTAGTGGTGAGTAACCTGCCACTCACCTCAACACAATTTAATTATGTTGAAATGTGCATCTTGTCTCATGTGCCCTTAGAAGAGATAAGAACTGTGCACATCAGGGCTTTGGATCAAAATTTGAATATTATGTCTCAAGTAATGGTATTGAAAATTTTAGTCTATGAAACTTATAGAAGTATAAAAATGACTTTTTCATTCTATTTTAGGCTTTATGTATTCTAGTGCGTGAACTTTTACGGTTCCGAAATCCTGCATGGTAAATATCATTTTCTTCAAGGCGCATATTTCTTTCACAAGAAGCTTCTCTTGTTGTGTCATATATTTGTGTTTCACAAATCCATTTTATTCTTACGAATCATGGAGGCTCCAAGCACAACATCTTCTCGCAAAACCTATGCTCCGATGGTTGTTGATACTTGTCCAACCAAATAGGAAGAAGAAATGTCCTTTCCTTTTATCTCATCTCTTAAGAGAAAAAGGAAGAATCATAAGAAACCTTGAGCGGACTACTGCAATAAAAAAAGGTTTGAAAATCATCTTGCCGAACTTAAGAAAACCAAGAAGGGGGTGCAGGGACTAAAGAAGATTCTACAGAAATCTCTCAAACTACAAGAAGCACCTGTCAATCAACAACCCACCAGGTTTGCAGGACTAACTCTTTGTCACACCCCGCGAATTCTGAGGCTAGAATCTAGCCCGGAACCCCACGGTGCGACTATCGTAGGTCCACATTTTTCCTTTTAAAAATAAGAACAATATAGAACTACGAAAAAAATCCAATAAATAAATTATTTACAAAACACTTTTAAATGATTACAACTTATAATTCAAAATAATCAAACAATACATATCGACGATATTGAAATACCGATTTCCAAATCCCCGTGATAAATTATAATTTCTTTTCTTCAGCTAGTGTCTCTGTATGCTCTGTAAAGAGAGAGGGAAAAGGGGTAAGTATAACAACCCAGTAGAAAATTTTCAAAAATAATATAGTGCATCGGAAAAACAAACTAAACGATGCATCATATTAAGGCATAATAAAATAAGTACAGTCTTTCAATTATTTACTGATTTTTATTTCAAACTTTTACTCAATCACACTTCCAATTTAAGCTTGTTAAATTGTTTTAGAACATTTTATTAATTTTTGTTCAGCCAAATATCACTTAAGAGTTTCCTTATGTACGTTCCAAACCTCGTAACTTTTTTATATTTCTCACTTCATTGTCTTAACTAGACTTTTCCAAAATACTTTAGACTTACAACCATTATTGGCACACACACTATTTGAATAGTTGTGGCCAAGGTTTTTAAAGCGTGAAGCGTTTTTCATTTTTAAGAAGCGATGCGTATGTTGAAGTGTGAAGCGTCGCTTTATGGTTAGTGTTTGAAGCGCCTATAAATAACACTAGTTATTCTTAGTTAGCTATGAAATTTATATTTAAATGCTTAACTAAGAAGATAATGTTTGTATAGATTGGATATATGTCCAATAACTGTCAAAAAGTAATTCGTGGCTCAGTGGTTAGGCCTACTTTAGGGGGGAGGAGGGAGGTTCGAATCCCCTCGGACGTTTCGTATTTTTTCTTTTATTTTACTTCTTTTAGGCGGGAAAATTGTTTGAAGCGTATCTAATTAGGGAATCTACCGGCTTCACATCAGATTCGCTTCAGCAGAATTTTAAAGCGAATCGTACGCTTTTAAAAATCATGGTTGTGGCTGTGAACTCAAACAAACTTGACAACCACAATCTTTATCTATGAACCGTAGTGCATAGATAAAGATTTCACTTCTTTAACTCTTTTACTTTCAAACTGGATATTTTTAAGTTAGTCGTTAACCATTTTTCGTTATAATTCGAATCTCTTTACTTATTTACTTTTCTTAATACAATTACCAAAATGTAACAATCATTAAGTGCATCGTTGATTTTTAGTGTGTCTGTGGTGTATGAGTAGTCGACTCTGAAGCTTAGTAATT
Organism: Papaver somniferum; assembly: GCF_003573695.1. Taxonomy (NCBI): domain Eukaryota; kingdom Viridiplantae; phylum Streptophyta; class Magnoliopsida; order Ranunculales; family Papaveraceae; genus Papaver; species Papaver somniferum. The sequence goes on along the minus strand of NC_039367.1, from coordinate 81,099,696 downwards.
TTCAGCTTGACCTTAATAATTTATCTATCTTTCTGTTTTTTCACATAAGCCGTGGCAATTGTACCAACAAGCATTAAATAGCCAGGATCAGCAATACCGTTCATTAGCAAATAACCATTAAGATTTTCGCTTACTTAATTAGGAGAAGAGACAAAACCACCAAAAGATCAATCCATGTTCTATAAAGATTTAAATGCCATACGAGAGAACCAAACACCAAATCATTGCGAGGGCACAAAACGTGAAAACACAATTGGGGGTTTAACATCCACTAAGGTTAAGATGGCATGAACTGGAAGTTTTAAACTACATTAAAGACGTGTAAGTTGGACAAGGTACTATATGTTTGTCAATCCAAACATTATGAGAGCGGCACATGGTTTGACACTTGGGGAGTTAGTACGACATAGGATAGATTTAGTCTTTATGTTCCAAATTCTCGAGTAGAAAATCAACACCACATCCGACGGTTCTTTTGAAAAACAGAGCAAGAAGCCATGACCGGAAACACCAGCACAAAGTTGTTTGTAATGCAGTTTATAATACAATATATAATACCAGAAGCCCTTACGGCATATATATCAAAAATAATGATGACGATGCAAACGAAAATCCATGCCAAAATAATTTAGCGTATTACGTAGAAACCCCTACCTCGATCGCTTAAATCTAAATCCAAATATGATGAGTATACCCGGCAAGAAAAATCACCATCAATTCCGTTCTATACATCTATACATCGTCCATAAAGAAAGCGGTACTACTTCGGTCTATGGATGTTTATGGATGAAAGTTTGATAAAGGAGAAGAAGCTAATCGGCCGCTACTGTGAAGGGTTTTATATTCATATGAAGACCAAAAACAATGGGAAGGAAATCAACGTTTGGCCGCGCACATGAGTGCTAGGTTTCCTTTTATTATATACTTGTAAAAACTCCATATATTAATAAACTCTATATATTAATAAAAAAAATCATAGTCCCAACCTGGGCCAGTTATAAATAGTAATAACCTCCATATTTTAATATTAATAGATTTTTTTAGTCCCGCTATAGGGAATTTATCTCCATATATTAATATAATTGATATTATATTGGAAACTTATAAATCTTGTTACATCAAAATATAAGGTAAAATAAAATACTTATCTATACCTGTTTTAGACAAGGATGTAACTTGTTGAATTGTCATCGCATCTTTTAATTTGAGGATGTGTAAGATTTCATTACTATTGACACCTTGTTAAAGCCAAAATATTTCCAACTTTTTAAGCATGTTTAAAGCTTTTTGGCGTGAAGCTTTTAGTATCTCCGTACTATCATCATCAGAATTATCTCCCTCCACTTCTTATCTAATTACATCGATGATTTATTGTTCGGTTAAAATAACTTCATTTATAATTCAATTAAGAATGGATATCTTTGATGTTCCCAAAACATGCTATTCAATTCATTTCAAAATATCTTTTACATACATTGAATTGGCTAGAAAAGTATCGAAAAATTCTTAAAGATCTTATAAGTTCATAAATAGATATATGTATTTGTGTATTGAGACTGCAAATATGCATACACATTATCTAATATCATTTACATATTTTGAATTAGCAAAAAAAAAATATTTTTTTTGGTATACCTCCTTATATTAATAAACTCCATATATTAATAATTTGGTGAATTCCCAAGGCTATTAATATATGGAGTTTTTAATGTACCTAGTGTTTTAGGTTAATGACGAAAACTTCAGTGGGTTCACGTCTAAAACTGAAGAAATATTAGGGATTATGGGTTTGACCAAAAGTCAACCTGGTCAAATTTTAAAAAGAGGAACATTAAAATATTATGTTAATCTGGATTTGTTTTTACTTCTATTTTCTCTTTATTATTATATTTTGATTTTATTTAGAAAATACACCATAAAAGTGTATGTACTCATTTCTTAGAGTCGGTTTTGGCAGAAGTGTATTTTAAAAAGACGGATTATGACACTCTTGCATTCATGAACCATATGTTTCTATGCCAGTTGTTGATAAAGAGTTTGGAGATGATAAATAATTTTTCAAAGATTTTAAATACTAGGAAACTTCTTATAAGAATTTATTCTTATTTTGAGAAGGATAACTAGGGCTTGGTATAGCAAAATTGTGATTACACAACCTATTTCCAACATTTTTCATCTTGCATGTTTTTAGATTTATTTATTTACATTCTAATTGTTGGAAGATAAACTTAAAGTATGTAATCATTATTGGTTTAATTATTGCAAAAGTCTTATGAAATATTTGTGTTTTTACATTTTCGTGAATCAGCTAATATTTCATATACGCTCAGAAGTTAAATCTATTATGTTTTTTATAAACGGAGAATATGACAAACTCTTTGAGAATTTTCTCGCAGTATTGATCTACTTGTGATCACACTATTGTGTTATTACTGCTTGTCACACTGCGTAAGATTTTCTTATGTCGAGTCATATCGATCAAATATTATCCTTTTGTTCGTAACTGGCGTAGAGATTATTTTAATTCGATTTTCGGATACAAATCCATGTGATTTGTTAATGTCCAACATGTTAGAGCATTGCTCGGTTGAATCCACCAAGCGTTGGTATGTCAATTTTGGTTGTCATATTTTAGTGAACCAAAACTCATTTAAAGAATCGTTTGATTATTACTAGAGTCAACTTCGTATTTGTTAGCTGAAAAGTTATTAGGATATGAGACTTACAAGTATTGCTTGTTGTGACGCCCCAAGTACTAAACATGCTTAGCTAATAAGATTACAACCTAATTGAAGCATAAAATCTAGATTAACAATTTTAAGAGTCTCTACTACATAAGCTAAACCCAAATACAAACCCATACACTCTGATATAATGTAGATGAAGATCTCTCATGTGATATGAATATAACCATGTGTTGTTTACAGAGAAAGAATACATATACAAAATATAAATAAACATCTTCAACTCGCTGAAAGCTTTACGCTACAGAAACGATTATCTTCACATGCGCATTTTCTTCTGAATACTGAAACTGCAGTGGTAACGAATGAGCACATCATCCCAAAAAGGGTGCTCAAAGAAAAAAAGTAACTCTCAAGTAATCACTAATATGCTTCACAGTTCTAAAGAATTAGTGATTTGAACATATCATCGTGCATAACATGTGTAAGAGTAATTTTCCCAAATACCTCGATATAATATTTCATCTGGTCTATAGACTTAGCAAGGAGCTGTGGGGAAATCACAGTCACTCCTCGCATGGAACTCACACAAACACACATCAAATTATGCACTCAGCAATCATCAAGTATCGTAATGTAACATACATGAAAGAAAGGTCATTCTAATTCTACCTCCTCAGATATTGCGTACCACAATAACAATATCCGTGAAACACCACCACCAGATGATCTACAAAAGTGAAACTATAACAAACCAAAAATATGTCACTCAGACCTCGCCAAACTCATTGGAGAAAGCGAAAGAAAAATAACTCCATACTCGAATGATAGCGCCATCCACACAGAGTGCCCATACAAACCATGATTCAAACGAATGGATTCTCACAAGAAATTGTAAAAGGTAATATTCCCCTATATAACGATATTGCCTCATCTGGGATATAATAAGCATAAAAATAGATATAACATTTGGAGAATCCACACAATGCATATTACACAACATACCCAATCATTTACACACAAATATGCTCATAAGAAGTAATGGCACATCATGATCGCATTAAAAAGAATACTCAATGATTACAAGAAGGTTACAGAGTTCCCACCTGATTTGATGTCAAGCCACGCCTACCTTGAAATCCACAATCCACCGGTTCATCCTTGGAATCGTTCATTGTTAATATAGACTAACTGTTAATCACACAAGTACTCTATGAATTAGCCAAAAGGCTCATAACATAATCTCATACAATTCTCTAGTTATAGGCTAAATGAACTATGTAATGGTTCTAGTCCCATTTATGGTTCTATATCTTATATTCTATATCTTTGGTTTGTCTGAGAGTTTACTAATCCAATTAGATAGGTTATATAGTCCATTAGATATGTCTTATGAGTATCTACAACTTTTTAGATGAAACCAAAGGCTAATGCGGACCACAAGTGGTTCAAGTCACCTAAGAAGGAAAAACTATACCGAAGCCCAAGTCCACTAAACAGGCCATTGACAAAAGGCCTGGTCCAACAGATCAACTGACGGTGTCTAACAGTCAAAGGGGTCAACTAACATTCAACATCTAAGTCTAGGTCAAGGTACAGTCAACTGTCAACATGTCAGGGACAAGTCAACTGGTCCAGGTTAAGTCAAAAGGGTTAACTCGGTCCACTGAGTCTGCTATGAGTTGAACCGAATCACCTCAGTCAGGTACACTGAGTCAGCAGAGCTGACTAGCTGACTAACAGGTGTAAACCTTTGCACATAACATTAAAGCACAAACAAAACACAAATGCAAACACATAACTTCTACAACCATTCTAAATGTAATCTTCTACTATAACATCATCTATATCACTTTCCATTACAAGGATAATGGCAGAAATTCATCACTCAACTATCCTTACAATCATCTAAGTTCCAACAGCTGCGACTATCTATGAAATGTTTCACCACCTCATTTCAACAACCACGGTCCCCTGCGACCTTAATTCATTCCTAAACAACTTGACTCTCTGCCTCGTAACTCTACATCATTATCAATATCAGTTCTTCATGTTCCACGCCAGTTTAATAACTCCACCACTTACAACTCTATTCATTGCACAGGGTCACCACCTGCATCTCCATGTCTCAGTACCAACAACATCAAGCTTCAGCAAAATTGTTCCACTTGCCATTTAAACATATATTTTATGACCTAACATTCATCTAACTCTTCAATCCGCTCACTACTTCACCAGCTGCAACTTCAGTTCCAACTGTAACTGCAATACAGTTTACTCAACCAATACAACCTAGCCATCTGCAGCTTCTAACACAACCAACAACATCAGTTCAACATTTAACTTAAATCTCCACCACTTACAACTTCAGTTATCTTTTCATCAGCCTCAATTCCTACCAGATCAACAACACCACAAACATAACCATCCTATCTGGCTAGCCAAAATCCATTTCATCTCCATCTTCAGATCACATATCCCTAATTCCAAATTACCAACAACAATCCCAATTCACCAATTCACCTTCCTCCCAAAACCATTCGGTTAATCCTCAATTACAAATTCAAACACCAGTTTCTAAATCCTCTCTGCAAAACCTTAAATCAACAAGCCAACCTCTAACACGTCTAATCAACTCATATTATTCATCTGCAGATTCCGACTCGCGCAATCTAACTTGTATGAAACCTATTTCTGGTTGATTTAGGGAAGAACCTGAAACCTTAATTCTATATGATATCAAAATTAAACTCAATATACTCATCTCTACCTTATATTGAAAGCAAACCCACTTATAATCAATCAAAATATAACAATTTCACAAAGAAGATCGAATCAATTCGAAACCCTAAATTTAGTTACCAAATCCTCTTCTTTCTGAGATCAACAAGCTTCAGTATCTTCCCCACCAACAATTCATGTCTTATGAATTTCACTGATTCAATCGCTAACTTCAAACTTCTACTCCATCGATCAATACGGGTGAATGAAGAACTTACAGGGAAAAGAGAAGAATAACAAAGAGAAGAAGGAAACAGAAGAAAGAAGAAATGAATTTCTTCTCGATCGGTTGAGATATAAGGACGATCAAAAACGATAAAGGCACCCATTGAATTGATAAGGGAAGCCAAGCGGTTTATAAGAGAAATGATAATTTTTACCCTTCATAGATATCTGATGATATCTTCTTCATCCGGTATCCAAATAACACGTTCGAGTAATCCATTTCGTGCAAATTTTTGAGATCTATCCAGTAGTACTAGTTTCGTATCCAAATTATTGTTAGCTTAATTTCTATTAATTAAAATTTATGTTAACTGATCGAGTCATTAGCGGTTAATTCGTCTCTTGACTGGTCTAATAGAGTTGACGAGCTTGAGGGTCCTCACACTCTCCCCACCTTATAACATTTTCTTCCTCGAAAATTGAACCATCCTTCTGAATCTTCAAAACTCCCCACCTTATAAAGAATAACTATCTCTCGACTAAATGCAAGTACTGCTCATACTTACAAACGCGCGAACACCAATTCATTCCAAATGAGTTTGAAGAAATATGAAATGAAACACAACCCTATTGATCTTTCTACAATTAACATTTAAAATTTGTAGCTTTAAGTTCAACTATGATGATTTCAGTTTTATCAAATAGGGAAGTCTAAGTTCCTCACATAACTTTCTATTTCTACAAATTATTGGTTCTAAGTTTATTGGAAGATACTTTATATTAATGTTTGTATATGAATCTGTAATCTATGAAACCAAATTATCAACCTCAGCTATACCAAATTAATCACTAACAGATAAATAAATCTTAGTTCTTCACACTAATTTTCTATCTCAAATAATTGATGGCTCTACGAATAAGTCAAGGTACTCAATAGGTTTTCTATATAAATTTCAGAATTTATCAATTATACTAATCTGTATAACTCTCCATTATTGGATTGACTACGTGCTCATAATTCTACATTAATTACTCTTTAATCTCTACCAGCTTCTAACCTATAGTGTAATTGGTTTATCCTACAATTTTAACTTCATAAAAAGTACACGCAACTAAACAAACAAATCAATCAACCAAAAAAATCTTTTAGTTATTGATAGCTTTAGTGATTAAGATTTTTCTCACACCCCATCCCAGTTCTAAATTTAAAATAATCTAATTATCTATCTAATATTGTGTTTTATTATTGTCTCCCACGTAAGATCTAATAGTGAGCTATGATACCAAATTGTGACCCCCCAAGTACTAAACCTGCTTAGTTAATAAGATTACAACCTAATTGAAACATAAATTCTAGATTAACAATCTTAAGAGTCTCTACAACATAAGCTAAACCCAAATACAAACCCATACACTCTGATATAGTGTAGATGAAGATCTCTCATGTGATATGAATATAACCATGTGTTGTTTACAGAAAGAATACATATATAAAATATAAATAAACATCTTCAACTCGCTGAAAACTTTACGCTACAGAAACGATTATCTTCACATGCGCCTTTTCTTCTGAATACTGAAACTGAAGCGGGAACGAATGAGCACATCATCCCAAAAAGGGTGCTCAATGAAAACAAGTAACTCTCAAGTAATCACTAATATGCTCCACAGTTTTAAAGAAGTAGTAATTTAAACATATCATCGTGCATAACATGTGTAAGAGTAATTTCCCCAAATACCTCGATATAATATTTCCTCATTTGAGTCTTAACGACATAAATTAGGTTATAAAATAAAAAGTAATAGTATTTCGCTTTGCGCGTTAGGTAGCTATTATATGAATTTCCCGTGCTATGTATTTCCTCATCTGGGCTATAGACTTAGCAAGAAGCTGTGGGGAAATCACAGTCACTCCTCGCGGGGAACTCACACAAACACACATCAAATTATTCACTCAGCAATCAACAAGCATCATAATATAACATACATGAAAGAAAGGTCATTCTAATTCTACCTCCTCAGATATTGCGTACCATAATAACAATATCCGTGAAAGACCACCACCGGATGATCTACAAAAGTGAAACTAGAACAAACCAAAAACATGTCACTCAGACCTCGCCAAACTCATTGGAGAAAGCGAAAGCAGAATAACTCCAGACTCGAATGATAGCGCCATCCACACAGAGTGCCCATACAAACCATGATTCAAGAACTACCATCATAAGTCCCGAAGGTTTTGCAATCAAGCATAATATGCAAACGAATGGATTCTCACAAGAAATTGTAAAAGGTAATATTCCCCTATATAACGATATTGCCTCATCTGGGATATAATAAGCATAAAAATAGATATAACATTTGGAGAATCCACACAATGCATATTACACAACATACCCAATCATTTACACACAAATATGCTCATAAGAAGTAATGGGACATCATGCTCGCATTAAAAAGAATGCTCAATGATTACAAGAAGGTTACAGAGTTCCCACCTGATTTGATGTCAAGCCACGCCTACCTTGAAATCCACAATCCACTGGTTCATTCTTGGAATCGTTCGTTGTTAATATAGACTAACTGTTAATCACACAAGTACTCTAAGAATTAGCCAAAAGGCTCATAAAATATTCTCATACAATTCTCTAGTTATAGGCTAAGTGAACTATCCAATGGTTCTAAGCCCATTTATGGTTCTATATCTTATATTTTATATCTTTGGTTTTTCTGAGAGTTTACTAATCCAATTAGATTGGTTCTATAGTCCATTAGATATGTCTTATGAGTATCTACAACTTTGTAGAAGGAACCAAAGGCTAATGCGGACCACAAGTGGTCCAAGTCACCAAAGAAGAAAAAACTATACCTAAGCCCAAGACCACTAAACAGGCCCATCGACCAAAGGCCTGGTCCAACAGATTAACTGACGGTCTCTAACAGTCAAATGGGTCAACTAACATTCAACATTCAAGTCTAGGCCAAAGTACAGTAAACGCTCAACATGTCAGGGACAAGTCAAAAGGGTTAACTCGGTCCACTGAGTCTGCTATGAGTTGAGCCAATTCAACTCAGTCAGGTACACTGAGTCGGCAGAGCTGACTGGATGACTAACATGTCTAAACCTTTGCACAGAACACTAAAGCACAAACAAAACACAAATGCAAATACATAACTTCTACAACCATTCTAAATGTAATCTTATACTATAACATCATCTATATCACTTTCCATTACAAGGCTAATGGCATAAACTCATCACTCAACTATCTTTACAATCATCTAAGTTCCAACAGCTGCGACTATCTATGAAATGTTTCACCACCTCATTTCAACAACCACGGTCCCCTGCGACCTTAATTCATTCCTAAACAACTTGACTCTCTGCCTCGTAACTCTACATCATTATCAATATCAGTTCTTCATGTTCCATGTTAGTTCAATAACTTCACCACTTACAACTCTATTCATTGCACAGGGTCACCACCTGCATCTCCATGTCTCAGTACCAACAACATCAAGCTTCAGCAAAATTGTTCCACTTGCCATTTAAACATATATGTTATGACCTAACATTCATCTAACTCTTCAATCCGCTCACTACTTCACCAGCTGCAACTTCAGTTCCAACTGTAACTGCAATACAGTTTACTCAACCAATACAACCTAGCCATCTGCAGCTTCTAACACAACCAGCAGCATCAGTTCAACATTTAACTTAAATCTCCACCACTTACAACTTCAGCAATCTTGTCATTAGCCTCAATTCGTACCAGATCAACAACACCACAACCATAACCATCCTATCTGGATAGCCAAAATCCAGTTCATCTCCATCTTCAGATCACAGAACCCTTATTCCAAATCACAAACAACAATCCCAATTTATTAATTCACCTTCCTCCCAAAACCATTCGGCTAATCCTCAATTACAAATTCAAACACCAGTTTCTAAATCCTCTCTGCAAAACCTTAAATCAACAAGCCAACCTCTAACACGTCTAATCAACTCATATTATTCATCTGCAGATTCCGACTCACGCAATCTAACTTGTATGAAACCTATTTCTGGTTGATTTAGGGAAGAACCCGAAACCTTAATTCTATACGAAATCAAAACTAAACTCAATATACTCATCTCTACCTTAAATTGAAAGCAAACCCACTTATAATCAATCAAAATATAATAATTTCACAAAGAAGATCGAATCTATTCGATATCCTAAATTTACTTACCAAATCCTCCTCTTTCTGAGATCAAAGAGCTTCAGTATCATCCCCACCAACAATTCATGTCTTATGACCTTCACTGATTCAATCCCTAACTTCAAACTTCTGCTCCATCGATCAATTCGGGTGATGGAAGAACTTACAGGGAAAAGAGAAGAAGAACAGAGAGAAGAAGGAAAAAGAAGAAAGAAGAAGGGAAAAGAAGAAATAAATTTCTTCTCGATCGGTTGAGAGATAAGGACGATCAAAAACGATAAAGGCACCCATTGAATTGATAAGGGAAGCCAAGCGGTTTATAAGAGAAATGATAATTTTTACCCTTCATAGATATCTGATGATATCTTCTTCATCAGGTATCCAAATGACACGTTCGAGTAATCCATTTCGTTCAACTTTTCGAGATATATCCAATGGTACTAGTTTTGTATCCAAATTATTGTTAGATTAATTTCTATTAATTAAAATTTATGTTAACTAATCGAGTCATTAGCGGTTAATTCGTCTCTTGATTGGTCTAATAGCTTTGCCGATCTTGAGGGTCCTTACACTCGAAGACTTGAAGAATGTGAAGAAGTAAAGAGCTACATCGACGATTTCATCCTTCCTCTTGAGGTTAGTAATATTTTGACTTGAACTGTTTCATTCCTAACGTATGTTTCAAGTTGTGCTATTTGAAAACATAACTGCGAAGCTGTGAATGATTATACTCTAGTTAGACGTAGTATTAAGGAATTATAATACGAAGTATAACGCCTATCTTTTGAACTTCGTATAGAAGACATCGACATAATCGTATGAATGCTATTGTGATTATGTATGGGTATGGGTGAAGATTTCGTCCTTGGAAACAATGTTTTACATTCGTTTAGAGGAAGTACAATTCGTAAACTTGTTTTGTGAATCGAAAGGGAAATCGCTAGACTTATTGGTATTGTTATTCATTGCAAATCTTTGGATTACCAATATGTGTGTTTAGTATAACCGCTCATAACTTGTTAATGTATCTTGGTAAAACTATTCACAATGCCTGACTTATGTATCGGTATGACTTTTATTAGTGAAACCATCTTAAGTAATCTCCTGAGATGGTATGATCGATATTTGTAATTGGTGTAACCATTCCTAGTCACTGTGTAAACCGATCCTAGAAATTGGTGACTAATCACAATATTTGCAATCGATCCTTGTAGTAGGTTAACAAGTTTTAGTAATTGGTGTAACCGATCCTATAACTTGTGCAACCGATCACAAGTAAGTACCATAAATAAGTGGTAACCGATCCTGGTACTTAGTTAGCCATTTTATGGAAACTAGTGTAACCGATCCTAGTATCCACTTGGATATAGAACTGAATCTTGTGTTTGGTAGACCCGTTAAACCCATGAATGGTGATTGAATGTTTTTGATCAATCACATAGTTCTTGGAAATCAGATGAACCGATTCTAAACTCGTTTAGAAGTGTGGCAAATCGGTTCCAAGATTGTAAATATGAAAAAGGATTTACAAAGTAAAGATGTCGACATACTTTGAACACGTGCAGTAATTCTTATCTTTTATTGTTCAAAGATATTCCTTAATAACTAAAGGAGAATCCCATATCCAAATAAATTGAGAATCTTTTAATTAAGGTTTTTAGTTTTATATGCTTTTAATTTCCAGAAATTAAATGCATATCTTTAGAAAATAAAAATTGGTAATGTGCATTTACTAATTGGAGATTTTGTTCTGAGATTTCGGTCAATATTTGGACAGAGCATTTCCAGGAATTATGAAAACCGATTTTGGCTTTATTGCATATCTTTGAGAATATTCGGTTTTGGAAATTCCTTGGTGTCCAAACTTACTTGGTCTATAAATATTGAAGTTTGCATTTCGAGCAAACTAATCCTCAGAGCCAGCAAAACTACCTAGTTGTGTTGTTACTGGTGGAGCCGTCTATTCGGAGAGGAAAGTACCCTAATTAGGAGAAATCTCTTACGAACACTCGTTTTAAAGACTTCTTTGGGATTGAGAAGCTCTACGAGTACCGTTGGTGGGAAACTAGATAATTGCAGTTTATTATTAGTTTTCGATTGATTTGATTGACTCATGGTTGTTGACCTTTGATTGCACCTAGTTTGTTTATGCTTGAGAATCTTCTCTTCTGATATAAGATTCACTCAAACTAGATCGAAGTATCGACGGAGATCTTTAGACTGTTTGTAGATCTAAAGACGTCTTGTGATAATTCATCGTTAACAGACTTTGTTCTGTGTGTGATTGATCACAAGATATTCAAGTTGTTTGTGTGCAGGTGTTTATTGAAGATCTAAGAATATTTGAAGACAAAGAAGATTTCTTATTTGAGTTCATAATCTTTGGTGTGCACAAAACTTGATCGGTTGGGGATCCAACTATAACCGGTTTATCTTTTGATAGATTGATTGATTAGTTGCGTAGATCGGCATCAATATATTTCTTTGTGATTCATAGTATTGATTGCATAGTATAAACAATCACTTTGGTAGTTATTGAATAGATTGATCTTGAAAAAGCGGGACTAATCACAAGATGTGTAATCGATCCTTGTAGTAGGTTAACAAGTTTTAGTAATTGGTGTAACCGATCCCATAACTTGTGCAACCGATCACAAGTAAGTACCATAAATAAGTGGTAACCGATCTTGGTACTTAGTTAGCCATTTTATGGAAACTAGTGTAACCGATCCTAGTAGCCACTTGGAGGTAGAACTGAATCTCGTGTTTGGTAGAACCGTTAAACCCATGAATGGTGATTAAATGTTTTTGATCAATCACATAGTTCTTGGAAATCAGATGAACCAATTCTAAACTCATTTGGAAGTGTGGCAAATCGGTTCCAAGATTGTAAATATGAAAAAGGATTTACAAAGTAACGATGTCGACATACTTTGAACACGTGCAATAATTCTTATCTATTATTGTTCAAAGATATTCCTTAATAACTAAAGGAGAATCCCGGATCTAAATAAATTGAGAATCTTTTAATTAAGATTTTTAGTTTAATATGTTTTTAATTTCCAGCAATTAAATGCATATCATTAGAAAATAAAAATTGGTAATGTGCATTTACTAATTGGAGAGTTTCTTTTGAGATTTCGGTCAATATTTGGACAAAGCATTTCCAGGAATTATGAAAATCGATTTTGGCTTTATTGCATATCTTTGAGAATATTCGGTTTTGAAAATTCCTTGGTGTCCAAACTTCCTTGGTCTATAAATATTGAAGTTTGCATTTCGAGCAAACTAATCCTTAGAGCCAGCAAAACTACCTAGTTGTGTTGTTACTGGTGGAGTTGTCTATTCGGAGAGGAAAGTACCCTAATTAGGCGAAATCTCTTACGACCGTTCGTTTTAAAGACTTCTTTGGGATTGAGAAGCTCTGAGAGTACCGTTGGTGGGAAACTAGATAATTGCAGTTTATTATTAGTTTTCAATTGATTTGATTGACTAACGGTTGTTGAACTTTGATTGCACCTAGTTTGTTTATGCTTGAGAATCTTCTCTTCTGATATAAGATTCACCCAAACTAGATCGAAGTATCGATGTATATCTTTAGACTGTTTGTAGATCTAAAGACGTCTTGTGGTAATCCATCGTTAACAGACTCCGTTCTGTGTGTGATTGATCACAAGAGATTCAAGTTGTTTGTGTGCAGGTGTTTATTGAAGTTCTAAGAAGATTTGAAGACAAAAAAGATTTCTTATTTGAGTTCATAATCTTTGGTGTGCACAAAACTTGATCGACTGGGGATCCAACTATAATCGGTTTATCTTTTGATAAATTGGATTGATTAGTTGCGTAGATTGGCATCAATATATTTCTTTGTGATTCATAGTATTGATTGCATATTCTAAACAATTACTTTGGTAGTTTTTGAATAGATTGATCTAGAACCCGACAAAGGAGTTTATTGGTTAAACGGAAGAGCCTTTTGTCTAACTCATATCACGTTGTTTGAAAAGAGTTGTTACCGAACAGATTTTTTGTTCCTTTACTGTTTGAAATACGAACCAAAGGAATTGTTCCAAGTGCGTGACTTATTGCAAGTTGGCGCAGGGATACTGAGGGAACCAGGTAAACTATAGGTTTAGTTGCTTGGTCTCAACTATACGAAGTTGGTTTAGATTTTGTATAGCGGCTTAATTCTAAGAGTATTCAATTCTGGACAAGGTCCCGACGTTTTTATGCATTTGCGGTTTCCTCGTTAACAAAATCTTGTTGTGTCTTTTACTTTTCTATTCCGCAATTATAATTGATTTATTATGGTTAGAAGTAAAATACACAAACGTTAATTCCTAATTACTTGATAGCAATCCTATAGTGTTTGGTTAAGTCCGAACTTATTATCAAGTAATCATACTTCGTTGTTGTAATATCTCGATATTGTATCCATAGTCAATCATGCAAGATCTTGTTATCGTATTGTCCCGATCTCGTATCCATAGAAGATCACACAAAGTGTGAACCGGTTCGTTGTATTGTCTCGACTCAGTCCATAGACAATCACTTTCGGAGAAAGGACTTATAGGTGGAAAATTTTTAGATTGAGGTATATTTGGGTACCCTCGTCTTTCCACAACAAATCCTTCTTTTTATAAAGCAAGGTCACTCATGTTGTTCTCTTGGGAAAGACATCAAATGGGAGAGATTTCTTAAATGAACTTGTGCTTAATTGTTATATCTTTGCGGGGAGTGTGGCTGTGGAATTTGAAAGGGGATGCTTGTATCTTTTTAATCTCCTAGATGAGCGCTAAGTATTTATGACTATGTGATATCATCTAAAAAAGTTGATATGAGGAGTTGCATTTTAACTATGTGTTAACACCCAAAAATCTCTTCTAGGTAAAACAATATACTGTCAAAGAACTTTCTTTAGGTTCGAAAATCAAAATCGTACAAAGCGAGCCTAAACCAAGAAGTTGGCCGTTCACGTTTTGCTTCGGTTACAAAGATATAAAATGAGTTGATCTTAGGGGAGGGAAAGCAAATAAAGTTGAGTAAATCAGTGGTGATTGAATTAGGTGTGAGGTTACTGAATTATGGAAGAAAAAGAGCTTGGGAATGATAAGCTTGTTCTGTCTTCTCAATAGGAAAGGTAGTCTATTTATAGTTGTAGGGAACACTTACTGTTTCCTCGTAAGTAGTGGAGATAGCGGGATAATGGTGTACTTACGCCCATGATGTTAGGGAAGTTTCTGGAAACCCGTAAACCATCATTCCATTACTTAGCCACTTCTTTTAACCGCTCTCAACCGTTTCCATTACTTGTAACTTCCTTATCATGGGATGTTGCCATGCCGCACGTTGCTGTAAACCACCAGACCAATACCCATGAATAATTCCCCCATGTAACATGTTTTGATTTGTCTTAGGAATTAGTAGAATCATGGACTGTCTCTAGTCTTATCCAGGTTGCCACGATATACTTGACTGAGTAATAGCCTAAGCTAGCCAGACTTTGTCGAAGTGGCATAGCTTGAAGAGACAACTCGGCTCCAAGGTTATGTGTGACTAATAATGAGTTTTCCATAAGATGGAATTGTAATCTGCTAGCCATAATAATACTCGTAGATAACATATTGCACCAAGTTAATAGCTAGCTAAGTCGTGACACGGGGAGCGACCTAGTCGATAGCCAGCCAAGCTAGCATGGACATGGGTGCTAGGTTTGGAGCAACGTAGTCGTGGCCATATGGCTAGGCTAGGACGAGAGGCAAGGAGGTCGTGATACTAGCTAGGCCAGGCCAGAATAGGTGGTCATGGTATGGTCGTGGCTAGGAGACAAGGTGGCCGTGTCTTGGCCATGACTAGGCCGAGACAAGGAGGTCGTGGTCACTGGCTAGGCCAGGCCGAGAGATAGGGAGGTTGTGATTACTAGTTTGGCTAGGCCAAGAGACTAGGAGGTCGTATCTAGTTAGACTAGGGACACGATGGTCGTGGACACTGGACAGGACAAGCCAAGAGATAGGGAGGTCGTGGATAGATGGCTAGTCTAGGACGAGACATGGCTAGGCCGGAAGGAAAGGTGGCCGTGGCCGCGGATAGGCTAGGCCTGAATACAAGGAGGTCGTGTCCTGATGGATAGCCCATGCCGAGACATGGCTAGGCCGGAAGTAAATATGGTCGTGGACACGGATAGGCTAGGCCTGAAGATAAGGAGGTTGTGGCATGATGTCTAGCCCGGAAGGAAAGATTGACATGGCCGCAGACATGATAGGCATGAAGACAAGGAGGTCGTGGCCTGATGGATAGGTTAAGCCAAGAAATAAGGAGGTCGTGGCATGGATAGCTAGTTGGCTATCTAGTTGGCTAGATAGGGAATTGGTGGTCGTGGCTAGGTTATGAGACCCAACCAGATTATCCTGGACATGGAGTGTGGCCATGTTGGCGTTGGGCACTTCGTTTGTATCATACAAAATATATTCGAGGAATTCAGCCGTGGAAGTTCTGCGACTCGAAGTAATATTCCAAATAGTATGCTTCTGGTAATTCAGAATAGCGTAGTAGCTTATTCTGAATATTTATAATTGCAGCATCAGTGTAGACTTATCAATGCATGACAATTCATATGGCCGTGCATAAAATAATAAGAGTTCAGCTGGGTGAAGCTCTAAAACCTTGCAGGCATATTGAAGGCCAATATAGCCATTAGCAGGACACCCATTCTCAATTCTCTTGCGGAATATGATGTTGAAGTACGAATCTATAATTCTGATGTCGGATCAAGAATATATATATATATATATATATAATACCGAGAGTTCATCCGGGTGAAGCTCTAGTACATATATAATTATAGATATGTTTCTGGTGTAGGTTCAGAAGCGATTTTTACAAGTTTTCCCCTCGTCAAAAAACCACCATCAACATCAAGTCCCCTGCTTAGCGCGGAACAATAATGTTTCGTGGTATGCACTAGATGGTGACATTGACATTACAAGATCTCAAAGAAATTGGAAATTCATAGGACAAAGAATGAGTACATATCTTATTATTCGATGTCATAAAGGATATGTCTTCATAGAATGGTTAAGAAAGTCTCTTTGATAATAGTTGCGACCAGGTTGGAGAAGTTATGATCGTTTGTTCGAGTGAAGACATTGGCTTTCCGTGTACGCGAGTAAAAGTGGCCACGACCACGAGCTTTGGCAGGAATTGAAAGTTTCTTACGCTTCTGAAACATATGGTTTGTTTTCTGTGGGATTTTTCGGTAAGTAAAGAGATTTTTGAATGATTTGCAAAGGTATTTTGAAAAGGGAATAATACTTTTCTTGGCTAATAAATGCAAATCCTAAGTACGAATGCAAAATATTGCAAACATTTTAGAGGAATTACAAAGATTGCATAAAAAAGGGAAATATTGTAAAGCGATGGTAGAATGTTGAAACGCTGAATGCTTCGATCCACTTGCCATGTATAACCACCCCTTATGGTTTATCAATGTTGATAAGTAACCACCTAATATGGCTTCAATGACCAGATATGACTCTTCTTCAGGTGAAGCAGTAACCTTCTTAACCGTGTCTCCGACTTGGAAGGAGTTGGGCTTTGGTACCTCAGGCTTATCGCATATCCCAAGGATAGTTGGGTTACTAGTTTTCTTATTTTTGTTAGAGACGATTTCTACCCACTTAATAAAATATTGAAAAGGATCAGCTTCCCATTCACATCGCCGAGTCATCTTGGGGTTGATATCCGGGTCAAATCCCAAAGTCTTGATGGGCGTGGGGCAGCTGGTTGTGAGGAAATCAGATAAGCGTGACTTACTTGTGTACGTAATCTATGGACATATGACCCCACATCCTCTCCTGGGAACTGCTTCACATCCAAATGCACTATGCGGTGAAATTCGTCTAACAGGTCATCCTTGGGATTCGTCGGCTTGTTGGAAAGCCTTGAAGGTGTTGTTGCCAACAAAGAAGGTTCACTTGTTTTCATCTTGTTATTGCGAATCCATGAGCTTCCCAGTACCATGTCATAATTCTGATCTTCTTTGATAATGTGAAACTTAACATACGTCTGAATATCATCCATGTTTACTTCAAGAGTGATGTGACCGTATGCACTTTTTGAACTTCCTTCAGAACCTTTGATTATGGATGGTGAATAGCTTCATGTATGGGTATTCCTACCGTCCTCAAAGTCTTGATAGTGATGATATTGATAACGGTCCCCGCATCGATTAACACTCGCTCAAATTCAGCATCCTTGAGGCAAGCAGTAGTGAGAAGTCCCCAGCCAGGCTTCCCATTGTGTTTGACAGCTACATCTTCCAAAGTAGCTTTTTCAGCAAATAATAAACGCTTACCATACACAACACGATTAAGAGCGGAGAAAATGTCTTTGCGTTGTGCTCTTGAGAGGTGGAGAATCTCGCACATACATTCCATCATAGATTGGACTGTTTTGTTGACCGAGTTTCTGGAAAGAGTAAAATTCCTGGCCGGGAGGGGATCTTTGTGAACGCCTTCAGTCCCCAATTGCAGTTTTCCTGAATCTACTTTTTTCTTAAAGATGCGCTTCAAGATGTTGCATTCACCAGTGGTGTGATTGACAAATCTGTGAAAGCAACAATATTTCAGATCTGACATTTCTTCGGTAGTTGGTGGACGTCGCAAAGGTGGTGACTTGATATCTCCATATTGTATCCATACTTCTAACAGTTCTAGGACTTCCTCCATGGGAAAGGGAAAACCTGGAGATGTTGGATCTGCTTTTGGTTGTTATTGTTGTTGCTGGCACATAGTTTTGGTTGGATTTGATGCAGAACGCTTAGTCTGCGATATCGGATGAGGTGTAGCCTTCTTCTTAGTCCATTCGTCGGTGACAACACCTATGGATGGTTGATCAGAGTATTGATTGTTTAATAGGCGCCTATCTCCGTGAGTGTCTCCACGACTTTCCTCTATGGCGGACCTCGTTCTCTCCAACAAGGTTGGACCCGTTGTTTCCGACCGCTTAGTTGCTTCATGTAACTCAGAGAAGGGTTGGAATCGTAAATTTTTAACAATACACGATAGACAGGAATCATACCATTGATACAGAGCTCCACTAATTGTAGTTCAGTCACGTTATGATCGTGGCAGTCGAGAGCTTGAGTCCGGAACCTTTTCACAGAGTCGTTTGGGTGCTCGTTATTTCTTTGGAATATTCTTCCCAAGTCTGAAAGTGTGATTTGCTCCGAGACAAAGAATTATTTTTTGTAAAAAATATTAACCATATGAGACCAACTAGAGATGTTGTTGGGGGCGATATTGTTGTACCATGTGTAAGCTCTCCCAGTAAGAGATTTGGAGAACTCTTTGATCCGCAACACCTGATTATACTCGTGCTCTCCTAACGACTCTAGGAATCGAGAGACATGTTCTATGGCGTTTCCGGTACCATCATATAATGAGAAAGGAGGAGATTAATACCCTCTTGGTAGTGGAATCCTCTGGATCTCTATTGGGTAGGGAGGCTGGTGTTTATGGAATGAATGAGAACCTTCTTTTCCAAGGTTTTGTAGGAGCCTTTCAAGATCTTCCTAAGTGATGAAGTTTTGTTGTGGCTGGCTCCTTTCTGACATGTGGTTAGTGAAAATACGTGCTTCATCATCTTCCTGAGTGTTGACTCTGGAGGTGCCGGCTCCGCCGATAGACGCGTTCCCAGCTTGTTTCATTTGGTGATGGCGCTACTCGGGTGTTGACCGCTCCGTTAAAGTCTTCAAATATGTGAGAAATTCCCTCTGAGTGGTGGCCATGGCTACTTGCATTTCATCCAAGGTATCTTGCCTTTTCTTTAAATCATTTATGGTTGGTGCTGCCTGCTCCTCGTTCCTGGCATCCTCGGCAGAAGGGGAAGGAGTGTTGTTCTTTTCATTGGACATGTTTGGAGGAGTGATCTCTGGAGTCCTTCCACTGGTGCTATTGGGACTAAGAGTACCTTCTGAGCTTGATACACCACCGGTGTTGTTTGGATTAGGGGTGGATGTTGAGCTTGCATTGGGATTGGTTACCGAACCAGACCTAAGATCCTTTATTTTGTTTTTTCCTTCAGACAATTGAAGAACTAAATCTGTAGATGAGAGATTGATCTCCGGCTGTGGTCGCCAATTGTTGATACCCAAAAATCTCTCCTAGGTAAAACAATGTACTATGAAAGTACTTTATTTATATTCTAAAATCAAAATTATACAAAACGAGCCTAAACCAAGAAGTTGGTCGTTCACGTTTTGCTTCGGTTACAAAAAGAGAAAATGGGTTGATCTTAGGGGAGAGAAATCAAAGAAAGTTGAGGAAATCGGTGGTGATTGAATTGGGTGTGAGGTTACTGAACTATGGAAGAAGAATAATAGCTTGGGAATGATAATAAGCTTGTTCTGTCTTCTGAATAGACAAGGTAGTCTATTTAAAGTTGTAGGGAACACTCACTGTTTCCTCGTAAGTAGTGGAGGTTGTGGTGATAGTGGGATAATGGTGCGCTTATGCCCATGATGTTAGGGAAGTTTCTGGAAACCCGTAAACCATCATTACATTGCTTAGCCACTTCTTTTAATCGCTCTCAACTGTTGCCACTACTTGTAACTTCATTATCATGGGATGTTTCCATGCCGCACGTTGCTGTAAACCACCATACCAATGCCCATGAATAATTCCCCCATGTAACATGTTAGTAGAGTCATGGGTTGTCTCTAGTCTTATCCAGGTTTCCACGATATACTTGACTGAGTAATAGCCTAAGCTAGCCAGACTTTGTCGAAGTTGCATAGCTTGAAGAGACAACTCGGCTCCAAACTTATGTGTGACTAATAATGAGTTTGCCATGAGATGGCATTGTAATCATCTAGCCATAATAATACACGTAGATAGCATAGGGTACCAAGTTAATAGCTAGCTAATTCGTGACACGGGGAGCGACCTAGTCGATAGCCAACCAAGCCGGCATGGACATGTGTGCTAGGCTTGGAGAAACGTAGCCGTGGACATATGGCTAGGCTATTCCGAGAGGAAAGGAGGTCGTGACAACTAGCTAGGCCAGGCTATACTAGGTGGTCGTGGCATGGTCGTCGCTAGGAGACAAGGTGGTCGTGTATTTGCCATGGCTAGGCCGAGACAAGGAGGTCGTGGTCACTGGCTAGGCCAGGCCGAGAGATAGGGAGGTCGCGACTACTAGCTTGTCTAGGCCAAGAAACTAGGAGGTCGTAGCTAGTTAGGCTAAGGGACAAGATGGTCGTGGCCACTAGACATGCCAAACCAAGGGATAGGGAGGCCATGGCCACTAGGAGGTCGTGGCTTGATGGCTAGTCTAGGCCGAGACATGTCTAGGTCGGAAGGAAAGGTGGCCGTGTCCACGGATAAGCTAGGCCTGAAGACAAGGAGGTCGTGGCATGATGGCTAGACAATACCGATACATGGATATGACGGAAGGAAAGATGTCCGTGGACACAGACATGCTAGGCCTGAAGATGAGGAGGCCTTGGCCTGATGTCTATCCCATGTTGAGACATGGCTAGGCCAGAAGGAAAGATGTTCGTGGCCACGGATAGGCTAGGCCTGAAGACAAAGAGGTCATGACCTGATGGCTAGGTTAAGCTGAGAGATAAGGAGGCCCTGGCCTGGCAAGCTAGGGAATTGGTGGACACGACCTGGTTATCTAGTTGGCTAGATTGGAAATTGGTGGTCGTGGCTAGGTTTCGAGACCCAACCAGATTAGCCTGGCAATGGAGTGCGGTCATGTTGGCGTTGGCACTTCGTTCGTAGCATACGAAACATATTCGAGGAATTCAACCGTGGAAGTTCTGCGACTCGAAGTAATATTCCAAATATTATGCTTCTGGTAATTCAGAATAGCATAGTAACTTATTCTCAATATATATAATTGCAGCATCAGTGTAGACTGATCAATGCATGACAATTCATATGGTCGTGCATCAAATAATGAGAGTTCAGCGGGGTGAAGCTCTAAAATCTTGCAGGCATTGGTGGCTCTCTAAAAGAGTCACAGAACTGATACCTGCAAGTGCACAGGGTCTGTTGTAGTGAGTGTACAAATACGGGTCGAATCCACAGGGACTAGGGTGTGTATTGAAATTCTCCTAAGCTACTCTCTAAGTGCAAGGCAGTGAAGTAAAGAGCCAAAGAAACAAAGTAAAACAGTGGCAGTGATGGAAAGAGTGCATTGAATAAAAGAAGCAAAGAAGATCAAAGTAAACAGTTGTGGTAACACTACTAGGGTCTTGAATCCACCTTCTTATTCCTATGCTAAGGCAATATTTATTCAAATTATGTTCTTGTTCCTTTCCAGAGAAAACTACAAAGAATGATTTATCAGTTAATCTTCCTAACTCACCCCTAGCATAGGCTGTCTTCTTACAGCACAACCTATCACAGGCTAATTTGGTTCAATTAGCTAACTCTCATTCCTTTCTCAATTAAGCACAGTTCTTATTCTATGGTGGGATCTCAAATGGATAACTTATCAACCAACTTCACTAATTCCCCCCTAGCATAAACTGTCTTCTTACAGTACAGCTTATCACAGGTTCATTTGATCAATGTAGCTAACTAGCATCCCTAAAGCTATGAAGCATTATAAAAACAATAATATGAACTTGAATTATCTTAACATGTGATTAAGGGTTTCATCTAAACCCTAGCAGATTAATTTAGAACATGAACTGAAATTAAATTCTAAAATGAACTGAAATTTACAAAACAATTTAAACTAAGAACTAACCCTTGAGGCACTGGCTATTCCAGTCCTCTTGGGTGAAGCACTGGCTAGCCCAGGCATACCCACAACATCACACCCACATTCTATTTATACCCAGAATCCCAATTAGGGTTCATACAATGTTTTTCCCCAAATCCCCAAATCAGCAGAAATTAGGGTTACTGATTTACCTAATTTGATGGGATGATTCGTTCCCATGTCTTCGACCCATCCTTCCTCTGCTCTTCCTTCTCCATCTCATGTTCCAACTGCTCCTCTAGCTCGAGCTATTTTATCAATTTCTCTTCTTTCCTGTCTCTGAAACCCTAGGAGAGAAATTGGTATGATAGCTGGCTAGAAAGAAGGGGAAATAGATGGGGTTTCGTTAGGTAATAGCCATGATGGCTTTTGGTGGTGGTTGTGGCAGTTGAGGAAGGTGGTGGTGATGATGGTGGTGCGGCAGGGTATGGTGGTGTTGCAGAGGGTGAGGGAGAAAGAGAAGAAGTCGATGGAAAATGGATTGGGGTGCGTTTGTTTTGGGTATAGGGTATTTGGTACTCGGGTGTTGAGCGGGTTTAGAAATTGTTGATGAACAGCGAGGATGAGACGTTGGATGCGAAGATGATGGATCGATCTAACGGCGAGACAGAAGGAAGCGAGGAGCGACCGTTGGATGCAAAAGTACAACGAAACTGACGGCTCAAGATGGAGTTAGGTGCTGTAGTGTTTGACAGGAGCTTCAGACTTCGATGCACGACGAAGAAGCGATCGTAGGATGCATCTGTGGATCCAATCTGACGGCTACGAGCTTAGGCAGGCTTTGGGCTTGGTCTTGGACTTAGGTTAGAGTTTGGCCTTAGACAATTCTGAGCCCACTTCTTCTTTATGAACAAATTCTTCCTTCCAAGCCCACTTCTAGTTGATCCGGCTCTTGCAAACATCATTCTTCGTTGCCTTTCTGCGGGAGTCTTTGCCGTTTCTTTGCTCTTTTCACTTCGTGAGTTAACCAGGCTTTATTTAGTACCTAAAAATGCAAAATTAATTAAGAAAAGTATTTATTCTTGAAAACAATGAAAATACGGAATATGGGATAAAATTGAGAATTAATGCACAAAAGATGAGTTAAATGCCAAGAAAAATATATAGAAATATGCACTTTTTAGCACTCATCAAATACCCCCAAACCTGAATTTTACTTGTCCTCAAGTAAAACAAAACTAAGGAAATCCTACCTATACCACTGTCGCTGGTTTCTCGAATGCATTTAGCGTATGCACTAAGCCTTTTAAACCACTAAGTGTCCCCAGTGGACGAGTGAAGTCTCGTGAAGGTTTGCTTAGAACGTACCTACAAAGTTCTAGGACAAAATATAAGCTCAGATTCCATGAAATATGACATGTGCAAGACAGTAGAAGCTCACAGCAAAATGGAGATGTCAATCTAGCTATCAAAGGCACAATCCTAGCACTGATAACAAATAAAGACATGTGATAAGAGTGTTAAGTGTATCTACACATGTGTCTAGAATGACCTGAAGTTATGACTACTAATCACCAAGAGATAGTTTTTAGGCTAAGAACCGAATTCTAAGCCAAGCTAGCTGTCCGGCTTTACGAGAATTGTGAATGTTCACCCAATGAGTTGGTGATATTTCAGTTTACCCGCGTTATACATCGATGGCTGCACCCTCCTTGCTTATTACAAGACTATTTACAACAAAAAGATGACTCTTTACATGACTCTTATTTACATTGATTACTCTCTTTTATTTTTGGAACAAGAGAGAACTATTGTCTTTAACATGACAAAACATGGAATAAATGCTTGATATTTTTTTTTTCTTTTTTTTTGATTTTTCTGAATCTTTCTGATTTTTTTTTTAAATTAATAACTTTGATCTTTACAACATAGTGACACTTTTGATACATGAACAAAAAGAAAAACATAATTACATGACTCTTAGCAAGAGGTGGCCCTTATCGAATGCATCCGGTCAAATTCTATGGTTGCTTTTCTTAACGTATCCTCCAACTTCTATCCCAGCCAACCAAAGAACAAGCTAGTCAGGTCTCATTCAGTATTCTAAAGTGATTGGCAATCTAACTTCCTATCAAACACCTTGAAGATCGAGGCTATACATGTATTGGTAGATCGTGCGCGTGCAAGTTTCTTATCACTATGTGAATTGTGCTAGAATCAGAGTGCCTAAATATCTAGACTAAGAATCCTTATGTTTACATACATGCACAAGAGTCAACATTTCAAGGTAAATGAGCTCCATTTTTATGATTTTTTATTTTTTATTTTTTTCGATTTTTTAATTTTTTTCAAAAAGAAGGAGTTCTTGTTTTCAATTATAACATGTGATCGTGGTATCTACTCCATACCCCCAAACCTAAACTAAACATTGTCCTCAATGTTTCAAAAGATGAAAAGAATTGTAATACAACATACGAAGAGGATCATGCTGAGTAGAGAAAAAGGAAAGAGATTACCCAATTTGACGGCGAAAGCAAGATTAGAACTCCGTTATTCAAGGCAAAAATCCAACATTTTTTAGTTAAGAGTCACGTTGGATTAGCAAAATATGTACAAAAGAAACAAAATATTTAACTAAGAAACTATCTACTAGACTCTATACAAGAAAATTTGGTTTTTAATGGGATTGGATTTTTTGGGAAAAATTTGGTTTTGTCGGGAGACATTTGGTTTTGATGGGAAAAAGAAAAATTTTGGTTTTTAGGGAAACATTTGGAAAACTTTGGTTTTTATGGGAGAAAAACATTTGGTTTTTAATGGGATAAGGAGACCAAGCCCACTGTTGGGTTTTGCGAAGCCCAGCTACGTTTTTGAAAAACAGTCCCACTACTGGTGAGTAAAGCTCAATGTTGGTTTTTGGAATTTTGAAATTTTGGCCCACTCGAACTTTGGTTCAGGCCCACAGTTCAGAAACAAGCCCATGTAACAATTTGAAATTTGGGCTCTTAAATATCCAAAGGTCGAGGCCCAACTGGGCTTTGAAAACGTTTTCTGTTTTTGGGTCAAGCCCACAGTGTAAATGTTTAGTTTTCAAATGGATGTTAAGCCCACAGTCCCAGAAATTTAGTTGGGCTTTGGCTAGCTACTAACTAAAATATGAGGCCCAACTGGGCTTTCAAAAGTTCAGTTTTCTTTAATTAAAACAACATGCCCAAATCAATCTAAAACCACAAGCCCACAAGAAATTAAACAAACAAGCCCATAAGAAATTAATTACAAACCCAACAGAAAATATAAGCCCAAATGTTGGGTTTAATATTACAAGCCCACAAGAAAAATGGAAGCCCACAGTTTGGGTTCTCTTAATGGGTTTAGGATTACTTGCTTAAGCACAGCCCAGCTGTTCCGTTTGGTTGCAAAATCCCAGTTGGGATTTGGATCATCCTAAGCTTGTGTAGCCCAGTTGTGTTTTGGTCTAGTTACATCAGCAGCAGACAACAACACAAGATCAACTCAGCAACAGCAATAGGCTTGGCCTGGCAGGAAACAACAGCATCACCAGGTCAGTTTGTGGCAAGGTCACAACAACAACAGCAGGGGCAACAGCTTCAGCAATAGCAGCTCTGCTGCAGCACCACAGGTAACAGCAGCAGCACCATTTGGGCTTCACAGCAGCACAACAATACCAGAGGCAGCAGCACCACAAGCTTGATCAGCAACACCTCATGTACCTGGTGATTCAAGGAGAAGAGTTAGTTCTCACAGTTTGGAACTAATTTCAAGATGACAGCAGCACATTCAACACAACTCAGGCAAATTTCAGCACCAAATTTCAGGCTGACAAGCTGACAACACCACTTCACATTCACAGCATGCAGATTCAGGCATTCAAGATGACAATGACTATGAGATACTTTTACAGCTACAGCATGAGATGCAGGTGGAGCTGAAACAACATGGAGATGTGCAATAATGCAATGATACAGATGCAGATGATGCAATGATGCAAGGTATGCAAGATGAAATATACTAATGATGCAGATGCAAGATTATGCAGATGCAGTGAATGATGCAATGATGCAATATGAATGCAGAACTAAGTTACAGCTAAAATGCAGATGATGCAGGAGGTGATGATGCTAATTATAACTAAGTTACAACTAAGTTACACTACACAGCAGCTAAGTTACACTAAGTTACAACAGGTTGAAAACAGAAAAGCAAGAGAAAAATATATTTTTATTTTTTTATTTTTTTTTGTTCAACTACACAGCGCCAAGTCCCCAGCAGCGGCGCCAAAAACTTGGTGGCTCTCTAAAAGAGTCACAGAACTGATACCTGTAAGTGCACAGGGTCTGTTGTAATGAGTGTGCAAATACGGGTCGAATCCACAGGGACTAGGGTGTGTATTGAAATTCTCCTAAGCTACTCTCTAAGTGCAAGGCAGTGAAGTAAAGAGCCAAAGAAACAAAGTAAAACAGTGGCAGTGATGGAAAGAGTGCATTGAATAAAAGAAGCAAAGAAGATCAAAGTAAACCGTTGTGGTAACACTACTAGGGTCTTGAATCCACCTTCTTATTCCTATGCTAAGGCAATATTTATTCAAATTATGTTCTTGTTCCTTTCCAGAGAAAACTACAAAGAATGATTTATCAGTTAATCTTCCTAACTCACCCCTAGCATAGGCTGTCTTCTTACAGCACAACCTATCACAGGCTAGTTTGGTTCAATTAGCTAACTCTCATTCCTTTCTCAATTAAGCACAGTTCTTATTCTATGGTGGGATCTCAAATGGATAACTTATCAACCAACTTCACTAATTCCCCCCTAGCATAAACTGTCTTCTTACAATACAGCTTATCACAGGTTCATTTGATCAATGTAGCTAACTAGCATCCCTAAAGCTATGAAGCATTATAAGAACAATAATATGAACTTGAATTATCTTAACATGTGATTAAGGGTTTCATCTAAACCCTAGCAGATTAATTTAGAACATGAACTGAAATTAAATTCTAAAATGAACTGAAATTTACAAAACAATTTAAACTAAGAACTAACCCTTGAGGCACTGGCTATTCCAGTCCTCTTGGGTGAAGCACTGGCTAGCCCAGGCATACCTACAACATCACACCCACATTCTATTTATACCCAGAATCCCAATTAGGGTTCATACAATGTTTTTCCCCAAATCCCCAAATCAGCAGAAATTAGGGTTACTGATTTACCTATTTTGATGGGATGATTCGTTCCCATGTCTTCGACCCATCCTTCCTCTGCTCTTCCTTCTCCATCTCATGTTCCAACTGCTCCTCTAGCTCGAGCTATTTTATCAATTTCTTTTCTTTCCTGTCTCTGAAACCTTAGGAGAGAAATTGGTATGATAGCTGGCTAGAAAGAAGGGGAAATAGATGGGGTTTCGTTAGGTAATAGCCATGATGGCTTTTGGTGGTGGTTGTGGCAGTTGAGGAAGGTGGTGGTGATGATGGTGGTGCGGCAGGGTATGGTGGTGTTGCAGAGGGTGAGGGAGAAAGAGAAGAAGTCGATGGAAAATGGATTGGGGTGCGTTTGTTTTGGGTATAGGGTATTTGGTACTCGGGTGTTGAGCGGGTTTAGCAATTGTTGATGAACAGCGAGGATGAGACGTTGGATGCGAAGATGATGGATCGATCTAACGGCGAGACAGAAGAAAGCGAGGAGCGACCGTTGGATGCGGAAGTACAACGAAACTGACGGCTCAAGATGGAGTTAGGTGCTGTAGTGTTTGACAGGAGCTTCAGACTTCGATGCACGACGATGAAGCGACCGTAGGATGCATCTGTGGATCCAATCTGACGGCTACGAGCTTAGGTAGGCTTTGGGCTTGGTCTTGGACTTAGGTTAGAGTTTGGCCTTAGACAATTCTGAGCCCACTTCTTCTTTAAGAAAAAATTCTTCCTTCCAAGCCCACTTCTAGTTGATCCGGCTCTTGCAAACATCATTCTTCGCTGCCTTTCTGCGGGAGTCTTTGCCGTTTCTTTGCTCTTTTCACTTCGTGAGTTAACCAGGCTTTATTTAGTACCTAAAATTGCAAAATTAATTAAGAAAAGTATTTATTCTTGAAAACAATGAAAATACGGAATATGGGATAAAATGGAGAATTAATGCACAAAAGATGAGTTAAATGCCAAGGAAAATATATAGAAATATGCACTTTTTAGCACTCATCAGGCATATTGAAGGCCAGTATGGCCATTAGCAGGATACGCATTCTCAATTCTCTTGCAGAATATGATGTAGAAGTACAGATCTATAATTCTGATGCCGGGTTAGGAATTTATACATATTTATAAACACACACACACACACATATATATATAATACCGAGAGTTCAGCTGGGTGAAGCTCTAGCACATATATAATTATAGATATGTCTCTGGTGTAGGTTCAGAGGCGATTTTTACAAGTTTTGCCCTTGTCAAAAAACCACTATCAACACTATGTTATAATGTGGAATCTCAAAACTTCCTTAAGACTTGACATATATTTTGATTGTATTCATTACGATCCCGCGATTTTGGTACCTTTGTTAATTTTACAAAAAGGGGGAGAATTATTTAGTAGTTTCATACTACATACATATGGTTTACGAATCATTATGTAAGGGGAAGTGAATCAATAATCTATAGGTTTTACCTATTATGCAAAATATGTAAGTATTGATTAAGGGGGAGAAATATA
Organism: Papaver somniferum; assembly: GCF_003573695.1. NCBI lineage: Eukaryota > Viridiplantae > Streptophyta > Magnoliopsida > Ranunculales > Papaveraceae > Papaver > Papaver somniferum. The sequence goes on along the minus strand of NC_039367.1, from coordinate 81,070,423 downwards.
TCATTGTAGTATTACTTCAGAGTTGAGACACAATTGAACTTTGGAGAAAGGAATAATACTATGTTTTTGTATAACGACGTTTGAGAACATTTGTTTTCTAAAGTTGTTATCGCTATGGAATCGATTCTTCAACAACAAAAATGCTGAGTTGAACACGTTCTGAATCATTGCAACTTGAAATTACGAATAGTTGTAAATGGTGGTGAAAAAGCGGGGGTCTAACAACACCACCCAATATTTCGCTTAGCAATTTATATGGACTAACTCCGAAATACTTTGCTAGAGAATCAACTAGACAGTCAGACTCAATCTAGATTAAAGTATCTCAATGAGTCAATATCTCTCACTTGTTTTGATTTACTCAAGCTAAAACAATAGCGAGTCTTTAATCAAACACAAGGAATAACTTGGACGGTACCAAAGACCAATATCCAAGGATCAATCAATATCAATCAACAACCAAAGGTTGGATTTCCAATTGATGATCTTAACCCATAACCTGTATTATTTCAATTATATAAAATATAATGCGGAAAAGAAATAACACATACACCAGAAGTTTTGTTAACGAGGAAACCGCAAATGCAGAAAAACCCCGGGACCTGGTCTAGATTGAATAAACACTGTATTAAGCCGCTACAGACACTAGCCTACTCCAAGATAACTTCAGACTGAACTATAGTTGCACCCCCAATCAGTCTCCCACTGATCCAAGGTACAGTTGTACTCCTACGCCTCTGATCCCAGCAGGATACTGCGCACTTGATTCCCTTAGCTGATCTCACCCAAGCAAATCTGTCTCACACAGAAAAGTCTACCAAAGGATAAATCTGTCTCCCACAGAAAAACCATAGGTTTTGTTCCGTCTTAAGATATAAAATCAAGGTGAACAGGAATCAATTGATAATCCGGTCTTATATTCCCGAAGAACAACCTAGATTAATCAATCACCTCTCAACAATATTACTTGACTACACAAGCGGTTCGTCGAGGAATCACAAACAGTGAAACGAAGATGTTTGTGACTTTTTTATCTTTCCTATCGGAGAACTCTCACGATCTCAAGCCAATCAAAGATTGTACTCGTACGATAGAAGATGCAATATCAGATCACACAACTACGATAAAAGTAGTATCGGTCTGGCTTCACAATCCCAATGAAGTCTTTAAGTCGTTAACCTGGTTTTAGAGAAGAAAACCAAAGGTTAAAGGAGAATCGACTCTAGCGAGCGCACTAGTATCACACAGACGTGTGGGGATTAGTTTTGCACAATGCTAGATGTCTCCTTTATATAGCCTTCAAATCAGGGTTTTTCCTTAGTTACAAAGCAATCCATATTCACCATTAGATGAAAACCTGGTTTAGATTAAAGCTAATATTTCTCAACCGTTAGATCGAAAACTTAGCTTGTCACACATACTTGGGCAGACGTTTACTGGGTTTGTGAAAACCATTCCCAAAAGTGTACGTGTATGTTGGTTCAACATAGTAACCCAAAAGGTTAACCATATGAGCATTTCATATTAACCTAGTTCTTCTTCACCATAACTAGTTCAATTGACTCAAATGAACTAGTTAGAGAGTTGTTCAATTGATATTAGATCTTATGTAACTACACAAGACACAATTGAAACAAAGATGATTCGATTCGATGAATCAGCTAATGAACTTTAGCCACGGTTTGCATAAAGCATTCCTTAGTAATTTAAGTTTCATGTTCAGAGCACATCTTTAGATCATAACCACTTAAGCTCACAAACAAGTTCGCGGACTTAAGGCAACCGGCAGAGTTTTCCAAACTCAGCAGAAAATCTCGGCAAAGAGACTTTTGCCAGTTCGCAGACTTGGTTCGCGGACTGGGTTCGCGGACTTGGCAAAGACAATTCCTCCGGTTTCTCTCAATCAACAAAGTTCGAAAACTTCGGATTAAAGAATACATGGTTATGTAATCTAAACTCTCATTCCAATCATTGAGACATTCTCAGAGGACGTTATATAGCCGTTACTCACAGACTGTTTCACGTCAGAGCAATTCTCAAAGTAATTGAAGCTTTTCATGACTTTCGTCACTAGGTGAAGATAAACTTGATCAAAGCGAAACGCTTTACCAACACACGATTTCGAGAAAAAGATAAGTAGTGAATACTCAGCTCGAAATGTCAAATGTGTATGATCCAGTCTATATAGCATACGACTTTTTGTCTCATAAGAAGTAGGAGATAGAATAGATAGACTTTTGAGTGATAGATAAGTTCAAGTCTCCACATACCTTTTTGTTGATGAAGTTCCACGGTTCCTTGAGTAGATCTTCGTCGTTGTATGATGAATCGCCATGAAGTCCTTGAGCTCAACTACACTTTTCTATCCTAGTCCGAGAATTAGCTATAATAGACTAGAAATCAAGACTCATAGTTCTAATCACTAACATTGAAAAACATGCTTGATATAGCAACGCATGCGAGGTCGACCGAGCTATGCTCTAACAATCTCCCCCTTTGTCAATTTTAGTAACAAAACTATTAATACATATGGAACACAAAAAAGATAAACTTTAGTGGCTCCTATTCCATAGTCTAGTCTTCAATGTTCCTTGAAATCTTCGTCCTTCCAAGTACTCCAATGATCCCAAAGGTTGTAAGTTTAGCACCACCGTTGTTGAAGATCCGTAGCTATAACAATGAGAGAAATCGAGATTCTCGATCATTATTATACAGTGTCATAGTATCATTATGTAACATCAAAGTCCAATTGCATCACGACTTTAACAAAAATACTATGGTGATATGTATCACTCCCCCTTAGTCAATACTCCATCTCGATCATGGAAACCACTCCCCCTTACACAATGATCCGAAAACCATATGTATTTGTAGTGTGAACTACATTATTTCTCGCCCTTTTTGTCAATAAAATTGGCAAAGGTAAAAGAACGGGATCATAATGAAATTTCCACAAGAGATATTTCATAGATTAAAAGAAAAAAAAAATACATACCAAATTAATTTAGATGCAATCATAAAGCCGAAGCTAAATGCATTTATCAAGGAGTTTTAAGATACAAGATAACCCCTATAAAATTCCACATCCGCACACCCCGCAAGATATTACCATTAAGCACAAGTTCAAAAGAACTCTCCCCCATTTGATGTCATTCCCGAAGGAACAACAAGAGCGACCTTAATTTCGAAAGAAAAGAAGGATTTTTTAATTAGACACCAAAAACCATGGAAATGATTTTCTATATACAAAACTCAAACAAATTAATCACAAGTAAACCCATGATTAATTTAATTGGAATACACAATTAAATCAAACCACAAAAGTGATCAATTTAATTGATTGTGCTCAACATAAGAAAACTCACGGAGCTACGACTAAGATAACCACACGGAGATGACTACCTTAATCTTTCAAATACTCAACATAAGGAAAACCTTACGGAATGTACGACTACATCAACCAATAGAACATGATTAGTATAGCCATTCATATACAACACAAGAACTTGTGGAATATATGAAAAACTCAACTACATTAATTACAAGAGAACCTGTAATTAATCTAATTGGAATACACAACCAAACTAATCACTGAAGCAATCAATTTAATTGTCAAATGATTTTGCTCGACAAAAGAAGACTTTCGGAGCAAGTAACTAAATAACCAGTCAAGATGATTAATTTAGTTCAAGACTGCTCAACATATAACATCTCATGGAACAACCAACAAGGCCAATATTAATCGACATAGTTGTAAGGTGCTCAACATAAGATACACAATGGAGCCTTCACGGTAAAACATGACAAAATGGATCAATGAAGATCAATACCGTGGATAACATACAAGGATCTATTCTATTTTTCATCACTATTTGCATAACGACATAATAGACTTTATCCTTGTCAAACAAAAGATTTCATCCTATTTTCCATCAAATAAATGACTGCATAGGCATAACTTTTGTAATTGTCAAAAGTATATTCGTCCTTTCATCAATACGAATATCAATTTATGAACGACTTTACTTTTGACACAATATGGGACCTTCAAGTTCACGGACGCAAACAATACATATCCCATAAAAATATTGCAATACTTCAAAACAGATTAATACTGCAATAATATCATCCTCCAAATATTTTTAGAATTTAAAACAAATAAACCTAAAAAATAATCGTAAGAAGATGAAAACAAAAATAGCTATGTGTAGTCACAATCTTCGCTATTCAAATCACTAGTTATTCTTCCAACTAAACCAAAAAGAAGACATACTAGGTAAATAAAAAGACAAGCTAGAGAGAATCAGACTCCATCGTTTCCCTGACAACAAATAAGGATATGGGTAGTACAGGATCCTCACAAGACATGGAGTCTTCGGGCTTGTGAACGCCATCCTTCTCTGCTTCATTAGAGAGATGATTCTCTTTACGAAGATCATTGATTTGATATTTCATGAGACCAAGGTCAGACACAACCTTTTCCAACTCAGTTTTCACCTTATCAAGACCTTTTAAAGTATCAACAAGCTGTTGTTTTGCTTCCCCAAAGTACTTAAGAAAGTCATGAACAACTTCAGCAGAGATCATATCATTCTTCTCAACATCTTCATGAGAATAAGCAAAGAAGAATGAAGCATTGGGATGATCTTCATCTACAAGTGTTCTTTTCCTCCTGGAATCAACCTCAACACTTTTGTCAAGAAATCCTTTTCCGAAACCACCATAGTAAGAAGAGGAGGAAGACATTTTTTGAAAATCCAAAAACCACTAGAAGAACACGTACGTGACTTGTAACCCTAAGAGGTTGGATATTTTATCCTTGGGGACAACTATTTAGGGTTTCAAATAAACTGTTGACCCAGGCCAGAACGGAATCCGTTCGAGTACAACAAATACCCAAGAAATAAAGTCCTTCAAATATTTGAAAAACAGGTCCTAAAAACAAATTTTAAGACGGTATGAAACATTTTCTTTCGACTTAACCAATACTTGATCTTAGCGGATCTGTCAACACAAGTTTAGCTATGGACGATAAGAAAATAGCTTAACTTAACAGATGCAAGAACAAGTATACCTGTTTTTAACACAACTTACTCAATAGGATTTTATATGAGTAAGTTCTCGAACCTTGTGATTAATTAGCACAAGTACGAGCCACAGGCTCATTACGAGGTTTATGTCTTTGGTTAAGTTTGTTTTTCTTCTTAGTCTTAGAGAGGGATCCTGTTTGACATGAGAAATTATCATAAAATTTACTGTCGTCAAAGTAAGAGACATAGTTAGAGTTCTTACCAGAAGTGCCTTGACATGAGGAAGAAGATAATTTGTTGACAAGATCTTTGTATCTTGCAATTATCTCTTTAATATCCTTTCTTATCTTATCAATTTTCCTTTCTTCTGGAATGATCTTCTCAACAGGAACAATGTTGCATTTAGAGACAAAGCGTTGAATTTCCTTCGGACGATGTTTATTAAGACGTCTATTCTGCCCTTGAACATTGGAGGAACTCAGTGTACTGACTTTCCTGGTTGCATACACATGATAGGAACGAAAACCAATTGGCTCAATCATACGGATGTCAGTCACACCTTTGAGAATCAAATCTAGGTTATATCAGAAGAGAAAATTCTCAAGCATAAACAAACTAAGTGTAATCAAAGTTCAAAAAGCGTTAATCAATCAAATCAAACGAAAACTAATAATAAACTGCAATTATCTAGTTTCCCACCAATGGTACTCGTAGAGATTCTCAATCCCAAATAAGTCTTTAAAACGAGTGGTCGTAAGAGATAATCCTAATTAGGGTACTTTCCTCTCTGAATAGACGACTCTCCACCAGTAACAACACAACTAGGTAATTTTGCTGGATCTGAGGATTAGTTTGCTCGAAATGCAAACTTCAATATTTATAGACCAAGGAAGTTTGGACACCAAGGAATTTCCAAAACCGAATATTCTCAAAGATATGCAATAAAGCCAAAGTCGGTTTTCATAATTCTTGGATATGCTCTGTCCAAATATCGAAGGAGTCTTTATTCAACTTGGAGTTTCTCTTCTGTCTAACAGAACACTTAGTCTCACAAACAAGACATACCTTTTGATCATAGGAATGATTGGAGGATGTATTCTTAATATTACCGTCAGAAGAGTTGTCTCTTTTACAGAATGTCCCAAGTTCATGATTGGAGGAAACATTAGGAACATCTGTAATTACTTCTGAATGTAAAGCATCAGAAGTTCTTGGTACATTAGATTCCTTTGAACATCCTTGCATTGAGAGTTTATTCAAGCGGCGTTCAATATTCAAGGCATCCTTTTCGAGGCTGGCCTCAAGAGTCAAGCATGAAGACTGATCTTCAGCGTTGCCATGGACTTCACAATCTTTTACAATACATAGAAGAACATTGACATGGTGTCTTAACTGATTCATTCTAACAACTTGAATTCTAACAAGATTTAGAATCAATTTACTCTCTTCAGCTATATCACATTCATTAGAAGAGAAGGTCTCTTTCGAAGGGTAATCATGAACACTCATGCCATTGTTTGTCTGTCTCGTCGAACCACATGGTTTCTCTATATTCGAGATTGAACTTTTCTCTTTAATAGATTTAGACGAGAGAGAATCTTTATTACTGGTTACGCATTTTATCATGGATAGTACTCTTGTCCATAAAGTCAGATCGCTACAAACACAGACTTGTAAGGTCTTAAACGTGTTTGCCTGCTTTGATACCAATTGAAAAAGCGAGGGTCTAACAAAACCACCCAATATTTCGCTTAGCAATATGTATGGACTAACTCCGAAATACTTTGCTAGAGAATCAACTAGACAGTCAGACTCAATCTAGATTAAAGTATCTCAAAGAGTCAATATCTCTCATTTGTTTTGATTTACTCAAGCTAAAATAATAGGGAGTCTTTAATCAAACACAAGGAATAACTTGGACGGTACCAAAGACCAATATCCAAGGATCAATCAAAAACCAAAGGTTGGATTTCCAATTGATGATCTTAACGCACAAACTGTATTATTTCAATTATATAAAATATAATGCGGAAAATAAATAACACAGACACCATAAGTTTTGTTAACGAGTAAACCGCAAATGCAGAAAAACCCCGGGACCTAGTCCAGATTGAATACACACTGTATTAAGCCGCTACAGACACTGGCCTACTCCAAGCTAACTTCGGACTAGACTATAGTTGAACCCCAATCAGTCTCCCACCAATCCAAGGTACAGTTGTACTCCTACGCCTCTGATCCCATCATGATATTGCGCATTTGATTCCCTTAGCTGATCTCACCCACAACTAAGAGTTGCCGCAACCCAAAATCGCAGACTTGATAATTAACAAATCTGTCTTACACAGAAAAGTCTATCAAAGGATAAATCTGTCTTCCACAGAAAAACCCTAGGTTTTGTTCCGTCTTAAGATATAAAATCAAGGTGAACAGGAACCAATTGATAATCCGGTCTTATATTCCCGAAGAAAAACCTAGATTAATCAATCACCTCTCAACAATCCTTTTTGACTACACAAGCGGTTTGTCGAGGAATCACAAACAGTGAGACGAAGATGTTTGTGACTTCTTTATCTTGCCTATCGGAGAACTCTCACGATCTCAAGCCAATCAAAGATTGTACTCGTACGACAGAATATGCAAGATCAGATCACACAACTACGATAAAAGTAGTATCGGTCTGGCTTCACAATCCCAATGAAGTCTTTAAGTCGTTAAACTGTTTTTAGAGAAGAAAACCAAAGGTTAAAGGAGAATCGACTCTAGCGAGCGCATTAGTATCACACAGACGCGTGGGGATTAGTTTTGCACAATGCTAGATGTCTCCTTTATATAGCCTTCAAATCAGGGTTTTTCCTTAGTTACAAAGCAATCCATATTCATCGTTAGATGAAAACCTGATTTAGATTGAAGCTAATATTTCTCAACCGTTAGATCGAAAAATTAGCTTGTCACACACACTAGGGTAAACGTTTACTGGGTTTTTGAAAACCATGCCCAAACATGTACGTGTATGTTGATTCAACATAGTAACCCAAAAGGTTAACCATATGAGCATTTCATATTAACCTAGTTTTTCTTCACCATAACTAGTTCAATTGACTCAAATGAACTAGTTAGAGAGTTGTTCAATTGCTATGAGATCTTATGTAACTACACAAGACCCAATTGAAACAAAGATGATTCGATTCGATGAATCGGCTCATGACCTTTAGCCACGGTTTGCATAAAACATTCCTTAGTAATTTAAGTTTCATGTTCAGAGCACATCTTTAGATCATAACCACTTAAGCTCACAAACAAGTTCGCGGACTTAAGGCAACCGGCAGAGTTTTCCAAACTCAGCAGAAAATCTCGGCAAAGAGACTTCCGCCAGTTCGTGGACTAGGTTCGCGGACTGAGTTCGCGGACTGGGTTCGCGGACTTGGCAAAGCCAATTTCTCCGGTTTCTCTCAATCAATAAAGTTCGAAAACTTCGGATTAAGGAATACATGGTTATGTAATCTAAACTCTCATTCCAATCATTGAGACATTCTCAGAGGACGTTATATAGTCGTTATTCACAGACCGTTTCACGTCAGAGCAATTCTCAAAGTAATTGAAACTTTTCATGACTTTCGTACTAGGTGAAGATAAACTTGATCAAAGCGAAACGCTTTACCAACACACGATTTCGAGAAAAAGATAAGTAGTGAATACTCAGCTCGAAATGTAAAATGTGTATGATCCAATCTATATAGTATACGACTTTTTGTCTCATAATAAGTATGAGATAAAATAGATAGACTTTTGAGTGATAGATAAGTTCAAGTCTCCACATACCTTTTTGTTGATGAAGTTCCACGGTTCCTTGAGTAGATCTTCGTCGTTGTATGATGAATCGCCATGAAGTCCTTGAGCTCAACTACACTTTTATATCCTAGTCCGAGACTTAGCTATAGTAGACTAGAAATCAAGACTCATAGTTTTGATCATTAACATTGACAAACATGTTTGATATAGAAACGCATGCGAGGTCGACCGAGCTATGCTCTAACAGGTGGATTTTCGACAAAGGCTAAAATCGTAAAACCATAATTGTACATATTCCTGATCCAGCAATCAGATAAGTATTGAGGCTCATGTCTCTCATTGAAGCATGAAATATCATGCTGCAAGAGTCTCTGACTGAGTTTATTGTCTCTCAGAGCTTATCTGAATATGCAGTCTCTCAACTGAGGCAACGACATATCTCATGAATACTGAGCAATTTCATTAATCACTTTTATATAGAATCGAACGGTTGGACATCTCCTAGACAGCTCGCCTGCTAGTATAGAGCATAACGTCTTCAGGATGTAACAATATTTTCCCAGACTATATAAAAGACATGCATATAGAATCTTAACGATTGGACGGCTCCTAGACAACTTGCCTGCTAGTATAGAGCAATAACGTCTTCAGGATGTAACAATGTTTTCCCTGACTATATAAAAGAAATATGACGCTTCAACAAGCTCATATCGCTCAATTCTTGAATAATTAATGCTCCTAGACGATCGTGCTAGTATAAAGCCATCAATTAATTATTTCTAAATCATTAGATTCATTAACTGAATCCTTAGAAAATATTCTACGTTCTTCATAATATTTCATTACTTCAATTCATGGTTCTTCCTAGCAGAATTCCATGGATTAGTGATAAATATTCAACGTACGGGCATCTGAGCTGCTATCGAGTAAGCCCCGACCAAAATGGTGCAAGTGTATTCAGTAATAATGCACTAGCGAGCACCTGAATGCACGAACGAGCGTTCCAAATACAAAGGAACGATGAACCTATGAAAAATAGGAAGAAAAATAATAATAATAATAATAATGATAATAAGGAGCGGATCTGGCGAAAAATTCCGGTGATTGAAAGCCGAGAATTATCTTTTCTCCCTCCTACAATCTAGCAGCCTAAAATCTACTCAACCTGTATATCATTTGATCCCTCACTTTTTCCCCTACAAATTGATACCGCTTGTGTGCAGGCTTATGAATTTTTCAGAAGATTATCGAGCGGTTATTGCAGTTACTAAGGTTTCTGCAATGCCAAGAACAAGGAATCTATCATCTTCTGAAGATCAATCCCTCTCAGACACTGATGAAATTGTCGATTCACCAGATGGCGTTTTGGTACATTGTCCTTTCAAACACTTTGACGATTGTATGGATGGGTATAACAGCAGAGGTTATGTTAAAACCTATATCATCCGGCATATTCGTGATCAACATTAAAGCGCGATTAACAGTATGCAAAGAAAGGATTCGTACTAATAATAATGTGTACAATGCCTGGGAAAGATTACTCCTACAATTACAGATGTGGTTGTGTGGTGATTGTATGAAAGTGCAGTCCTGGAAGCGTGCTTGTCGTCCACACAATGGAAATATCCTAACAGGTCCCTACAATGGCATACATGCGGAATTTTTAATCCATGGAATAGATAAGCCTTCTGAATATGCCCCCCCCCCCCTGTGGTGGATGTCTCTGCAGTGCAGGATGAATCTCCAGGTTTGTCCCTTGAATTGCTTGATCTGGTGTATCAGAAACGTTTCACCACAACTGCCAATATTCCACCACCTTGTAGATTGAACTTCTCGAAGGCATTGAAAACATCACTTGACAAAGTGCTTGCTAAACCTGAGGACCTTACTGTGTGGTTACAGTTACTGTTACTACCCATTTGCACACTTAATCTATATCTGCCCAACAATGCCAGTGAAGAGAGATCACTTACACGGAAGAAACTGCAAATTGCAGCAATTAATCAAAGCCTACTTAAATGGAGTGAGTCGAATGGATGTGTCAGTATTGTCCATCAATTACTTGAAAAGGCAACACAAGATGAAGCCATACTGCAGCAACGTAAACAACCCTTGCGGAAGAAACCCAAAACCAATATTGAGGCCTGTCATAAGAAGCTTCAATTTGGTCATTATACCGCTGCTATACGTATTCTATCATCCAATGGAGTAGCCCCTGCAAATCCTGACACACTCCATGAATTACAACAAAAACACCCTCAAGTACGGCCACCTATTATACCTCATGAGGACCCCAACTCTGCTGCAATATCTGTAGATGTCCAAGCTGTGCTGAAGGCCTTGAAAAGCTTCCCGAAGGGAACGTCGTGCGTTCGTGATGGTCTTCGTGCCCAACATCTGTTAGACGCAACCAGTGGAGCAGCAGCAGCAGTCTCGGATGAACTTCTTGTTTCCATAACAGGAGTTGTTAACCTGTGGATTGCTGGTAAATGCCCATCATCCCTTGGCCAATACATAGCGAGTGCACCGTTAACCCCATTGCTTAAGCCTGGTGGAGGCCTTCGACCGATTGCAGTGGGTACAATCTGGAGGAGATTATGCTCCAAATTAGCTGCTACAGCGGTACTTCAAGACATGACGGCATACCTTGGTAAACATCAATTCGGAGTAGGAATTCCATGTGGTGGTGAAGGTATACTACACTCTGCAAATCGACTATTGGAACTGAAAGGTACCCATGACAACTTGACTATGCTACTAGTCGATTTTTCTAATGCCTTTAATGTGGTCAATAGAACTGTCATAATCAATGAGGTTCGTGCGAAATGCCCAAGTATATCGAAGTGGGTATAATTTTGCTATGCAAAACCTGCCAAATTATATTACAATGAGTTCACCTTGTCTTCCACACAAGGAGTTCAACAAGGAGACCCTCTTGGTCCCCTACTCTTCTCTTTGGCACTACATCCTCTTGTTTGTAAAATAGCATCGCGATGTTCTTTGGACCTCAATGCATGGTATTTAGATGACGGTACATTAATTGGGGATACCTTGGAAGTGGCTAAAGCACTACAGATCATACAAGCTGATGAAACTGCAAGAGGTTTGGATTTAAACATTCGAAAAACTGAAGTTTTTTGGCCTAACTCAGACCCCAGAAGTAGAGTGGCTTTTCCGGCAGAGATTTGCAGACCTTCTGATGGTGTGCGCTTATTGGGAGGACCTGTCAGCTTAAATGACCAATACTGCAGCGACACAGTCATGGCTAGGGTCAACAAAACTATACACCTGATGGACTGCATCAAAAAGTTAAAACACCCCCAGAGTGAGCTGCTACTCCTCCGTAATTGTGCTGGTGTCTCCAAATTGTATTTTTCTATGCGTACAACACGGCCCCAAGTCATGCAGGATGCACAGAGACGTTTTGATCAACACCTTATTCAGTTCCTGCAGTATATAATCACTGCTGATGGTCCAGGCTTTGGACAACTGCAACAGCGCATAGCTACCTTACCTATCAATTTTGGAGGTCTGGGAGTTTATTCTATGACAGACACCATCCAATACTGCTACATCGCCTCCTGCTATCAAACCGAACACCTGCAAAGCAAACTCCTACCTATTTCAACTGATCTCGGCCCTAACTTTCATAGTGCAGTTGCTTCTTTCATGCAATTTTGTGGTTTATCTACTTCTTCTTTCAACATCAGAGACTTCGCCCCCCAGCCTATGCACCTCCTGGCGAAGTGTTATTTTGAGGTTGTTATGAAAACTATATCAACCACTTATACCATGTCAGAACGGGATGCCATTCTATGGCAGTGCAACAAGAAAGCACACGCACAAGACTACCTTAAGGTTGTTCCCATTCAGGGTCTGAATCAGTCCATTGGGCCGCGTCAATTCAGGGCAGTGCTACAATACCGTCTTGGGATTCCTCTTTTCGACGACGATAGCATTTGTTCTTGCTGAAAAAGAGCCATGGATCGGTTCGGGGATCACGCCATCCACTGTGCTAGTGAGGTTGGTCTGAAATATCGACACGATATGGTAAGAGATCTCTTTGCGGAATTATGTTACAAAGCTGGAGTTGCAGCAAGGAAAGAAGTCGCACTTGGCCTCACAACAAACAGGAACACTCCTCTCAAACCAGCAGATATCATGGTCTATAATTGGGAAAATGGACGCGACATATGTTTCGACGTCACGGGCGTCTCCCCATTTTCTAAAGGGGGTAACCGAAGTTTCACCCCAGGATATGCTATTTCAGCCGCTATTACCCGCAAGCGTAACAAGTATGCTGATATATGTTCCGCTCATTGGTACAGTTTCGGTGTGTTAGCATTTTCAACCTTAGGGGAACTAGGAGAAGACGTCATTGATTTCGTGAAGAGATTGAAGAACTGTATGGCAGATCATGATGTGAATAATCATCTAGGCAGTATTCTATTTCATAGGCTAGGTATTATTATTCAGAAAGGTGTTGGTGCGCAAATTGTTGCGCGACTCCCAACCAAGTCATTGTAGTTTGTCTTTTGGTTTGCTTAATAAATGCCTCAGTGGCCCCCTTTCATAATAATAATAATAATAATAATAACGGGCCCTAGCTCAGCTGGTCAACCCCGTTCTTCAAAGGTGATGCGTTCCAGGAGGTCCCAGGTTCGAGTCCTCGATGGAGTAACATTACAGGAATTAACATGGAAGGTGTTGTTAGCTTGCCCCCCAGTCCGCCGTTTCGGCTCCCCTTGGCAAGGTTACTCATGAGGCCCGCTGGTAGGCTAGCACATCAACCTGTTCAATTAATGTAGTAGTATGTCGTTGGAGCCTAGCTTGTTAGGCTTCCAACTAGTTTCATGTAATCATCGTTCTCCCATTAATAGAAAAAATTTATAATAATAATAATAATAATAATAATAAAAAAAAAATATTATCTAAGACACTATGGGACTGGGCCCTGGCCGGCCAGTCATGCTGTGGCCAGTCCTACGCCTAATTCTTTATTTTATCATATTTTATTATTTTTCCTTCATCTCATGAAAATTCCTTCATTTGAACAAATATCCTTTATTTTAAGGAAACTCCTCAGTTTCATGGTGTTTCCTCCATCTCAAGGAAATAATAAAAATTAAGAAAGGTATCGCGGGATCGAGCTCACTATCCGGCCGGTCATTTCCTAGTTGTGGTCGGTCTCACACCTTGCATTCCTTATTATTTTATCATTATTATTTCCTTCATCCCATGAAATTCCTTGGTTTCATGATATTTCCTTCACATCAAGGAAAAGATATAAAATTAAGGAAGACTCGCGAGACCGGGCCCTAGTCGGCCGACCATGCCCTTGTCGTGGCCGGTCCCACATGCCCCTTTATTTTATTATCATTAATTATTATTGTTTCCTTCATCTCATGGAAACTCCTTCACTTTAAGGAAAACTCATTTATTTCAACAAACTCCTTGATTTCATGGTATTTCCCTAAAATCATGAAAATAATATAAAAATAGGAAAAGTGCCATGGGACCGGGATTATTGGCCTCCCGGCCATGCCTTGGCCATATCTGGTCCCACACTTCATGATTTCTTATTTTATTATTATTATGTCCTTCATCTTATGAAGTTTCCTCAGTTTGAGCAAAAACCTTAATTTCTTCATATTTTCTCAAAATGTTACTCATACGCACATCAGAAAATATCAAAATTCTCAGGAATGAGACACAAACACTTTGGTGACATGAGCATATTACCTTCACCGACCAAGGTTGGCTCTTTGGCTTGCAAGAGGCCGATCCCACATATTTTTATCATTTGACCTAATTTGTTCACATTAGGTTCAAACTCTTCCAAACACCTTGGAATTTCATGAAACGACCGTCAGTCGGTCCCATGACCAACCAGGGCGGTTTCATGACCCCTTGGTCGGTCCTTCATCTCATCATAATTTATTAGGTTTTATCACCTAAAGCTCAGAGGAGCATTATTTTAATAAATGATTAAACCAGCATTTAATCATCTTTTCACCAACAAGTCTTCAAGTGACTTTGGTATTTGCTCATTCTAGCATCTGGGCGTTACATGGTCGACTCATCATCCCATGTGGTCATTCCCTCTTTCACTCCATGGTTGATTTTCGATAAATCATCAATTGATCAGCAATTGATCGAAATTAGGGTTTTCGAATCCAAGGTTCATAATTCCAGATTCAAACGCTAATAATTTTACGTTGATCCCGTGATCCAAATTTTAATTAATTATACTCGGTTCAGTTGCTAGTATTTTAAATTAATATTTTATTTGGTTCTGTTACTAATAATTCATCAAACGAGCAACATTTGCTCAGATGAGCAATATTTGCTCAAACTAAGGAATATTGGTTCAACTATGAATATTCAACAATCCATCGAATGAGCAATATTTGCTCACCTTAACTATTAAACTTTACTCGAGAATTATACCTCTGTCTCAACAGATGTTCGATTCATGAGTCTTAGAACATTTGCAAATCACATTGGAATCAGCAATACAAGGACTCATCGTCCCATGAAGTCAGCAACTGACTAACTAAATACACGTCTGCCTTGCAGACTCACAATCACGAGACATCAATCGTGTTACATGGGGGGATATTAACTAGGGTCTTAGTCTTGCGGTCTACAGCACGTGTGTTCATACACACGATGAGAATGTGAGCAAGTCGAGCAATCAGTTGGAGGAGTTAGCAAAGTAGTGGATGGAAAATCAACCAAGTCTCCGCACGATGAACAACTGGTTTTAACACGATTTCCACTTCCCCACTCTTTGACTCCAGCAACTGTCACACTTCATGGGATCAAGATATTGACAATTCTAGCAATATAAATAAGTTTCTGAACCATGATTGAAAAAAAAGACACTCTTTCGTCAAACAGACAACAAGAGAACAATTACTCAACGTCTGAAGAATTACTCTCAACAGAGAAAAATTCAATCAATCAGAACTTATCTTATTTCTTCATGCAGAATACACAACACACCTACAATTTCGATCACCATTGATCTCACACATTTCTCATCTTCCCTCCTACAGATCGACCCATCCTCTCTTGTGACCGAATTGACTCTGGAACGGCCATTGTCTTGGTTTAGGCCGGTCCTACAGATTGATCTCTCGAATTCAAAGCACTCCCTTTTTGCAGTGCATCTGTGTGAGGTTAGACAGTTCGCTTGGTTCAAGGAGTTTCCTCCACATGGTCGTCTCCTTAATTCCTTAAAAACTAGCAATTCGTTTTGCCCCATCTACAGATTGGCGACCACAGTGGGAGATCATTCTCTCGGTTGCAATCTCAATTCTCACAACGATGGTCGGTCTTAGGTCTGGTTCAGTTACCAATCCGGGTTCAACACCCGACTCTAACATCGCAATTTCTAGTAGTACTTCCACCGAAAGTATTACTCCTCTCAACGTTACAGGCTCTAGTGGTACCGCTAATACCACTCCTCTGGCTAGCAATGTCATGCCACATGTTACTACTACTCCTCCGAGTGCTGGTGCTCCAGTGATCACTCATGTCAATGCTGTAAGTAATACTACTGGCACTGTCAACAATCCACCTCCTAGCGAATCTCCTGAATAAACCAGAGGAAATCAGCCTACCGTAGTTGATCTCATGAAGGTTCAGACTGAAATGGCTGCAACGCAGAAAGAGTTGTGTTCTTATCTCAAAAATCTCGCGGACAAGCTTGCGTCTGAACAAACTCAGCCTCAACATGAGAAAGGAAAAGCTAAAGAAACATCTTCAACCGCTGATCCTGAAATCTTTCTAATCCATGTTGTAGATGATGAAGAAGTACACAAAGCTGCAAACGACCCACCAGCAAAGGAACCTGCAAGTTTCATCACTCGAGAGGACCTGAAGCGCTTTTTAGAAGATCGAGGAAAAGACAAGACATCATTTGTCCACCGTCACCAACCTCCTTACCCAGCTGCTACACAAAGGATTCCTCTGCCAAAAGGTTATACCTCTCTAACGTTCACTCTTTATCATGGAACGGGCAATGCTCGAGAGTATGTTTCTCGGTTTTTGGAGTCACTGGGTGAACATGAGCACAACCATGTCGTCCGTTTGAAGGAATTCTCAAAGTCTCTGACAGGCAGAGCATACACATGGTACAACAAAATTTCACCAGGAAGTATCACCAGTTGGGGAGAAATGATTAATGCTTTCTACCGAAACTACTTCTTCGTCTCAGAGCAGACCCCTCTCTCTAGTTTAGGAAAAATGTCTCACAAGAACAATGAACATACGAACAATTATGTGAAGAGGTTCAGAGTGCAAGCTTTGGATTGTCATGACCCGAATGTCACAGAACAACAACTGATGGACTTGTGCATCAACGGAATGATACCGGTCTATAGAGCCTTGCTGGAAAATTTCCGGTTCCAAACTTTCTCAGAGCTTCATGAAGCAGCCAAACATCAGCGACTACTGCACCTGCTTTACTGGAAAGAGCAAAGTCTGCAAGGTCGAGGAACCTCGAAGTAGCCGACGCCTAGTCAGCAATCAGTACAATCTCCAGCCTTCAATAAACGTTGTTGTTGAAAGGAAATCCGAGACACAACATCAGAATGCTTCTCCAACATCCCGGGCTCCTCTGAAGGCACAAAGAAAAGATAACCAATCCTGAAATGCACAAACCTCGACCCGGCATCGACGAACGGGGAAATGGTCTGACAGACTCAAACTTCTCTCTTCTCATGAAGGAGTGATCGAGTTACTGGAAGTATGGGTTCAAGATGGTGTAATCAGATTGTCGTTCATCAGGAGAGAGCCAACTAAAGAAGAAATGGAGAATCTCCGGTACTGTCGCCTCCATAGGTTCATCGATCATCCAACAAGTAACTACAATACTTTTAAGCACATCTTCAAAGAGAAGATTGATCTCTAATAACTTCAACTGGAGACTGAAGGAGTACACAAGAATCCTCTCCAGTCAGAACCTTTACACTCTGAACAACCAGTCAAAGAAGCAGTTCGATCGTTGATCGAGCATATCTGTGAAATTGCTCTATCTGTCTAAGGCACAAAGAAAAGACATGTTCACAACACCGAATTACATTGTGTCAGACGTCTCTCCATCCTGGAAATACTCCTTGAACCTTCATCCACAGACAAGGAGATGCACGACTGAGGACTGCTTACCACAGACCATATCAGAGGAAATGAATTCGGAAGAATGCTGGTCGATGCTGACACCACCATCAACATCATTTCACTGAAAACCCTTAGAGCCGCAAGTATCACTTGAAAATAAGCCACTTGTGATCTATCTCAATCAGAGACCTTGAAGGAATGCTCGGAAATACTTATGGCGATATCAACATAAGTTCAACCTAGGCAGAAACCAAGTTTCACACAGGAAGATTCAGGATATTACATGTTCTTCATACGAGCGTGGATTCATGCTGAAAAGATGGCTACTGACAAAGCACCTTTGGTTGCACATCTCTCAAATGAAGAAAGTTCTGATCCAGAAGATTTGGCGGGTATTCCGTCATCAGAGCACTTGGAGGAATTTCGAACTTTGACGAGGTTGAAGCAAGAACCTGAAAAGATGCATAGACATTCATCAAGAGGTTCTGCACTCAGGCAAGTCTCATTCCTCCTATGTTTATGTCATTTATTTCCTCACATGCTATCCTAGAATGAGGACTTAATATGCTAGCAACTCTCCTATTTCAAGACGAATGGTAGCTTCACCGCATTAGTATTTTACCAAGTGGTTGAATCTGACATTTCTCCGAATCGAACACTGATACATTCATTACTGAGATGATGTCCAAGCCTGGTAAAGAACACTTTGGACGTAGCCTTGAATGAGTGTTCATGTGTGCCACAAAATCAGAAAGCTCTGATGTCTGCACAAGTGTTGAATCCCACTACTGCAACGAAAGGAGTGATTAATCAACATAAGATACTCAGGGCCGAGATGATCAAACCTAAGATCTAAAGGGATACGACGCTTCAACGCTCAAGCATCTAAGAAGCCTTCAAATTGTACTCCCAATCAAAGAGTACACCTTCTATAATGGCGCCTCTAGCTTCAGCACAAACATCTCGACGATGACACATTGATTCAACACCAGCACGATCAAAGTGTAACTGAATTTATCCCATGATAAGACTTCTGAAGCAGATGCAACATCATTCATCCATGGATGGCACAAACTCCTTCAACATACACCGGGGACTTGATCAATTCTATTTCAATAAATGTTATCCACATAACAAGTTATTGCAACCTGATGTAATTCCCTGAAACTTCATCAACTGGTCTCTCTACATCACAAGCCTCTGCACGACTGAGGAACTTCCTCTCTTCACTGATCACATCCAGAATAGAAATTGTCGCTGCTATCTACCACAACACCATCGATTCCCTGACAAGGCACTTCACAGTAAAGATTCGGGAGAATTTGGGTTAAACCCTACACCCTCATCTTAGGGACGCTCAACTCATCAATTAGTTCGAAGGCTCACTGGATGGAGGAGTAAAGACTATGTCGATAATCATGGATCTAGCTTTTCGGTCTCTGGAGAAACTCGGACCATAGTATCGGCATCAACAAGCATTTCTGGAGAAAATTCTATCGTGATCCAACATCAACGACGGTCTCAGGGGCAACATCCTCCTCATGACCAGCTTCATCAATTATCCGTTCTTTGAAGTGTTACTCGATGGATCAGACTTCTCCAAGCACTAATGATTCATATCAAGGTGTGTAGACATGAAATATGTTCACATGAAAGTCTTTTCGAATCTTGCACAACAGGCGGGCACAATCCCAAGTCTTCTACAAGATGTTCTCATCACCTCTACAAATGAGATACAACATACTTCAGCCCATGGGTTTACAAAAACGTACCAATGAGTGAGGAATGGTACAATACTTCCTCAACAAAAGATGTTCGTCTATGGCTGTTCTACAACATACCAAAAGGGCGCATCAATCGGACATACGAGCTGAAAGATATGGCCTCCATACTTAAGTTCATGGAATCTGAAAACTTGCACGGGATTACAAGTTACAAATGTGCACGCTTCGTTGGCTGACCTAGACAACTCCAAATTGGGTGATTATTTTCTCATATGGTTACTCGGTCTCTTAGCTTCAAAAGTTGGGGTCAATCACCGAATTCCGACGATGTATGAGGTTCCTACAGCCTCCAGAGCATACAACATGCAAGCAGAAATTCGTGGACGGGATTCATAACCTCTACAGGCGGTCGATGTCCACCAGGTCTTTTCGCTAATTCCTTCATCAAGGTAACTCCTACTTCGACCACCTAGGAGTTTACATCAAGTTTTTTGTACCTGGGTCCTCTATCTAGGTCTTGCCAGAAGAAGGGAAAAAGAAAGGGAGAGATTTAACAAAATACTGGGGATTGACGGTCCATTGATCATGACGATCAGTTCACAGTCCAAGACTCGTGACTGGCACCAAGTTCACCTACGCTAATCATTCATCATCAAACGAATTCTACAACCAAGACATAAAACCATGGTCATTACATCATCCCCTCTTGAGATCAACCTCAGTTAAGGTCCCGTGACCAAGGTTTCAGAAGTGATGTTTCTACGACTGACAGAAACAAGATGGCGCTGCAAGCACCATGCTTATGTATAAATCACGGGTCCTGATCTCAAATGCGTCAATGTCATTAAAATCCTTCACCAACCGTTCAAGACATAAGCGAATGGTCTAAAGACACAACAGGAGTGTTTTACAACAAGCTCGTCTGAGATGATTTTACACTGTCCCAAACAAAACAGCGAGCTGGGAGAAACTGGTGAAGAATCTAGGGATGAGTCATATACCATTCTCTTCATATGGATGTCCTCTACAACATATCCAAAATCCACAACAACTGGATAAACGAGCAAAGAGATGTGGCTGAAACATTGGATTACATGCCAGCTGAAAATTTTCTGAAAGTCTCCTGGAAGTTTACTGTTTCGTCGATTTCGGCCCTTAAACGTGATCAAAAGCCGAAACGCTTCTTTGATAAATCTTGGAAATTTTTTGAGGATGAAGAAACATGGGTAGGTAGCGAAATCCCGATATTGGACGAAGATTCTACAACATTTTTGTTAAAAGACCTAACTTCTGAATTTTCTGATGACGAATTATGACGAAATTCATTCATAAACATCTGAATCAGGAGCTACACCATCAACGCGAAGCCGAACTTCATATTCAACCGATAATCTCACTTGCTGAAGTCGGCGGTGCTTCTGCTGATGAGATATGAGCTTTTCATCTTCAGCTCTTTTCTTCTGTGATATTTCATTACGTCCATGCTTTCCCTCCGCATCTGCTAATACCAATAAAGCATATATCTTAGCACGGACGACTCCCAGATGATCGAGAGACATACAATGTAGCAGCCTTCCAGCGTCTCTGAAAGGTTGATTCACCTCGGCATGAGTATCTGCAGAAGTCTTCATCTTTGACTTCATAGAGCGTTCCCCGGAAGAGCCAGAAGAGTGGTTGTAACCAGAAGTCACCACTATCTGAGGTGAAAGACATGGAGTCATGGATATACCAATAAAAAACGCGTAAAAAAATGGTAATAATCCAACTCTTACCTATTTACAATTTCACTAGCTGTAGTGATTATAACGTCAGAATTTCGAAAACTTGCTCGTTCCTTCAAACCTGCAAAGACGAGCAAGATTCATTATTCAAAATCATGACTTGATTTTCATTTCATTATTCAAAATCATGACTTGATTTTCATAAAACCATGAACAACCCACTTGAATTTTAACATCCACTGGTTTTTCAAAAATTGGACAAACGTCCATTCTACAATTGTGAAAACTCACATACAGACATTATTTCACCATGTATAATTGTCTACTTTCAACGTTTGTTCAAAATCAAAACATTGGTTTTACAAAAAATACGTTTTAACGTGAAACTCACGTAAATTTGAAAAACATATATATATATATATATATATATATATTTGCTCCCTCGAGTGTATATTTTCAAAAATTTGTGAAAGCTTACATATCGAAAATAAATTTTTCATGAAAGCTCATAGACAAATTTTTTACTAATAGACGCACGTCTATTCAAAAAAAAAAAAAAACTTTTTCTCTCGTACAAGCATCCACCTATGAAACGAGAGTTTATTAATATCTTACATATTTAAAAAAAATCTTTCCTACATTAGGGATTATTGCTAGTTTCTTAACCTAACAATTGAGCGAACGTTTGTTCCTAAAACAAGGGTTTTTACAAAACTCACATCTATACATGCATATGTATATATAATTTTAACATGAACAACTCATGAACAAGTTATCAACTTCTGAAAAAGAAATAAAAAAAGAGAGCAGTGTTACACCAATTTACGCTCGTTAGACGATGCTTTTTCATGCTGCTAGGATCTTCGTTCAAGCCATGGTTCTCTCGTACAATCGAAAATACGGTAACATTCTATCTTACAACTAAGTTCAATTACTTATTTCGTCTGTAACTAAAAAAAATCATCATCCAGTGCTGACTGAGGAACATGATTGTCCTTCACTAAGCAGGGGACTTAATGTAGATGGTGGATTTTCGACAAAGGCTAAAATCGTAAAACCATAATTGTACATATTCATGATCCAACAAATGAGTATTGAGGCTCATGTCTCTCATTGAAGCATGAAAACTCATGCCGCAAGAGTCTCTGACTGAGTTTATTGTCTCTCAGAGCATACGTGAATATGCAGTCTCTCAACTGAGGCAACAACATATCTCAAGAACACTGAGCAATTTCAGTAATCACTTTTATATAGAAACGAACGGTTGAACGACCCCTAGACAGCTCGTCTGCTATTATAGAGCATAACGTCTTTAGGATGTAACAATGTTTTTCCTGACTATATAAAAGACAAGCATATAGAATTGTTTGTACCATAAGTAAAAATGCCACATAATGGGCCAAATGGTACTTGAATCATCTTTTGGTCCTCATCTAAGCCCGCTAACCAGTCAACTGAAGTAGCCAACCAGCCTGCCCCATATTACATAAAGTCAATGACCGATCAATGCTCAAAGTCAACGCTCAGTCAATAGTCAAAGTCAACGCTCGGTCAATGTCAAGATCGTGTTGCCGATGGTGCTGCCATGCAGTTTCCATACGTGTTGCCAATGGTGCCACCAAATGGTTTCCCAGCTAAGTACTCTATCGCACTGCCAGCCAGTCTCTACCCGTGCTGTCAGCTATGCTGCCAGCCAACCTCCATCCACATAGCCAGCCATTATACCTGTCATCCATCAATCCAGTCTGCCAGCATGCAGATTTAATTCAGGAGGCATGCAGAGGCAGTTTCATGCGAATTAATTCAGGAGGCATGCAAAGGCAGTTTCATGCGAATTAATTCATTAGGCATGAATGAGCAGTTTCATGCAGAATTGGTTCCAGTATATCATGCAGAATTTAAGATGGAGCCATGCGGTATTGATTCCAGCAGTTTCATACATGCAGAATTGAATTCCAGCAGTTTCAGCCATGCGGTATTGATTCCAGCAGTTTCATACATGCAGAATTGAAGAGGGAGGCATGAATGAGCAGTTAAGGCCATTTAAGTTTATTATGTATTCAAGGGTTTAAATAGTGAGGAGCAGAAATAAAAAAAGGAGGAGGTAGCCAATACTGAAAAAATAGACTGTAATTCTATTATCAATAAAACAATTCTCTCCAAGGGGATTCACCCGTGGATGTAGGCAACCATGCCGAACAAAGTTAAACCTGTGTCACTTTATCTGTTCTTCAATTCGTCTCCCAACCTAAAATACACACCAAATAATCGATTCAATCGTGTTTCGTGCCCAAAAGTAATTTTGGGTACAAACATTGGCGCCGACTAAGGGGATTACTCGAAAAGGAATTGTGTTTTCCCATTGAGAAAAGTTGTACAGAATGCTTTAAAATCATGTCCGTGAAAAAATTGTTTGAACGTCGTGAAAAATCACTGTTGCAGTCCAGTTGATCGTAACTGATGCAACCCAGTTTGATCGTAATAGTCGCAGTCCAGCTGATCGCAGTTGCTGCTGACCATATAATTGCAGATACTGCAGTCCAGTTGATCATAACTGCTGCAATCCATATTGGCTGTTTCAGATTTGCTGAATCTATTACCTTCTGAAACCACTGAAAATCGCATCACTACAAATTCTGATGAAAATGTTTCCAGGACGCCTGGTCCGCGGAAAAAGATGTAGTGAAACACCATCAAAACTGTTGTAGGATGTTCGATCCGCAACATGATAGGGTCAAAAGTTCGTCGCAATTTCCGCCAAGGATCTTTTTGCTGTAAAACGGGGAAAAACCCTAGGAAAAAACCTCTTGAAAAAAAAATCCAGAAATTTCCGATTTGGATGCCTTCAACAATTACCGCTGCAGTCCAGTTGATCGAAACTGCTGCAGTCCAATTCTGATCGAAATCACTGCAGTCAAGCTGACCGCAGCTGCTGCAGTCCAGTTAATCGCAGTTACTGCAGTCCAGTTGATCGCAACTGCTGCAGTCTAGATTCGCAATTCGAGCTTTTCGTAAACTATTACCTTTGGAAAGTACCCAACCTTACCACTACAAGGGTTGTTAAAACTATTGTCAGGGCGTTCGGTCCACGGTAAAAGATGGCGTAAAAACATCATCAAAATTGTTGCTGGATATTCGATCCGCAGCATGGCTGGGTCCAGTTTTGATTTCAATCACTGCAGTCCAGCTGATCGCAACTGCTGCAATCCAGTTAATCACAGTTACTGAAGTCCAGTTGAACGCAACTGCTGCAGTCCAGCTTCATAGTCAGAGGCCACCAAGACCGACTCATTGGAAAGATTGCTAAGATTGTTTCCAGGATGTTCGATCCGCAGCGTATTCAAGTCCAAAGTTGGAAAAAATTGCTTCTCAAATAACGCAATGTCCACATGTTCGAGTTGTGGTACGTCAAAATCGCTACTATCGTGATCGCAAGGTTCTCAAGTTGCCTACATCTCTAGGCGGTTGAATACCCGAGAGAAAACCTCCAAAAAAGCATCTCAAAATATTCCAGAAAAGTCCACAAAAGTGTAGCAAAAACCATGGTGAAAGATCCATGAGAAACAGCAACAGTCCCTAGAACCGTTGCTAAAAGTCCGAGGAAAAAGAAGAAAAACAGAAAGCTGTTGCAAAAAAGATTTAGGAGAAAAGGCAACCGTACACGAAACTGTTGCAAAAGGCAGACAGCAAAGATAACACTTCTATCAGCCGTTGCAAAATCAAAGGCAACAGATCAGAAAGGCGTGGCAAAAACTTTCAAATCAAAAAAAAAAAAAGAGTCGGCGGCCAAAGCCGGTGGCCGATCTTAATTCCGTCCAGCAGCTGGAAAATTTCGATACCTCAAGTTACATCAAACTTCTATGCTCTGCGTAAATCGACCTTCGATGCTCTGTGATACATCAAACTTCGATGATCTGCAGTACATCAAACATTAATACTCTGAAAAATTTCATTGCTTCTTATTACATCAAACTTCGATGCGCGGGGTATACCAACCTTCGATTCTCAATGGTACATCACACTCCGATGTAATGTGATACATCAAATTTTAGCGCCATGCGTAATCAGCACAACACGTCAGCAATGTCCACCACCTCAGCACTTAACATGTAAGCAACTTTTCCAGTCAGCACGCCACGCCGCATGCAACGTCAGCATATGAACCAGTCAACATCTGCCACGTCAGCGTTTGGTCCAGTCATATATGCCACATCAGTAGCTTGTCCAGTCAGTATGCCACGTCAGTATCGTCACGTCAGCGTACCACGTGTACCGCCACGTCAGGAATTGTCGCCACGTGTTGATGCCATATCAGCACCGTCGATCCAGTCAGCGATTACTGTGTCCAGTCATCAGTGCCACGTCAGCCACAACGCGCGCGCTTTGTGCAATCTTGTTTCGTCAATAACTTCTTCGTTTTAAGTCTGAATCAAGTGATTTTTGGCTCGTTGGAATCGTCTTTCAATTTCCTACAACGTGGAGGCAAAGAATCATGAGTTTGAACAAAATTTTTTTTGAGATTACGAGCGGCTCATCAACCACTATCAAGTGAAAACTACATATCATATTCAATGTTCGCGAACGCTGCTGCATCGAGTTCCTACCCATAATGTACCAGTATGAAAAGTTCGTGAGTGCTGGATCGATTCATAAACCTCAACCCGCTTATGTTCGGTGCTAGTCAAAACTGCTACAGTCCAGTTGATCGAGCTGTTGTAGTCCAGTCCCGCAGCAAATACTGCAGTCCAGTTGATCGAACTGCTGCAGTTCTTTTTCGCGTTATTACTACAGTCAGGTTGATCGAGCTGTTGTAGTCCAGTTCCTCATCAAATACTGCATTCCAGTTGATCTAGCTGCCGCAGTCCTTTTTCGTATAATTACTACAGTCCAGTTGATCGAACTGCTGTAGTCAGGTTTTCCTCAAAACTGTTTCAGTACAGTTTTCCTCGCAACTGCTTCAGTCCAATATGATCGAACTTCTGTAGTTCAGTTTCTCAGCAACTGCTTCAGTCCAGTTTTACTCATAACTATTACAGTTCAGCTGGTCGCAGTTGCTGAAATACAGTTCCATGGCAATTGTCTTCAATCCAGTTTTGATTCAACTGGTGCATTCCAATCCCGCAGACAAATCTAGTAGATGAGTCAATCCGAGCCGCTAAGGAAACTACACTAGTCATCGACGCTGGAAAACATTAACATAGCCAGTGGACATCCTAATCACCTTATACACAGAGTCGCAATACCACATCTCATAAGGTACGTATACAATTTACATATTTTTGTATCATTTCACATAATCATGCATGCTTTTGTTCAATGAGACATAACAATGTGGCGAGCATTTTCTCACAAGGAGATGCACACATTTCACATCTGCGCGCATCTGGAATAGTGGGATTGGCCCCTCGCGCGAATTCCAGATAGCAGACATCTAAAAAATCTCATGCGCGAGCGAAATGCAACAAGGCAATGCACCCTTGTGCGAGCATTGAGCAGCATGACAATCATTGTCTTCTGGGGGCGAGTTGCATATCACTTCAACATGGATGACCATCACTTGGGGGCGAGATATGTAACACCTCATGGACCAAAAAATAACGCTTTTGGGGCGAGCTGCGTAACACTCCATACGCTTTCTAAAAGTCGAAACAAAAGGTAACCAAACTTCTTAATCCTCCAACGAGTTACAGGATTAAGAGGGGGCCGAGCATACACCCTAATATTTTGACGCAATTATTGCAATCAGTAATGTTAAACTGCTACAGCTAAGTTGATCGAACTGCTGTAATCCAGTTCCTAAAAAACTGCTGCACCCAGTTGGACGCAACTGATGCAGTCCAATTTTTCTCATCCATTTTGTACTCAGTTGGACGCAAATGATGTAGTCTTGTTTTGTTTATAACTGTTACACTCAGGTTTATCGAACTGTATAAAGTCTAATCCCTCAACAGCTGCTACAGTCCAGCTGATCGAAGCTGCTGCAGCCCTTCTCTGCTTGTCGCTTCTGCAGTCCAGCTTATCGCAGCTGCTGCAGTGCAGCTTTGCTCACTCCTCCTGCAGTCCAGCTGATCGCAGCTGCTGCAGTCCAGCTTCGCCCATTACTGCTGCAGTCCAGCTGATCGAAGCTACTGCAGTCCAGCTATGTTCGCAGCTCCTGCAGTCCAGCTGATCGCAGCTGCTGCAGTGAAACTTTGCTCGTTGCTGCTGCATTCCAGCTGATCGAAGCTGTTGCAATCCAGCTATGTTCGCGATTCCTGCAGTCCAGCTGATCGCAGCTGCTCCAGTCATGTTCGCAGCTCATGCAGTCCAGCTGATCGCATCTGCTGCAGTGAAACTTTGCTCGTCACTGCTGCATTCCAACTGATCGAAGCTTCTGCATTGCAGCTTTGCTCGTTGCCGTTGCAGTCCAGCTGATCGCAGCTGATGCAGTCCATCTCTGTTCGTAGTCCCGCAGTCCAGCTGATCGCAGCTGCTGCATTGTAATTTTTCACGTTGGTGTTGCAGTCCAACTAATCGAAGCTGCTGCAGTCCAGCTCTGTTCGCAGCTGCTGCAGTCCATCTGATCGCAGCTGCTGCATACTAGTTTTGCTCAATGATGTTACCGCCCAGTTTTGCTCATTACAGCAGATGATAGTTTTTTGTGGCCGTCACAGTCTAGGTTACCAGAATCACCGCAATCCAGTTCTGCATCAACTATTGTGAACTAGTCGACATCGTTGCTGCTATACTGATTCATATAACTATTGAAGACATATAAAGATTGATGTCGCATCCAGTAGCACAACTAAGACCATTGGAGGTCCAACAACGCACAAAATCTGTTACCATCTCAGCTACTAAAGAGTCACACCCCTTCGCTCGCATCTACCGCAGCTTAATCCGTAATTGACAACAGCTTAATACCAACATCTGATACTACTCAGTTGGTCGGAAATTAGTGACAGTCTGCAAATTCAGATTTCGTTTACGACAACTCGCACAGATTCCGTCTAAGTGACGCCAGATATACCTCATCTTTTACAAAAAACAGTTACCAGTCTAAGTTCTACGCAACTACCATGGTCCGATTTTACATCAGCAGTTACCACTCACTCACAACACCACTTCGCTCCAGCATCACGTTTCCGTTACAGACCAGTTCAGCCTTCGGTCCTGATTTTGCATACAACAATGGTTCATGATCAATTGTTTCTCGTCGATCTTCCAATCACAATAGCCTCACTTGGGGGCGACTTGTTTACGATTTCCACAATCAGTGAAGGCAGTTTTTTTTGCGCTTCAACAACGGATATTTACTCTTAAGGGCGTCTTGATTTCCGCGAACAGCAAGAGAAGGTTGCTAAACACTTCAGCAGCAATAATCCACACTTAAGGGAAAATTTTGTCATTGATCAAGGAAAATGAAATGTTCTTAACCCCCAACAAGTTGGAGGTTAAGAGGGGGCGATGTTTGTACCATAAGTAAAAATGCCACATAATGGGCCAAAATGGTACTTGAATCATCTTTTGTCCCTCATCCAAGCCCGCTAACCAGTCAACTGATGTAGCCAACCATCCTGCCCCGTATTATATAAAGTCAATGACCGGTCAATGGTCAAAGTCAATGCACGGACAATAGTCAAAGTCAACACTCGGTCAATGTCAAGATCGTGTTGCCGATGGTGCTGCCATGCAGTTTCCATCCGTGTTGCCAATGGTGCCACCAAACGGTTTCCCAGCTAAGTACTCTATCGCACTGCCAGCCAGTCTCTACCCGTGCTGTCAGCTGTGCTGCCAGCCAGCCACTATCCACATAGCCAGCCATTATACCTTTCAGCCATCAATCCAGTCTGCCAGCATGCAGATTTAATTCAGGAGGCATGCAGAGGCCGTTTCATGCGAATTAATTCAGGAGGCATGCAAAGGAAGTTTCATGCGAATTAATTCATTAGGCATGAATGAGAAGTTTCATGCAGAATTGGTTCCATCATATCATGCAGAATTTAAGATGGAGCCATGCGATATTGATTCCAACAGTTTCATACATGCAGAATTGAATTCCAGCAGTTTCAGCCATGCGGTATTGATTCCAGCAGTTTCAGCCATGCGGTATTGATTCCAGCAGTTTCATACATGCAGAATTGAAGAGGGAGGCATGAATGAGCAGTTAAGGCCATTTAAGTTTATTATTATTCAAAGGTATAAATAGTGAGGATCATAAATAAAAAAAGGAGGAGGTAGCCAATACTGAAAAAAATAGACTGTAATTTTATTATCAATAAAACAATTCTCCCCAAGGGGATTCACCCGTGGATGTAGGCAACCATGCCGAACCACGTTAAACCTGTGTCACTTTATATGTTCTTCAATTCCTCTCTCAACCTAAAATACACACCAAATAATCGATTCAATCGTGTTTCGTCCCAAAAGTAATTTTGGGTGCAAACAAGAATCTTAACGATTGGACGGCTCCTAGACAGCTTGCCTGCTAGTATAGAGCAATAACGTCTTCAGGATGTAACAATTTTTTCCCTGACTATATAAAAGAAATATGACGCTTCAACAAGCTCATATCGCTCAATTATTGAATAATTAATGCTCCTAGACGATCGTGCTAGTATAGAGCCATCAATTAATTATTTCTAAATCATTAGATTCATTAACTGAATCCTTAGAAAATATTCTACGTACTTCATAATATTTCATTACTTCAATTCATGGTTCTTCCCAGCAGAATTCCATGGGTCAGTGATAAATATTCAACGTACGGGCATCTGAGCTGCTATCGAGTAAGCCCTGACCAAAATGGTTCAAGTGTATTCAGCAATAATGTACTAGCGAGCACCTGAATGCACGAACGAGCATTCCAAAATACGAAGGAACGATGAACCTATGCAAAATAGAAAGAAAAAATAATAAAAAAAATATTAGCTAAGATGCTAGGGGACTGGGCCCACCGACCCACCAGTCATGTTGTGGCCAGTCCTACGCCTAATTCTTTATTTTATCATATTTTATTATTTTTCCTTCATCTCATGAAAATCCCTTCATTTGAACAAATATCCTTCATTTTAAGGAAACTCCTCAGTTTCATGGTGTTTCCTCCGTATCAAGGAAATAATAAAAAATAGGAAAGGTGTCGCGGGACTGAGCTCACTAGCTGGCCGGTCATGCCCTAGTTATGGCCGGTCCCACACCTTACATTCCTTATTGTTTTATTATTATTATTTCCTTCATCCCATGAAATTCCTTGGTTTCATGATATTTCCTTCACATCAAGGAAAAGATATAAAATTAGGGAAGACTCGCGGACCGGGCCCTAGGCGGCCGACCATGCCCTAATCGTGGCCGGTCTCACATATCCCTTTATTTTATTATCATTAATTATTATTGTTTCCTTCGTCTCATGGAAACTCCTTCACTTTAAGGAAAACTTCTTTATTTCAACAAACTCCTTGATTTCATGGTATTTCCATAAAATCATGAAAATAATATAAAATTAGGAAAAGTGCCATGAGACAGGGCTTATTGGACGGCCGTCCATGCCTTGGCCATAGCCGGTCCCACACTTCATGATTCTTTATTTTATTATTATTATTTCCTTCATCTTATGAAGTTTCCTCAGTTTGAGCAAAAACCTTGATTTCTTCATATTTTCTCAAAATGTTGCTCAAACGCACATCAGAAAATATCAAAATTCTCAGGACTGAGACATGAACACTTTGGTGACATGAGCATATTACCTTGACCGACCAAGGTTGGCTCTTTGGCTTGCAAGAGGCCGGGCCCACACATTTTCATCATTTGACCTAATTTGTTCACATTAGGTTCAAACTCTTCCAAACACCTTGGAATTTCATGAAACGATCGTCAGTCTGTCCCATGACCAACCAGGGCCGATTTCATGACCCCTTGGTCGGTCCTTCATCTCTTCATAATTTATTAGGTTTTATCACCTAAGGCTCAGAGGAGCATTATTTTAATAAATGATTAAACCAGCATTTAATCATCTTTTCACCAACCAGTCTTCAAGAGACTTTGGTATTTGCTCATTCGAGCATCTGGGCGTTACATGGTAGACTCATCATCCCATGTATCCGGTCCCTCCTTCACTCCATGGTTTATTTTTGATAAATCATCAATTGATCAGAAATTGATCGAAATTAGGGTTTTCGAATCCAAGGTTCATAATTCCAGATCCAAACGCTAATAATTTTACGTTGATCCCGTGATCAACATTTTAATGAACTATACTCGGTTCAGTTTCCAGTATTCTAAATTAATATTTTATTTGGTTCTGTTACCAATAATTCATCAAATGAGCAACATTTGCTCAGACTAAGGAATATTAGTTCAACTATCAATATTCAACAATCCCTCGAATGAGAAGTATTTGCTCACCTTAACTATTAACATTTACTCGAGAATTATACCTTTGTTTCAGCAGACACGTTCGATTCATGAGTCTTAGAACATTTGCAAATCACGTTAGAGACAGCAATACAAGGACTCAACGTCCCATGAAGTCAGCAACTGACTAACTAAATACACGTCTGCCCTGCAGACTCACAATTACGAGTCATCAATCGTGTTACATGGAGGGATATTAACTAGGGTTTTGGTCTGGCGGTCTAGGCACGTGTGTTTATACACATGATGAGAATGTGAGCAAGTCGTGCAATCAGTTGGAGGAGTTAGCAAAGTAATGGATGGAAAATCAACCAAGTCTCCGCACGATGAGCAACTGGTTTTAACACGATTTCCACTTCCCCACTCTTTGACTCCAGTAACTGTCACACTTCATGGGATCAAGGTGTTGACAATTCTAGCAATATAAATAAGTTTCTGAATCATGATTGAAAAAAAGACACTCTTTCGTCAAACAGACAACAAGAGAACAATTACTCTCAACAGAGCAAAATTCAATCAATCAGAACTTATCTTATTTCTTCAAGCAGAATACACAACACACCTACAATTTCGATCACCATTGATCTCACACATTTCTCAGCTTTCCTCCTACAGATCGACCCATCCTCTCTTGTGACCGAATTGACTCTGGAATGACCATTGTCTTGGTTTAGGCCGGAGTCCTACAGATTGATCTCTCGAATTCAAAGCACTCCCTTTTTGCAGTGCATCTGTGTGAGGTTAGACAGTTCGCTCGGTTCAAGGAGTTTCCTCCATACGGTCGTCTCCTCAATTCCTTAAAAACCAGCAACTCGTTTTTCCCCATCTACGAGAGTTCAAGGAGTTGAAGATGCTAAGGAAATCATGACATGTTGGATTCAAGAAGTTGTCAAAGCTTTATTTTTTATCCATATCTATTGATAGTTTTGTCACTAAAATTGACAAAGGGGGAGATTGATAGAGCATTGCTCGGTCAAACTCATAAATGTTTCTATATAAAGCTTGTTGTCAAATTTAGTTGTCAAAATTATATCTTGATTTCTAGTCTACAATTAGTTAAGTTTCGAACTAGGATAGAAATGTAGTTGAGAAACAATGGATTATGACAGTCATCATTGCGTTCTACCGTTTGAAGGAGAAGATCAACCAAATATTTTAGAGAACTTCATCAACCAAAGGTAAGTGAAGACTGAACCACCTATATCTCAAATTATATTCACTTTTCTATCATCTGAGACGATGTCGCATAACTAATTAGACTAGTATGCATAGATAAGAATTTCGAGCCAAGTTTATCTTGATACTTTCTCGAGAAAAAAATGACTAAGCTTAATAAACATTTGTTCATGCTTGATGAATTTCGGTTAAGGACAATTTATTGTTCGGAATCAAAATCATGATTCAAGTTTTATCATTTGAAAATAGTCTGGAACAGTGATATGATTCATTGATGTTATTTGGGAACGTTTTGAATTGACTTAGAGAAAAATATAGAACTACTATAGATTCAGATACAAAACAGTGGTATCAGTCTTACAAACTGGGAAAACTGTTATACGTCTGAACCCGTATTACATGTACTCGTGCACGTAGCGGAGTAGCTATACATATCGACTTACAGATTAGTGATATGCATATTCGTATGCACATCATATGAAATTTTTTTTAACTCGTGAACCAGATCGGCATGCATACTTGTATATAATCCATTCTTGAACTGTGCTTATGGAACCGGGGTGAGTATCCAAACCGGTACGCAAACTAAAACAGTTTTTTGTTCTTGAACTCGGTAGTGTTTTCAAACCGGTACGCAAACCGATTTAGTTCTGTGAACTCCAGAACCGGTAACAATCTTCTGGTTTCCAAACCGGTAAGAAAACTTATAAAGTTCTGTGAACTCCAGAACATTGGTTTGGTCGAAGTTTGCAAATTGGTACGCAAACCTAAAAAGTTCTGTGAACTTCGGAACTTTGGTTTTGGTTTAAAGTTTCCAAACCGATATGCGTACTGTGACTGAACCGACTCACGAACGACAATGATATTTGTACCTTGTACACCTATTAAACATGTCGTTTATATTTTCAAGTGTGTTTGAATTATTTCTATGAGATAATTAACATTTGATTAATTCTCTATAAATACTAAGCTTGTTTGATCACATGTTTGTGACTCAGAGTTAATGTCTTATGTGTTCATGAAAATAAAGATTAAGCTTTTAAGTTCAAATCGGCTAGTTTCGGGTAACCATGTTGAACATAGTCTTTATACACGATTCGGTTACGGTTTCACCTAACCATAGTGTATATCTTGCTTATGTTAATCAGACTCAAAGATTCATTTAACTGTGGATATTGTCTGCTTGGTTGCAAAGCTATCTTAGCTTAAACCTAAAGCAATCTGTTCTTTGAATGCCTATAAAAGAGGAACTTCAAGCAACTGAGATCTTAGAATCCCGATAATACTTTTTGGTGTGTCCTAGTTCTATTTAGAGTCGTCCTCTCTAGAAACCCTTTTAGGGTTTAGCGACTACAAAGTATTCATAGGGATTCGTGAAACCAGGTCCAGTTATCTTTCCTTGATAACTTGAGTATCCTGATCTTGATTGTTTGTAGATCTTGCTCCAACGATCAAGATAGATATAAATCATCAAAGTTCTCTTTGTCATAAACTTTGTTGATTCCACATGTTTTATACTTGTGAGGTGAATAATAATCTAGGCCGCACTTCGGGTTGCATAAGTACGGATTTTGAGGATAGCTAGACTGTCAAATTGCTATCGATTTCCATCACCTTGATCAAACGTTTGATTTTGATCATACATTTCGATCGTAATCAGGAAATCAATTATATAGGCTTAATTTGTGTGAGGCATATTTGGTTTAAAGTCTTCAATTGAATTGAAACAACTCTTAGTTTGTGTGACGTCAACAGGCGTAAGGAGCACGACTATACTTTAGTCGGTGGGATACCTTTTAGAGCTCAACTACATTCTAGTCCGAAGTTAATTGGTAGTAGGCTAGTGTCTGTAGCGGCTTAATACAGTTTGGTGTTCAATCTGGACTAGGTCCCGGGGTTTTTCTGCATTTGTGGTTTTTGAATTGACAAAACTTCTGGTGTCTGTGTTATTTCTTCTTCCGTATTATATTATTTATCTTTATAATTGAAATGTCACAGGTTGTACGTTGATCAATCTTAGTAGATACATTTGACCTGGTTTGTTGGATACGGCTAGATTGATACTTGGATAATTGGTATTTGGTACCGTCCAAGTAATCTATTTATGATTAGGTTCACATACTTGTTTCTGTAAACGTTCTAATCACAAGAGAGAAAGAGATATAATTCTAGATATTATTCCTTGATTGAGTTTAACTCTCAGAGTTGTATTGAGTTTGTCCATACAGATTGCCTAAGAAAAAAGCGGTGGTATATTTTGGTACCCTCGCGTTTTTATAGTTCTTCATTTTAGTTGTCCTACATACCTAGTTGAACTAAAATACAGAAGAAAGAGTCTTTCATACCTTTGTCAGTCTTTGCTTCTCAGCTGCAGTAATTGACACACTTCCATTAGTGGGACCACTGTCCATCTGACAGAGAACTTATTTGCTGCTTAAAGTATTCATTATAAACTAATGAACTCCAACTAAACTAATTAGCAATACTTTTTGAACTAATTAAGTAATGGTGATAATCCAAGAGTTGTAGGAGATGGAGTTCAGTGTGAACAATGATGAGCTGCTGGAGGATATTGAGTTCATTACGAACAATGAAGAGCTGGAGGAGATGGAGTTCATTATGAACAATGAATAGATGGAGGAGATTGAGTTTATTATGAACAATGAAGAGCTGGAGGAGATGGTGTTCATTATGAACAATGACGAGTTAAAGGAAATGCAGTTCAGTATAAACAATGAAGCGCTGGAGGATATGGATTCGAACTTTTTTTTTTTTGCTAGTTTCAGTCACAGACTCTCTCTTGCAAACAACTCTTGAAGAAACAACAAAACTTGTCAGAGAATCAAGTATTGACATCGGAAACAAGAAAGAGCTCACAGATGAACAACGATTAACTATTTTCCATTTCTTATTGAAGGATAACAATAAGGGAAGACTATAAAAGGGATCGGTACCAATAGCAGCACAACTATTTTCAGTATCAGAATCCATAGTAAAACGTATATGGAAACGAGGAAAAGAGTGTGAAGCAAAGAATTTACATGTTGGCATGTCTTCAAGAAAACCAACCAGAGTTGGTCGTAAAGCTAAGGAAGTTGATTTGAGAAAGATTCCGTAAATACCATTGTGACAACGCACTAACCTAAGGTCCCTTGCCGAAGCCCTGAATATGCCCAAATCAACTGTACATAGACAGGTCAAAAAAATTGAGCGATTAAAAAACATACAAATGCAATAAAATAAGTCTTCACGATTGACATTAAGAAAACACGGTTGGAGTTTTATTTGGTAATGCTCGGGCTAAGCCCATACAAGGATAATCAGATGATCAAGGACATGTATAATGTTATACATAGTGATGAGAAGTGGTTTTACATGACTAAAACCACAAAGAATTACTACCTTCATCCAGAAGAAACTGAACCCCATTGTACATGTCAAAGCAAGAGATACATTACAAAGGTAATGTTCTTGGCAGCAGTAAGTCGTGCTAGATTTGATGAATTAACAAAGTCTTCGTAGGAAAAATAAGCATATTCCCTTTTATATCAAAGGAGGCAGCAAAGCGAACTAGCAAGAATAATCCAGCTGAAACACTTGAAGATAAACCGGTTGGTGTGAATAAAGACATTATAAGAGATTGTTTAATTAAGAAATTATTGCCAGTAATTCGGGAAAAATGGCCAAATTATAATGGGGAAACCATATATATCCAACAAGATAATGCAAAATCACATGTCAAGTTGAATGATTAAAAATTCTTAAAAGAGACGGCAAAACAAGGGTTTGATATTAGGCTGAGATTCCAACCTTCACAAAGTCCCGATATGAATGTTCTAGATCTTGGGTTCTTTATATCTATACATCCTCTACAGCACCAAGAGGCTCCCAGTACTATTGGTGAGTTTCTATTGGTTGTGGACAAAGCATTCAATGAGTTAACCTCGTCTCATTGCAACTATGCATGGTATAGGTGATAAAGATTCGTGGAGGAAACAACTATAGGTTGAAGCATATGGGGAAAAAAATGATTGGCACGCATCAAGGAGTTGCCTACTCTAAACGAAGTTAGTAGCGATCTAGTGAGGGAAGCAACACATTACCTCTCATGTTTAAGACATTTCTGCAAGGATGAGAATAGTGCCGGAGGAATTCATGGCAATGATGTCATTGTGTAGTTCCTGCAATAATCCTTCATGCTGCTAACATAGTTTTCCCAGCAAGAAAACACGAATGATTTTATTTACAGATACAAACAGTCACAATTAGCTGTCCTTTTTCTCAGTCACGAAGCCATCTTGAACCCATCTTGTGAATGCAAGTTTCTTTAAATCATAGTTATGGTAAACATTGTAAGCTTACAGGGTTTACAGTGATGAACTTGTAATTCGATCCAGCTAATACAAATCATATAAGTCAATCCAAATGCATCACAAAGTTGATAAAACTATACATGTTTCAGTTTCCATCAATAGAGGCATTATCAAGTTGATTTTCCAGTTCTTGCAACTTCATAGCTAAAGCTTCATCTAGATCTAGTTGGTTGGTAAACAATTTCTTGTTTCAAAATAGACATGTATTAATTGTACTAGGGTCCAAAGTCCAAACTTTATAGGATAAATGAAAGATACCTTCTCTATCTGGGGTTGGAATGATGGACCATGGTGTGTCTGATGAGTGACATATAGATACTTGGTTTATCTGAACGGTGGTATATACTTGGTTCAATCTACGTTAAGTCAAATGGTTCATAATATTTTTATAGCCAAATGTTATCTGGACCTACGAGAATTCGGTGCCACTATGTCAGAGAAGTTATGTTATAGAACATCAGATTATGTCATTTTTATTATATTGAGTGTAGAACAACTTTACAATAAAATGGTACTCCCTAAAATTATCCTGAGAATACCCAGCGAAGGAACTTTCTACCATCTTTAAAAAAAAAAAGATAAAGATGAACCCAAAATCCATTGATAAGCCATTTTATATCCTAGTAAGACACTTCTTTTTTCCTAAAACAAACGAAAAGTCTGTGGATAATAGTAGATGAGAAAGAGCCTACTGGCCTTAATCATTAGCAACCACTTTTCATTTCCAACTTCTTTTTTCCTGCATTCGTTAAGAACTCCATGAATTATAATATGGAATGCAGAATGTGTGCACATATTTCATCATCAAACACGTGTATATAGGAACATACGTGGAGAGCATGCGGACAAAGTCATCAAAGCATGATGACATGTGCCCACAGCTAAGATACTCATCTCGCCGACGTTGGATCTTTTCCCAAACAAATTTAGGGGCAGAAGTTAAAAAGATGTACCGGTAACACGATGTACCGCGGAGCACCAGATAACTCCCAAAGAGTTACTTTATCTCATCCCCAAAAGAAGCCAAGATCAACGGTGGAGAGAAAATGAACTGACACGGATGTAACAGGGGCAGAAGACACTTGCCTGACACGAGCAGGCACCTCAACTACCCGCATTAAACACTCTGAGCAACATACGTGTCGATCAACCCGTGGAATGAACGAAGACGACTCTGCGTGATGAAGTAATAAACGAAGACCCCCGCGGGATGGACACAGAACACAAGAAGATAAGGCTCCAACGGTCCTCAGAGATGGGTCCCACACTCTAACCCTATAAATACCCCCTCTCCACCAAGAGTAAAGGGATCGGAAAAACGGGGGGAGAAGGAGAGAGAGAAAAGATTGTAAGTGTAAGTTAGTCCTTTACAATAGACGGACCTATGTAAACTACAAAGTCACTCGACTATCTTTGTAATCATCAAGTACATAGTGAAACAACAGCCCCGTGGATGTAGGCCTTAGTGCTGAACCACGTAAATCCCGGTCTCATTTACACTTCAGCACTTTATTTTTGTCTAACGCTTCATGAGTTTTACTTTTATGCTTCGTTTTCTTTATCTCCCCTTGCGTAAACGCCACTCGCAGTGTTCTTAGATGAGGCTATGATAAACCCGAAGGTTTTGAGCCAAGGAATCAATGCCATTGTATTATCAGCACGAGTTGGTACCTAGAGTTTGAATATTGTTTGTGAACATATAGATGCCTTCGTGATTTACGTGTTCACAATTTGGCGCTAGAAACAGGGACTTCGTCCCGGTAAAAGATTTATCTTATCCTGTGATTTCATAATTAAATTAGCGTAAGATTGCTCTGCTTCATTATCTGTAACAGTATTTATCTTTTATTAACTTTACCATGTTCAAAAACGCACCCGTTGTCTTCGGTACTACCGACAGTATCGTCGTTTACTGGTTAAAAGATTTATTACTTAGATCCACGGATCTACATTTTTATAGATCTCGTACGGACCTATCTTTCCGTTGGGTTTTCGTAAGTTTTCAAAGGATTTACGTGCAGTTTTAAAAGGAGTTATCTCGCGTTTCCTTATACTTTCAATGAATCCGCACTTTTAATAATAATTTAATCCATATACTTTAACTCATGTTTTAATCAAAAGGGCTTCCCTAAGAGTTCTCTGTAGCCCTCGGGCAGTTTCTTCCTGTCGTGGAATTAGGAGTTTTCGCAAACTAACCCGATCCGCACGGACATTTCTGTTTCTCGCTGTTTGAAATTCCCTTGTGCAGAAAGATGCAAGAAGTAGGAAAATCCAGAGCCACGTCGAAGGAAGCACCGAGGACAACCCCGGTCATCACGCGGAGCAAGCAGAAAGGAGACAAAGCCAAAATGACCAGTCAGAGACATGACACTGCGGAAATCACTTCGCCTATGAATGCTAATTTTGTTGCAGCCGCGACCCTCAGAGCAGCGGCAACAAAATATAATACGACAGCGGCAGTCCCGAAGACTACGGAAGCCGTGAAAACTCTTGCTACGAATCAATTTCACCAACCAAAAGAAAGGGTGGATGAATCCAGAACGTACCAACCCGCGCATCCGCCAACCTTCGGAATGCCATCAACCAATGAGCTGAATCAAACTGTGCAGGTGGCTCTAACACCGCAGATGGGCACTCCGCCCGATCTGGGAATGCCAACAATCGAAGCTGAACCTCCCCCGCCTTTAGTACAAACCATAGAAGAAGGCGGCACGATGGACGTAGTAGCACGAGCTGGGACTCCCAATCAAGGGTCGAACCAATCAGACCGATTGATGTCCGAACTTGAAGAATTGAAGAAAAGCCAAAAGGTTTACGCGGATGTTGTGGCTTTGTTGGCCAGAGAAAACCAGGATTTAAAAGACCGGATTGCCTTAAGCACAAAGACGAGCCAACAACTCGATGAAGCAAATTCAAAGGCACCCGAACCAAACCGAGACCGAAGAGTCATCGTAGCGGCCAATGGAAACGCGGCCAGAGGAAGTAGCGCATCCGACCCAGATTATAACGATGGAGAGTCAAGCTATCACGAGCAGAGGAACGTAGGGCACCACCGCGCGATGGAAGAGATGCGTGATGAAATGATGGCAGAGATCAGGCAATTAAAAAGTAGACAAGGAGGAGGAAGGTTAGAAGAAGTCATGGGAGAGGCTAACTCCACACCCTTAACTCATCGCCTGGCCAACACCCCTATTCCACTCAAATGCCCTGTCCCGACATTCGAATGCTATGACGGATCCAGCGATACCGCTGCACACATTCGGTATTATAACCGTGTACTGGCTAGATGGATCCAGAACGACGCAGTACTCTGTAGATACTTCCCATCGAGTCTGAAGGGATCGGCATTGTCTTGGTTTGATAATCTGCCGCCAAACTCCATCCACTCCTACGACCAACTCGCAGAAAAGTTATTAAGAACTTACATGTACAACAAGGCTATTAATACTGGAATGGATAAGCTCTTTTCACTGGCAATCGGCTATAAGGAAACCACGAGGGAATACACCAACATATGGCACAAGGTCTGCCAAGCCATAGGAAGTGTGGACCCGGTGGTAAGTATCAACTGCTACAAGTGGGGATTAGACCGAACGAGTCCACTCTTTGTTGAGATTCATGGAAGCGTGCCTAAGACAGAGGGGGATCTTCGAATAATTATTGAAAAACACGCTCGTCTTGAAGAAATCCAGCGTGAAAACCCGAGGGCGTACCCACAGAGAACTCACCGTACAAATTCCGCAGAACAAACCACTGGGACCAAAAGGAATTTCTCGGTGGAACGACCTCACGAAGATAGGAAAGAACGAAGGGACGAAAGGCGAAAAGACGATCGGAAGTTCGAAGATCAAGTTTACACAAAGCTCAATGCTAGCTATGCTCGGATCCTGCGAGAGGTCAAAGGAAGGGAAAATCTGGAATGGCCATGGTCTAAGGGAAAACAACCCCCAAGAACCGAGAAATCCAAAGATTACTGTGAATACCACTGTTTCAACGGGCACCAGACCGAAAAATGTAAAAACCTCAAAATAATGATCCAGAAATTGATTGATGCGGGCGAGCTCAAACATTACATACGAAAGGATGTCGCAGAGGATAGATCTAAACGAACCAAGCCATTCCAACTTCCATAAGGGAACCGCACAATCAACACCATCTCGTGTTCTGAAACCGCAGGGCCCTCACTTACAGCACAGATAGGAAAGAGGTTACGGAAGCAGTTCGAGGACCGATGCGAATTGTATAAGATAGATGGGATAGAGTTGGACGAACATGAAGAGTGGATGGACTCACCTATTATCTTCGATGCTGAAGATATCGACGAAGATATGGAAGACCATAACGACCCCTTGGTCCTCACACTACCCGTGGCTGGATGTAACCTTAAAAAGATCCTCATAGACGGGGGAAGCTCAGTGAACGTTCTATTCTACGATGCATTCAAACGAATGAAGCTCCATGAAGAACAGCTAATGACCTCTTATTACACCATCTACGGATTTAATGGAGCACCCACGAAGCCCTTGGGAGACATCGTGTTGCAGGTTGACGCCGGACCCATGAAAGTAGAAACACGGTTCAGCGTAGTGGACGCCCCGTCCCCCTACAATGCCATCATTGGACGAAAATGGTTACATAAACTCAAGGGAGTGGCGGCAACGTACTACCAATATCTCAGATTCCCTACACCTGAGGGAGTAATGGAAATCAAGGGAGATCGGGTCTCTGCAAGAGAGTGCCAATCCACTCAGGATCGCATCAAAAACGAACAAGAAAAGTAACACAAAACCCGAAGACTTAAAAATAAAGAAGCTGCGAAAGAGAAGGCCATAGACCAGTTCCTCAAGGAAACTACAGAAAGGGATTTGACCAAAGATGATAATGTCCGGAACACAGAGACAAGTACTTCAGCAGCCAAACATAAACATACCAAGTAGCAATTAAAGAACGCCCCAGTCCTAGGGGATCCGAAGCCGATTTTCACGCCAGTAGATCCTGTAAAAGAAATCAACATAGGAACGGAGGAAAACCCGAAGATGATCAAAGTAGGGACCACAATGGACGAAAAGAGAGAAGATTCCCTAACCAAGTTACTTAAAGAATACGCAGATGTATTCGCCTGGAAATTAGGAGATATGCCTGGGATTGACCCAAAAATAATCCAACATGAGCTGCGCATCAAACCAGGCACGCCACCTTTCAGACAGAAAATAAGAAAAGTCGCGCCGGAATATCATAAGGCAGTGGAAAAAGAACTTCGAAAACTACTAGACGCAGGTTTCATCAAGGAGGTCAAGTACCCTACGTGGATATCTGGTGTGAGAACGAAAGCGCACACAAAACCTACAAGTATATAGGGCCAAGTTATAGTAAAGGGATGAGTAAGGGGAAGTCCACAGGGATGTGGTGTGTAGTGATGGTAGATAAGCTACGAACCAAGGCAAGTAGCCAAGAGCAAGGGAGATAAATTGTAACTAAATGCAACCTATCATGAAACTAAGAGTTCAAACTAAAACAGGAAGTAAGCAAATTGCAGGGTGATTTCAAGCACAACAGTGCAAGGCAGAGGAGGACAGTGCACTATAACTAGTGCACAGCAAGGTTTAAGTTGCACAATTTAAGCAAAACAGTGAAGAAACAAGTAGCTGGGCAATAAGCAAAAACAGCGAATTTCAAGTGACAGTGAAGTGAGTTTGTGGACTAAACTAAGGTTCTGAATCCACCTAGTGACCTAGCCAGATAGTGTAGTTCTAGGTTAAATCCCTATCCCTAATGGAGCTAGGTGAAGGTTCAAGCCTGCCTATGTTCCAGGGCATACATAGATGGAATGGAAGAATAATAAGCTAGTTCAACTGTTTTACTCCTAGCATTGACTGTCTTTTAACAGCACAATCAATCACAAGCAAAGTTGGACACTAATTTCCTCCATTCCTCAATCAGTTCAACTTACATGAGTTATAACCTAACATTCCACCACCTAACTGTGTACTAAGGTTTCATCTAAACCTTAGCTAATGTAACTTAGCTCATAACTAACATGTTACTAATATCATACATCTTAAAAGATAATTGACACATAACTTCAAATTTTTACTGTACTCAAATAACTGAATTTGAAATTGGAAATAAAACTACTACAATGTTCACTGGCTAGTCCAGAGATGATTCTAACATTCACCCTTCATCTCTATTTATACCCAAAACATTCAATTAGGGTTTACAAGCATTTTCCCCAAATTTG
This sequence comes from Papaver somniferum, assembly GCF_003573695.1. Classification (NCBI taxonomy): domain Eukaryota; kingdom Viridiplantae; phylum Streptophyta; class Magnoliopsida; order Ranunculales; family Papaveraceae; genus Papaver; species Papaver somniferum. The sequence goes on along the minus strand of NC_039367.1, from coordinate 81,026,851 downwards.
ATAAAAAATTGGGGAAAACTCACCGTACCCTCTGAATTCGTTGTCTCCTCTGCAATTGAGCGCTGACCCATGCTTCCACTTGCTCCTGTCAATTCGAACAACGCTCCAAGTTGGTCTTCTCTCCACTGTAACTGAACTCTAGCTCTGCCTTTCTTGTTTGTAGCATCTAGGGTTGATGTGTTTCTGTGATGGTCGGGGAAGAAGGTGGTGATGGAGCTCGAGGTCTGGTAATGTCGGGGCATGATGGTGAAGGAGTTGCAGGTGATGGAAGAGAGGAAGTTTGGGGAAGAGAAGAAGAGGTCGACAGTTTGGGGAGAAGGGAGTGTTTGACTTGAGGTCGATGGGTTTGGAAGTTAGGGTGTTGAGCGGGTGTGGCAAGGGGTGATGATTTGCGAGGAAACGCGTCGGATGTGAAGATGGTAGGTGGATCCAACGGTGAGATGGGAAGATATTGGAGAGACCGTAGGATGAGGAAATGCAGCAAAAAGGACGGCTCAAGATTGAGATGGGCGCTGCGATGTGAAGCGAGGACTTCGGAGTTTGATGTGCGATAATGGAGCGACCGTAGGATGCTGAAATGCTTCGATCTGACGGCTGAGAACCGAGGCGGGCTTGGGTTGAGATATTTGCGTAATTCCTCCCGGCCTTTCACTACTTTTCTGCTCTTTTCCGCTCCGCAATTCATCCAAATTTATTTATTACCTAAAAATGCAAAATTAATTAATAAAAATATTTAATCTTGAAAACAAGGAAAATACAGAATATGGGGTAAAATGTAGAATTTAATGCACAAAGGATGAGTTAAATGCCAATAAAAATATATAGAAATATGCAGTTTTTAGCACTCATCAATATCCAATATGGTCGTCGTTCCTAAGAAAAATGGGGGGGTTAGGATATGCATCGATTTCACTAACCTCAACAAAGCATGTCCAAAGGATAGCTATCCATTGCAAAGCATAGACCAGCTGGTAGAAGCAGTAGAAGGATATGAAGAACTGTCATTCATGGATGGACATTATGGATACAACCAAGTGGCCCTGGCAGAAGAGGATCAGCCACACACAGCGTTCTACACACCACATGGTCTTTATTGCTATACTAGAATGCCTTTCGGACTTCGAAACGCAGGGGCAACATACCAAAGAATGGTCGATGCTATTTTCAGGCCATGGATCGGAAGCACCTTAGAAGTCTACGTTGACGATATGCTCGTCAAAAGCAAGCTGCGCAAAGATCACCACAAGGATCTGAGAGACATCTTCGAAGCAATGAGGAAACACCGCATGAAAGTAAATCCAGAGAAATGTACTTTCGGTGTCACCTCAGGGAAATTCCTCGGGTATTTGGTAACAAAAAGGGGCATCGAGGTAGACCCAGTGAAGATTCAGGCCATAGTAGAAATGCCATCCCCAAAGAATTTAAAAGAAGTTCAGAAGCTCAATGGTTCCATAGCAGCCTTGGGCATATTTATTGCCCGATCTTCGGAAAAATGCAGACATTTCTTCAACATTCTCAAAAAAGGGAGCAAGTTTGAATGGACCGCAGAATGCGAAGAAGCCTTCCAAAAAATCAAAGAACACCTAGCTTCGATTCCGATCCTGCAGAAGCCGGATCCTGATGAGGTTTTGGCATTATACATAACAGCAACCGAAGACGCAGTCAGCGCAGTGTTGGTCAAAACCAATACGAAGATAGAACAACCTATCTATTACGTCAGTAAGACCCTCAATTCTGCGGAAAGGAACTACACAAAGATCGAACAGCTTATCCTAGCATTGGTATGGGCTACTCAAAAGCTGAGAACCTACTTCCTAACTCACTTTGTTCGGGTCCCATGCAAAGCACCACTGGAAGCAGTCCTCAAAAGCACGGGAAAAGTGGGCAGAATAGCCAAGTGGAACACCCACCTGGACCAATTTAACATCATTCATGAAATTCAACATTCTCGAAAATCCCAAGTTTTGGCGGATTTCTTAGCAGACCTTCCCCTGGACAACGACGATGAGATTAAGGGAATACCAGAAGCCGAAGAAGAAAGCAAGATCCAATGGATATCCTCGAACCCTCGAGTCAAAGACAATGGGAAGTCTTCGTCGACGGTTCCAAAAATAAGGAAGGAGCAGGAATAGGCATTGTCATCACCACCCCAACCGGAGAAAGGATTGTACAGGCACTCAGGTTAGAATTCAAAGAGCATACCAACAACATCGTGAATACGAGGCAGTCGTACATGCCCTCCGAATAATAATAGATGGGAGTAGCCGATGTAAGACTAACAAGTGATTCACAGCTTGTCATACGGCAAATAGGCTCGAGTACAACGTGTACGATGACACCCTCTCAGCTTACATGGCCTTGGTCCAAACATTGGCGTCACAAATTCCGAACATCAATTCCGGCACTTATGCAGAAGGATCTCAGGCACGCAGATGCCCTAGCATATATATCATCCATGCTGAAGGACGAAAGCATCGAAGCTATTAAAATAACAAGGGTATACGAGCCTTCGATTACACCTCAATTCTCCTTCGCTACCAATCAAGATACAGTGGAAGAAAATACCGAAGACCAGTAGGAGAGACATCCATAACGATTTTGACGAAGAAGATATCCTGTCAAGAGCAAATCAAGACGAAGACTTCAGCAACGAAGATGATTGGAGAACGGTGATCCATGCGTTTCTCGAAAAGGGAAGTTTACCCGCGGACCATAAACAGCTAGGAAAATACTCTCCAAAGCAGGAAGATATGATCTCGGGATGGGGTCCTGTACAAGAAATCCTTCCTCGGACCGTTACTACGTTGCTTATCTCGAAAAGAGGGGCACCGAATTCTAAATGACATCCATTATGGGACGCAGGGAATCATAGGTATGAGATCACTAGCCGACAAAGCAAAACGCAAGGATATTACTGGCCCACGATGATACAGGATGCCGCAAGAATGTCCCGACGATGCGAAGAATGTCAGCGTTTCGCCAAAAAGATACACGCGCCAGCAACAATGTTAAATTCTGTAGATAGCCCGTGGCCATTCGCAAAATGGGGCATAGATATCGTCGGGCCTTTCATCGAAGGTCAGGGAAAAGCGATTTTTGATAGTAGCCACGGACTACTTCAGTAAATGGGTGGAAGCTAAAGCCTTAGCCAGGATCAGAGACGTGGATGTGTTTACTTTCATATTCCAAAATTATTGCAGTTCGGCATACCAGCAGAAATCGTATCCGATAATGGTAAGCAATTACAAGGGAAAAACATAGACATGCTCTTCGACTTTCAAAATAAGGAAAAACAAATCCACCCCATATACCCTCAAAGCAACGGACAAGCGGAAGCCACCAACAAGACCCTCGCCCTTATCCTCAAAAAACAATTAGACGAACATAAGGGGCGTGGTGTGAACAGTTACACATATGTGTTATGGGCATACAGACAACGCGAAGATCTGCCACGGGGAATCCCCGTTTCTCCTCACTTATGGAGCTGAAGCAGTCATCCCTACAGAGATACTCATGCCAACCACAAAGACCGAAGCATGGGAGAAAAATCTCACAACAGACATGATGTTAGAGAGATTGGACGACCTAGAAGAAAGAAGGGAAGCGGCATTGCAGAAGATGGAAAATTACCAACGAAGACTGCAAGGGAGTACAACAAAAAGGTAAAGCTTCGGAATTTTGTAGAGGGACAGTATGTGTTGAGAAATCCCACAGTATCAACGAGAGAAGAGATGGGGAAAGTTAGCACCTACGTGGGGAGGACCTTTATAATACACGACATTGCGGGAAGCGGTTCCTACTACCTTCGTAATCTGAAAGGCGAAGTCCTCCGACATCCTTGGAATGCTAAGTGGCTAAACCATATTCCCATAGGGCAACGCAGCTTGCAACTGCGTGAAGGTACCAGAAGAAGAAGGGAGCGTGACCACTCTACATGTTTCTATCTCTGGACGAGGAATTGCAGGCCTCAACCTATCAATCAAACAAGCTTTCCTATATATCAAGTAACTAAACTATCGACAATATTGGGGAAAGTAGTTAATCTACAATCTCTCAGGGCTCCCCCGTCAGTGTCCATAAGTGTAAGACCAGGGGGAAGGCACCCAGCAGAAAGAGATACCCAACCAATCTTAAGGCAACGGGTCGACGGAATGGGTGTATGTAAATTTTTTAACCCCATATCCTAGAACGTTGCCTCGGCCCCCACCGTCTGGGAATCCTCTGGCCAAGGGTTCGCCAGCGGGGTGACAGGTCTCAAGCCGATCACGAAGGTACCTCCCTTCGGATCGCACCCAAACACTTAAAACTCTTTATTTTAGAGTCTTTCATCACAATGACTAAAATAAAACAACAAACTGATATTGCAGGTATATCAAAAAAATGATCCATTTCATAAAGGTTGGTTACAAAAGCGCAAGGCCATGGATTGTAAATATACACATCAAAATTTACAAGGATATACACCAAAAATATTCTTTACACCAAAAATTTACAAGGAATCTCAACGGAAGGATAATGATGCGGTCTCTACTTAGAAGAGGCCACCACATCAGCAGGATTGTTCCGAAGAGTTGAAGGGACGCTCCCACCAGATGAGGGTCCCGAGAGCCAGGCAGGAAGCAGGCACTGGACGACGTGGATAGCTTTTCACAAGGCCATGCTCGGTCTTAAGGCCAAGCTCAATCTTCTCCAGCATCTTGTTTGTCTCCTCAGCCAATTGACACCGAGCCTTATGCATAATAACTGTCGTCCGCTGTTGGGCTTGGGATAACAACGAAGACAGACGATTCACTTCTTTAGAAGCTGCACCAACGGCCTCTTCGCGGGACGCCGCCAAACTCTTAAAATGATTAGTCTGTTCTTCCTGCTGCGTTAAGGAAGATTGAGCCTTTTCAAACTTTTCATTTGCAACGCGGAGTTGTCCCTCGAGCTCTGAAAAAGACAACACAAGGGAGTTAGCACAGTAAAGACACAATCACACTCGATGAAATAGAGTTATACCTTCGACACAAGCCGAAGCCTCTTCATACTCATTAACAACCGCATCTCGCGCTTCATCAAGATGGTCATATTCCGGATAATTTCTTATAATCTAGTTGAAGGTTGGTGAGAGTAAATTGACTGGCATCTAGTTCTACCTGCTTCATCGAATCCATGTGACGAAGATGGTTGACCTCGTTGTTTATCTCTGATACACCTTTGCCAAGTCTGTACATACATACTTCAAGATTTCTCTCAGACTCACCAAACGCGCTATTTCAGCGCGAGACGCAGCAAGGGCCTTGCTTAGAGCCCAAACTCGGCTCGGGCATCGTCCCGTTCTCTGGTAAGACTCAGCATGCTCTCATCAACTCCCGGAAAAGGAAGGGAGCGAGCCTTTTGTATTCCTCTTCCAGAAGATGTATCCTAGACTCCAACAACGAAGATCGCTCACGGGATTCCCGCAGATTCTCACTTGTCCACAGCAGCGTACCATTGAACAAAGTACGGTCATGGTTATACTGATTCTGCATATCAACCATTTGAACATGCCTTTCGCGCCATACCTCAGCCCGCGCGTCCCACTTTTTGGCTTCACTCTTAATTTTCTCGACCAGCTCTTGATACGAGATTTTTGCCGTGCCCTTTCGTTTCGAAGCCATATCAACTCGGGGACGCCACCCACTGGAGATAGGGTGGGGAGACTCAGACAGAACAACTAAGGAATAGAGGAATTACGACGCACTGCGAGGGTAAAAGAGAAAAAGAATCAAACCTGTGAAAGCTGAAACTTGGCCGCGAGTTTGCTCTAACTCAGCACGTACGACAGTAAGCTCTGAACGAAGCCCAGCCTCCGCTTCACCCAGCTTTCTTTCTCTTTAAGGCTCTCTTCAGTTCTTCTATTTCTACCTCAGCCGCAGATAGTTCCTTTTCTCTGTGACGAAGCTTAGCCTCCAGCTTCAAAGATTTCGCCTTGAAGAATTGATACAGAACATGGTTACAATGCTCACTCCTCATCATCTACACATAAAAACGGCAAACATTATTACACCGAAGGATTCAATCGTCACGAAGAGATATGAACGAAGACTTACCTCCAAGACACGCTGCTGAGGAAAACCATACTGGTAACCGTCAGCTATGGCCATCATATCCTCGACAGAAGTAGGAGGCTCCGGTACAAGGGCAGCTTCGGGAACACTAAAATTTTCCCCACATCTCGGATACCCGCGCCTTGGACGAGAGTTCCATCATCCGACGGGTATAAGCATCGGAATCCTTTTCACCAGCAATCACAGGGGCAGGATGAGGGACAAATAGCAAACCCTTTTTCTTAAGCCAATCCATTATGGCGTCCTCACCCTCAAAAGTCAGCGAGTGAGGGAAATCCTCAGAAGGCGAATCAACCACGGACTTCCCTTTGGCTGATATTGCCTCATCAACACAAGTTTCGGCATCAACACGCACATCGTGATCACCCGCGCCCCGTCCTGTGCAGCAGCGTCGTCCTTACCAGATTCCCGAGCACATCCCAATCATCATTGGGAGAAAGTAGAGAGAAGTCTTCAGGAAAATCAAGAGCATCGTCAAGGAGATCCCCTGCGGAATAAACCCGGTCAAACGAGAATTCTTGAGACATGGTGGGGAGAGTTCCCGCAGCATCACCAGCAGGACTGACATATCTGCGAGAACACGCCATCAGCTCGCGGCATTATTTCCTCCATCCCCTTCAAAACCCGCACCAATATCCTCAACATTAGGGGGGAAGTATCATACGTTCTTCCCCATCAGAAATCTCATCCTCGGCAAACTCTTCGTTTGCCGGACTGGTAACTTCTTCATGAACCTCAGCCTCACCCATCACAATCGTAGAAGACTGCTTCGGCCCAATCTTTTTCTTCTTCGAACCTGCAAACCAACACATGTTCCACAGAGTTACTTCCCGAACAGTTACTTTCCACAGAGTTACTTTTCGACCAAGCGCGGCCAGAAACTGATATAACCATACCTTAGCAGTAGTGGCACTCTTCGGTGGAAGTATGGCACCAGAACCTTCCTCCTCGTCTCCTTCAACGACGTCGAGGGCATAAGGAAAGTTCATACCTGCGAAGTTTAAACGCCAGGGACAGAAATCTCCATAACGAGCCGGAGGAGATTCACGTGGCTTGCTACTCCCAGAAGGACGCCAACCGCGTGGACCGGGAATCCAACCGTACGCCCAAGGCCAACGACTTCGATCACAGTAGCGTGCCACTCGTAGTCATGGTCACGCTTGATCCTCTCACGGCCGGAAAAAGTTTCCGCTGACTAGACCCCTCGGTGCCCGGAACATACTTCAGTTTGGCATCGCTGACCTCACTTAACAGACGAATCTCACCCGAGGAGCAGCAAGATTCCGAAGGCTACACTCCACGGCTTACGATTCCTACTATTGACGTAATCGCCAAAAGAGTTGTTGAAGTTTTCAGGAGTGTACCATTCCCTCTCGCGGGATTTGGAACGTAACAGGTCATCGTCGTCTGCCCCTTACTCCGCAGATAACACTCCTTCAGTGCACGGAGATAATTCCCCGATAATTGCGACACGGAACGGCTGTGAGTATTGGTAGAAGAGCCTTCACGACCAGCAAGCACATCGTAATAGAAGGAGTCGCCAGACTTGTATAACGGCAGCATAAGACCCGCCTCGAAAGCTCCAACCGTAGTCAACAGATGGAACTCGTCAAACTGATACTTCGAGAGGAGCTCATAAGTAATATCTTCAGGGGCATAGAAACGAACCTCGAAGGCTTGAAGCTCATGCTTTTCTTTGAAAACTTCAAGGTCAATATGCTTGAACGTCACTTTCTTCTTGCTGACCGGAACACTGCGTATCACCGGGGCAGCCTCATCCTGTTCCGCGGGGTCAGACGAACCAACAAAAGCTTCGGAAGCTCGTCTTTTCAAAGAAGGATTTTTAGACGATTCAGTCCTTGGGACACAACCTTTGGTATTTTTCCCTTTGGGAGGAAGTACTGGAGGCGGAGGTAGAGGGTACTGCACAGGCACTACTGAACACAGCGGAGGAACATCAAAAGCAACCGCACGAGGAGGTGTCTGCGTACACCTAACGTCATCACGAGGACAAGAAACCCCACGCTCGGCAGCGTTTCGAGACCCGGAAGGATTTTTTGAAGGACCATCTTTCCTGGGAAGAGAGGCCTTCGCCCCTGAACAAGAAACTCTAATACCACGGGGATCCATTTGAGACTCTCTGCGCGGAGGAGATATCGGTAGACTAGAACCCGCAGTTTGATGAGGAGAACGCGGACGGTCAGACATGGCTGCGAAGAGATACGACATAAAAAAGTTAGAAACAAACACAAGGTCATTACCAAAGATCAAAAACCACAAAATTGGAAGTCCATCTCAACATAGCACAGAAACCCTAAAAACCCCAAACTCAAAAATTCATTCAATACACGTAAAACAATGGCCTCCTTGATTTCCGACGAAGAACAGGGGCAAACTAGCATACAAGCATTAGAAAAGGGTTCTTCATCACAAACAAGGACGACAGCAGCAAAAATGGGAGGCTACAAAACGATCAACAGCAGCAAATTTACAACCGACACAACTTAAAACAAAAGGAACAAAGAAAAGAAACCTTACCACCACAAACAGCAGCAGGAAGAGGACAACAAACCAGTAACAATGAAGAAGGGAGCGTGATTAATGCTAAGACAGAGGATTTAATGGTCGAAGAACAAAGAATGAAGACTGACAGATAACGAAACAAACTAGAAACAATGAAGGGAGCGTGATAAATGCTAAGACAGAGAATTGAATGACTGAAGAACAAAGAAAGACAGAATTTAATGACTGAAGAACAAAGAAAGACAGAATTTAATGGCTGAAGAACAAAGAATGACAGAGAATGAAATTAATTTTTCTCCCTTCCTTAATATACTCGAAAGAAAGAGAAGGAAGCTAAGGGAGGAATGGGAAACGTGCCCATTAAATGAGCAGTTAATGCACGAATACGAAACATGCCCAAGTCTCTAGGATAAGTTATTAGGAGAGAGGATGATTATATATAACAACTGTTTTCTTCAATGCTCCCACTAAACACTCAAGCCCGAAGAAAAGGGGCAAATTGTGTGCACATATTTCATCATCAAACACGTGTATATAGGAACATACGTGGAGAGCATGCGGACAAAGTCATCAAAGCATGATGACATGTGCCCACAGCTAAGATACTCATCCCGCCGACGTTGGATCTTTGCCCAAACAAATCTAAGGGAAGAAGTTAAAAAGATGTACCGGTAACACGATGTACTGCGGAGCACCAGATAACTCCGAAGAGTTACTTTATCTCATCCCCAAAAGAAGCCAAGATCAACGGTGGAGAGAAAATGAACTGACACAGATGTAACAGGGGCAGAAGACACTTGCCTGACACGAGCAGGCACCTCAACTACCCGCATTAAACACTCTGAGCAACATACGTGTCGATCAACCCGTGGAACGAACGAAGACGACTCTGCGTGATGAAGTAATAAACGAAGACCCCCGCGGGATGGACACAGAACACAAGAAGATAAGGCTCCAACGGTCCTCAGAGATGGGTCCCACACTCTAACCCTATAAATACCCTCTCTCCACCAAGAGTAAAGGGATCGGAAAAACGGGGGGAGAAGGAGAGAGAGAAAAGATTGTAAGTGTAAGTTAGTCCTTTACAATAGACGGACCTATGTAAACTACAAAGTCACTCGACTATCTTTGTAATCATCAAGTACATAGTGAAACAACAGCCCCGTGGATGTAGGCCTTAGTGCTGAACCACGTAAATCCCGGTCTCATTTACACTTCAGCACTTTATTTTTGTCTAACGCTTCATGAGTTTTACTTTTATGCTTCGTTTTCTTTATCTCCCCTTGCGTAAACGCCACTCGCAGTGTTCTTAGATGAGGCTATGATAAACCCGAAGGTTTTGAGCCAAGGAATCAATGCCATTGTATTATCAGCACGAGTTGGTACCTAGAATTTGAATATTGTTTGTGAACATATAGATGCCTTCGTGATTTACGTGTTCACACAGAAAACATAAAAGAGTCAGTCTACTATTAACTTTCAATAAAGCAAGATGAGTTTTCAACCCAAGTAGAGTCATTCTCATCTTTAATGTTTAGCCTGATAGAAAATTGATGTTAACTATCAATATTGAACGGCCTATCAAGTATACCTCCGCCCAAACCCATAACTAAAATCTTCAGGATTTATGAAAGAAAAGGAAGAAAATAGATAGACCAAAGTATAGATTATAAAATTATAATGTCCTTACCTGCCAAGTTAAAGACACGCTGCATCCCCGGGGATAGATAGGGAGTTGGATATTAATTTCTCACAGATTAGAAGAGTCCTAGCTAAGGTCAACCACCCTGACTATTTTATCAAGAAGTGAAGTTCCAGAGCAAGCAATTATACACCGATAGATAGGGATTTGGATATTAATTCTTGTGCCAGTCCCTTTGTAAATGAGTGGCTTGAATTGGCATTCTCAACTGGTTCACAGAAGGTTGCTAGTGCAGGATCATCAATTGCTGAAACCCGAATTTGCCTCGCTGAGTTTGGCCACACAAGATTCTCTGTTTGGTAAACAAAGGCTGCATCCATTCCTTCCCACTACCTCTCTTTGCATACATCACACGACCTTTGTTCCATGATTCAGATGAGGATGGGGACAACTTCAGAATTTCTCGATAATCATGATGATAATACTTTAACCAATCCTTCTTCATTGGATAATTATGGCACCCGAGAACTCCAATCACGACTTCACTATCCTCTATCATAGCTGAAACGACAGCATATTGATCACCACGTACATATCCCAGCGTTTCATCTACAGGATCAAGTACCCAATGTCTTTTCTGAGAAGCCCCTGATGAGGTGCATCTGCTTATAGCCTCAAGAACTTCTGAAGTGATAAGAGATCCATTGGGTCCTTTATGTCCATATTTAGGTGTTTTAGCTAAGTATTCATTGACGGCCTTAACTACTGATTCCAATAAACCAACTACATCTGCCAGTGAAAGAGCTTCAACATTTTCTTCTGAAAAGACGAGGGTACCCAAATACACCACAATCTTTTATTTATCAACCTATAAGTCCTCTACCGAAAGTGATTGACTATAAGTCTATGGATAGGAGATCGAGACAATACGACAACAAGATAACTTGTGTGATTGACTATGGATACAAGATCGAGACAATACAACAACGAAGTATGATACTTGATAATAGGTTAGGACTTAACCAAACTTTATGGGATCACTATACAGTATATGCGAGTTAATGTTTGTGTATTTTACTTTTAATTATAATAACAATTATAATTGCGGAAATAGAAAAGTAAAAGACACGTCAAGATTTTGTTAACCAGGAAAACTGCAAGTGCGGAAAAACCCCGGTACCTAGTCCAGAATTGAATACTCTCAGAATTAAGCCGTTATACAAAATTTACACCAACTTCGTATAGTTGAGACCAAGCAACTACCCATAGTTCACTTAGTTTCCTCAGTATCCCTGCGCTTCCTACTTCAATGAGTGGACGCACTGGAACAATTCCTTTGGATCGTATTCCAAACAGTAAAGAAACAACAAATCTGTTTGGTAAAAACTCTTTCCATTCTTTCAAGATAAAGATATCTCAAGTAATACGCAAAGGCTCTTCCGTTTAATCTAATAAACTCCTTTGCCTAGTTAGATCAATCTATCCAATAACTACCAAAGTAGTCAAGTTTAGATTCGCAATCAATCGATATAGATTCCAACAAGAAACTATAAAGTGATGCCGATCTCACGCAGCTAATCAATCGAAAAAATTCGATTCTAGTTGGATCCCAGCCAATCAAGGTTTCTGCACACCCAAAGATATGAGAACCAAATAAGAAATCTTCTTTAATCTTCAATAAACACCTGCACAACACCACTTGAATCTCTTATGATTAATCACACATAGAATGGAGTCTGTTAACAATGGATTATCACAAGATGTCTTTAGATCTAAAAACAGTTCTAAAGATCTCGTCGATACTTTGATCTAGTTTGAGTGAATCTTATATCAGAAGAGAATATTCTCAAGAATAAACAAACTAGGTGCAATCTAAGTTTCAACAACCGTTAGTCAATCAAATCAATCGAAAACTAATAACATTGCAATTATCTAGTTTCCCAGCAATGGTACTCATAGAGCTTCTTGATCCCACATAAGTCTGTAAACGATCGGTCGTAAGAGATTTCACCTAATTAGGATACTTTCCTCTCCGAATAGACGGTTCCACCAAAAACAACAAGAGTGAAGTTTTCCTGACTCTTAGGATAGTTTGCTAGAAATGCAAACTTAGGTATTTATAGACCAAGGATGTTTCGACACCAAGGAATTTCCAAAACCGAAAATATTCTCAAGATATGCAATGAAAAGCAAAATTCGGTTTTCCTAATTCCAATAAATGCTTGTCCAAAATTTCTGAAATCTCTCAATAGAAAATCTCCAATTAGTAAATGCACATTACTAATTTTTATTCTCTAGAGATATGAATTTAATTGTTGGTAATTAAAGCATATAAAACCAAAAACCTTAATTAAAAGATTCTCAATTTATTTCGGCACATGATCTTCTTGAGTATTAAGGAATATCTTTGAACAATAAATGATAATAGTTGTACGTGTTCAAAGTATGTTGACATCTTTTCACTGTAAATCCATATTCCGTGTAAACTTTTTACTGTAAATCCTTATTCATATTTACATGGATTTACATTCTTGGAATCGGTTATACCACACTTCCAAACAAGTTTAGAATTGGTTCACATGTATTCTAAGATCACTATGTGATTGATCAAATATAAAATCACATACATGGGTTCAATCGGTTCTACCAATCACTAGGATCGGTTATACCTTAATATGAAAGTACTTGTGATCGGTCACACAAGTTACCAGGACCAGTTACATCAGTTACCAGGACCGGTTATATCAATTACCAGGACCGGTTACCATATACTCATGGTATTGCTTGTGATCGGTCACACCAGTTACCAGGATTTGTTACACCAATTACCAGGACCGGTTACCAATTACAAGGATCGATTACACAACACTCTATGATCGTCACACCAATTACTAGGATCGGTCACACCAAATACAAATATCGATCATACCATGTCATGGTGATTACTTAGGATCGGTTACACCAATAAATAAAAACTAGTCATACCAAATCATAAGTTAGGCATTGTGATTAGTTATACCAAGATACATAACAAAATTACGATCGGTTCTACCATCTCACACATATTGGTAACCAAAGATTTGCAATGAATAGCCGTAACAATAAGCCTAATGACTTCCCTTTCGATTCATAAAAAAAGTTTATGAATGTACTTCCTTTAAACAAATGTAAAACATTATTTTCTAGGATGAAATCTTCACCATAACCCATTCACATAATCATAACAGTATATACAAGATTATGTCGATGTCATATCTACGAAGTTCAAAAGATAAGTGTTATACTTCGTAGTCTAACTCCCTAATACTATGATCATACAAATATGACCATGTCACATCACTGGATTATTATACAATATGTACAATATATACAGTTTATCAGTTATGTTTTCAATATAGCACGACTTGAAAGATACGTTAGGAATGAAACAGTTCAAGTTAATATTACTAACCTCAAGAGGAAGGATGATGTTGTCGTTGTAGTTCGCTTCTTCATCACATTCTTCAGGTATTCGGAGTAATACATGTATGTCTCAACATTCCTATACTTTCTAGTCTAACCTAAACGAAGTTAAATCTAGTATATAATCAAGCGACTTTAAATGAGTTTTGACACACTAAAATGTGACAACTAAACTTGACATACCAACGCTTGGTGGATTCAACCGTGGTATGCTCTAACAATCTCCCCATTTGTCAATTTTAGTGACAAAACTCTTAATACATATGGATAAACAAATTACAAGATTTCATTTTACATACGCTTGATTCTAAGTTTCAACATCACAATAACCTACATATATTCAATCAATAAATGTCGTTGTTGACATTTAAATAACAAAAGCTTATACTCCCCCTAAAGGCAAGCTAGGTATATATTCAATCTGAACATCTTTGTTATTCCCCTTGTTGGGGTTCAGAGCCATCTACATGCTAATACTGCGGAAACAAAATATCTAACAAGAAACACTTGATCTCTCGGATTGCTCCATGAACCTCACTACGATCTAGGATAAGAAGAAGAAAAAGAGAACCACACAGATGCAAGACATAAACAAATCAAAAAGAAATAAAGTACTCACGGACTTAACGTGGTTCAACAATATACACAATGTGTATATATTGTCTACATCCACCAAACAACTACGACGTCTTTCTTTATTATAGAACCAATTGAGAATTACAAAAGAATTGAATAATCAATTATCGACTCGCCACAATGTGACCCAAAAACTCTCAAAAATGCCCTATAAATACAAAGTAGTGTCTTCACCCATACGAGATAATATTTACCACATTATCAATCACAACAAGACGATCTTCTCTGTACACCCTGATATAGATTACCATGGACGCCTTCATCTTAACACCAATAATCTAATCCAGCACCACCAAGATGATCTTCTCCTCAACACGGTGTCTTACCAACATCTCCATATGAATACTCCATAACGACATATCTCTCAACATCGATAAGTACTCCATAAACACCACAATGATGTACTAATTCCACATTAATGGTTTCTCACATCCACCCCAAAAGGTGGGATGAATCCCTCACATATCTACGAGAATTACCTTGAGGATTCCATAGCTAAAACTCATAGGCTAGACCTCCTTATATAGGAGTCACAAACTTATCCTACAAGAATAGGGTTTCCTTAACTTAGCCATTAAGGTCCTAGAATTTAGGATCAAGTAAACAAATTAAAGTTTATCATAAACTCTTAACCTTAATTATGATGACCGACTGAGTTTGTATTGGGTCCACATTCACCGATCTATTAAGAGTTTTTCCAAACTGAAACTCTTAACCGGTTGTCCCTACAATTCTCCACCTCGGATCATGCATTCATGCATGAGACGATCAACTATTATCCCTCCATCTTCTGAACATCGATTGCACCATCACTGGTTGCCTACATATCCTCAATAGGAATCAAGCCGAAATGTAGTTCACCCAAATTGTTCTGTAGAACCTCCACCATAAGAGAGAAAACCAAACTTAACAATCCAACCTATCGGTGATTGTACAAATCTCCACCACGGCGAAAAATCTTGGCCATCTCACCAACCATCGTCATATGATCACCCGTTATGCAACATCTTGAGAAAATACACCTTACTCCTTTATGTCCACAACTCCACATTGATTGACATCATTATAGGTGTATTGTGTGCCAACTCAATCAGATCATACACGATTGTTTTCCATATGCTACCTTCGAACTTAGCTACAGTCATTATGCGCCCTTGAGCCTTTGTTAGATCCTTCTTGTTTCATACTACGAAAACAACTTCTTCTTGGCCTTCCTTGCTCCACCTGAGTTAATGTCGCTCTTCTAATCCACTAACTCCAAGTTGCGCACCATATCTGTTAGGGTTGATATCCATAACTACTCGATCACCAAATAAAACTACTACAGTAGCCTCTAATTGTCTGCCTAAGAATTACCTTAGCAGAAGCACAATGTTCATTTTTGTCTCTAAACTCCAGCCAAGCCAATTGCTTCTTGAAACTGATCACACACTTGCTCCTTTCTATGAGCATGTCCTCCAAAGCGAGTTAACGAGAAACTTTGCGTTAGTTTGTAATAAACCAAACTCCATGATAGCTTTCAGGAAACTAACCATCTTGTATGTACCAAAGCATATTGAGCATGACTCTAATTGCGCACTAAATACAACCAATCCACGGATCATTGCCACTGCGTGCCAATCTCGAGCTCATCTCTATGAATCTTGCTTTACCGAGTCTATCTCCTATTGGATCATGATTCTACGACCATATATCACCAATTGAGTTCTACTCATCCATGAAAGCTTATTATATCTTCGACCACTACATACATATCAGAAAATATGTTCAGCTTTACAGATACTTTGACATCTGACACACCAAACTTCTTTCCATTTCAGCAACGTCAACGGGCTTTGACATAATTGTCAATCTAGTCTTTTATCAATTTCTTAAGCAAGCATGTAGTTTCAACTTCATGACAGTCAAACCACAACACAATCAGACTCGGATAGACCTGTGACCATCGTCGAAGAATTCATTGTTACCATCATAAAAATGCATATCGCCACACATCCTCTCTTGTGCATATCCCTTTTCCAATCTTTTTTCAAAAACGTAAACCAACGTTCGAAATTTGATAATCCGTCCTCATACAAAGACCCAATCACACCCGGCCATAATATGAAACCTTTGGTAACTTCCTCAAGCTCCAAGCAATTCAAGACGTTGTTATGTTTATCTTCTCATGTTATTTGGAGAAAATAACCTGAAGAAAACTATATCGTTGCTGAATCAAATTTCTCAAAAGAAATCTCCACCTTCATCTCTACAGGCTCTGTCACTATTGAAATTAATTTCAATCTGTAGCAGACGAGCAAAACCTAAATATTATCATTGCTATAATGTAGCTCTCTCCAATAGAAATTCTCACACTGATCTTCAGGAAATCAAATAGCCAATGGATAATAAAGGTTGATGGAAAAACACGCAGAAATCGTAGCCCTTCTCAAATTCATGCACCGTGTTTTCTCCTTGTAGTATGCGCTAGCTTACATAGTCACACCACCATACATATTATGTAGCATTGTATCTTTACTCTTTAAACTCTTGAAGTGTCCAAGCGATACCTTTTTAATTCCTCACAACGGGTCTTTACCAAAATAGGAATGTATCCGCAACACAAATAGACCAACCTGTTTCTACCAACATTCTTGCACTTCAACCAGCTCTGATCGACTTCAAATGGTGTACAACCAAAAATAACTCTTCCACTGAACGTCATCCACAAGAATTAAAAGATCACAAACTATCTGTATTGTTCTCAGTACAAATTGGACACCAATTACCAGGAATTGTAACTCTGGTTCCTAACGAACACAGCCTTTTCTATTTTAGCTAACAATAAACTTTCATTAAGGAAGAAGAGAAGGTTCTTACAGCTTTTAATAGCAATCATTAACCTAGCTTCTCCATCGGAAACAATACGAGAAAAACTCCAAAACATTGTTCTACCCGACACAATGTCAAACTTCAACACAGACAAACAAACTCTACAAATTGTGTTGACGAACTGCTTCTTATACTATAATAAGAATCCATAGCTCCACCACAACCAATATTACATCTCATCCAACGATCAATGCCCTGCAACTATTTGTAGCCACACACTTCAAATACTAAGATTGAAAATCAAACTCTTCACTTCTGGAACATATCAATTCCTGGCCAACGGTTAATACTTCCAAAACGAAGCCTACTACGAGATTTCCACAAATCCTTTATCGTAACAAACAACTAAGGCAAAACGAGTATGAATTCATCTTCGTATTCTTCAACTTCATGTTAAAGAAAATCAGCAACATGATCTAATTGATAACGATTGATAACTAGATTATTGTTTCCCTTGGTTCGGAATAATAATGAGACTTTGACATGATTATATTCCATCTTTACTTCCACAAACATACAAACCAATATTTGTATCCCAACTACGATATTCTTGCCTTCTTGTGTTTGAAGCCATGCATAGGGTTTATGCTCCAATAAGAATCAATGTCAAATCTCCAACGTAGAGCACCAAAACTTCATGATCATACATCTTGACCACATCGAATGCTGATCACCTGATATAATCCATTTCTTTAGAAGTATGCTTTACTTTGCTTTGTTCCCAAAACTGATGAAATCAAATCCTACACATACTTGATAACATCAAACTATATATCTTCCGAAGCTGTAACATCAAATCCTCACATACTTGATGAAACCAAATCCTTTGTCGTCAAAATTTTCTACCACCGGAAAACCCAAAACTTCTCTCTTCAAATCTTCTATCCAACCTAAAGCTCTTATACCAATTGTTGGGGTTCAGAGCCATCTACATGCTAATACTGCGGAAACAAAATAGCTAACAAGAAATACTTGATCTCTCGGATTGCTCCATGAACCTCACTACGATCTAGGATAAGAAGAAGAGAAAGAGAACCACACAGATGCAAGCCATAAACAAAGCAACAAGAAATAAAGTATTCACGGATTTAACGTGGTTCAACAATATACACAATGTGTATATATTTTCTACATCCACCAAACGGTTACGACCTCTTTCTTTATTATAGAACCAATTGAGAATTACACAAGAATTGAGTAATCAATTATCGACTCACCACAATATGACCGAAAAACTCTCACAAACGCGCTATAAATCCAAAGTAGTGTCTTCACCCATACGAGATAATATTTACCACATTATCAATCACAACGAGACGATCTTCTCTGCACACCCTGACATAGATTACCATGGACGCCTTCATCTCAACACCAATAATCTAATCCAGCACCACCAAGAAGATCTTCTCCTCAACACGATGTCTTACCAACATCTCCATATGAATACTCCATAACGACATATCTCTTAACATCGATAAGTACTCCATAAACACCATAATGATATACTAATTCCACCATTAATGGTTTTCACATCCACCCCAAAAGGTGGGATGAATCCCTCACATCTGTACGAGAATTACCTTGAGGATTCCATAGCTAAAACTCATAGCCTAGGCCTCCTTATATAGGAGTCACAAACTTATCCTACAAGAATAGGGTTTCCTTAACTTAGCCATTAAGGTCCTAGAATTTAGGATCAAGTAAACAAATTAAAGTTTATCATAAACTCTTAACCTTAATTATGATGACCGACTGAGTTTGTATTGGGTCCACATTCACCAACCTATTAAGAGTTTTTCCAAACTGAAACTCTTAACCGGCTGTCCCTAAACCCCTTTTGTAGTCAAAATTATTATACAACACTATGATATGTTTCTCCCCCTTAGTCAATGCTTTACTCTATCATTAGATATAACGTTTAAGCACAATTGTTCTTTCATTAGTGATTGCAAATCACTTGTTTACTCCATATATTTCTCCCCCTTTTTGTCACAAAATGATAAAGGTTCGAGCAAATAAAGGACAAACTGAAAGGATCTTACAAATCTAAAAGACTTGTAAACAACCTATGAGAGTTAAGCACGAAGGTTTTACATACCACTTTAGATAACCAATATTAAAACCGAAACTACAAGTAATTTAGTTCTAATATGTCATCAAGGAAACAATTTCCCGAAGAAATTTTCTCTAATAGTTTAACAAATCGACTAAGAAACTTAATTCCCTTGTTAAACCGATTGCAAACACACAATCGCTTATTTCAATAAGACCAAAATAAAGATCAGAATTAACTTTATTTCTCTCATCAGGCTCTAATTATTTAGACAATAACTTAGAACTTTCTCTTTAGACAAGACAAACACTAGGTTGGTTGACTAGTTTTTCTTGTCAAGGCATTCAGTTAGACTTGAATAACCGAATCCTACAATTTGATAAGTCCAACTAAGATCAGAATTGACTTAGTTTCTCTTATCCGGAATCAATTTGGACTAAATAAATGATCCCGTATTTTTTTAAGCCATAAACAATACATACAAACCAAAATAAATTAACTTGCACAATTATTTTTTTAACCAGAAGCAATTGAAACAAACATATAGCACCGCAATTGCACCGAATTTTGTTAAGCAAAAACACTTGATAACCAACAATAAAGAAGATACCAAACAATAAGCCAAATAAATTGACACAGTTTTTTTAACCGGAAACAATTGAATCATATACCCACATACATCCATACACAATAATGGAATATCAATTGTACCGAAATTTTGTTAAGCAAAAGCAAAATATATGCAATATAAACAGGCTTTTCTTAAACAGGAAAACGATTAACTAACAAATTTATTACCTTAGATTCCGCATCCTCTTCTCCCGAGGAAGATATATCATTAAGCGCAAGTTCAAGTAAGAACTCTCCCCCAGTGTGTTGTCATCCTCTCGTAAGAACAAAAGAACAACAACAAAAGCAACCTTTACCAGAAAAAGGTTGAAACGGTTTTGACTAATGCGTGCTAATAGCAAAAGTTCAAAACCCAAAACACATATGTCATGCTAAACAAAATTCATGAAAACACAAATTGATTCAATATATTGTGGCTTTTCACATAAAAGTTTCAATCGGAACACCTTATGATCCTTTGATAAAGCCTACCAACATGGGCTGGAACTTCATCCCGCTAAATCATAAATACACACAAACCATAAGGGTCACATCATATGGGATTGAATATTAAGGTTATGAAAACCGAAATCAGACATCCCATAAACCGAATACACATAGCAAAAATATAAATGTTCATTCACAGACTATGTAATCGGTAACTATCACGAGAAAAATTATAAAGAAATAATTTTATTCATAAATAATGATAGTTTTATTCAAAAATATACCTTATGCAATAATTGAAGCAAATCAAAAGATTGATCTCTATTTTTCTGGATTAGATCTTTTGAACAGTCTTCTTCAAAGATCATCTTCAATATCCTTTGTTGATGGTGGTTTTTAGTTCAGGGCTAAAACTGTAAAACTCTATACTTGTATGCCTGCTTTCTGCAAAGAAGTAGAGATGTCAAGAAGTTGATGAGCGTCTATACCTCTCTGCTTACATATAAACTATGTAATTCAATATTATGAAATTTATTAGAATGAATTTCATTTAAGTACCCGTCTGCATTATTTACTAATGCAGAGCTTGCTGACTATCCTTTCCCTAGCTGAACTCTTAATATTGACGTGATATGAAAATTAATGTTCATTCTCGGCTGAGTAGCATGAATTTCCCGAAGTCAGGATTAAAATGTGCATGAAGGTACTCAATCAAAGACGCGCAACCTGCGCTGCTCTCCAAGATAAAAATTAGTGATTTTATACCAACGTGTAAAATTCACCAAAATTGATTAATTTTGTGTCGGCTCAAAAAGTTCAATTTTTCTTACCTAATTTTATCAATTTACAAAAATTAGGTTTTTGTCCTAAACGGCTGCATAATATCTCGATCCCTATTGGTCGAGACTAAACCTAGACAAACTAGGAAATTGGTCCATCATGGAACTAGTAGGAGCAGCATCCTACCAAAAGTTGAAAAATAAAAAATGAAGGGAAACTGCGACAAATAGAGGCAGCGGCAAGAGGGGCGCATCCGCGCCACTTGGCCGGTCGGTTTTCCATAACTGGCGCCGCCTATCAGCGACCGGCCATGCCCCATATTGTTGTCTTTCCGCCCCCTTTCCCATTGGCCAATCAAATTGCTCCTACACTCCGGCCATGCCACATTTTGTTTTCTGCTGACCCCTTTTCCCTGTTAACCAATCAAATTGCTTCAAAGCAGCAGCTTAAAAGGCGAGCTAGGTCATGACTGAAAACTTACAGAATTTCTCCTGAATTCTTCCTGAGTTTTTACTGTCGGGCAGTTTTCACCCCTTAAACGAGCTAAAACCTAAATATTCCCGCATAGGAAGATAGGAAATTCTTTTCTGATAAGAATGAAGGGGCGGATCATCAAAATACGAATCGTATAAGAATTCTAAAGCAGTTTTAGTACGGGTCTCACGCCTGAATTTTCTGATTACGAAATTTCACGAATTAACATAAACTGTCGTAAATCATCTCTGCCATCCAACTTGGCTAGCTGATTTAACCGGTTTACATCTACTTTTAGGCAGACCAATGAGATGTCATAATGTATCCCAGCCATTCCTCTCCTATGAGGACCGATCGCCTTGTCCTCAATCTACTCAAATAGCTCCTTGCAGCTTTCGTTAGGTCCTAAAAATCCCAACTTCAAGAAGAAGGTTGGTAATAATTCCCATTATCAGAAGGGGAAGAAGAATGCGTTTTCAAAACACAAAGGCAAAAGTTCGCAAAGTCATTCAAAGCACCTTCTCAGAGTAGGTTAGTTGCGCTCCTAACAGCGGCACTTCATATGCATCGATTAATTTCGAGTTGCTTGCTTAAAATCGATACTTTACAAGCACCGATTACAAACAATATTTTATAAATATTGATTTCACAAATAATTCAATTCAATTATTTGACCTAAAAGCATCACATGCTATTTTTTGTGGCAAGTCTCACGACTTGACTTATCATATATGATTGTCTGCCGCCTAGCTTGCGCATGATTGGTCGAAATAATTAGGTCTTGCAAGCAAGACTCAATCAGCAAATACCATATAAGACTTATTCCATTCCTCATGTAACTTGCTACATATTTTCTACAAAATACTCGAGACATCAAACATGTCACAAACTGGGGGATGTTCATCAAGGTATTGGTCTGGCGGTTTACAACGTGCGGCGTTCAACACGCCCATTACGAGAAAGTGTCAAGAAAGGCGGACAGTTAGTGGCAGTAGAGAAGTAGTGGGAGTAAAACCAACCAGCTCCCCCTCATAGTGGCGACGTGGTTTTCACCATTCTACACGATCCCCACTTCTCCATCACTCAACTACTTCCACTTCCTATGAGACCAGAGTGTGTTAGACTATGACTTATATAAATAGATTTTCAATCTATTTTAACCAACAAGAGTTCATTAATACAAGTATCCAGAAAATACCAAGAACATATAGCTTACATTCTACAAGCAGGTTCTACGTTTCGATACAAGTCATAAAACAACCACACTTTCATAGTTTATCATTTTGATCTCAACACCTTTTTTGCTTCCCTCCCTAATATCAACCCTTCTCCTTCATTTTGTGACCGAAGCAAGAATGGAATGACCATTTCTTGGTTTATGCCAGAATTGTACAGATTGATCTCTCGAATCTAAAGTACTCATGTGCATTACATTTATTTAGGGTTTAGATTCGGTTCTCGGCGGAACACCCGATTTACCATTTTCAGCAGAATCAGTTTTTACCCTACTACATCCTCAAATTTCTCGGGATCTTCATCAACTGCATCACGACTAATCAATCACACACCGAAAGGAGTCTGTTAACAATGGATTGTCACAAGATGTTTTTATATCTACAAACAGTTCTAAAGATCCTGTCGATACTTTGATCTAGTTTGACTGAATCTTATATCAGAAGAGAAGATTCTCAAAAATAAACAAACTAGGTGCAATCAAAGTTTCAACAACCGTTACTCAATCAAATCAATCGAAAACTAATAAAAATGCAATTATCTAGTTTCCCACCAACGTTATATGTAGAGCTTCTTGATCCCACATAAGTCTTTAAACGAGCGGTCGTCAGATATTTCACCTAATTAGGATACTTTTCTCTCGGAATAGACGGCTCCACCAGAAAAAACAAAAATGAAGTTTGCCTGGCTCTTAGGATAGTTTGCTAGAAATGCAAACTTAGGTATTCATACCAAGGATGTTTGGACACCAAGGAATTTTCAAAACCAAAAATATTCTCAAGATATGCAATGAATAGCAAAATTTGGTTTTCCTAATTCCAATAAATGCTTGTCCAAAATTTCCGAAATCTCTCAATAGAAAATCTCCAATTAGTAAATGTACATTACTAATTTTTATCCTCTAGAGATATGCATTTAATTGTTGGTAATTAAAGCATATAAAACCAAAAACCTTAATTAAAAGATTTTCAATTTATTTCGGCATAAGATCTCCTTGAGTACTAAGGAATATCTTTGAACAATAAATGATAAGAGTTATTGTACGTGTTCAAAGTATGTTGACATCTTTTCACTGTAAATCCTTATTCATATTTACATGGATTTACATTCTTGGAATCGGTTATACCACACTTCCAAACAAGTTTAGAATTGGTTCACCTGTATTCCAAAATCACTATGTGATTGATCAAATATCGAATCACATACATGGGTTCAATCGGTTCTACCAATCACTAGGATCGGTTATACCTTAATATGAAAATACTTGTGATCGGTCACACAAGTTACCAGGACCGTTTACATCAGTTACCAGGATCGGTTACATCAATTACCAAGAACGGTTACCATATACTCATGGTATTGCTTGTGATCGGCCACACCAGTTACCAGGATCGGTTACAACAATTACCAGGATCGGTTACACCAATTACTAGGACCGGTTACCAATTACAAGGATCGATTACACAACACACTGTGATCGATCACACCAATTACTAGGATCGGTCACACCAATTAAAAATATCGATCATGCCATCTCATGGTGATTACTTAGGATCGGTTACACCAATTAATAAAAACTAGTCATACCAAATCATAAGTTAGCCATTGTGATTAGTTATACCAAGATACATAACAAAGTTACGATCGGTTCTACCATCTCACGCATATCGGTAATCCAAAGATTTGCAATGAATAGTCGTACCAATAAGCCTAACAATTTCCCTTTCTATTCATAAAACAAGTTCATGAATGTACTTCCTTTAAACAAATGTAAAACATTGTTTCCTAGGATGAAATCTTCATCATAACCCATTCACATAATCATAACAGTATATACAAGATTATGTCGATGTCATATCTTCGAAGTTCAAAAGATAAGTGTTGTACTTCGTAGTCTATTTTCCTAATATTATGATCATACAAATATGACCACGTCACATTACTAGAGTATTATACAATATGTACAGTGTATACAGCTTCGCAGTTATGTTTTCAATATAGCACGACTTGAAAGATACGTTAGGAATGAAACATTTCAAGTCAATATTACTAACCTCAAGAGGAAGGATGATGTTGTCGTTGTAGTTCGCTTCTTCTTTACATTCTTCGGGTCTTCGGAGTAATACTTGTATGTCTCAACATTCCTAGACTTTCTAGTCTAACCTAAACGAAGTTGACTCTAGTATATAATCAGGCGACTTTAGATGAGTTTCGACACACTAAAATGTGACAACAAACTTGACATACCAACGCTTGGTATGTTAAACCGAGCTACGCTCTAACATCTTCGGCAATAACTAACAAATTCTCTCTCCCAAAGCACTCAGATAATACCCAACTAACAGCTACTTGAACACTCCAATATGTTTATGCAACAACATCAATCGAACAAATATGACTATCACAAACTAGAAAGCTGATGTGATACATTAGTGAAAGCATGAAATTCTCTTTACACCGAAAAGGTTAAATAACACACTGAAGGATTGCATGTACAAGTTCGCCTAACATACAAAGACCTCAAACTCAAGTACTCTATAAAATTCATCTTTTGGCTTCTAAACTTCTTGTTATATTAACGTTGATACTATCTAAAACAATATACACCTCCTTGTACCAAATTTTCGGGTTCTAAGCACTGCATGTACTTGAAATTTGATTTATTCACCACATGTACTTTAATGCTTGGTTGGAAGGTTGATGAACAATATATCTCTTTGATTTACAGGAAAACAACAAAATCAAAACTCAACAGCTCAAAATGAAAAATGAAGCAAAAATTGAAATTTTGATCTAAATCCTATATCATATTTAGCTTCAAAGTTTGGAAGATTTATTCATAAAATCAAAAACCCACAAAGGATATGTTACTTTTATACCAAAAATGCAATCTTTTTTATCAGATTCAATTAAAAATTGAAGTTAGAAAATACTCATAACGGAGAAGATGAAGATTAGAAGATGAAAATGATGAAGGTGATGCTGGTTATCGTGGTAGAAGAAGAAGTTTTGTTTGATGGTTGATGAGAAGAAGAGGTTTCGTTTGGTGGTGGTAGTGGTGATATGACGGTGGAGAGATGGAGAGTGAGACTGAGAAAAGAAATGAAGGGGGAGATGGAGAGTGAGACGGAAAGAACAAGTGTTAATTGAATGAGAAAAGGTTAATTTTGAAAATTCGTCCCGTTTAATTGAAATTGCTCATCTATATTTATGGGACAAAATCTAAAACTAACCAGGTCATCTAATTTGGGACGGAGGTAGTATTTAGTAAGTATGATTTTGTTCATTAGGCACTCTTACACTTTCGATGGTCAAACCGTTAAAGATTACAATGAACATATTACAGTACATATATTTGATTTCGTTGCATTTTTCTTATTAGCCGCAGCTAAGCAGGATTATGAGTTGACAAAATAGGAAATTGGATTTAAGGAGTATTTCCTCCAATGGATTACTTTAAATTTGGACGAAAATATCCGGAGACTTGGCTGAAAATAGTGTGAATCCATAATGTTATGACAAATCTAAAGTGATGTATTATCAATGTAGGACGCCATCCATTCCATTTTTTTTAACTAAATTGAAATTAGTATGTAGCTTCAGTACGATAAACTGCGATTACTTCTATTGACTAGTGAACTTCCGATCACAAAGACTATAAAGATCTAAAAAAAAAAAATCCCGCTTAATCATAAAACTTAGTTGCTGAAAAAAATCACAACAATTGTTGAGATTATTAGTCCCACATTGTCTAGGCAATCTAAGATCCCGCGATTTATAATTCCCCGGGCCTCTCCACTCACTGCCAATTGGTTTTGAGTTGGATGTCTGTATTCTAAATGGTATCAGAGCAGGCTATTTGCGACGAGTCATCATTTCGCGTCACCCGATTTAATTTTTGTCCACGTGTTAGATCCAACGAGGCTACACGTGAGGGTCGTGTTGAGATTATTAATCCCACATTATCTGGTCAATCTAAGACCCCGCGGTTTATAATCCCTCGGGCCTCTCCACTCATTGCCACTTGGTTTTGAGTTGGATACCCGTATTCTAACAACAATTATTGCAAAAGTTCATCAAATCAAACTTACTAAGATTAAGATGAACAAGAGAAACCAAAGGGAAAAACAAAAAAAAAAAAACCAAAAGAATAAGATGAACAAGAGAAACCAAATGGAAAAATAAAAAAACCCAAAAAAAACCCAAAAAAAACAACTCAGAAAAGGCTAGGAAAAATAGAAAAAATTAATCAAATCTAACAAAATAGATAATAAGTAGAATTTGGAGCCTCTACTATTGTTTCATTAGCTACATTATCGAGATATATAGAATAAAAGTTACTACAGGGAGGTAGTCACATGAAATTTCAAATGACTTCTGGGGAGTTCCCAAATCTATTCTTATTACATTGAGATTTTTGAAGAGTCTCTCAATGTCTCTTGTTATTGGTTAGAAACTTTTTTTAAGTCATTTAAATTCTCCGAAACTCCATGTCATTGGATTATGATTTCGTAAGAGTCACTCAAACACTCCTGTTATTCGAAATAGAATTGAAAGTCATGGATTTGTAATTTTCAGAGATTTGGAGAGACTTTTTTTGAAAAATAGGCATGGTAGAAGTCTCTCCCAAAGAGGTGATATTTTGGGAGACGTGAGAATTTGAGAATTTTCTAATAAAAAAAAAGGGAATTTTGGTGAACATCATAGCCGAGATAACCCTGTTAACGGAATGATGGAGAGTTCCATTTTTTTGTCTTTTGTGTAATCTTGTGATGCCTTTATAACCACCTCTGAACTATATGATTAAAAAAAAAAAGTAAAAACTATCGCATACAAATGTCATGGACAACAAATAACATGTAGGACGAGTGGAATAAAGAGAATGAAAATTTAGGCATAAAACAACTATGATGAGATTTATTTAGAAAATGGACACATATTTCATTAGTTTTTTTTTTTTTCATTTTCATTAGGTATTCACGATACTTTGATGAACATTGTAATGTGGATAAAAAAAATTGGTAGACATATTGAATTTTTCAAGAGATATTATACTCCCTCCGTCCCTAATAAGATGACCTACTTGGTTTTAAACTTTGTCTCATAAATAGATGACCTATTTCACTAATCAAGGGATATTTCTAAAACTACCATTTTAATTGATTATTTTTTCTATAAGAAATATGTATAATTTGATAGTCATGTTTATATTCATCGCGTAGGTGTTTTAAAATGCTTTTCAATGGTATAGAGTTTATAAAAGCCCGTGGTATAGTTTAAGAGATAAATCGTTTCTAAATTTTACTAATTATTGCCCATAAGGGTATAATTGTAAAAAATAGTTAAATATACTCCACTTTCCTCCTTACCTTAAAATTTGTGCAAACTATAACTAGGTCATCTTATTAGGGACGGAGGGAGTACATTTTTTGTCTCAACAAGTCACAAAGACTCTCTACAAATCTCATTTTTTGGTTTCCACAAGTCACAAAGACTCTCTAAAATACTCTCAGAGAATCACTAAAAGTCTCTAGATTTTCAGAGAATTTCCGGGAGTCACTCAAACTAAAAATATATAGAAGTCCATTGAAATCTCGTTTGACTACCCCCATAAACCAGTATCACGCATGAAAAATATATTTATACAACCATCAGTAAGTTAAGAAGGTCACATTCTGCGAACATCAGAACAGATCTTTCGATACTGGATTTAAAAGAGGTTTACGCGCGGCATACTTTTCAACTATTGTCACGACAGATTAATTGGGAGTCTGATTTCAAAATATTTACTGATCATTCTGAATTAAACTCCCAGTATCTTTGAGTCGTCAATCATTAAGAATCTACTTATTACAAGAATCACAAATCCACTAAAATCCTTGAATACATGCCCAAAACCCGAACCCTTACGCATGGGTTGCCCCAGTTTACTCCTTAAATATGACAGCATAGTGTTCTGGGAATAAACGTGAATTCTTTCTTTTCCCATTTTAACAAAAACACGAGAAGTTGACCAAGTCTGGAGGGGTGAAAAAATAAAGAGACATTGAAATTAGATTGGTCATTTATTTATTTTTTGAAGATTAGTAACTACCGTTGCTATGACCAAGCCAATGGTGTTGTCTTTTTATTTTTTCCGTTTATTTTGTTGGGTCTAACACGTGGACAATTAAATCGGGTGACGCGGACTAAGGCGCGGTCAAATGACTCGTCGTAAATAACCTGCTCTGATACCATATTAGAATACGGACATTCAACTCAAAACCAATTGGCAATGAGTGGAGAGGTCCTAGGAGATTATAAATCGTAGGATCTTAGATAACCCAACAATGTGGGACTATTAATCTCAACATTCTCATCAAAAGCATGGTTATGACTAACATCCCAAGTGATGCAAACATCCAACTGACCTTCATTCGGAACCCTGCTAGCAGGGGGGAGATACAAGTGGGAAATAACGTAGAAATTTACAAATGTTTCTTCTACTACCATTAGTGTTTTAGATTTATCGATAATTTTCTAAGCTACCTTTTCTTGTAAGTAGTGAATGCATGATTAGATATGCCATTAGAGAGGGTTATCGATTTAATATTATTATATTATATATATAATTTGAGGCCCAAATACTGACTCCAAAATGAAAGTTAGGCCAAAAGCTTGAATTCTAGAGTTTCTGGCCCCAACCAATAAAAATCAAGGATTTAAATAACAAAATAAAATGGGTAGGTGAATGAGTACTGAATCACTCTCAAGATACAAAACCTCTTTTTACACAAAACCCTAAACTTTTTACTTCTCTTCCGCCGCCTCCTTCACCACCACCAACTCATGTTTCACCACCATCTTCTTCTGACGGGGAAAAGAGGATCAATGAGGTAACTAAACCTATTTCCTACTTTTCAATTTGCTTGTTCTTATATGGGTTGATTCTTTTTCTTATCACTAATTACAGTCTACTATACTTATTTCCTACTCTTCAATCTGCTAGCTTTTTCTTATATGGGTTGATTCTTTTTCTTATCACTGATTACAGTCTGGGTTTTTCTTTTTGTTAAATCAAAGATTTGATTTTGGGATCAGATATATTTTTCTTATATGGGTATTCTTAGATGCAAGATGCTTTTGCCAATTTCAGGGAATATTTGAATTCGTTAACGAACTACGAGTTCACAGCGTGCTGAAGGTACTTTCCAACGGGTAAGTCTACTAGATCAACGGAGTTCTGAATTGTGGTTTTATGATTTTTGTTTGGATCTGTTGAATTCACATGCTATGACTTGATGGCGTTGGGATGAGTATTTTCCTGTAATCATGATTGGTAAGGTTTTATTATTTTGTTTCTCTCCATTCCAGCAACAGGATTTCCATTTATTTTTTGTTTATTTTTTTTATCCGTGAGGTTACCATTGTACCATAACTTCTCTGATCAAGAAATGGTTCAGAGTTGATTTGTGGTATGGGCGTCAAAATGCCAGGTATTGCCGTACCACTATCTTCTTCTTCTCAATAGAGTTGATTTGGGGTATGTGTTCTTCACAAAATATCTTACCCGTAGATCTTTTGGCATTAATTAATGGTGGGCTGTTCTCATTAGAAAGGTATACTGCATTTCATTTTTATCATATATATGCATAGTATAGCTCATATATATTTTTGTTGATTGTTTCCTAACATTTCAATGGTTTCCTATGAAGGTTGGCTGTCATAAAAATCAGCATGTATCTTAGAAGTACGGGATTATTGTTTAGCCAACACTGAAATTTCTTAGAGAGATTTTTGAATCAAAGTTCATTTTCCAGTTCTGAAACTAAAGTTCATCCTTTTCATTATATATTTAATTAGAGTAATTTCATAACTTCATTTTTATCTCTAACACCCATTGTTATCTGATTATTTAATTAGAGTAATCTTTGTACGTCTCTCAAATGTTTAGGAATGAAGGGCAGTATAAGGTAGAATTCCTTCTTGATTCTGCGAACACTGAAGGACGTAATATTACGGTAGCCACAACACTCATTTACCAGTTTAAGACAGTAAATGACCATTTGTACAATATTTAGAATCAAATGTTAAAGCAAGATGTATGCACCAATTCCCGAGTTGAACTGGAGACAATTAACATTTTTATTTATTCAGAGGGAATACTGATTATGCTTGGCCATATATTTTGCATACGCGCATGCTTAGCATTGTAGATAATGTTTGCATGTGGCTGTGGTTTTTTTTCTTTGCATGCATATGTCACTGCAGAATATGATGGTGTGGGCGGATTCTAATTTTGGTGAGGTTGTCTTTGACGAAAAGAAAAATATTATGGTTATGTTTTATGCACCTTGGTGAGTATAGTGTATAAAATTGGCATCGCGTAAAAAAAATGTAAGCAATTTTATGTGAAAGTTTTGGGGATTGGAACTTTTTTTTCTTTAATTCCATAAGTGAGTTTTTAACAAATTAAGCCCTTCTATTTGCAATTACATTATTAAAACTATCTTTCCCTCTAAAGGTAATTATGAGGTTGAATATATTGTGTAGGGAGAACATTTGAATTGTTGATTCCGTTTGTATCGACATGCAAAATGCAACCAGAGAAACAGAACCATGATTTTTTAGTACGATGGAAAGTATAACTCGCAAATATGTAAAGTAGCGAGATACACGTATGGTGGAATATATATTTTGTTGAGTCAATTCTATTTGTTCAAAGGATTGAATAGTTGTGCAAATCGATTTTACTCCTATTTAATCATATGGATAGTTGGTATGACATACATGTTTTGAAGTCTGAATCAAGTTACCATATCTCATGTAAGCATTATGGTCGGTGCTAATTGGAGCTTAGGTAAAATCCTTTTTCATTGTTGATTTTCATCTGTTTGTTTTGCAAATGGCATTAATACAGTGTCCATAGTTTCTTTGTAATTTTAATAATCTTGCGCTTCTATAGGTACACATAACATCATTTCAATGAACGAGAGTGGTTGGAACTTCACATCTTTATGCGTCTAAGTGACCTCTATGATCCTTAAATGAAGATGAGGTTGTTGTTCACAAGGTTATTGCCAACTACCATACCTATGATTTGTGCAGTATTCATAATTGAGTTAACAAGAGAGAAAAGAGATATGAGCTTGACAGTAAAGCTGAATTACAGTTATATTTTGGTTAATTATATGTTTAATTGATTTTGATGTTGGGTATTGTTGTTTTCAGATAATGAAGACTATTTTGCTGGGTAAAATACTACCTACACACTTTTTAAGGAGATATTTGTGCACCAGGTTTGCCAATTCAGTATACTGAGACTAGAAGTGATGGTGATGGTGGGTGTCTTTTAATGTAGCAAAAATAGTATACTAAGACTAGAAGTGAAAGTCCATTTTATAACTAAATTTGTTTTGGTAGATTGATGGTGACACTGTTTCAGTTTGTTTTGGTCGATTGATGGTGACACAGTTTCAGTCATTTGTGCTTAACTATGCATGCTACAAAGGGAGAAATTGCTGCTCCTAACTGAAATTGGTTAGCATTTACACATCTAAGGTTTGCAGTGTTGGGAAACTACGTCGTTAGATGTATTAATGCTAACCCAATTCTATCTAGGAAGACTAATACTATTCTTCCAGGAAATCAAGGATAGCCGGATGAATATCATTTCTTCCTGGGATCAAATTTGGTATCGAATAAGCTGCCTTTTGTTGATGTATTAAATACCCTTAAAAGGTGCAGAAACCTTAATGAATTAGCTTGCGTTTGTTGTGACCAGATATCAGAAAATGGAATACTACTCTCTTTTCATTTAGGGTTCTCATTTCTTATAGTCTGCAAGATTTGGTGTCAAATATATGCGAACATGTTATAAAGTGGATTATATTATGAGCCTTGAAGTTTTCTACAGACTTGCTACTCTCTATACATTGCTTTATCATTCATTTTGGGTCTTTTCTGCTCAAAGTTAATATTTTGACAATCTTTGGTGTATCGGTCCTGTGTTTTTTCTCCATCCATCTTGATTGTGTTCAAACACTCAAGTAAGCATCTTAATTCAATGTTTGTCAGTTCATTTTTTATTATTTGTTTTAGTTAGTACAGAAATAAGAGTTTACCTTTGCCTTTTACATATACCTTAACCCAACTTCGCGAAAACCAAAACATGAAAGATCAAATCAACATGTGAGCAATTTACGAAAATACCGAGCCTTAATCAGATTAGGTGGTGACACTTTACTGGGTTATTAATTTTGTTTTGATTGGTTGTCAAACGTCACGTAATAAATAAGAGAAAATCATCCAAATAAAATAGGACTTTTTTATATCTAAATGATAATCCAATCGCCAACGGATTTTAAAGAAGTTGAAAAAAGACAATTTTGATTGAAAGAAAAAAAAAAGGAAAACATTGAAATAAAATTGGTCAATTGGCATCACATTGCCAAAGAATTATACATTTAGGCCCGTGCAAAGCACGGGTGATACACTAGTCTTATTAACAAAGTTAAGATAATATCTAGAAAAGGTTATCTTTCAAAAAGGCGTTTTCTATGCTTATGCTTAAGAACAGATTTACTATTAAAGATAAATTGGCTATTATTCTTCTTAAAGGGAAGCTTAGGTTCAAGCTTATACTGGATAGATTTGTATCTTAATTGCAGATGACCAATATACAATAAGTCCTGGATGATGTTAGCTCACAGGATTACTAAATACTAATTGGAATGCATGCATTGCCATGTTTTTTTATTTATTAAATCGATAACTTTATAGAGGATAAAATTAAGTGAACTTAGTCGTACAGACCTTGCCACAACTCCTGCTTACTACCATAGTAAAAAGTCGTGAAGCATTTGGTTTGACTGAACCTTGAATAATTGTTTTGACCCTGTTTCACCACGTACATCACAATCTTTTCGATATTCACCTATATAAGACACACCTTGTGTAATCTAATACAGAAAAACACTATCAAGGAGATTACTTTTCAACAAGGTAACATTGGATATATAAAATAAGTTTCGACACTCCAAACCAATCTACTAGGATCAAACCCAAGTGTTCGATTAACGCACTAGTGTGTTTACTTAGTTGTAACTAAAATAATAATTATAATGCGGAAAGTAAAGTAAAGTAAAAGCATACAACAAGATTTTGTTAATGAAGAGACAATAAATGTGGAAAAATCCCAAGATCTAGTCAAGTTTTGAATACTCTAAGAGTTAAGCCGCTATACAAAGGCTACAACCAACTTCGTATAATTGAGACCAAGTAAACTAATCCCAAGTTACTCAGTTCCTTCAGTATCCTTGCGCATACTACCAATCTGGTCTATGTACGTGAATCCTAAGATAAAGTCCACTATCTTAAGTTGCTTTACCTGATGTGAGAACTTCTAGCACACAACTCTGAAACAATAAAGGACTAATATGAAACAATAAAGGACTACATTAATCTCTCTATCAATCTTCTAGATCAACAAGTTAATCAGAGATAAGTTGATCTACAAAGGTTCTTCCATTTAATCAATATAAACTCTTTTGTATTGGTTTAAATCAACTAAGATATAGAGACTATCACAGATAATCAATCTTAGTTCACAGTTTATCAAATTCGGTTCCTAAAGAGAAACACCAAGTGATAAATTGTCGATTTATACAAAAAGCTATAAAAGGTCAATCAATATAAACAATTTTTTTCAGATCCCAGTCAATCAAGTGTGCACGAAGTGTAATCACAAAAATTAAAATACCATTAAAAAAATATTATAGTCTTCAAAGTACATGCACAAACAACTTAATTCCCTTATGATCGATGATGCACATAACGGAGTCTGTTAATAATGGATGATCACAAGACCTATCTTCAGATCTTGAATCAAAGATCATATTTGAAATTGTCAGTCCTTGATCTAGTTCGAGTGACCTTCTATTATAAGAGAATGATCACAAAATAAACAAACTAGGTGATATCAAGTTTCAACTATACTGTCAGTCAATCAAATCAATAATCGAATGCTAAAGAACATTATGATTCTAGTTTCCCACTAACGGTATTATTAGACGCTTCTTGATCCCAAAAAAGAGTTTAAAAGAAGCAGACATAAGAGATTTCACCTAATTAGGATATTTTTCTCTCTAGTGAGTATTAGGAGAATACTACTAGTTGGCTTACCTCATACCAGCTATAAAATAAAGTATTTTTTGTCGCGAATGAGTTTGTAAGAAAAACAAACTTCACTATTTATAATGACTAAGATAGTTTTTCCACCAAGGAAATACCAAATCCGAAAATACTAAACTATATGCAATAAGTACCAATTTTCGACTTTCTAAATATTTCTAGCTGTTGTCCAACTAATATACTGAAATCTCTCATGGATGACAACCAAATATTATCTAGCATACAAGTATACTTTACTAATATAATATCGAGAGATATGCTTTAATTACTGGGAAAGTAAAGACATATAAATTCTGAATATCAAAGAAGATATTAAGGAACGTTTCGGTTTGGGATCTCACCTTGAGTATCAAGAAAAATACTTGAACATTAAGTAATAAGAGTTTAGCACATGTTCAAATATTATGTAGACATCTTGTAAATTTTCCATAATAACCAAACTCAGTTTCCGATAGCTAACAAAACCATAAGATTATAGCCGGAACGGAAAAATCGTTTGAATGGTTATCGTTAGGGATGGTTCCTGCTACAGATCTCCAAGTAAGTGATCCATTCTGTTATAGATCCATGGGACCGGTCCTAGTATAGATCCTTGTAAGGGATTGGTCCTAGAATAGATCCTTTGATTCCTTTCAACCATGAAACAAGTTTTGCAAGTTTACTTCCTTAAACTCATGTAGTTTTTTTTAGCCAAAAAACTAAAATCAAATTGATATTCATTCAAACGCTTAAGAGTTTAATCATGATGCACACACATAAGTGTTTAAGTGATTAATGAAGTCTTAGAAGTGCTTAAGAGAGTTCTAGTAATGTTAAAAATAATATGAAAAATAAGTCTTTGAGCATATATTAAAATATAAACTGGGATAGTTGGTAGGACGGTTTGCCAACCACATGGCTTGTTCACGAGTCAGGGTGCAACGGTCCGTGAATCGGGTTTTTTAAACCTACAAGACTACCAAACTCAATTGACAGTGGTTCGTGAACCTGGTTTCCCAACTGCGAGCCTATTATACCAACTTTGAAATTCAGTTCACCACGGTTTGCCAACCGGGTTCGTGAACTTTACCCAACTGAACTTGCGGTTTTCTGAAACTCATATATCCATGGTTTTCAAACTGGTTTGCCAACCTACTCTGAGTAGAAATATCAATAAGTTCAATATTTCTTTCTTATGATGTTTAAAACGTTCCCAAGTGATAAAATTATTTGCCTGGGCAATTTTTAATTATTACACAAATTAATTCATAGAACTAATATTGTTAAGGACCGTTGAACATCTTTGCTTAGAATTATATTTCAAGATTTTCACAAGAAAGGCTTGACTCGAAACTTCTTCTTTGTAAATCTACTAGAAGTCATACAAAATAGTCTTAATAGATAAGACGGTTAGATAGTGAGCAAAATAGAATGGTTCAGTCTTCACATATCTAATACAGAAGTTCTCCAAATGTCTTTATCGATCTTCAATCTTCAAGGGTGATATATGATACTCAACTACAAATTCTAACCTAATCCGAGACTTGACTTAGTAGACTAGAAATCAATATATAGTTTTGATCACCTAACATTGACAACAAGCTTGAGATAGCAAAACATGTGGGTTCAATCGAGCAATGCTCTGACAATATGAAAAGACGAGGGTACCCAAATACACCATAATCTTTTATTTAACAACCTATAAGTCCTTTACCAAGTGTGATCGTCTATGGACTGAGTTGATACAATACAACAACTGCGGTATACACTTCATGTGATCGTATATGGATACGATATTGAGATAATACAACAACAAGATCACTTGTGTGATTGACTATGGATTCAATATCGATACGATACGACAATGAAGTGATCACTTGATAATAGGTTCAGTAATAACCGAAGCTCTATAAGATCAATATCAAGTGTTACATATTAACGTACAAGTGCAATTTACTTTAATTATAATAAGGAGTTATAATGCGGAAAAAATAAAGTAAATGGCACAACAAGATTTTGTTAACGAGGAAACCGCAAATGCATAAAAACCCCGGTATCTTGTCCAGTTTTGAATACTCTCATAATTAAGCCGCTAGACAAAATCTAATACCAACTTCGTATAGTTGAGACCAAGCAGACTACCCCTAGCTACTTAGTTTCCTCAGTATCACTACGCCTTCGACTTCTAGAGCCAAGCACGTGACTCTATTCAATCATGGTAATAAGATATTATGAGTCGTTGACAAAGGATCTTCTGTTTATTATAATAAACTCCTTTGTCTGGTTAGATAAATTTATCTTTTGATTACCGAAATAATCAAACTATAGATTTTCAATCAATCAATATAGATCTCAAAGAGAAACTATAAGATGATGCCGATCTCACGCAACTAATCAATCAAGTCTATCAAAGATAAACACGATTCTATTTGGATACCATCCGATCAAGGTTTGTCCACACAATTCACAAGATACGAAAACTAATAAGAAAAACTTCGTCGTCTTCAAATCTTTGTTTGTCTTCAATAACTTGCACAACACCACTTGAAACCTCTTGTGATCAATCACGCACAGAATAGAGTCTGTTAACAATGGATTATCACAAGATGTCTTTAGATCCGAAAATGGTTCTAAATATCTCGTCAATACTTTGATCTAGTTTGAGTGAATCTTATATCAGAAGAGAAGATTCTCAAGAATAAACAAACTAGGTGTAATCAAATTTTCAACAACCGTTAGTCAATCAAATCAATAATCGAAAACTACAATAACCATGAAATTATCTAGTTTCCCACCAACGGTAGTCGTGAGAGATTTCACCTAATTAGGATACTTTCCTCTCCAGATAGATGGCTCCACCAGAAACAAGATGAATGAAGTTTGCCTGGCTTTTAGGTTAGTTTGCAAGAAACGCAAACTCAAGTATTTATACACCAAGGTTGTTTGGACAACAAGAAAATTCCAAAACCGAAAATATTCTCAAGATATTCAAATTAAAGTACCTAATTTCGGTTTTCCTATTTCCACATAAATGTCAGACCATATTTCTGAAAACTCTCATAGAAAACTTCTATTATTAGTCTAGCACATTAACTAATAATATTTTCCAGAGTATATGCTTTAATTGCTGGTAATTAAAACATATATGATGAAAATCATGATTAAATGTTGTTCACTTTTTCGTACATGGGATCACCTTGAGTATCAAGGAATATCTTTGAACAATAAATGATAAGAGTTATGTACATGTTCAAATAATGTCGACAAACCCTAATTTCAAGCTTCACACAAAATATAAAGAGATATATGAATATTGGAAACTCGGTTTTGCTCCTTGGGATCGGTTGTACCAAGATCACAATGTAAGTTGTGATCGGTTATACCATGTTTCCCAAACCAGGTTGTGACTGGTTACACATTGCTTTCCAGAGGTAGCTTATGATCGGTTACACCTTACTTCCTGAAGTAGCTTGTGATTGGTTACACCTTGCTTCCCAAAGGTAGCTTGTGATCGGTTACACCTTGATTTCCAATGTAGCTCGTGACCGATTATAACTAGCTATATATTATATAAGCTATGACCGGTTATACCATAAATCTCAACCAGTTAAGATAGGTTCTACCTTTTCATCTTATATTGGTCATTCAAAAGATATTCAATAAAGAACCCGACCAATCATGATTTCCTTTCGATTATGAAACAAGTTCATATATGTAATTTCTTTAAAGAAATGTTATAAAACATTGTTTCCTAGGGTGAAATCATTCCTATATAATGCACACATAATCAAAAAAACTATATACAATAGATTATGTCGATGTCGTATTTACGAAGTT
This sequence comes from Papaver somniferum, assembly GCF_003573695.1. Lineage (NCBI taxonomy): Eukaryota > Viridiplantae > Streptophyta > Magnoliopsida > Ranunculales > Papaveraceae > Papaver > Papaver somniferum. The sequence goes on along the minus strand of NC_039367.1, from coordinate 80,988,042 downwards.
CAAAAGATAAGCGTTATACTTCGTAATTCAATAAATTCCTTGACACTTTGATCATAATGTCATGACCAAGTCTAACCACTAGAGTATTATTTATATACATCTTCGCATGTTATGTTTTCAATATAATCCGACTTGAAAGATACGTTAGGAATGGAAACAAGATCAAGTCAATCTTACTAACCTTAAGAGGAAGGATGATGTCGTCGTTGTAATCGTTACTTCTTCACTTTCTTCAGGTCTTTGGAATAATACTTGTACGTCTCAACATTCCTAGACTTTCTAGTCTAACCTAAACGAAGTTGACTCTAGTATTTAATCAAGCGACTCTAGATGAGATTTGATACTAAAATATGACAACCAAACTTGACATACCAACGCTTGGTGGGTTCTACCGAGCTATGCTCTAACACAATCTCCCCCTTTTTCATTTTTAGTGAAAAACTATTCAATACATGTGGATACAAAAATAAATACACTTTTCATATCAATCCACTATGCTTGATTTCCTTGGTTCTTCAACACACGTCTTGAATCCTTTGTACTTCAAGTTCTTCTAATGTTCTGCGTGCGTTCGTTCAACACTTTGTTGTTGAAGACCCATAGCGATAACAACTTTTCAGAATACTCAAAATAGCTTCGATAGAATGAGGTAATCACTCTACTCATTGGTTGTTATACAAAAATATAGTGTCGTTACCTTCCTCAAAATTCAATTGCACCACAATTTTGAAGCAATACTACGGTTATATACTCTTCCCCTTAGTCGATACATACTACTTTTGCAATATAGGTAAAACCTTTAAATAATAATTCACTCCCCCTTACATTATGCTCCGTAAAAGCCATATGTAGCAAGATACTACTTAATAGTTCTCTTCCTTTTTGTCAAAAAAATTGGCAAAGGTGAAAAATCAGGATAATCATGAATTGATCAGAGTTTCAAGACTAGAGAACACATCCCAACCTTTAGTTTAGACGATTTCAACCAAGAAATCTCGGTTTGCGTCAAGGAGATATAAGGCACAAGCATCTCCCACAATTCGACATCCGCATTCCCCACGAAGATATTACCATTAAGCACAAGTTCAAAAAACTCTCCCTCATTGAAGGTCATTCCCAGAAGAACAACATGAGCGACCTTACTCTTGTCACAAGAGAAGGATTTTCTTGGACTTTAAATTTATTCGCCAGCTACGAACAAAATAAATTTGTATCCAAATTTTTCTCTCTTCTCGCCAGTTACGAACAAAGAAGTTAAAAATAACGATCTTAATGTTAGAGGCACTAAGATACAAGACTTTCGTGAGAAAAATCGTCAGCACAAACTATTCTCTACGCCAGTTACGAACAAGAGAATAATTAGTGTGATATGACTCAACATAAGAATTATAACTTCTCTAGCCATGTACGAACATAGAGATTAAAGGTCACCACTTATTCCCTAGCGGTGACGCAATCAAGGAAGTAAGTCAATCACTAAAGAACATATTACGGAATCCTGTAGCAGTTTATTCACAAAAGTGTAATCGTGGAAAGATAAAAACTGCAATTCTCAAAATAGTTTACTCCTCTTTTGCAAGAGTGAAAGAGTTTAACCTATAAGAAAATATGAGATGGATGTTTTAATCACCAAAGAATGATAGCAAAGAACAAATCTCACAAAATAAGCTTTATCTTTTACGATACTTCGGACAGACACCCATCAGAACGTCATGTTTTTTAGAATACATTGGTAGAAGGATATACACAAAAACGAATCACAATCTCATATACCGGAAGATACTGAACCTCAAGTTATATTTCCTAAAATATATGAATATGAACAGGGGCAATAAAAATCTTAAATTAATGAAATAAAACAACACCAATAGCTTGCCCAAGGTCGTGAAACGTTCGAGTATCTATAGGTTTGGTAGAAATATCAGCCAATTATCATTTCGACACAAAATCTATCTTGACAATATCATTCTCAAAGAGTTCTCTTATAAAATGATACTTTATGTCAATGTGCTTTGTTCTTGAGTGCTCAACGGGATTCTCAGTGACTCGAATCGCACTTGAGTTATCACAAAAGATTTTCATAGGTCCAGAGTCAATTCCATAATCAGTAAGTATTTGTTTCATCCATAAAATTTGAGTACAATACGAACTTGCAGCAATGTATTTGGCTTCACATGTAGACAAGGACTGAGAGTTTTGTTTCTTTCTATTCCAAGCCATAAGACTTAAACCCATGTAAAACAGTCCTCCTGATGTATTCTTTCTGTCTTCTACACATTCTGCCTAATCTGCATCAGCATACGCAGTAAGCTCAGTGTTAGTATCAAAGGTAAATGATAAACCATAACTAACAGTGTGATTAACATATCGGATGATTCTTTTTACATTAGCAAGATGAGACTCTTTTGGTTCAGCTTGAAATCTTACACAACAATCGACACTAAACAGAATGTCAGGTCTAGTTGCCGTCAGATATAACAGACTACCAATAATGGATGTATAGAGTTTTGGTCTACTTTTAAACCATTTTCATCTCGTTGTAATTTCTTTGTAGTAGCCGTGGGAGTGCGCCTTAGGGTGGAATGCTCTAGACCAAACTTTCTAACAAGTTCCTTTACATATTTATGTTGAGAAATATTAGTTCCATCCTTACTTGTTGAATTTGTAATCCTGAGAAATACTTTAATTCACCAGCATTGCTCATTTCAAATTTCTTTCCCAGAAAGGTTTGGAATTCTTCAGAAAGTTTTATGGATGTTGATTCATATATGATGTCATCTACATAGATATGAGCTATTAATACATCATTTCCGCTTCATTTGATAAATAGCGTTTTATCAGTTCCTCCTCTAGTAATACCTTTCATAAGAAGAGAAGTTCTAAGATTTTCATACCATGCTCGTGGAGATGGTTTTAATCCGTATAATGTCTTTTTGGGCTTAAAGACATAATCGGGATTTCTTGGACATTCAAATCCTTTAGGTTGAGCAACTTTGTGAATAACCTTCAGCGACAAGTCTTGTTTTATTTCAAACCACCAATACAAATTCATCTAACTTACTCTTAAATATCCATCTAGTACCGACAATATTTACATTGGATGGACAAGGAACAAGATCCCAAACTTCTTGTCGATTGAATTGATTAATCTCATCGTGCCTAACACTAACCCAAGCAGGACCATTTAGAGTTTCATCAATATTTCTAGGCCCAGCTTGAGATAGGTAGATGCATAGTTGCATAAGTTTTGAAGCTGACCTCTTGTCTTAGTACGTAAGTCTTTTCCACTTGGTATCATGATCCCTACGAACCCATAAATTTCGAGAAGGAGTTTGTTCATCAGGGACACCCTTATCAGGGATTTCTCCTCGTCACTAGAGGAATCACGATCAGAAAAAGTAGGAACCACTTCTTCCGGTGTAGGTGCTTTCTTGGCAGCCTCAGTTGCCTCCATAGGAGGTAACTCAGCGGGAGAGTTATCATGATGAAAACTTCTCAAATCATCAATAATAACATTCGACTCCATCTCGAAAACCACGACTATCCCATGCATAACCGAGAAAAATTCCTTCATCACTTTTGGAATCGAATTTCCCTTTTTGTTCTCGATCTTTCAGAATGTATCACTTACTGCCAAACACACGGAGATAACTCAAGTTAGGTTTTTACCATACCATAACTCATACAGAGTATTTGGGTTCATGACCGTAGGTAAACACGGTTGATCAAATAGCATGTCGTAAAGACAGCTTCTCCCCAAAACTTAAGAGGTAAGTTTTTGTTGTGAAGCATTGCCCGAGCCATTTCTTGGATATTTGTGTTCTTCCTTTCTGCAACCCCATTAGCTTGTGGAGTTATTGGTGAAGAGTATCGTTGAATAATTCCCAGTGTGTCACATAACTCAAATACCTTAATATCTTTAAATTTTGTTCCACAATCGCTCCTAATTTTCTTTAGTCTGCGACCTTGTTCCTCCTGAATTCTACTTAAAATAATCTTGAACTCACTCAGGGTATCACTTATGAGACAAGAACGCCATCCAAGTAACTCTGGTGTAATCATCGACCATTACCAAGGCATATTTCTTCCCTCCAACAATAATTTTTTGGATAGGACCAAACAAATCCATATGAATTAAATCAAGAGGAGCTTTGGTGGCAATGTCTTGTGATGACTTATGTGGAACTCTTGTTTGTTTACCTTTCTGACAAGCACCACAAACACCTTCTACCTTTGCACTGATTTTGGCTACACCTCTAATTAGTTCTTTGTTAATGATATTGGAATCTACTCATGCCGAGCTTGAGTAGATTCCACCTTAGTCAAGTTACAACAAAGATTAAACTGGATACCAAGAAGATAACAATTATTTTTGCCACAAATGCCATGAAAAATTACTTTTCCAAACTTATATACAATGTCACATCCTTCTGCATTGAACGTAACTATACGGACTTTGTCAAAATTGACTAACACAAAAAAATATTATCAGACATACTTTTGACTAAACAACAACATGGATCCCAGGCACTCCTGGAAGCTTGATCGTCCCCTATTACTAATATAGAAACAACTCGTATCTCCAAATATTACAGTTCCTCCCTTAAAATCATTCGTATCAACGAACCATGAAAGGTCACCTATCATATGCCAACTGCACCGACTGTCAAGAAACCATTGAAAGGGTGGGGTTGACTTTAAGGCTAAATCTCCTAGACTGACATTACTTTTTTCTGTATTAGGATATCTTGTCACGCCTTTTGTAAGTATTTCAATGTTGAACAAAAGTTTTTTAGCTTTCTTATGCAAAATATTGACAACTTTTAACTTTTGTCTAAAGAGCTTACAAGTATGTTGATAATGATTGAATGAACCACATAACATACATGAACCTACAAAAGTGGTGTGAACATCATTTGGTCCTTTCGATGAAATATGAGTCACATCAGGTTTAACAAAGCCGATATCTCATTTATCACCTGATTGACGACAGTTCTTTAAACAAGAATCGTGCCATGGATTCTTCAGAGAGTTAGATGTTTCATTTTCATATTTCAAATCCCTAAGGGTTTTTACTAATGTATCCTTTGATTCAGCAAGATTGGCAATATACTCCTTGTTGAGACGGATTTGAATATCCAACTTATTTTGAAGAGCCTCTTCTCTTTCAGATCCTTATTAAAGATCAGAGTTCTTCATGTATAGTTCACAATGTGGTCCGTCAATTTTCCTTATCAATCGTTGTTTCTTATGACAAAGATTATCAATGAATTTTACCAAATCAACATTCAGATCAACATTGATGGTTTCTAGAACACACTCGGGATCCGTTAAGTGACTGCGCCTATCAAAGCAAGAGATCGTCATGTCCTTCGTAACACTGTTTGTACACGAACCTGCTTTCATACCAATTGAAAACGCATGGGATACCTAATACACCCAACTTTTTCGTCTTTGATAGGAGTATGAACTAATGCAGTACTTTTAACAATCAAAAAATACATAAAAGTAAAAAGCACATACACAAGAATTTTGTTAACGAAGAAACCGCAATAGCAAAAAAAACCCGGTACCTCGTCCAGATTTGAACATCACATTGTGTTAAGCTGGTACAAACACTAGCCTACTACTAGAATTCATACTGGAATATAGTTGAGACCGAACCCACCCTCCAAGCGGTTCACTTATAGTCGCGCTCCTTACGTCTCTTGAACCTGGCTAGGCTCTACGCACTTGATTCCCCTAGATGACGTCCTTTACAACCTAAGAGTTGCTTTAGCCGAAGTGAAAACTTTTGATACCAATCTGCCTCTAATAGATAAGCCTATTTGATTTTCGTTTAGATCAAAGATCAAGGTAAGGAAATCTGTTTGCAAGTAATAAATCTAGCAAACCTCACAAATCCAGAACTTATGACTCCCAAAGAGCATCCTATATTCTTAACCACCTCTCAAGAATAATCTTCAAAAGATCATTTATGATCAGTTTTCAGATATCTATTTTGAGGAATCACAAAGTCTAAGACGAAGAGAACTTTGTGACTACTATCTATCTTGCATGAAAGGTATTACGAAAACCTCGATAACAGAAAAGCAAGATCAGGATACACGAACTATCAAGGTAAAGATAGTCGGACTTGGCTTCACGAATCCCCAAAGAAAAGTCTTATACTCATAGACCTAATTATATTTCTCAGAGGCAACCTAGGTCAATATATGACGACTCTAGAATCAACTAGGACACAAAGTTTCAGGGATTGATTTTCCCAGTTGAAAGAGCATCTTTATTTATAATTTTTCGAAGACTAGGGGTTTCTTAGAATTCATGCTAAGATAACTTGAGAATCAAGCAAACTCTATTCTTGAAAAATACAGTAGAAGAATATACACTTAGGTCCGGTTACGGAACCGTGTATAATGACCGTTCAGTTTGGCAAGTTAGCCAAAAAACTAAAAGCAATTTAATATTCATTAAAAGACTTAAGAGTTTAATGCACATACATAAGTGTTTAAGCGATCAATGAAGTCTTAGAAATTTTTTAAGAGAGTTTTAGTAATGCTAAACATATTATGAAAATAAGTTTTTGAGCATATACTAAAATATAAACTATGACAGTTGGTAGGACGGTTTGCCAACCGCATGGATTGTTCACGAGTCAGGGCGCAACGGTTCGTGAACCGGGTTCGCCAACTCTACAAGAATACCAAACTCAGCTGACAAAGGTTCATGAACGGGCTCGCCAACTGCTACCCTATTATACCAACTTTAAAATTCAGTTCACCACTGTTTTCCAACCGGGTTCATGAACTGTACCCAACTGAACTTGCGGTTTGTGAACTGGTTCGCCAACCTTCCTTTATTCCTGAAAATCAGATATCTATGGTTTTCCAACCTACCCTGAGTAGAAATATCAGTAAGTTCAATATTTTTCTCTTATGATATTTGAAACATTCTCAACTGATAATATCATTTGCATGGGAAAATTTTAATTGATCCACAAATTAATTCATATAACTAATATTGTTGAGGACCGTTGAACATATTTGATTAGAATCATATTTCGAGATTTATCACAAGACAAGCTTGACTCGAAACTTCTTCTTTGTAAATCTACTAGAAGTTATACGACATAGTTTTAATAGATAGAATGGTGAGATAGTGAATAAAATAGAACGGTTCAGTCTTCACATAGCTAATACAGAAGTTTTCCAAATGTCTTCGTCGATCTTCAATCTTCAAGGGTGATATATGATACTCAACTACAAATTCTAACCTAATCCGAACTTTACCCAACTTTGAAATTCAGTTCACCACGGTTTGCCAACCGGGTTCGTGAACTTTACCCAACTGAACTTGCGGTTTTCTGAAACTCATATATCCATGGTTTTCAAACTGGTTTGCCAACCTACTCTGAGTAGAAATATCAATAAGTTCAATATTTCTTTCTTATGATGTTTAAAACGTTCCCAAGTGATAAAATTATTTGCCTGGGCAATTTTTAATTATTACACAAATTAATTCATAGAACTAATATTGTTAAGGACCGTTGAACATCTTTGCTTAGAATTATATTTCAAGATTTTCACAAGAAAGGCTTGACTCGAAACTTCTTCTTTGTAAATCTACTAGAAGTCATACAAAATAGTCTTAATAGATAAGATGGTTAGATAGTGAGCAAAATAAAATGGTTCAGTCTTCACATATCTAATACATAAGTTCTCCAAATGTCTTTATCGATCTTCAATCTTCAAGGGTGATATATGATACTCAACTACAAATTCTAACCTAATCCGAGACTTGACTTAGTAGACTAGAAATCAAGATATAGTTTTGATCACCTAACATTGACAACAAGTTTGAGATACCAAAACTTGTAGGTTCAATCGAGCAATGCTCTAATACTATGTATGTTATATATTCAATCTAAACGACTTGAAAGAAGCGTAGATAGGAATGGGAAAAAGTCAAGTCTATATTACTAACCTCGAACAAAAGGATGATGTATGTGTTGATGCCGATACGCCTTCAGGTTCTTCAGAGTAACACGATCTTGTCTCAACATTTCTAATGTTCCTAGTCAAACCTAATGACGTTGATTCTAGTAATCTAATCAAGCAGCTTCGAGTTTTGGAGCTAAAATATGACAACCAAACTTGACATACCAACGCTTGTTGGTTTCAACCGAGCAATGCTCTAGCGAATTGAGAATTAAAAAGAATTTCATAGAAATCCTAAATCCCATGTTATTCGTTAGAGACTTTAAAAGAGTTTCTTAAACATCCTTTTCAGTGAATAATGACTTTATCTAAGTTTCTTAAATTCTCTTAAATTCTTTGTTATTGGTTAGAAACTTCTAAAAAGTCTTTAAATGCTTATGTTATTGGATGGACTTTAAAGTCAAAGATTTGTAACTTATAAGGATTTCGAGAGGCTTTTGTGTGATATTAGACACTGCCAAAGTCTTTCCAGAGTAGGTGATATTTTTGGAGAGTTTGAAAATAATGTTGATCTTATTTTATTTTTGCAACTATCTTTTTTTTTTTTTTTGCTTCTTGTATATCGCAAGTTTAAACTATTGATTAATTAAGTTACGATGTATATCCTCAAGAGATGAACATTGATGTATATTGATATTTGTTTCTATTGCAAGTATATTAAATTAACTTACTATACATTACCTACGATAAGCTTATGGAGAAAAAAATTACGGTAAATAATCTATATATATATGACGAGTTATTAGAAAAAGATACGATTTGGCAAGAAAAGCAAGATTTACAAAGGATTAGTGAATTGAAATTTGTATATCATAAAGATTAATTTTTTTGTATGTGTTTCATATATATTACAGAACTTTCAAAGTACAATGGGCCATGATGAAGAGGACGTCTACGATAAAAGTCTCGCGTTGGTTATCAACAATTTACCCGCGGTTTCTTGCACTGCTCCACCCATCCACAACCGGTTTTTGCCTTAAAAACATGATTAAAACAAAACCACAATGATCACGTTTATTATCCCTATAAATCACAAAAACTACGTAAAAATCCGTTATTTTATTATTTTTCGTAGATTACAAAGCCTTTTTAAAACACTCTCATAAAATCATTTCAATTGTCTAGATTTCTAGAGAATTTTTAAGAGTTTCTAAAAATTCTCAAAATTTAAGCAGGATTTAATTCAAGATAAATCTATTAAGGTTTTGTTTTTATTGATTTAATAAGGAAAAAAGTATTGAGTTACATATCGGTTATGCTTTTAATTGAATAACATTGTTGTTGTGATTGTTGCACATTTATGATTTACGTATAACACAAATTTCGATTGTACTAATTATTTTAATAGTTGGATTGTAGCATATGACTTATCATCGAACTCTTCACTTTATCATATATTTGTCCATCATATGTCTTGGTTCTTCGAAATGAAGAATCATAAAGGATCACCTTATTTCTGTCCCAATTTCTAATTGTCCAACAACTAACTAAATATTTGATTGCTAATTTTGAAAAGATTAGTATTTGTTTTAATTAATCAATAATATAACTTGTTAATTTGATTTCATTAAAAAATAGAAAAGCAATCAAGACAATCAACAAAAACTCTTGATAGAAAAACTATTATTTGCACGGGTTACTAGATAATAACCCGTGATATGAACTAGGTGATACTTTTTTGTTCGCCTGTGTATTTTTTATTTGTTGTTTTGATAGTTCAGTGAATGAAAAAAATACATATATTATCACCAGAATACATCGATTTTTCTGGATCGAACTTCGAGCTAAAACCTCATCATAGTGAATGACAAATCAGTTAGGCAGCCTCAATAATAGGAACTACCAATTTCATTCTACTTTATTTTAGGAACTACCAATCTTTCAAGCACAAAATGTTCACATATGGCATCCTCATAAGGGGGTTATTGGTTAGCCTTTGCAAGTTATACTAAGCTTGGAAAATAAGGTTGCCTTCATTGAATATATCGTAAAAGTCTACTCCCAATAATTTTAGCTTCTTCATGCACGGTTTATTTAATCCTTCTCTTGAATTCGACTCTACAACTCCCTGTTCCTTTATGTTTTGCCAAAGATAAAGTTGTTATCATTCGCATCATCACGCCATTTTGAGTGTGTTAGAGCATTGTTCGGTCGAACTTGCACGTTGCTATCTCAAGCTTGTTTGTCAAGTTTAGTTGACCAAAACTATATACTTGATTTCTAGTTTACTTATAGCTATGTCTAGGATTAGGATAAAATGTGTAGTTGAGATTTAGACTTCACGATGTTCACCAATTGAAGAAGAAGATCTACTGAGGAGCTTGGAGGAACTTCATCAACAAAAGGTATGTGTAGACTAAAACTTATCTATCACTCAGAAGTCTATTTTGTTCTATTTTCTAATGAGACTAAGTCGTATAGCTATAGACTTTTACATTATATACATTTGATATTTCGAGCTGAGTTTATTTCGCTTATCTATTTCTCGAAATATGTGTTTGAAGCTTTTTGCTTTAGCTATGTTCATCGTATTCTTGACGAGTTTAGTTGGAGACAATTTATTTGTTGGAAACTAAATATTAAGTCAAAAGTTGATCACCTGAAAATTATCATTGAACATCTTACATGATTTGTGTGAGATAGTCATTTGATGTTTGCTTGAGAAGTTTTGTATTGATCATTCGATCACTTTAAAATTACTTAAAGCTAATGGTATGTGTGAGATTACCATTGTCGTCTTCTAAGGATGTTTCAATGATGGATAGGAGAGTTTAGAACAATTACCCATGTCTGGATACAATACGGTATGCATATCCAGTATGCGAACAACTGTATTGTGATGATTCAGGTCTGGAACTCTTGTTTGCGTACCTAGTATGCGAGCGGATTTACCCGAGAAGGTCCAAAACTCTTGTTTGCGTTCCTAGTATGCGAATGGGTTTACCTGGGTTGGGTTCGGAACAGTTGTTTGCGAATCGGGTTTGCGAACGGCTTGACTAGGGCAAGGTCCGGAGCTGCTGTTCGCGTACCCAGTTTCTGAACACAGTGGTTAAGTTCTAAAATCGGTTATGTATGATTCTCATACTCATGAACTAAAACATTTATGATTTAAGAAATGCTAATTAACTTTGCAAACCGTGGCTTAACGTTCATGAATTGATTCTTGTATAAGTACTTTGTACGATTACGAATCAATCCGATTTCGTTTCAATTTGTTCATGAATGTTTCTACGAGATCGTGAACAGTTGAACAACTCTATTTAAAATACAATTAGATTCATTTCTAATTCGTTTCAATTTGTTCATGAATGTTTCGGTGAGATCATGAACAGTTGAACAACTCTATTTAAAACACAATTAGATTCATTTGATTATCTATCATGATTGATTGATCATCATATTTGTAATGACCCATCCCTCCGCTGATACTGTCCCCACTTAGCCACTACGGTTATCCGGCAGTGTGGGGTTTTCAACGGGCGCCGCTACGGTCATCCAACATCAACTTCCCGGGAGGTCACCCATCCCAGGATTGCTCCCGCCCGAGCCAAATGTGCTGAAAAGGCCTCGGTGTTAGGACAAAACATTACTTATATTCCATTCGGCCAACCACTTCCGAATATCGAGGTATTACAAAACCACCACCTTAAATTGGAGTCGTCCTCGGCTCCAGAATATATTCGCAAGCCCATATCTCCAACGTTCCCTGCCCCTCATGTGAAGCACCTGGACCAACCCCGTCCACCGTACCTTCCCACCCTCGGAAGGTGACCCGTCGTCGGCTCTGATACCATTTGTAATGACCCGTCTCTCCACGATATTGTCCCCACTTAGCCACTGCGGTTATCCGGAAGTGTGGGATTTTCAACGGGCGCCGCTACGGTCATCCATCAGCAACTTTCCGGGAGGTCACCCATCCCAGGATTGCTCCCTCCCCAGCATGCTTAACTGCAGAGTTTTCTGCCAACTCTGGAGCCAAATGTGCTGAAAAGGCCTCGGAGTTAGGAAATGACAAATCATTACTTATATTCCATTCGGCTAACCACTGCCGAATATCGGGGTATTACAATATTTGATCTAGAAGTGTTAGATGAATACGGCTAAGTCAAAAGTGTGCATATGGCTAACTTCGATTAACTGTTATTGAGCCAACCCAATATAAACGTTTAGGTACGATTACCCATATCTAAATATAAGTATATTTCATTTGTGTGTAACAAGGTAAGTCCATCTAACGGTGGAGATTGATTGCTTAATTTCTAAGCAGACTTAGCTTGAATTTTAAATCAGGAGTTCATCTAACAGTAAATATTGAATGCTTTGTTACTAAGCTATCTTAGCTTTGATTGTAAGCAACTCTGATTTGAAACACTATATAAGGGAGAACTCCAGCAACTGGAAAACCTAATCCCGACACATTTTTGTGTCCTAGTTGCAGACTAGAGTCGATTCTACTTTAACCTAGGTTTTTCCAAAACCATTATTAGGTTAACGACTTGAAGACTTCATTTGGGATTCGTGAAGCCAGATCTAACCATTTTCTTTGTAGTTGTGTATTCTGATCTTACTTGTTCTATCGTATTTAGTTTTATCTTCTCTAAGATTTACTCGAGATTTATCTCCGATAGGTAAGATATAGAAAGTAATCACAACAGTTCTTCATCTCAGACTCTTGTGATTCCGCAAAAACTTTTTCTTTTAATCAGTTAAGTTATTGTGAGGTGACTGATATTTCTAGGCTGCTCTTCGGGAGTATAAGTCTGGGGTATTAGTTGGTTCCTGTTCACCTTGATCTTTTTATAAAAAGACGAAACAAAAAGAATAAAGGATAGACATATCTGTGGGAGACAGATTTGTTTATGAGTCTTCAACTTTGGGTCATAACAACTCTTAGTTGTGGGTGAGATCAACTAAGGGAATCAAGTGCGCAGAATCCGGTGTTGTTCTAGAGGCGTAAGGAACATGACTGTACCTTAATCGGTGTGAGATTTGGTTAGGGATCAACTACATTCCAGTCTGAAGTTAACTTGTGGTAGGATAGTGTCTGTAGCGGCTTAATACAGTGTGGTGTTCAAAGCTGGACTAGGTCCCGGGGTTTTTCTGCATTTGCGGTTTCCTCGTTAATAAAATTTATGGTGTCTGTGTTATTTCTTTTCCGCATTATATTTGTTTATATAATTGAAATATCACAGGTTGTGCGTAGTTCAATCACAGTTGATAAATCCGACCTTGTTTATTGGATATAACTTGATTGACACTTGGGCATTGGTCTTTGTTACTGTTCAAGTTATTTATCATATCAATCAGGCTCACATATTTATATTCGTTCGATTTGCTGATTGTATTAAGAAAGAGAGATAAATCTCTTTGATATATTTCTTGATTGAGTCTCACTTTTAAGTTGGTGATCTCGGAATTATATTGGAGTTTAGTTCATACAAATTTTCGAACGAATTATAGGGAGTGGTTTTTATACCCCCGCTTTTTCAGAGTGATCCTTACATCGCAGATGAACCCTGTTTCACCTGTAACACAGACTGCGTCATCAATAGGTAAGAGGAATTGTGGTAGCATCCAAAGGGAAGGTGCACCAATAGATTAATTGTAATGAGGAAAATCATAGATTTCGAAAAGCATTTCCAGGACAATTACTACAACGAAATCCAACAACTTTCCTCATGATAGATGACGACTGAGACCACCAACCAACAACCCATATAAGATGTTGTGCCACACCCATCAAAAAATGTACTTTGTATTCCACCCTTCAACATTATAGAGCAACAATCACTCCACCATATTGCATTAATAAAAATTTAAATAAAAATACATTCATAATAATAAAGGTGAGCAAAAACACGGAAACATATGGTTTTAGTTTTGGTTTTCAAATAGGTGGAACTTGAGCGATGAAAGTGACCTATTTTTTAGAAGGGTACGCGACTTAGTATTTCAGTTTATATTCAAAAATTACTTGTGAGACAAAGTAAGTTTAATATAAAGTCAAATTTATAAATATTTAGATTATATATAATATACAACTGAACATTAATGTGCAAACTAAAATCATTGTACTGATCAGGCTTCCTATGATAGCATATTCACTGCTATGAATCACATAAGAATTGGTAGGTTACCAGCAAGGCCAAACCCAATGTCGAAAACTCTCCTTATTGAGTTTGTCATTGGAATAATTGCATGCGACATAAAGTGCGGAAGCCTATAACTTAGTGATCAATGTCTATGATATATCATTCAAGAAACAAACCATGCTAATTATTATTGCACATAACTCTTTGGAATTAGTTCTTAAAAAAATAAACAAAAAGATGACACTCATAGATTATGACAATGGTAGGAATTATACTACCATAATACAGAGTCACGAATGAACACATGAGCGTAGAATCCTAATGAGATAAAGTAGTACATATGTGAGGATATAAGATAACAATATATAACATTGCATAAAACAAAATATGAGAAAACAATGAATCACCAAAGAAGAACCCTAATCTGGTTAAGGTAAACCAAAATAGCAATTACCTTCCCAGTTGTAGTTCCATTTGGCAGTTGAAAAATCTACTTGTGATATTTGATGTACCTGAAAAGTTAGGCCAATACATATATTCCATCAAGTACTTTCATATAACGCACAATTACAGTTACTTAAAAATTATGCAAAACTAACCACGTACAATGTCAATATCCTGCTCATTCGGTGACTTCTTCAGCTATAATTGAAATTTGTTCATAATTGACAAAGTACCCTTCCGATTGAAGTTCTTCATAGACCTAAATTTTATCATATAAGAAACATAGTTAGGAGTCTAGCACTTAATCATGGATCCTCGGGAATCTTCAAGTAATAGTAAACCTCAAGATCAACATAAAGTGCACCTACTTATTCATTTTGTAGAATTTGAAATGTTCAACGACATGGAAGCAAACTTTGTTCAATCTTGCGCATTTGTGATACAATGTTTGATTTGTTCTCACAAATTAAAAGGTAACCCTTACTAGTCATAAACATCAACTGAGAAGTGGTAACTTTAAAGTGTATAACAGAAAATCATCGAGAACAAAAATCAGGACATTTAAGCATCAAAATAAAATAATGCATGATATTCTACATTCTCAATCTAATTCGAAAGAGCTAGTATTATATTAGATTCATTCAACTCTAAATTCAGCATACTACCTTTATTCTAAGTACAGTCTTCATGGGTTGGTGCTAATTTATTGACTCCATCACTTCGATCCCAAAATGGAAACCCAATTTTTTGTACTGATTCGTTGAATGAAAGTGGAATTGGAAAAACCCATCTACAATTGGAATTGAAAAACCAAATGAAAGTTAACAATAATCTTAATACAAACCAAATCAAACCTAAAACTGAAACTTGAAATCATCAAAAAATCGAAAAAGAAGGATGAGTTTTGGGTTCTGGATACCAGGGTTGGATAAGCCATCACTCGACTTAGCGAAGACTTCAAAGTTTGAAGTATTTAAAAGAGTATTAGTCTCTCCATGTATCAATTGTCCAATTAAATTATGAGATCAATAAAATTGTCATATACTTTATTAGAGTAGGCCGTTGATTTATTTATTTATTATTTTTAAATAAACAAGGAACTTTTTCATTAATAGAAATTCCAGGTTACAATAAGTATAAGATCGAAAATAAGAGAACATAAAGTACAAGAACATACCATAAAAGTATAATATCGAGAAATCCGACAAGAGAAAAAGAAGGATTATCGGAATAAGACAAACACAAGTATGAATAAGATCCGATTAAATCGGAGGAAGAATGGTTTTGTCGGAATTAAATTCCAACCAATTAGTTTGTTTTTCTTCTTTAGAAAGATATGCTCCCAAAATATGAGTTATTTGCTCAAATCTCTTGTAATTAGTGATGAAACTTCGTTCGTCAAAAAAGTCACCGATGAAGATTCTATTGCCGGATAAGCCGGAGAACATAAAGATGAAGATTTCGTCATTAGAGAGCATCACTATTGATCTTAAAACCCAACCCAATAACCATAAACTGACATTATAGCGAAGATGAACCTCTAAAGAGTAGAAAAAACCACCATAATGGTGTAGATAAGTAGAAAACACAATAACAACTAAGCTAAAACTATTAGTCAGGAAAGTAAGAAATAGTGAAGAAATCTGCCCGGATCCGGTCCAAAATGGACCAAATCTGAGCAGAAAAGGGTTATTGGTGATGATTTTGTTGAAAAAGAAGAAGGAGTGGGAGAGAGGGAAGAGACGAAAGATAAGGGATTTCTTGTTACTTATTTTCGGTCGTTTATTCGTTTAGTCCAACGGCCGAATCCACTCTATATCCTAGACCAAATCGAACTCTATCTCTTACACTTCAACCAATTATCTAATCATCTATATTTAGACTTGACTAAGCTTTAGTATGGATAAGCTCTAGTCCGGATATATGAGCAAAAGGAAGTGACTATACACATAATAATCCTGGATAAATTGGGGCCTATGTCTATTAATTTGGACCTACGACTACATGACAAAAAAGGTAATTGAAAAGTAAAAAACACCAACCCTTATCCAATTATTTTAAAAAATGGCTAATTTATCCCTTGATTAATTAGCGTTAATCGGGTGATTAATTGATGTTTAATCAAATTAAACTAAAAATTAACTAATCTTCATTCTTCATCAAAACGTGAATTTTTTTTTTCTTTTGAAAAAAATCAAACCAGAATCGGTATATGTCCGTGCTCTCATAAACCGATTCTGGGTTGATTTTTTCAATTCACAAAAAAAAAAACCAGAATCGGTTTTTACAAATGTACACAAAAAACCGATTATGGGAAAGAAAAAAAATCAAACATAATTTAAATCATACTCGATCTGAAAATGAGTATGATTTCATACTCGATCTAAAAATGAGTATGATTTCATACTCGATTTCAGTTCACGTATAAATTTCATACTCATTTTGCGATTGAGTATGAAATCATACTCGTTTTGAAATTGAAATTGTGTAATATCATACTAATACTCATTTTTAATTCGGGTATAAGCAGAATCGGTTTACACGATGCACACATAAAAGCCGATTATTGACATTGCATAACAGGAAACGGTTTATAAAAGTGCTCATGTAATCCAATTGTAACAAAAAAAAGATACATAAAAATTGAGAATTTTTTCTTACAACAATCGGTTTACTCGACACACATCTAAAATCCGATTCTAGTATACATCAACAATCGGTTTTTATAAGTGCTAATGTAATCCGATTCTGGTTCAAATTTCTCGAACCAGAAAACATATCAAGGACAATCAGTTTTTGTGGGCATGAACATAAACCGTTTCTATGTGCAATTTGATCACATATACATTAACATTAACCAATTCTGATAAACTAGGAAAAATTTGATTTCAAAATTTTCAATTTTTGAGCGATTTTATGTTATCAAAACCTAGTTTATAGGATTTGGTTGAGAAGAAAAGAAGAAGAATCAGTTGAAGTGGAGATGGAAATGAATTTGATTTTGATTTTGATTTTAGTTTTTCATTTTATGATTTTAGTTTTCTGATTTTGATTTTAGTTTTTAATTTTATGATTTTAGTTTTATGGTTTTGATTTTAGTTTTTAATTTTATGATTAGGATTTGTTGGGGACAAATTAGTAGTATTAATATTTGATGGAGAGTAAATTGGTAGTTTTGAATTTTTTTTGTCTTGTAATCATAGGCCCAAATTAATATGCATAGGCCCCAATTTAGCCCGGATAATAATGTATGATTAGTGCTATTAGATGCATTTTAAGCGTCAGATTTGCTATTGTATAAATACACATAAATGGATAAAATATGATGGCCTAGGGATACATACCCATTCTGTTAGTATTAATAGACTGACTCTACACAGTTCATACTTAGGTGTTAGGATTTCATTTAATTATATTTTAATGCCACAATCTGATTTTTCTTAAATTCAAACGGCATTTCTCATTTGAGTTCAAGCTCTAGTAGAAACAACCTTGGTATAGCGCGGCATGATTTAGTAGAGGGGCGGCACTGTGATAGTAATGTGCCTTTAATTGGTTAGGGGATGTCCTAAAGGGATGTAAATTGATTAGATTATCTTTTTCACCTTAAATCAATCAAAATCAAATTAATTTTTTTTAAACCTAATGAATCAGAAAAAAATCAAATCAGTTTTTTTTTCATCTTCTTTTTTCCTCCATCAACTGTAACCTTCATTAAAACTGGAAAATTCATCGTCTTCGATTAATCAGCGATTCGAAAATTAATCAAGTGTAATGACTTATATGAGGTATATTATGAAAAACCCAGTTAGGGTTTAGTTTATTTTATTCGATTTAAGTTTAATTTCTATCAGAAATTAAGGTTTTAGGTGAAAATTGAAATTCAAATTTCTGGGTTTATGTGAGCTACGGTTGATTTTAACTCTATTACGAACCGTAACTGGAGAATTTGATCTGTTACGGTTGGTAATAGTTCAATTACCAACCGTATGTTCTTATATCTGAAAATTTTCTTCAGTTACGGTTGGTAACCATTTTTATTTTCTTCAGTTATGGTTGGTATCGAGCATTTGGTTACCAACCGTAACTCAGTTACGGTTGGTATCGAGCATTTAGTTACCAACCGTAACTGATTTTACAATTGGGTTTTCCCCCAAATTTAACAAGTTACGGTTGGTAGTTCATCTTTTACGAACCGTAACTATGAATTACGGTTGGTTACGAGCGAAATGCCAACCGTAATTAGCTCTGAAAATCTAAGAAATTGAATTTTTTTACGTATTTGAGCAACAAAAAGCTAGTTGGGACTAATTTAGAAGTATACCTGGTCATTTTCAGGCATTGGGTTTTCACTTTGTTGGTTAATTTCTTCAATTGATTGAGATTGACCTTCACTTTGGGTTAAAACTTCTCTACCATCTCCAAACTTTTTTTTTTTTTTAAACTCTAAAATCTGATTTTGTTTTGATTTTGAGTTAATATAAGTGAATTTAATCATTAACATTAAACTTGATTATCATCACTAAATTAGGTTATCAATTATTAGGGTTAATTTGTCATTTCCAATTTTTTGATAAAGGACACCTTGAATGATCAGGTACTGACCCTTTTTGTCTTATTAGAATGCTGCCCATCTACTAAACCATGCCGCCCCTATACCAAGGTTGAATAGAAAACAGAGTAGTTCCAGTCCCAGAATTAGGTAAACCAGAATCTGAGTTATCCGTCATTGATCACATTAGGTATATGTCTACACTCACACCCAAACAATCGCCTTTACATTAATGAATGACGTTTAATTAGTTACGTACTGATATCTCTTTATACAGGAAACTGACGAGAAATTACCCCTTTCTCTACTCCCTCTGCAGGCCTCTCAAAAACAAGAGATCAAGAGAAAAACAAATAATAAAAAAAAGAAAAATCTGAGATACAAGAAAAGGGTCCGAGAGATTTTTGATCACTTAGGTAGGATTATTTGTCATGTTGTTGTGTAGTGGGTGGAAGGCTAAAATGGATTACACCATATAAACATTTTGGCCAGTTTGTTTATGAGTTGGAATTTTTTTGTCATTTTTATGAATTCACCAAAGCTATAGAATAAACATTTGTTATAAGAAAGTTGGTGTTCTTAGATATACTTTAGAAAATATATTAAGCCAATAGAGATAATGAATGGTTTGAAACCTATTGAACCAGATTATTCTGAGTTTGTTGAAGTTGATCCAACTGGTAGATATGGAAGGGTATGTATGATTTATATTTGGTTAATTTCATTCTTATTTTGGAATGTTAATTTGTTTACCTCATTTTTTTGCAGTACAATGAAATCCTTGGGAAAGGTGCTTCAAAGACAGTGTATGAAAAAATCTCTATGTCCCTTTTATGGATTTCTGGAAAGTTTGAAACTTCTGGGATTTTGGAAAATGGGAGCTTGTTAAATTTTGATTTTAGTTGATTTTTGGTTTTGTTGATTGATTTTAGGTATAGAGGGTTTGATGAGTATGAAGGGATTGAAGTTGCTTGGAATCAAGTCAAGTTATATGATTTCTTACAAAGTCCTGAAGATCTTGAGAGATTATACTGTGAAATCCATCTTCTTAAGACATTGAAACATAAAAATATCATGAAATTTTATACTTCTTGGGTTGATACAGCAAAGAGGAATATCAATTTTGTCACTGAAATGTTTACTTCTGGGACTCTTAGACAGTAAGTAGTTTCTAAAATGGTGTTTTCATCAATTTTATGATCTCATTTCTGTATCTGGTTACATGGGTCTTTCTCCCTATCTTCAGATTTGGGTTTTAATAAAATTTTTTTTTGTTAAATTTCATTTGATATAGGTACAGGGAGCGGCACAAAAGGGTTAACATTAGAGCAGTGAAGCATTGGTGTAGGCAGATCTTAAGAGGACTACTATATCTTCATAGCCATGATCCGCCTGTTATTCATAGAGATCTTAAATGTGATAACATCTTTGTTAATGGAAATCAAGGTGAAGTTAAGATTGGGGATCTTGGTTTAGCAGCAATTCTAAGAAAATCAGACTCTTCTCACTGTGTTGGTAAGTCCAAATTACTTGATATCTGTCATCTTAAGACAATCAAAATTCACTGAACTCAAAATTTGTGTGACAACATTTAACTGAGAATGGTTCGGTTGGTAGTTGTTGATATAGTTTGGGGAGTGGTTATTGTTCTCAGGTACACCAGAATTCATGGCACCAGAGGTGTATGAAGAGGAATACGATGAGCTAGTTGATATTTATTCATTTGGAATGTGCATATTGGAAATGGTTACCTTTGAGTATCCTTATAGTGAATGCACTCATCCTGCTCAGATATACAAAAAAGTTATTTCTGTAAGAATGTCAATCTTAATCTCAATTAGCACAGGTATTGCCAGCTCTTCTTGCTTCAGAATCTAATGTGTTGTGGCGTGTGTTTAGGGAAAAAAACCAGATGCTTTGTACAAAGTGAGGGACCCTGAAGTAAGACAATTCGTTGATAAATGCTTGGCAGCGGCATCTCAAAGACTTTCAGCTAGGGAGCTTTTGAGGGACCCATTTCTGCGAATTGATGATTGTGGTGTTGATTTGAGGCCATTGGAATCTTTGAGTAACTACGAGATGATTGATCCTCTCTTGAGACAGCCTCTATTTGAACTCCGTCGCAGTGGTAGTTCCTTGCTTAATGGATACATGAATGATCTTGATCTCAATCACGGAATTGAACCTGAGAATGGATGGTATCATCCAGTTGATACTGACCAAAACGGCATTGAACTTTTCACCTATCACGAAGATGAGCAGCATTCTCCACACGTGGACATCACAATCAAGGGAAGGAGGAGAGAAGACAATGGGATCTTTTTAAGGCTAAGAATTACAGATAAAGAAGGTCAGAAATTTGAATCATTTCTTTCCTTGGATCAAACACTCGTGCATATGCATGCTTTCCTCTCCCTATCATTTATCATTGACATGCTGAAATCTTTACTGAATGCAAATTGGTTACAAAAATTATTGAGCTGTCAAAATAGAAAATTTCCTCTATTTCTTTGTCTATGTAAGTTAACAAATAGAGGAAAACTAAATCTACTGCTGAAATTCCTTTTACAGGCCGCATCAGAAACATCTACTTCCCTTTTGACATTGAAGAAGACACAGCATTTAGTGTTGCAACAGAAATGGTTGGTGAGCTTGATATAACTGACCAAGATGTAACCAAGATAGCGGATATGATCGATGGCGAAATTGCCGCCCTGGTGCCAGATTGGAGGCCAGGGCCAGGCATAGACGAAACTCCACGATTTGCTAATGCTAGTTTCTGTCAAAACTGTGCCTCTACCCGTACATCCACTGGATCTCTTATTGATTATCATTCATTCAGTAATCCCGATACCAACAGCGTACAACCTCTGCAGTGCTCTCAACATGGATGTGCTGCTGCAATGCATGGTAGGTTTGAAGAGATTACATATCAAGTAGACGAGTCTGATCACTGTGCTACTGAGGGACCACCAGTGGTATTAAGCCAATCAGAGGACTTGCACCATGCAGACATTTGGGCTCACCAAGAGGGACCCGAGTTAAGTTCTCTAGGATCAGGAGAGATTCATTCCGATGAAGAACATGGAAGGCTAGATCGATTAGCCTCAATCAAGGACAAGAATGTAATTAGTTTGGACAATTATGTCGAACCTGTTTCAATAAATTCCGTGCATGTGAGACCAGGGCACTCCAGAGCTCCATCTGCAGGTATCTATTTAGATGATTACGAGTGTGAGATCAGGCAGGAATTAAGATGGCTTAAAGCCAAATATCAAATGGAATTGGGAGAGCTGAAGAATCTTCAGTTAGGAGGGAAAACAAAGGGTTCGAAGGTACATCCAGGTTCCGAAAACTGGGAACCAGCAATAGGAAATCGAGACATGGTTCTAAGTTTCCCAGAACAAAGAGAGAACGATAAGAAATTCTTAACATCATTTTCATCAGGGAAGTATCATTCTTTTAACTTCTCGAATGGTGGTCAGAATAACTGCCCTAATTCGGAGAACCAATTGGCCCGAAATTGTGAGGCGTCAACAGAGTTACCAAGTCCAGAGTTCATTTTCACTGCCAAGAATTTTTACACAGGGACACTACTTCCTAATTCTCTTCACAGAACAACATCACTTCCAGTTGATGCTGTTGATTAGTGTCTGTAAGGTGTGTTCCCTTCTTTTGATTATTGAAATTCAGATCACACAAGCTGTTTCATTTGTTTCACCCTTCTCCCTTTAATTTTTTTACTTGATTTTAGTTCCACATCTCTCTTGGTTGCAATGATTTTGAGAATAGAAATGAAAAAAAGGGATATATGGGTATCTGTAATTATGAACAGATATGTAGTTTTTACAGCTTGTATGGTCTCCAAGAGTGGTCACATATATGAAAAAGAAAGATATCCATGTACATTCTTAATTTGCTTTAAGATTATCAAACCAAAAGGTCTCTCAGTCTCATTCTACTGATTTCTTTCTTAAATGTTTCGGTCTGTTATCTACTGCATGCTTAAACTTGTTTTGGGGTGAAAAAGTGAAGATTTCTGTAAGATATTTTTTAATAAATGTGAGTCCTGATTGGCTAGCCAAATGGAAAGCTGTCTACCTGTAAATTGTTCATCTACCTTAAACTATTTAAAAATAGACATCAAGATTCTCAACCATCATGATTCATGTTCCAAATTGTTAAGAGAGATATTTTAAAGATGTTTGTGATAGTGAATGATTGGAGATGTCAGTTCTTGCTGTCCAATGAATAGCTTCATCTCACAGCCTTTATTGCTGTAATGCCACCTTCGAGTATACTATGGACTGGAACAGAAAACCTTGTCCCGCTGTCAATTATTGATGTTCTCTTTTGTACCATCATAGATTGGTTTGGAAAATTTAACGAATTCTATCATAGTAGCATAGACTTCTATTTCATGTTCAACCCGCCTTTCACAGATAATCTGTTTGCACACCAATCAATATCAAGATTCTCACACTGTTTAGGTTTGGCAGACTTTTGGTTTTTGCTTGAAAGCTTGAATTGTGAAGGATCAAATCTTTAAGAATGTTACTGTTTTCTCTCATTTGCATCAGTGTGTTTCCATGGAGCGGAGCCATAATGTGTACTACTCATGAACTACCTTACTTACCTGAAGCGTGAAAAAAAGAAAGAAAGAAAGAAGGGCTCATGAGTCATGATTGCTATTTCCAATTATTGGAGATATTTCCGATATATCATGCATAATTGAGTTCTTTTTAGAAGGAGAATAATATGCAGTAATTAAGTGGGTTTAAGTTAATCGAAACTGGGTTGTGTGATATGATATTGAATTAGTTAAAGAGAAGAAGAGAAAATGGATATGCTTCTCTTTGAATGATTTTATAAGCTTTATTCAGTGTCTCATATTAATAACGTGAGGAAGATATTGATTGAAAATGAAATACTTGCTTTTTCTTCTCTTCATAATCTTTCAGTTTTCATCCTTAGATTACAAAAAGAAAAAGAAGAAAGTGATGTCAAATCATACTCTATAAAAAGAAGAAAGATCTTTATAGACAACCCTTCCCAGGTTGAATTATCCGTAAACCCCTATTTAAAGATCACAAAAGGCTAGTAGGGAAAAAGTAAGTACATGCAGCACAAAGATGGATGTTATCAGCGACTCACCACCTTATTGGTACCTTTACATCTCTATCAATCTAGTTAGGTTTTTATTGAATTTATATACCTTCCTTTCTGGCCCGCATTAACATCAGAAAGTGTTTCTTTCCTTCCACTTTGTGGAGCTCTTCAACAAAACCGAGTTAAAATGGAGTCGCAATACTGTGGTTAAGCAACTATTTGCACCTATCAGTTGAGAAATTCAACTAAATCTATGATAGATGTTTATCTTTCCAAATGTTTTCAAGTAAATCCAGTTTTCTCCAGCTTGTTGCTTCAAGAATCCACATATCACTTCACCTTTGTAGTAGCCTTTCGAATCCTTAAAAGAGTCAGAAACCAGTTCAACAGAGCTATAAAAAACCCTTTTTAACATGCCCAGTCCAACCCAAGAATAACCGGCCTAGATTAGTTTCTGCAACATAGATAGTTTGAACTTTCATGATTGCAGCTACAAGATCACCAGTTTAACTTTACAAATGAATCTGGGTTACCATGAGCTGCACCATTACAGCATTTAATTTTCTACAGATCATACCCATCCATTGAAAACAACTTGAAATATTGAAATTTTCTAATGACGACCAGAAAAGGACAATATATGTTCAACGGAGCTACACTGTTAAGTCGTGCAGGAAAACAAAGCACCTTGAAGAGAAATTAAGTAACCAGTGTGATACTTAGGATGTCAAAAGCAACATTTACGTTGACTCGGCAGTAACCCCGGCATTCATATGCGTTACCACATAGAAGCCTAGATATAACAACGTTCACTCAGAAGACCACTACTATCTAATGAAAAGATCGGTTGCCGTAACCACCAATAATTTCCTCACTACAGAACTGGAGTTACAGAACCACGCAAATATGCAGAATAGTAAGATCTGAATTAAATCTATGAGTGCCACATATCAAGATCCTTCTAAAGTGAACTTGAAAAACCCAAAGAGCAAACCTAACTAGGAATATCATTACAACAAGAAAAATAAATATTATAATCGGTCTGACAAAATTTTCATCCAAGTCTTTCACCAACTAACTTAGATAGCAAATTTTATTCAAAACAAATTTAAGGAGAAAAACATAAATCCGTCTAAGACATTCAACAAAGACCTATACCTGAAAGCTTGATGACCAGTGAATACTTTGGTCTGACTGACTCCAAGAGATAGCAACTGCAAAAATATAGAAGGCCAGGACAAGCATCGAAAACACATCACCAACACCACCACCAGCAGAAGCACCATCAGAATCAGAATCAGTTGACTCCCAAGAATCTGAATCATTGGAAGAATCTAAAGACAAATAATCACGATCAACCACACCTGAAGCAGCTAAAGCTAAAGCTGAAGCAAGCAATAATCTAATAAAACAGTAGCAAGTGCAGGCTTTTGTAATTCTTGAGTAAGTTTTTTGTAATTACTTTCACAACTTGCAAATGAAATCGCTTCCAGTAATGAACCACTTGCCTCTGATCATATAAACTTATTCAAGGGATTTCAATATTAAATCAAAACTTTCTAAACAACAGTCGGTTTCACTATTGTGTAAATGTCCCAAATAACGTATTCATAACAGTGAAACATACTTCATAGAATAACTAATCTTTCTTTAGCAAAAATAAGCAGTATCTTGGACGTTTATTCCTCATTTGAACTGTAAAACCAAGACTAAGCAAAAGTTCTCACCACAAAGGATGTATATAGATATAATGGTACAAAAGCAATCTTATTTCAAAAGGTAATAAACAAAGTACAAACAACGGAAATTTGTTTCGGTGCCGCAATGTGAAATTCATATTCCCCTTCTAGCACATTTAAAAGTCAGCAATCGGCAACTTCAGATACAATGCTTTGGAGTCAACTCTACCAATTCATCTCTTGTTTCTCAAAACATTTCCTTGCATCTGGATGATGGGAACACGAATGAACACAGACACAAGTCAGTGAGGAGGGCTAATGAATGCTTGATGTAATCAAGATCGTCCAAGTGAGCCACATCAAAGATCTCCTCGGTGACCACCACCATAATCCCCAAAAATTTAATGCTTCTTGACAAATAATTTCCTTTTCTTTTCTCATTTGCATCAGTACCCTGGTAATGACACTAACCGAGGCCTTAATGTGTACCAAATATGCAATTATCATATTTGAAGAATGGAAATTAAAGAGGTTTGTGAGTTTCCAAATATTAGGTTAGAAACTAACATTTCGCTTATGACACTGATTTACAACTGAATTCACTTTAAAAAGGAGTACAGCCTAAAGAAAAAAGAGTACAGACTAAAGAAAAAGGATGTGCTTCTCTTTAGATTTTTATTTTTGCTAAAACTTGAGATTCATTTTCTCAACATAAAAAGTTTACAAATAGCATTCATTACTGCCAGATACTAAATACTCAACAAAGTAACGAAAACAAATGCATTGAATCAATCAAGACAAAGAATCAACAAATGATACCATTAAACATTATGGACTGACCAATCGAACTATAGAGAATTACACGTAAATGGATACAAAGAAGAGACAAGAAGAATTACCCAAATTATGCTGAAGAGAATGTGAGAAAGTTTCCATCCACACCAAGCATCTCACGTTCAGGTGTTAATAATCTGCCCAATTGTCTCCAACAACTCATCACACTGAGGAAATTTACAAGACAAGATAACGAGATTTATAGGACCATACTTGCTAATCTTCAGTCATAAAACTAATCAATAATACATCCTCGATTCATCCAGAACAAATCTTCAAATGTAATCGATTCAACTAGCAATACATTCAAACCCTCTACAAATCCATAACCATACCCCGAATAATACACAACATATCATAAGATCTATTAACAACACAGTCCAAACATGTCTTCTCCACATTTTCTTGGCATGTAAATATCCATTATTTCTCATATATGAACCAGATTTCAATAAAGACGTCGAGAATTCACGTGTTAAATTAACATCATCATCACACGATAAATCCACTTTGTTTTCAACCGGCAATTCACTTCTCTCGTCATCCATTTCACCCGAAATTTTCTTCTTTCTAAGATGTTCACTATGTTTTGATCTTGAATTGTGACTATCATTACATAAATCTCCCGCTGACATAATACTAGATTGAAATTCATTGGATTTACACTCATATCCCATTAAACTACGAAAAATAGGGATGAATTCTTCATGAAAACAATGAGAAGTAAGAATTTCAAACCTCTTTACATCTTTCATCTCCAAGATTTTCGAGAATGCTTGCTTAACACAATCCAAGAACTGAAAACTCTGTAAATTACCGAATTCTTCATTAACAATTGCAAAATATACGAATGGATCTTCCATCAAGAAGCTGTATATCTTTTCTCTAACGGTGTGACTGTAGGTAATGTGATAATCAGGTGCTTTTTCAAGACATCGTAATGCTTTGGTTTGTAAATCAAGATCGCCGGAACTGAACTCGGCAAGAACGGTATTTCCTTTGGAAATGCAAGCATAAAGAACCAAATTCCGATCCGAAACCATCAATCAGTCGAAAAATTACAATATTCAAATTCAAATCAAGGATAAAAAGAAAAACTCACCTAATCCTTCTAGGAAAGCAGTGAGATTTCAAGCAATCAAATTCTACAGAAAAGAATACCTACTGCGGAATTTGACCCAGATAAACAACGACCAAACCCAGCTATCAATCAAGTTGATTGATTGCAAGATGGAATAAATACCAATGGAATGAATTTGGTGTGGTCGTTCATGCAATACTTGAAATCTTTGAATGAGAAAGGGAAGCTTGAAATCTTTGAATGAGAAAGGGAAGGAATGTCTAAAATCAGAAATCTAGGATTACGAAATGAAGGAATCTAGGGAATGAATAATTTTCATTTGAAGAAATGGGAAGGAAGAAGAGAGAATACGTGTTAGTGAGGAATTGAACGTCCTCTTTCTTTTTTCTTTCTTTCTTTCTGCCTGCTCTTGAATGCAACGAATTACACGGAAAAAACTGAATAACAAGGATTAGTTGATTACGAGGCGAAGAGGACTTTCGGATCTAACGTCCATTTGTTGGATTTTACCCATGGCCTGTGGGCGGTGGTGGGCCTAGCGCTGTCTATTTCTTTGGGGGAAGTTTTGGAGTCCGGCTGCTTCGAGGCTAGGGCTGCACAAGACCCACCCACGATACCCAAACCCATCGGTACCCGCTAAATCCTTGGGTTTTTAATCCATACCCGCCCGTTGTGGGTGCGGGGTTGGTTATGAAAAAAAAACCGTTGTCTGTGGGTGCGAGGTTGGTTTAAGCTAATACCCGCCCATACCCGCCCAAAAAACCCGCAGATTATATACCATCAGATAAAACTAATCCTAGTCGTCCATTATGAAACCCTAATACTAGTAGATAGGATAACTGATAACCCTCATTCACTTTCTACACTTTTCTCTCTGTTCGGCCTCTCCTCTTCTTCCTCCTCAGTTCTTCTTCTTCACCTACGAACGACAATTACCAGAAATCTTCACCAGAAATCGACAACAACAACTTCGAATCTTCACCAGAAATCGACAACAATCGAAAAATCAACAGATTCAACACTTAATCTTCATCTGTGAACTTCCTAGATATGAATATTTTGGGGGTTTTGGTTTTTTTTTCTCACTTAATCAAGGAGAATAGAAGTTACTCTAAATACTTAAATATAAAGCGGGTTTAAACCCGTTTAAACCCATACCCGCCCAACCCGTAGCGGGCGGGTAACAAAACCCGCCCGCTGTTTGTGGGTGCGGGGTTGGTTATGAAAAAAAAAAACCCGCAGTCTGTGGGTGCGAGGTTGGTTTTAGCTTATACCCGCCCATACCCGCCCATGTGCAGCCCTATTCGAGGCGTACCCATATTTTTTTTTGAACCCTAATTTGGGGCATACAGGATAATTTTGGGGCATACACACTTATGATGCCATCCAATTCAAACTGTTAAGGGATGTCCTAGTGATGCTAAAGTTACTGTAATACCCTCATATAGTTCAAATTACATTACTACCCTTCCACTTAATTAAATTCTAATCCTAAAACTTTCCCACTAATTAACCCATCCCCTAATTAACTAACCTCCCACTAATTAATCGTTACCCACTAATTAACTCACTCATTAATACTAAAACGGTTACTTAAGCCAAAAAAATATATTTAAAGTTTTAAAAACCAAAAACCCTTCTCTCTCCCTCTTCTTCACATCTTCTTCTTAAAAATTTCTGAAAATTTGTTCGATTAACTTCTCTGTTAAACACATACATGGCACCTCGTGTTAAGCGATGCCCTAGAAATACGGTGCCGAATCCTGGTGTTGCTTATGTAGCATGTCAATCTAGGGTTTTTGGAAAAGATGGAGATGAAGTGGATAGTGGATCGATTGGTGTTGGAGAGGGAGAAATATAGGTTGATTCTTTAAGATTGCACATAGAAAGGTATTTCCCACAAACCCATTGTTTATTTTTGCGTATTTCGTTGATTTATGACATGTAATCGATGATTCGTCTCGGTTTTTGTTAGTTTCAGGGTAGTGTTCGGCTGAAATGTCGCAGCCGAACTTTTTTTTTTTACACAGACGAAGAACAGTTCGGCTTAAAACTTGAATATCGTATGAGCCGAACCATTGAGTTCGGCACCAAATTTTTTTTATGATAACCAGCCGAACTTGAATGCCATTATTTAATAACCGATCTATTATTGTTGGGTTGATTGTTCGGCTCATTGTGATTAATATCGAATGTGCCGAACTTTTCTCTGACCATGTCTAATATTGTTGGCCACCTAGTTCGGCTCATTGTGATAAATATCGAATGTGCCGAACTTTACACTGTGTATGGCCAAAAGCTTCCTGTAAACTTGTTCACTTATACGTGAGTTATCATATTTATTTAATTTGGAAAACTAATTAAGGTTTGTAATTTGTGTTAGCACCCATCTGGGAAAATTCAAAGAGAATCTCAAAAGGAGAACAATGGAAGTGACTCCTTCTAACTCAAAAACTCCCAAACATCGAGGTGGTGGCACAAAGAACTTACACGCAGGGAAAAGGGGAATTGATACGACTTGCTCTTTGCCTGTAGAACAAGAGGATGACAATGATGAAGATGTTGGTGAGGAAGGTCAAGAAGAAGAAGAACTAGAACAAGAAAAAAAGAAAGTTGTTACATCAAGGGAGACAGGTAAGCACATTCCTCATCCGGATAATGTGATACGTCCTCGCAGGGATGGTTTGCCCCATGGTCTCCCTGAAGATGGTGGAAGAGTGTTGATTGGCTACAAGGAGTCATGGGCGAATAAAATTTACGAGACTTCGGATCACAGGGATGCAGTCCACGTACTTAGACACCAAAACGCCGCACATTGGGATATTTTCAAAGAGGCTCATGAGGTGGTGGCTTTAGTACAAGGCTCAGGTTTATGGCATGATATTTTCTATGCACAAGAGGAATTTGATGTAGTTACAAACTCAAACTTTTGTGAGAGATTCTGTCCGGAGACTTATACATTTCATCTCCCCTTTGGCGAGATGGAAGTCACTCCAGATGATGCACAGAAGATTAGTGGTCTTAGAACGCATGGGAAAAATGTTTACTCAGCGGTTTATGAAATGACTTGGGATGAGTTGTATGTACTTGCTGAGGAAACTCTTGGTTGGCCAAAAGACAAAACAGAATTGGAGTTTTCATGCGCTGCTAAAGAGGTGAAGTTTGTGGATTCTAGCACAAAGAAGTTGAAGAAAATCAAGTTCACTGCTTTGAAAAAGTGTTTTGGAGACACAAATGAGAAAATTTTAAGAGGGAGTTGGTTATGGACGAGGTCACAGCTATGCGCACCGCTACCGCATATTTGTTGCATACTTTAGAAAGTGTTATATTTCCCGATAACAGTGGGAACAAGGTTAATGCTCAATACCTTCAATTGTTAAAGAATTTGAAAAGCTTCCAAAAGTACTCTTGGGAAACCGCGGCCCTTTCTTTCCTATTCGAGTAACTTGGAACTGCGTCTAGGTTAACAAGTAGAAACATTGAAGGTTATTTCACAATGCTTCAAGTAAGTTTACACATTGTAGTTCCATTTTCAAGAAAAAACCCGTCTTTCAATTTTGGTTTTATGTTTAAGTGAAATGCTATGCTTTTTGTCTAATGTTGTTTTTATGTTTAAGTTACAGTATAAAGTTCGGCATATAAATATGTAATACGTATTAGCCGAACCTTTTACAATTTGCTAAGTAAAAAGCTCGGCTTATAAGTGTTTAACGCGTATAAGCCGAACCTTACACTGTAACATTCGACTGCTCTCTTGTTGTTAAGTTCGGCACAAACTTCCATCTTAGTTTAGAGACGAACCAAATTGCTGGCACTCGATAATTACCAAAGGAATCCTGTTCGGCTAAAACGGAGATTTTATAAAGAGCCGAACTATTTGCCAATATTTGACGCCCCAATTCGCAATGAGCTTTGCAACATTTTCTTCATACACTTCTTCGGTGATGGACCAAGTCAAAGCTTCCCAATCATTGTGGAAACATGCCCACATCCTTTCATTAGCCTCATATGCTTTTCTGAATTCTTTCTTCTTCACTTCTCGTTCTCCATCCGGTAATGTAGCAATCTTCTCTAGCTCTTTCAACTTGAGCGGTTGGATTATCCCTTGGCATTTATTCCTAACATTATTCCATACATGAAAGGAACAAAGAAAGTTTTGCGCGTTCGGAAATACCTTCCTTATAGCAAACATCTAAGCCGCCTCTTGGTCGGTTACCATGACTTTTGGTAGAGCATCCTCCTGGAAGATTAACTTCACTTGTTCCAATTCCCATACATAGCTTTCTTTCAACTCATCATGCAAAAAACAAAAAGCAACGGTGAAAGGTGACTTGGTTGACGTATGACCAACAACGTTCATCAAGGGCATCTCATACTTATTGGTCTTGTAAGTGCAATCCAATATGAGAACTTGTGGGAAGCATAACGCCAACTTTACGCATTCCGGGTGGGCAATAAAAAGGTGCGTCACGTGGACAAATTCATCCAATTTATTTTGGCAAGAATAGTTCTTCTTTTGCGCCAACCACAATAATTGTTGCATCACCAACCTACCTTGCAAATCCATTTCTTCTCAAAGTATTTCTCGCGTTATAGATTTGTTGCAACGTAGTCTTGTTATTCTTATCATCCGCCTTCAACTTGCTAAGAATTTTAGAGGGTGCCATACGTGCCCGTGTCATTTTATCTACCTCCGCATGTTCATGAGCTTTCAGTCTTCCGTCTATATAATGTCCATGAAGATCCTTTGGACGTGGGTGGTTATGACGGCAATCCATATCTTCATTCATTTTGAAAACTTTTTCATTTATGTTCCACTTTAAGACGATCTTGAAAGGACAATTTATCTTCCTTGTTTTAGTCTTATATTTTTTCCCGGTCTTCCCAACATATGGCTTACCTTTTTTCTTCTTGCTTACTTTCTTCCCACCCCTCTCACAAACCATCTCAACCCGCTCCTTTTTGCTTTGTCTACCTTTAACTAGGACGCAATTGATTTTCCAAGCATGTTCCTCAACCCATTTAACAACTTCTTCTTTGGTTTTCCACGTCTACATATACACAAGTACAAAACTTAAGTTTTATTAATGATTTTGCATACAACAAACTTGAAAATTAATAAAAACATAAACTACGTTACCTACCAAGTCAGTTTGGAAGTGATATTTAGTATCTTCATGGAATGACATCAACAGGCGGTGGTTGATCCTCCACAGTTTCCATTTCAGGAACAATCTACAATAATATCGCACAGGTTTTGGGTCAGGTTCGTTTAACACGCAGTACTCTATGAAAGCCGATCTCACGGTTCGGCTAGTTAGTGTTCGATTTACAAAGCCGAACCTATTCTCAAACATGGATTCGGCCTATTGGGCACTAATATTATAAGCCGAGCCATAAGACTTGAAATTTATAAAAACAAAAATTATGGTTCGGCTGGATAACGTGTAAGCCGAACATTACACCTGTAACTCGTACAATTTTTTGTATATGGTTAGGCTTATATTATCAAATCGCATTTGAGCCGAACCATGAAAATTATTTGGCGCGAAAATAATTGAGTGAAAGTTCGGCGTATATATTTCTCAATCGTAGAAACCGAACTGTTCTTATTTTTGATGGTTTGACATACATATTATCTGCCGAACCTTACTCTGTTGCGCCGAACTAGTTGCAAAAATCATAACTTTTGGTGAAATAAAGCTACAAAATGGAAATTAAACAACTTCTATAACCATACTTGTGTATTATTAGCATTGGGTTCCTCATCCATGTACTCATCTTCGGGGTTTGGCTCCATGAAGGAATCATCTTGAGCTTGAGAAAAGGGTTGAGTTTGGGTAAAATCATTTTCAAAATCCAACAAATAAGCCATGTCTGGATCTCCATCGTAATTGATATGTATTTTCATAGCTTTACGTGATGAAGATTCATCTTTCTCACTCGAATTTGTATCACACATCTCTCAATAATCACAAAGATCACAAAGAAAAAAAAAACTTTCATCCTCTCCTTCTTCTTTTTCTAAAAAAATAACTCATTAATCTTTAAAAAGAAAATTATGATCCTAAATTAACACTAAACTAACTAATCATATTAACACTAATCTCATAAGGGTATTTTGGCATATATGAAAATAGGTTGGATAAGGGATAGCCTAGAAATACTATTTCCAACCCCCTTTTTGTCTTATTATGTATGCCTCCAAATTATCTTGTATGCCCCAAATTAGGGTTCTTTTTTTGAGGCGTATATCAAATAGGGAAAATTAGGCTAAGGCCCGACCCATGGATAACCAATAATATAATAATATGAGGCCCTTAATTAAAAGAAGTTTAAGTCTAGGCCCCGAGTTATTAAAAGACATTCATGCCCTTTAATATATTGTCAAGCTCCAAATTAAATAAAATTTAAATTTAAGCCCAAAATTATTAAATTTAGGCCCAAAATTATTAAAGTATACTGTGAATGTGTAAACAGAAGTTACACACGCATATGACATGTGTATCCAGAAGTTACACATCCTTATGCCATATGTAATGCAAAGTTACACATAAAAAAATAGACATCAAAAAGAACGCATACAAAAAATACATGTATTACTTTAATATTCATTTACAATAATTTTTAGCATGTGTAACTAGAAGTTACACACACTTCTGTCTACTATAATTGAGAGTTACGTATGCATCTATATAGTGTAATTGAGAGTTACACATGCATCTGATTTGTGTATTCAGCATCAACTCCAATTCCAGCGAGACCATTATCACATTTAAGCAATTATCTTTTATAAAGTTATCTGAAACCTGAAATATAACAACAAGCAATCAGTATTTATAAGATTAAAACTAACAGCAAATACAACAATGTATATTCAGTTTCACCTACACGAAATCACATTCTATCATAAGGAGATGTGGAATCAAGTAATTAAAAACTAGAGCTTAAAAAACAACTTTGTTGCAAGAATTCAATTTTTTTACAAACTCAGAACAAGTGCTCATCAAACACACCAAAGTATAAGCATATGCAACAGATACACATCACAATTACACATTCAATTAACATGTGTAATTTATAGTTACACATCCAATTAGCATGTGTAACTAGCAGTTACACATCCATAAAGCTTGTGTAACTGGCATGCGTAATTTTTTGGTTACAAGGTTTGTTCATTTTAGCATGTGTAATTAGAAGATACCCATGCATCTGTCTAGTGTAATTCAGAGTTACACATGCATCCTACTTGTGTCATTAGGAGTTACACAAGCATATAACATGTGTAACTAGAAGTTACACATGCATCCTACTTGTGTAATGTGAATAAATGCGCAGTCTAGACATAGAATTTGAAACTAAAAACAACAAGAGAGGGATCTAAAAAAGTGTACCAGCAAACAAAGAAATTTCGTCTTCCCTGTCCCGTTTTCAACAAGCATAATTACAATGTGAGGATCAGCAAACTCTCCCTCCATGATATAAAGCTCAAATTTTCCTATCTGCAATACGAAGTTAACGTCGAAAGATAAGGTCAATTCATGAACTATCGCATCCTTGAAAAGGTGATTAAACAATAAAGACTTCAAACACATATGTAAACAGGAAAATAAACAGCCCAATTAGAAGCTTCACCAACACTTTTCTCATACATTAAGACAACTGAAAGTCCTAATGATTCAGTTAATCGAGATTCTTCAATTATGTATTTAGTTAATGATATTTCATAGTTAAACAAGCATTTATAGGTATACTAGCAACTAAATCTCCTTCGTTTAAATCAAATATGGATTTTAATGAAATCGAATCTTAACTGTAGCATAAACTGAAATCAAATAATTACCTATGACGACTGTCACTACCACTTTCTAGCAAACGATCACCATGCATATAATATAGACTTTATATCCAATCCAATTACCATGTGTATTTATAAATTACACATCTAATTAGCATGTGTAACTAGTAGCTACACATCTAATTAGCATGTGTATATATAAGTTACATATATAATTAGCACATGTAACTAGTAGCTACAAGTTCATTTATCTTGCCCAGTCCGCGAACTTGAGTAGGTTATATCTAAAAACGATGTTTGTGAACTTATTCTTATATAAACTAAGGAATGCAAATTGCAAACCGTGGCTATATAGTTCATGAACCGATTCGAGTGAATCAAATCGTTTTTGCTTCGATCGTGTCTTGTGTAGTTACATAAGATTTCCTTGCAATTGAATAACTCTCTAACTAGTTCATTTGAGTCACTTGAACTAGTTATGGTGAAGAAGAATGTGGTTGATATAAAAGTGATCATATGGCTAACCATTTGGTTGAATATTATTGAACCAACAAATGTACAAGTTTGGGTACGGTTACACAAGCCTAGAAACGTGCATTTCATTTGTGTGTAACAATATAGTTTTCGATCTAACGGTTGAAAGATATTAGCTTGAATCTAAATCAGGTTTTCATCTGACGGTGAATATTGAATGCTTTGTTACCAAGCTAACATTGATTGCAAACCCTGATTTGAAAGACTATATAAGGGAGAACTCTAGCAACTGGCAAACCTAATCCCCACACCTTGTGTGTGATACTAGTTGTGTTAAGCTAGAGTCGATTCTCCTTTAACCTTTGGTTTCTTCTTCTAAACCAGGTTAAAGACTTAAAGACTTCATTGGGATTGTGAATCCAGACCGATACTAC
This sequence comes from Papaver somniferum, assembly GCF_003573695.1. Lineage (NCBI taxonomy): Eukaryota > Viridiplantae > Streptophyta > Magnoliopsida > Ranunculales > Papaveraceae > Papaver > Papaver somniferum. Next base: position 80,951,548 of record NC_039367.1, on the reverse strand, counting down.
TTTCTCGTAGTTGTGTGATCTGATCTTGTTGTTTCTATTGTATGAGTACAATTGTAATAATCTGCTTGAGATTGATATCTCTGATAGGCAAGATATAAAAGAAATCACAAACACTTCGTCTTATCGTTTGTGATTCCACAATATCTTTTTTCGCTGCGTCGATTAGGATTATTGTGAGGTGATTGATAATACTAGGTTGTTCTTCAAGAATATAAGTCTGGTTTATCAATTGGTTCTTGTTCACCTTGATTTATCAAAAGACGGAACAAAACTCGTAGGTATATTCGTGGGAGACGAATTTATCTATTATCGTAGACTTTTCTGTGTGATATGGATTTGTTTATTAAAGTCTTCGACTTTGGCTCGTAGCAACTCTTAATTGTGGGTGAGATCAGCTAAGGGAATCAAGTACGTAGCATCCTGCTGGGATCAGAGACGTAGGAGCATAACTGTACCTTGGATCAGTGTGAGATTGATTGGGGTTCAACTACAGTTCAGACCGAAGTTAATTTGGAGTAGGCTAGTGTCTGTAGCAGCTTAATACAGTGTGTGTTCAATCTGGACTAGGTCCCGGGGTTTTTCTGCATTTGCGGTTTCCTCGTTAACAAAATTCTGGTGTCTGTGTTATTTCTTTTCCGCGTTATATTTTGTTATATAATTGAAATATCACAGGTTGTGCGTTGTTCAATCAATTAGAATATCCGACCTTTTGGTTGTTGATTTAAATTGATTGACACTTGGATATTGGTCTTTGGTACCATCCAAGTTATCTCTCTAGTATTTGATAAAGACTCGCAGATTTCTATTTGCTTGAGTATATATCAAATCGAGAGATTGAGATATAAACTCTTTGATATACTTTTTATCTAGATTGAGTTTGACTGTCTAGTTGATTCTCTAGAAAGTATATTGGAGTTTGTCCATACAGATTTCTAAGCGAAATATTGGGTGTGGTTGTTGTACCCCTACTTTTTCAATTGGTATCAAAGCAGGCAAACACGTTTAAAAGACCTTACAAGTCTGTGTTTGTGGCAATCTGAGTATGAAGACAAAATCTCTGACATATATGCATACCAAGATGTCTTCTAAAGCTTTTAACTATGCCAAATGTCTTGGGAATACCTCAAAGGATTACTCCTTAGCTGATTCTTCCGAATCCCGAGGTAAGAAGATTGGTTTATCTCGTGATGACATATCTCTCTCTGATGAGACATTGGGCACTATGGAAAAAGCTGAGATGAAGCTCACCAGAATCTCAAAAAACTCTGTTGAGATTATTGATTTTCAGGATCATGATCAACTTATTGATGAATTTGAAAAGTCTCTTGATCGAAAACATAAACTTTATAGCATCATTGAGTCCTTCTCTTAGAATATTGATAAACTTCTCCAAGAAACTACTTTACAGCGTGAAAAGATAAGTGTTCTTGAGGATATTGTTAAGGAAGACTCAATTAGAGAGAAACGTTTGATCGAGACGGAATTCATCAGAGCTTTACAGTCTTCGTGTCGAAAAAGAGAAACTAGAAGCATCCGTTACTCTAGCCAGTGAACAGTGCAGATCCTTAGAAAAGGAAAACTCTGTCGTAAGGAGAAATTCTTCTGTACAAACTAATTCTCATGGGTTGCAGTACATGAAGGATCTTACAGAAGAAGGTTGTGTCAAGAAAGGTTTACATAACTTGCAATCTTCTCATATGGCTATGAAGTTAAAACAGGTGTCGTTTATTGCTTCTCCACGAACCTGTACATTCTGTGGGAAAAAGAATCACTATGCTATCCATTGTTTTGCCAGGAGGAAATTTTTTTCTAAACTTCATAATTTGCTTCTTTACACTGTCAATGGAAAAATAGCCAGTTGACTACTGCAGTGAATCGCATGCCCACAGAAAACCAGAAGCCTTATAAATATGATCCCTTTCCTAGAAATCATCACAAGGTTCAAATGCTTTCTAATGGTATAAATTCTTGTGCTGCCGATAAAAGCATTCCCTGTGTTTATAAGACTGTTTCTGGTAAATCTAAGTCTAGAAAATGGAATCCTATCTATTCTGATCCTCTTGAATTAGTTGCAAGAGGTCCTAGATTTAGTCCTCAGAGAAAGCTTTCTGATGGATATGATAAACACACTGTGTCTCACTCTTCTGGGATGAAAGACAACCTAAGAAAGGCGAAGAACACGAAGATCAAACTGTCAGATGATATATACAACTCCTTTCTCGATGATCACAGTGGGATTAATTTCCACTCTATCACCTAACTCCAGGTATTCTTTCCTTTGTTTCTAACTTGAGAGGTGCAAGGAAATTTATTGAGAAATGCTCAAGTATGTTGTACATTATTTCAGTTTGGTTTTTGTGCTAACAGTTCACAAACGTCCGCGTCCTCCTCTTGAGAGTTCTTAGGGTTTTCAAAAAGCAAGATTTTCCTTCTCCTGTTTACATACACATATATATTACTCTATATTGTGTCTCTCCATCCCTAACAAAAATTATATGGAGAACTCTGCAAAATCTCAAGAGATTGTGCATCTTGATATGGAGGAAGACGCTCAAGGACGTGAGTCAATTCAAGAGCTGGTTCTAAAGAAGATGATTGAAAGAAAGGATCACAACTCCTGGATTGATGATTCTGTCAAGGATTTGATTCGTGTTCAGAACGATTCAAAGGTCGAGTTTGCAAATCTTCAACTGCAAATAAACCAACTCTTGGATAGTCAGGCCATAATCCTTGCTAATCAGAATATTCTGATACGAAATTAAAAGAAGCTCATCATGGACTGCACTAAGGCTAGACATCTTGCTCGTGTTGTTGGTCGTAAAGTTAGTGTTCTAACTCATGAACACGGTGTGTCTACAGTCAAGAGAATAAAGGAAATCAGTGATACCTTCTTTGATTGATTCATTGAAAGATATGAGGTTCTTAACGAACTTTGATTTTCTCCTTTATTTGCCTAGTAAATCTTCTATTTTCTTGTTTTTGTTATAAGAATAACTAGAGTTTGGAATAGCCATTATTGTGATTACACATAGCTATGTCCAACGTTTTCATCTTCATGTTTTTAGATTTATTGGTTTAAACTCTAAATTTGTTTGGAAGATGGTTTTTGCAGTATTAATCTTTACGGTTTTATATATTGCAAATTTGTTATGGGATATGTGTGTTTACGTCCGTGAACTATGATTATCCCATACCTTGTCAAAAGTAAAGTCTTTCGTATGTCGATATGCATGTATTGATAAAAGAATGAATAGACTTTTGACAAATACAAAAGTTAAGCCTATTATGTCAATTATTGATGGAAGATAGGTTAAAATCTTTTGTTTGCAAGGATTATGTCTATTGAATGTCGTTATGCGAATAGTGATGGAAAATAGAATGAATCCTTGTGTATTCCGCAGTATTGATCTTCCCTGATCCATATTTTATATATTACTGTGAGGCTCCGTAAAGTGTCTTATGTTGAGCATTGAACGACCAAGTTGATTATTTTTATGATTAGCTATGTTGTTGTTCCGTGAGGTCCTTTATGTCGAGCATATTCAACTAAATTAATCATCTTGTTTGGTTATTTAGTTGTTGCTCCGTAAGTTTTCTTATGTTGAGCATGACCAATTAAATTAATTACTTTTGTGATTAGTTTGATTGTGTATTTCGATTAAATTAATTATGGGTTCTCTTGTGATTAATCTAATTGTACGTTTTTAAGTCTCCATAAGTTCACTTATGTTAAGCATTTGTCGATTAAATTAATCATGGGTTCTCTTGTGGTTAGTTTAATTGAATATTTTTGGATTCAAATTCATACTTGTATGTGATTTGTTATGTCCAAAGAAATCCTTGTGTTTCTTTCGAAATTAAGGTCGCTCTTGTTGTTCTTTCGGGAATGACATTTTATGGGGGAGAGTTCTTAATTGAACTTGTGCTTAGTTGCTAAATCTTTGTGGGGAGTGCGGATGTGGAATGTTATAGGGGTTATCTTGTATCTTTACAAACTCCTTGATGAATGCATTTAGCTTCGACTTTATGATTGCATCTAAATAAGATGATATATTTTTGCTTTCTTTTGGTCAAGAAATGTCTCTTTCGGAAATTTCATTAGGATCCCGTTCTTGTACCTTTGCCAATTTTATTGACAAAAAGGGGGAGAATTAATATGTAATTCACACTACAAATACATATGGTTTTCGGATCATTATATAAGGGGGAGTGGTTTCCATGTGAGATGGAGTATTGACTAAGGGGGAGTGATACATATCACCATAGTATTGTTGTTGAAGTTGTGATACAATTGAACTTTGACACCGTGTAATGATACTATGACACTGTATAACAATGATTGAGAACTCTTGTTTTCTCGTTGTTATAACTATGGATTTTCAACAACGATGATGCTGAACTTACAACCTTTGGGATCATTGGAGTACTTGGAAGTGACGAAGATTTCAAGTAATGTTGAAGATTAGGCGTATGGAATAGGAGCTACAAAAATTAATTTATTTATTTATTGTATTCCATATGTATTGATAGTTTTGTCACAAAAATTGACAAAGGGGGAGATTGTTAGAGCATTGCTCGGTCGAACTCGCATGCGTTGCAATCTCAAGCATGTTTGTCAATGTTAGTGATCAAAACTATAAGTCTTGATTTCTAGTCTACTATATCTAAGGTTTCGGATTAGGATAGAAAGTGTAGTTGAGCTCAAGAACTCCATGGAAATCATCATACAAGACGAAGGACTACTCAAGAAACCGGTGGATCTTCATCGACTAAAAGGTATGTGGAGACTTGAACTTATCTATCACTCAAAAGTCTATTTATCTCTTATCTTGAGACAAAAGTCGTTTTGCTATATAGACTTGGATTATACACATTTGCTATTTCGAGCCGAGTTTATCTCGTCTATCTATTTCTCGAAATATGTGTTGGTAAGCTTTCGATTTAACCAAGTTCATCTTTACCTAGTGACGAAAGTCATAACTAGTTTCAATCACTTTGGAAATTGCTTACTTTGACGAAAAATAGTTTGTGAATAACAACTATAGAATATCAACGTCCTCTAAGAATGTTCCAATGATTGAAATGAGAGTTTAGATTATATAACCATTGGAGGATATAAGCATTGTTGTGGAAACACATATGTATAAGTCCTTATTCCTTGAACTGAAGTTTGCGAACTTTGTTGATCAAGAGAACCGGCATGGTGGCGTGAGCCAAGTCCGCGAACTGGCGGAAGTTCTTGTCCCGAGAATTTCTGCTGGAGTTTGTGAACTCCGTCCGGGAACTTAAGTCCGCGAACCCAGTCCGCGAATTTGAGTAGGTTATATCTAAAAATGATGTTTGTGAACTTATTCTTATATAAACTAAGGAATGCCAATTGCAAACCGTGGCTATATAGTTCATGAACCGATTCGAGTGAATCAAATCGTTTTTGCTTTGATTGTATCTTGTGTAGTTACATAAGATTTCCTTGCAATTGAACAACTCTCTAACTAGTTCATTTGAGTCACTTGAACTAGTTATGGTGAAGAAGAATATGGTTGATATGAAAGTGATCATATGTCTAACCATTTAGTTAACTATTGTTGAACCAACAAATGTACAAGTTTGGGAACGGTTACACAAGCCTAGAAACGTGCATTTCATTTGTGTGTAACAAGCTAGTTTTCGATCTAACGGTTGAAAGATATTAGCTTGAATCTAGATCAGGTTTTCATCTAATGGTGAATATTGAATGCTTTGTTACCAAGCTAACATTGATTGCAAACCCTGATTTGAAAGACTATATAAGGGAGAACTCTAGCAACTGGGAAAACTAATCCCCACACCTTGTGTGTGATACTAGTTGTGCTAAGCTAGATTCGATTCTCCTTTAACCTTTGGTTTCTTCTTCTAAACCAGGTTAACGACTTAAAGACTTCATTGGGATTGTGAAGCCAGACCGATACTACTTTATCGTAGTTGTGCGATCTGATCTTGTTGTTTCTATTGTACGAGTACAATTTTAATAATCGGCTTGAGATTGATATCTCTGATAGGCAAGATATAAAAGAAATCACAAACACTTCGTCTTATCGTTTGTGATTCCACAATATCTTTTTTCGCTGCGTCGATTAGGATTATTGTGAGGTGATTGATAATACTAGGTTGTTCTTCGAGAATATAAGTACGGTTTATCAATTAGTTCCTGTTCACCTTGATTTATCAAAAGACGGAACAAAACTCGTAGGTATATTCGTGGGAGACGAATTTATCTATTACCGTAGACTTTTCTGTGTGATACGGATTTGTTTATTAAAGTCTTCGACTTTGGGTCGTAGCAACTCTTAGTTGTGGGTAAGATCAGCTAAAGGAATCAAGTACGTAGCATCCTGCTGGGATCAGAGACGTAGGAGCATAACTGTACCTTGGATCAGTGTGAGATTGATTGGGGTTCAACTACAGTCCAGACCGAAGTTAATTTGGAGTAGGCTAGTGTCTGTAGCAGCTTAATACAATGTGTGTTCAATCTGGACTAGGTCCCAAGGTTTTTCTGCATTTGCGGTTTCCTCGTTAACAAAATTCTGGTGTCTGTGTTATTTCTTTTCCGCATTATATGTTGTTATATAATTGAAATATCACAGGTTGTGCGTTGTTCAATCAATTAGAATATCCGACCTTTTGGTTGTTGATTTAAATTGATTGACACTTGGATATTGGTCTTTGGTACCATCCAAGTTATCTCTCTAGTATTTGATAAAGACTCGCAGATTTCTATTTGCTTGAGTATATATCAAATCGAGAGATTGAGATATAAACTCTTTGATATACTTTTTATCTAGATTGAGTCTGGATGTCTGGTTGATTCTCTAGAAAGTATATTGGAGTTTGTCCATACAGATTGCTAAGCGAAATATTGGGTGTGGTTGTTGTACCCCCACTTTTTCAGTAGCGAAACTAGATATTCTGGAATCACAAACGATGAGACGAAGATGTTTTTGATTTCTTTTTATCTTGCCCTATCAGAGATATAATCTCAAGTCAATTATTCAATTGAACTCGTACGATAGAAAATGGAAATATTAGATCGCTCAACTACAAGAGAAGTAGTTTCGTCTGGTCTCACAATCCCAATGAAGTCTTTCTTTAAAAAACAATCGACTCTATCAAAACCAACTAGTATCACACAGGAGGTGTGGGGATTAGTTTTTCCAGTTGCTAGATGTCTCTTTCATATAGTTTTCAAATCAGGGTTTGCAATCCAAGTTACCTAGGTAACAAAGCATTCAATATTCACCGTTAGATGAAAAACCTGATTTAACCAAGCTAATATCTTTCAACCGTTAGATCCAAACTTAGCTTATCACACACAAATGAAATTTATATTTCATTTAGGTTTGAGTAACCGTACACAAACGTGTACACTTAGTTGGTTCAAAAATAGTTAACCATATGAGCACTTTCATATTAACCGTATTCATCTTCTTCACATAACTAGTTCAAATGACTCATAAGAACTATTTGAAGAGTTGTTCAATTGCTTAGGTCTTTATGAATAGACATAATTGAAAAAAATCGGTTTGATTCAATTGAATCAATTCATAAACAATATATCCACGGTTTGCAAAGATTGCATTCCTAATTGATTTATTGTTTAAGTTCATGAACTTCCGATTTGAGAAATATAACCAGCTTGGGTACGCGTACGGGTACATGTACCATAGCCACCGGATTTGAGTTTAGAAACTCAACATAAATTTTCGGTCGAAAACTTTTGTGTGTACGCGTACGGGTACGCGTACCTAAGGTGACTGGTTTAACAGTTTGCAAACTTACAAACTCAGCATAAATTTTCGGTTCGAAAACTTCCGCTGGTACGCGTACCCAACCTGTCTCCTTCACCAATATCGTATACACACATATGCACACACTTGGTTTCCGGCACATGGATTTATACACTAATGTGCGAACACACTATATATGCTTATATCCATAGTTGGTTACGTAATCTCAACTCTACATTTCAATCATTGAAACATTCTTCTATAATATTATAACAGTCGTTATTCACAACTATCGTCATCAAAGCTATTTTCAAGATTGAAACGTCATCATGACTTTCGTCACAGGTTAAGATGAAAAGTGGTTAAAGCGAAAGCTTACTAACACATATTTCGAGAAAAAGATAGGCGAGTAAACTCGTCTCGAAATAGCAAATGTGTATGTATCAAAATTATCATACTTATACGACTTTGTCTCAAGAGTAGGAGATAGAGTAGATAGACTTTTGAGTGATAGATAAGTTCAATTCTCCACATACCTTTTGGTCGGATGAAGTTCCACTGGTTCCTTGAGTAGTTTTTCGTCTTCGTAAGACGATCGCCATGGAGTCTGGAGCTCAACTACACTAAACTGTCCTAAACCGAGACTTAGATATAAGTAGTCTAAAAATCAAGACATATAGTTTTGACAACTAAACTTGACAAACATGCTTGAGATAGCAACGCATGCGAGTTCGACCGAGCAATGCTCTAACAACAAGTACTAGGTTAGTTAACTAGTATTTCTTGTTAAGGCATTCGATTAGACTTTAATAACCGAAACCTCCACTTTGATAAGTCTAACTAAGATAAACTTAGTTTCTCTTATCCGGAATCGAATTGTACTAAACAATCCATCCCGTAAACTTTTTCTTTCGTTAAGCCATAAACAATTCATGCAAACCAAATAAATCAACTTGCATAATTATTCACCTCAACCGGAATCAATTGAAACAACATTATAGCACCGCAATTGCACCGAAATTTTGTAAGCCTAAACAATTGATACCACACAATAAAGCAAGATAACAATAGTTTTTCTTAACCGGAACCAATTGAATCACACACACATCCATACACACATAATGAAATAAAACATAAATTGTACCGAAATTTTGTTAAGAAAAAAGCAATAAATATATGAAATAAAAATCAGGTTTTTCTTAAACATGAAAACAATTAACTAACAAAATTGTTAACTCAAATTTCGCATCCACTTCTCCAATATGTTTGCATCTTCTTCCAGGGAGAATTGATATCGAAATATCATTATGTTGTCATCCTTATGCAAAACAGAAGAATAACAACAACCAACTTTTACCAGAGAAAGGTTGAAAACCGGTTTTTAACTATTGCAAGCAAAAGTTGAAAACCATCGAAACACATATGCTTTTATGCTAAACCAAAACCGATTCAACATATTGTGACTTTTTCACATATTGTTTCTACCAGAACCCCTCATGATCCTTTGATAAAGCCTACCAACATGGGGCTAGAACTTAATCCTGCTAAATCAAAAAGTCACCCAAACCACAAGGGTTCACAACATTATGAGATTGAATATCAAGATACCGAAATCAAACATCCCGTAAACATCCATAGCAATAATAAAGCATTCAAGCATATGCTATGTAAATCAAAAACCATCACAAGAAAAATTATAAATCAAATAATTTTATTCATAATAGTTTGATTCATAATAGACTTAAAATACAATTAAAAAACTACTGTCTATTTTTCTTTTCTTGAAGACAAATCAGACTTCATTTGTTTGCTTATCAGATTCTTCCTCAGAGTCTTCTTCTTGTTCCTTTTAGGAACTCATTATTGATATTTAGGATTCCTTCAAGGGTTTCCGGATCATTTCTATAGGCAAATGCCAACTGTTTTTGAATACAGTCCAATTGTCTCCCAAGACGTAAAATGTGGAACATGAGATCTCCATTACTATAGGTTTGATCATATGAGATACTCGATCTCTTTTGAGTTCCATTCATCCGATTGATAATTCCTTGAGAGATAGTTTTAGTATTTTTCTCATCTCCAAATTTGTTCCTTATTGCACTTTCACACAACTTGGTGATGAGACAGAGATATCCAAGATTTCTATGGAAACCTGTGACATTGAGAGATTCAATGATTTTAATCATTTGATTGATAATTATTCCACAAATATCAATTCGTTTCTTCCCTTCAAGAAGGTAGTATACCAATTCAGCAAATTCTCTATTCCATAGAGAAGAATCTCTTGTACAGGCAAACATGGTTGTTACAGCAAGTTTACCGAAAATCCTAAGATAGAAGGGTACGTCTTTGGTCAACATCTTTCCCTTTTTACATTCAAAAATTTTACCAGTGATGAGCTTTGAAATTTTGAAATGTTATCGTTCTCAATTTCAAAACCAGTAATCATATGACCCTTCTAATTGTAGTTGATGATTTCTGATATCATCTTTCTGTTGACATGAAGAAAAGTACTTCCAACCAAAGTTCTAAAAGTAAGTTTTTCATGATTAATGTTGTGAATATTACCATAAAAAATCCTTACTATGTCAGGTGAATATTTTTCAAATCCGAACATATTTCCCCAGATTCATCTATGGATACGAGATCGAGACAATACAACAACGAAGTATGTTTACTTGACAAAAAGGTTCGGACTTAACCAAACACAATAGGATTGCTTATCAAGTAAATAGGAATTAACGTTTGTGTAATTTACTTTAATTATAATAAAAAAATTATAATGCAGAAATATAAAGTAAATGACACAGCAAGATTTTGTTAACGAGGAAACCGCAAATGCAGAAAAACCTCGGGGCCTTGTACAAAATTGAATACTCTCAGGATTAAGCCGCTAGACAAAATTAAACCAACTTCGTATAGTTGAGACCAAGCAACTAAATCTATAGTTCACCTAGTTCCGTCTGTATTCCCACGCCTCCAATTTATGAATAAGTCAGGTACTTGGTATCAACTCTCTTCAACAAAGTGATGTGAGTTCAACAAAGGCTCTTCTGTTTATCTCAAATAAACTGTTTCGCCAGGTTCTTAGATATATCTTATTCTCAACTACCAAAGGTAATTGTTAAGATTTTGCAATCAATACTTTTATTCACAAAGAATTGTATTGATGCCGATCTACACAACTAATCAATCCAATCTACCACAAGGATAAACCGATTATAGTTGGATCCTCTTATACTGAAGCAAGTATTGTGCACACCAAAGATTATGAACCCCAAATCAGAAATCTTCAATATCTTCTTTGTCTTCAAATCTTCTTAGATCTTCAATAAACACCTGCACACAACAACCTGAATCTCTTGTGATCAATCACGCATAGAACGGAGTCTGTTAATAATGGATTATCACAAGACCTTCTTTAGAACTAAAAATAGTCTAAAGATCCCTGACGAAACTTCGATCTAGTTTGAGTGAATCTTATATCAGAAGAGAAGATTCTCAAGCATAAACAAACTAGGTGCAATCAAAGTTCATCCATCGTTAGTCAATCAAATCAATCGAAAATACAAGATAAACCGCAACTATCTAGTTTCCCACCAACGGTACTAATAGAGCTTCTCAATCCCAAAGAAGACTTTAAACTGAGCGTCCATTAGAGATTTTGCCTAAATAGGTTACTCTCCTCTCCGAATAGGCGGCTACACCAGTACCAACACAACCGAGGAAGTTTGCTGTCACGAAGGATTAGTTTGCTAGAAATGCAAACTTCAAGTATTTATAGACAAGGAAGTTTGGACACCAAGGAATTTCCAAAACCGAAAATATTCTCAAGATATGCAATATATTCCAAATTCGGTTTCCATAATTCCTGGAAATGCTCTGTCCAAAATATTGATCGAAAATCTCTTTGGAAAATCTTTAACTAGTAAATGCACATTACTAATTCTTATTTTCCAAAAAATAAAATTAACAACCTTAAATAAAAGATTCTTAACTTATTTATATTTCGGGATTTTCTTCCTTTAGCTATTAAGGAATAACTTTGAACAATTAAAGATAAACGTTACAACACATGTTCAAAGTATGTCGACATCCTTAATTTGTAAATCCTCTTTCATACTTACAACCTTGAAACTGATTTGCCACACTTCCAAACAAGTTTAGAATTGGTTCATATGACTTTCAAGAACTATGTGATTGATCAAGAACACTCAATCACAAATCATGGGTTTAACGGTTCTACCAAAACAATTTTCGGTTCTACCTCCATGTGAGTACTGTGCATACTCACACTAGCTTTTCAAAATTCGGTTGACTAGGTACTAGGATCGGTTCCCCACATATATATGGTATCTAACTTATATGTGTTGCACATGTCCATAATATCGGTTCCCCTTTGCCTAAAAACGTGTTGCACATGTCCATATGATCGGTTCCCCTTTCTGCTAAAAACTTGTTGCACCTCATACAAGGATAGATTCCCCTTTGTGATGTGTTGCACCTCCTACTAGGATCGGTTCCCCTTTACCCAGATTCGGTCATACACAAATCACAAACTCGATCATACCATCTCAGGTCATTACTTAAGATTGGTTTCACTAATAAAAGTCATACCAATACATAAGTCAGGCCTTTGTGAATAGTTTTACCAAGAACACAAACAAGTCATGAGCGGTTATACTAAATCACACATATTGGTTGTTCACAAGATATGCAATGAATAACAATACCAATAACGTCTGGCGATTTCCTTTTTGATTCATAAATAAGTTTATGAACTTACTTCCTTAAAACACATGTAAAACATTGTTTCATAGGATGAAATCCTCACCTCATACCCATACATAATCACAATAGCATTTAAACGATTATGTCGATGTCTTATCTACAAAGTTTAATGGTTAAGCAATAAACTTCATATTGTATTCCTTAATACTATGTCTATCTAGAGTGTTCATGCTTGGCAGTTTTGTTTTCAATATGCACGACTTGAAAGATACGTTAGGGAATGAAACAGTTCAAGTCAAATATCAGTAACCTCAAGCGGGAGGATGATGTTGTCGTTGTAGCTTCTTACTTCTTCACTTCTTCAAGTCTTCGCAATATTTGTAATGTCTCATATCCTAATACTCTCAAGCTAACCTATACGAAGTTGACTCTAGTACATAATCAAGCGACTCTTAAAATGAGTTTTGATTCACTAAAATATGACAACCAAACTTGACATACCAACGCTTGGTGGGTTCAACCGAGCTAGGGTCTAACAATCTCCCCCTTTGTCAATTTTAGTGACAAAACTGAAAAAGCGGGGGTCTAACAACAACACCCAACAATTCGTTTGACAATCTGAGAGGACTTACTCCAATACACTTTCTAGAGAATCAACTAGACAGTCAAACTCAATCTAGATTAAAGTATATCAAAGAGTTTAATATCTCTATTTCAACACAATCAAAGTTAAACAGAAACAAGTCCATAAGCTTGATTTTAGTGTGAAGCTCTTGAAACAAAGTCTTTTGTTTTAAACACAACCTATTCAATATCCACCGTGTATAAACCTCTTTAAGCAACAATCACTAAAGGAATATTTCAACACAATGTCCACTTGTAATAGGGTTAGTCCAGACTGGTCTAACAATGTGAAAATAACAAAATCAATTGTTCAAGATCAATCAAGTCTTATCCAAAAAACAAGGTCGGATTTAACAACTATGATTGATTAACGTACAACCTGTATTATTTCAATTATATAAATAAAATATAATTCAGAAAAGAAATAACACAGACACCAGAAATTTTGTTAACGAGGAAACCGCAAATGCAGAAAAACCCCGGGACGTAGTCCAGAATAAACACACACTGATTATAAGCTGTTACACCAATTTCCTACTACCTATTCGGACTAGATGTAATACCTTCTTCAGCACAAATAGAACTCCTAGCACAAAACCGATTGTCTTTAGGAATTCTTCTCGTTAATCTTCTAGCAGAACTCAAGGCTCTCTTTAGAAGATACAACAACACGATTGATACAATTCGATATTTTGTTTGCACAAAATACCGGTTTGATTTCCCTTTAGATGTGAATCAAGGTTTTGGAAATCTTGTGTTTATTTTGATAAAAACAATTACTATGTAAAAGTAATATCAAAACAAACGTGTAGATTAGGATTATTATACTCTTCAATAAAGGAAGAGAAACCTAATTATTCTACCACAAGAACAACTAGAATAAATCTAGAGACATCTTGTTTAAAAATTCTCAAGGATTTTTACGAGATGCCTCAATAGAAGTTTTTCTTTCTAGTCTCCGATTTCAACTAACAAGTGTTGGTATACGATCGGAAACTGAAATCTATCAAAACCTAGGGTTTATGATCAACAACTCTTGAATGGTTTTATATCAGAAGAGAAAACCTTAGAATAGACAAGAGAAAAAAACCTAGATTACAAGTTGTATAATCAATCACGAAGATTAATCCAACTCGGGTTTGTGATCCCCAATACAAAGACTTTTACCTCACTCTTGTTCACGAAGAACAGAATACATGGAAAACAACCTGCAAAGCTTACGCCAATTTTCCGAAGGGGATGAAAACCGTGTAAACTCACGAACTCTATATTTATAGTGAAACATAGCTTGAAAACTAAGCAAAGATATTTTCCTTTTTCAAGACTCTCTTAAAATTGGGAGTCTTTCCTAAGTTACAACTCTTTCCAAAATAATTAACTAAATAATTAATTAACAAATATTGTATTTATGTGAATAAATCACATTCTTAGGCAGGAATTTAAAGTTATCACAAACACTTTAATAAGGTAATCAAATATGTTTGGATTAATAGCTATCTTGCCTAGATAAGGAAACATCACCAATTTGACCAAAAATGCCTTTTAGTCACGTAATTGGGCTCAAGTCCGTGAACTGTTACAAACAGTCCATGGATTGTTTCCTACTAACGTAACAATTACAACAACACTTATAATTGTTACTTTAATAAATCACTCATAACTTCATCGTTATAACTCGGAATTGAGTGATTCTTGGCTTGTTGGATTCGTAAGCTCATTCACTATAACATGAGATTCTTTAAGAGAATAAAGGTTATTGTCTCCAAGGTCATGAATCAAATAACCTCAAGTATATATACATAGATGCACATTTACCATCATTGGAATTGTTCCATAGAGTGAGCATTTATCTTGATAGATTAGAAAGGTAGAATTGAACAAGAATCCAAATGAAATCAATCACATACCTTTGTTGATGAAGTACTTGTTGATGTCTTCTTGTAGTCTTCAATCTTCAATCTTCATCCTTTAAGGATAGCTTCGATTCAACTTCTTAGACCTAATCTAGTCTGAAACTATCTTTAGTATGCTAAATCAAGAATGCATTTTGGAAACTAAAATTGACGACTAACTTGACATACCAACGCTAGTGGGTTCAACCAAGCAGTGCTCTAACAATCTCCCCCTTTGTCAATTTTAGTGACAAAACCATTTTACATATGGATTGTACTTGACAAAACCAAAATCCTACATGTTTGATTTCTTTGGTTCTTCAACTATGAGTGTGCTCATCCTGTACTTGTTGAAGATCCATCATAGTATTATTACACAACATCAAAGTTCAATTGTATCGCAACTTTGACAATAATACTACGGTGATATGTATCACTTTCCCTTAGTCAATACTTCATATCGACATGAAAACCACTCCCCCTTACATAATGATCCGTAAACCATATGTATATGTAGTGTGATATAAATTGGCAAAGGTACGAAAAACTGGTGGGATCATAATGAAATTTTCATAGAGGAACTTCTTGACCAAAGGAAAACATATAAACTTATTTAGATGATATCACATAGTCGAAACTTAGTGACTTCATCAAGGAGTTTATTATTAAGATAAAATTTAACCCCTACATGTTCCACAACCGCTTCTCCCCTCAAAGATATAGCAATTAAGCACAAGTTCAATTAAGAACTCTCCCCCATAAGATGTCATTCCCAAAAGAACAACAAGAGTGACCTTATACCAGAGATAAGGATTTATTGGATTTTAGAAACCCTACAAGGAGATACGAGTTAAGAACCAACCATTGAAAGTCTCTCATGAGATCGTGTTACTAGAAACAATAGAATTATCTCATGGTAACAATACACAATACATAATTATGAAGATCATGTATTGTGATCATCTTTTCTAAGATACACACTTGTATAAACAAGAATTGATATGCTTAGAAGGAAGAATAACCTTTTCCATAAGGATTTACACCAAGAATGGTTACCATAAGGGTATGAAAAAGATTCTTTGACAATAAAAACCAACATCCAATGGCATTGATTATTGCTTCTAACCTGTTATACATAAGAATTTTAATCACACATCAAGTTAGGTAATTAAGAATCATACGCGTGGTATTCAACCATATTCTTCTTCACCATAACTAGTTCAAATGACTCAAATGAACTAGTTATAGAGTTGTTCAATTTCAAGGAAATCTCATGTACTACGCAAGACACAATTGAAGCAAAAACGATTTGATTCACACGAATCGGTTCATGAACTATATAGCCACGGTTTGCAATTGCATTCCTTAGTTTATAAAGATAAGTTCACAAATATCGTTTTTAGCATAACCTACTTAAGTTCGCGGACTTAAGTTCCCGTATGGAGTTCACAAACTCCAGCAGAAATTCTCGGGTTTGAGAACTTCGCCAGTTCGCGGACTGGGTTCGCGGACTTAGCTGACGCACTACTCCGGTTTCACTTGATCAACAAAGTTCGCAAACTTCGGTTCAAGCAATAAGGACTTATACATATATGTGTTTACACAACAATGCTTATGTCCACCAATGGTTATGTAATCTAAACTCTCATTTCAATCATTGAAACATTCTCAGAGGACGTTATATAGTTGTTATTCACAAACCATTTTTCGTCAGAGCAATTTTCAAAGTGATTGAAAGATAACATGACTTTCGTCACTAGGTAAAGATGAACTTGGCTAAAGCGAAAGCTTACCAACACATATTTCAAGAAATATGTAAGTGAGTTAGACTCAGCTTAAAACAATAAATTATTCCGCATATTCAAAAATTACAAAACACAACATGTGCTCCCCAATTCTTTTGCAATCCTCACCGCATTTACTGGGGCTTCTTGGTGAGGATGCACTTTCAACACAATTAGGTTGTGTTGAGGTGAAAAAAATCTTGCTCACCACAGGTATTCAAAACAAAATCATGCATGGACTCTAGGAATTTAACAACTTCCTTGAAACCTTCAATAACTGTTCCATACCTTTTAAAGATGTTATCCCTTGTCGAACTCTTGTCTGGGAGATCCTTCTTAATAGTACTCGTTGCTTTGTTGATCTTCTTTGGTACCCATTTCTGAGTAACTTTTGGAGCAACGTATTTCTTTTTCTCCCCAATATAATTATGAAATTTCTTGGAGGGAATACTAGAAGAACTGATATTATGAGACTCAATTTTTCTCCAATTTGGAACATCGGATCTGGTTTTGTGTCGTTTAAGATATCTGCAATTCCTTTGCAAGTGACCTGGTTTTCCACAATAAAAATAATGTTTAGTAGAATGGAAAAAGTTATGTTTGGTGTTACCTAAATGTGCATGTGCTTTCTTTGGAGCTTGATAGAATTTCTTCTTTTCCTCATCGGCAGTTGGTAGAGATACTTCACTTTTGTCAACCGTGGAAGGTTTTGGTTTAGAAGAATCTTTAGCTTTGACAAATTTTACCTCTTTGCAAATATTAGGAGCGTCGATTCCTTCATAGCCCAATCCTCGTGTATCACAATGAATTCTACATGCTCCCAATATCGAGGTTAATTTATCTGAGCTGCTATTTCTAGACAAACTCTCTTTTAAGCTCGAGTTTTCTTCTTCCAACATTTTGACCTTTTCAAGTTCAAAAACTAGATCATTCTTGGATGTTTCACATTGAACTTTGAGATCTTCTCGTTCCGAATCAAATAACAAGTTCATCTCAATGTTCTCCAAGTTATCTAGCTTTGCTTGAAGAATAATTTCCCGATCACGACCTTCGGCAATTTCTTCTTTAAGCTTTCGTATTTCATTGAGATAATCTCTTGCACCACTAGAATCAAGTTGGTCTTTCAAGTCTTTATTCCAACTACGAAGTCTGTCATATTTAACTCTCTCACTTAAAATGGTGCCTTCAGCTTCCGAGAGTTTTTTATGACATTCCTTAAGAAGATTATTAGCGACTGGATCCACATGGAACACTTCTTCGTCAGAACCAGAATCAGTATCCGAAAGAATTTTTCCAGAAGCTATTGCAACCTCGCCTGCGATCTCTTGGGGATTATAATATTCAGGACCATCATCAAGAGTAGGCAAAGCTGGAGTATATGCCGATTGTGTACGGCTTCAGCTTGGACATACTGAAGACAAGTGCCCGTAACCACGACAGTTATAGCATTGTACATCATCATTAGGAGATGTTGTAACTTTAGAAAAACTCTTTTTCCTATCTCTCAAGAATTTTCTATATTATCGTGGAGTAACATCCTTAGTATCTGGCGAACCAGATTTATCCTTAGAGGATTCAGAATTGTTTGCAACTTTAAGAGAAATCACCTCTTTTCTAGATGCGCGTTCATTATCAAGGATCTTTAACTTTCCAACAAGAGTATTTCTGGAGAGTGTAGAAGATCGTTTGCTTCTTCAACGGCATATTTCTTAGACTCGTATCTTGATGGTAGATACCTGAGAATTTTGCATACAATATCTTTCTCTGAAATTGTTCTTCCTAACGCAAATGAGGAGTTAACTATTTGAGAAAGTCTTTGGTTAAACTCATCAAAGGTTTCATCATCATACATGCGAAGTTTTTCCCAGTCAGAAGCTAGATTTTGAAGCCTTGCTTCTTTCTCTGCGGCATTCCCTTCGAATACAATTTCTAAGATATCCCAAGCATCTTTAGACTTATTACACGTAGTCACTTGGTGCTGAAGATTTGAGGTAATGGCATGTATGATGGCATTCAAACCGTCGGAATTTTGCTTCGCAGCAAGTATCTCGGCAGGACTGTATTCACCAATGTTCTTTGGAACGTTTACATCTCCAACTGCCACTACGAGAGCATCATAGCCATTAACTACATATACCGATGATTGAAAATCACGTGCTTGAAGAAAATCTCGCATAACAATTTTCCACCATAAGTAGTTCGTGCCATCGAAGGATGGCGGTACGTTTAAAGAGATAGCACCTCTGTCCATAGAATCAGATTGCTACAAACACAGACTTATGTGGTCTTAGCGTGTTTGCCTGCTCTGATACCAATTGAAAAAGCGTGGGTCTAACAACCACACCCAACAATTCGTTTGACAATATGAGAGGACTTACTCCAATACACTTTCTAGATAATCAACTAGACAGTCAGACTCAATCTAGAGTAAAGTATATCAAAGATTTTAATATCTCTATTTCAACACAATCAAAGTTAAACAGAAACAAGTCCGTAAACGTGATTTTAGTGTGAAGCTCTTGAAACAAAGTCTTTTTTTTTAAACACAACCTATTCAATATCCACCGTGTATAAACCTCTTTAAGCAACAATCACTAAAGAAATATTTCAACACAGTGTCCACTTGTAATAGGGTTAGTCTAGACTGGCCTAACAATGTGAAAATAACAAAATCAATTGTTCAATATCAATCAAGCCTTATCCAACAAACAAGGTCGGATTTAACAACTATGATTGATTAACGTACAACCTGTATTATTTCAATTATATAAATAAAATATAATGCGGAAAAGAAATAACACAGACACCAAAAATTTTGTTAACGAGGAAACCTCAAATGCAGAAAAACCCTGAGACCTAGTCCAGAATAAACACACACTGATTATTAGCTGTTACACCAATTTCCTACTACCTATTCGGACTAGATGTAATACCTTCTTCAACAAAACTAGAACTCCTAGCACAAAACTGATTGTCTTTAGGAATTCTTCTCATTAATCTTCTAGTAGAACTCAAGGCTCTCTTTAGAAGATACAACAACACGATTGATACAATTCGATATTTTGTTTGCACAAAACACCGGTTTGATTTCCCTTTAGATGTGAATCAAGGTTTTGGAAATCTTGTGTTTATTTTGATAAAAACAATTACTATGTAAAATTAATATCAAAACGAACGTGTAGATTAGGGATTATTATACTGTTCAATAAAATAAGAGAAACCTAATTATTCTACCACAAGAAGAACTAGAATAAATCTAGAGATATCTTGTTTAAAACTTCTCAAGGATTTTTACGAGATGCCTCAATAGAAGTTTTTCTTTCTAGTCTCCGATTTCGACTAACAAGTGTTGGTATACGATTGGAAACTGAAATCTATCAAAACCTAGGGTTTATGATCAACAACTCTTGAATGGTTTTATATCAGAAGAGAAAACCTTAGAATAGACAAGAGGTGATAAACCTAGATTACAAGTTGTATAATCAATCACGAAGATTAATCCAACTCGGGTTTGTGATCCCCAATACAAATACTTGTATCTCACTCTTGTTCATGAAGAACAGAAGACGTGGAAAACAACCTGCAAAGCTTACGCCGATTTTCCAAAGGGGATGAAAGCCGTGTAAACTCACGAACTCTATATTTATAGTGAAACATAGCTTGAAAACTAAGCAAAACTATTTTCCTTTTTCAAGACTCTCCTATAATTGGGAGTCTTTCCTAAGTTACAACTCTTTCCAAAATAATTAACTAAATAATTAATTAGCAAATATTGTATTTATGTGAATAAATCACATTTTAACTTAGGCAGGAATTTAAAGTTATCACAAACACTTTAATAAGGTAATCAAATATGTTTGGATTAATAGCCATCTTGCCTAGATAAGGAAACATCACCAATTTGACCAAAAATGCCTTTTAGTCACGTAATTGGGATCAAGTCCGTGTACTGTTACAAACAGTCCATGGATTGTTTCCTACTAACGAACTGTAACAATTACAGAAACAGTTATAATTGTTACTTTAATAAATCAATCATAACTTCATCTTTATAACGCGGAATTAAGTGATTCTTGGCTCGTTGGATTCGTAAGCTCATTCACTATAACATGAGATTCTTTAAGAGAATAAAGGTTATTGTCTCCAAGGTCGTGAATCAAATAACCTCAAGTATATATACATAAATGTACAATTACTGTCATTGGAATTGTTCCATAGAGTGAGCATTTATCTTGATAGATTAGAAAGGTAGAATATATTAAGAATCCAAATGAAATCAATCACATACCTTTGTTGATGAAGTAATCGTTGATGTCTTCTTGTAGTCTTCAATCTTCAATCTTCATCCTTTTAAGGATAGTTTCGATTCAACTTCTTAGACCTAATCTAGTCTGAAACTATCTTTAGTATGCTAAATCAAGAATGCATTTTGGCAACTAAAATTGACAACTAACTTGACATACCAACGCTAGTGGGTTCAACCGAGCAGTGCTCTAACAAAAACTCTTACAATCATATGTGTTAGAGCATTGCTCGGTCGAACTCGCATGCGTTGCTATCTCAAGCATGTTTGTCAATGTTAGTGATCAAAAATATAAGTCTTGATTTCTAGTATACTATAGCTAAGTCTCGGACTAGGATAGAAACTGTAGTTGAGCTCAAGAACTCCATGGAAATCATCATACAAGACGAATGACTACTCAAGGAACTGGTGGAACTTCATCGACTAAAAGGTATGTGGAGACTTGAACTTGTCTATCACTCAAAAGTCTATCTACTCTATCTCCTATCTTGAGACAAAAGTCTTTTTGCTATATAGACTTTGATTATACACATTTACTATTTCGAGCCGAGTTTATATCGCCTATCTATTTCTCGAAATATGTATTGGTAAGATTTGGCTTTGGCCAAGTTCATCTTTACCTAGTGACGAAAGTCATGTTATGTTTCAATCACTTTGAAAATGGCTTTGACGAAAAATGGTTTGTGAATAACAACTATATAACGTCCTCTAAGAATGTTTCAATGATTGAAATGAGAGTTTAGATCATATAACCAATGATGGATATAAGCATTGTGTGGACACATATATATGTATAAGTCATTTTTTCCTTGAATCGAAGTTTGCGAACTTTGTTGATCAAGAGAACCGGAACAAGAGCTGTGAACTCAGTCCGCGAACTGGCGGAAGTTCTCGACCCGAGAAAATATGCTGGAGTTTGAGAACTCCTTCCGGGAACTTAAGTCCGCGAACTAAGTCTGCGAACTTAAGCTGGTTATATCTAAAGACGATTGTTTGTGGACTCATCTATATTAACTAAGGAATGCAAATTACAAACCGTGGCTATAAAGTTCATGAACAGATTCGAGTGAATCAAATCGTTTTTGCTTCGGTTGTGTCTTGTGTAGTTACATAAGATTTCCTTGCAATTGAACAACTCTCTAACTAGTTCATTTGAGTCATTTGAACTAGTTATGGTGAAGAAGAATATGGTTGATATAAAAGTGCTCATATGGCTAACTATTTGGTTAACTACTGTTGAACCAACAAATGTACATGTTTGGGTGCGGTTACGCAAACCTAAAATCGTGTATTTTATTTGTGTATAACAAGCTAAGTTTTCAATCTAATGGTTGAAAGATATTAGCTTGAATCTAATCAGGTTTCATATAACGTTGAATATTGAATGCTTTGTTACCAAGCTAACATTGATTGCAAACCCTGATTTGAAAGAATATATAAGGGAGAACTCTAGCAACTGGGAAACCTAATCCCTACACCTCCTGTGTGATACTAGTTGTATTATATAGAGTCGATTCTCCTTTAACCTTTGGTTTCTTCTTAAAACCAGGTTAACGACTTAAATACTTCATTGGGATTGTGAAGACAGACCGATACTACTTTCTCGTAGTTGTGTGATCTGATCTTGCTGATTTTATCGTTTTGAGTACAATCGTAACGATTGGCTTGAGATTTATATCTCCGATAGGCAAGATAGAAAAGTAGTTACAAACATCTTCGTCTCATCGTTTGTGATTCCATAATATCTTCTTTCGCCACGTCGATTAAGATTATTTTGAGGTGATTGATAATACTAGGTTGTTCTTCGGGAATATAAGTCTGGTTCATCAATTGGTTCCTGTTCACCTTGATTTATCAAAAGAAGGAACAAAACCTGTAGGTTTATCTGTGGGAGACAGATTTATCTATTCTATATACTTTCTGTGTGATACAAATTTGTTTATTAAAGTCTTCGACTTTGGGTCGTAGCAACTCTTAGTTGTGGGTGAGATCATCTAAGGGAATCAAGTGCGTAGTATCCTGCTGGGATCAGAGACGTAAGGAGCGCAACTGTACCTTTAATCAGTGTGAGATTGATTGGGGTTCAACTGCAGTCCAGACCGAAGTTAGTTTGTAGTAGGCTAGTGTCTGTAGCGGCTTAATACAGTGTGGTGTTCAATCTGGACTAGGTTCCAGGGTTTTTCTGCATTTGCGGTTTCCTCGTTAACGAAATTCTGGTGTCTGTGTTATTTCTATTCCGCATTATATTTTTTTATATAATTGAAATATCACAGGTTATGCGTTTGAATCAATCAATTGGAAATCCGACCTTTGGTTGTTGATTGAAATTGATTGATCCTTGAACCTTGTTATTTGGTACCGTTCAAGTGATTTCTCTTGTATTCAATTAGACTCGCAGATTTCTATTTGCTTGAGAAAGACTTGAATCAAGAAAGAGAGATATAACTCTTTGATATACTTTATTAAGATTGAGTCTACTTGATTCTCTTGAAAGTATATTGGAGTTTGTCCATACATATTGCTAACCGAAATATTGGGTGAGGTTGTTAGATCCCCGCTTTTTCAATTGGTATTAGAGCAGGAAAACACGTTAAAGACCTTATCAGTCTGTGTTTGTAAGCGATCTGACTATATGGACAAGAGTACTATCTCTGATAAACGCGTCACCAGAAATAAAAGTTCTGTATCGTCTATTTCTATTATAGAGGTGTAGATGGTGGATTTTCGACAAAGGCTAAAATCGTAAACTCATAATTATACGAAGCTCTGATTCAGCAATCAGACGTGGGTATCGAGACACGGGTCTCTCATCGAATTCTCAACGGAGAGTACTTTCTCTCAGAATACATGTAGATATGTAGTCTCACGACTGGACAACGACATATCTCATGAATACTGAATACTTTCGGTGATTATTTCTATATAGTATCACGAGATGGACGGCTCCTAGACAGCTTCCTCTGCTAGTATAGAGTGATAACGTCTTCAGGAACAAACAACAAGTTTACCCTGACTATATAAAGGATATGACTTACCGACAAGCTCATATCGGGATAATTATGCTCCTAGACTGCTTGCTCTGCTAGTATAGAGCCACAAAGTTAATTATTCCTAATTAAGATTAATTCTGCCGTGACATTCACTACTGAATTCCCAGAATAATCTATTATTGCTCATATTCCATGGTCGAATCCACGACTGGTCCCATGGAATGGCAATAAAAATTGTTCTGATTCTATGATCGAATCCACAGCTTGATCTCATAGAATATCAATAACTATATTATCTCATTACTCCGATTTCATGATCGAATCCACAACTGGTCTCATAAATGGTAATAGATAAATCTTAATTACTCCGATTATATGGTAGAATCTACGATCCCATGGAATGGTAATGCTCACTTTATTATTCTGAATTCGTAGTCGAATCCTCAGTTGATCTTATGAATTAATAATAAACATCTTATTGCTCAGTTTTGTGAATTATTCTCCACCGAATTCCACAATTAGTAATAAATAATCAACAACCGGGCGTCTGAGCTACCTCTAAGTAAGCCTCGATTCAAATGGTGAAGGTGTGTTCAACGACGATACACTAACAGTCACCGCATGAACGAGTATTTCAAAAATACAACGAAACGATGAACCTATGCAAAATAGAGAAGAAAATAATAAATAATTAAAAATATTGACCAGGGTGCTGGGAGCATGGACACACGACCGACTGACCGTGTTGTGGTCAATCCCACACCAGTTTTATATTTTTAATGCATTTTTATTATTTTCCATGATTTGATGAAAATTCTCTCATTTTATCAAATCTCCTTCGTCTCGAGGAAACTCCTCGGTTTCATGGTACTTCCATAAATCCATAAAAAATAATATAAATTAAGGAAAGGAGTGTGGGGTGTGGCCATTGGCCAACCGGCCATTCCTTGGTCCCAACCGGCCCCACACCCCACGGTTCCTTATTATTATTTTATTATTATTATTATTTCTCTAATTTCATGAAAAAACTCCTTGATTTCATGGTATTTTGCACAAATCATCATATAATAATAAATAAAATAAAATTATGAAAAACTTGTGGAACCGGGCCACTAGCCAGCCGGCCATGCCCTAGCCGATCCCACACGCCCTTTGCTCTATTATTTTATTATTATTTATCCTATTTTTCCTTGAATTCATCAAATTCCTTGATTTTATGGTTTTTCTCTCAAATTAGGAAAAATTCCCTCAAATCATCAAAAATACCTAAAAATATTAAAAAAAATTAGGGAAACTCGTGGTACCAGGCCCTAGCCGGCCGGCCGTGCCTCCACGGTCCCACACGTCCTTGTTTTTATTATTTTAATATTTTTTGCTTCCCTGAACTCATGAAAATTCCTTCAATTCATGGAAACTCCCTAAATTCATCAAATTTCTCAAAATTCATGAATTTTTCATAAAATCATCAAAATATTATAAAATTAAGAAAAAGGCACCACGGGACCGTGGTCACGACCGGACGACCATGCCTTGACCAGGCGGTCCCACACCTCCTCATTCCTTATTTTATAATTATTTTTCATCATCTCATGGTGTTTTCCTCAGTTTCGTCGAAACCCTAATTTTGGCATATTTTCTTGAATGGATGCTCAATTGCACGCCAGAAAATATCAAAGTTCTCAGGACTGAGACGCGAACGCCTTGGGGACACGAGAACGCTATCTTGACCGACCAAGATTGGCTCTTTGGCTCACGGAAGCTGGTCCCATCAATTTTCACAGTTTTGACCTAATTTGCACAATTGCTCGTATTAGGTCCAAAACTCTTCCAAACACTTTGGATTTTCATGAAGTGATCGTCAGGCGGTCACGTGACAACCTAGGGCCGGTTTCATGACTCCATGGTCGGTCCCTCACCTCGTCATAATTAATTAGGTTTTCTCGCCTAAGGCTCAGCCGAGCATTTTGAATAAATGATTAAGCCAGCATTTAATCATTCTTCCACCAACAAGTCGTCAACTCTTCAGGAGTTCTTCGTATTTGCTCACGTGAGCATATGGACACTACATGGTTGATCCACGGTCCCATGTAGTCGTTCCCTCCTTTATCCCATGGTTGAAATTCTGACGAACCATGAATTGATCATCAATTGATCAAATTAGGTTTCTGAATCCAAGGATCATCATTCCAGATTCCAACCTTAATAATTTTACGAAGACCTCATGGTCATTAATTTTATTAATTATGCTCGGTTCAACGACCAATATTATAATTAATATTTTTGGTACGCTGCCAATAATCCATCAGATGAGTGACACATGCTCAGACGATCAAATATTCAACAATTCATCACATGAGCAACACTTGCTCAGATGATAAATATTTGCTCAAACCAAGGGATATTGGTTCAAAAATAAATATTCAACGATCCATCGAATGAGAAATACTTGCTCACTTCATCGTAAGAACTATACCTCTGTCTCATGACATGTTCAACTCATGAGTTTCAGAACATCATGTTCAACTCAGCAACTACATGGACTCATCATCCCATCAAACCACGAAGTCATCAATTTACTAACAAACCACGAGACGTCAATCGTGTCACTTGGGGGATATCACTTAGGGTTTTGGTATGGCGGTCTACGGCACGTGTGTTCAAACACACGATGGAATGTGAGCAAGTTGTGCAATCAGTTGAAGGAATTCACGAGGCAGTGGGTGGAAAATCGACCAAGTCTCCACACGTTGAGCAACTCGTTTCAAACACGATCTCCACTTCCCCACTCCTTGATTCCATCAACTGTCACACTTCATGGAATCATGGTGTCTACAATTCCAGCAATATAAATAAGTCTCTGAATCATGATTGAATCATCGGCATCATTAGTATCATCAATCTCACGTCAAACTGACAACACGAGATCATCAACTCATCAATTGAGCAACTACTCTCAATTGAGCAATTTCAATCACTCAGAGGTTATCGTATTCAGAATTCACACACCCACAATATTTGATTACCATTGATTCCACACATTTCTCAGCTTCCCTCCTACAGATCATCCCATCCTCTCTTGTGACCGAATTTACTCTGGAACGGTCACTATCTTGATTTAGCCCGGAGTACTACAGATTGATCTCTCGAATCTAAATCACCCCCTTTGCAGCGGTGCATCTGTGTGAGGTTTAACATTTCGCTCGGTTCGAGGAGTCTCCTCCGTACGGTCGTCTCCTCAATTCCTTAAAAACCAGCAAATCGTTTTTCCTCATCTACAGATTTGCGACCACAGTGGGAGATCATTCTCTCGGTTGCAATCTAACAATCTCACAAGATGGTTGGTCTTAGGACTAATTCAACTAATTCAGATCAGAATATTTCAAACAGTAACATTCCTCGTGTTACACCTGGCGGCATGGAAGGCATAGGGATCCCGACTTTGGCAGAGTTGGCTCAAATCCTAGAGGTCCATTCCAGGAACATGGACCTGATGAAGGAGACGATAAACCACATCCTCGACTTTCTCATCATATTAACGTCCGAGTTAGGCGGTATCTCCGCTCCAGAAGCCTCAACACCGGGGACTGAAGCGTCATCTGACCCTCAAATCAACAGCTTCACCATATACGAGAAGCCGGTGGAACAAGAGGTCACACATTTGATTGAAAATCTATGTGAACTCTTGCACTTCTCCAGGGATCAGCGCACAGACACATTTTCAGCACTCAACCAGATATCATCCAGCGTGCAAATAACGCCACCAATACCATCAGTTGAAGAAGTATCCCTAGTGCCTGGGGATTCGATCGACAACTGATAGACACATCTTTGTGTCTAATTTGTCCTCAATGTCCGTATTGTTGGAACTCTATTTTTGTACTAATATTGTGTTTTTATGTATTTTTAGGAAATAAACAATTTTGGAAAAATCAGCTCGAAAGGTTGCCCGTGGCAACCTTGAAGGACAATTGTTATTCGGACTCTCACTATTGGTTAAGAGGCACCTCAGTTGGACACCTGCTATTCGCACCCCAGTTCAGGATAGGGGGACACCCTTCCTTCTTCTCAAATTCAAATAAACTTTTTGGCGGGAAAATATTTTTACTCTCTGGAAGATTTTCAATCAACAAAATGAAGGTGTTATAGGGAGATTAAATCGCTCAAAATTTATGGTATTGTTCCTGGGACATTTAGAAATCTATTGCGAGTGTTGTGGTCGATTAAATTTGGCTAGAACTGGCTAGGGAAGCCACAAACTGGAAACAGGGGAGAACGTGCAGAGAAGAATTATTCACGGGATTTCTTGTGTTTGCGTATGGTTGAGATGATCTGGGAGAGTTATAACTATTGCTTGATGCGTATAAATTCTAAAAAAGGGAAGAATCAGAGCTGGAAACGCGTGGAGAAAGAAAATATCTCAAAATATTCTCTCTTCACTGCCCGAGTAAAGAAGAATTATTTGGAGTTATTGTGAGGGATTTCAGCGTGCATGTGAGTATATAAAGGCTCCTTGGGTCGACTACCAGGGGTTTCGAGAGTTGGGAGGAGAAGAGAGGAAGCTGCAGAGGAAGAATCACGAATTCTCTCTGTTGTTGCTGCTGTTCGTGATGAAGATGAAGAACATGAAGAACGGACCAGCAGAAGCAGTCGTTTATAAACAGTGAAACGACTCGCGACCGTGGTTCGTAGGTGTGGGTCTTAGAGATACAGCAACAATAGCACTTCTTCTGTGTCGTTCATTTTGGACGCTTTCTGTGGGTCGCACATCCACTGTTTTATTATTTCATCTCCATTTTCATCCTTGTAAAAACCCTTTGAGCAATAATAAATACTTTGAGCGTTTTTTTATCATGATGAGCTAAACCCAACACTGGGACGACGGAGGAGGTCGAGTTTCATCCATGTGGTAATTTCATTAATTCTTTTATTTACTTTTTGCACTAATTTTAATTGAATTAAGATTTTAAATTAATTACTTGTGATTTCATTTGATGGAGTATGCTTAGTCCTAGGGATTTTTGATATGCCATGCTTAAGAAATACAAGTAATATTTTATAAAATATATCTTGGCAATAAACTGGAGTTAATATTTGTTTTGTTTTGAACTATAATCGCCTAGAATTAAGTTCTGAACCACTTGAAAATGTAAAATGGCCAAATCTTTAGTCCCAGTACTCTTGCCCATATTGTTAATATTTTTTGTATATATTTTTATTTTTAAATCTTTACAAGTCCGAGCAACGAACCTTTACTACCACTTTCAAAACTATAACAAAATGGCGCCGCCGACGCGGACTTGTATATAGATTTTTTTTTTTTAGGTTTTTTTTTTATTATTTGTTCCTTTTTACTTTTTCTTTTTTTTCTTTGATTTACAGGTTCGAAGTGGAGCACTAAGGACTTGGAGAGGAAAAAGCTTAAAGCGAAAAGAGAAGAAAAAAGGACAATTTTAGGATTTAATTTTTAATTTTTTTTAGAGTGTGTGAGGAAAACTGTAATTTTTTTATTATTTATTTTGGACTTTGGACTTTGAACAATTGGAATTTATTTTTTTTAACCCTACGGAAGGGTATTATTAAAAAAAAAAATTATATAAACTGTGTGCAGGGAAGGACGACGATTACTATATCGTCTCGGCCCCTCGGGTTCGTACATGACATAAGAGTCGTGGACCGAGTCGACTTCAACGGTTCTTCGCCCGTCTGGTACGGGAGGTAAGTCCATCGAAACACCCGCGAATCTCCTGCAAGCGGGTTACTGTCTACCTTAAGGTGATAATTGTTTGAGGACGAACCAGACTGTCTTTATTTTCCTAGTAAAGGGCAAGGCCTGGCCTAAACAAGATAAGGTTTCGGATTTCATCACCGTTCCCTTCTTGCCCGTTTTAGGAAAACAAAACCTAACGCGAACCCAAGCTTAAAATTTGGAATAGAACGAGACCGATAGGGTAACGAGCTTAATAGGAAACTCGTTCGAAAAATATTGGTTGCTCTTTAAGAACACTCCAAAGTTCATGATGGTTTCTGTGAGTTGAATGCGTGACTGCGCCGCCTTGTGATAGCGGTGAGGCCTTGGGTATCAAAGCTCCACTGAGCTTCCCTCGCCTCAGTTCAACTTACTTTGACTCGGATTGATTCCAGAGGGGTTTGCTTAAATTGCAACGAATTCCCTTTCGAAAGATAAAAGCTGGTCTAGAAACAATCTAAGTGGAGCCATCATGCTTTTTGTTTGCTAGAAATCTTTAGGTTTGTTTTGGTGGAGTCGAGTCGGCCTTGTTTGTGGTTGTGTAGAATTCCCTTGCAATTAAGAATGTCGAACTGGTATGATAGAAGCCAATACAATGAGTATCGACCTGAATTTGAGTATGGACATCATCCTTTTTATGACCATGTTGGGAATAGCGGTTGGGAACGCCATCCTTTGGAAGGATATGGGTCATACCATGGTGAGCCCAATTACTATCCACACATGCATCAGTCTTACGATCAAGAAGATTATAGTACTAGTTCTTCGTCTCTAGATGATACAATCAAACTATTGAAAACTAGTCCCTATTATGATCCTTCTGAACCTGTTCTTCCTCTAGAAGAGTCTCTCAAACAATTAACTGAGAATACAAATAGGTTTGTGTTAGAAATGAATAAACAAAATGCACCCATGAGTGAACCTTCTATACAAGATACCATAAGGAAGTCATGTGAGTCGATTCAAAAGCTTTCATTAGAGGCCCAGAACAGAACTGCTCAAGATAGTCTTAATTTCCAATATAGTGTTTCCAATAGTACCCTTGAAAATGAGGATAGTTATTTGCATAATCAAGATGCCGAGGTTAGAATTGGTAACACTACTTATTTAGATAAGGTTCAATCATTTTCGTACTATGATGATGAGGATAGCAGTAATGAAGAATCCGAAATATGTAGGCATAGTGATCAGGAGTCTAATAATCCAATTGAGCTGTATAATGATTATATTATTTCTAGTTCAAATCCAAATAATTTTTATGATTATTCACCTATTCAAAAGGACGAGGATTTGATTAGAGATACCACCGTTTTAGACGATGTAGTTTTTCCTTTTGATTACGAAGCCGATAGTGGTTTAGAGGAACGGGTTCATTTCGAAAATACTGTTTTAGATTCTAGCGACTTAGAAACAATAGTCTTAGACAAAGAAGATGAACTCGTAGAGATGAGTGAGTATGAACCTGACTTGGAAGAATCAATTGACTATTTCCAGGAATCTGATGACCTAGAAATTAGGGAAGTTGTGACTAGTCTTTCTAGAGACACGGAAAACTCTAAGTTTGGGGGTGATTATCATTCTCCATGTGCTTTAACTCTCAGAAAGTCCCTTCACTTAGGACTTGATATCTCTGCCTTTACAATTTTACAAGATTACCTTCATACTCGTTTTCCCGAACCTAATGATGTCCAGGAAGAAGTTCAGTCGTTAGAAACCCATCCTCTGGTTTGCCCAGGCTATGATCCCCAGATTGACTTTGTTTTCCCACCAAATAGTTTTCTTCCAACTGTGGGAACGTTTATATTCCAAATGTGTCGAATATTAAGTTGTGAGACTAGACCTAAATGCCTTAGGAAATTAGAATCGACACATTTGCTTAAGAATGACCACTACTCTCACTGTGGTCAATTATGTAAGTCAAACCTGATTGACTTAGAGGATCCTCAGTTATTTAGGTTATTATTATTTTGTGATTCTAAGTTCTTATTTGAGTTTTTCCAGACTCTAGGACCTAATAATTTGGATCCAACCTATGAAGAAACGCAGCCAATGAAAACATTCTATTTAGACCCTTTCATAGAACCTGAACCTGAATCAAAATTAGCAATAGTTATCAGGAAACTAGGTAAGGGCATGCTAGTGTTGTTCATTTCGTTGGTTCACTGCAGTTTCCTTTTGTCAGCTCTTTTTGGTTTTAAAGACCCACAGTTATTCCGGCTACTGTTATACGGTTCGAGTTGACTAAACCTTTCCTACGTCTGGCTGAAGACTTTAAACTTAGCACTTCTTTGGAGGTAACCCAATCTCATGCAACACGGTAATATCCTTCCTTAACTCTTTTTGCTTCAAATGGTAACAGTTTCTCCTTGTTCATGCTTTTAGTTTCATCTTTAGAACATTGAGGACAATGTTAGATTTAAGTTTGGGGGTATGGGAGAAACATTTTAGTCGCATCTTTGAAACTTCTAGCGTCACATAGTACCCGGTTAACTAAGTTTACATATTGTTTCTCACCGAAAAGATAGAAATTGGAATGCTAGAGATAACAACCTATTGAGACATTAGAGAAAAAGACATTGAGATCCTTGAAATTCAGGAGAGAACTTGTTCCTTTTAGAGGGTAACCGTGATGGACCTAACCATCCATGATGGAAAGGCAAGTAGGTCAGAAGGAAATGCCAGAAAGACAGAGCAACCTCACAATGTAGTCTTAGTTACTGGATTACGACTCTCTCTCAGTAGAAACTTATCATCATCAACAAGCGGAGTGACAACAAAATTTATGAAAAAGTTGAAGACGTTTAAGGTTTAGAAGCAACAATAGAAAAGAATAATTCAAAAATCAAAGTTGAAGACTTAGTTACAAGAAGTACAAGAGCAAATGATATAAGTTGTTGAAGTTCATGATATCAAGACATCACAAGTTGTGAAGATCCAAGTTCTAAAGTCCTCTCATGGCCATGTAAATTTTTTTCTTGTAAAAAAAAAAAAAAAAAAAAAAAAAAAAAACATCATTACTTTCTTTTGTTCAATAAGGCCATAGGGAAGAAGAAATTTATAAGTCAAGCAAGAAATCAAAGAGAAGAGTTAATTGTCAAGGTTCTATGAGGTTCGAGAGTTTATCATCAACAGTTGAAGACCGAAGAAGACGTTATTTCTACTGAGCATTATGAGAGAGTCGAAGAAAGATGCATTTTGGTTGCTTTGTTAGTCTGTTTTCAATCTGGCACAAGATCTTTCTAGCACTGGTTTAACTCATCACACGTAATTAGTCCAGCTGTGTAGCAGATGTACCTCTGATCTTTATCTCTCTCCTAATCTTATCCAGCTGTAAAGCAGCGGACGCATCTTACAATGTTTATCTAGATGTGTAGCGGATATCTCTTTATCTAGCAGTCGTGCGGATGTGTCTCCCCTTTTCTTCAGTCAGCTTTAGAGCTGACACCTTTAATTTCTTTGGCATTCTAGTTACTTGGAGATAGGTTGAGAATATGTATGTCCTCATAGCTCTTTGGATACTTGTGACCAATTAGAAGTCATGGTTTTTGTGGGTACACCTCTGTTAAACCCACTCGAGATTAACTCGGTTTTATTTTTTTAGTTTTGCTCGAGGACTAGCAAATAATAAGTTTGGGGGTATTTAATAGACACATTTTTGTGTCTAATTTGTCCTCAATGTCCGTATTGTTGGAACTCTATTTTTGTACTAATATTGTGTTTTTATGTATTTTTAGGAAATAAACAATTTTGGAAAAATCAGCTCGAAAAGTTGCCCGGGGCAACCTTGAAGGACAATTGTTATTCGGACTCTCACTATTGGTTAAGGGGCACCTCAGTTGGACACCTGCTATTCTCAACCCAGTTCAGGATAGGGGGACACCCTTCCTTCTTCTCAAATTCAAATAAACTTTTTGGCGGGAAAATATTTTTACTCTCTGGAAGATTTTCAATCAACAAAATGAAGGTGTTATAGGGAGATTAAATCGCTGATAATTTGTGGTATTGTTCCTGGGACATTTAGAAATCTATTGCGAGTGTTGTGGTCGATTAAATTTGGTTATAATTGGCTAGGGAAGCCACGAACTGGAAACAGGGGAAAACATGCAGAGAAGAATTATTCACGGGATTTCTTGTGTTTGCGTATGGCTGAGATGATCTGGGAGAGTTATAACTATTGTTTGATGCGTATAAATTCTAAAAAAGGGAAGAATCAGAGCTGGAAACGCGTGGAGAAAGAAAATATCTCAAAATATTCTCTCTTCACTGCCCGAGTAAAGAAGAATTATTTGGAGTTATTGTGAGGGATTTCAGCGTGCATGTGAGTATATAAAGGCTCCTTGGGTCGACTACCAGGGGTTTCGAGAGTTGGGAGGAGAAGAGAGGAAGCTGCAGAGGAAGAATCACGAATTCTCTCTGTTGTTGCTGCTGTTCGTGATGAAGATGAAGAACATGAAGAACGGACCAGCAGAAGCAGTCGTTTATAAACAGTGAAACGACTCGCGACCGTGGTTTCATTTGATGGAGTATGCTTAGTCCTAGGGATTTTTGATATGCCATGCTTAAGAAATACAAGTAATATTTTATAAAATCTATCTTGGCAATAAACTAGAGTTAATATTTGTTTTGTTTTGAACTATAATCGCCTAGAATTAAGTTCTGAACCACTTGAAAATGAAAAATGGCTGAATCTTTAGTCCCAGTACTCTTTCCCATATTGTTAATATTTTTTGTATATATTTTTATTTTTAAATCTTTACAAGTCCAAGCAACGAACCTTTACTACCACTTTCAAAACTATAACAACAACATCTCTTTTGAAGAAGAAGATCGCATGACGGATGAAGGACACAACCGAGAATTGTATGTCACTGGTTTCATCAAAGGCACCGAATTTAGAAGAGATCTTGTTGACACCGGTGCTTCCGCCAATATTGTCACTATGAAGACTCTCAGGATAGCCAGATTCCCACAAGGTAAACTCATTCTCTATCCCATCCTAATGACAGGATTTGAAGGAAGTCAAATCCATACATATGGATATGCATACATAGATTTGAGGGTGGGGATGATTCGATCGAAAGCAAAGTTTCATGTGATCGAGCAAGAACCTGACTACCATATAATACTGGGACGCCCATGGCTCCATGATAACAAGGTGGTTCCTTCAACATACCATCAATGCATGAAGGCCCTTCTCGAAAACAAGATCGTTCGCATTCCGGCTTCATCATCTCCTTACGCTCCCGTCTATGATACTGAGTTCCTTGAATCTCAAAAAGGCGTCCCGGAACCTCCAAGCAGGATTCGCAGTACTCCACTTCCAATATGGAAGACTATCGAGAAGGCTGATAACGATCCATCATCCTCAGCTGCTAAAATGATCAAGTCACTTACTACACCGAATAAACGCCATAATGATCAAGTCTCAACTCCAGGGACAAACTTCACGACCGATCGAGACGTAGAAGGGAGAGTCATTTATCGCCGACGGAAAGATTAGCAATTAATCGGGAGAACGATGAAAAGTCTCCCCACCATGAAGAATCGTGTCAGAGTGAGCTATCACTTGAAGAAGAAGTCCAAGATGCCCCACGACAACACAGGACGGCACTGACTCTACCACTGACGATCTTGAAACAATCAACATTGGGACTGAAGACGATCCAAGGCCAATCCTGATCAGTTCAGCGCTATCACCAGAGGAGCGGACCGAGCTGGTAAAATTATTGAAAGAATATCAAGATGTCTTCGCCTGGACGTACGAAGAAATGCGGGTCTGGATGACAAACTCGTCACCCATCACCTGCACATCGTCCCTGGTTCCAAAGCTGTCAAACAACCGCCCAGACAATTTAGACACGAAGTCGAGGAGCAAATCAAGGTCGAAATCCAGAAACTGTTGGCAGCAGGGGGCATCAAGCCATTCGATCCAACGTGGCTAGCAAATGTGGTACCTGTTAAGAAGAAAAATGGTCAAATCAGATGTTGGTGTCGACTTCAGGAACTTGAATAAATGTTGTACAAAGGATGATTTTCCTCTACCCAACATTGACATGCTCGTCGATGCAACCATGGTCACGGTATGTTCTCATTCATGGACGGCTATAGTGGGTACAACCAGATCAAGATGTATGAACATTACGCCAACAAGACTGCGTTCCGTACTCCCATTGGGAATTTTCACTACACTGTGATGACCTTTGGATTAAAGAATGCTGGTGCCACCTATCAACGAGCCATGACTGCCATATTTCACGACATGATGCGCAAGCAAGTAGAAGACTATGTTGATGATGTGGTGGTAAAATCGAAGACTCGAGCATCTCATCTCGAAGTTCTAAGGCAGGTGTTTGAAAGGTGCAGAGAATACAAATTAAAAATGAATCCTTTAAAGTGCGCATTCGGAGTTTCTTTCGGAAAATTCTTAGGATTCCTGGTCATGGATGAAGGGATCAAAGTCGACCCAGACAAGGAAAAAGCTATTACCACCATGCCTCCTCCACGTACCGTGGAGGAACTACAGAGCTTTATGGGCAAGGTAAATTATATTCGACGCTTCATTCCTGGATTAGCTCAACTCATTGCTTCGTTCACACCTCTGCTGAAGAAAGGAGCAAGCTACACCTGGACAGCTGTTCAACAAGAAGCTTTCCATAAAATACAACAGATATTATTGTCACCGGCCGTCATGAGGTCTCCACTGCAGGGACGACCTCTGATTCTTTACACAGCCTCCAGTGACGTCGCCATCGGCGCACTCCTCGCTCAGGAAGACGACGAAGGCATCGAACGACCGATTTACTACTTTATCCGCACAATGAGATATACTCAACTCCGATATCCAAAGGCCGAAAGTGCATGCCTGGCATTGGTACATGCAATCCAGAAGTTCAGACATTACTTACTATCTAACAGGGTCATACTCATCTCCAAAGCTGATCCCATAAAGTTCTTGCTATCAAAGCCAGCCTTGATAGGGAGACCAGCGAAGTGGCTACTCCAGATGTCAGAATTTGACATAGCTTGCACGCCACCTAAAGCCATCAAAGTTCAAGCGGTCGCAAACTTTATCGCTGCTTTTCCAGGGGAAGACACAACAACACTACATGAAGAAGTGCCCGGCGAACTCCCAAACATCTTGGTTATCAAGGAAGAAACATGGCTTCTATACTTTGATGGATCTGCCACCCCTAGTAGTGACACCGGAGGAGCGGGCATAGTACTGGTGTCTCCATCTGGTGAAGTTTTCTCACATTCGTTCAAGTTAAATTTCCACTGCACCAACAACTCAGCAGAATATGAAGCCCTCCTATTAGGATTATCCTTGGCCAAGAAAGCAGGAGCAACACACCTTGAGATAAGGGGGGATTCAAAATTATTGGTCAACCAGATGAATGGAACGTATTCTCTCAAGGAAATCACACTTGCTCCATTCAGAACCGAAGCTCAGCGACTGTTGACCCATTTTGCTGATGCAACGATCGTCCATACTGGACGGACTAACAATAGGCATGCTGATTGCCTAGCAACTCTTGCCTCCAAGCTGCAATTTGAAGGAGTAGAGAAAACGATCACTGTACAGAGGCGTACTGTATCTTCAACTTGGCTCACTCAGATAGAAGACATTCCAGCAAACGATTGGCGAGCATGAATTGAGCAGCTCTGTTTCAGAAGGCCAAGCCAGCCTCAAAGAATTGAAGAACTACTTCTTGCTCCATGGAGCACTATACTATCGAAACCCTGATGGATCTCTATCACGATGTCTTGGGAACAACGAAGCGGAAGAACAACTCAAGCGCATACATGAAGAAATCTGCGGACAGACGTTCGTGGTAACACTTTACAGAAAGCTTCAAAGAATGGGATACTACTGGCCATCCATGGAAACTCAGTCAAGAGATTTACAAGGATCTTGTCCTGATTTCCAAACACCTCCTCATCACCTGGAGGTTTTGACGGTCCACAACACTGGGGACTTGAAGGAGCCTTACATCAAATACCTCAGGGATAACGAACTACCATTGGAAAAGAAGAAAGCAGTCAAACTCATTCAGAAAGCTAAGAGATTCGTCTATCTCGATGGGATCTTATACCGCAAAAGCTTTGGTCGGAATTTACTGAGGTGCTTAACCGAACATGAAATCCCTACAATCCTGAAGGAAGTACATGATGGAGAACAACAAGGAAAGAGGAAACTATTTCTTCAAATTCATGAGAAATATTATTGGCCAACCATGGAAGATGATGCAGCCGCACACGTTCAGAGGTGTCACCAATGCCAAACCCATGGTAATCTCATCCACACTCCTTGTCTCCCGTTGAATTCTGTGAATAGTCCGTGGCCTTTCTACAGCTGGGGACTAGATATCATTGGGAAGATCAATCCAGCATCTTTAAAAAAACATGAATACATCATCACTGCGACAGAGTACTTAACCAAGTGGGTCGAAGCTATTCCTCTTCGAAGCACCACTGGAGTTACGATTGTCGCCTTCATCAAAGAGCACATAATATGCAGATTCGGAGTTCCTAAGCATATCATCACAGATAACGGAACTCCTTTTGCCAATCAAGATGTTGAGAAGCTGCTTAATAAATATGGGATCAAACAAATCTTCTCCACGCCTTACTATCCACAAGGAAATGGTCAAGCAGAAAGTACCAACAAGACTTTGGTCAGGATTATCAGTCGGACGATTCATGACAATCCTCGATCATGGCATGAGCAATTACCCATGGCTCTATGGGCTTACAGAACTGCACCAAGGAGCTCGATCGGTACTTCCCATATTCCCTTGTCTATGGAGCCGACGCCATACTTCCAGCAGAAATCAAAGTTCCCTCAGCCAGGATTGCAGCATCCAGTGGTGTACAATGGGATGAGGCCGAAATCTCCAGATCAAGAATCGCTGAGCTAGATATGCTGGAATCAAGGAGAACCAAGGTGGAAAAATATGTGGAAGCTTACAAACGAGGATCTCCAGAGCCTACAACAAAATGGTAAGACCTCGAACATTTCAAGTAGGAGATTTGGTATTAAAGACGGCAAAGCACATTCAACAAGACATGTCTGCTCCTAAGTTCTCTAAATGGGAAGGGCCATATGTTGTTATCAAAGCAGTGTCTAGCGGATACTACAAAATTTTAGCAATCAATGGAGGAAAGGAAGGAAACATCATCAATGGCAAATGGTCAAAGCTTATTATGCCTGATCCATGAAAAAACTACCTATTCATCATTTCAAGCATTTTCAAAAATGTAATTTCATTCCTCCAAAGAGCATGTGAATGCTCCTTTGTTCATTAAACATTTCATAAATGAGAAAATTCGTTCATACCATGATCAACTGTTTCACCTAACTAGAAACTCAGATTTACTCAAAAACAACAACCACAAATGCTCACTCAGAGAACCATCCAGCAACGGAATCCCTGTAAGAAGCCTCGTCAAGCTTCTTCTGAAAAATCTTGGTCTTTGCCTTCAAGTCTTCGACCGCTTTCTCAACCCTTGCTGACTCCAGAGCCAGTATCCTCTCCTCATCCAGTAAAGCTGCATTCATGGAAATTGCATTAGCAGCCTCTGCAGCCTTGCCGCCTTATGAACCTTGATTATCTCAAGAGACGACGGAGCCAGCTTACATTGAATCGCAATATCTCACAATTCGAGATCATTTCATCCCATTGGTGCAGTTCATGGTTTTTGACGTCTCGCAAGTGCACTGATTCATTTCCTCGATGATCGGCAATAGCCCCGCTACCGTGGTTAAAAGGGTTGGAAGAAAACCTTTCCACACTTCTGTGGTAGCAAGTGACCATACTTCTTCCAGATCTTGGTGTACAGAGACACATAACATTTGGGAATCACGAATCCGCCGACCATTTCATTGTCTGGGAAGGTATTAATCAATGGGGCTTCGAATAAAAGTCCAGCGGTTGGGTATTCACGAGCATGGACACTGTCTCCAGTCTCCACGGATCCTGCAGAATCTTCACATGCCTGGTTACTGCTTTCCTCAACCTCAACCACGGTCACGGACTTTCCACTCTTTCTTCTTCTCTAGCATCGACGACGACACGGACATCCGCCTACGATGAAAAGGAGTGTTAATCCCGGGACTCAGTACAATCTCAAGTCATAGGTTTACTTACAGACGACGATCCAGCTTCAGCACGAGCCGATCCATACCGGGCAGGAGCTCTAACAGTCCGCTTAGGCCTTGCATTATGAGGAGTAGCATTCTTCTTACAGTCCTACGACAAATCATTCTCTTGTGATCAACAATCTCGATTGAACAAGACAAGAAAGGAGAAGAAGAAGAAGTGTACAACTTACTGAGATAGACGTTGCTATTTCACGCTTCGACTGAAGATCATCTTGAGAAGAAATGCTATTGCTCGACATGACGGCAAGAGGTAGGATCAAAACTTCTCTGCACGATGAAACTGACTCAGGAATGGAAGAAATATTTGCGTGGATCATAGTTGGATTTGAGATCTTAGATAGATATATATATCAGGCGATAGTCATATAGTCAACTCAGTTACGAGTTTCACTGAAACCCTAGGCTTCAAAGATCGATACCGAAGACGCGGAGGAAAATAACACACTGGGGACTGAACATCACGGGTCAAAGGATAGGCCACGCGGCCTTGTACACGTCATGAATTCTCAGCCGTGTGTTATGTTACTTCTCATGAAAATCGACAAGTCATGATGAATTTGGATATATGGACATTGGTCCATGTCATGGATTAGAAGAAATCGACGTTAACAAAATGTTCATCATTCAGAAAAAAGTCTAATTGAAGTAAAGTCGTTTAAACAGTCAAAAGAAAGATATCCACTATGAAGACTAAAAAGGGAATGCTCTAACGTCTAAAGAAGATGGAAGTAAAACTACTCGTCGGACTCATCCGAATTGTCAGCTTCATCGTCACTGTCCTTCTCGGAATCATCTTCTTCAGAGTCACTGTCAGGATCATTGGTGAAGTCCGGTGGACGGAAGATAACATCATCATCTGAATCCGAGTTATCTTCTGCTGCAGCTTCAGCTTCAATTTTCTTCATCGTCCTCTGATGCTCTCTTTCATATCGATCAGGCTTAATGTAACGCTCGGATGGTTCCCATGTGATCTCTCCTTCAGAAGCATCAGCATCAGAATCAGAAGGCACCCCATCCAAGAATTGACGCTTCTCCTCAACCCTCTGTCTCTTACGCCGGGCGATCTTTTTCACGTTGACGGGCATCCTCCTTTTTGTCTTCAGCTCTTTTCTTTTCGAGTTCAGCAAAAGAGACTCTTCGCTCACCCAAGGGAACATTAGGCTTCGCCCCTTCCTGGGTAACCCTAGCCTTTGATTTCTACAGGAGCGTCGGAATCCTCATCAGAAGAGCCAGAGGAAGAAGAGGAATACCAGTAATCGTAATTGTGTTATTGTTGGTCGACATTTTCTGGAACCGGAAGATCAAAGATTACTACTATGTAAACAAACCAACATCAGCAAAAAATGGTAACTCTTAACTCTTACCTTTTATACTTCCACTAACAAGTGATAGTAATGCTAGAGTTAACACCTCAAAATCGTTCGTCTCTTCGAAAACTGCAAAAACGAACGAAACTTTATTTAGTTTCCGAAACTGATTTTCATGAAATCACGGACACAATTTTCATAATGTGAACATTCACACAACTGACCTATGAAGTTCATAACAACAATATTCTATCATAAATATATTGTCTATCTTTGAAGAATCCTCAAAACCCACGTTTTGATTTTTCGAAAAAACAGCAATTAATGCAACTTGCATACATAAATTCTCAAGGATTTTATCTAACGAAAACAAACTCATGCAAATAAAATATATCATCATATTTTGCACAATATATGTCACGGCTGCATATATATATATAAAAAACTATTTTTCCTTCGTATCGTCATTATTTGTCTTTAAAACGAAGGTTTATTTCAAAAATATTGTGAAAGCTCACATCTCATACATATGATAAAGTTTTGTATTTACATGAAAGCTCATAAGCAAAATTTTATCACTGGACACAAGTTCATCATACATATTTTCCTTCGTGTCATCGTTATTTGTCTTTAAAACGAAGGATTATTCCGATTTCATGAAAATTCACTTCTTTTATGATAAACCTTGGTACACATGAAAGCTCATAAACTAAGTTTTATCACTGACCTAGGTTCATATACTAAAAAAAAATCTCTCCTAAATCAGGGATTATAGTTAGTTTTCAAAACTAACGATCGAACGAACATACGTTTTCAAAAACGAGGGTTTTTCATAAAACTCACACTAATATACACACATGTATATAACTTCATCATGATCAAAACATGAACAACTCATGAAGGCCAACATCAGCAAACATCAAAAAAAAAAAAAAAATGCACCTGGTCGGTTTGGCCGGAAATCGGCCGGCGCCAACGGCAACGGCGGCGGCAGGTGGTAGTCCGGCAGCGGCGGGAATTTTCTCCTGTTGGCGTGAAGGTGCAGAGATGATGGAGATCTGGTCGTGGGAAAAAAAAAAGAGGATTAATTCCTTTTATATCAGTATTATTTCCAAAACCTAATTTTCTAAGGATCTCCTTATTGGGCCCAACCCGCGAATCCTAACCGACCACGGACTCGTCGTCCAAACCAGCGGTTCAACACCAATTTATGCTCATCAAAAGACGCTCCAATCATGACATTGAAGCCTTCATCAAGTCGTGGTTTTCTCATGCTCTCTAGATCCGGTAACGTCTCAACTTACGACTAAGTTCAATTACTGGTATTATTATTTATGGCCGGAAAATCACCATTTAATGTTGACTGAGGAACACAGCTTTCCTCAGTAAGCAGGGGACTTAATGTAGATGGAGGATTTTCAAAAAAGGCTAAAATCGTAAACTCATAATTATACGATGCTCTGATTCTACGGTCGAATCTACGATCCCATGGAATGGTAATGCTCACTTTTTTATTCTGAATTCGTAGTCGAATCCTCAGCTGATCTTATGAATTAATAATAAACATCTTATTGCTCAGTTTTGTGAATTATTCTCCACCGAATTCCAAAATTATTAATAAATAATCAACAACCGGGCGTCTGAGCTACCCCTAAGTAAGCCCCGATTCAAATGGTGAAGGTGTATTCAACAACGATACACTAACAGTCACCGCGCGAACGAGTATTTAAAAAATACAACGAAACGATGAACCTATGCAAAATATAGAATAAAATAATAAATAATTAAAAATATTGACCAGGATGCTGGGAGCACGGACACACGACCGACCGACCGTGTCG
This sequence comes from Papaver somniferum, assembly GCF_003573695.1. Classification (NCBI taxonomy): domain Eukaryota; kingdom Viridiplantae; phylum Streptophyta; class Magnoliopsida; order Ranunculales; family Papaveraceae; genus Papaver; species Papaver somniferum. Next base: position 80,908,405 of record NC_039367.1, on the reverse strand, counting down.
TGGTCAATCCCACGCCAGTTTTATATTTTTAATGCATATTTATTATTTTCCATGATTTGATGAAAATTCTCTCATTTTATCAAATCTCCTTCGTCTCGAGGAAACTCCTCGGTTTCATGGTACTTCCATAAATCCATAAAAAATAATATAAAATTAAGGAAAGGAGTGTGGGGCGTGACCATTGGCCAACCGGCCATGCCTTGGTCCCAACCGGCCCCACACCCCACGGTTCCTTATTATTTTTTTATTATTATTATTTCTCTAATTTCATGAAAAAACTCCTTGATTTCATGGTATTTTGCACAAATCATCATATAATAATAAATAAACTAAAATTATGAAAAACTTGTGGGACCGGGCCACTAGCCGGCCAACCATGCCCTAGCCGGTCCCACACGCCCTTTGCTTTATTATTTTATTATTATTTATCCTATTTTTCCTTGAATTCATCAAATTCCTTGATTTTATGGTATTTCTCTCAAATTAGGAAAAATTCCTTCAAATCATCAAAAATACCTAAAAATATTAAAAAATTAGGGAAACTCGTGGGATCGGGCCCTAGCCGGCCGGTCGCGCCTCCACGGTCCTATACGCCCTTGTTTTTATTATTTTAATATTTTTTGCTTCCCTGAACTCATGAAAACTCCTTCAATTCATGGAAACTCCCTAAATTCATCAAATTTCTCAAAACTCATGAATTTTTCATAAAATCATCAAAATATTATAAATTTAAGGAAAAGGCACCATGGGACCGTGGTCACGACCGGCCGACCATGCCTTGACCATGGCTGTCCCACACCTCCTCATTCCTTATTTTATAATTATTTTTCATCATCTCATGGTGTTTTCCTCAGTTTCGTCGAACCCTAATTTTGGCATATTTTCTCGAATGGATGCTCAATTGCACGTCAGAAAATATCAAAATTCTCAGGACTGAGACGCAAACGCCTTGGGGACATGAGCATGCTATCTTCACCTACCAAGATTGGATCTTTGGCTCACGGTAGCCGGTCCCATCAATTTTCACAGTTTTGACCTAATTTGCACAATTGCTCGTATTAGGTCCAAAACTCTTCCAAACACTTTGGATTTTCATGAAGTGATTGTCAGGCGGTCACGTGACAACCCAGGGCCGGTTTCATGACTCCATGGTCGGTCCCTCGCCTCGTCATAATTAATTAGGTTTTCTCGCCTAAGGCTCAGACGAGCATTTTGAATAAATGATTAAGCCAGCATTTAATCATTCTTCCACCAACAAATCGTCAACTCTTCAGGAGTACTTCATATTTGCTCACGTGAGCATATGGACGCTACATGGTTGATACGCGGTCCCATGTAGTTGCTCCCTCCTTCGTCCCATGGTTGAAATTCTGACGAACCATGAATTTGATCATCAATTGATCAAATTAGGGTTTCTGAATCCTAGGATCATCATTCCCGATTCCAACCTTAATAATTTTACGACGACCTCATGGTCATTAATTTTATTAATTATGCTCGGTTCAACGACCAGTATTCTAATTAATATTTTTGGTACGCTGCCAATAATCCATCAGATGAGCAACACATGCTCAGACGATCAAATATTCAACAATTCATCACATGAGCAACACTTGCTCAGATGATAAATATTTGCTCAAACCAAGGGATATTGGTTCAAAAATCAATGTTCAACGATCCATAGAATGAGCAATACTTGCTCACTTCATCGTAAGAACTATACCTCTGTCTCATGACATGTTCAACTCCTGAGTTTCAGAACATCATGTTCAACTCAGCAACTACATGGAATCATCGTCCCATCAAACCACGAAGTCATCAATTGACTAACAAACCACGAGACGTCAATCGTGTCACTTGGGGGATATCACTTAGGATTTTGGTCTGGCGGTCTACGACACGTGTGTTCAAACACACGATGGAATGTGAGCAAGTCGTGAAATCAGTTGAAGGAATTCACGAGGTAGTGGGTGGAAAATCGACCAAGTCTCCACACGTTGAGCAATTGGTTTCAAACACGATCTCCACTTTCCCACTCCTTGATTCCATCAACTGTTACACTTCATGGAATCATGGTGTCTACAATTCCAGCAATATAAATAAGTCTCTGAATCATGATTGAATCATCAGCATCAATAGTATCATCAATCTCACGTCTCATCGACAACACGAGATCATCAACTCATCAATTGAGCAACTACTCTCAATTGAGCAATTTCAATCACTCAGAGGTTATCGTATTCATAATTCACACACCCACAATCTTTGATTACCATTGATTCCACACAATTCTCAGCTTACCTCCTACAGATCAACCCATCCTCTCTTGTGACCGAATTTACTCTGGAACGGTCATTGTCTTGATTTAGGCCGGAGTACTTCAGATTGATCTCTCGAATCTAAAGCACCCCCTTTGCAGCGGTGCATCTGTGTGAGGTTTAACATTTCGCTCGGTTCGTGGAGTCTCCTCCGTACGGTCGTCTCCTCAATTCCTTAAAAACCAGCAAATCGTTTTTCCCCATCTACAAGAAGAAGATTCTTCAATCTCAAATATAGACGAACCCTTTGTTCAAACTAGACAGATAGGCTCCGACGTGTGTTATTCCGATTACCCTTCAAAAGAGTCCTTCTCTCTAAATGAACGGGAAATATCTAAAGAGACTGAACTGACGTTAAATTATGTTAAAGTTCAAGCTGATCGGTTGAAACAACATGTCAAAATTCTTCTTGGGAAAATAAGAGACTACAATTCCAAAAACTCTGAAGCTTTGCCTTTATCTCTTATTAAAGCAAGTCTTGAAAGGGATATCTTGGAAATCAAACATCTCTTGAACAAGCTCTCAATCCAAGGATGTTTCAGAAAGTTCTCTAGACCATCTTCATCATCTTCTACTATGACTGAGGAATATCCAGAAGAAAAATCCGTGTTCTTTTCTTGTGGAAAAGATGTGCCTATACCCCCTTGTCAAAAATGGTGCACATCACATGAAAGGAGGAAATCCCCACAGAATGTTAAGATAGTACTTTCTAAAATTCAGAAAGTATGTCATTTTCATTCAAAAGGACCGGTCAGGTAAATGAGAAACTCTAGGTTGAGTAACAATTCCCTTTGTTCATCTTCAACCCACCTTTGACGTAATATTCAAAGGAATAACTGACTTTCATATGTCTAAAACAATTGGTTTCAGTACTTACCCTGTGTATCTGTTGATGGTGGATTTTCATTTAAGGCTAAAATTATAAAAAGCCAAAAACTATGCGCTAACATCCTGTAAAGGATAAAGTCACTGATAAAGTGGAGAATACTTCTTCACTATAAACTTATAGCATTACAAATTAATGAATGACCAACCTTGTATTTCCTGTACTGCTCCACTCTTATTATTGGTGCGGCATGACGACTGAGTGTTGCTCTCAGCAGAGCAACACGAATCTCCAAGCATTAAATAAGGAGGCACGTACGAAATACCAGTATAGGCTATAACTCTCGGAGTGTTATACTAGCCCGATTGAGCATCTGGACTGTCCATATCAGTCTCAGAAACAATCACGACCATCCAACTTCACCAGCATGATTGGATGGCTTAGATGGAATCCATAACCCTCAAGCAGGTATTGGAATGTTCAACACCGGACCAATGCGTACCCCGCATGGTCGGCCTCCCCGAAAGGGTAGCATGGCTTGACAATTCGTCCAACCAAAGCAGCGTGGACGAGAAACCCTAAATTAGGGTTTGCAACACATTACATGTGTCGCAAATCAGTCTCAACCATCCATCTTCGCAGGCATAGATGGAGGGTGTAGATATAGATTGAAAGGGTCCAGAGCATGTCAACACAAACACCATGGGCCCGCCTACATACATGACCGATCGGTCAGGACCAAACATGGTTGGTCGTCCCAATTCGTGCGCCCAAACAAGGCATGACGCACGGCTGGCAAACCCTAATTAGGGTTTTCGATCACGAGCATCCACTTTCACCTGATCGAACGAAGGGTCTAGGAGTCGATTAAGCAGGTCCAGTGAGTATCAACACGATCACTGTGGGCCCACATATCTCCACACCCGATCGGCCAAGGCATATCATGACTGGTCGTCTCGATTCGCACGCCCAAACTAGGCGTGGTCACACCTCCCAATTGCAAACTAATCTCGACCACTCAACTTTGCCGGACAAATTGAGTGGCTCAGATCACGTTTCTATGGGGTATTAATGGACGTGTACACCAGCCCGCCGTCTGTATACCAGACTAATCGGCCAAGACCGACCAAGCTTGATCGCCTCGAAACGCGCGCCCGAAGTTGGCATGACGCGCGGCTTTTGCGGCACCGGATTTCTGTCGTAAATCGATCTCAACCACTCAACTTTGCCGAACAAATTGAGTGGCTTAGATCACACTTTCACGAGACAATGAGGTATGGGCGCCTACACCGGCATGCCGTCTACACGCATGCATGATCGGACCAGCCAAAATTGCTTCCCAAGCTTGGTTTCGACCAAGCTGAAGAGTAATGCTTGCGCACCTCTTCATAAACCCTAATTCCACTAACGGTCGCAGATGAGTGTCTCAAAGATCATCTCGTCCGTTCAACTTCACCTGCTTGGTTATACAACCTTGGTTAGGAGTTAACTTGTCAATGAGGTGTCGTGGTGATTATCATCCGCCACTCTACCACACCATGTGGTCGGCCAAGTCAGGACTTGCTTGTGCAGCCTCCAAACCATCACATGAAGTAGGCTGGACATGAAGCTATTTTAAGACGCTCAAACAGCGATGCTTCATACATGCTGAGTATATTCGATGCATTACTTGCATAGAATACACACGATACTTCACAAGTATCGACTTCATAAATAACTTAGTTATTTAATATAACATCACATGCTACCTTCTGTGGGTCCCACGATCCACACACTCGAGACATCAATCATGTCACAAACTGGGGGATACATACTGGGGTATTGGTCTAGCGGTTTACAGCGTGGAGCGCACAACGCGCCATCACAAGAACGTGTCAGGAAGTCATGGACGGTTAGTGATGATGGGAGAAGTGGGCAAGACTGATCGTGTAACACTAAAACCCGCAACTCCACTACTCCATCACTCTACTTTCTCCACTTCCCACGAGATACGTGAATAATGCTCAATGACTTGTATAAATAGGTTCTCCTCCCTATTTCGACAAGACAAGACAACAGAAGCAAGTGTTGATACAACCATATTCAAACACCGGAACTGATAGCTTACATTCTGCAAGCCAGTTCAGCTTTCTGACACAAGTCATACATAGCCAACACCTTCACAATCTCAACACCTTCTTCGCTTCCCTCCCTAAGATCAACCTCATCTCCTTCACTTTGTGACCGAAGCAAGTCTGGAACGGCCATTTCTTGGATTAGGCCAGAATTGTACATATTGATTTCTCGAATCACAAAGCACTCCCGTGCAGTGCATTTGTTTAGGGTTTAGATTCATTCCTCATCCACACACCCCAAATTACCAAATTCGGCAGAAATAGTTTTCACCCATAAACAATTGGCGACCACAGTGGGAGATTAATATCTCGGTTACAAAATTGAATTCTCAATATTCATTCCAACCTTATAAATTTTGGGGATAAATATTGGTTTCGATTCAATCATTAACCTATCTATTTTTGGTTTTTACCTCGGTCTTCATCTCACAATATATCCTCGCACGCTAGATTCTCCGGAAACCATAGATGATTCAGGTATCATGGGAAGTGTGGCTAGAATGTTGGAGGATGTCCTGGAAAATCAAGCTGGTATCGCTAGAAGGCAGAGCGAACCCTTTTGAATGATATAACAGCTCAATTACAAGAAGGTTCGCCAAACATTTACCCAGACGGTGCAAGAAACGCTGAATCCTTATCTAGAAGTCATGCCTTTACCAGCGGAGATGCAGAGAGATCGCGTAGCCACAGGGGACTCAGGAGAGACGAACAACATGGTCCAGCTGGCGACAGAGACTCGGGACAACTCCGTAGAAGAAAAGACTTGTCCGGGATGCCACATCTGCCGGATAAAGAAAGGGATCCTGCAGCTTACGGAGCCTTGCTGGAAGATTTATATCTCAAGACTCTCGCCGAAGCTCAGAAAACTTCCCGATCCACAGCGACCTTTCATCCAAGTGAAGAAATGCTCGAGGAGGGAGAAATCAACCAAAGGACGCGCGAGTGTGGCGTATGGGAGCATTCAACTCATTCACTCAGCAGTGATATTATAATGCCTTCCGCATTCCGTCACCCAATCAAGCGAGCCACGAATATGATGACACATGCTGGTTTACCAACTCCATCTCCGAAGCGTGCTCCATATCAAAATCACAGAGAGACGTCACGACGTCCACTAAAGCAAGAGAAGCTAGACTCAAGATATCCATGTTTCTCGCTTCCAATGGAGAAGATATTGGAATTGATGGAGGAATGGGTACGAGACGGAGAAGTGCAACTGCCTTTTGTGTGGCGTCCGCCGACTAATCAAGAAATGACAGACCCGAGGTATTGTCATTATCATCGATTCCTTCATCACCCTACCAGTGAATGCAACTCCTTGAAGCGCATCGTTCAGGAGAAGCTTAATTCGGAGGAGTTGCCTTACCTCTCTGGAAATTAATGCGTATGGTTTCCTTGAAGAGGTTGCTCGGGAAGATTTAGTTTCGTACAAATGAGACTCCAAAGACCAAGTAAGTTCTATCAAACAATTTTACGAGAAAGATAGTTTTAGAATTTACCGGGGACTTGACATCCCACACATGATAAAGAAATTTGATAACCAAACACCATGTTTGTTTCCCTTTCATACTTCCCTTTTCGTATGATATTTGCAATTTCATATGACATGTGCTATCATTCATAACCAATATATAAATTCTATTTAGAATAAATCTCTTTCAGAAAATTCATTCACAAAACTATCTCAAAATAAACTAATTCAACCACCTATTAGTTCAAAACCTGAAATCAAATTGTGAAAGGAAATCCTCACAATCACTCAAAAGCATCTAAAGAAAGAACACAAGTAGGCGGCACGAATCCTTCAAGGAAAGTCCGTCAGCATCAACTCATCCTTCTGAGCAAGAGAAGCTTTCATCCTTTGGAGTGCGGCCTGTTTAAGCTTCAACTCCTTAGACAACTTTTCAACCTCTTCTTCCTGGCGAGCAATACAGTCTACAGAAGGAGCTTCGTCTTGAAATCTCTGAAGCTCCTGGATTTTAGAGAACCCTTTGAAGAACCAAGGAGCGTTGAAGTCGTACTGCACAAACACGTCCCGATGGCACTTTCAGTCTTCAATCACCTCCTCAGAAACACTGCGACCGGTCGTGATGCTCATCCCTTGAATGGAGGATAAAGCTTCTTGGACGTTATTTACTAATGCAAGGCGACTTTTGAGCTTCGTGGTGGTAGCAATGTGGCCGTGCTTCTTCCATATCGTCGTGTACAACTCCTCGAACTGAGACGGCACATTGAACCCCCCAACCAACACATGACCTGGATGAGGGACATCAAAGGGAGGGTCGAAGATATCCCCAGGAACAACAGGTTTCCTTGCCAATGCTTCATCAGGAACCTTGTCAGCTGCAAGAGGCCTTTCAGAAGAAGTCACTATGACTGCCTTATCAATGGGAACCTGCTCAGGAAGATCTTTAAGGGGATCCGTCTCAGCATTAGCAGATGTTGCATCTCCTGCATTCCTCCAGATGTCCACTTCACTATGAATGTTGATTTCCGTTACGGCCTCGTCTACAAGCTCACTAAGGTTACCACTTGGGGTGGCATTTCTTTCAATCGAGCTTGCACCATCTTTGTCATTATCTTGAAGAGGATCAGTATCACCAGACCTCTCCTTAAAAGCATCGTCAGATTTCTCATGAAGACCAGCATCGCCAGATTTCTCATGAAGACCAATATCGCCATACCTCTCGTTATGACTACGAGCCAGTCTTGCGAAAGCATTTTCTTTCGAGATTCCCTGATCGCCAACAAAGGATTACCTTTAGTGAAAGTTGCTCAGGAAGAACGAAACTAAGGGATCAAATATAAAGAAATTTAAATACCTGCATATTGGAGAAATTGAGGATCACCTAACCACATGCCTGCTTCTTAGACCTCACTCCTGCTTGGGGACTGAAATCATCGTCTCTGGTTCGTTTACCTGGGAGCGGTTTTTCAACCGAGGATGCTCCTTCAAAGTGTCAGGAGATGGTTCGCCGCGTGAATCTGTTACAATCTCCTCCGAAAACTCTTTGAAATCCAGCAAATGTGTCCTACAAAATTCCTTATACCTGTCGGTTACCACTGGTTTTCTTCCGATAGGAAAGAAAGGAAGGCTCTGCACTGATGAAAAGGTGTCAGCATTAAGAATATCCGGGAAAAGTTCTTTTGGAGCCTCCAACGGACGAAGGAATGGAACACCCTGGTCAAATCCCATTTGTCGAGCATCCCTGTCAATATTGTACGGAGTCACAGTAAATACTTCGTCAAATAAAGACGGGACATATCCCGGAGTGCAGCTTCGCAAGTAAATGAGTTCTCCAAGACTTGCGGTTTCAACATCAGTACGCAAAACGGCATCAGGAACAGTAGCAAAAGTCTTTGGCTGAACAATTGAAGGATGTTACGGCCCCCATGGACGAAAATCTATGGAGGACACATTGTCGAAGACATCCACGAGCTTCACACCGGTTTTGGGACGTCTCTTATGCCAACGGAGTATTCTCGAACCACCATACAAACTGCTGAGAGAAGTTGCAGGAACAGGAGCATAACTTTTGAAATGTTCCCACAAAAACGCCTGAAGAAAAGCGATGTGGATATGCGACTCTACCTTCTTGTACCCGTTGGAAACATGCATGTCTTTTGATAAGGCGTCCAGATGAGAATACAGTGATCCAAGGAACAAGGCGCCTAGGGGAAGCACCTCAACTTTTGCCACCTTATGGCAAACCTAACAAGGTCACCTCTTATGGTCTTCTTTCCCGAACCATCGCCAATATGTCTCTGGATATCCACAAAGACAGGAATGCAATTACGCTAAGCTCGTCTTCCAACTCCTGACCTGGTTTCGGATCTGCAGGAGACCACTACGACACCCACCAAGTGTAAAAGCATCTCGAATCTTTCTTCTCCTCCTTATCCAGATCATCGAATTCTGCCGCCTTTCGAAGTATAGCATCATAATTAAGACGTTCTGCATCAGAAAACTTGTAAAAGAAGCTTCCGGCGATAGGCAAGTTCATCAACACGGCTACGCTCTCCAAAGTACTAGTCAACTCTCCCCACCGACATATGGTTGTATGAGTAGAAGGGCGCCACCTAGAAATGAAAGTGATCAAGCCTGCAACATCTTTCTTAACTTCAAGAGTAACAGATGCCATGACTGCATTGAGGATTTGCGCTTTGATCAAATTAGCTTTAATACTCTTATTATTCAGCATGCGTCTCATCTATCCTTCGTAAGAACCCAGTGGAGTATGACAAATCTTAAAGTCAATAGGTGAAGGCGGATATTTATTTCTTCGAAGACAGATTCTCATCACAAGTGCTGAAGAAGAGGATGGATCAACTTCCATATTTTCTGAACCATAGAGCAGGACTATCTTGTGACTAGGATGTTTCCTAATGTTCGGAAAAGGCACAGTGAACAACTCATCATCTATGTTCGACATATATTTGAAGCTGTTAACACTCCCTGACTTGGCACCAGCGTTATCTTCAGAAGGCGTTTCAACAGAAGTCTTTTTGTTCATCCTACGAAAAGCAAACGTGGAGGTCAACACCTATACAAAACGCATGGGATATATAGTCACACATGACAGGACACACATTCGCGTTAAAGCACACAAAGCAGGGAAAGCAAGCAGGCTGGTATAAAGTCATAATAGCCAATTCAAGGTCACGAGACTAGTATGGGTTCACGTGAAGACAAGACTAATCACGCCAGTCCGGTATTGGTCAACGTCAAAGTCAGGCATCGGGCCACGTCAGCAAAGGAGGCTGGTATTCATCAAGTCACAAGTCTGGTATTGATCAATTTACAAGTCCGGCATTCAATAAGTCACAAGGATGGTATTGGATTCAAACGAGGCTGGCATTAAGCCATGACAATATACAAGACTGGTATTGCTCAAATCACAAAACCGGTGTTGGTCGAGGAAGCAAGGATGGTATAAGGTCGACTTTCGGTCAGGCATATGCGGTGGGACCCGCGTTCATTCAAACACACGATGGGACGCATTCATGTGCATGTATTATAGTACGGTTTTCTTACATTCATGGGAATCGTGTTTACGAAATTCAAGCCAAACTTCTTTCCAAGCTACAACCTAAAAAGCTAGGTTTTCATACAACGATGAAAATGAAGCAAAAACAACATATTCATGGATTCACAATTACTAAGCAATCCTAGCAAATATTGGCGGTTTTTATTATCAATTTCGGTGGAAAAACTAAGCATGATATGTCTTGCAAAAGGGTTTTACCTAAGAAATTAAGGTTTTTTCAAAAAAAAAAAAAACAAACTAGAAAGCTTACCTTGCTGCGGACGGACGGACGACGGCGGCGACGAGCTCCGACAGCGGCGACGGGCGGTGTGATCGGCGGCAGAAGCTGCGGACAGAGAAGGGAGCTCCAAAAAAAAAATCGTGAGAAAAGAAAAAAAAATGGGTCGGCTTTTTATAGACAAAAATTGGAAGAATCCAAATAGAAAAAGGATTCCTCTTTTTGGATTTTTCTTTTGGTTCAAACACCCAAGGAAGGAAACCGGTCCCACCAAAGGATTCCATGTTTGCACGGCGATGTTTACATGAACAATTGCTAGCGGTCGGTCAAAATTCTTCCGGGTAAGCTTCCTTTATCCTGTCTTTCTCACATATGTATGTCACCATCTCATACCTACCCCACAATAGTGTAACCATTATGTGCTCGGCAGGGGACTTAATGTTGATGGTGGATTTTCATTTAAGGATAAAATTTTAAAAGCCCAAAAACTATACGCTAACATCCTGCAAAGGATAAAGCCACTGATAAAGTGGAGAATACTTCTTCACTATAAACTTATAGCATTACCAATTAATGCATGACCAACCTTGTATTTCTTGTACTGCTCCACTCTTATTATTGGTGCGGCATGACGACTGAGTGTTGCTCTCAGCAGAACAACACGAATCTCCAAGCATTAAATAAGGAGGCACATACGAAATACCCGTACAGGCTATAACTCTCGGAGTGTTATACTAGCCCGATTGAGCATCTGGACTGTCCATATCAGTCTCAGAAACAATCACGACCATCCAACTTCACCAGCATGATTGGATGGCATAGATCGAATCCATAACCCTCAAGCAGGTATTGGAATGTTCAACACCGGACCAATGCGGACCCCGCATGGTCAGCCTCCCCAAAAGGGTAGCATGGCTTGCCAATTCGTCCAGCCAAAGCAGCGTGGACGAGAACCCCTAAATTAGGGTTTGCAGCACATTACATGTGTCGTAAATCAGTCTCAACCATCCATCTTCGCAGGCATAGATGGAGGGTGTAGATATAGATTCACAGGGTCCAGAGCATGTCAACACAAACACCGTGGGCCCGCCTACATACATGACCGATCGATCAGGACCAAACATGGATGGTCGTCCCAATTCGTGCGCCCAAACAAGGCATGACGCACGGCTGGCAAAACCCTAATTAGGGTTTTCGATCACGAGCGTCCATTTTCACCTGATCGAACGAAGGGTCAAGGATCGATTAAGCAGGTCCAGTGAGTATCAACATGATCACTGTGGGCCCACATATCTCCACACCCGATCGGCCAAGGCATATCATGACTGGTCGTCTCGATTCGCACGCCCAAACTAGGCGTGGTCACACCTCCCAATGCAAACTAATCTCGACCACTCAACTTTGCCGGACAAATTGAGTGGCTCAGATCACGTTTCTATGGGGTATTAAGGTATGGACGCGTACACCAGCCCGCCATCTGTATACCGGACTAATCGGCCAAGATCGACCAAGCTTGGTCGTCTCGAAACACGCGCCCGAAATAAGCTTGATGCGCGGCTTTTGCGGCACCGGATTTCTGTCGCAAATCGATCTCAACCACTCAACTTCGCCGAAAAAATTGAATGGCTTAGATCACACTTTCACGAGAAAATGAGGTATGGGCGCCTACACCGGCATGCCGTCTACACGCATGCACGATCGGCCCAGCCAAAATTGCGTCCCAAGCTTGGTTTCGACCAAGCTGAAGAGTGATGCTTACGGTCGCAGATGAGTGTCTCAAAGATCATCTCGTCCGTTCAACTTCACCTGCTTGGTTATACAACCCTGGTCAGGAGTAACTGGTCAATGAGGTGTCGTGGTGATTATCATCCGCCACTCTACCACACCATGTGGTCGGACAAGTCAGGACTTGCTTGTGCAGCCTCCAAACCATCACATGAAGTAGGCTGGACATGAAGCTATTTTAAGACGCTCAAACAACGATGCTTCATACATGCTGAGTATATTCGATGCATTAATTGCATAGAATACACACGATACTTCACAAGTATCGACTTCCTAAATAACTTAGTTATTTAATCTAGCATCACATGCTACCTTATGTGGGTCCCATGATCCACACACTCGAGACATCAATCATGTCATAAACTGGGGGATACATACTGGGGTATTGGTCTGGCGGTTTACAGCGTGCATCGCACAACGCGCCATCACAAGAACGTGTCAGGAAGTCATGGACGGTTAGTGATGATGGGAGAAGTGGGCAAGACTGATCGTGTAACACTAACACCCGCAACTCCACTAATCCATCACTCCACTTTCTCCACTTCCCACGAGATACGTGAGTAAGGCTCAATGACTTGTATAAATAGGTTCTCCTCCCTATTTCGACAAGACAAGACAACATAAGCAAGTGTTTATACAACCGTATTCAAACACCGGAACTGATAGCTTACATTCTGCAAGCCAGTTCATCTTTCTTGGCTCTATGCCTTCAAACTGTTTTTGAAAAATAAAAGCATGGACTTTTTCAATCAACAAAGTGTTCTTTCCAAACAATCTTTTTGGAAGATGTTTTATGGACCCCCTTCTTACGGGTACACGTACGGATTTTGGGTTCTCTCACAAACCAATCCTGTAAACCCTAAGTCTCTCGAAACTTGTTTATATACCTATCCTATTGAGTTGAATATTCTCACTCTAGGCTTCCTGTTATCAACGGCTTCTCCTTCCTGCTCTTGGGATTTACCTGAAGACTTTGTTGATAATGCGGTATATTTCGAATTCGATAAAGAGAAGGGAACCTTTGTTGAAGTTGAAGGATCTTTTCCTAAATCTCCTGATCCCTATTCGGATATTGAGGAGGTTGAAGAGATTTCGTCTGAAGTAGTTCTTGATTTCCTCAAAAAATTTGAGCATGCAAAGCAGTAACTTGTTGATACAATGAAGTATCTTGATGTGGTAAGAACTGAGTTGAAAAAGGTTAACCCTGAACTTGTTCTCATGAAGACCCGTGTTAAATAACTTTCCAATAAGGATATTCTATCCAAAGTTGCAGAGGATGTTGTCAATCACAAGCTCAAAGACCTCAAGACTCATGAGGAACCTGAACCGTCTATTTGACTTCAGTTCGTGTTCGGCTGTGGCATGGTTTTGTTTAGCTTGTTGATGCTTTTTGTCTAGTGAATCTTCTATTTTCTTGTTTTGTTTAAGAAGAATAACTAGAGTTTGGAATAGCCATTATTGTGATTACACATAGCTATGTCCAACGTTTTCATCTTCATGTTTTTAGATTTATTGGTTTAAATTCTAAAATTGTTTGGAAGATGATTTTTGCAGTATTAATCTTTATGGTTTTATATATTGCAATTTGTTATGGGATATGTGTGTTTGCGTCCGAACTGTGATTGTCCCATACCTTGTCGAAAGTTAAGTCCTTTATATGTCGATATGCATGTGTTGATAAAAGAAGGAATGAACTTTTGACAAATACAAAAGTTAAGCCTATTATGTCAATTATTGATGGAAGATAGGTTAAAATATTTTGTTCGCAAGGATTATGTCTATTGTATGTCATTGTGCAGATGGTGATGAAAAATAGAATGAATCCTTGATTATTCCACAGTATTTGGTCGACCTCCAGTCTACAATTTTTTGTGCATATACTGTGTTGTTCCATAACGTGTCTTATGTCGAGCACAATCAACTGAGTTATTCATAGCTTAGTTGTTGCTCCGTGAGGTACTTTATGTCGAGCATGACCAATTAAATTGATTACTCTTTGTGGTTAATTTGGTTGTGTATTCCAATTAGATTAATTATGGGTTCTCTTGTGATTAATCTAATTGAGTATTTTTGAGTCTCCATAAGTTTACTTATGTTGAGAATTTCCGATTAAATTGATCATGGGTTCTCTTATGGTTAATTTAATTGAGTATTTTGGATTCAAATTCATACTTGTATGTGATTTTTTATGTCCAAAGAAATCATTCTTTTCTTTTGAAATTAAGGTCGCTCTTGTTGTTCCTTTGGGAATGACATATTATGGGGGAGAGTTCTTAATTGAACTTGTGCTTAATTGCCAAATATTTGTGGGGAGTGCGGTTATGGAAATAATAGGGGTTATCTTGTATCTTTATAAACTCCATGATGAATGCATTTATCTTCGGCTATATGATTGCGTCTAAATATGATATGTGCTTTCTTTTGGTCATGAAGTGTCTCTTTTGGAAATTTCATTAGGATCCCGTTTTCGTACCTTTGCCAATTTTATTGAAAAAAAGGGGGAGAATTAATATGTAGTTTACACTACAAATACATATGGTTTTCGGATCATTATGTAAGGGGGAGTGGTTTCCATGTGAGATGGAGTATTGACTAAGGGGGAGTGATACATATCACCATAGTATTGTTGTAGAAGTTGTGATACAATTGAACTTTGATATTCTATAATGATACTATGACACTGTATAACAATGATTGAGAACTCTTGTTTTCTCGTTGTTATAGCTACGGATTTTCAACAACGATGATGCTGAACTTACAACCTTTGGGATCATTGGAGTACTTGGAAGTGACGAAGATTTCGAGTAATGTTGAAGATTAGGCATGTGGAATAGGAGCTACAAAATTTAATTCATTTATTTTTTGTATTTCATATGTATTGATAGTTTTGTCACTAAAATTGACAAAGGGGGAGATTGTTAGAGCATTGCTCGGTCGAACTCGCATGCGTTGCTATCTCAAGCATGTTTGTCAATATTAGTGATCAAAACTATAAGTCTTGATTTCTAGTATACTATAGCTAAGTCTCGGACTAGGATAGAAAGTGTAGTTGAGCTCAAGAACTCCATGGCAATCATCATACAAGACGAAGGACTACTCAAGGAACTGGTGGAACTTCATCGACTAAAAGGTATGTGGAGACTTGAACTTACCTATCACTCAAAAGTATATCTACTCTATCTCCTATCTTGAGACAAAAGTCGTTTTTCTAAATAGACTTTGATTATGCACATTTGCTATTTCGAGCCGAGTTTATCTCGCCTATTTATTTCTCGGAATATGTGTTGGTAAGCTTTCGCTTTGGCCAAGTTCATCTTTACCTAGTGACGAAAGTCATGTTATGTTTCAGTCACTTTGAAAATGGCTTTGACGAAAAATGGTTTGTGAATAACAACTATATAACGTCCTCTAAGAATGTTTCAATGATTGAAATGAGAGTTTAGATCATATAACCAATGATGGATATAAGCATTGTGTGGCAACACATATATGTATAAGTCCTTTTTTCCTTGAACCGAAGTTTGCGAACTTTGTTGGTCAAGAGAACCGGAACAAGAGCCGTGAACTCAATCCGCGAACCCAGTCCGCGAACTGGCGGAAGTTCTCGACCCGAGAAAATCTGCTGGAGTTTGAGAACTCCTTCCGGGAACTTAAGTCCGCGAACTAAGTCTGCGAACTTAAGCTGGTTATATCTAAAGACGATTGTTAGTGAACTCATCTATATTAACTAAGGAATGCAAATTGCAAACCGTGGCTATAAAGTTCATGAACCGATTCGAGTGAATCAAATCGTTTTTGCTTCGATTGTGTCTTGCGTAGTTACATAAGATTTCCTTGCAATTGAACAACTCTCTAACTAGTTCATTTGAGTCATTTGAACTAGTTATGGTGAAGAAGAATATGGTTGATATGAAAGTGCTCATATGGCTAACCATTTGGTTAACTATTGTTGAACCAACAAATGTACATGGTTGGGTACGGTTACCCAAACCTAAAATTATGCATTTCATTTGTGTATAACAAGATAAGTTTTCGATCTAACGGTTGAAAGATATTAGCTTGAATCTAATCAGGTTTTCATCTAACGGTGAATATTTAATGCTTTGTTACCAAGCTAACATTGATTGCAAACCATGATTTGAAAGACTATATAAAGGAGAACTCTAGAAACTGGGAAACCTAATCCCCACACCTCCTGTGTGATACTAGTTGTATTAGCTAGAGTCGATTCTCCTTTAACCTTTGGTTTCTTCTTAAAAACCAGGTTAACGACTTAAAGACTTCATTGGGATTATGAAGCCAGACCGATACTACTTTCTCATAGTTGGGTGATCTGATTTTGCTGATTTTATCGTTTTGAGTACAATCGTAATGATTGGCTTGATATTTATATCTCCGATAGGCAAGATAGAAAAGTAGTCACAAACATCTTCGTCTCATCGTTTATGATTCCACAATATGTTCTTTCGCCGCGTCAATTAAGATTATTGTGAGGTGATTGATAATACTAGGTTGTTCTTCGGGAATATAATTCCGGTTTATCAATTGGTTCCTGTTCACCTTGATTTATCAAAATACAGAACAAAACTTGTAGGTTTATCTGTGGGAGCCAGATTTATCTATTCTAGAGACTTTTTTGTGTGATACAGATTTGTTTATTAAAGTCTTCGACTTTGGGTCGTAGCAACTCTTAGTTGTGGGTGAGATCAACTAAGGGAATCAAGTGCGTAGTATCCTGCTGGGATCAGAGACGTAAGGAGCGTAACTGTACCTTGAATCGGTGTGAGATTAATTGTGGTTCAACTACAGTCCAGACTGAAGTTAGTTTGTAGTAGTCTAGTGTCTATAGCGGCTTAATACAGTGTGGTGTTCAATCTGGACTAGGTCCCGGGGTTTTTCTGCATTTGCGGTTTCCTCATTAACAAAATTTTGGTGTCTGTGTTATTTCTATTCCGCATTATATTTTGTTATATATTTGAAATATCACAGGTTATGCGTTTGAATCAATCAATTGGAAATCCGACCTTTGGTTGTTGATTGAAATTGATTGATCCTTGAACATTGGTATTTGGTACCGTTCAAGTGATTTCTCTTGTATTCAATTAGACTCGCAGATTTATATTTGCTTGAGAAAGAATTGAATCAAGAAAGAGAGATATAACTCTTTGATATACTTTATTAAGATTGAGTCTAGTTGATTCTCTTGAAAATATATTGGAGTTTTTCCATAGAGATTGATAATCGAAATATTGGGTGAGACCCCCGCTTTTTCAATATGGATAAACAAATTACAAGAATTCATTACACAGACGCTTGATTCCCGAATTTAACAGCACAATAACCTGTATACATTCAATCCTTAAATGTCGTTGTTGACATTATAATAATAAAGCTAATACTCCCCCTAAAGGTGACATAGGTAGATTTTATCAATCCACACGTCTTTGTTATACCAATTAATATGATATGCTACCCCCCCCCCCTAGTCTATGCTTTAACTCTTTCGTTAGATAAACGTTTAAGCACAATTTCCTTTCCCTTAGTGATACCAATCAATATAAAATCAATGCCAGTATCACTTATTTACTCCATATATTTCTCCCCCTTTTTGTCACAAAGTGACAAAGAAACGAAAAATAAAGGACAAACCGAAAAGAATCTTACAAATCTCAAAATAGACATGCAGACCTATAGAGTTAAGCACGAGGGTTCCACACACCATTTTTTATAACCAATATCAAAACCGAAACTACAAAGTAATTTGTTTTGATATGTTATCAAGGAAATAATTGCCCGAAGCAATTTTCCCAATTTAGTTTAGAAAACCAAAAATCAACTACGCACCTTAGTCCCTTTGTTAAACCGATTGTACAAATACAACCGCTTCGTTCGATAAGACCAAAATAAAGATAACTCTATTTTTCTCATCAGTCTCTAATTATCCATATAACTTAGACCTTTCACTTTTAAACAAGACAAGTGAAAAAGTGGGGGTCTAACAACCTCACCCAATATTTCGATTAGCAATCTGTATGGACTAACTCCAATATACTTTCTAGAGAATCAACTAGACAGTCAGACTCAATCTAGATAAAAGTATATCAAAGAGTTAATATCTCAATCTCTCGATTTGATCTATACTCAAGCAAATGGAAATCTGCGAGTCTTTATCAAATACTAGTGAGATAAACTTGGATGGTACCAAGGACCAATATCCAAGTGTCAATCAATTTAAATAAACAACCAAAGGTTGGATATTCTAATTGATTGATCTTAACGTACAGCCTGTGATATTTCAATTATATAACAAAATATAATGCGGAATAGAAATAACACAGACACCAGAAATTTTGTTAACGAGGAAACCGCAAATGCAGAAAAACCCCGGGACCTAGTCCAGATTGAACACAACACTGTATTAAGCCGCTACATACACTAGCCTACTACAAACTAACTTCAGTCTGTACTGTAGTTGAACCCTAATCAATATCACACTGATTCAAGGTACAATTGCGCTCCTTACGTCTCTGATCCCAGCATGATACTACGCACTTGATTCCCTTAGCTGATCTCACCCACAACCAAGAGTTGCTACGACCCAAAGTCGAAGACTTTAATAAACAAATCTGTATCACACAGAAAAGTCTACGATGATAGATAAGTCTGCCTCCCATAGATAAACCTACAAGTTTTGTTTCGTCTTTTGATAAAATCAAGTTGAACATAAACCAATTGATAACCCGGACTTATATTCCCGAAGAACATCCTAGAATTATCAATCACCTCACAATAATCTAAATCGTATGGTAGCGAAACTAGATATTGTGGAATCACAAACGATGAGACGAAGATGTTTGTGATTTGTTTTTATCTTGCCCTATCGGAGATATAATCTCAAGTCAATTATCCAATTGAAATCGTACGATAGAAAATGGCAAGATCAGATCGCTCAACTACAAGAGAAGTAGTTTCGTCTGGCTTCACAATCCCAATGAAGTCTTTCAGTCGTTAACCTACAGGTTCTCGATAAGAAACCTAAGGTTAAAGGAGAATCGACTCTAGCAAAACCAACTAGTATCACACATGAGGTGTGGGAATTAGTTTTTCCAGTTGCTAGATGTCTCCTTTATATAGTTTTCGAATCAGGGTTTGCAATCCAAGTTACCTTGGTAACAAAGCATTCAATATTCACCGTTAGATGAAAAACCTGATTTAACCAAGCTAATATCTTTCAACCGTTAGATCGAAACTTAGCTTGTCACACACAAATGAAATGTATTTCATTTAGGTTGAGTAACCGTACCTAAACGTGTATACTTAGTTGGTTCACAAATAGTTGACCAATGGTTAGCCATATGAGCACTTCCATATTAACCGTATTCATCTTCTTCACATAACTAGTTCAAATGACTCATAAGAACTAGTTGAAGAGTTGTTTAATTGCTTAGGTCTTTATGAATAGACACAATTGAAAAAAAATCGGTTTGATTAACTTGAATAAATTCATGAACAATATAGCCACGGTTTGCAAAGATTGCATTCCTTATTGATTTATTGTTTAAGTTCATGAACTTCCGATTTGAGAAATACAACCAGCTTGGGTACGCGTACGGGTACGTGTACCATAGCTACCGGATTTGAGTTTAGAAACTCAGCAGAAATTTTCGGTCGAAAACTTCCGTGGGTACGCGTACTTAAGGTGACTGGTTTAACAGTTTGCAAACTTACAAACTCAGCAGAAATTTTCGGTTCGAAAACTTCCGCTGGTACCCGTACCCAACCTGCCTCTTTCACCAATACCGTATGCACACATATGCACACACTTGGTTTCCGGCTGTTGATGGTGGATTTTATTTCATGGCTAAAATTGTAAAACCAAATTTATGCGCTGACATCCTGCAAAGGATAAAGCCACTGATAAGTAATGAATACTTCTTCACTTTACTAATTCACCTAGAATGGAGCATGTAGCAACAATCCCAGTATTCTGTGAATTAAATACACAAAAGTCATCCAGGTTGGAGCATGTAGCAATAATCCCATATACCCTGTGAATTTACAACATTATTAATTAATGCATGAATAGCCTTGTATTTCCTGTGTTGTTCCCGAAGAACTCTCATTATTAGTGCGGCATGACGACTGAGTGTTGCTCTCAGCAGAGTAACACGAATCTCCAAGTGTTAATAGTGAGTCATGCACGAAATACCCGTACAAGCCTCATCTCTAGGTGTGTTATACTAGCCCGATTGATCCCACATCTCTCGGTGTGCTATACTAGCCCGATTGATCCCACCTCTCTCGGTGTGTTATACTAGCCCGATTGAGCATACATCTCGCGGTGTGTTATACTATCCCGATTGAGCATATTTGAATCTGGACTGACAGTCTCAGAAACAATCACGACCACGCAAGTTGGCCGCATGATTTAACCAGCCTAGACGATCCTCAGCAAGAGCAGGCTACCATCTTAATGACCACCAGCGGGCCCGTTTATGCCCTGGTCGGTCGAATACATTCCACGCCTCCCAAACAACCACTGATCACCAACCTAGAGTAGGATGGTTGGGCTGGTATGGAGCAGCTTGGAAAACATGTACGCACAAGACTGCCAATGTCGGTCTCAAACAGATCGCGTCCGTCCAACTTCACCGGCATGGTTGGACGACATAGATCATCCCATGGCCGGTTGGACAAGCGTTGTCATGCACACCGGCGGGCCCCCTTCACGCCTGCATAATCGACCACCTCACGACCTAGCCAGGGAGAAGCAAACGCTCGCCCAAAGTTCGGCCGACGTGATGCTTTAAGGGTCGCAGGAAATTCCACTAAAGGTCTTAAATTGATCACGACCATCCAACCTCACCAGCATGTTTGGATGGCTTAGATCAGACCCATAGCCGTCAGGAAGGTATTGGCATGTTCACCACCGGCCCAATGTGGGCCCCACATGGTCGGCCTCCCCAAAAGAGGAGCGTAGCTTGCCAATTCTTCCAGCCAAAGTAGCGTGGACATGAAACCCTAATTAGGGTTTGCGGCATATCACATGTGTCGCAAATCAGTCGCGACCATCCATCTTCGCAGGCATAGATGGAGGGTGTAGATGTAGACTCAAAGGGTTCCAAGCATGTCAACACAATCGTTGTGGGCCCGTCTACATGCGTGACCAATCGACTAAGGCCGACCATGGCTAGATGCCTCGATTCGTGCGCCCTAACTAGGCATGGTCGCGCGGTTCCAACGATCTCGACCACTCAACTTTGCCGGACAAATCGACTGGCTTAGATCACATCTCCATGGGACAGTGAGGTACGGACGTGTACACTGGCAAGCCGTCTACACGCATTCCCGGTCGGTCTTGCCAAAAACATCTCCCATGCATTGGATTCGACCAAGCTAAAAGAAGGTACTTGCGCATCTCCTAAACCCTAATCTGACGGTCGCAGATGTGGGTCGCAAGTCATCTCGTCCGTCCAAATTCGCCAACTTGGACGGACAGCCTAAGACAGGAGTTAGGCAACCAGTGAGGCATCACCATGATCACCGTCCACCACTCTTCCACATGGGGTGATCGGCCAAATCAGGGCTTTCCTGTATATCCTTCAAACGATCACTCGAAGATGGCTGGACGTGATGCTATTTTAAGACGCTTAAATTCGTGACTTACTCCGTTAAGCCTTAAAACAACGATGCTTCATACATGCTGAATATATTCGATGCATTACCTGCATAGAATACACACGATATTTCATAAATATCGACTTCCTAAATAACTTAGTTATTTAATCTAGCATCACATGCTACTTTCTGTGGGTCCCACATCCATACATTCGAGACATCAAGCATGTCACAAACTGGGGGATACATACTGGGGTATTGGTCTGGCGGTTTACAGCGTGCAGCATGTAACGGGCCATCACAAGAACGTGTCAGGAAGACATGGACGGCTAGTGATGATGGGAGAAGTGGGCAAGACTGGTCGTGTGACACTAACACACAACTCCACTACTACATCACTCCACTTCCTCCACTTCCCATGAGAGACGTGGGTTAGGCTCAATGACTTGTATAAATAGGTTCTCCTCCTTATTTCCAAAAGACAGATAAGATAGAAAACAAGTGTTGGTACAATTGTATTCAAACATCAGAACTGATAGCTTACATCCTGCAAGCCAGTTCAGCTTTCTGATACAAGTCATAAAACAACCAACACCTTCACAATCTCAACACCTTCTTCGCTTCCCTCCCTAAGATCAACCCCATATCCTTCACTTTGTGACTGAAGCAAGTCTGGAACGACCATTTCTTGGTTTAGGCCAGAATTGTACAGATTGATTTCTCGAATCACAAGCACTCCCGTGCAGTGCATTTGTTTAAGGTTTAGATTCATTTCTCATTCACACACACCAAATTACCAAAACTGGCAGAAATAGTTTTCACCCATAAAAACCGGCACATGGATTTATACACTAATGTGCGAACACACTATATATGATTATATCCATAGTTGGTTACATAATCTCAACTCTACATTTCAATCATTGAAACATTCTTTTATAATGTTATAACAGTCGTTATTTACAACTATCGTCATCAAAGCTATTTTCAAGATGGAAACATCATCATGACTTTCATCATGGGTTAAGATGAAAAGTGGTTAAATCTAAAGCTTACCAACACATATTTCGAGAAAAATATAGGCGAGTGAACTCGGCTCGAAATAGAAAATGTGTATGTATGAAAACTATCATACTTATACGACTTTGTCTCAATATTAGGAGATAGAGTAGATAAACTTTTGAGTCATAGATAAGTTCAAGTCTCCACATACCTTTTGGTCGGATGAAGTTCCACTGGTTCCTTGAGTAGTTCTTCGTCTTCGTAAGATGATCTCCATGGAGTCTGGAGCTCAACTACACTAAACTTTCCTAAACCGAGACTTAGATATAAGTAGTCTACAAATCAAGACATATAGTTTTGACAACTAAACTTGACAAACATGCTTGAGATAGCAACGCATGCGAGTTCGACCGAGCAATGCTATAACAATCTCCCCCTTTGTCAATTTTAGTGGCAAAACTATCAATACGTATGGATTACAAAATAAATAAAACTTTGTAGCTTCTCGTCCACATGCTTGATCTCCTTGATGCTTCAACATTACTCGAAAACTTCATCTTTTCCAAGTACTCCCATGATTCCATAGAGATTCAATTCAACATCATAGTTGTTGAAGATCTGTAGCCATAACAATGACAAAACAAAAGCTCTCGATCATTGTTATACAATGTCATAGTATTATTACACAGTATCAAAGTTCTTATATCACAACTTCGACAATAATACTATGGTGATATGTATCTCTCCCCCTTAGTCAATACTTTCATCTCAACATGAAAACCACCCCCCTTACATAATGATCCATAAAACACGTAAATCATATGTATTTGTAGTGTGAACTACATATTCATTCTCCCCCTTTTTGTCAATAAAATTGGCAAATGTACGAAAATGGGATCCTAATGTTATTTCCACGGAGATGCTTCAATACCAAAGAAAAGTATATATCAACTTGTTTAGATGCAATCATAAAGCCGAAGCTAAATGCATTCATCAAGGAGTTTATAAAGATACAAGATAACCCCTAAAATATTCCACACCCGTACTCCCCACAAAGATATGGAAATTAAGCGCAAGTTCAAAAGAACTCTCCCCAATTTGATGTCATTCCCGAAAGAACAACAAGAGCGACCTTACTTTTACAAAAAAAGAAGGATTTCTTTGGACACCAAAAACCACAAAATGATTTTGTATCCAAAAATTCTCAATTAAACTAATCACAAGAGAACCCATGATTAATTTAATCGGAATACACAACCAAATTAATCACAAACAAATCTATGATTTGTTTAGTTGAAAATACTCACATAAGAAAACTTATGGAGACACACAGTATATACATAAAATATGGATCAGAGAAGATTAATAATGCGGAATATACAAAGATTCATTCTATCTTCATCACTATTTGCACAATGACATACACTAGACATAATCTTTGTAAACAAAAGATTTTAACCTATCTTCCATCAAAGAATTGACATAATAGGCTTAACTTTTGTTTGTCAAAACTTCATCGATCTTGTATCAATACATGCATATCGACATATGAAAGAGATAACTTTTGACATTGTATGGTACAATAATAGTTCACGGATGCAAACATACATATCCCATAACATATTGCAATATATAAAACCATAAAGATTAATACTGCACACATCATCTTCCAAATCACTTTAGAATTTAAATAAATAAATCTAAAAACATTGTAAGATGAAGACGTTGGACATAGCTATGTGTACTCACAATAATGGCTATTCCAAATCCTAGTTATCCTTCTTAAACAAAAACAAAGAAGTTTCCTAGAAAAATAAAAATAAAAATAAAAACAATGTCTTCTAGAAAACTGATCATAAGCTGCATTAAAGTTCACGTTCGACAACTTCATGGGTTTCGAGACCTTTGAGCTTGCGATTCATATTATCAACTGCATCTTCAGAGAAAATATCCTCATTGAGAATTCCTTTAACATGTGACTTTATGAGACCAAGGTCAGTGGTAACCTTTTTCAACTCAGTTCTAATCACATCAAGATCCTTCATAGTATCAACAAGTTGCAGCTTTGCTTTCTCAAAATATTTAAGAAAATCATGAACCACTTCAGCAGAAACCATATCCTCAGTCTCAACATCTTGATGTGAGCATGCATAGTAGCATGAGACATTAGGTGCACCATATTCTACCAGAGTTCTTTTCTTCCTCCCTTTTGATTCGAAATTGAAACCTTTCTCAAGAAATCCCTTTGCAAAATCACCATAGTGAGATGAAGAAGAAGACATTCTTGACAACCAAACCTATAGTGAGTACTTAAAGGTTTCTTAGGGAAGGAGTTTTTTAAGGTTTCCTTAATTGATTCGTGCCAGACACATGGGTAGCCCATACGAGATCAATCTAGACTTAAACGAATGACAAGAGTCGTTTGCACACGACCTTGCAGAAAACTCTTTGCACAAGAGGAAATCATAAAGACTCCAAAAAAATGTCTCATAAGAGAAGCAATTTTAGAATACAAGAGTAACACCAAGTTTAACCAAAAAAAAAAAAACTGATCACAGTAAAAACAAACACTTGTGCAAGCATTTTCGCAAAGATAATCATGCTAAAGACGATAAGAAAATAGCTTGAGAAACTGAAAATACTATTGCTAGCAAGTATACCTGAGTATATCTCTCAACCATGATTTTTTGCATGAGAGATTTCAACCTTGTGATTAAGTGGCACAAGTATGAGCTTTTAGCTCATTAAATGAATATTTGGTTAAATCTCTTCCTTATGTACTTTGGAGGAAGGATGTCATGATGTGAAAAATTATTATAAAACTTACTATCATCATAATACGATACATAGTGAGGATTCTTACTTGATGAGTGTTGTCTAGATGGAGCAGTCAGCATGTTGATGATTTCCTTATATCCTTCAATAATCAATTTAAGGTTGTCATCCGTCTTCTCATATCTGCATTCTTCACTTGATGCAAGTTTCACATCAGGGTTATCATTATCTCCATTTCTGATAGGAGAGAGAACATGAGTTCTTCTTGGACGATATTTGTCAATAGGTCTATTCTGTTTTTGTGCATTTGAGGAACTCATTGAACTGACTTTCCTAGTAGGAAACACATGACGTGTACAAAAACCAATTGGTTTAGACATCCGAATGTCAGTTACGCCTTTAAGAATCAAATCTAAGGTGTGTTGAAGTTGAATTAACGATTTGTTTTTCAACTTGGGTTTCCTCGTTTGCACTCTATCCCCTTTTGATTCACAAAAGAGACATACTTTCTGATCACATAAGTGATTAGAGATTGTAGACCTAACATTATCGTTTGGAGATTTAATTTCTCTCTTCCAATTGATGTGTGAATCCCTTGTGCATCAGTTTGAATGGGAAGAGAATCTGAAGTTACTTCTGAAACTTGAGCTCTTTCAGTTTGTGTAGAAGTAGATGGTATAGAGGACCTTTTTGAACATCCTTGAATGGAGAGTTTACTCAAGAGATGTTTAATTTCTAAACTATCCTTTTTAAGTTTTTCCTCAAGTAAGATACGAGTTGATCGAACTTCAGGTTTTTCCTTATAAGAAGCCTTTTCATGGGAGACACAGTCTTTTACTACACCAAGAAGGACATTGACATGTTTTTTTAACTGTTCGAATCTATCAGCTTGAATTCTAACAAGATTTAGAATTAGTTTACTCTCTCTAGTTGTTTCCTCTTGAGCAACAGAGTCAGATTCATCAGGATAACACATGTCAATACTGGTCTGTTTCATTTGAACACTAGGTTCGTCTATAATCGAGACTGATGAACGTTGTCGTATGCGTCAAAAATAATTTCACTTTCTCACTCTACTAATATAAATGAAGTACGTGGTAAGAAATATTTCGTTTCCGCAGAGAGGCAATTGTTGTTATGCAATTTTCAGATTCTTAAGTAACCAAAGGGGATTTTTTTTATCAAAGCAATAAAAATAAATGAAAGCAAAGTAAATAATTGGAATAATCAATAGAAGAAGATATTGGTCACGGGATAGTAGCATTCACAAACATGTATTTTCATCAATGACTAGAATTGATATTTTAATCTCTCATTTACTAAAAGTCCTAGGATACGATGATCGCAAGAATATCCCGCTAATTCCCTGATTTCATCACAACCACATTAAAAGATGTATATGTGAATTCTTCCTAGAAAGCAACCTAACGTGTAAAATCACAATCAAGTTTAACTCCCTAAGAGCAATAAGTTATATGGAATAAGACTAATCAATGCAAACGAATGTGTAAAAGCACAAATCCGTTTTAACAAAAGCTATGATTCACTTGTGACTAGTAGGATATATCACTACAAGCACTACCCACAATTATGCTACTTAGACTCAGGAATAAACAACTTTTTCGTATTGAAAACCCTAATCTAGCAATAAGGATGAAGGCAAACTCAATCGATTCCGGACTCGACTAAACAAGCATTCAAACTATATAACACTATTAATTGTGAACCATAAACAATAATTATTGAGACAAAACTAATTCATAGATGCAAATATCATTTGTGAAATCCACTTTATCCCATAACCAATAATATGAGTTTAGCTACTCATAGCTTTTGAGTTCATCATAATCAATAATAAAAATGAAGAAGATGAAACATAAACGAAAGCGAACCCTCGTTGCCGCTCTCCAAAACTCCAAGTAGAAAATACGTGATACTAAGAAAGTAGAAAACTTTCCTTTTTGTAGCTCTTCTTAGGTCAAGTCTTCAAAAGCCCATCACCAAGAAGTCCACCAAGCCCATGTGTGTGAAGAATCCATGTAAAAATCTTGCCAAAAGTGGTCGCCAGAAAACTGGTGAAAGTGCCGGAAGTTGGTCGGAAAAGAGCTCAGGTGACCGGCAAAGTCAAAACCGGTCAACGAGCAACTCGGTCAAAGTACCGAGTCAAGAGGAGTCAACTGAGTCAAGACCGAGTCAGCTACCTGACACGGCTGAATGATCTGACTTGCAATGGCCTAGGCCACTTGCAATGGCTGTGACCAGTGTTGCACAATGATTGTGCTTCACCAGCCTACACATGCAACTACACCTCCACTGCCAATCCAATATCTTTCTTTGTTGCTCAAACATGAACTCCAGCTGCTCCATAACATCACAAATACCAGCTGTGACCTACATTTCATACCAACTGCAACAATACAGCACTTCCTCCATGCAATGGTAACAACAACAACAACAACAACAACTGAATCTCCACCTTCACCATCTCAGTATCACCATTTACAATCCACTCTTGCATCATTCAACCCTTCACAGTTCACAAATTACCAGCATCTCAGGTCCTTGTTCTTGACAGAACTGATGGCAACAGTTAACACCACCAGCTCCAGTTCCGGATCTTCTTTAACAGAACCCTTGTACTCTTCAAACCATCAAACCCATCTTTCTTCTCGCCATCGATTTCAACAACACAACATCTCGCATGTAAACATAAACAGCTTCAATACACCATGAGTCCAACACCACAAATCCCATTTCAGTCCAACGACATTCACCAAATCCACCTACAAGTTATATCTCAGCTGCTCAGCACACACACATCACCTCCATTGCAGATCAACACCAATTGCACACAGTCACAGGCCACCTGACACATGGTTTAGCTGTTTTAGGACTTCAACTCAGCTTCAGTGACCGCAACCACCTATTACCACCTGCAACAACTTGAACTGCAGGTCAATAACTCCAGAGTACAACCTGTAGCTTCCTATTCTTCTTCTACTGCTCACAACAAGCACCAAAATCACCAGCTTGCAACTGTTCTTCACAGCAACTCAAATTCATTGAAGAACCATCATGTACTATGCTACTCAAATTCCTTCAGTTCTCTTTTCTTTGTCACCGAGCCAGTTCTCAGCTTATCCCATTTAACACCACACAACAACATCAGTTCCATTGCAGCTTCCCTTGCAGCTTCTTTCCTGAACCCATTACTCCATTTACAGCTTCTCTGCTTATGCAAACACCACCAGAACTGCATATTTACCAGCCTCCAATCTCTGAATCAAACCCCTCTCAAATTATCTGAGCTTCATTGCTTTGACCTCCAGCTCACACCTCAAGCAGCAATACCAATTCCCATTCTCTGTAGCTCTATTTCAAGCCATATCAGTACCACCTGCTGTTGCAGTCATACATTCATCTCCATTCTGCAACTCAAGCTTGAGCTAACACCACCAGACCTTCTCATATATCATCACAGCTCCAATTTCAACCACTTCGCAGCTTCAGTTCTGTACCACAAACAACTCATTTTTTCATCCTTGCTCTGAACCACCAACAACTGCTCCAATCAGAGCCACTGCCGCCTGCAATCTGTACCTGTCCTAGACATTCATCTATTTCAGCACTTGAGCAACATCAATTCCACCTGACCCATGAAAATCACCCAGCTTCTACCATCATTTTCAGTACCCACTGAGCAACAACATCTCAAATTCTCGATTATACCTTGTTTCTCCGTCTGCAGTTCCATTCAACCAACCCCATTCTTCAGATTCGAACACTTTCAGTCAATTTCAACCCAGATTCAAAACCCTGGTTCCATTAACACAACAACAACAATGGCAGCAGTTTCAACTTATCATCTTCAATTATCAATCCAAACTCAATCTGAGTTTAACCCCTTTGTAATTCATCCGCAATTAGTCTTTGAAACTCTGAATCAACTACCAAATCTTCATCTCCATGAAACCCTAAATATCAACAGCAGCAACTCATGTTCTCGCCTGATTTCTCTTCCATTTAAACTGAACATCAACAGATCCATCTTCTCCTCTCTCTGGTTCCTCAATTCTTCACAGTCATCAGCTGTAACAGCACACTCAAAACCCATACCAATTTCGTCTCTGAATCTCACATGGTGCCGCCCTCACATACAGGGTCGATAAAGAAGAAGACCTAATGATTTTCTTATCTGAAATTTAGGTATTTTATAGGAATTTGGAATTATCCACCCCAGCTGATAGGATAAGGGCAACCTGTTCAGAAATGGCTAGTCGGTTTCAGGAAACCGACGGCCTATTCGCTTCTTTGCTCAACTGTCAATTGCGAGGAATTGGCAGTTCATTCTTCACCTCCTTCTCGTGCACTTTAGCCCGCTCCAAAAAGCAATTGCTCATAAAACAATGCTTTCACCCTTTTACGCTCCAAATGGACGTTTTCTCCTTATTTTGCTCAAAATGACTCAATAACACCTAATAAACTCAAACTCACACATAAGATACATAATTTATATGAAAACTCGCAAATAAAGCATAAATACCAGATATAAAATTAGGTGTTTACAACACCTATCAAATTCCCCCACACTTAGACTTTGCTAGTTCTCGAGCAAATGAAACAAAACTTATTCTAAAATATACATACAACTCTCGTGAGGGTTTACTAGAGATATACCCACAAAACCTACATTTCCAACTTACTAGTTCTCCGTAAGGATAGCATCCAACGCGCGAAGAAGACATAGAGATTCTGCACACTAGTCATAAGAAGTTAGACACATATATGAACACAATCTCATCCTTAAAAGTTGAGAGAGAAATAACCATCCCTTCTCGAAAGAAATTCGGGTTCGGAGTGATCGAAAGTCTCGACTCTGCCTCACAAGAAAGGGTTTTATGAAGTTTCTCTCAATAATAAATAACTCTTTATGGGTCACACATGTGTCCAGGTAGGAGTGAAGAGAGAATCCTGCGACACCTTGAATGGTAGGAAGGCAAAAACCATCTGAATTGTTTTGAAACCCCACATCTTTTATTCATCTTGAAAAACCTTTTTTCTGACGATCTCTAAGAAAGGAAATCAACCACTTAACGAAGGTGGGAATATGCTTACTTACATCGTTATCCGTTCGGCGTGCAGTTAGCACCACTCTCACAACATCTGTAGAAGCGTCTTCGGTCTTCAATCCTTGTCTTCATCTTCGTCTTCGGTCTTCAACTAGTGATGATAAAATCTTGAACTTCGTAGAATCTTGACAATGTGATTCTTTCCTCTAATTCCTTGTTGTTTGAAACTTCATTACGTATATTTATTCTTCCGTTGGCTTTATTGAAAGAATACAAAACTAAAAATGAACTAAACAAACCAAAATATGATGCAATGAATTTTTATTTTTTCACTTTCACTTTATTTTTTCTCTTTCATAAGATGTAAAATAAATAAAGTAAATACAAAATGAAAACAAACAAAATATTAAAACTAATGATGAACCTAAAATTTTTTTCTTGTCTTTCTTTTTTTTTTCTTTTTTTTTAGACAAGAGAAAATAATACAAATACAAAATAAAGATAAAATAAAAATGCAAGTACAAAGGCCATGGTGTAAGTACTTTACCGCTCGATTCTTCACAACTTGTATGTCTCGATATCATAGACTTCTTGAACTCTCATCTTGATAATCTTCACTCTTGTACAATAGTCTTCAACTTGTAAAAAATTCTGTTCATATTGTCTTGTTGCTTTAGTTGAATATGAAATCTGCTCATTCTTGTACCGTTGCTTGTAAACCTTGAACGTCTTCAACTTTCCTTCGAATTTGTGATGCTCCTCTTGTTGATGATGATGGTGTTTCTATGTACCTGTTGGTGTAGAGAGAGATAAAGTGGATGGTGCTAACTGCGAACAAGATTACAAGTGGTATGTAAGTTAGCAATTCGATGTCACCACCATGATTGATAAAATAGCACTCAAGAGATCAAAATAGTGCTTCTATTGGTGGGAGGTTGGGTAGCTCACCATTCTACCCGGAGTTTACGTACGGTGACACACACTCTAAAAGCACATATTTAGACAGGTAAAAAGAAGTGAAGGTCGGTGCCTCTCATGATGTAACATGGGTAGTCTCCACTATAAGGGACCACTATTCTAATACCAAATTCAGTCTGCACCTCATTTGCCACTGGGATGGTTAAATCCAACTTTAACTCTCATACAAGTAAGAAATCCGATCATGTTCTCTGTCATCTCTAAGTTCAGTCACTCTTATGAGAATCTCTATGTAATCTTAGCGACATGTATACTATGTGACTCTAAACTAACCACAAGTTGGAGTTTTTTTATTCACTATTTTACACAAAAGTCGAAAAATTTGAAAATTTTACAACGCAAATGCTTAACCACTCCCCCACACTTAAACTTTACATTGTCCTCAATGTAAATTAAGTCATCCAAAGTAAGTCAAGGTGGGAAATTCTAACATGATAATGTGACAAGAAATCAGAAAAAATAAAAACAAAACAAGACAAGAAAAACTAAAAACAAGACAAGAAATAAATACAAAACAAGAAATACTCATCCTTTGGGTTGCCTCCCATTTAGCGCTTGGTTTAAAGTCGTCAGCCCGACTATCTCATTTCTTTCTGCGCCTTAGCCGGCATCCAACACATTATGGAAATCTGATTGAATGGTACTTGGGTGTTTCCTCGCCTCAAAGATGTTGAAGTGTATGACTTCTTCATCAAACTCCATAGTCAAGGTGTCATTGTGGACATCAATCTTCGTTCTAGCGGTACTTAAAAATGGTCTACCCAACAGTAAAGGTGTAGACGATGATGAATTCACATCACTCATGTCTAAAACATAGAAATACACTGGAAATATTAGTCATTTTACCTGCACCAAAACATCCTCAACAATCCCTTTCGGGTAAATATTAGATCTATAGGCAAGTTGAATAACTATGCCGGTTTTCTTAAGAGGGCCAAGGTTTAAAGCATCATAAATAGAAGTAGGCATAACATTATAGAAGCTACTAAATCTAACATAGCTTTTGTAAACCTTGTTTTACCAATAGTGCATGGAATAGTGAAACTACCGGGATCTTTCAATTTAGGTGGGAGTTTCTTTCGAAGATACGCCGAAGCATTCTCCCCCACACTCATTACCTCATTACCCGTTAGCTTGTGTTTGTTAGTGCACAATTCCTTTACACACTTTGCATAGCGAGGAGATTTCCTAATTACTTCAATGAGTGGTATATTCACTTGGACCTTCTTAAAAACATCTCAAATATCCCTATCTTGTTCCACCTTCCTATTAGATTTAGCGAACCTGCCAGGAAAAGGTAAAGGAGGAACGTAAGTAGAAACAAGAGATTTAGAGTTGGATTTAGTTACCTCGGGAGTTTGAGGGAAATCAGCATCCTTTTCCTCCAAAACTGGTTACTTTGGGGTTTCTTCTTTACCCGAATCAGTAATTTCATGTTGCACAAGTTGTGTACCACTTCTCAACGTAATAGCATTGGTACCCTCTTTTGGGTTGATAGGTTGTGAAGGGAGTTTCCCACTATTTTGTGCCTTCAACTTGTTTATATCAATCGCCATGGAGCCCATTTGTGTCTGCAACTCCTTGATAGCACTCTTAGTCTCCTGCTGACTTTCTTTAAACATAGTAGAAATGTCTTGCATAAAAGTTTGAAGCTTTGCATCGATATCGGAACCTTGATTTTGCATTGATTTTTGTGGTTGTGGTTGACCAACTTGTGCTTGCAACTCTCTAATTACATTATCCGTTTTATGTTGATTTAAGTTCGCTAGTTGTTGATTTTGTTGTACCACGGACATTAGAGCCTCCACCAAAGTAGTCATCTTTGCCAATTCTGTATTTTGGGCTTGTTCCGGTTGTTGCACTTGTTGTTGGAATCCACTTGAATGGTTGTAAACAGAACTTGTACTTGCAACTTGCTCGTAAATGTTGCAGTAGGTACCATATGGTTGAGTTGAGAAAATATCATTGACTTGCTCCACATTCTCATAAGCTTGGCATGACGGTTTTACAACCACGGCTGCAATTTGTTGCATCATTGCTGCCATATTGCTCATTTGTTGACGTAATTCAATAATCTCGTCAACTTGATTAACTCCCTTGGTAGGTCGCTCCGATCCATGACTTGAAAATTGTTAAGAATTTGCTGCCATACTCTCAATCAACTCTCTAGCTTGTGTCACCGTCTTGTTCATAAGTGCACCACCACTTGCAGCGTCAATAAGATTCCTATCACTTGCTTGGAGACCTTGATAGAAGTATTGGATAATCATTGCATCACTAAATTGGTGGTCAGGGCAGCTTGCTACCAATCTCTTGTATCGTTTCCAACATTCATACAATGATTCCCCCACACTTTGTTTCATCCCACAAATCTCCTTGCGAATTTGAGTCGCTTTCGACGCAGGAAAATATCTCTCCAAGAAAAGTCTCTTCAACCAATTCCATGTTGTAATACTACCAGGCGGTAAGTAATATAACCAATCTTTAGCTGCATCGAGTAAAGAGAAAGGAAAAGCACACAACATTCCTTCATCTGCATTAGCTCCATTAGGTATCATGTTTGTCATCAACCATTGAAACTCCATAAGATGCTTGTTCGGATCTTCCCATACACATACATGAAACTTTGGTATTTGACTGATCAACCCTGACTTCATATCAAAAGTGGAAGTTGCTTCAATACACCATTGTTGTTGATCCAACTTCTAAGAAGCTAGCTCCTTGAGTGTGCGGTTTGCATCACCCATTGCTTCTACCAATTTGTATTTCAGTAAGGTACCTGAAACACAATTCTCAAAAACAAGTGAGAAACAAGACAAGAAACAAAAAGCAAATATGAAAGCAGAAATGATGATAAGAAACTAAAAACTTAATAACAAGCTGTATGCCTCCCCGGCAGCGGCGACAAAATTTGATCGTTGTCGTATGCGTCAAAAATAATTTCACTTTCTCACTCTACTAATATAAATGAAGTACGTGGTAAGAAAGAGTTCGTTTCCACAGAGAGGCAATTGTTCTTATGCAATTTTCAGATTCTTAAGTAACCAAGGGGGATTTTGTTTATCAAAGCAATAAAAATAAATGAAAGCAAAGTAAATAATTTGAATAATCAATAGAAGAAGATATTGGTCACGGGATAGTATCATTCACAAACATGTATTTTCATCAATGATTAGAATTGATATTTTAATCTCTCATTTACTAAAAGTCCTAGGATACCTTGATCGCAAGAATATCCCGCTAATTCCCTGATTTCATCACAACCACAATAAAAGATGTATATGTGAATTCTTCTTAGAAAGCAACCTAACGTGTAAAAGCACAATCAAGTTTAACTCCCTAAGAGCAATAAGTTATATGGAATAAGACTAATCAATGTAAACGAACGTGTAAAAGCACTAATCTGTTTTAACAAAAGTTATGATTCACTTGTGACTAGTAGGATATATCACTACAAGCACTACCCACAACTATGCTACTTAGAATCAGGAATAAACAACCTTTATGTATTGAAAACCTTAATCTAACAATAAGGATGAAGGCAAACTCAATCAATTCCGGACTCGACTAAACAAGCATTCAAACTATACAACACTATTAATTGTGAACCATAAATAATAAATTATTGAGACAAAACTAATTCATAGATGCAAATATCATTTGTGAAATCCACTTTATCCCATAACCAATAATATGAGTTTAGCTACTCATATCTTTTGAGTTCATCATAATCAATAATAAAAATGGAGAAGATGAAAAATAAACGAAAGAAAACCCTCGTTGCCGCTCTTCAAAACTCCAAGTAGAAAATACGTGATACTAAGAAAGTAGAAAACTTTCCTTTTTGTAGCTCTTCTTAGGTCAAGTCTTCAAAATCCCATCACCAAGAAGTCCACCAAGCCCATGTGTGTGAAGAACCCATGTAAAAATCTTGCCAAAAGTAATCGCCGGAAAATGGGTGAAAGTGCCGGAAGTTGACCGTAAAAGTCGCCGGAAAAGAGCTCAGGTGACCGACAAAGTCAAAACCGGTCAACGATTCAACTCGGTCAAAGTACCGAGTCAAGAGGAGTCAACTGAGTCAAGACCGAGACAGCTACCTGACACGGCTGAATGATCTGACTTGCAATGTCCTAGGCCACTTGCACTGGCTCTGACCAGTGTTGCACAATGATTGTGCTTCACCAGCCTACACATGCAACTACACCTCCACTGCCAATCCAATCTCTTTCTTTGTTGCTCAAACATGAACTCCAGCTGCTCCATAACATCACAAATACCAGCTGTGACCTACATTTCATACCAACTGCAACAATACAGCACTTCCTCCATGCAATGGTAACAACAACAACAACTGAATCTCCACCTTCACCATCTCAGTATCACCATTTCCAATCCACTCTTGCATCATTCAACCCTTCACAGTTCACAAATTACCAGCATCTCAGGTCCTTGTTCTTGACAGAACTGATGGCAACAGTTAAGACGACCAGGTCCAGTTCCGGATCTTCTTTAACAGAACCCTTGTACTCTTCAAACCATCAAACCCATCTTTCTTCTCGCCATCGATTTCAACAACACAACATCTCGCCTGTAAGCATAAACAACTTCAATACACCATGAATCCAACACCACAAAGCCCATTTCAGTCCAACGGAATTCACCAAATCCACCTACAAGTTGTATCTCAGCTGCTCAGCACACACACATCACCTCCATTGCAGATCAACACCAATTGCAAACAGTCACAGGCCACCAGCAACATGGTTTAGCTGCTTTAGGACTTCAACTCAGCTTCAGTGACCGCAACCACCAATTACCACCTGCAACAACTTGAACTGCAGGTCAATAACTCCAGAGTACAACCTGTAGCTTCCTATTCTTCTTCTACTGCTCACAACAAGCACCAAAATCACCAGCTTGCAACTGTTCTTCACAGTACCTCAAAGTCATTGCAGAACCATCATGTACTATGCTGCTCAAATGCCTTCAGTTCTCTTTTCTTTGTCGTCGAGCCAGTTCTCAGCTTATCCCATTTAACATCGCACAATAACATCAGTTCCATTGCAGCTTCCCTTGCAGCTTCTTGTCTGAACCCATTACTCCATCTACAGCTTCTCTGCTTATGCAAACACCACCAGAACTGCATATTTACCAGCCTGCAATCTTTGAATCAAACCCCTCTAAAATTATCTGAGCTTCATTGCTTTGACCTCCAGCTCACACCTCAAGCAGCAATACCAATTCTCATTCTCTGTAGCTCTATTTCAAGCCATATCAGTACCACCTGCTGTTGCAGTCATACATTCATCTCCATTCTGCAACTCAAGCTTGAGCTAACACCACCAGACCTTCTCATATATCATCACAGCTCCAATTTCAACCACTTTGCAGCTTCAGTTCTGTACCACCAACAACTCCTTTTCTCCTCCTTGCCCTGAACCACCAACAACTGCTCCAATCAGAGCCACTGCCACCTGCAATTTGTACCTGTCCTAGACATTCATCTATTTCAGCACTTGAGAAACATCAATTACACCTGACCCATGAAAATCACCCTGCTTCTACCATCATTTTCAGTACCCACTGAGCAACAACATCTCAAATTCTCGATTATACCTTGTTTCTCCGTCTGCAGTTCCATTCAACCAACCCCATTCTTCAGATTCGAACACTTTCAGTCAATTCCAACCCAGATTCAAAACCCTGGTTCCATTAACACAACAGCAACAGTGGTAGCAGTTTCAACTTATCATCTTCAATTATCAATCCAAACTCAATCTGAGTTTAACCCCTTTGTAATTCATCCGCAATTAGTCTTTGAAACTCTGAATCAACTACCAAATCTTCATCTCCATGAAACCCTAAATATCAACAGCAGCAACTCATGTTCTCGCCTGATTTCTTTTCCACTTAAACTGAACATCAACAAATCCATCTTCTCCTCTCTCTGGTTCCTCAATTCTTCTCAGCCATCAGCTGTAACAGCACACTCAAAACCCATACCAATTTCGTCTCTGAATCTCACATAGTGCCGCCCTCACAGACAGGGTCGATAAAGAAGAAGAGCTAATGATTTTCTTCTCTGAAATTTAGGTATTTTGTAGGAATTTGGATTTATCCACCCCAGCTGATAGGATAAGGGCCACATGTTCAGAAATGGCTAGTCGGTTTCAGGAAACCGATGGCCTATTCGCTTCTTTGCTCAACTGTCAATTGCGAGGAACTGGCAGTTCATTCTTCACCTCCTTCTCGTGCACTTTAGCCCGCTCCAAATAGCAATTGCTCATAAAACAATGCTTTCACCCCTTTACGCTCCAAATGGACATTTTCTCCTTCTTTTGCTCATAATGACTCCATAACACCTAAGAAAGCATAAATACTAGATATAAAATTATGTGTTTTACAACAACTATCAACTGACGGATATTTCTCTTTGATAGACCTATTAGAGTCAGATCGCTACAAACACAGACTTTTGAGGTCTTGAACGTGTTTGCCTGCTCTGATACCAATTGAAAAAACGGGGGTCTAACAACCTCACCCAATATTTCGACTAGCAATCCGTATGGACTAACTCCAATATACTTTCTATAGAATCAACTAGACAGTCAGACTCAATCTAGATAAAAGTATATCAAAGAGTTAATATCTCAATCTCTCGATTTGATCTATACTCAAGCAAATGAAAATCAGCGAGTCTTTATCAAATACTAGAGATATAAACTTGGATGGTACCAAAGACCAATATCCAAGTGTCAATCAATTGAAATCAACAACCAAATGTTGGATATTCTAATTGATTGATCTTAACGCACAACCTGTGATATTTCAATTATATAACAAAATATAATGCAGAATAGAAATAACACAGACACCAGAAAATTTGTTAACGAGGAACCGCAAATGCAGATAAACCACGGGACCTAGTCCAGATTGAACACCACATTGTATTAAGCCGCTACATACACTAGCCTACTACAAACTAACTTCGGTCTGGACTGTAGTTGAACCCTAATCAATTTCAAGGTACAGTTGCGCTCCTTACGTCTCTGATCCCAGCAGGATACTATGCACTTGATTCCCTTAGCTGATCTCACCCACAACCAAGAGTTGCTACGACCCAAAGTCTAAGACTTTAAGAAACAAATATATATCACACAGAAAAGTCAACGATGATAGATAAATCTGTCTCCCACAGATAAACCTACAATTTTTGTTTCGTTTTTTGATAAAATCAAGGTGATCAAAAACCAATTGATAACCCAGACTTATATTCTCGAAGAACAGCCTAGAATTATCAATCACCTCATAATAATCTAAATCGTATGGTAGCGAAACTAGATATTGTGGAATCACAAACGATGAGACGAAGATGTTTGTGATTTCTTTTTATCTTGCCCTATCGGAGATATAATCTCAAGTCAATTATTCAATTGAACTCATACGATAGAAAATGGCAAGATCATATCGCTCAACTACAAGAGAAGTAGTTTCGTCTGGCTTCACAATCCCAATGAAGTATTTCAGTCGTTAACCTACAGGGTCTCGAGAAGAAACCTAAGTTTAAAGGAGAATCGACTCTAGCAAAACCAACTAGTATCACACAGGAGGTGTGGGGATTAGTTTTTTTAGTTGCTAGATGTCTCCTTTATATAGTTTTCAAATCAGGGTTTGCAATCCAAGTTACCTTGGTAACAAAGCATTCAATATTCACCGTTAGATGACAAACCTGATTTAACCAAGCTAATATCTTTCAACCGTTAGATCGAAACTTAGCTTGTCACACACAAATGAAATGTATTTCATTAAGGTTTGAGTAACCGTACCTAAACGTGTACACTTAGTTGGTTCAAAAATAGTTAACCAATGGTTAGCCATATGAACACTTCCATATTAATCGTATTCATCTTCTTCACATAACTAGTTCAAATGACTCATAAGAACTAGTTGAAGAGTTGTTCAATTGCTTAGGTATTTATGAATAGACACAATTGAAACAAAATCGGTTTGATTCACTTGAATCAATTCATGAACAATATAGCCACGGTTTGCAAATATTGCATTCCTTATTGATTTATTGTTTAAGTTCATGAACTTACGATTTGAGAAATATAACCAGCTTGGGTACGCGTACGGGTACGTGTACCATAGCTACCGGATTTGAGCTTAGAAACTCAGCAAAAAATTTCGGTCGAAAACTTCCGTGGGTACGAGTACGGGTACGCGTACCTAAGGTGACTGGTTTAACAGTTTGCAAACTTATAAACTCAACAGAAATTTTCGGTTTGAAAACTTCCGCCGGTACGCGTACCCAACCTGTCTCCTTCACCAATACCGTATATACACATATGCACACACTTGGTTTCCGACACATGGATTTATACACTAATATGCGAACACACTATATATGCTTATATCCATAGTTAATTACGTAATCTCAACTCTACATTTCAATCATTGAAACATTCTTCTGTAATGTTATAACAGTCGTTATTCACAACTATCGTCATCAAAGCTATTTTCAAGATTGAAACGTCATCATGACTTTCGTCACGGGTTAAGATGAAAAGTGATTAAAGCGAAAGCTTACCAACACATATTTCGAGAAAAAAATAGGCGAGTAAACTCGGCTCGAAATAGCAAATGTGTATGTATGAAAATTATCATACTTATACGACTTTGTCTCAAGAGTAGGAGATAGAGTAGATAGAATTTTGAGTGATAGATAAGTTCAAGTCTCCACATACCTTTTGGTCGGATGAAGTTCCACTGGTTCCTTGAGTAGTTCTTCGTCTTCGTAAGATGATCGCCATGGAGTCTGGAGCTCAACTACACCAAACTGTCCTAAACCGAGACTTGGCTATAAGTAGTCTGGAAATCAAGACATATATTTTTGACAACTAAACTTGACAAACATGCTTGAGATATCAACGCATGCGAGTTCGACCGAGCAATGCTCTAACAATAAGTACTAGGTTAGTTAACTAATATTTCTTGTTAAGGCATTCGATTAGACTTGAATAACCGAAACCTCCACTTTAATAAGTCTAACTAAGATAAACTTAGTTTCTCTTATCCAGAATCGAATTGGACTAAACAATCCATCCCGTAAACTTTTTATTTCGTTAAGCTATAAACAATTCATACAAACCAAATAAATCAACTTGCATAATTATTTACCTCAACCGGAAGCAATTGAAACAACATAGACATTATAGCACCGCAATTGCACCGAAATTTTGTAAGCCTAAATAATTGATACCACATAATAAAGCAAGATAACAATAGTTTTTCTTAACCGGAACCAATTGAATCACACACACATCCATACACACATAATGGAATAAAACATCAATTTTACCGAAATTTTGTTAAGCAAAAGCAATAAATATATGAAATAAAAATCAGGATTTTCTTAAACAAGAAAACAATTAACTAACAAAATTGTTACCTCAAATTTCGCATCCACTTCTCCAATATGTTTGCATATTCTTTCAGGGAGAATTGATGTCGAAATATCATTATGTTGTCATCCTTATGCAAAACAGAAGAATAACAGCAACCAACTTTTACCAGAGAAAGGTTCAAAACCGGTTTTTAACTATTGCAAGCAAAAGTTGAAAACCATCGAAACACATATGCTTTTATGCTAAACCAAAACCGATTCAACATATTGTGATTTTTTCACATATTGTTTCTACCAGAACCCCTCATGATCCTTTGATAAAGCCTACCAACATGGGCTAGAACTTAATCCTGCTAAATCAAAAAGTCACCCAAACCATAAGGGTTCACAACATTATGAGATTGAATATCAAGGTAATAAAACCGAAATCAAACATCCCATAAACATCCATAACAATAATAAAGCATTCAAGCACAAGCTATGTAAATCAAAAACCATCACAAGAAAAATTATAAATCAAATAATTTTATTCATAATAGTTTTATTCATAATAGACTTAATACAATAAACTACTGTCTATTTTTGTTT
Organism: Papaver somniferum; assembly: GCF_003573695.1. Lineage (NCBI taxonomy): Eukaryota > Viridiplantae > Streptophyta > Magnoliopsida > Ranunculales > Papaveraceae > Papaver > Papaver somniferum. The sequence goes on along the minus strand of NC_039367.1, from coordinate 80,866,661 downwards.
TCTTGAAGACAAATCAGACTTCATTTGTTTGCTCATCAGATTCTTTCTCAGAGTCTTCTTCCTGTTCTCCTTTTAGGAACTCATTATTGATCTTTAGGATTCTTTCAAGGGTTTCCGGATCATTTATATAGGCAAATGCCAACTGTTTTTGAATACAGCCCAATTGTCTCCCAAGACGTAAAATGTGGAACATGAGATCTCCGTTACTATAGGTTTGATCATATGAGATACTCGATCTCTTTTGAGTTCCATTCATCCAATTGATAATTCCCTGAGAGACAGTTTTAGTATTTTTCTCATCTTCAAATTTGTTCCTTATTGCACTTTCACACAACTTGGTGATGAGACAGGGATATCCAAGATTTCTATGGAAACCTGTGACATTGAGAGATTCAATGATTTTAATCATTTGATTGATAATTATTCCACAAATACCAATTCGTTTCTTCTCTTCAAGAAGGCAGTATACCAATTCAGCAAATTCTCTATTGCATTGAGAAGAATCTCTTGTACATGCAAACATGGTTGCTTTGTTTCTTTACTGCTTATACCCTTCGTTTCTGCAGGTCTCCAGGAACAGCTATTGGGTGCAAATGCTAAGATTACCCGTCTTGAAGGCCAGATATCCTCGTTGGAGATTTCTCGCCAATCTGATGTTGATGCTAAGTTTAAGGCTGAGGCGCTTCAGAAAGCTAACGATCAGCTCCGCGCTCAGATGATGGAGCTTCGCCAGAAGTCGGCTTCGGATCTAGAAGCTCAGGCTTCTCAGATTAAGGTGCAATTCGAGCGTTCGGCCATTGATTATATTAACAATGCCTTTGTAGAGGCCGATCTCCAAGCCGAAGGAGTTGTCTTTCCTCGTCTTCCTTACCCTTGATGTGTCTCGTTTCTCTTTAACTGAACTCTTTGTTGTGTTATGCCCCCCAGTTGAGGGGTCTTTGTTGTCTCATTTCTTTGAAACAATGCTTCGTTATGTTCTGAACCTTTGTCATCTGCAACTTTTAAGACGTGTTAGTCGTATTTTGGTAACATTATTATGGTAACATTATTATGGTAACCTTAGTATTGCATGAATATATGTAGACGTGTTGTATCTAGTTATTTGCACATTCGAGTTATCACAAGGTGCTAAGGTATTTTTAACCTTTGGTGGAACATTCATCATCCTACCCAAGTATCCTTTGGCCAGAAGGTACCGTGGTGGCGAGGGCTCCTACGTGGGAAATAATTTTCCTGTAACCCTACGCGTTCAGCGCGAAGGCTGCTTTACTTCGACAAAGTATCTCTATAGGGTATGTCTTACTTTTTATTATTGCCTCATGAACGGAGCTATCACTCCGAGGATCCGAGTATTGACACATGCGCAGTTGTGCCTTGCCTTGTCTCATCGTCAATTCTGACGGAGGGTGTCTATTCTAACCCAGTTTGTATTTAATCAAAATAGGCTTTTTTCTTAGCAAAAAGTTTCTTTCATTGATTAGTAAGGTTTATAATTCCTTTGATCAGGGATAGAACATGGTGGGTCGTTGCCCCTTCCCTTCTTCTCCTGAGTAATAACCATTCTCTTACGGGTAGTACTTCTTTAGGTACATTACATTCAAGGGGTGTTGTAATACTTCACCTTTGAGGTTCCTTAGGTAGTATGATCCTTTCCAGGCAACGTCGTGTATGATGTAGGACCCGTCTCATGTTGGAGCTAGTTTTCCCCACTTCTTCTTCCTCTGATATGGTGGTATCTTTCGTAGCACGTATTCTTCGACCACGAAGCTCCTTGGGATAACCCTTTTGTTGCATTCACGTGCTAGCCTTCGTTGATAGTTTACCATCTTTTGCAAAGCCACTTCTCGTCTTTCTTCGAGATCATCAAGCTTTTCCAGCATCAGGTCCGTCGTCGGGTTCTTTTCCCACGCCTCTGTTTTTGTTGTTGGCGGTATTATCTCCATTGGGATGATTGCTTCGACTCCGTAGGTTAGCAAAAACGGAGTTTCTCCCGTAGCCGCTCTTCTTGTAGTTCGGTAGTCCCATAGGACATTATGTAGTTGTTCACACCATCTTTTCTTGTATGCCCCCAGCTTCTTTTTTAAGTTCATCGTTATCGTCTTGTTAGTTGCCTCCGTTTGTCCATTGTTCTTAGGGTATGTCGGAGTGGACTTATTTTTCTGAATGTTGAAAGTGTTGAACAACATGTCTATGTTCTTTCCCTCCAACTTCTTTCCATTGTCAGAGACTATGGCGGATGGTATCCCGAACCTGCAGATGATTTGCTCAAACAAAAATTTAAAGACTTCTGTGTCTCTAATTCTTGCCAAAGCCCTTGCTTCCACCCACTTGGTGAAGTAGTACGAAGCCACGATAAGGTATTTTTTTTTTGATGTCCCCTCTATCAAAGGTCCAACAATATCAACCCCCCATTTGACGAACGACCATGGGCTGATAACTGAGTTGAGCTCCGTTGCTGGTGCTTTAATCTTCCTTGCAAAGCGTTGGCATCTTTCGCAGCGCTTAGCCATGTTCTTTGAGTCTTCGTCCATGTTTAGCCAATAATATACTTGCATCTTGGATTTGATCGCCAATGACCTTCTTCCGCTATGGTTGCCAGCTTCTTCGTTGTGTATATCATGTAGTATTTTTCTGCCTTAGGTTTGTGAGAGGCACCGCATCAGAGGTCCGAGAAATGACCTTCTGTACAGTATTCCATCACGTAGGTTGTACATTGCTGCCTTTGACTCAAGTTTCCGAGATTCTTTGACATCTGATGGTGAGGTACCTTTGTCAAGGTACTGGTGAATTGGGACTCTCCAATCATCTTCCGATTCGTCTTCGTTGCTTTCGGCCGACATGGACTGGTCTTCGTCAGCTTCGTTATCTGGTTCTTTTACCCCTTCGTCTTCTTTTTCCTTTTCTGCTTCCTTCATGGCCCGAGTTTGGACGACCAAGGTTTCCTCAACACCTGAGATTGGTCCTTCTATCGAAGGTTCATATATCCTCCCAATTTGCACGGAGGTGGTATTTTTGTCCCTCAACATTGATGATATGAATGCTAAGGCGTTTGCGTGCCTGTTGTCTTTCCGACAAACGTGTATGAATGTGACTTTGTTGATCTTTGACGCATGCTCCTGTGTTAATCTTAGGTACAAAGACAGTATTGGATCCATTGTTTGATATTTGAGTTCGATTTGTCTAATGACCAACTGTGAGTCACTAGTTAAGCGATCATCTGATAAGCCTATCTCATGTGCCAAGCGTAGGCCATGTATGACCCCCTCATACTCTGTGATGTTATTAGTGTATTGTTCGAATTCTAACTTGAATGCATAGATGAGTTGGTCTCCGGTAGGGGTTGTTATACAATCCCTATGCCTGCGCCTTCTCTGTTGGAGGAGCCATCTACGAATATCTCCCACCTTCGTGAATTCTGTGGTTCCAAGAGATCTTCTGGTTCCGTCTTATCTTCCTCCATTCATGGGATGTCGTCTATCTCTGCTTCGTTGTTGAGAGGTAGTTCCTTTAGGAAGTCTGCTAAGATTTGTGATTTCTCAGCTTTCCTTGTTTCGAAAATTGTGTGAAACTGTTTGATTATGGCGTTCCATTTCGCCACCCTTCCAATTTTCTCCGTGTTGTCGAGGATTTGACTTATATGAGCTTTTGTGAAGACTCGGATGGTATGTGCATCGAGATATATCATTAGCTTCTGTGTTGCCACTACTAAGGCGTATATGACTTGCTCCACCTTGGTATAGTTACGCTCCGCTGAACTGAGTGTCTTGCTGATGAAGTATACAGGCTTTTATCCTTGCCCCTGGCCTCGCACCAATACTGCGCTCACAGCGTAGCTTTTTGCTGCTAAGTATAAGGTGAGTATCTCACCTGGCTCCGGTTTCTACAGGATGGGTACTGATGCTAAGTACTCTTTGATCTTGTGAAAGGCTTGTTCACATTCTGTGGTCCATGTAAACATGTTTCCTTTCCTTAGCGTATCGAAAAATCCTTTGCATTTATTCGATGACCTTGCTATGAATCTTCCCATGAAAGCTAATATTTCATTTAGCTTTTGTACTCCTTTTAAAGTTTGTGGAGATGGCATCTTCATTATTTCTCTGACCCTTTCGGGGTATACTTCTATTCCTCGCTTAGTTACCAAGTATCCCAAGAATTTTCCTGAGGTTACTCCGAATGCGCATTTCTACGGGTTCACCTTCATGTGGAAATTTCTCATGGCATCGAATATTTCCCTTAGGTCTGACAGGTGGTTTTTTGCTTCTTTGCTCTTGACGAGCATATCGTCCACGTAAACCTCCAGTATCTTGCTTATCCATGGCTTAAAGATTTTGTCTACTAATCGTTGGTATGTTTCCCCGCGTTCTTTAGTCCAAAAGGCATCCTTGTATAGAAATACAATCCTCATGGGGTAAAGAACGCAGTATTCTCCTAATCTTCTTCTGCAAGGGCTATTTGGTTGTAGCCTGAGTATCCATCCATGAAGGATAGCCTCTGGTGGCCTTCGGTTGCATTGACCAGTTGGTCGATGTTTGGCAGTGGGTAGCTGTCCTTGGGGAACGCTTTGTTGAGATTGCTAAAGTCAATGCAAATGCGCACGCCTCTGTTCTTTTTTGGTACGATAACCATTTTAGATATCCACGTAGGATATTTGACTTCTCGTATGAATCCTGCTGCAAGTAGATTTTGCAACTCCTTTTCTACCGCTTCATGATAGATGTCTGCCACTCTGCGGATGCGTTGCTTGAATAGTGGCATTTCCGGTTTGAGCCGAAGGTGGTGTGAGACCAAATTCGGGTCATATCCTGGTATATCTTACATTGACCATGCGAAGACGTCTGCGTATTCTCTTAGTAACCTTTGTAGTTGCATCTCCTCTTCCTATTTAAGCAAGGTTCCAATGTTGAACACTTTCGGTTTTGTCTCCGTTCCGATGTTGATTTTCTTCGTTGGTTCCACCGGTGAGCAGGTTTGTTGTTGAGGTCGTTGAGGAGTGCTTTTCTGTAATTTTCATTTGGCGGAGACGTCTGCCCTTGAAGTGGCGGAGGTGCTTGTCTCTGGAACTGAGATGGCTTCGGGTACTGAGATGGCTCCGTCCTTCACCTCCTTAGTGTTTGCTTTGCGTCTTTTTCTTTCGTGTTGCTGGGTAGCGGCTTTTTCTTCATTGAGTCTGACCTCTGCTAGGTTGCATAGCCTTGCGTCTTGCTGGTCACCTTTGATTTCCATTTCACCCATGGGTGTAGGAAATCATAGGTATTGATGATATGTCGAAGTTGTTCCTCGTAATCTATGGACCCATAGCCTGCCCATGATTATATTGTAGGGCGAAGGTGCTTCCATCACGCAGAACCGTGTATTGGTTACTAAGGGCTCTGCATGTACTTGCAAGACAATTTCTCCCTTTGGTCTAGAGACTGCTCCATTGAAACCGTATATTGTGCAAGTAGAAGAATCCATCTTCTTCGTTGTCAAACACCCATGCGTAAGTAGGGTTCGTAAAACAGTACATTTAAAGAACTTTCCCCGTCAATAAGGACCTTCATAACGTTCCATCCGTGTATTGGAAGAGTTATCACTAGTGGATCGTTGTGCATTTCGACCTCCTGGTTGACGTCTTTTGTTGAGAATGTTAATGGCGTGGTTATCCATTGTTCCCAAGTGCTAGTAGGTGGTCCACTTAGCTTGAACACCTCATGGGATTCTAGCTTTTTTCTGTTTCGAGCTAACTCGAGGATATCTCCGAGCAGTTCTTCTTGACCTCCGGTGGAAAAGGTGATCATGTTGATGTATTTTCCATCCTGAGGTAATTCTACCCTTTTCTTCGGGGCCTCCTCAGTTTCGGCTGGCTGTAGCTGTACGTACTCCATGAATTTTCCTTCGTCTATGAATCTCTGGATCACGTTTCGTAAGTGGTAGCATGCATCAGTTGTATGCCTGTAGTATTGGTGGTAAGCACAATACTCCTTGGCCTCCTTCGTTTTGTCTGGCTGCTTTCCCCTAGTATTAGGGTAAGGAAAGCCCGGCTTTGCTCCCTCCTTATTGAGAATGTGAGAGAATGTTGTATTCAGCTTTGTGTAGATTTTATATACGAATTCTTATCTTCCTTTGCATGTTTTGCCATATCCGTATTTGGATCGTTCGTCTCGAGAGCTGGTCCTTCCCCCGGCTTCGTTTTGTCGCTTAGGTATCTCCGGAATTGGTTCCAGAGAGTTGGTACGTTGTGGAGTTGTTGTCTCTTTTGCTTGTGCCATGGGGTTGTCCTTCTGGATTTCTTTGAGTCTGATGTAGCGGTCTTGGACAACCCTGAGCTCTCCTTCGGAATCGAGGGCTCTGTTGTGAATCTCCACAAATATGGCTGAGGTTCTATCAAGTCCATACTTATAGCAGTTAATGCTAATTTCTGGATTGACCTTTCCAATTGCTTTGCACGTCTTTTGCCACCTGTCTGTGTACTGCATCAATGTTTCCCGGGGTCTGATAGCTAAAGAAAATAGCCTATCTAACCCTTCCTATGTTGATTTGTTGTACATGTTTGTCTCCAAAAATACCGTAGACAATTGCTCAAAAGAGTCAATTGAGTTTGCTGGTAAATTGTCATACCAGGTTAGTGCGGATCCCATTAAGCTTGCAAGGAAGTACCTACAAAGTACTACCTCATCTCTTTCCCAATGGGCAAGGACACGAGTGTAGTACCGTAGGTGGGATGCGGGATCTGAGGTACCATTGTATGCTTGGAACGTAGGTACCGGGCATTTCGGAGGGATGGGTTCCCTCAAAATACGAAAAGACAATGGGGATGTGGTTGCCTTTTGAAGCACTTCTTCTAACCTTGTACCTGCGTGGCCAGTTTTTATTCCTTTTATTTCCTTCCTCATTTTCTCCATCTGCTTCATAACCATGTTTAAATTGTGAGCGTCTCTGGAAAATGCTTCGTCGTAGTAGGATTGAGAGGGCTTGTATGTTGAATCCGTCTCGTCTGGATCGTGGTGCGCTCTCCTGGATCCCCTAGGTTGATTGGACTTTAGTGGGTTGAGATCCACCCTGCGTCTTCCTGAGATAGCTTCGTTTTCACGCCTCTTTGGTGAAGGGTGAGCTTAGGAGCCTTCGATCTGTATGTCCAGCATATCTTTGAGGTTCTGGTTCTCTTGGGCCATCTCATGCCTTGCATCCTCATGTTCCTTGTTAGGGAGTAGCAAGGCCGCTATTTGTGCCACCATTTGGTCTTCGTTGTGGATTCCACCACCCTGAGGAGTGCTATCAGCCGGATCCTCAGAGTTATCCGCTCCTTCTTCTATAAATGGTGCGTCTAGATCTATCTGGATTGGAGTTAGGTTTCCTAACCCTTGTCCCGCTGAACTAAGGTTCTGGGTAACCCTGCGTTGGACGCAGGTGGCTGCGTTGTGGTGGGATGCTCTGGTAATGGCATGTCGTAAAGCGGTTGAGCTCCTGATGTTTTCCCCATCCCTTCAGCAGGAACAGGTGATTTATTTGCAACCGTTCTTCTTGTTATTTCGCTTTGTCCGTCTTCTACTTCGGTTCTTTGATTCGCTTGAGACGGGTTTTGAGATCTCCCTCTGGTAAGTGCTGGTCGTGAGCTTGTTGGTACATCATTTGGTTTCTGCATGCCTTCGGCTTTTGCTATCCTGCGGTTACAGAAAGTTGACAAAATCTGCTACTTGGGTGCCTCCGTTAAAAGTAGCAATTAGTGCTCTGACACAGAAGACGGCTAAGCAGCTTTTTCAGAAAAAGGACTGAAATAATGTCTTTGAAAGACAGGTATTAAATGCTTATGACACCCTTGGAAAAAACAACCTTAAACGTTGAAAACCAATTAAAAAGGGGTGTCAGATCTTCGCAAAAAACAAGGTTATTAAATTCTTGAGAAGATCTTTCTTCCTCAAAATCTTCACTGAGATTCCTCTGTCAGTCAAAGGTTCTCAGATCTAAAAGATGCTTTGTTAGAAAAGGTTGTTTTAGTATAAAACAAAGATTTTAACGTTTTTTGAGTAGGTTTTTGTGAAAATTTTTGTAGATCTGTAACAAGGTACGTATTTAGAGGCTATGAACTCAAAGAACATACACCAATAACGGATGAACAAATCACTAGAAAGTGAGATTCATCGTTTTGGAACACAGATCCCTTCGTTTCAGAAGATACATAAGTTAAAGATAAAATTATGTCTAAACTCAAGCTTGTGAGCAAAACACGGTGGGCGTCAAACTGTGACTACTCGTTTTCCCGTAGTCTACGTAATGTATACATCTCAGAGAATCATATACTACGCAGTATTGATACCTCTGTTGAACTGATAATGCTAAGTAATAAAAGGTATTCAAGATCACAATAATAACAAAGAACACAAATATAATGTAAGAGCTTCTAAGTTATCATGAGACATGAAAGATTACGTGGTTCGACTTTCGTCTACGTCCACAGGGTAATGAGTGATTGTTTTGTATTAAGTATGGTGGTTACAAAGATCTTAAATGCTTCCCAAAGTAATAGAGAGAACTCAAGTTGAAGAATACTTAAGTTCTAAACATTAAAGAGGTATAAGCTTAAGACTAGATCTTCTCTCCTAGATATTGAATTCCCTTAGTTTGTTGGTGGGGCTTGGTATTTATAGCCCCTTCTGCTCCAGGTATATCTTTGCTGTCTTTGGGTCCATCGTCTGCTGATATACCTTTCGTACAAATTGTACCTTCGTTCGTCACTTGCCTTGTCTAGTCGAACCTTGTCATCTCAGCTGACCCACGTTCCTTCGGGAACTCCCCAACCTTAATATAGGTTGTACCTTCGTTCACCGCCAGCTTCTGCCAATCGGGTTCTGCCACATAGTTTATCTCCACGTGATCTGATTATGCGTGTAGATAAGAGATTTGTGCATTTAATGCCGATTAGATATCCCATCTACCTTTGTCCCTTTGCCAGTTGCCTCCTTGTAGACTAGGCTTTTACTCTTCTCATCTCGACCTTCGAGGCATCCTTTCTTGGGACGGGATAAAGTATATCTCCGAAGGTATCCTTTGTTACTCAGGATTCTCTGTATAGCGATGGCTACACAGTTAATCTTGTATGCGGCCACTAAGATCGTGACACGTGCTCCGCAGAATATTGGTATTCACAACATGTATGGTTAGGTTCCATTTGTATATTTGGTGGAATCTGGCATATCTTAACCAAACCCTTTGCATGGGCCTGTCGCGCCCTTGTATGGTCTGAGGAGGCTTATTTGTCTTATAGTTTAGCTGCTTTATCTGTCTTGTTGTTTTGTCTCGTACTATAAGCTAAAAGAAGATGTGACTGTCGAGCTTTGGCCAACCATAGAACCAAGAACGAAATTTAATATAATTTTTGGCATTTAAATTTTTATTTAATGAGGAATGATCCATTCACACTTTAAATCTCACACTATCTCACACTTTGGCAGCGACGGAAACAGGAATGAAGATCTAGGTAGGCTAAAACAATACATTGGGCTGAATATCAAATGTTAACGGTTTATATTTTCCCAGAAAAATTACCTTTGAAAAACTGGATTTTGGGTTGTACTTAGAATTTTGGGGGTGGCTGGACCCCCAATCCACCCCCTAATTACATCACTGCACTTTGGTTGCCGTTTTTTCTATAAAATTAAACGGTAACGGAATTGAAGTTAATATTTTAGGGATATGTTCTTCTCTCTTTCTTATTAAAAAAAGTGTTCCTCTCTCAAAGTTCTATGTTCCTGCCACAAAATGAGCACATTCTGAAACCTATAACACTACCATATACTACTACTTTGAAATCGGCGTTGATAATCAATGAATTTTCAACGGTTGAAATTAAGATTGGTTATAATGAAGTTTGGTATTTCAAAATGCCTTCATTTTTTATATGTATGTAGGACATTGTAAGACGAACGTAGCCCTAAATATTAACTTCAAATCATTACCGTTTAGTTTTATGGAAGAAAATGGTATCCAAAGTGTAAAATAGTGTGAGATAAGAAAGTGTGAGTGGATCTTTCTCTTATTTAATTCAATTTTGTTTAGTATACGCCAAATAAATTAGTTTAATTAAAACTACCTTAACATTCAAATGGAACTACCCATCCTTTTGCAAATCCATTTTGCATTACCTATATATTAGGAATTGCATCAACCTTGTAACAACTAATGATTCTCACAGTTTTGAGACTCAAGCAAATCAATAATCGATATATCATTTGAGGACTTATTCTCTTTTCCGGAAAAAAAAAAAAAAAAAAAAAACTACCCATCATCACCAAGGTTAAAAGAATGCTTCTTTTTCTTGGGTCCTGGTTTCCATTATCCGGTAAAATCCTCCTAGTTGTGATTGGTTTATTATCAGAGTGTCGATTGATAAAATCCTTGCAATGTGGTTTCTATGTAACTGTAGAATAACATCGCCCCGACGTAATGATTTAACATTGTCGTTTCCATCACTGATTGACCCATTAGATTTTAGGAGTTGAACCATCCAGAATCTCATACAACTAGATTTTGTGCCCGTGCTACGCACCGGGCGGCTCCGCAAACCATCCATCATCACTTTTTGATTTGGTGTCGCAGGGCTTTTTCCCTCCACGTCGTTTAAGATTTTTGATTTGGTGTGACTCGGCTTTGCCTCGCCCCGTCGCTTAGATTTTTTAATTTGATGTGGCTTTGTCTCGCCCCGTCCCATCTCGAAAGTTGCTTTTCCTTGCATCGGGCATGCTTAGGATTTTTTATTGGGTGAGCTCGGCTTCGCCTCACCCTGTCCCAATATTTTCTTAGGATTTTTTATTTGGCGTGGCTCGGCTTTGCCTCGCCTTGTCACTTAGAAAATAACACGGTAGAAATCTTTTTCAAAAGTAATTGTCGAGATTTGGTCGGAAACCTGACGGTGAACAGTTTCAGGTACCGGAAAGTCAAACAATCATGTGAGTGCAGTTTCAAGCTCTTCCGCAGTAATCTCAATAGTAATGTTCAGTAGCGGCCTAAACACCTGCACACAAACCAAACAAATTAGCACCCCAACCTACAAAAAAAAAACGGTCCGCGAGTTATAACCCCAGAGGTGTCACCATCCTTCCACAAAAAACCCATCAAAATAAAAGTAACACAAAAATCCCATCAAAACAAAATTAACACAAAAACCCCAAATTTAAATGTTGGTTTCATCAAATTTTATTTTGGTTTCATCAAATTTTGAGCTTAAAATCTGAAGGTTTTACTACTTACATGTAGAAAGTTAAGAAGAGAAGCTAATTCCCACATAGACCGAATATTTCATCTAGGTATTTGTGAAGGTGATGGTGAATTAACTAATGGGGTAATAATTTTACTACATTCTCGTTGCTCTTGTTGTTGTTGAATTCTTTTTTTCTCTGTTTGAGCAATAGCTTTTTTATCTACTACTGGTGGTGCAGTTGAATATCGTCTTGAGGAACTTTTTGCAAAAAAAACGGATTCATAATCAACATTTACAAAACATATATGATAGTATGATACATGAGGTACAAAACAGCCAAAGTGACCAGAGTATAATAACGCTCGCTACGTACATGAGCATTAGCATTGACGATGGAGGTAGTGTTGTTCGAATACTCAGCAGAACATACCTTTCTGCACCTCTCTATGGTTGATTTGATGCACATAGCCTGAAATTGAAATTCTTCCCGATGACACCCCCTTTTGTGCCCTACCAGCTCTGCGTGGATTCAGAGCAAAGAAGAAGTAATGAGCTGATTAATACCTAGAATATGAAGCCCCAAGGATTCTTCCCATGAAGAATAATTTAAGATAGTAAAACCAATAACAGCTCTTTTAATAATGCTGTAACAATAATTTAAGGATTCTTCCCATGAGAAAAAACTTTTAGTGGAGCAACTGCAGAAACAACCTCACTGCAATCTTAAATTCTCAGACCTAACCACCACTGCAAACAAATATTACCAGTCTCAGTTTCACATTCTCTGCAATACAGCCACTGCACCTTTACAATTCAGTTCCTACAGCTTCTAACCAAGCCACTTCTGCCTAGCACCAAATCCGCATCAACCATCCAACACCACAAACCCCTATAACACAGCCTTATTCCTCTAGACGCAACTGCAACTCTGTTGCTTCACAGATCAAAACAACAGCACCAACACCATCCACTTCGGGTCATTCAGGCATATTAACAAACAGTTTATATGCATTTGGATTTTTGATAGTCTTCGTGTTCCTTATTTGTTCTCATTCCCTGCAATGACGAATTCGCACACAATCCACATTCAATCAATCAAATTCAAACAAAAACCCTAATCCATTGCTCAGTTCAATCAAACATTCTAAATCTCAAACACATGACAACTTCAAACCCTAACTTTCTGAATCACCATCTCTATCAAATTAGAAAACTGAATCATACCCATCTTAAATCCTTCGTTCTTGAACCCAAATTCATAGCACAAACATCACTACCAACAATTCCTTGATTATCAAATCTCAGATCGAATCCATCTGCTTCATCTATAACTTAATTTCTCAATTATCTTCCCGCAAATTCGAAACAGACAACCACCATTGAATCTATCTTCTAATTCTTCGTAGACCCTTTGAAACACGCCCTACTATCCATGACCGCAGTCCCCTGTTTCTCTCGACCACTGGGAAGAAGAGATGTCTCCCTTTCTCTCGACCTAAGAGATGTTTCCCTTTCCCTTTCTAACAGATGTATTGTATACTTAACGGACGTCAATAACGTCCAGTTAAGTATTTGGTGTAAACAAAATGTAAGCAATTAGTTAGGTGTAATTCTACACGTAAGTGTTGCATACCCATGTTTTCGTTAACGGCATTACTAACGGCTAGTTAAATATAGAGTGTAAACAGAGTGTAATTCATGTTTTGATGTCTCGTCACTTGTCACGCTCACCGTGCAACGTGGGTGAAAGCTTTTATCTAATTTAATTTGAGATGGGCTCACCGTGCGACGTGGGTGAAAGCTTTTATCTAATTTAATTTGAGATGGGTGTCACGCTCACCGTGCGACGTGGGAGCTCATATGACTTAGTGTTTTAAAGGAGGGGAGATGTTTTAACCGATCAAATATAGTTTATGTACAGTAAGTAATTAAAAAGCTCGAGTTTGATATGGTATATCCTCGACTGGCTTGATTCTGTAAGTACTTTAAGGCGTCTGTGATATGTATATGATCCATTCCCTGTGAACTAGTTTATAATCTTTATAGAGGCTTCAAGAGTGGGTAATCTTCCAGCAACTCACGTTCCGTCAGTGTCTCATTTTCAAGCTGGAGTGTCCACAACACCTGGACCGCCTTCATACAAAAAAAGAAAAAGAAAAACCAAGTGACATGAGAAATGACATTCAGAAAGAACAAAACAAGCGCGTCACTTTCTTTCCATTGTACCTTGATATTGTTGGTGGGGATGGAGCCAAGCTTCTGCAATGCTACCTTCAAATTTCCACTGCAATCGACCTTTGGTAGTTTGTTAAGTCCCTCAGCTGCCACCAGGATGGTTACCTGAATATAATATGAAGATCAGAATTATAAGTCTGAGACTAGGCAGAAAGGACTAAAACTCCTGATCAATGTGTTTATCATGTTGTAGAAGCGTAAATAAAAATAGAAAACTCCGCTAAGCTCGTACCACTATGTACTCATTGCTGAGTGAGCTCTTGCTTGAGGTAGTTTGCCTCTTGATGCTGTTCACACTTACAAGTGGCTCTCTATCAAGATTTTCTTGCTCATTAAAGTTTTTTTCTCCATCATCCATACCACCCATATTATCCACCTACAAAGAGATTCCTTCAAGTTACAGTTACATGCCAAACTAAACAGGATCAGCATGTAATTCATTGCGATAAAATGAGTAGGAAAAGAGCTCATTGAGTTACCGTGATGCTGTGGAAGGTTTGCCTCTTGATGTTGTTCAAGTTCAAAAGTGTCTCTTCATCAAACTTTTCCCGCTCTTCTTTAGAAAGCTGCTTGAAGCGTTTTTCTCCATCCTCTATACCTAGCTCAGCATCCACCTAGAAAAACACATGCAGGCAGGGGAAACAACGGAAGCTCTTTAACAACCTTGATTATATTGAGATCAGCATTTCCTCTTGTTTTGCTTGAGTTTAACAGAGTTTACTCAGGGCCAACTCTGACTGCTTTTTAGTTCAGGTATTACATGGGTGTCCTTTCAAATGTCATGCTCCAACAGGCCAAGGACATTTATGGTTTGGGTATTCTCAAGGTAGTTAATCAAGTACTACTATTCTTTGATTGAAAATGGTTTATGTTCTTTTGCAACCGTTAAGCTTAGAGATCAGAAAGCCTAATAGCACCTAATAATCTATCATTCAAATACGCAATATACAAATATACAATATGTATAAAGTCTCAGCTCTTACATGGACTGTTTGGAGATAAACAGCAAATCTGTCGTGCACTCGCTTTCAAACCTACCAAAGGATAATTTTCTTTCAAATGGTTCACAAACTCACTTTCAGTAAGAATTCTCAATTACAAGTTCAACCTTAAATTTGTTGTTCTCCTGGGTGTCAGTACTGTGAGAGGCTGGGACCCTAATACACTATGTTGAAGGGACCTGCTTTATGTTATTTCATTCAGGTTTGAAGTGAAGTTTGTTTACTCAATCAAGCAGGAAAAGAAGACACCTTTAAGGGAAAATTTTAACTTACAGATGAGTAACCCGAGATGCAATAATTAGGATGTCGAAGCAAAGCTAAGGTTGACTCTGCCACAAGAACAAAAGGATAAGATAAAAAAGATGCATGATAATGGAATAGACAAGAAGAGGTAACCCCTCATATACGAGGGGCAAACCTCATGATCAAGCTCCATGATTCTCTAAAATTAACTGTTGAACATTACTCCGAACACAGCCTTGCATCATCAAAATCAGTTGTAGTAACTGTCTAATAACCTCGGAACAGTACGAAAAGATAAATCGAAAGCAATTTCTTATTAAAAAGCATAAACAATAGAAGCCACTGATTTGGAGCTTCACCTTGCAAAACATAACTCAAACCCTTCCGCGTTGACGTATCTGCAACTTGAGCAATCTTATCTAGTTCCTTTTGAATTGCCTTCGCCGTACCCAGCAATCCAACCTAATCAACAAGACAAGTGCACCGTATGCAAGAAAAACAATTTAATAATCTCCCAAATTTATTTAAAATAAAAATTATGCAAATCAATTTATCTATAGCATAAAGTGGAAAAGCCATCATGATACCTGAAGTTTGATGACAGTGATAAAACTTCCCCGATTAGAATTAGACCTAATAATAACCCAAACGATAAATGCCACAAATAGAACCATAATCACACCACCAACAAGACTCCCGCCACCATCTCCAGATTCTCCACCACCACCACCACGACCACCACCAGAACCAGAACCAGCAACATTAGCATCATTATAACGGAAATAAGGCACCGAATCAGTCAACGTTGAAAAGGAATGTGAATGATCGTTTGAAGAAGAAAAGGAACGTGAATCATCGTTTGAAGAAGAATGTGAAGAAAAGGTATCACCACCAATCACACCGCCTGAAGCAGCTACAGACGAATGCGGAACATATATAACCAGTAATAACCCTAACAAAAGAACAGTAATTGCAGGCTTCAATTTCATATCCATTTGATGGGAAAATTAGGTGACTCCAAGGGGTCAAAATTAGGAGATTGCAGCTTCAGTTTCTATAGAATTGAAAACTTGAAGTTTAGGGACATGTTCTCACTTCGCAGTAATTTCTTCTTTATTGTTCTAAAGTGGATTCATCATCCTCGCTAATCAACTTCCGACACGTGTTTATCAAACACCGACCTTCGGTTTCCAGGTGTTGTGACCCCTAGGTGAGTTTTCACACCGCATCCAATGTGGCGTGTTTGGAGTACAGCACCAGGATTCCCACAGGTGACAGGCCCATGCGGTAGTGCGGTTAATGGTGAAAACGTTTTTTTTTTTAGTGATGCACGACTTAGAATGCTCTCCCATAGTGATCGTAGCGAGTCATGAACTCTCGAAGAATCCATTCACCATCATGAAGAAAATTTAAGGTATTGAGACGATCGCTATCACTGATGCGAGCGGTAGGGTGCACCTCAAGCGCAAGTGGCATGCACCCTATCAAGGGGATAAATTTTTGATGGGGGAATGGGGGACGGATCATATCTTGACATGTATCTTTCCTATTAATTGTTTTATTGTTTTGCAGGAAACTTTTGCAGACAGTATTGGTTAAAGTATGTCCAGCATCGGCAACCATTAGCAACCCCTGGACCATGCCCGTTTCTCTTCCAGTGTCTTTTTTAGTACAACACTTGAGGTTAAGGTTACAATGTAAATATTCCATATACAACCAGTGCAAAAAGGGGAGCAGTTTGCAGCTAATTCATGCGTATTATGTACAATATTATGCTATATATCTCGTAACTATTACAGACAAACAGTTGGCCAACAGTGATCCTAACCTCTGAGCTCATTCCTTGAAGACTAAAGCATTTTAAAAAAGAACATAATCCAGCTTATAGAGGCCTCAAGAGTGGGTAATCCTCAAGCAACTCGCGTTCTGTCAGCGTGTCATTTTCATTTTGAGGAGTCCATAACACCTCAACCGCCTGTATAGAGATAATGAGTTGATAGATTTGATAACTGTCAGTTACTAAAAGTATAAAACTGAATAACATGTTTCATTCACTTTGCACTGTATTCCATATCAAATGAGAAATAAGCAAACTCTTTTTACCATAATTTTGCTGGTGGGGATGGAACCAAGCTTCTGCAATGCTTCCTTCAAGTTAGCACTGCCGTTGACGGCAGGTAGTTTGTGCACACCCTCGGCAGCCACAAGGATGGTTATCTGAAAATGTAAATGTTGAAAATTATGCAATGTAGGCCTAGTCAGAATCTGAGAGAACTAAAAAGAAACTGAAACTGCTAACCGATAACTTTACTAATTATAAACGTCATCGAAGCGAACATAAAACAAACAGCAACCCCCTTACCACTATGTACTCGTTACTGAACCCACTGGCTCTCTTGCTTGTGGTGCTTTGCCTCTTGATGTTGTTTACGTTGACAAGTGTTTCTTCGTCAAACTTTCCTCGCTCTTCTATAGAAAGTTGATTGAAACGTTTCTCTCCATCCTCTATACCTCGCTTAACATCCACCTATATAGGATCATTCAAACTGAAGTTACATGGACAGATATAAAGGTGAATAATTTCCAAATAAATCTATGAAAAGAAGTCAAGAAGACTACTGCTAGACTTCCGTTTACTTTTCTCATCAGAATTAATTCCGCACGTGATTTACTTGGGCATAGAGAAAGAGAAGGACCCTATGTGATCCATGTAAGCAAAGAGAACACTAGCTCTTAACAATCTTGAAGATACTGATATGGACCCTATGTGATCCATGTAAGCAAAGAGAATACTAGCTCTTAACAATCTTGGAGATGCTGATATTTGCTGATGACGCTGTTTGACGGAAATCTTTAAATTCCAATTAAGCATATGGTATATGTTCTAAGAAGTTATAGTGTCAATTAAACTGCTTTAGTCAATCATACGGTTTAGAAAGAACATTTGCGACATCATTTAACTTGTAAATGAGGAACCAAAGATGCAATAATGTTGTTTACAGTCAAACTGCTTGAGTCAATCACACAGTTTAACAGATGGCCTTTGCGGTAAAATTTAACTTACAGATGAGTAACCTGAGATGCAATAATCAGGATGCCGTAGCATAGCTAATGTGGACTCTGCATTCAGAAGGAAAGGAAAAGAAAGTGCATAAGCAAATATTATCAAATAGACAAACAGAACTGATCCAGCCATTTTGCTTAAGTACGTCCTTAGCAAATCATAATCATGCAAGTAAATCGAGGCCCGTGTATCAAATCTTCCTAGCCAAACAACCGATTTTGCATATTAATCCAGTAGTGTGATTCGATAATGTAAATCAAACATTGTTGAATTTGATTTTCTACCTGAAACGAGAACTCTTTCTATTTGTCTATACAGAACGAAATACTGCACCCGTTCTGTAAAAGCATTTCATAACTCCAAAACCAGCTTTGTAAAAGCAAATATAATCTCTCGGTTGTCTAAAGACTCACCCTCCAATGTTGTGATTCATATATGTCATCCATATGGAAAGCTAATAATCATACAAGTGGTTTTCTGGAACAGAAAATGAGCATTTCTGCTGAAGACAACCGTGAATCATCAATGAGGGGATTATTTGTGCCAACAATCCATAATTCCTCTTTAAACAACTAGAATTGCAGAACCGTGCATCGTGCGGAAAGGTACGAACAGATCAAAATTTCCATGTATTTTTAGTGTCAAATCACAAACATAAACAACACAAAATCAAATTGGATCTTCACCTTGCAAAATATAACTCAACCCCGACGGAGTTGACGTATCCGCAACTTCAGCAATCTTATCAAGATCCTTTTGAAGTGACCTCGCCATACCCAACAGTCCAACCTAAATTAAAAAGCAATTTATCCAAGAAAACCATTCACAAATTTATGTAGAAAAAAAACATAATTCATCAACTATAGTCTATACATTAAACATAAGGCTCGATATAAGACTTTTTATACCTGAAGCTTGATAACAGTAGTTTTCTGTGTATCCGTTAAAACACTTCCATCTGACTGATCAGAAAGAAAACCAGAAACCAAAACGAACGCGGCGAAACCCGCCAATATCAAAAAGAAACCTGAACCTGCACCAAATCCAATAGCAGGACCAACATACAATCCACCACCACCAAAACCAAGCAATGAAGGAGATGAATATGGCACAGAGTAAGCAAACCCCCGCGAAGACGTAGACGGTGAATAACTACGCGACGAAGAAGATGATGATGAAGAATGTGAAGAAAAAGCTCTACCACCAACTCTACCACCAGAAGCAGCCAAAGCTGAATGCGGATCATATGTAAGCAATAGCCCCAGTATAATAGCAGCAATAGCCGGCTTTTGAATTACTTTCTTAAAGGCTTTTGAAATTACTTCTATAATTCCATCAATTGAATTCCCTTTCCTCTCTTTTTCCTCCTCCTTTTCCCCTGATTTCAGTAAGCATTTCACCTTAAAATTGTTAATTTCGGATCTCTTGAGAAACAAATTCCTATTCTTTCTAATTGATTGGAAATGAATTTGTGCAGTTGGGAAAGTCTTTTTTAGTAATGGATTCCAATTTAGAGATGATTTTGATGATTCTCCTCTTACTACAAATGAAGTTATTTCTAGTAATGAAGCAGTTGCCATTGATGGAATTGAAATTTCGAGAGTTGGATTGAGTTCGAGTCCCCCTCGGCAAGAGAATTGACAGTTCAAGGAAACGCAAACCTGGAAAGGAAAATCTGGATATCTAATTGTGGACCCTTGAAATCGAACTTGAGAGAGTTTGAACCGCCCGTATGTCCAATCATTTCAAAACCTAATCTATTGCGGTAAAGATTTTCTGGGGAAATGTTTCGAAGGACTTGTACAGTGTACTGCCTCTAAGAGCATCACCAGTGTGCATAGGATCAATATCATCATGTGTGGAGGTTTTATTAACACATTCTTATATGTGGGTCATTGCTAAATGATAAAAAAAAATTAATGTAAATCTTTTTACTTCAAGTTGATCTCCAACCCCCAAAGTATTATTTAACGAACATTATTTGAAAACTAGACCTTTATGGCATGAATTCATAGGAATCACAAGTAATGCCTCGGAAATTTTAGAAGAGGCTAACTCTCGTAGTTGTGAGTCGACTTGTGAATGAAAAAAAAAAAAAAAGAACAACAACAACGTGACTATTACTAGGATTCATCATGGCATTGATATTCGTGCAGATATTTTGGAAAACATCGTTCACCTTAGCGACATGCGCAAACTTCACTATCTCCATATCCATTTTCTTAATTTATTCATGTGATTGTGGTTTGTTAAATTCTGAATATCATGGTCCATTGTACGACTATCTGAGTAGAGTTTTGAACTCTTACATATGAATTTTAGTACGCAGAGTGCAAACTTGTGTACGGCAATTGGATTTATGCAGGGTAATTCCTCCCATAGCTAAAGAATAAGTGGCCAACTATAGAGATTATTTAGTGATGTTCCTAGATGCTTTACAAATAACTATGATTTGGAGTATAGGTTCTGCGTGTATACCTCTTGTAAACCCTCATGAGATTATAACTCGTCCACTAAGGACACTTAGGGGTTTAAAGGCTTGTTATACTCACTAAGTGTAATTGTATCCTCAACAAAAGGGATTTGTATATTTTAGAATTAGTTTAGATAAGTTTGCTCGAGGACTAGCGAAGTCTAAGTGTAAGAGAATTTGATAGGTGTCTTAAACACCTTGATTTACCATCTATTGTTCATACTTTCTTTGTTATTTTTCATGTGAATTATATATTTTACGTTCATTTTGAGTTTTTGTATGTGTTTTGGAGTCATTTGGAGTAAAAGAAGAAGAAATAAGCGCAAAGGGTGTGGGTCGTATGGCCATTTCACGAGAAAGTGATATTGGGAACCTCGCCAATGTTAAGGGGCAAC
Organism: Papaver somniferum; assembly: GCF_003573695.1. Classification (NCBI taxonomy): domain Eukaryota; kingdom Viridiplantae; phylum Streptophyta; class Magnoliopsida; order Ranunculales; family Papaveraceae; genus Papaver; species Papaver somniferum. The sequence continues at coordinate 80,846,077 of NC_039367.1, read as the reverse complement.
CAGTTGGGGTCCAAGAAGGATAGATAAAGGCATGCCACTTTTGTTTGAAGGCTGCCAAGGGAAAGAATTATCATTTCAAATTAGGGTTTCCTCGTATCTAGGCGCCTTTATCTTATCCTATTTATAACCTCAAATCCAGGACGAGGAAGTTATTTCCTCTCTTCTCTTGAACAACGACCAAGGCAACTGCAAGTCAAGCCATGGTTCTCGTAGGAGATTGCCAAGGGTTGACAAGGATAGAAGCTAACAAGGATACGGATGACTTTGTGCCCGATCTATTATATAGGTTTGGACAGACTTTTGAAGTCGAGCACATAGATAAACAAAGTGAATGTGTCATTGATGTGAGGGTGTTGAGCTCTTAAATGAATAAGGAAAGATGGGTTTCTTTTCAGTGTCATTCTAGACAGAGTTCTGCACGAGAATACATACAGTTGAGCAAGAAATGTTGCATCCATTGTTGTCAAAGGTTTTAGGAAATTAATAGAGTCGTGACGGTTCTCTCGAGATTAAAGAGTGGGTTATGTTAGAGTGTGAACGTCAGCAAGAGAGAAACCCAAATAAGGGATGTAAAGCAGTGTTTGTTCTCCTCTCTTATCTGACCGTACAGTCAAAGAAATTAGCTTGATGTCGTCGTTCTATGTGTTGAAATGAGTGATTCAGAGTTCTTGTGAATGATTAGCGGATATGGGTTATGAATGAGTTCGTATTTGCATTGAAGGAATTGATGTGTGGTCTTCAATATACAACCAGTGCATAACCATCGTCAATTTGCATGTCGCGTACTAGGTGTTTGTAGAAATGCCCGAACCACGGGTCCTGTCTTGCAGTATCCCTTCAAATCTTTTCTTTGCTATCGGCTAGCCATGAGCTTGAGGGTTATTTGCCAAGGGTTAAGTCAGTTCGTGAATCGGGTTTTCCAACTGCTAGCCTATTCAATCAACATTAAAAATTCAATTCACCACGGTTCGTGAATTGTCCCCAACTGAACTTACGGTTTGCGAACTGGATTCACCAACCTTCCTTGTATTTCTGAAACTCAGATATCCATGGTTTGCGAACTGGTTCGCCAACCTACCCCGAGCAGAATCATCAGAAGTTCTGAAAACTCTCTTTGAACAAATTGAAACTTTCCAATAGTCATAGATAATAAATATCATTGTTTGGGCAAATTGATCAACTTGAAACAAAAATAGTTCATGAGCAATATAATGTTCTTAACCAAGATTGCTAAGGATTTATGAACATCCATTTCTTGAATAATATTTCGAGAGTTTAAAACAAGAGAAGCTTGAACTCGAAATTTCTTCTTTCTAATTCACCAAAAACACAAGTTAGACTTTGTTTGTTTCTTATAACATGTATATTTAAGAACTAAAAAACAAATCAAGTGAGGTAAAAACGAATCATACAGAAGAACACAGATCATTAGCCGCATTGGTTTGTCATCATGAGTACTTCATCTTTAATCCATTATCTCTTAATTAATGGTGAATGATGTACCCGTAATTTGTATGATTATCATATCTTGAGAGTCCTACCCAGAGATCGTACTTAAGTTTAAATATCAACATTATGATTAAATAGATTATCTAGTGCATATCCTTCTTAGCTTTTCATATAGAAATTCTCATGGATCATGTTCTCCTCTCTTTCTTAGGAGTCAGAGTAGGCATGGAGAACTCTACAAAAAACATAAGAAGTGTTGGTACCCACATCGAGTCATTATAATTTGGACTCACAAGCGACGTGGTACACCTTGAGTTGTATAAAAATGTATTGACTCTTATATGTGCATATAAAACAACTATGAAAAAACCACTGGGGAAATTTACAGTCGTAATCATTCAATTAAAAGGTTGTGTAACCTCTTAAACATGGACTTATCTCTTTGGAGCATTGACTCAACAAGTTAGAGATAAAAATTATTGTCTTCAGAAACATTAGGTTTTAACTTCAAGAATGTGTTTGAACAATAATCAAGATGATACACGGATTCCCACCAAATCACTTAGCGAAACATAAGAGTACCAATAACAAAAACAAAAATATTTTTGATATTAATGGATCATGGCATCAAGCATATAATAATAGAATCATAAAGCTTGCTCAATTTTCTAGATATACCTTTTAGAAGAATCCAATCATGAATCCTATGGCTTCACCAAATATTCAACATATTACCCAACATAATATGTGCGCCCTAGTTTTTGTGCCTTCCTCACCATGTTTCATACTAGCTAGAGTCTTATTTGGTGAAGAAGCCCTTTCAACACAATCAGGATGTGTTGGGGTGTGTTAGAGCACTGCTCGGTCGAACTCGCAAGCATTGCTATCTCAAGCTTGTTGTCAAGTTTAGTTGCCAAAACTATAAGTCTTGATTTCTAGTCTACTTATAGCTAAGTCTCGGATCAGGATAGAAAGTGTAGTTGAGTATTAGACTTCACAGCATTCATCGATCAAAGACGAAGAACTACTAAGGGGAGCTTGTGGAACTTCGTCTAGAAAAGGTATGTGGAGACTTGAACTCATCTATCACTCAAAAGTCTATCTACTATATCTCATATTTGAGACAAAAGTCGTATAGCTATATAGACTTCGATTATACACATTTGATATTTCGAGCTGAATTTAACTCCGAAATATGTGTTGGTAATATTTCTCTTTAACCAAGTTCATCTTATGTTTTTGACGAAAGTCAAAAGATGATCATGTGAAAATCACCTGGTCAAATCTTACATGATTTGTGTGAGACAGTCATTTGATTTTGACTCAGAATGTTTCGTATTGATCATTTGATCTGCTTCGAAGCTAATAGTTTGTGTGAGACAGCTGTTGTCGTCTTCTAAGAATGTTTCAATGATTGAAATGGGAGTTTAGAACACTTAACCATAATTGGATTATGTGCACGGTATGCGTACTTGCATATGTGTTGATTCAAGATCGGAATGTAGTGTGCATACTCGTATGCGTACTGGCGAGGTCAGGTAAAGTCCGAGAGCTAGAGTATGTGTACCTGTAGTACGTGTACTGGCGAAGTCAGTTGAAGTCCGGGTACTATAGTATGCGTACCTGGAATGAACTAAAGTTTGGAAGTGTACGACAATATGCGTATCCGTTTGCATAATGGCGAACACAGTCCAAGTCCGGCTACTTAGGTATGCGTACCCGTTTGCATACTTGAGTGGGTTATGTTCTAAAATCGGTTTGTTCATGAACTAATACATTTATATAATAAGGAATGCAATCTTTTGCAAACCGTGGCTATAATGTTCATGAATTGATTCGAGTGAATCAAAATCGATTTTGCTTCAATTGTGTCTTGTATACTTCTATGAGAATATAAACAATTTAACAACTCTAGAACTAGTTTTATTTGAGTCATTTGAACTAGATATGGTTAAGATGAATAAGGTTGATATGAAAGTGTTCATATGGATAACTTCGGTTAACTATTGTTGAGCCAAAAAAAGGAGTACATGTTTAGGTACGGTTACTCATATCTAAATGAAGTCACTTTTCATTTGTGTGTAACAAGCTAAGTTCGATCTAACAGTTGGAAGATATTAGCTTGAGTCTAATCAGGTTTTCATATAACGGTGAATATTGAATGCTTTATTACCAAGGTAACATTGATTGCAAACCCTGATTTGAAGACTATATAAAAGAGAACTCTAGCAACTGGGAAACCTAATCACTACACCTCATGTGTGATACTAGTTGCGACTAGAGTCGATTCTACTTTAACCTTAGGTTTTTTTAAAACCCTGTAGGTTAACGACTTGAAGACTTCATTGGGATTGTGAAGCCAGACCCCAACAATTTTCTCTGTAGTTGCGTGTTCTGATCTTGCTGTTTTCTATCATGAGTGAGTACTATCTTCTCTAAGATATGCTCGATATTTAATCTCCGATGAGCAAGATAAAAAGTAGTCACAAACATCTTCGTCTCATCGTTTGTGATTCCACAATATCTTGTTTCGCTACCATGCGATTAAGATTATTGTAAGGTGATTGATATTTCTAGGATGCTCTTTGTGAATATAAGTCCGGTATATCAATTGGTTCATGTTCACCTTGATTTATCAAAAGACAAAAAAAAAAAACTCGTAGGTATTTCTGTGGGAGACAGATTTATCTATTCTTATGGACTTTTCTGTGTGAGTTAGATTTGTTTATCAAGTCTTCGACTTTGGCTCGTAGCAACTCTTGGTTGTGGGTGAGATCAGCTAAGGGAATCAAGTGCGTAGTATCTTGTTGGGATCAGAGACGTAAGGATCGCAACTATACCTTGAATCATTGTGAGATTGATTAGGGTTCAACTACAGTCCAGTCTGAAGTTCATTGGTAGTATGCTAGTGTCTGTAGCTGCTTAATACAGTGTGGTGTTCAAATATGGACTTGGTCCCGGGGTTTTTCTGCATTTGCAGTTTCCTCGTTAACAAAAATTTTGGTGCCTGTGTTATTTCTTTTCCGAATTATATTTTGTCATATAACTGAAATATCACAGGTTGTGCATTGAATCGATCGATTGGGAAATCTAACCGTTGGTTGTTGATTGAAATTTATTGATCCTTGAACATTGGTCTTTGGTACCGTTCGAGTTACTTCTCATATATTCAATTGGGCTCACAAATTTCTACTTGTTGATTGCAGATTGAATTGAGAGATAGAGATATAAACTCTTTGATATATACTTTTCTAAAGATTGGCTCAACAGTAGTTAACCGAAGTTGGCTCACCGTTAGATGAAAACCTCATATGAATAAGGTTGAATAAGGTTGATATGAGAGTGTTCATATAACTAACTTTGGTTAACTACTATTGAGCCAACCTAGTGTACACGTTTAAGTACGGTTACTTAAACCTAAATGAAAGTACATTTCATTTGTGTATAACAAGCTAAGTTCGATCTAATGGTTGAAAGATATTATCTTGAATTTAATCAGGTTTTAATCTAACGGTGAATATTGAATGCTTTATTACCAAGATAACTTAGATTGCAAACCCTGATTGAAAACTATATAAGGGAGAACTCTAGCAAATGGGAAACCTAATCCCCACACCTTCTGTGTGATAATAGTTGCGACTAGAGTCGATTCTTTTTTAACCTTAGGTTTTTCACGAAACCCTGTAGGTTAACGACTTGAAGACTTCATTGGGATTGTGAATACAGACCCAACTATTTTCTCTGTAGTTGTGTGTTCTGATCTTACTTCTACTATCGTGATTGAGTATTATCTTTGCTAAGATTTGCTTGAGATTTATCTCCGATAGGTAAGATTAAAAGAAGTCACAAACATCTTCGTATCATCGTTTGTGATTCCAAAATATCTTGTTTCGCATCCGTACGATTAAGATTATTGTGAGGTGATCGATAATACTAGGTTGTTTTTCGGGAATATAAGTCTGGTTTATCAATTGGTTCATGTGCACCTTGATTATCAAAAGACGAAACAAAAATCATAGGTATTTCTGTGGGAGACAGATTTTTCTATTCCAATAGACTTTTCTGTGTGAGACAGATTTGTTTATCAAGTCTTCGAGTTTGGGTCATAACAACTCTTGGTTGTGGGTAAGATCATCTAAGGGAATCAAATGCGTAGAATCCTGCTGGGGTTTAGAGACGTAAGAAGCGCAATTGTACCTTGATCAATGTGAGATTGAGTAGGGCTCAACTACATTCCAATCTGAAGTTCATTGGTGGTAGGCTAGTGTCTGTAGCGGCTTAATACAGTGTAGTGTTCAAAGCTGGACTAGGTCCCGGGATTTTTCTGCATTTGCGGTTTTCTCGTAAACAAAATTTTTGGTGTATGTGTTATTTCTTTTCCGCATTATATTTTGTTATATAATAGAAATATCACAGGTTGGCGTTAAGTTCAATAAGTTCTTGAACCTTTAGGTTGTTCATTGAATTGATTGACACTTGGATATTGGTTTTTGATACCGTCCAAGTTATTTCTTATATTAAATCGCACTTGCAAATTCCTATTTTTTTGATTGAAGATTGAATTGAGAAATAGAGATATAACTCTTTGATATACTTTTCTAAAGATTGAGTCTAACTATATAGTTGATTCTCTTGAAAGTATATTGGAGTTAGTCCATACAGATTGCTAAGAGAAATATTGGGTGTGGTTGTTAGACCCCCGCTTTATCATGGTGAACATCATTTAGTTCACCACAGGTAGTTGAAACAAAGTCACGCATGATCTCTAGGAATTGTATAACTTCCTTAAAGCTCTCAACAACTTTTCCATACCTCATTAATATGTTATCCTTTGTCGTTCCCTTTTATGGGAGATTCTTCTTAGTGATATTTGCTGCTTTATTGGTTTTCTTTTGTACCCATTTCTGAGTGACTTTAGGAGCAACATGTTTTTTTCTCCCTAGTGTTATTAAGAACTACCTTGGGGAATTCTAGAAGAACTGATACTATCCAACTCAGTTTTTTCTCCAGTTAGAAGCATTTGATCTTGTCATCTTATAAACATAAGCACATCTGGTTTTATCTGTTTTACGGAATCTGCATCCCATTTGCAAGTGACCTGGTTTTCCACAATAAAACCAATTTTTAGTAGAATGAAAAAAGTGATGCTTATTGTTAACAAAATGTGTATGTGCTTGCATTGGAGCTTGATAGAATTACTTCTTTCTGTCATTAGTGTATGGTGGAGATACTTCACTCTTGTTGTCAGTGGGGTCTTTTGGTTGATAAGAATCTTTAGCCTTGACAAATTTACCTCGTTGCAAATTAATTAGGAGTGTTTATTTCTTCATATCACAATCCTCACGTATCACGATGACTTCTACATGCTCCCAATAACGAGGTTAATTTATCTCAGCTACTATTGAGAAACAAGCTTTCTTTTAAGCTCATATTTTCTTCTTCCAACCTTTGTTCTTTCAAGATCATTAACTAGATCATTCTTGGATAATTCAAATTGAACTTTGAGATCTTCTCGTTCTGAATCAAATAGTAAGTTCATCTCAATGTTCTCCAAATTATCTAGTTTTACTCGAAGTACCTTCTCTCGACACATCCTTCGTTGATTTCTTCTTTAAGACCTCTTAATTGTTTGAGATAATCCCTTGCACCAATACACTCAAGTTAGTCTCGCAAGTCTTTATTCTCACTACAAAGTTTGTCATTTTGAACTTTCTCACTGAATAAAGAGCTTTCAGTTTCAGAAAGTTTTTGATGACATTCCTTAAGAAGTTTATTAGCAACTGGATCTTCATCGAACTCTTCTTCGTCGGAGTCAAAATTTGTGTCTGAAATCTATAAGCTAATGAAAACTCGCATGTGTCCTCTAGATAATCATCAGGCATATCATCAAGAGTTGAGAGAGTTGCAGTGTATGCTGGATGTCTACGGTCCCTGCTAGGGCATACAGATGATAAATACCCGATCCCACGACAGGTGAAGCATTGAATAGCATCATTAACACAAGTTCAAGGCTTATGATCAGGATATGTTGTATCTTTAGAAAATATTTTTTTCATGTTTCTCAAGATTTTCTGAATTATCGCGGAGTATCATTCTTAGTCCTTGGCACAATATTTTACCCTCAAAGGGACTGGAATTGTTTACAGCTTTAAGAGAAATACCTATCTCTTTTTCAGACAGGTGTGCATTATCAAAAAATCTTTAATTCACCAACTATATCGCTCTTTGCTAGTGTAGAAAAATCATTTTCTTATGTGATGGCATGTTTTTTAGACTCGTATCATGATGGTAGAGACCTGAGAATTTTATACATAATATCTTTCTTTGGAATAGTTCTTCCTAACGAATGTGAGGAGTTAACTATCTGATAGAGTTCATGGTTAAATTCATCAAAGGTTTCATCATCATACATACGAAGGTTTTCCCAGTCATGTGTTAGGTTTTGCAGTATTGTTTCTTTCTCTGTGGTATTTCCTTCGAATATAGTCTGCAAGATATCACAAGCTTCTTTCGAAGATTCATATATAGTCACATGATGTTGGAGATCTTGGATTACGGCATGTATAATAGCACTCAATCCATCGGAATTATGTTTTGCAACACTGATTTCAGTTTCGTTATATGTAGTTATGTCCTTAGTAATAGTATTCTCGCCTTCACAAACTGTCGGAAGAATATACCCCTTTACCACAAGTATCCATGTCCAAAAGTCGCGGGCTTGTCAGAAGGAGCGCATAGAAATTATCCACCATAAGTAATTTGTGTTATGAAATTGAACTTGGTTGACACAAGCTAAAATTCATTTCTATAGGTTCGAATCGCCACAAACACAAATTTATTAGGTCTTTACGGTGTTTTCCTGCTCTGATACCAATAGAAAAGGAGAGGGTAACTAGTACACCACCAACTTTTTCGTTCGGCAACCTATATGGCCAATCCTTGTACAGTCTATACATTTACAAAATTGTATTTAAGATTGTTTTGACAAGGTAAACCTAGTATGTACCGGGACTGTTCATGAACCAAATTCCAACAAGAAAAAGTCTTGTAATCTATATTTCAAGATATGAATTCAACAAGAACGAGTTAGATACGTACAACCTCTGATATTTAAATTATAAAGATAAAATAATATAATGCGGGAAAAAAATAACCTTGTGCAACACACACACAATTTTTCAAGGGATAGATTATGTGGTTATATGAAACCCCTATTTATAGTGAATGATCAAGGTTGGGTTTCTTGGAAACAAGGCAACCTTGTATGGGAAAGGAAACACCCAAATACTTAACCAAAATAGGCTTTTATCACGTATTCACGGTTTTGGTTCGCAAACTGTTACCAAAAGTTCGTCTACAATTTCTATTCATGAAATCAACCTTAGACACACTTATAAATTAATGTTGCTTTAATAAATCACTCATAATGTCTTCATTATACTCGGAATTGAGTGATTTTTGGGTCGTTGCATTCGTATTCTCATTCTCTACAACATGAGGACCTTTCTAGTGATAAAGTTTATTCTCACAAAAGTCATGGCTCAAATATCCTCAAGTGTATATATAATATGTATTTACTGTCATATGAATTGTTTCATAGAGTGAGCACTTGGATAATAGATAGGCAGAGTAAACAAGAGAATCAAGAGTTTGCTTCTAACCTTTAATAAAGTTCTACTAGATGTCTTCATGCAGTCTTCAATATCCATTCTTCAAGGTTAACTTTGATTTTATATTTTACTTCTTAAACCTAATCTAGTATGAAATTGACTTTTAGGAGACTAAATCAAGAACGCATTTTGTCATCTAAATTTGACAATTAACTTGAACGCTAATGGGTTCGACCGAGCAATGTTCTAACAGATTTGGGCTGCAAAACTGAGAAACTTCCTATGAAGTACTTAGGACTACCTATTGGTGCTAGTTCTAGAAGTAAAACATTGTGGAATTCAGTTTTAAAAACAATGTAGAAAAGATTACACCACAAGAAACTTAACCTATTGTAGCACCCAATGGTTATGGCGTAAACCCCTACTAGTGTCGCGATAACCTATGTAGAAAGAAGTCAATTGATGTACCCACTCTCTATCACTGCAACAAGATATTATACTTTTTTGCCACACTCTTTTCATACTGTTGCTACATTTTTATGGCAACATTTTCATTTTGTAGCAGTAAATTATAGCTTTTAGCTGCACTTGAGAATTATTGCGGATAATTTTTTTCTTTTGCAACATATATATTGAAGATGTGGCAATATATAGTGTAGCAATAGGTAGATTTTCTTGTAGTGTTAACTTATTGGAAAAAAAAATTTTAACAAAATTAGTAGACTAGTGCTCATTAAGAGTTGTTTGTCTAGTTTCCCAATTTATTATCTCTCCCTTTTTATCTTCAAGTCAGTGTTGAAAACAGTTGCTTGTATTGTTTTTTGGTTGGCTTGGACAAAATTGTGTTTGTCTAAGAAGAGTGGAGGACTTGGGGTTGAAAGTCTTAGATTAATAAATAAGGCTTTGCTTGTTAGATGGGTCTGGCGATATGCTAGAAACAAAGGTGCACTTTGGAGGAGAATTTTCCAACAAAAATGCAAGGTGATGGATGAAATAGCGCTGCGAGGGAATGATATTTCCGCTTAAATGATGAGCTTAAGGAGAATTGTTACTCGAATGGTTCCAGAAGTGCACGGATTTGCTTCTTTTAAGATAAGAAATGGGGAAAACATTAGATTCTGGTTCAATAAATGGGTCGACAAGGGTTGTCTTAAAGATTTATTTCCGATTATATTCAATGCCCGCAAAGACAAACATATTTCAGTTGCAGGGATGATCATTGGAGGGCGATGTGAAGGAAATTTTTTTTAAAAAAATATGAATGCCAACGAACAATTTGAGGGGATCTTCTTAACACAAATTTATGAGATGTGCATGTGCTTGTTGAAGGTGAAGATGAAGTTAACATCTTGGAGAAATTCAGTACCAAAGATTGTTACAAAGCGTTTGAAGGGGATAGTGCTATGTGTATCTTCGAGAAGTTCCTGCGGAGAAGCGACATTCCAAGTAAAGTTAACTTTTTGGTCTGGGTTATTTTCAACAGGTCATTATCAACTAGAACAATGCTAATTCACAGAGGTGTTCATCTTGCAAGTGATGTGTGTGTGCTTTGTAATATGGACAGAGAAACAGATGATCATCTATTTATACATTGCCATTTTTCTTCCAAAGTGTGGTACTATTTTATAAAGGCTTTTTTGCATCTATTGGCCTCTTCCGCCTACTGTACTACAGCTTTTTCAAGCTTGAGATTCGAATGCGCTGAGAGGACGTTGCAAGGTTGTTTGGGAAGTCGTTCATTATGCGATTTTATGGGTTGTTTGGAAGGAGCGAAAACGGAAGAGTTTTTGGTGCAAGACATAAATCTGTGGAGGAGCTGATTGTTCGCACAAAACAGACTTTGGTTATCTGGTTTTGCGACAATGAGACTTTTAAATATATTACTTACTGAGAAAACCTTATTTGTTATTAGAACATAAACTGTTAATCTTACAAGAGTTATTACAGGGGTTTATATATGAAAACAGACAGAATACAAAAGCTATAATAGCTAGACACAGGTCAAGTCATCATTGACTAGTTGACTTGACACACACTTGACTCACACATACACATATATCTAATACCCCCTGCAAACTGATACTGGTAAAGAAAGAACAGACTCAGTTTGAAAAGAACACAAACAAGAAACTAAAACTGAGAAAGAAAATAATAACAAGAAAAACCAAACTCAGTTTGATATTGCAGCACCACAATGTACAGAAGTACCCATCAATTGTTGTAAAAGTCTTGAGAAGATAGGATAACATAACCCCTTTGTGAATACATCTGCTAACTGATCTTCACTTGGAATATGTTGAAGTTGAAGAAAGCCATCCTCCACCAATTCTCTAACAATGTGATACTGAATCTCTATATGCTTTGTCCTAGCGTGAAAAATATGATTAGATGCTAAGCCCAAAGCACTTGTATTATCACATAGAAGCAAAGCATGAGACATAAAATTAATATGTAATTCAGATAACAATGCAACTAGCCATTTCAACTCAGCATCAGCAACGGACAAACACTTATACTTTGCTTCTGCTGAGGACTTGGAGACAGTTGGCTACTTTTTAGAAGACCAAGATACCAAATTTGAACCTAAGAACACTGCATAACCGGAAGTAGACCTTCTGGTGTCTGGACACCCTGCCTAATCTGAATCTGTGAAAGCTCTCAAGCTAAAAACATTGTCTTTCCTTAAAGTAATTCCCAGGCCAATAATACTCTTCAAGTATCTTAAAATTCTTTTAATTAATAGCAGATGAATGTCTGTTGGAGAATGCATAAATTGTGAAACATAATTCACGGCAAAACATATATGAGGTCTTGTTACTTTTAAACATTGAAAACTACCTACAATAGTCCTATACTCACTTGGATTATCTAAAACATTTTCATCATGAACTGAGACTGTAGGAGCTTTTGCAACAAGAGTATCACATGATTTGCAGTCAATCATGTTGGCCTTTTCCAACAATTCTAAGGTATATTTCTTTTGTGTCAATACAATAGAAGTGGAATCCCTAACAGCTTCAATACCAAGAAAATAACTTAGCTGTCCCAACTCCTTCATAGCAAATTCTTTCTTTAAAGAAGCAATAAGACCATCAATCATAATAGTGGAAGAACCAGTTAATAAAATATCATCCACATACAGAAGTAGAATAAGAATACCCTTTGAAGAAGTAAAAACAAACACATAATTATCTGAAACTGTCTTTTTAAAGCCAGGAGAAATAAGAAATGAACTGAACCTTTGAAACCAAGCCCTGGGAGCTTGTTTCAAACCATACAAACTTTTCTTAAGTTTACAAACATAGTTAGAAGGATAATCTGGATAAATAAAACCTTGTGGCTGTGTATACATCTTCATTTAAAAACCCATGGAGAAAAGCATTGATTACGTCTAATTGTCTTATTTGCCAATCATAAGTTATAGCTAAGCAAAGAACAACCCTAACAATAGTAGACTTAACTACTGGACTGAATGTTTCATTAAAGTCAATGTCATCTTGTTGATTATATCCTTTGGCAACTAATCTAGATTTTAACCTATCAATAGTACCATCATATTTCTGTTTGACTTTATACACCCATTTTGAACCTAAAACATTCATGTAAGGTTCAGGAGCCACATATTCCCATGTACCATTTTTCATCAAAGTTGTGTATTCATCTTTCATAGAGAACTACCAGTCAGGATTTTTCATAGCCTCTTTAAAGGTCTTAGGCTCATAAACTGTAGTCAGCAAAGAAGTATAAGATGAGGAGATATGATGTTTTACAGAAAGATTAGTGACATAATCAGGAAAATGTTTTGGTCTAGAAATTCCTCTTTAAGCTCTAGTCACAACAGTACTAGTAGGAACAGAAGTAGAAGACAAATCAGTATTTTCAATAGGCAGAGAATCTGAAGTTGAATCAGATACAGAATTTGAAAAATAAAAATTCGACTCATCAAACACTACATGCCTGGAAATATAAGACATTTTAAAAAGAGGATTGTAGCATTTATATCCCTTATGAAGAGGGTTATAACCAAGAAAAACACACTTGACTGACTTGGGTGAAAGTTTGTCAGTTCTAGATTGAGCAAGATGAGGATAACATATAGAACGAAAAACTTTTAAAAACGAATAATCTGGAGCAAAACCAAACAAAAATTCAAAAGGATATTTATATTTCAGAATCCTAGAAGGAGTTCTATTTATGAGATATAAAGCAGTAAGATAAGCATCATACCAGTACTCTTTTGGACAAGAAGCATTAAACAACAAAGCATTCCCCATTTCAGTAATGTGTCTATGCTTTCTCTCAGCAAGACCATTCTGCTCTGGGGTTTTTGGACAAGAAATTCGAATATGAATATCACTCGACTCAAGAAGAACCTTAAAAGGTCCTTTAACTAACTCAACAACACCATCAACTTGAAAGGCCAAATTTTTTGAAGAAAACTGTTTTTCCATATGAGTTTTGAAATGACTAAAACATTGGACTGCATATGACTTCAATTCCATAGGATAAATCCCTACTAAAATCATCAATAAAAATAATATAATATCGATATCCATGTATGGAAGGAATTGTAGGACCCCACACATCACAATGAATTAGTGATAGTGGTTTCTCTTCATGTGAATTAGACAAATGAAAAGGTAACTTTTTGCTTTTGGCAAGTTGACATGGATGACAAAGAGTAGTTTTCTTAACAGAAGTGCAAACAATTTGTTTTGAAGAATGTAATTTTTGAAGAATCTCACTAGAAGGATGACCTAACCTATTATTCCAAACTTGAGAAGAAGCAGATACAGAGGTAGACAAAGACATTTGTGGAGTAAAATTGGCAAAAGAATTTGAAATAGGATACAAGTTGTTGACTATTGTTCCATGAGCAAGTAAAGAGTCTATAAGTAAATCCCTGATTTCATAACCATATGGATCTAATTTGAAGTAACATGAATTTTCCCTTGTAAAATTAGCCACTGAAAGTAAATTATTTTTTATGTCTGGAACTAACAAAACAATGTTGAGCCTAAAACTAGTTTTAGGTGTCTGAATTGTAGAAGTACCAATGGAAGTAAACATAAGAGACTTACCATTGCCAACTTGTACTTGCTCTTTTCCTCTGTAGTTAGAAGTATGGTGTAGAAGATCCTCATTCCCAGTCATATGTGCAGTAGCACCAGAATCAGCAAGCCATTGTGGAACTTGAGCAGAAGTTGAAGGCTGAGAAAAATCAACATTCTCACTAACAGAAGTAAAAGCTGACTGTTGTTGATGTACAATTGAATTACCATTCCCTGAAGATGAAGTATAAGTTGGTGGAGGATAATATCTGAAATGGCACCTGTTAGCAAAATGACCCTTTTTACGGCAAATTTAACACTCCACCTGAGAGAAATCGCTTCTTCCATTACCAACACCCTCATAAGAACCATTGTAATTACCACTATTGTTGGACTTTGAATATGAAGAATCCTTAGTATTGTTGTAGTTACCACTATTGTAATTATTATTTCCTGAATTCTTGTAATCATTGTTATAACTACCACTTCCTGAAGATTTGTTATTATGATTAATACTCTTCCCTTTACCATTCCCATTACCAGGAAAATTACCATTTCTTGAATAAAATGCAGAAGGTTGTTGTGCATCAAATACCATAGTAGAATCTTGTTGCTGATCAACAAGCCACTATTCATGATTGAGCAACCTAGGTTTTAATTCAGCAAAAGTAAAGGGCATTTCCCTATTTTGAGCAGCAATGACAAAATTGTCATATTCTCTTCCTAACCCACTTAGTACATGCATTATTAGATCTGATTCACTCACTTTCTCTCCAATAACAGCCAAAGAATCGGCAATTGTTTTTAAACGTTGTAGATAAACAAGGATTGTTGAATTACCTTTCCTGCAGCCATATAACTGATTCCTTAACATGCTCTTTCTTGCCATAAACTGATTCTTGAAACTGACTTCAAGAAAAGACCAAATTTGGTGTGCAATCGACAGACCCAACACATCACCGGAAACATATGGTGTAAATATAGCTTTCAAACAACTCATCACAAAAGAATCTGCCTTCTTCCAATACACCCACTTAGGATTAAGAGAAAGAACTCCATTAATGAAAATTTGTTTCTGTGGTTCCACCTCTTCTCCATTTACATACCCATGCAAAGAAGCAGAATACAAGATTGATTCGAATTGATCACGCCATAAAAGAAAATTTGTAGAATCCAATGTGAAACAAAATTTCCAATATTTGAGAAAAGGATTGCAAAATTACCATCATCAGCAGCGGAATTATTTGCCATATTTCTTCTTCTTGTATAAACAACAACGGACATCAAAGATTCTCAGAAAGAATTGTTGATTTGAAACAAAAATTGATGAACCCTAAATTTGTTGTTGAACTTGTTGATAGAAAATTGTAAAAACCTGTTTGAATGATTCACAAATATGATTAAAAGGTATTGAAGAAACGTTGTTGCAGAGGGGGAAAAAAATAGGGTCTCTGGATCGTACCGATAGATACCATGAGGAAACCTTATTTGTTATTAGAACATAAACTGTTAATCTTTACAAGAGTTATGACAGGAGTTTATATATGAAAACAGACAAAATACAAAAGCTATAATAACTAGACACAGGTCAAGTCAACATTGACTAGTTGACTTGACACACACTTGACTCACACAAACACATATGTCTAATACTTACAGCCAAATTCTTTATAATTGGGAGCTTACGTATATGTAATGTTTTATTGGTATTAGAAAATGGTCAGTCTTTGCAACTTAGATATGTGGATATCTTTTCAGCCCTGGTTTGCTGATCACTGCATTCCAATCTTTTGAAGTTTTGATTTGCTTTGGTGCGGTCCGCATCCAACGTGTTGCAGACTTTGGTTTATACTTTGTTCTTTGTAGTCTCGTAATTTTGCAGTCTCCTTGAAATGTCCTGTCTTTGGTCTTGTTTACAGTCTCTTTGTAAGTATTAGAGTGTCAAATGTATCGTAGTCTTGCGAATTGTACTGCGGCTTAAGATGTTTGCAGTCTCAGTCGACGTATTAGGATGAATTTTGCAAAATCAACTGTGTAAGGTAGTCTTTGCGACTACGGTTTTGTAACTCTTGAAATTTCATTCTTGGATTGTTTTTTCTTTTCCTCGTTAGTATAACCTTTTAACTTTGAGAAAAAAATTACTGAAATCCTGGACACACGGTGGGTACACATACCATACCTAGTATGTGTATCCTACCGATCTGAGTTCCAGAATAGGATAGGTACGTGTACCCTAAGGTTCTGAGTTCTTGGAAGGGAGGGAGGTATGTATACCAAGTGGGCATATCCCTAGGATATGAGTTCGTGAATGGATAAAGGTACACATACCCGGTACGCATATCCCGATAGCCTAAGTGCACAGACCGATCGATAAGTATGTGTACCCCTACCCAGTACAAAACTAAGTTGTTAGAGCACTGCTCGTTCGAATACAAAAGTTTTGCTATCTCGAACTTGGTGTCAATGTTAGATGCACAAAACTATATCTTGATTTCTAGTCTACTCAAGACAAGTCCCCGACTATGGTTAGAGTATGCATGGCAGTTGAGTATCAGACATCATTAAACAACCCTTGAAGATTGAAGACTGAAGATCAAATGAAGACATTTTGAAAACTTCATCGACAAAGAGGTATTGAAGACTGAACCATTCTATTTAGCAATTACCATCCTATTTATACGAGACTATATCGTATGACTTCTAGTAGATTTAACATTGCAAAGAATAAGTTTCGAGTCAAGCTTGTTTTGCAAAACATATCGAAATATAATGCAATCAACGGATGCTCATAGATATTTAGTAATTTTAGTTCAAAACAATTTATTGTTCAAGACTATCTTTGTTTCAAATGGGTCATTTGGAAATTGTCCAAGCAATGGTATTTTGTATCCATGGCGATTGAGAATGTTTCAAAATATAGAAAGTGAGTTTATAGAACTACTGAAATCTGGACACGGGGTAGATACTAGTACGCGCCCCCTAGATATCTGAAGTTCCGGAACGCATGTAGGTACGCGTATCAGGAGTTCTGAATCTTGAATGGGCCGGGGAGGTGCGCATACCCAATACGCGAACCTCAAAGGCCTGAGATCGGAAAGAGAAAAAACAATCGAAGAACGAGATTATGTGCGGTATCATTGGCTTCTCTAGGAATGTGATTACATTTCTAAGAGTCGGACCAAGAAAGTATAAACTTAAGCGATTCCTAATGATAGAACTTGTTGTCCATCTCACATCTGAAACACTTGCATTGAGTACTCATTCCCTTGGGCTGCAAGGACTTAAATATGAGAATGAGCCAGGAAACGCCAGCCACTTCGAGATTTGCCAAACTTACGGCAAACAGAAGGCAGAAGTGTGCTAAAATCTACAGCAGAGATGGTCCAATGCCAATTGTAACCCTGAACCCAATCTAGAATGTATTTTGCAAGAAACGGACTAATTGAGATATACTGTATATTGTACGCAGTGAACTTAGCTAAAAATATTTTGAGAAAGACATAATTGTCCATGACATTAGCTAAAAATATTTTGAGAAAGACATACTTGTCCATAACATTCCGAAAGTAAAACAAGAACCCCATTGACAAAACAAAAGAGCAACAGTATTAGGTGCTAGTTGTGATTTGACTCAACAGCTGAAGCTCTGGCAATAGGTGCTAGTTGCTAAATCAAAAACTATCCCTTCGATCGACTTCATCAAAGACAAATGTTATGCTAAATCAATCGAATTTTGAGGCAAAATAGGAGTTCAATAAAATGCTCAAAATTGATTCTGTCAAATACTGATCTACTACTACACAAAATAAAGTTAGGAATTCCAAAATCCTGAAATATAATAGATTCCAATAACCACTTAGGGGATAAAGAAAATGGAAGCAACTATGAAGAATTTCGCTGTAGCATTTTTTCTTTTAGTCCGACTTGAGATTCCTAAAGACTTATTTCTTCTTGGCAGCTTCACCAGCCTTGGTCTGCACAATAAAATTTTACAAATGAGTTAAAAGAACGACAAAAAAGAAAGAAAAGGCGAGAATGGTAACATCTGAAAATACATCAGAAACTAATATGAATACCAACCTTCTTAACTCCACGAATCTTCTTGGCTCTGTTCTTTCTTTCCTTAATCTGCTTCCTTGACTTCTCAATCTTGGTATCTAGTCCATTCTGCAATCATAATTCACGAAACAAAAGGTGTGTGCAAGTTAGAGAGAATAAGACACAGAAGTGAGTACGGAAATGAGTACTGAAATGACTAACAAGGGTAAGCTGTTGTCACTTCCTGCTACAGAAAATACCAAATGGAACAAGTAAGAATTGTATCGAGAAAGAGTTTTACAGGGTTTACAATCCTACTTTAGGCACACAATGTCAAAATGAAACTGTCAGGCACCAGTGAAGTCTACTATATGTCAAAACGAATCCAAATATTCCATACTAATTTTATGGCACATTCCTATAGTCTATATTGATTTCATCATGTCACTGTTGCCACAATAAGAAACACCACGATTCATCAAATGTTCACATAGCATTTTCTGATTACAAAGTTAACATGCTTGCAACACATAAAAGCTGAGGTCCTAGTAATCAATGTAAAAAAACAAGTCAAGGTTGGGAGAAATGTGTAAAATAAAATGCAACAAATACACATCTACTGCGAGAATACATCCGCTCGTTTTACTGAGTTGTCTACTTATCATATTATATTGACAAACACTGTCTGACGGCTATCACTTATTAATATCACTACAAACTTTTTCTTACAATGTATTAACATCAACAACTTAAAGAGCAAAACAGATAGTGAACTAAAAGCTTAGCAATGAGGGAGAACTTTACCCTGACAAGCCTGTATTTAGGCTCAAACTTCTTTGCATTATCAACAGAGTCATAAATAAGCCCAAACCCAGTGGACTTTCCACCTCCAAAGTGGGTTCTGAACTTGAAAACAAAAATAGAACTAGTATCCTTCACTTCATACATCTTTGCCAACTTCTCCTTCAATTCCGCCTACAAAGTCACAACAACCAAAATCAACATAAATTTCAAAATAACAAACACAGAATTTGAGATTACAAATATGAACTGCAACAATTTTTTCTTCAAGTGGGTACCTTAGAAACATTTGCTCTTCCAGGGTGCAACACATCAATGACCTGAGCCAACAAAAATATAGAGTTAGGGCTTTCATTGTTCCTAGCTCGTCGAACAAATAAATAAAATCTAAGTACAAGAATACTTACGAATTGCTTCCTAGATAGAAGCCTGTTAGTCATGAACTTCCTTGTTCGGATTGTCACAGCTTTAGTGTCCGCCATGATCCTGAAAATCCCAACAATAAAGAAACCCCAATTTTTTCAGATTTTTATCATACTAAGCAAATCTAATACTAAAGAATTGATAGAACAAATAAAATACCAATTTTAAAAGGAAAAAGATTCAGTAAATGTTGAGGTCTTAAGAAGAAAGCTTGATTCGAGCTAACATTGACAGATCGAAGGAAAGGTTGATTGAACTTACTTAGTATTGCTCCTCAAATCACCACCGTGTTCTCTTTAGGGTTTTCTGTGTGCGCGGAGGAAAGGAGCTCTAGGGTTTAGGATTGTGAAGACTTAAATTGAGAAATGTTAAGAGTTAGGGTTATAAACTGGGATTTACAATGGGTCGGGTTATAAGAAGCCCAAACGCAACCAAATGAATTAACAAATGGGCTTACATGTCCAAACAGACTAAATTTTGAACCGTTTTTTTGGGACTACTCAAAAATGGTGGGGGATTACTTTGTGATAGAAATATCTACCCTATAATTATAAGGGTATCCTAAAGTGTAGAAATGACTAGCCTACCCTTAACCTAATTCAATTTGAAACCAACATAATAACCACCTATATATATAACTACCTCCTCCCATCACCACCACCGCTCACCACCACCAACCGCCACCTACCACATTCGCTACCACCACCACCGACCACCTCAAGCCACCTTTATATATAGTTTAATTTAAATCATTAACAAAATCAAAATCAAAATTATAACAAACCCATTATTCTTCATTCGTTTTTGGTTGAAAAAATGAGAAGTAATCTTCAAAATGAGTTGAAAATGGAAGTCGCAGAGAGAACTTCGGCTAGGAATTTTGGAAAAATTTTTGTCGAACTAGCCGAACCTGATGGAAACGAAGAACATGAAGGAAAGTTCGGCTATTTCGAAAAAAAAAGTTTCTAGGCGCAGGTTCCGAACTTAGTTTTAATGGAGTTTTTGCTTTCAGAAAAAAGTTCGGTTACGTCGCAATTTTTTTTCCTAGCCGAACTTTTGGTTCGGTTACGTCGCAAAAAAAAAATGCCTAGCCGAACTTTTAGTTCGGTTACGTCGCAATTTTTTTCCCTAACCGAACTTTTCTCTGAAAACAAAAACTCCATTAAAGATGAGTTCGGGTACCTGTGTCTTCAGAAGCATTAGCCGAACTAAACTAGCAGAAGAGTTCGGCTACTTGTTCTTCAGATTTCGTAGCCGAAGTCTACTGTCATAGCCGAAATCAGTTTATAAAATTTTCATTTTTTCGAAAGTTTATGCCGATTCAAGCAAGATTAAGTAAATTTGAAGTATACCTAATTACCCAAACCCATCATTTCCAAATCAAGCATCTTAAAAAAAAAAAAAAAAGAATCTTCTCAAAAATTATTCTTTTAAAAACACCCAACTAATTAATCTAACCCTCACTAATCACTAATTAATCGTTACACTAACACTAATTAATCATTACACTAACTAATTTAACTATGAAGGGTAAATTTGGTATTAAAAATAAACTTAGATAAGGGGTGACTCAATATTACTTCTAATATCCAGTCCCAAAAATAGAGAGTAGTCCCCCACCATTTTTGAGTAGTTCCAAAAAAACGGTTCACAATTTAAGGGTGAGCATTTTGCCGACTTGACGGGGACCACATGTATTTTTGCGGGTGAATGTTCGGCCGTTCTCTAATGAATTGGATGCGGATAGTGTTGAGGGTGGGTTTTTGACGAAGGTGATATTCGTAAAACCACATCGGAAATTATGTATCTCTGATCAGTATCGGAATCATAAGAAATTTATATCTTCACAAGGAGTGAATCGCTGTTTTGTAATATCATAACAACAATAATATACGACGAAGATATTAGGGTTTATGAGTCAAGACTTTTAATGTTCCATACATTTCATGATTAAAGCTGAGCGGGTCAGCACATTTGTTGTGAATTCATCTCTGGTGTCTGAATCTACCCAGAACTTGCGCTGAGCGGCTCAGCATTTCTTTTGAATTCAGAATTCATCTCTGGTGTCTGAATTAACCCAGAATAATATATGATGCTTATCACATCATATCTAAATGTTCCTAGACGTATTGCATGCTAGTATAGAGCAACGAATTAATTAAATCTAGTCGCAGTATTCAACGGATTGAATTCCTATAAATTATGCACTAATTAAACCCTAATATTCACTTACTCAGGATCCATGGCTTTCAAGGTCGAATTCCTAAAAATTATGCACTGATTAACCTTTTGAGCATTTGGGGCATCCCGGATAAGCCCCGAGCAAGAGGCACGAGTTTATTTAGTAATAATGCTCAAAGGAGCATCCATGGAAGAACTAGGATTGGAAACCTGATCAAAAAAGGAAAAGAAAAAGAGATAAATAATAATAAAATAATAATAAGATAAAGGAAACCGTACAGATGGGCCCATCGGCCGGCCGGCTAGGCATGCCGCCTGTTTGGTCGATCCCTTTCCCCCTCTTCCCTATTTTTCTTTTTCTTTTATTAGAGTATTACATTAACTAGTTGGAAGCCTAACAAGCTAAGCTCCAACAACGTACTACTACATTAATTGAACAGGTTGTCATGCTAGCCTACCATGGAGCCGCATGGGTAACCTAGCCAAGGGAGCCGAAGCGGGTGGGGGGCTGAGATTATGTCACGGGGGACAAGCTAACTCTACCTTCCATGTTAATTCCTGCAATATTACATCATTTGGGGCTCGAACCTGAGACTTACTGGAGCGCATGAAGCTTTGGGAAACGGGGATGACCAGCTGAGCTAGGTGTCCGTTTTTTATTATTAAAACTCTTATTTTATTATTATTTTTTAGTGTTTCCTCTTTCAAGGACTCCTCTTTCGATCAAAACTCATGAAACTTCCATAACTGTGTGGTTAACAAAACAAGTGGTCCCGCAACCATCATGACTTGTCTTTCTACCATCATGAGAAGTATTAAAATAATATTATTTTAATGTTTTTAATAGTGGTCCTCCCACCACTATTAGGAGTTTCACTAAAACTCAAATTCTTCATAAAAGGATGAAAAAGTGCTCGATGGACCATCAGAAAATACCAAAATTCTCAGGATTGGTCCACGGATGACATGGCAACATAAACACATCACCATGACCAGTCATGGTCGAAATTTTGCTTGCCGAGGGTCGGTCCCACCATTATCATTGATTGATGACCTAATTGATCATTCAGAGTCCATATTTGACTCAAACTCTCTCCAACCAACTTGGATGATGATCCACCGACCATCAGTTGGTCCCACAGCCACCTAGGGCCGGTTTTACACCCCTTGGTTGGTTCCTCATGCTTCCATAATTAGGTTTTACAACCTAATGCTCAAAAGAGCACTATTTTACTTATATTAAAACACTGATTAATCATCCTTTCACCAATTGCTCTCCAAGGAGTTTGGTAAATGCCCAGTCTAGCATCCAAATACTACATGGTCGGTCCATCACTCATAGAGGCGGTTCCTCTTTCGTTCATTGGTTGATTCTCAGTTGATCATCCATTGATCATAATTAGGATTTTGAACTAAATGCTCTATTTAACATAATTCTGAATATGTTCAAACACCGATATTTTAACATTGATCCAACAATCAATATTTTAATCAATTAATTAAAAAATATTCGGCCAATATTTTTAATTAATATTTTATTTGCTCTGACTAGCAATACTTGCTCTAAATATCAATGCTCGATCTGGCAATACCCTAATTGCTTCAACTAGCAGTGGGTCACGGCTAACAAGGTTCAGAACCTCCAATATTGATTCAGCTATAGGTATTTTATTGGTTCATCAACCAACATCTCGTTCGTCTGTCACCATTATTTTAATATTATCACTCCTCGTCATTCGACTGACTCATGACACGTGGATTGAGAAAGACCTTCTATGTAATGGACAGAAGATTTTGACTCCCGTCAAATCGGGATCCGACTCGACTGGCAAGCACAAACCTTCCATCACGTCACTCGGAAAAATGAAATAAAAAAGAAACATACATCTACTTCTGAAATCTAGCAACAAAGAGAATCGAGACTCACAATTCATAAAATACAAATATGCACGAAAACAGAACAGAACCCATTTTTTGTTATTTTGTAATAGAAAAATTAAAATGCAATAAAATCATCATGTTTTATACTCACGGAAATGTAAGTTAACAGTTCAAGTGCTCACAAAAAAAAATCAAAACGTCGCCAGCCCATTTACTTATGTGAGCAAGAGTTTTATTTTAACAAATCAAAGTAGTATATAATGCCATAAAAAAAGATATTAAAGAACAGTGAAGGAGCATTCCCATGGTGTAAACATAAAACACCCACTCAATCCAGACGCATGTATATACGTTTACGCCTAAAACAGTTAAAAGAGTGTCTAATATGAACATAATAAAATTCATTGCAAGGATGAGACAAAATACATGTTTGGATTCACAAGAGATGAATAGATTTATACAAGCTATATACTGGTTACATGTACGTAGCAAATAATGATTTCACAGGAAAATGAATATAAGTAGCTATTAATTACACTTAGAAATTCATTGTACAGATCGTATCTTAGATTAAACAAATGCCAAAAAGAACAATGGTAGAGAATGTAGTCCGTAAAGCCAAAAGCCAAGAACATCTAGGCAACAAAATGAATTCAGAAACTAGTATGTATAGCCCGAGACCAGACCCATTATACACGAAACTGACAAGTTTTCAGTTTAAAACATATAAAGATCCGGTAGAAGCCAACATATATATAACATCAAAGTGCAAGAGAAATGACATAGGCTCAAATCAAGCAAACTGAAACTACCCAGATACCCCCCGTGACATACGATATCATAAGCTTAGAAAATACTAACTTTCCAAGCGATAAAGCCTGCCGTAAGCTCTGCCCGGCTTACTACCGCAACTTCTCTCCGTACTATGTGGGGGGGAAAACAAAACGGGGTGAGCGAATGCCCAGTAGGGGTTACAAAATAATGTGCCGATTGTAAAACAATCAAAAGGTAAATTAAACTAACCAAGTTGAGCATGAAATATAAATCTGTAAGCAAGGAGCAACAACAATGATTAAGTAGAGAAAGGAATACTTACGCAAATACCGTTTAAACAAGATTCAGAACCATAAATAAATTTACTCTACTATTCATGGCCAGTGCCACCGTCAGGGTAGTTCTGGTTACCAGCCATCGTTGCCGCAACGATCTTCCGGGTTGCCACCGAGGTGGTGGGGTGCCACTTAGGCCCGACGTTCCTAAAGTAGAGTCTAGTTCTTCGTGACAGCAAATCACAAATGAATTCTTATGTAAATAACACTTTCTAAAACCACGAACAGTTCACAGAAGTCAAAGGCAGCGATGCTGCAACTTATCCAAAAACCTACTCCTTGAGCTAAATACCAAACTGGAATACAGTTTATATACCATGATTAAATGCATCCATTTCTTAAAAGAGGGAGTGAAATCACTAGCCAAAGTGGAGGGTGATGCTGTTACCGACAACATGAAATACATAATAATGATAAACATTTTTTTTATAAAAATATGACAAGAATTCAAAATGTTCATCTAAATTCTCACGTCTAGCAAAATATTTCCATTTATAAGTTCACCGTAATGCCGAGAGGTAACACGTAGGAAAACAGTCTAAACACAAAAGCTATAAGAAAACAGCATAAATGCGAGAGGTCCAACCCCATGTTACTCAAACACCCTTTTTATACTGAATTTTGTAAAACATTATCAAACCAAAGGTTTAATGTGTATTCAAGTTTAGGAATTCTTCTCTAAAACAAAATAGTATCAACAAAGAGAACTGGGAAACAATTATTTATACAGTTAAATCAAAAGGCAGAAATGACAAAACAGACATCAAACTAAGTAAGTACTGTGAATGAATAAAACTCTCTTTTTAAAACAAGTGGTCAATTAGGCTCATGCCACCAAAGATACATAGTCAGTAACTAAAGAAGTTCCTAAAAATTTCAAACTAAATTTCCTCTCAGGAATGTCGACAAATCAATAAGAAATCAGAAGTTTCAAAATTTTCTCAAATTTCCAATATTGTTAGGATTTACGAAATCAACAAAGAATTAAAGCACAGGAAGCATGAACAGAACTAATGTAGGCCGAGCATCAAAACACCACTCTGGCTATGTTTTCTAAAATGATAAGAAAAATCCAGTTAACCGTAAAGTTTCAAATGTGTTTCTCGTTTGGTCATTTTCGCAAACACTTGACAGGCTACTAAAATATTCAAATACAAGAGTTTGATATGGATGGAAATCAAAACGTGGATTGTTGCATAGACTTTTAAATCTCAGTAAAACAATTTATGACCTTCGAAATTATTCTCAGTTCGCATGCAAGGATTAACCACAAAAAGGTATAGGGTTTCAAACCAAATTGATAGTTGTGCAAAAATCATGAAAGCAAACAGTGATAATTAATTCATGAACTAAATTGAAAATTTATAAACATCTCAAATACCCATTCGTCCGTTAGAAGGAATCACAAAGTTATCAATCAAAGAAATTTAACAAAACATCCACTAAATTTAATAAGCACAATTGATAATCAAGGTAAAAAGAAGAAAAAAAACTCCCTACCTGTGCACAGTCCAATCTCTAGCCAAAATATGGAGACTTGACCACAGATTTGAGACAAGATTTCTTCCCTTGGCGGTGGTGAAGCGATAATTACAAAGGGAGAAGGAAGAAGATAGTGGGCAAATAAAACGATGAAAAGTTTGTCTTCTGTTCAAACTTGTTTCGGGAAACAAAGATAAAAAGATGCCATGGTTGTTGCATGCGCAGTCACGGGTCAACCATGTTAATGATTCTAGAGCTATTGCTTTTACTAACCAACCACCCTAACACTATTAAGGGATACCCTATTTAATTAAAAACACTCATTCTAAAAATTTAGGGGCACTCACCACGGCTATACACACCTTATATTCGGATCGCAGCACACACTATCCATTTCTAACTTCCCACTCAAATGGGTTGAGTTCGGATCCAAAGCTAAAATGAGATTTTAGTGTTGTTACACCATCAACTCCAAAAAAAAGAATTTGGTCCCCAAATTCAAAAATAGACGAAAAAGCTAAGAAGGATACCTAGAAGAATCTTCGGGTAGTTGTCTTGCACGCCAGGCTCGACTCTCAAGTTGCGTCTTCAAAAGTTATCATTGCGTTTTCGAGTAGTTATCATCGCAAGGGTAACTCCCACCTAAGGTACGTCGTCATTTGGCTGTCGTTCTCTCCACTCGATTACATGTGATGGGTCTGCAACGTACGTCAGTATTAAGGTTGATCTCTCTCTTCGATTATCACCCAGGCAACGTTTCTAGAAAATCATAAATAAAATCTAACCGCTAAGACGTCTTCTGCCGTACCGACAATTTCGTCGCCTCACTAATATGAGCAAGATAACGATGTGTTCTTCAGTTTCGTCTCGTCTTCCTATTCTTGGAATCAAAAGGCTTACCGTTTTCCACTTCTCACCTTGAACAAATACACGATTGTCATACGCTGTCACAAAATAGACCCTCTTCTAAGCACAACACAATGTAGTCTGATTCACCAATATCCACTCATATTCTCTAACTTCCCTAACTTCGAGAGAATTCTTAGATTCTTCGGCAATACTCGGCTTCCCACGGTCTCTAAAACATAAACGTCAGTCACAATCGAACCTACCAGTTGTTCTAAATTGTTCTCAAGGTTCGTTCAGGTTCATCTTACATACAAAGCTCGAGTCAACAGATTTCGCACACCGAGATATCTTCAAAACAGAAAAATGCATTAGATTCATAACTGGTTAGTAATGTACATTACTAACACAACTAAAGATATATATATCACGGTATCTAGATAGTTTTCCCCAGCCCCAAATAAATTCGATAAAACCAAAAACAACCTTCTATTTCTCAAAACCGAAATGAAACCATTGGACGATACAAACCAAAACAATTTGTTTACGTCTTAAAATCGAGTACACGGCACCGGAAAATAAGTAAGTACAAAACTCACAGTCCCAAGTGAATCGGAACTGCTCTGATACCAAACTGTAACTGACAGAAGATTTTGACTCCCGTCGAATCGGGATCCGACTCGACTGGTGTAGTTGCAGGAAATCCTAGAACACACCCCTTATATTATCATGACTATGATTTCTAGATCTAAACTTATTTGATATGAAAATAAAGATAAAGATAATGAAAATAAAAAATAAGACACAAGATTTACGTGGTTCGATCAATGTGATCTACATCCACTGGATTAGGGATCTTCACTATGATTGTTTGTAATTACATATGGATTACAATTGAGACTCCATTAATGAGTATTTAGAGCTCTTGGTTGAAGAAGGAAGAAGAAGATAATAATACAAATTCTGCTCTCTCTCTCTACAAATGTGTCCTCCCTAAAGTGTCTCTCTCCTTTTTCTTTTTGATTATCGTCCTTTCTCTCTCTTGCCTTTCTCTTTATATAGGTATTTACATAATGGATGACAGCTCATATATGGTGGGGTACAATTAACATTTC
This sequence comes from Papaver somniferum, assembly GCF_003573695.1. Lineage (NCBI taxonomy): Eukaryota > Viridiplantae > Streptophyta > Magnoliopsida > Ranunculales > Papaveraceae > Papaver > Papaver somniferum. The sequence goes on along the minus strand of NC_039367.1, from coordinate 80,818,091 downwards.
CCCTAATTTCGGATCTGGCTTGCGGTATTTTCGCAAACTTACAAATGTTAACTTCGCAAACATCCTAAATTTCGCACGATCATCATACTTTTCTCACGTTTAGGCTGATGTCATATGTTATGTCATTTCTGAAATCATACTGCGATGTCTTTCTGATGTATTGCTAGTAATTTCGCAAGCATGTCGTTGTTGCGAGATTCTGATCCTACATCTTGCCTCTTTTTTCTTGAATATTGCTTGAAGAGCGATCTTTAGGAAAAAATCCGTTGTTGTAATTGTTGGAGCGAGATACGTGTTGTTGGAGTAGTCTTTGATCTTTGTTGATGAAGGAACGAGCGAAAGAATACTGGACTTGAAAAGTACGTACTTGCCTCTATTCTTTTATGAAGTTCCGGAATGTTGCGAAGTAAATAAGAAGTATCATCTTTTGAAGTATGCGAAGTATGAAGTATCCTTGAAGAAGTATAAGAAGTACTCAATCCTAGAAATATATAAGAAGTATGAAGAATCCTTTGAGAAGTATAATAAGTATTCAATCCTCGAAATATAAGAAGTATCCGTCCTTGAATGAGAATAATAAGTATTGCCTCTATTCATGCGAAATTATTACTCCATTTTTGGTGATTCTTGCCGAGAAGATAAAGAACATAAAATGTTTTCTTGGTAATCCATAGTTGCCTCTGTTATTTATCTATGAGGGTAGAATCCTTGAGAGAATGTTGAATGTGTGAATTGTTTCTTCATTCTTATCTTGCCTCTGTCTCATGTTTTGTGCTCATGCGATAGTATAATCTCTTCAAGTTGCTTATAATTATGCGAAATAATTGAGCGAGATAATCACATCATCCGAAATAATCACATTCGGCGAAAAATTCTGACACATTCTACGAAATTTCGAATAATTCTGCGAAGTTCTGACACATTCTACGAAATTTCGAATCATTTTGCGAAGTTCAGAATCATTCTACGAAGTTCTGAATAATCTTGCGAAATTCTGAATAATCCTGTGAAATTCTGAGTAAACCTGAATAATTCTGCTAAATTCTGTGATATTATTGCGAAGTTCTGCAATATTATTCCGTACAGTTTTGTAAAGTACTTGTGCGAACATAATGCTTATGTGATGATTATGTTATGAAATGTGTATGCGATGTTTATGCCATGAAATGCTTATGCAATGCTTTTATGATGCGAGTATGATGAGAATGCTTATCTATTGCAATATATATTTAAGGTTTGGTTTACTTAGCTCATTTTGCCGTCTAAAGTTGATGTAGCTTTAAATTGCTTCCATTCTTCATTTCTCTGCCTTTTTCTTTAGTGTATGCATTCTTCTTCGTGTAGTTATTTTTCTTCACAAGTTCTTACTTGTGTTTCATCTTCCCTCTTTCCTGCACTATTAGTATCTCATAACAGTATGATCATAATATCAAGTCTGCGGCATTTTCACTGCCTCAGTTTCATTTCCATGTACATATTCGCAAGCTTGTTTGCTTACATATAATCATTCTCGCAAACTTACTTGCTTACTCATTTTCTTATGTGGTCTTATTTTGCCTTCCTAGTTAAAGGTCTTATTTTGCGACCTCTTGTCATTGCGACAAAATCGCAGGACGTCTTTGCACTTTCATGCAAAAACCCATTGATCTTGCCTTAACTTTTTCTTTTGTATTATTGCCTCTTCAGGATTGTTGCGACAATATGACAGGCCTAAATATTCTTGCGAAAATAAAGTCCCATGACATTGCCGTCTTGCGACGAAATAACAGGACGTCTACACACTTTCATGTAATGACCCATTGATCTCGTCTTATCTTTTTCTCTAGCATTATTACCCTTGCGAGTAAAAAGCCTCATGATATTTGCGTCTTAAGACACTTATCATCTCCCTAATGGAGGGTGCCTCCCTTATCCCCCCCTGGTTGCCCCTTCAAGGAGGCGTACTTCTACCATACAAGGTTAGCTTCTCTCATCCAGTCTTAACAACAACCAGTTGCTTTCGTAGCCTCTTATCCTTTTTTCCTATATGGCTTATGGTTACGAGACTACACCTTAAGCGGGGTTTTCTTCGGGCCGAGTGCATCATTTGCCAAGACTTGTCAAGAGTGGTAAAGAAGCTCCACCCCCCCCCCCCCCCCCCCCCCCCCCCCCCCCCCCCCCCCGCACTCTTGACTCAACCGTGTACCTCGGCGCCTTGATCGATTTCTGCACTCCTTAGAAGAGACCCCTAGTCGTCCAACCTAAAGCAAAAGCTTAAGTTGAAAATCCAAGGTGCCTCTCCTGGATGGGTTTTATTGACCCCAAATCTCCATGACTCAGGTTCTAGGGGCGGTGTAACCTTTTCCCTGAGCCATGCAACGGGTACCCCCTTCTATGACGCACTTTAGGTCTTATATTTGCCACTTGCGAAATTTTATTCGCGAACTAGGGTGTATGCCATAAAGGTTCGCCTCTATCTGCGAAATTTTATTCGTGTTTCTGCGAAATTTTCGCGTCTCTTTGTTTCTGCGAAATGTTCGCGTTTCTTTATTCTCTCATTCATCTTTTCACTTCTGTCATCTCTTTCATTCATTCTTTCATTTTTGTGATCTCTCTCATTCATTCTTTCATTCTCATAATATCATATCATTTGAATCAAAATAAATATTCAAGAGAAATTCTAATACATGGTAACTCTGAAATTTTTGTAGTTGTGGAATCTTTGTAATTCTGCGATTCTATCGCGTTTTGTAAATCAAATCAAAAATCTTTTTATTCTCTGCAAAAGAAATATTCTAGAGAAACATATAAACTGAAATTTCTCAGTTTTCTGTAATTTTGAAATCTCGAAATCTCTGTAATTTTGAAGTCTTTGTAATCTTGAAATCTTAGTAATCTTTATAATCTTTGAAATCTTTGTAATCCTGCGATTGAATCGCTTTTTGTAAATCAAATCAAAAATATTTTTATTCGTTCTTAGTATAAAGTAAAATGTTCAAGGAAGTGCGTACTTATCTTTCATGTGAGTCCCTGTTGTTGTCAAAGAAGTGAATAAATGCCTTGAAATGTATGAATTTCGCGCAGCAAAATGAAGTGTGAGAAGTGAGACTTGAACCCTTGGCCTGCTTCTTGGATTTTCTCGCACCATACCAACTGTGCTAGGCACTTCTGTATAAATTTCGCGTAACAAAAATAAACATGCGAGAAGCAAGAATTGATCTCGCGACCTGCTGCTTGCATTCATGCCTCATGACCAATTGTCCAAGCTTATTCTTTGTGAAATATCTCTGCGAAATTATCATCAATGCTCTTCTGTGCGAAATAATTAAAGAAATATATGTGCGAAAAAATATGCATGTGTTGAGACTTGATCACACGACCATGAACTCATTAACTTCGCAGATGACCAATTGTGCTGCCTCTTGTTTGCGAAATAATGAAACAATATTGCGAAATTATTCATTTCTTCGCTCTCTGTAAAAAAGAAGAAAACGATGTTCGCAGGCGAATCCGAACTTGCGACCACGAACGCACATACTGCTCTCTGGACCAATTGTGCAAGAACCTCTCTGCGAAATTAACGCATAACTTTTTTCCTTATTCTTTTATTCTCCCATGCAAATGAGTAGAAAATGAAAAATATGTGTCTCTGCGAATTCGAACCCGTGACCTATTTATTGTTCGCTCAACCTTGAACCATCTGTGCGAATTTCTGTTTGTGATAGAAATTGCAGCATCTGCCTCTTATCTTTTCTTCGTCCTTCCTTAACTTCTTTCACATTTGCTTCCTGAACATGAAAATCTTCCACTGAAACTTCCATTTTTTCTTTAAATTTCACCACAACAACTAGTTTTTTCACTCACTCTTTTCATGTCTTTGAATTGTTGATGATGTTTACTCCCTGAAAGTGTGATTTCTTCCATAAATTTTCCATTTTTGAACCTAAACTTTGTAGATCTAGAAAAATATGAACAATAGCTAATCTTCATGGAAATTTTTAGAACCAACAAGCTACAGGAGGGATAAATCCTTTACTCCTCCCTGTTTCTAGCGCCAAAATGTAGTTGCAGGAAATCCTACAACACACCCCTTATATTATCATGACTATGATTTCTAGATCTAAACTTATTTGATATGAAAATAAACATAAAGATAATGAAAATAAAAAATAAGACACAAGATTTACGTGGTTCGATCAATGTGATCTACATCCACGGGGTTAGGGATCTTCACTATGATTGTTTGTAATTACATATGGATTACAATTGAGACTCCATTAATGAGTATTTGGAGGTCTTGGTTGAAGAAAGAAGAAGATAATAATACAAATTGTGTTCTCTCTCTTTCTCTACAAATATATCCTCACTAAAGTGTCTCTCTCCTTTTTCTTTTTGATTATCCTCCTTTCTCTCTCTTGCCAATCTCTTTATATAGGTATTTACATAATGGATGACAGCTCATATATGGTGGGGTACAATTAACATTTCCCCTAATTTCGGATCTGGCTTGCGGTATTTTCGCAAACTTACAAATGTTAACTTCGCAAACATCCTAAATTTCGCACGATCATCATACTTTTCTCACGTTTAGGCTGATGTCATATGTTATGTCATTTCTGAAATCATACTGCGATGTCTTCGTGATGTATTGCTAGTAATTTCGCAAGCATGTCATTGTTGCGAGATTTTGATCCTACAACTGGCAAGCACAAACCTTCCATCACGTCACTCGGAAAAATGAAATAAAAAAGAAACATACATCTACTTCTGAAATCTAGCAACAAAGAGAATCGAGACTCGCAATTCATAAAATACAAATATGCACGAAAACAGAACAAAACCCATTTTTGTTATTTTGTAATAGAAAAATTAAAATGCAATAAAATCATCATGTTTTATACTCACGGAAATGTAAGTTAACAGTTCAAGTGCTCACAAAAAAAAATCAAAACGTCACCAGCCCATTTACTTATGTGAGCAAGAGTTTTATTTTAACAAATCAAAGTAGTATATAATGCCATAAAAAAAGATATTAAATATTAAAGAACAGTGAAGGTGAAGGAGCATTCCCATGGTGTAAACATAAAACACCCACTCAATCCAGACGCATGTATATACGGTTACGCCTAAAACAGTTCAAAGAGTGTCTAATATGAACATAATGAATTCATTGCAAGGATGAGACAAAATACATGTTTGGATTCACAAGAGATAAATAAATTTATACAAGCTATATACTGGGTACATGTACGTAGCAAATAATGATTTCACAGGAAAATGAATATAAGTAGCTATTAATTACACTTAGAAATTCACTGTACAGATCCTATCTTAGATTAAACAAATGCCAAAAAGAACAACGGTAGAGAATGTTGTCCGTACAGCCAAAAGCCAAGAACATCTAGGCAACAAAAATGAATTCAGAAACTAGTCTGTATAGCCCGAGACCAGACCCATTATACACGAAACTGACAAGTTTTCAGTTTAAAACATATAAAGATCCGGTAGAAGCCAACATATATATAACATCAAAGTGCAAGAGAAATGACATGGGCTCAAATCAAGCAAACTGAAACTACCCAGATACCCCCCGTGACATACAATATCATAAGCTTAGATAATACTAACTTTCCAAGCGATAAAGCCTGCCCGGATTACTACCGCAACTTCTCTCCGTACTCTGTGGGGGAGGAAAAACAAAACGGGGTGAGCGAATGCTCAGTAGGGGTTACAAAATAATGTGCCGATTGTAAAGCAATCAAAAGGTAAATTAAACTAAACAAGTTGAGCATGAAATATAAATCCGTAAGCAAGGAGCAACAACAATGATTAAGTAGAGAAAGGAATACTTACGCAAATGCCGTTTAAACAAGAACCATAAATAAATTTACTCTACTATTCATGGCCAGTGCCACCGTCAGGGTAGTTCTGGTTACCAGCCACCGTTACCGCAACGATCTTCCGGGTTGCCACCGAGGTGGTGGGGTGCCACTTAGGCCCGACGTTCCTAAAGTAGAGTCTAGTTCTTCGTGACAGCAAATCACAAATGAATTCTTATGTAAATAACACTTTCTAAAACCACGAACAGTTCACAGAAGTCAAAGGCAGCGATGCTGCAACTTATCCAAAAACCTGCTCCTTGAGCTAAATACCAAACTGGAATACAGTTTATATACCATGATTAAATGCATCCATTTCTTAAAAGAGGGAGTGAAATCACTAGCCAAAGTGGAGGGTGATGCTGTTACCGACAACAAGAAATACATAATAATGATAAACATTTTTTTTTTATAAAAATATGACAAGAATTCAAAATGTTCATCTAAATTCTCACGTATAGCAAAATATTTCCATCTATAAGTTCAACGTAATGTCGAGAGGTAACACGTAGGAAAACAGTCTAAACACAAAAGCTATAAGAAAACAGCATAAATGCGAGAGGTCCAACCCCATGTTACTCAAACACCCTTTTTATACTGAATTTTATAAAACATTATCAAACCAAAGGTTTACTGTGTATTCAAGTTTAGGAATTCTTTTCTAAAACACAATAGTATCAACAAAGAGAACTGGGCAACAATTATTTATACAGTTAAATCAAAAGGCAGAAATGACAAAACAAACATCAAACTAAGTAAATACTGTGAATGAATAAAACTCTCTATTTAAAACAAGTGGTCAATTAGGCTCATGCCATCAGAGATGCAAAGTCAGTAACTAAAGAAGTTCCTAAAAATTTCAAACTAAATTTCCTCTCGGGAATGTCGACAAATCAATAAGAAATCAGAAGTTTCAAAATTTTCTCAAATTTCCAATATTGTTAGGATTTACGAAATCAACAAAGAATTAAAGCACAGGAAGCATGAACAGAACTAATGTAGGCCGAGCATCAAAACACCACTCTGGCTATGTTTTCTAAAATGCCAAGAAAAATACAGTTAACCGTAAAGTTTCAAATGTGTTTCTCGTTTGGTCATTTTCGCAAACACTTGACAGGCTACTAAGACATTCAAATACAAGAGTTTGATATGGATGGAAATCAAAACGTGGATTGTTGCATAGACTTTTAAATCTCAGTAAAACAATTTATGACCTTCGAAATTATTCTCAGTTCGCATGCAAGGATTAACCACAAAAAGGTATAGGGTTTCAAACCAAATTGATAGTTGTGCAAAAATCATGAAAGCAAACAGTGACAATTAATTCATGAACTAAATTGAAAATTTATAAACATCTCAAATACCCATTCGTCCGTTAGAAGGAATCACAAAGTTATCAATCAAAGAAATTTAACAAAACATCCACTAAATTTAATAAGCACAATTGATAATCAAGGTAAAAAGAAGGAAAAAAAACTCCCTACCTGTGCACAGTCCAATCTCTAGCCAAAATATGGAGACTTGACCACAGATTTGAGACAAGATTTCTTCCCTTGCTTTCGGCGGTGGTTAAGCGATAATTACAAAGGGAGAAGGAAGAAGATGTGGGCAAATAAAACGATGAAAAGTTCGTCTTCTATTCAAACTTGTTTCGGGAAACAAAGATAAAAAGATGCCCATAGTTGTTGCATGCCCAGTCACGTGTCATTGTGTCAACCATGTTAATGATTCCAGAGATTCTATTGCTCTTACTAACCAACCACCCTAACACTATTAAGGGATACCTTATTTAATTAAAAATACTCATTCTAAAAATTTAGGGGCACTCACCATGGCTATACACACCTTATATTAGGATCGCAGCACACACTATCCAGTTCTAACTTTCCACTCAAATGGGTTGAGTTCGGATCCAAAGCTAAAATGAGATTTTAGTGTTGTTACATTCTATGATCAACCAGCAATGATTATTTTCGCAAGTGCTCAGTGCACCAACATAATGGTTTATGATCGATCCAACAATCTCATAGAACCATCACTAAGTCATTTGACTATCATTACTGCTTCAACTAGCATAATGATACATCATGGTAATTCAACATTCATGGTCTGCAGAGCATGTTGCTATTTCAACATTCCATGCTTCATCCATCATAACATTGAACTTCGTCGGTTCAGTTCATAAGACTCATTGTATTAGGTCAAAGATTGACCACTCACACATGAGACGTCAATTCACGTCACATAGGGGGATATCACTAGGGTTTTGGTCTGGCGGCCTACAACACGTGTGATGTAAGGTACATCCACGATGAGAGTTGTGGTATGGCGTGGCAGTTAAAAGGGAAAATGGGAAGTGGACGGTGATAGGTGTCTAAAACACCTTGATATTTATCTATTGTATATGTTTTCTTTGCGAGTTTTCTTTTGAATTATGTATCTTATGTGTGAATTTGAGTTTATTAGGTACTTTGGAGTCATAGGGAGTAAAAGAACGAGAAAACGTCCATTTAGAGCGTAAAAAGCAAAAATCTCAATTCACATGCGATCTATACTTGGAGTCGTCTAGGTTTCCCAAGAAGGAGGTGAAGAATGTACTGTCAGTTCCCGAGAACTGACAGCTGAGTTGAACAAAGATTTAAGCTGTCGGTTATTCGGAACTGACGAGCCTAATAATTTCGGATTGCCCTTATCCAGCAACTTGATGTTGATAGCAACATACTTTCCTACACGCCCTAATATTTAGAGAGAATCATTTTTTTCTCTCATTCATCTCGGTTGCTGATGTGTGTCTGAGAGTTACAAAAATCAGGCCCGGTCCTGTGTTTCTGGAGTCCTAAAGCCAAATTTTTTGGTGGCCCCTTGTTAAGCAGAAAGGTTATAAATAACAAAACCTCAAAAAAACAAATTGGTCCTTCACAAATCTATTATTTTATTAGTGGCCCCTTGTAAGTCCGTTTCTTTTCATTTTGCCCCACATATACGATAAGTTTTACATGATGTCCTTTTCCTATCATTTGAAATTTTTTAGTTTGTGGCCTCTTTATTTTTGTGGCCTCAAGCGCGGCTTTCACTGCTTATATGCTATTCAGGGCCGGCTCTGACAAAAATTCAGAGATAAGAATGAGTTATCCATACAGAGACGAAAAAGAGATGAAGAATAAGGGTTATGAGCTCATTCCTGAGCTGAGATGGAAAAATCGAGTTTCTGAGATGAGATGGGTCTGTCAAATCTAAGAGAATACAAGGAATTGCTACGGTGGAATAATAAATGGAGGGTCTGGTGGTTGCATCAAATGGAAGAGATTCATCGAATTAGAAGACATGGGTTCTCATCGGATTTGATTTCAGGCAGAGAAATGGCTCGAAATTGGAGTTGTTCTAGGGTTTGTTTTGAATCTGAAATTGACAGCGGAATAGATGATTGCGGGGGTCAGAGGAGGATTCTAAGTCAAGGATGAATAAATTATGTTGCAGCTGAGAGTTCAGTGCAGTTGGAGATGCAACTGAGATGGTTTGATGCAGTGAACTGAACTGCAGGTGATGCTGGTGTATGAAATAGAGATGGGTCGAATCTATGAATGGTGTGTGGTAAGAATTGAAGAAGTTGACAATGGTATCAGGGATATGATGGTTGCCGTGATGAATGGGTTGTTGCCGGATTGAGAAATTGCAGGTGTTGGCAGGTTGGTGGTGCTGCTGCCAGGGATTGGCAGGATGTAGTGATGTTGAGAATGCTTGAGCTGTGATGAAGAGAGGAGAATCTAGATTGTGAGTTGCATATGCATATGCAGTTGGTTCTGGTCAGATGGGTTGGGATTGATGGTTGAGGTGCATAGAATGGTTTTGATAATGACTTGAACTGAAACTGGTGGTGTGCTGAGTTAGTGAAGTGACGCAGCTGCAGTTGGTTTGTCCTGAGAAGGGATTGCTCGCATCATTGGTGGAATTAGGAGTTAAGCTGCAGAGGTGGTGTTGGTTGGCCTGAGTTGCAATGGGTTTGAGCAGCTGATGGCCTTGAAGAAGTGCAGCTGCAATCGCAAGTAGGATAACAAGGGTTAGATGCAAGACAATGTTGAAGATGGCAGCTAGACATGGCTTGGCAGTGAATCGATTGTTGGTTTTGAGCTGAAATGCAGGGAACTGGAACTGCAGTTAATGAATGGTTAATGACTGGATGAATGATTAAACACTGCAGGAGAGATGGACGACAGTTGGAGGAAGTGATTGAGCAGGAGAATAAGAACTGACAGACCAAATATTTAATGGGCTTATGGGCTTGATTTGAGGCTGAATCGTAGTTAAAAGTATGGGCTACACAGAATTGGTAGAGTCAGGAAGGCAGAGAAAATATATAAAAAAAAGGGTCTCTATCTTTAGGGGGAATATTATGAGCGCGCAATTGGGGATATCAAAACTAATTGGGGGATATGAATTACTTTGTCATGTCCCGGTTATGGGCTGACCACTTGTTAGGGGTAGGCCGTATGCTATTTAGTAAAAGTAGTAGTAGGCACGTGAGTGGCATGTGCCAGCGCAGGTCTTTTTTCTTATAAGCTTTGAGAGCCTGTAACTGGATATTATCCAAAATAGAAATTGTTGTTTGGTTTTATGTTCTTCTTTTTGGGTTTTACCCTTCAATCTCACAGTGTAGATCCTGTAGATTGAGCCTGATTATTCATTTGTAGTGTAGATCACTACAAGTGGTATCAGAGACAGTCTTTTCTTGGATTTATCATGGATTATTTGAGGGCTGTAATGAGTGCAAGGTGTGAAGTAATCAATCTTCGATTGGATTACCTAATTCAATTGGGAGATAGTTCACCAAATCGGAACCAGAATCTCCTAAATTTGTTGGATCTCATCAATCATGCAGAGAGGAAGATAGAGCTTCATACTAGCAAATTAAACCAGGTACCAACACCGGAGGAAACTTCAATCGAAGTTGCCGAGGTTGCAGAAATAACGAAGATGGAGGATGTAATTGACAGTGAAGAAATTGTTGAGGACTCAATTAACACAGAGTTGGTCACTGATTTCAGCCGAAATTCGTCAACCCCATTGGAAGATGAAGATGATGATTCTCATGAACTAGAGTTGATTCCTCCATACTTCTTTGATGAATCTGAAGATGTTTATTCACTTACTGGTAGGAGTTTACCTTTTGACGAAGTTGAAACACCAGAGCAAATTGAGTTCTCCAAGGATTTCATTACTCACCTCGTTCTGAATTGTAAGAATTTTATTTATCTCCATCTTGATTTTACTTATTCCATATTTGATCGTGGAAAGTTTGTTGATGGGTCATTTTTCGTTGATGATTACCATGGGAGAACTGTTGATGAGTTAGTTTTAAAACATGGGTATAAATTCAATTCGTTGTTTAGGAATTCATTTGAAATGGTTCTGGTTGAGGATGATTATTCTAGTGATGGCCCTAAGGAGAATTTGATGTTTCTGGACTACCAGGAAGGTAAGCCATTCAAATCTGGAATTTAGACTATTAATGATGAGATGAAGCTTTACAACATAGTGCATAAGAATTTCAATGGTAATTGGGAGAATATTACTGATAACCTAAATTCATTCTTCAACAGTAAACTTAAATTTCTTTCCCCAACAAATTTTCATATCAATTTCAATGTCACAACTAGTTTCTTACCAATTCTTCCTTACATTTCCAATGCTAATAAAGTTTTATTAATTCAACCTATATATCAAATTTCCTGTGATGCGTTAGCTAATTCCAGATTTACTCATATCTTGTTTGATCGGGCAAAAATACTTGAGCCAATACCTTGGAATTCTACTTGGAAATGTCTAGATGGTGATTCTTCAAGTTCATGTCGGAATCAGGTGCACTCAGGAATGATTACACTTTGGTTGATTCATATGTGTGCAAATAGTAGAAAATGTTCCTATGGTAGCATGATTTTTACTCAAGTGATATTTAACCGTGGGAAGCAGTTTGAAGCTATTAGCAGGTTATATTTCGTCATACACCTAAATCACTTTCAATTTACTTCTGCATGTTATACTTCATCTAGTGCTTTGTATACTCGACTGATGTTTGATCGAGGAAGAGATTTGGATGGGTCTATTTTAGTGGATGGATACACTGATGAATTTGTGTCGAAATTTGTCCATTGGTGCCAGCTAGAATTTTTGCTGGTGAATTCAAATACGTTTGTAATGTTAAAAGATGGTGAAAATTGTTATGGTAAGAAGATGTATCTTCTATGTGGCTTTGGTTTTTCTCGAGTCTTATTTGATCGTGGTAAAGAAATTGGATTTGTGCGGAGGTGTTCTTTTTATGATGGAAATAATCCCAAATTTTGTATTACTTCTTGTTTGTTTGCTTCTTATGTGTTGATTTTCATGGATGCTTATGATGGCCAATCGGCTTATGAACTTAATTTCAAACTTGTGTACCGTTTCGCAGTAGTAATTGAGTCCACGAATGTGGTTCTGTTTGTTAAATACGGTGACCAAAGTGATGGTAGTAAGATGTTTGGGGGCTTGGTGTTTCGGTTGGTTAAAGAGATTAAGAATGGTGATATCAGCAAGTTGTTTGATAAAAAATGGCAGCAATGTAGTGTTGCCTGGAATATGTTGATAGTTCAAGTGGAAAAAGGAAGCGGGTCTGAAAATATGCAGGAACTATTCGATCAAATGCTTGCTAAAGATATCAGTCGCCGTACACAACTGAAAGAGGCTTGGCAGTACAAAGACGTGAATAATTTGAAGTAAAATATGGGTCCTGTAGAAGTATTTGTGATTATCTTAATCTTATCAGAATTTAAAGCTGGTTTATCTACTCATTTGAGAAGTCTATTGCTGAGTTTATTGTATGAAGCAACAGAAGGTTATAGCTGGGCCAAATTTCTCGCAAGGTTAGTGGGAACTCAGGTCTTACTCCCGGTGATTCAAATTCTATATGTTCATCTTTTGAGCTTGGATTGTCCAGTGCCTCCACAGAACTTCTACAGACATTCCAGTTCAAGCTAGAGAAGAGCATATTGCATGTTGGGTTGTTTTTCCCACTCTTTTATATTTTTGAACATGTTGTTGCCGATGGTTGGAGGCTCCTCGTGGCGCAGGATACTTTGGCTGGAAGGAAGTCATGGTAAGAGTGAGGGAGATCATTGAGATGCTGATAGTGCTTACGGGTGATAAGAGTGTAGCACAGGAGCGACTGGAAAAAGTAAGTCATAAGAAGTGTGTTGGTGGTTTTACTCAGCAAGACGAAGCAGTTCTGATCTGTACCTTGATTAGTTTTCACAACTGCGCTAATGGGAGTTGGAGTACTTCAGTTTCCGTGACAAACTGTCGTAACTCGATTGTTGATGTAGGCAGTGTGGGATTCCTTCTAAGCCAGGGGTGGCAACAAGTAACTGCTATCGAAACCTGTGCACAGGTCTGGATTTCCTTGATGCACAAATTAACCTAGTTGCAGAATACAATGGATGTGTGACTTAATTCAGAATCTGTGCACAAGTTTTTGTCACTGCAATCTTGCTCTCAGGTGAAGCTGGAAGTAACAGCCAGGGAGACTTTACATTGTTGGATCACAACTTGATACCAAATGGCGACAAAAAGCTGAAGACCAACGAGGAAGAAATTATCTTCCCAAGAAAAGAGTGGCACGTGATAATGTTTGTGTCAGTGGAGAAGGCATGTTTTCGACTACAGCTCCACGTGAAAGTTTATTGCAAAGAAGTTAACATGAAGATGCATGTTCATGCCTCAACTGAGAGTAAAGAAAGACTTGCTTTGCTGAAAGGTACTCATACAGTGATTTGCAATCCTATCTGAAAATTGTTGTTAGCTGCAAGTGGTGTCATTACTAGTATATACCCAGAGATATTCACCGCACCAGCTAGTTCTCTAAAAATTAATGCAACTCGACACTCTCCGATAGCTACTCAAATGGAGGAAATGATGAGGTCTACCTCATATAATGGCCTCACTCTATACATGGGTTACAACTTGCTGCAGCTGCATTCTGCTGACGCCTACGACAACGATCAGACGGTTGATCGACCAAGTTATCCATGCAACGTGGAAGTGGTTTCGACATGATCTCCCACTTCCCCATCTTTCCACTACTTTCAACTGTCACCACTTACAGGAGATTGGTGTGCTGCAATAAATAGGTTCTGAAACCTATATTTTGACAAGACTAAGAAGATTCGTAAGCAAACCTACGAACAGTGAAGTTATCAAATACCTTCAAAATATTTCTCTTGTCTACACAGAGAATCATCTTCACAGCAGTTCAATACATCACATCACCTACGGATCAATCTACATTGATCTCCACACAATCTCAACTTCCCTCCCTACAGACCGACCCTTCTCCTCCTTTTGTGACCGAATTGAACCTGGAACGGCCATTGTCTTGGTTTAGGCCAGGGTCCTACAAATTAGTCTCTCAAACTCAAAGTACTCCCGTGCAGTACATTTGTTTAAAGGTTCAGACGATTCGCAACATCGAGCACCTGCTTCAGCGAGCACTTGCCTCCTCCACCACTTTTTACCAGAAAACTTGTGAGCAGTTTTTACCCGTAAACAAATTAGCGACCACGGTGGGAGATTGATCTCTCGATCGCAAGCTCACTCCTTCAAAGATGGTCGGTCTTAGGTCAGATTCAACAACTCCTGATTCCAATCACAATCTTTCGAACGAACTGACGACGGAGCTAGATGGTGTTTCTATGGAGCCTCTAGCAGGGCCAATTCCTCGATTGACATCTCGTCTCAGATCAGCAGTTTCACTACGTGTGAGAAATTAGTAGGTGACATGCTCGATCAAAAGCCTATATGAATTTTTCACTTCTCAAAAGACGCATGTGAACATGCTTGAAACACTCAATCGAATCCCATTCATACGATTGATCCATTATCACTGGAGACGACAAAAGTATCATGGCGGATGGTCCTTCAATGAACAACATCGCCAAAGAAAACATGAAGGCAGAAGAAGGACATTATTGTGCTCTATAGCACAAATCAAGGATTCAGAATTCAAGAGGGATCTCATCGACACAAGTGATGCTTCCAACGACGTTCCTCTCAAGACTCTCTGAACGGCCAGTATCCAACAAAGCAAGATCATTTATCATCCAACTGTGATGAAAGGGAACCTGACCAACTGTTTGTGGGTGAAAACTGTTTCTGCTGATTTTGGTAATTTTGTGTGTGTGGATGAGAAACGAATCTAAACCCTAAACAATGCACTGCACGGAAGTACTTTTGATTCGAGAGATCAATCTGTACAATCCTGGACTAAACCAAGAAATGGCTAGTCCATGCTTGCTTCGGTCACAAAGTGAAGGAGAAGGGTTGGTCTTAGGGAGGGAAGCGAAGAGAGTGTTGAGACCAGAATGGTTAATTATGAAAATGTGGCTTGTTTTATGACTTGTATCAGAAAGTGGAACTGGCTTGCCGAGTGAAAAGCTTATCAATTCTTGGTGATTTTTGGATACTATGTTGTTGCCAACCAAAAACTTGTTGTTTGTGGAAATAGGTGAAGCCTATTTATACAAGTCATATTATAACGTACCATGGTCTCGTAAGAAGTGAGAACGATTGGGTGATGGAAGAGTGGAGTAACGTATAACCGTTAGAAACCCATGCTTTCATGATGAAGGAAGTGGATCCGTTTGCATCCGTTAATTCTTGACGCCACTAATTGTCCCACTTCATGAAACTTTCTTATAACGGGCGTATTGCACGCCGCACGCTGTAAACCTCCAGACCAATACCGTGATGAGTATCCCCCAGTTTGTGACATGTTTGATGTCTCGAGTGTTGTCGTGGAAAACGTGTAGCAGGTTTCTATGTGCGTAAAGTCAAGAGTCTTACCGCAGGAAAATAACATGTGATACTATTAGGCACGTCTTGGATGGTCGCCTAAAACTTTCCACAAGTCTGTCAGTTCGGTGGAGAACTTGGATGGTTGAGATTGCATCTCATGAGGAAGGGTAGCCGTTGATTATGACTACCTTCTGTTGGCGCCTGGTAATAACACAGTGGCGTTTTTGGTGTATGCCAGTGGCACTGCGGCATGAATGGTATAGCTCGTGCATGTTAGTGGCACGGTGGTATAAGTGGCGCCTGGCGTAGCCATGGCCACGATATTTAAGTGGCTGGTCGCCTGAAACTTGCCACAAGTCTGTCAGTTTGGTGGTGGACTTGGATGGCTGAGATTGCGTCTCATGAGGAAGGATGGCCATTGATTATGGTCATATCTTGTCGTATAACAAAGTGGCGCCATTGGCATAGTGGCGCCTAGCGTAGCCATGGCATAACAGCATGCCATTGGCGTAGTCGTGGCAACTGTTTTGGCATATTGGTGTTAGACCTAAATATGGCTCCGGAAACATTGCATGTTGCCACATCAATCCCAACGCTCTGGGAAACGTTACTTGGCTTGGTTGGCGTAGCAACTTTGCCTAAATTAGGGTTTGGCGTGCCAAAGCCCTAATTAGTGCATGCGGCATGCGGCATGTGGTCGTGGCCGTGGCGTATCGGCGTTTTGTGAAAATGGTGCCATAGCCACGCCAAAGGAACCATAGCCAGGAAATCATGTGGAAACGGCCACAAGAGTAAGGATTACCACGGGGGGCTATGATATGACGTCTTTTTTGGGTTTCCTGGGTCTCACACGTCCCGTGGCATGTTGTGGGCCCAAAGTGGCATAATTTGCACCACGACTGGAAATTAGGGTTTCGACCATGCGGGGTCGTGTTTCTGGTTAGGATAACCACATTGAAGTCTGTTATGGCGTTGGCCACGGACAGAAGATGGGTTGGCATGTAAGTGCACTATTTATGGTATGTTTCCACGTTCGGCATGCTTTTGTGGCAAAGTGGCACGTCTGGCATGTTGGGCATGCACGTTTTGCATGTTAGTTACCGCATTGGCGCAACTTTTGGGAAGCCAATTTTTACATCTCTTTTTTAATACTGTGGCAGGTTTTGAGCAACCTGATTGGTCGAAAGAGAGGGCCGACCAAAACAAGGGCGTGGCCACACTTCTGGTATGAGTTTGGCGGCTTTAGAGCGACCTGATTGGTCGATGGGAAACGGGGCCGGCAAGTATGGGCCCAGCCATAACTTATGTGCGTGTGGAGAGTTTAAAGCGACCTGATTGGTCGACAAAGGAATAAGGGTCGGTTAGGTGGCATGGGGCGTGGCCAAGTGGCGTCGGCTAGCCTATGGCGTGGCCATGCTCTCTCTCATTGCTGCCCCTACTCCGCGACTCCGTTATTCTTTGCTTTCTGACTGAGTATTTCGTGCAAGGTCCTTAACCTTGGTACTTGGAAATCTGCGCTACTCTGCTACGAGTGAACACAAATCCGTCATGCTATACCGATATTAAGAATTTTTCCGGGGAACATAACACATGAAAAGTACTCGGTGATTCTTATATATTAATAAGTAATATAAGCAAGGCGCTGAAATCAACGGAGCATCTGGGATTGTTGCTACATGCGCCAGTCTGGATAAATTTCATGTAAATATGTTGAACGGATCAATAAATGTGCCAGTGGAGAGATTGACACTCATGGATTCGTTTCCTCGCAGAGTGACGTCACATCAGATGCAAGGTTTTACAAATTTAACCCTGAGCTAAAAACCACCATCAACATTAGCTCCCCTGCTTAGCTCGTAATAGTGGCATTGTTGCGGCGTAAGCATGAGATGGTGACATATGAGGATAAAAATCGAAAGGGAAGACATTAAGAGATTGGCAGGAAAATTCGACTAACCTTTGGCAGGAGGCATGAGTAGTCTATGATCCTTGTGTTGGGTGGATTGGCCACAGGGTGCTGATGCCATGGAGTGTTGGCGCAGTGATCCTTAACACAAAGATGAGTGTTGAGGTGGTGAAGCCGTCAGCACTATGACAACAACAATGAGTGTTGAGGATTTTCAGCGTCTCAACACTAGGAGGAAATATGTGTTGAGGCAGTATGCCTAACAAGACAGAGGTGAGTGTTGAGGAATTTGCTATCTCAATACTAAGGAAAAGATGTGTTGAGGCAGTTTGTCTGGAAACATAGTGGCGAGTGTTGAGGAAATTTCCACGTCTCAACACTAAAGAAAAATATGTGTTGAGGTAGTTTTCCTGGAAACACGGATGTGAGTATTGAGGAAATTTCCACGTCTCAACACTAAGGAAAAACATGTGTTGAGGCAGTTTGCCTGGAAACACGGATGGTGAGTGTCGAGGAAATTTCCACGTCTCAACACTTAAGGAAAAATATGTGTTGAGGCAGTTTGCCGGGAAAAACGGATGGTGAGTGTTGAGGAAATTTCCACGTCTCAACACTAAGGAAAAATATGTGTTGAGGCAGTTTTCCTGGAAACATAGTAGTGAGTGTCGAGGAATTTGCACGTCTCAACACTAAGAGAAAGGATGTGTTGAGGAAGCATGCCTAGCAACACATTAGTGAGTGTTGAGGAATTTACACGTCTCAACACTAAGATGAAGGATGTGTTGAGGAGGCATGCCTGGAAACACACTGGTAAGTGTTGAGGAATTTGCATGTCTCAACACTAAGAGGAAGGATGTGTTGAGGAGGCATGCCTAGCATCACAGTGGTGAGTGTTGAGGAATTTGCACGTCTCAACACTAATAGGAAGGATGTGTTGAGGAGGCATGCCTAGCAACACAGTGGTGAGTGTTGAGGAATTTGCACGTCTCAACACTAAGAGGAAGGATGTGTTGAGGAAGCATGCCTAGCAACACAGTAGTGAGTGTTGAGGAATTTGCACGTCTCAACATTAAGAGAAAGGATGTGTTGAGGCAGCATGCCTGGAAACACAGTGGTGAGTGTTGAGGAATTTGCACGTCTCAACACTAAGAGGAAGGATGTGTTGAGGAGGAGTGCCTAGCAACACAGTGGTTAGTGTTGAGGAATTTGCACGTCTCAACACTAAGAGGAAGGATGTGTTGAGTAGGCATGCCTAGCAACACAGTGGTGAGTGTTAGAGCACTGCTCGGTCAAACTCGCATGCATTGCTATCTCAAGCATGTTTGTCAATGTTAGTGATCAAAACTATAAGTCTTGATTTCTAGTCTCTTATAGCTAAGTCTCGGACTAGGATAGTAAGTGTATTTGATCTCAAGGACTTCATGGCGATTCATCATACAAGTAGAAGATCTACTCAAGGAACCGGTGGAACTTCTCGATAAAAAGGTATATGGAGACTTGAACTTATCTGTCACTCAAAAGTCTATCTATTCTATCTCCTACTCTTTGAGACAAAAGTCGTATGCTATATATATAGATCATACATATTTCGTATTTCGAGCCGAGTATACCTCGCCTATCTATATCTCGAAATATGTGTTGGTAAGCTTTTCACTTCGACCAAGTTTATCTTTACCTAGTGACTAAAGTCATGAATGTTTCAATCACTTTGAAAATTGCTTTGACGAGAAATAATGTAACAACTATATAACGTCCTCTAAGAATGTTTCAATGATTGGAATGAGAGTTTAGATTACATAACCAATGGATTCCTTGAACCGAAGTTTTCGAACTTTGTTGATCAAGAGAACCGGAAGTATGGCAAGTGCCAAGTCCGCGAACTCAGTCCGCGAACTGCCGAAGTTCCCAAACCCGCGAATTTCTGCTGGAGTTGACAAACTACTTGCTTGATCCAAGTCCGGGAACCGGCGTAGTTCTCGAACCCGAGAATTTCTGATGGAGTTTGTAAACTCTATCCGGTGTCTTAAGTCCGCGAACCTAGTCTGCGAACTTGAGAAGGTTATATATCTAAAGATGATTTCTGAACTTAATCTTAAAAGACTAAGGAATGCATTTGCAAACCGTGGCTATTAAAGTTCATGAACCGATTCGAGTGAATAAAATCATCTTTGCTTCAATTGTGTCTTGTGTAGTTACATAAGATTTCCTTGCAATTGAACAACTCTCTTAACTAGTTCATTTGAGTCAATTGAACTAGTTACGGTGAAGAAGAACATGGTTGGTATGAAACACTCATATGGTTAACCTCTTTAGGTAGACTATTGTTGAACCAACAATGTACACGTTTGGGTGCGGTTAACAAACCTAGAAGCGTACAATCATTTTTGTATGACAAGCTAAGTTTTCGATCAAACGGTTGATAAATATTAGCTTGAATCTAAATCAGGTTTTCATCTAACGGTGGATATTGATTTCTTTGTAACTAAGGCATAAACCTGATTTGAAAGACTATATAAAGGAGACATCTAGTATTGTGCAAAACTAATCCCCACACCTTACGTGTGATACTAGTTTGCGTGCTAGAGTCGATTCTCCTTTAACCTTTGGTTTTCTTCTTCTAAAACCAGGTTAACGACTTAAAGACTTCATTGGGATTGTGAAGCCAGGACGATACTACTTTTATCGTAGTTGTGTGATCTGATCTTGCATCTTCTATCGTAACAGTACAATCATATTGATTGGCTTGAGATCGTGAGAGTTCTCCGATAGGCAAGATATAAAAACTAACCTTCGTCTCATCGTTTGTGATTCCACGACATCTTGTTTCGCTACCATACGATTAAGATTGTTGTGAGGTGATTGATTAATCTAGGTTGTTCTTCGGGAATATAAGACCGGATTATCAATTGGTTCCTGTTCACCTTGATTATTATCAAAAGATGGAATAAAAACTTTTAGGGTTTTTCTGTGGGAGACAGATTGATCCTTTGATAGACTTGTCTGTGTGAGAAAGATTTGTTTATTGTTAAAGCCTGCGATTTTGGGTCGTAGCAACTCTTAGTTGTGGGTGAGATCAGCTAAGGGAATCAAGTGCGCAGTATCCTGCTGGGATCAGAGGCGTATAGAGTAGAACTGTACCTTGGATCAGTGGGAGACTGATTGGGGTTCAACTATAGTCCAGTCCGAAGTTAGATTTGAGTAGGCTAGTGTCTGTAGCGGCTTAATACAGTGTGTATTCAATTTGGACTAGGTCCCGGGGGTTTTCTGCATTTGCGGTTTCCTCGTTAACAAAATTTCTGGTGTCTGTGTTATTTCAATTTCCGCATTATATTGTTTTATCTTTATAATTGAAATAATACAGGTTGTGCGTTAGATCAATCAATTGGAGAATCCGACCTAACAGTTGTTGATTGATATTGATTGACACTTGGATATTGGTCTTTGGTACCATCCAAGTTATTCCTTGTATTTGATTAGTACTTGCAGTTTCTGTTTGAGGAAATCAAATCAAGAGAGAGATATAAACTCGTTGATGTACTTTTAATTGATTGAGTCTTGTTGATTCTCTTAAAAGTATATTTGAGTTTGTCCATATAGATTGCTAAGAGAAATATTGGGTGGTGTTGTTAGACCCCCGCTTTTTCAATTGGTATCAGAGCAGGAAAACACGTTAAGACCTCATAAGTCTGTGTTTGTAGCGATCTGACTTTATGGATAAGTGTATTATCTCTGATAAACGCAATACCAGAAATAAGAGTTCTATCTCGTCTAATTCTAAAAAGAAGGGTTCTACTATCTTGCACTTAGATAAACCTTCCACACTGACGAGACAGACTAACACCGACATGTGTTCTTCCGATAACCCTTCAATTGAACGGGAAACATCTTAAGAGAGTCAATTGATTCTAAACCTTGCTAGAATCCAAGCTGATAGATTTAATCGGTTAAAACATCATGTCGATGTTCTACTTGGTGTAATAAGAGATTGCAAATCCAAAGGAAATTCTGATGTTCAGTCATCGTGTACGTCTCTTGAAGCTAGTCTCATAAAAGATGCCTTGGAAATTGAACATCGCTTGAGTAAACTCTCTATTCAAGGATGCTCAAAGCAATCTAATATACCAAGTACTTCTGGCACAAAAGATGGTTCATGTTCAGAAGCAAAAATAGAAACCCCTTCTTGTAAAACGAATGTGCCTGGAGTCACCATCAATCAAAAAGGCTGCACATCAAATGAAGGGAGGAAATATTCTAACAATGGTTTTAAGGCTGTACTATCTAATCATTCTGATGATCAGAAAGTATGTCTTGTCTGTGAAACAAAGAGTTCGGTGAAACAAAAGGGAACTTCTAAGTTGAAGAAAAACTCTTTGGTTCAACTTCAACACGCCTTACATTTGATTATTAAAGGTGTAACTGACATTCGTATGTCTAAACCAATTGGTTTTTGTACCTACCCTGTGTATGTTACTAGGGAAGTCAGTTCAATGAGTTCCTCAAACACTCGAGAACAAAACAGACATCTGAAAAACATCGTCTAAAGGAAGATCGTGTGATGATCTCTGAAAATAACATTGCTCCTGTTGAGAAATAAAGTTCAGATGAAAGAAGAAATATTGATTAATTGAAAGATAATCTGAAGAAGATAATTGAAGGGTATAACGAATTCGTCAACAGGTTGTCTTCCTCATCAAACCAAAATTCTTCTGGTAAGAACTTAAACTATGTCTCTTATTTTGATGACAGTAAGTTTTATGATAATTTCTCACATAACAAGGGATCATTTCCTCGTCTCGGAAGGAAAAAGAAACTTGGCCACAAACACAAATCTCTTGATGAGAATATTGCTCATACCTGTGCTAATTAATCACAAGGTTTAAAGAGCTTACTCATAAAAACTCTGTTGAGTAAGATGTGTTGATATTCAGGTATACTTTTGGCATGCGCATCTGTTAAGTTGAGCTATCTTTTTATCGTCCATAGCGAAACGATTACAGACTTGCTGTGCTTAGAGTATTGTTTTGGTCTAAAGTTACTTCTCATTTTCTTTAGGAATTCCTCCGTTGAATCTTGGTTCTTGCTATATCCAGGTTCAAAAGTTTTTTTTAAAAGCCATGTTTTTTATTTTTGTTGGGCATCTTTTTCTGGGTCATGTTGTACTCGAACGGATACCCGTGTTCTGGCACGAGTCAAATGTTAAGAAAACCCTAGAATCTCTTCTCTAAGAGACCCTTATATACCAACTTGTGAGTTTCAAAAGTCACGTATGCATACTCTAGGTTGGTTTTTGGGTTATCAAGTATGTCTTCTTCTTCATCTTGCTATGGTGGTTTCGCAAGAGGATTCCTTGACAAAGATGTAGTTGCAGGAAATCCTACAACACACCCCTTGTATTATCATGACTATGATTTCTAGATCTAAACTTATTTGATATGAAAATAAAGATAAAGATAATGAAAATAGAAAATAAGACACAAGATTTACGTGGTTCGATCAATTTGATCTACATCCACGGGGTTAGGTTTCACTATGATCATTGAATTACATATGAATTACATTAATGAGTATTTGGAGCTCTCTCTCTGGTTTTTGGGGAAGAATAAGAAGATAATAATACCAATTACTTTTCTCTCTCCTACCTTTCTCTTTATATAGGATGCTACATAGTGGATGACAACTCATATTTCCTTTTATTTCATATTTCCTTTTATTTCCTATTTCCTATTCTCCGTGCGATATTATCGCACAACCTTTTATGAATCTCGCACACTTACAAATACTTGTGCGATATTTGGATCCTACATCTTGCCTCTTTTTTCTTGAATATTGCTTGAAGAGCGATCTTCAGGAAAAAATCCGTTGTTGTAGTTGTTGGAGCGAGATACATGTTGTTGGAGTAGTCTTTGATCTTTGTTGATGAAGGAACGAGCGAAAGAAAATGGATTTGAAAAGTACGTACTTGCCTCTATTCTTTTGTGAAGTTCCGGAATGTTGCGAAGTAAATAAGAAGTATCATCTTTTGAAGTATGCGAAGTATGAAGTATCCTTGAAGAAGTATGAGAAGCATGAAGTATCCTTGATGAAGTATAAGAAATATTCAATTCTCGAAATGTAAGAAGTATCCGTCCTTGAATGAGAATAATAAGTATTGCCTCTATTCATGCGAAATTATTACTCCATTTTTGGTGATTCTTGCCGAGAAGATAAAGAACATAAAATGTTTTCTTGGTAATCCATAGTTTCCTTTGTTCTTTATCTATGAGGGTAGAATCTTTGAGAAAATGTTGAATGTGTGAATTGTTTCTTCATTCTCATCTTTCATCTGTCTCATGTTTTGTATTCATGCGATAGTATAATCTCTTCAAGTTGCTTATAATTGTGCGAAATAATTGAGCGAAATGATCATATCGTTCGGAATAATCACATTCTGCGAAATAATCACATTCTGCAAAATTCTGACACATTCTGCGAAATTTTGACACATTCTGAATAATCCTAAGAAATTCTGAATAATCCTGCGAAATTCTGAATAATTCTGCGAAATTCTGAATAATTCTGCGAAATTCTGAATAATTCTGCGAAATTCTGCGATATTATTGTGAAGTTCTGCAATATTATTCCGTACAGTTTTGTAAAGTACTTGTGCGAATATAATGCTTATGTGATGATTATGTTATGAAATGTGTATGTGATGTTTATGCTATGAAATGCTTATGCAATGCTTTTATGATGCGAGTATGATGTTTGTATGATGAGAATGCTTATCTATTGCAATGCATAGCTAATGTTTGCGTTACTTAGCTCATTTTTCACGCCAAAATTGATGTAGCTTTAAATTGCCTCCATTCTCCATTTATCTGGCTTTTTCTTTAGTGTATGCAGTCCTCTTCGTGTAGTTATTGTTCCTCACAAGTTCTTACTTGTGTTTCATCTTTCCTTTTTCCTGCACTATTAGTATCTCATAACAATATGATCATAATATCAAGTCTGCGGCATTTTCACTGCCTCAGTTTGATTTCCATGTACATATTCGCAAGCTTACTTGCTTACTCATTTTCTTATGTGGTCTTATTTTGCCTTCCTAGTTAAAGGTCTTATTTTGCCACCTCTTGTCATTGCGACAAAATCGCAGGACGTCTTTGCACTTTCATGCAAAAACCCATTGATCTTGCCTTAACTTTTTCTTTTGTATTATTGCCTCTTCAGGATTGTTGCCAAAATATGACAGGCCTAAATATTCTTGCGAAAATAAATCCCCATGACATTGCCGTCTTGCGACGAAATCGCAGGACGTCTTCACACTTTCATGTAATGACCCATTGATCTCGTCTTATCTTTTTCTCTAGTATTATTGCCTCTTCAAGATTGTTGCACAAATATGACAAGCCTTAATACCCTTGCGAGTAAAAATCCTCATGACATTTGCGTCTTAAGACACTTATCAGCTCCCTAATGGAGGGTGCCGCCCTTATCTCCCCCTGGTTGCCCCTTCAAGGAGGCGTACTTCTACCATACAAGGTTAGCTCCTCCCATCCGGTCTTAACAACAACCAGTTATTTTCGCAGCCTCTTATCCCTTTTACCTATAGGGCTTATGGTTACGAGACTGCACCCTAAGTGGGGTTTTCTTCGGGCCGAGTGTAGTATAAGCCAAGACTTGTCAAGAATGGCAAGGACGCTTCAAACACCCCTTGCACTCTTGACTCAACCGTGTACCTCGGCGCCTTGATCAGATTCTTCACTCCTTGGGAGAGTCCTTATTACCTTAGTCGCCCAACCTAAGTCATATGCTTAGGATGAGAATCCAAGGTGCCTCTCCCGGATGGGCTTTATTGACCCCAAATCTCCATGACTCAGGTTCCAGGTGCGGTGTAACCTTTTCCCTGAGTCATGCTACAGGTACCCCCTTCTATGACGTACTTTAGGTCTTACATTTGCCTCTTGCGAAATTTTATTCGCGAACTAGGGTGTACGCCATAAAGGTTAGCCTCATTCTAATCTTAGATTTTTATGGATCTTAGATTGTCTCTTGCGAAATTTTCGCGTTTCTTTGTTCTTTTATTCTTTCATTCATTCTTTCATTCTCATAATATTATATCATTTGAAGCAAAGTAAAGTAAATATTCAAGAGAAGTTCTAATACATTATAATTCTGAAATCTTTGTAATTGTGAAATCTTTGTAATTCTGCGATTGTTTCGCATTTTGTAAATCAAATCAAAAATATTTTTATTCTTTGTAAAAGAAATATTCTATAGAAACATATAAATTAAATTTTCTCAGTTTTCTGTAATTTTGAAATCTCGCAATCTTTGTAAGTTTGAAGTCTTTGTAATCTTGAAATCTTAGTAATCTTTATAACCTTTGTAATCGTGCGATTGAATCTCTTTTTGTAAATCAAATCAAAAATCTTTTTATTCGTTCTTAGTATAAAGTAAAATGTTCAAGGAAGTGGTACTTATCTTTCATGTGAATCGCTGTTGTTGTCAAAGAATTGAATAAATGCCTTAAAATGTATGAATTTCGCGCAGCAAAAAGAAGTGTGAGAAGTGAGACTTGAACCCTTGATCTGCTTCTTGGATTTTCTCGCACCATACCAACTATGCTAAGCCTCTTTTGCGAAATAATCAAAGTTCTTGCGAAGTAATCAAATTCCAACTGTGTAAGAGGCTATTATGTATAAATTTCACATAATAAAAATAAACATGCGAGAAGAAAGAATTGATCCCGCGTCCTGCTGCTTGCATTCATGCCTCCTGACCAACTGTGCTAACCCTCTCTTGCGAAATAATCAAAGACTGTGCGAAGTAATCAAATATCAACTCTCCGAAATGAATATTTGCGAAGCAAAAATTATTTGGTCGCAGGGAGAATCGAATCCATATCCTCTAGTTTGCATACTCCTTCTCTGACCATCTGCGCTACTTGTTGCTTATGAAAGAAACACACAATGTTGTACTTTATTTCATTTCTTCGCCTTTAGGATTTCAAAAATGTGCGAAAAATTAAGCTTGATGAGGGATTCGAACTCGAGTCTTACAACTCACTCTAGCAAAGCTTGACCAACTGTGCTACCTCTTGTTTGCGAACTAATGAAATAATATTGCGAAATTATTCATTTTTTCGCTATCTGTAAAAAGAAGAAAACTATGCTCGCAGGGAAGTTCGAACTTGCGACCATGAACGTACATATTGTTCTCTTGACCAACTGTTCAAGAATCTCTTTGCGAAATAAACGCACAATGTTTTTCTATTATTATTTTACTCTCCCATGAAAATGAGAAGAAAATGAAAAATATGTGTCTCTGCGAAATTCGAACCCGTGATCTATCGCTTACTCGCTCCATCTCAAACCATCTATGCGAATTTCTGTTTGTGATAGAAATTGCAGCATCTGCCTCTTATCTTTTCTTCGTCCTTCCTTAACATATTTCACATTTTCCTTCTTCTCATGAACATGAAAATATTCCACTGAAACTTCCATTTTCTCCTTAAATTTCACCACAACAACTAATTTTTTCTCTCATTCTTTTCATGTCTTTGAATTGTTGATGATGTTTACTCCCTGAAAGTGTGATTTCTTCCATAAAATTTCCATTTTTGAACCTAAATTTTGTAGATCTAGAAAAATATGAACAGTAGCTAATCTTCATGAAAATTTCTTGAATCAACAAGTTACAGGAAGGATAAATTCTTTACTCGATCCCTGTTTCTAACGCCATTATGTAGTTGCAGGAAATCCTACAACACACCCCTTGTATTATCATGACTATGATTTCTAGATCTAAACTTATTTGATATGAAAATAAAGATAAAGATAATGAAAATAGAAAATAAGACACAAGATTTACGTGGTTCGATCAATTTGATCTACATCCACGGGGTTAGGTTTCACTATGATCATTGAATTACATATGAATTACATTGAGACTCCATTAATGAGTATTTGGAGCTATCTCTCTCTGGTTTTTGGGGGAGAATAAGAAGATAATAATACAAGTTACTTTTCTCTCTCCTACATTTCTCTTTATATAGGATGCTACCTAGTGGATGACAGCTCATATTTCCTTTTATTTCATATTTCCTTTTATTTCATATTTCCTTTTATTTCCTATTCTCCGTGCGACATTATCGCACAGCCTTTTATGAATCTCACACACTTACAAATACTTGTGCGATATTTGGATCCTACAAAAGAAGTTGTTGTCGAGTCTAAGAAGAAAAGAACTCTTTTAGACGAAGATCATCCCAATACTTCATGTTACTTTGCCTATGTCCATGAGGATGCTGAAAAGGATGATATGATTTCTGCTGAAGTTGTTCACGACTTTCTTAAGTACTTTGGAGAAGCAAAACAAGAGCTCATTGCTACTCTGAAAAATCTCGATGCTTTGAAAACTGAGTTGAAAAAGGTTACTACTGATCTTGGTCTCATAAATTCATGCATCAATGATCTTCGCAAAGAGAATCACCACTCCGATGTTGCAATGAATGATGTCTTTCACAAGCTCAAAGACCCCATGACTCGTGTAGTTCCTGAACCGTCCATATGATCTTGGTTCGTGTTCGGAAAGTGTACTGGAGTATGTTTTCCTTTAGCTTGTTGATTTAATTTTGTTGCCTAGTATGTCTTCTTTTTGGTTTAGCTGGAAGAATAACTAGTGCTCGAATAGCAATGATTGTGACTACATATAGCTATTATTTTTCATCTTCTTGTGTTATTTTTTAGGTTTATTGGTATAAAATTCTAAAAATATTTGGAGGATGATATTTTTTGCAGTATTAATCTTTATGATTTGTGATATTGCAACTTGTTATGGGATATGTATATTTACGTATGTGAACTTTGTTGTCCCATGTTTTTGTCAAAAGTAAAGGCGTTCACGATCGATATTCATGTATTGGTTTAAGAATGAATAGACTTTTGACATATACAAAAGTTAAGCCTATATTGTCAACCCTTGACGGAAGATAGGTTAAAATCTTTTGTATCCAAGGATTATTGCTATTGTATATGCTTGTGCAAAAGAATGAATCCTTGTGTATTCCACGGTATAGATCTTCATTGATCCATCCTTTTGTATTACCGTAAGGCTCCGTAATGTGTCTTATGTTGAGCACGATACAACTAAGTTGATTATTTTTTATTAGCTTGGTTGGTTGTTCCGTGAGGTACGCTATGTTGAGCATTTAGAACTAAATTAATCATCTCCTTGGTTATTTAGTTATTACTCCACAAGTTCTCTTGTGTTGAGTACATGAACGATTAAGCCAATCACTCTCTTGTATGATTAACTTAGTCGTTGCTCCGTAAGTTTACTTATGTTGAGCACAATGAATTAAATTGATCACTTTTGTGGTTAATTTGATTATGTATTCCGATTAGATTATTCATGGGTTTACTTATGAATAATTTGGTTGAGTGTTGGATATAAAAATCATTCTCATGGTTTTGGTGTCCAATAAAATCCTTCTTTTCTCTTGAAATTAAGGTCGCTCGTTGTTGTTCCCTCGGGAATGACATCAAATGGGGGAGAGTTCTTTTGAACTTGTGCTTAATGGTCATATCGTGAGGGGTGTGCGACTGTGGAATTTTAGAGGGGTTATCTTGTATCTTTAAACTCCTTGATGAATGTTGTTAGCTTCGGCTATATGATTGCATCTAAATAAGATGATGTGTGTTTCTTTCTCTCAGTCATGAAATGTCTCTTACGGAAATTTCATTATGATCCCGTTCTTGTACCTTTGCCAATTTTATTGACAAAAAAGGGGAGAATTAATATGTAGTTCACACTACAAATACATATGGTTTTCAGATCGTAGAAATTGGCGTTTAGTCCCAAAGTTGTCGGGCTTTAGACGATCTAGTCCTGTCCCCTCAAGCCTAGTACTAGGAGGTTCAAATCTACCAAATCCTAAACGAGTCAGTCCATTTTTGAACGGCTTAGTCCAAAATGTGCTTTCTTTGATGACAAAAATACCCATAAAGCAAAATATGTTATTTCCTCCGTCATATCCATTTTCAATTTCATGGTTTTATACTTCGAAACTCTTAAAAAAGCTCTCCATCTACTCCTGTCGAAGACGACGGTCATGGGATTTTGATGAAAATTCATCTCGAATTCGATTCATGATCGGGTTTAGATAATTTTAAGCTTTTCTACCTTTCCCCTCTCTCTTAATCCCCAAAACTACTCGAAAATGATCTCACAACAAACAGATTTGGTAAATTTTTAATTGAAGCTTATTCAAATTCAATTAGATTTTAAATCAATAATTTGTTTTTAATATTTCGTCAGAAATCTAATTTCAACTTTTTTTGCGATACTTTTAGGTATTCATTTTTGTTTTGATTGGTTATCAAATCCTATTTTGATTAGTCGATTTTGCATTTGTGGTTAATTTTATGTTACGTTCCTGGATTCGTTAAATTAATAACATTTTTGTGGAAATTCTTAATTTGTATGAGATCTATTCGAGGTATATTGAATTTTTGTGGAGAATCCTTTGGTTTTGATTGTTGAAGGTCTATAATTCATGCATTGAGTCTTAATTCTCTTGCATACAGATTTGAAGGAGTCACTTTAATAGTTATTGATTATTTGTTATGAAGGAGATGCGTACTTTGGCGGTTTGTCTTTGATGCTGCCGGTAAGAATATTCAAGTTTGGAGATATTGTATCACCAATTCCTACCACTGGTAAGTCATACATTTTTGTTATTATATAATTTCTACTTATTAGCTGTGTTTTCCATTATGAGTTTGAAGGATAGTATTTTACTGTTAACGATGGTTCGAATTAGATTGGTGCATCTTAATTGGTGGTATTTATGCAGAGAGTTAATAGGGATAGTTTCCAGCTAACCATTGATAAGTTAAAAAATGATTAATTGATTGAGAATGATATGTTTTTTAGATTTAAAAAGCATTTCATTTTGACAAATTGAATCTTGGAACTGGGAACCAACAGAGTGGACTCCATCCCAGTCTTAGTACATAGATTATCTAGGTGGAATTGCGTTAAAAAACTTTAGACAATTGACGTCTTAATCAAGTGTTTATATGTTGAGAGATTATAGTGTCTGGTTGTTTTGGTGGAAGTAACCAAGGTAGACGACTATGAGTGGTGTATGCAAGCACGTGTGTTAGGTTGGGAAGATGGTGGTGGAGATGATGAAGACGACTCTGAGTGTTGCATGTATTATGCCTCCAAGGTAAATGCTCAGTCTGAGCCATGTTCCCATAAATTATGCATTGGCTGCATAACCAGGCACCTTCTCAATTGACAAAGATGTTTATTTTTTGCAATCCAATATTACTTGAGGTGATTCGTTTGATCTCAACACTGTGACGTTTTTTTTTTTTGCCTACCTAATAATATCATTCTTACTATTTTTTTTTATTTCTTTAATTATTAATGTATACATAATTATATACGTATTGATTTTTAATGATGTACACTTGTTGATTTTCATGATCATTGTTACTTTTTTCTGGTTAGTTTAAATGATTATTCACGTTTCTTCCGGTTAATTTAAAGAAGTGGTTGAGTTTCTGTAAACAAGGTACTCTAAAATTTCATTATTTACTTAACAGTAAACTTGTTTTCTAGCATAGGATAATAATCAGAAAACTACAACTATATAAAAATGGTTTATTATAAATATGCTTCTTAAGCTTGAGAAAAAACCATTTGCACGAGGAGATGGAACTTCACAATTTTTGCTTCTATCCCCACTTGTACGAACGTTATAATAAGAACAGCTTGGTGAGTTACCATTTTATCCAATTTTCCTTGTTTGTTTTTGCATTCTAACCATATAATAAGAACAACTTGGTGAGTTATCATTTGATCCAATTTTCCTTGCTTGTTTCTGCATTCTAACCATAAATATGATAGCACATTCTATAGATGTATATAATACTTATTTATGGGTTAATAATATGACAGATACTTTAAACACTTGCTTTACTAGTTTATGCACATTTTGTTTCTTATAGATGTGTACATAGTTGTACACCACTGTCTATCTCAATAATATATGCATGTTTTGTGAGTATAGGTGCTGGATTTTTGTAAGCGTGTACATTGTTGTACACCATTGTGTTCTCCCATGATTTTATGGCATTTTTTGTAGGTATACATGTTGGATTTTCGTTGGTGTGTACACCATTTTACAATCTCAATAATATTTATGATCTTTTTCGTGGGTATGGGTGCTGGACTAGTTGAAGTTTTTAGGTGTCCACATAATTACGCTATCTCAATAATATATGATCTGTTTAGTGATTATGGATGTTAGTTTTGTAGGTGTGTACATAATTGTACAACATTGTGCTCTCTCAAAAATATAAAAATTATTTTTTTGATGAAACCCTAAGGATATCATGAGATGATTTTAATAGCATGCTTGCTATGTATTTAGGAAATTTTCTATTGAGCTTAAGAAAGGGAACAATGAACACCATAATGTTATCTCAAAATTATATAACACGTTTTGTAGGTATGGATGTTGGACTTTTGTAAATGTGTACTGATAGACACATTTTTGTGTCTAATTTGTCCTCAATGTCCGTATTGTTGGAACTCTATTTTTGTACTAATATTGTGTTTTTATGTATTTTTAGGAAATAAACATTTTTGGAAAATTCGGCTCGAAAAGTTGATTTTGGCACCCGGAGGACAAGTGTTATTCGGACTCTCGCTTTTGGATAAGGGGTAACCTAATTACTAAGGGGCACCCCCAGGTCACCCCCAAGGCAGATGTTATTCGCACCCCTACTTTGGATAGGGGGCTACCAGTTTCTTCCCCATTTGAAACGATTTTGACGGGAAATTTCTAAACAGTTCTGGCAGAATTTCGATCGTCAAAATGAAGGGGTTATGGGTCGATTCAATAGCTGAAATTTGGTATAGAGATGTGATATAGGTTAAGGAACATAGTATGGGTGACATGATCGATCAAATTTGGCTGGAATTTTAGGTATGATTCACACACCCAAAACAGAGCACGTGGACTGTAACACGAGCAAAATTGAAGTTCTTGTGTGCATGGGGGAGTTCTGCTGGCGTTGGAAGAGTGTTGAGGCGTGAATAAGTCGAATTGGAGCGTGCTGGACCAGAGAAAACGCGTGAAAAGCTAAAACAGGAAAGAAAATATCCGAAAATATTTTCTTTCACTGCCGAGAATTTGTGGAGTTATGGAGGAGATTCGATGCATGCTTCGGGTTTAAATAGAGTCCTTGGAGGTCAGAGAAAGGTTGTCGAGAGTTTGGGGGCTTGAGGAGAACTGAGGAGAAAGAAA
Source organism: Papaver somniferum (assembly GCF_003573695.1). NCBI lineage: Eukaryota > Viridiplantae > Streptophyta > Magnoliopsida > Ranunculales > Papaveraceae > Papaver > Papaver somniferum. The sequence goes on along the minus strand of NC_039367.1, from coordinate 80,785,204 downwards.
TCACCATGAACAGCAAGCTTCCTGCTGCTGTTTTATGCTGCTGATGAAGATGAAGAACAGACTCTCAGAAACCGTCGTTCTTCAACAGTGACAACGACAGTGGCGCGTGGGTCGTAGGTGTGGGTCTTAGAACCATAGCGACAACAGCAGTTAGATTTTATCGTTTATTCTGGACGCCTTTTGTGCGTCGCAGATTACAGTTTCACACCATTTTCTCTTCTTCTATTTATTGTAAACACCAATTGAGCTTAATAAAATATTTTGAGAGGTATTTCACCATGATGAGCTAAACCCAACATTGGGACAACGGAGGAGGCGATTTTCGTCATTCTGGTAAATTTGATTTATTCTTTTTATGACTTTTGCATTGATTTAAAATTGAAAAATGATTTTGATTAATTAGTTATCATTTTATTTGATGCGGCATGCTTGCTTAAATTTTTGATGTCCCATGCTTACGATTTATAACTAATATTCTGAGAATCTATATTGGCAAAATAAGAGTCCTTACATTTTATGTTTTGAGCGATAATTGTTAAGGATAAATAAAATGTACCATATGCATGAGAATTGGCCAAGTCCTTAGTCCCAGTAACTATCTACCAATTTTTCAATATTTGTATATATATTTATTTTCTAAAAAAATTATCCTTCACAAGTCCGAGAGTTTGAACCTCATTACTACAACCCATGAAAAATCTAAAATCATTTTGGCGTCGCCGACGCGGATTTGTGCTTAGGTAGAATTTTTAGGTTTTTATTATTTTATTATTTTTACTATTATTTGTTCCTTTTTACGTTTCTTTTTGTGTCTTTGATTTACAGGTTCGAAGTGGAATACTAAGGACTTGGGAACAAAAAGCTTAAAGCTAAAAGCTAAAAGCTAAAATCTAAAAGAGAAGAAAAAAAGACATAATTTTTTTTTAGGATTTGTAAATAGGCTTTATTTTTCATAATTTTTGGACTTTTTATTTGGACTTTATTCTGGACAATTGGACTTTATTCTTTTTTTTACCCTACGGAAGGGTATTATTAAAAAATAAAATAAAATAAAAATTATATAAACTGTGTGCAGGGAAGGACGATGATTACTATATCGTCTCGGCCCCTCGGGTTCGTACACGGCATAGGAGTCGTGGCCCGAGTCGACGACAACGGTTCATTCCCCGTCTGGTACGGGAGGTAAGTCCAATCGAAACACTCGCGAATCCCCTGCAAGCGAGTTACTGTATGCCTTAAGGTGATAATTGTTTGAGGACGAACCGGACTGTCTTTATTTTCCTAGTAAAGGGCAAGGCCTGGCCTAAACAAGATAAGGGTTCGGATTTCATCACTGTTCCCTTCTTGCCCGTTTTAGGAAAACAAAACCTAAAGCGAACCCAAGCTTTAAAATCTGATTAGAAAGAGACCTATAGGGTATCGAGCTTGTTAGGAAAATTTTTCGAAGGATATTGGTTACCTTTTAAGAAACTTCAAAGTTCATGGTGACTTCTGGGAGTTAAAACAAGCCGCCTTGTAACGCCGGTGAGGCCTTGGGTATCAAAGCTCCATTGAGCTTCCCTCGCCTCAGTTTCATCTCACATTAGCTCGGATTGATCCAGAGGGGTTGCTCAAACTGTAACGAATTCCCCTTCGAGAGATAGAAGCTGGTCTAGAAACAATCTAAGTGGAGCCATCATGCTTTTTGTTTGCTAGAAATCTTTAGGGTTTCCTTTGGTGGAGTCGAGTCGGCCTTGTTTATGATTGTATAGAATCCCTCTGTAGTTTATATTTCTTCGGTGATGAATCCTTTTGAGGAGACGCCACCTGCGATGACGTTGCGAGAATATATGGCTAGAAATTCTCGTTATCAAGAGACGTCTTCGGAAATGACTCTTGGTGAATATATGCGTGGGCAGCGATATATGGATACTCCAACTTTTATTGAGGAATCACCTCTAACGATCTATGAGAAATATTATAAACATAGACCATGTAGTTGGAAACAAATATTGAGAATTATTAAATGTCAAAAATTATATTATGATGATGAAGATAGTGCTGATGAAGAATCGGAAATGTGTGGGAATAGTGATCAGGAATTTGTTACCCCAGTTGAGCCTTATAATGATTATATTATTTCTGGTTCAGATCCTAATAGTTTTAAAAATTATTCACCTATTCAAAAAGACGAGGATTTGACTAGAGATACCCCCGTTTCAGACGATGTATGTCTTGTTTACGAAACCAAGAAAGGTTTAGAGGAACCGGTTTATCCTGAGAATACTGTTTTAGAGTCATACGATTTAGAAACAATAGTCTTAGATGAACTTGTAGAGGTGAGTGAGGATGCACCGCAAGATTACAACTTAGAAGAATCAATTGCCCATTTTCAAGAATCTGATGACCTACAAATTAGGGAATTTGTGACTAGTCTATCTAGAGACACTGAAAACTCTAAGTTTGGGGGTGAGTATCATCCTCCATGTGCTTTAACTATTAGTAAGTTCCCTCACTTGGGACTTGACATCAATGCCTCAACCATCTTACAAGATTATCTTCATACTCGTTTTCCAGAACCTAATGATATCCAACAAGAGTCTCAACTGTTAGAAACCCATCCTCTGGTTGATGTGGTTAACCCAGGAAATAATACCAAGATTGATTTTGTTTTCCCACCAAATAGTTTTCTTCCAAATGTGGGAACATATAGATTTCAAATGTGTCGAATATTAAGTTGTGAGACTAAACCTAAATGCCTTAGGAAATTAGAATCGACACATTTGCTTAAGAATGACCACTACTCTCACTGTGGTCAATTATGTAAGTCAAACCTGATTGACTTAGAGGATCCTCAGTTATTTAGGTTATTATTATTTTGTGATTCTAAGTTCTTATTTGAGTTTTTTCAGACTCTAGGACCTAATAATTTGGATCCAACCTATGAGGAAATGCATCCGAGGAAAATATTTTATTTAGACCCTTTCATAGAACCTGAACCTGAACCACAATTAGATATAAATATCTTAATCAGGAAACTAGATAAGGGCATGTTATTCTTGTTCACTTTCTTGGGTTATTCTAGTTTCCTTTGGTCAACTCTATTTCGTTTTGAAGACCCACGGTTATTCCGACTGTTACTTTATGGTTCGAGTTGACTAATCCTTTCCTAAGTCTGGCTGAAGACTTTAAACTTAGCACTTCTTGGGAGGTATCCCATGCTCATGCAACACGGTAATATCTTTCCTTAACTCTTTTTGCTTCAAGTGGTAACAATTTCTCCTCGTTCATGCTGTTAATTTTATCATTGGAAACATTGAGGACAATGTTAGATTTAAGTTTGGGGGTATGGGAAAATCTTTTAGTTGCAATAAATAAACTCCAGATCCTAGAAATTTATGCGTATTCAGGATGGCACTAACTAATCTAAGTGGATGGAAACATCTTGGTTGTAGGAGTTGAGGAACCAATCTGATTAGATGGAAACATCTATATATTCTATTCATAAAAGCACAGAGCTCAGGTGTTAGAAATAACATGATAGTTGCACCATATCTCGTTGAGTCCTTTTCACTTCTATTTTTATTTTGTTTTTAAACTATGTTTCTCTAAGTGATAGGTGGGGCCCACGATTCAAGTTGTTACCAATGCTAGGGTGAATTAGAGTGATTGAGATACCATGAAAAAAAAGGAAAAAAAAAATTGGTAGTTACCAAAAAGTTGAAAAAAATAAAATATTGAGACCAGACCATTTGACCAAAACGAATAAATTCAATAAAATCGACCACTGGTACCCTTGTATATGCCAGCTGTGTTGAACTAGAGTTAGGTTATCGACCACTGGTACCCTTGTATATGCCAGTGTGTTGATATTAGTCAGACTAGTATCTCAATCCATTAGGATAGATTCATTTTGCGGAGGCCTTCAGACAGATATGGGAAACGCCGTTCACTTAGTAAACATCAAAACCATCTATGTTTTTCTATATCCATCTCTTAATCTTTCCATGTGATTAGTTTGACTCCGAATATGATGTCCATAGTGCAACTATCTGAGTAGAGCTATGTCACTTATATATGAATTTTAGTATGCTTGAGTGCAAACTCGTGTACATCAATTGGAATTTCGCATCAGGGTACTTCCTCTTGTAGTTAATAAGTATGCCAACCAAGGAGATTCTTTAGTGCCTTTCAAGGTTCTGCGTAGATAGCTAGGGTATGGAGTAAAGGTTTTGTGGGTACACCTCTGGTAAACCATCCGGAGACTACACTCCGCCACTAGGACCACCTAGGGGTTCAAATGATTTTCCTTTCTAGAATAAATTTGCTCGAGGACTAGCAAATAAAAAGTTTGGGGGTATTTGATAGACAAATTTTTGTGTCTAATTTGTCCTCAATGTCCGTATTGTTGGAACTCTATTTTTGTACTAATATTGTGTTTTTATGTATTTTTAGGAAATAAACATTTTTGGAAAATTTGGCTCGAAAAGTTGATTTTGGCACCCGGAGGACAAGTGTTATTCGGACTCCCGCTTTTGGATAAGGGGTAACCTAATTACTAAGGGGCACCCCCAGGTCACCCCCAAGGCAGCTGCTATTCGGACCCCTACTCTGGATAGGGGGCTACCAGTTTCTTCCCCATTTGAAACGATTTTGGCGGGAAATTTCTAAACAGTTCTGGCAGAATTTCGATCGTCAAAATGAAGGGGTTATGGGTCGATTCAATGGCTGAAATTTGGTATAGAGATGTGATATAGGTTAAGGAACATAGTATGGGTGACATGATCGATCAAATTTGGCTGGAATTTTCGGTATGATTCACACACCCAAAACAGAGCACGTGGACTGTAACACGAGCAAAATTGAAGTTCTTGTGTGTATGGGGGAGTTCTGTTGGCGTTGGAAGAGTGTTGAGGCGTGAATAAGTCGAATTGGAGCGTGCTGGACCAGAGAAAACGCGTGAAAATCTAAAACAGGAAAGAAAATATCCGAAAATATTTTCTTTCACTGCCGAGGATTTGTGGAGTTATGGTGGAGATCGATGCATGCTTCGTGTTTAAATAGAGTCCTTGGAGGTCAGAGAAAGGTTGTCGAGAGTTTGGGGGCTTGAGGAGAACTGAGGAGCAAGAAATCACCATGAACAACAAGCTTCCTGCTGTTGTTTTATGCTGCTGATGAAGATGAAGAACACGAAGAACAGACTCTCAGAAACCGTCGTTCTTCAACAGTGACAACGACAGTGGCGCGTGGGTCGTAGGTGTGGGTCTTAGAACCATAGCGACAACATCAGTTAGATTTTATCGTGTATTCTGGACGCCTTTTGTGCGTCGCAGATTACAGTTTCACACCATTTTCTCTTCTTCTATTTATTGTAAACACCAATTGAGCTTAATAAAATATTTTGAGAGGTATTTCACCATGATGAGATAAACCCAACATTGGTACAACGGAGGAGGCGATTTTCGTCATTCTGGTAAATTTAATTTATTCTTTTTATGACTTTTGCATTGATTTAAAATTGAAAAATGATTTTGATTAATTAGTTATCATTTTATTTGATGCGGCATGCTTGCTTAAATGTTTGATGTCCCATGCTTACGATTTATAACTAATATTCTGAGAATCTATATTTGCAAAATAAGAGTCCTTACATTTTATGTTTTGAGCGATAATTGTTAAGGATAAATAAAATGTACCATATGCATGAGAATTGGCCATGTCCTTAGTCCCAGTAACTCTCTACCAATTTGTCAATATTTGTATATATATTTATTTTCTAAAAAAATTATCCTTCACAAGTCCGAGAGTTTGAACCTCATTACTACAACCCAGAAAACATTAAATCATGTACATAGTTGTACACCATTGTGCTATCTCAATGATATATGACCTGTTTTTTTGAGTATGGACGTTGGATTATTTTTATTTTTGTAGAGGTGTACACAATTATACACCATTGTGATTTCTCATGATTTTACAGTTTGTTTTGCGGATGTGGATGTTGGGTTAGTTAGAGTTTTTTAGAGGTATACATGATAGTACACTAGTATGCTCTGTGATGAATGGATGGCCTTTCATGTGGATATCGATGCTACAATTTCTTAGGTATCTATAGAGTTGTACATATTTGTACACTAGTATGCTATGTATCGATTATTTTGAAGTTATTTTGATTTTAAGATTGTCGAAATCATGTTTCGGGTGTACGGCATGTTTAAGATGTACATAGTTGTACACATGTTAATTGTTAACGTGTACATAAGTTGATTATTAATGTGCACATAGTTGTACACGTACTGATTGTTAACGTGTGTATATATATATATATATATATATATATATATATAAACACATGCTGACTATTAATGTATACATAGTTGTACACATACTGATTTTGTGTGTGTGGATTTTTGTAGTTGTGGAGGAAGGTTAGAGATCTCAAGGGAGAGATTGTTCCAATGGACCTGTTGTATATAATGGAAAGGTTTTTTTGAAGCTGCTCTATCTTTTCATCATTCAATGAAATAATTACTGTAAGTATCAAAGTTATATATGGTTCTTTTTATTTCGTTGATATTGTATTTTTTGTGTTGTCGAAGTTGTATTGAACTCTAATATGTTTCAATTTGGTTTGCAACATGTGACTGTTTTGTTAGGAAGGGAAACTTTGGTTCATATTTGTTGGTATGAATTTGCTTTAGCTCATTATTTCACAATTTTGCTTCATATACCTGATAGTTTGCAGCTATAAGCATGTAGTTGTGTTTATGTTGGTAGTACTGGTGCTCAAGGTACATGATTCAAGTTGTATGTGTGTACAAACTGGTGCACCTTGTCTTGTTTCACGAATATATTTCCTGCTATATGGGTATAAATGTTGGATTTTTTGGATATGTACATAGTTGTACACCATTGTCATGTCTCATGGAGTATTACCTGTTTTATAAGTATGATTGTTGGATTTTCTAGGTTTTTACAGTTATACAGTGTTCCGTCTCATTGATATATGACATGTTTTATGAGCATGTACGATGAATTTTCTAGGTTTTTTTAGATCTGTACATAGTTGTACACTATTGTCAGGTCTCATGTATTTATGACCTGTTTTGCTGATGGATTTTCTGGATTTTTTATAGATGTATACGTGAATGTAAACTTGTCCAGTCTCATTAATATATTGCATGTTCGTGAGTATGAGATGTCAAGTCTTATGGTCTTTTGAATATGTGTACATAGTTGTACACCATTGCCCTGTCTCAATGATATATTGCATATTCTGTATAAGTATTGGAGTTGCACTTGTTTAATTGATCCATGTTTCGACATCATGGGTTTACAAACATTGACTCTAAGGAAAAGATTTTTCAGTATAAAACTAGTAGTATCTTCACCTTTTTGTGGATATGCATTTTTTTTTTTTAATCTTCATTGTAATTAGATTTAATAGCTCATGTTTTCTTTTTACTTTTATCTTCTTCCCCACGTTTTTATTTTGACCAGATTTTTTCCTATTTACCTTTAAGCTATCCCCAGACTGTGTGATCTCCTATCAAAGACGATTAATTAACCAGTATTCATCCATACCTAGCTATGTAAAGCTAAAGTCCTTATACATATATTATATGATAGTGGAACTCTTTTCTTTTATTAGTTATTCATTAACATTAGTGATTGATCCGTGGAAAGTGGAAATACGCTCATTTAATAATCTCTTTTTCGATAAAGTATAATAAATCATTGTACTGAGATCCTTTGAAATCATATTAAGTTTGTGCAGTTAAACACAATGGGTTGTGTCTCTTTAAGTTAATAACTGACTAACTTTTTACGTTTGATCGCTTTCATTGCTTGGTTGTTGGTAAAAAGTTATCACTTCTTTTTCAAGCTGTGTTTCTCATATGTTTTATTGTTTTGTCTTGGATGCAGGTTAACTGCTAAACCATCCTACGCAAATCTAGCCATTATGCAGCTAGAGTTTAGCGTGGTTGATATTTTTGTCAGTCTGTGCGGACTAGAGTGACAGTCTGGCTATCATGAATGTTGGATTTTCTATAATTTTGTCGATGTGTACATAGTTGCACACTAGTGTGAATTAAAAAAAATGTAAAAATGAAAATTATATAGTCATATGGGTACTCTTTTTGTAGATCTCGAAAAGAGCTTTCCGAATATGTAAATTTTGTGAATTTTGGACGAGCGGTTCGAAAGATAAATTGTTTTTTAATTATATATATTATTTAAAATTGTTGACATCATTATGAGTCATTTTGGACTAAAATGCAAATATTTGGACTAAATTTTAAATAATAATGGTTATTAGTGTACTTTCCATATATTTGGACTAATATGTAACTAGTTGACTCGAGCTGGACTAAATTGTACATTTGGACTGATTTTTGGACTAAACCGTATTTTTCCCTTTCAGATCATTATGTAAGGGGGAGTGGTTTTCATGTGAGATGGAGTATTGACTAAGGGGGAGTGATACATATCACCATAGTGTTATTGTTGAAGTTGTGATACAATTGGACTTTGACACTGTATAATAATACTATGACATTGTATAACAATGATCGAGACCGATGCTTTCTCATTGTTATAGCTACGGATCTTCAACAACGGTGATGCTAAACTTACAACCTTTGGGATCATTGGAGTACTTGGAAGTGATGAAGATTTCGAGGAATGTTGAAGATTAGACATGTGGAATAGGAGATACTAAAGTTTCATTATCTTTTTTGTATTCCATATGTATTGATAGTTTTGTCACTAAGATTGACAAAGGGGGAGATTGTTAGAGCACTGCTCGGTCAAACTCGCATGCGTTGCTATCTCAAGCATGTTTGTCAATGTTAGTGATCAAAAATATATGTCTTGATTTCTAGTCTCTTATAGCTAAGTCTCGGACTAGGATAGTAAGTGTAGTTGAGCTCAAGGACTTCATGGCGATTCATCATACAAGTAGAAAATCTACTCAAGGAACCGGTGGAACTTCTCGACAAAAAGGTATGTGGAGACTTGAACTTATCTGTCACTCAAAAGTCTATCTATTTTATCTCCTACTCTTTGAGACAAAAGTCGTATACTATATACATAGACTAGATCATATACATTTGGTATTTCGATCCGAGTATACCTCGCCTATCTATATCTCGAAATATGTGTTGGTAAGCTTTTCGCTTCGACCAAGTTTATCTTTACCTAGTGACGAAAGTCATGAATGTTTCTATCACTTTGAAAATTGCTTTGACGAGAAATAGTGTAACAACTATATAACGTCCTCTAAGAATGTTTCAATGATTGGAATGAGAGTTTAGATTACATAACCAATGGATTCCTTGAACCGAAGTTTTTGAACTTTGTTGATCAAGAGAACCGGAAGTATGGCAAGTGCCAAGTCCGCGAACTCAGTCCACGAACTGCCGAAGTTCTCAAACCTGAGAATTTCCGCTGGAGTTGACAAACTACTTGCGTGAGCCAAGTCCGCGAACCTAGTCCGCGAACCGGCGTAGTTCTCGAACCCGAGAATTTCTGCTGGAGTTTGTAAACTCTATCCGGTGTCTTAAGTCCGCGAACCTAGTCTACGAACTTGAGAAGGTTATATATCTAATGATGATTTCTGAACTTAATCTTAAAAGACTAAGGAATGCATTTGCAAACCGTGGCTATTAAAGTTCATGAACCGATTCGAGGGAATCAAATCATCTTTGCTTCAATTGTGTATTGTGTAGTTACATAAGTGAAAAGCGGGGGTGTAACAACACCACCCAATATTTCAATTAGAAATCTGTATGGACTAACTCCGAAATACTTTGCTAGAGAATCAACTAGACAGTCGGACTCAATCTAGATAAAAGTATCTCAAGTAATTAATATCTCTCTTTTGATTTGATTTTTACTCAAGCTAAAAACAATAGCGAGTCTTTATCAAATACAAGGAATAACTTGGACGGTACCAAAGACCAATGTCCAAGGATCAATCAATAAAAATCAACAACCAAAGGTTGGATTTCCAATTGATGATCACGAACGCACAACCTGTATTATTTCAATTATATAAAATATAATGCGGAAAATAAATAACACAGACACCAGAAATTTTGTTAACGAGGAAACCGCAAATGCAGAAAACCCCCGGGACCTAGTCCAGGTTGAATACACACTGTATTAAGCCGCTACAGACACTAGCCTACTCCAAGCTAACTTCGGACTGGACTATAGTTGAACCCGAATCAGTCTCCCACCAATACAAGGTACAGTTGTAATCCTACGCCTCTGATCCAAGCAGGATACTACGCACTTGATTCCCTTAGCTGATCTCACCCACAACCAAGAGTTACTGCAACCCAAAATCACAGACTTGATAATAAACAGATCTGTCTCACACAGAAAAGTCTATCAAAGGATAAATATGTCTCCCGAAGAAAAACCTAGATTAATCAATCACCTCTCTACAATCCTTCCTGACTACACAGGCGGTTTGTCGAGGAATCACAAACAGTTAGATGAAGATGTTTGTGACTTCTTTATCTTGCCTATCAGAGAACTCTCACGATCTCAAGACAATCAATCGATTTTACTCGTACGATAGAAGATGCAAGATCAGATCACACAACTACGATAAAAGTAGTATCGGTCTGGCTTCACAATCTCAATGAAGTCTTTAAGTCATTAACCTGGTTTTAGAGAAGAAAACCAAAGGTTAAAGGAGAATCGACTCTAGCGAGCACACTAGTATCACACAAACGTGTGGGGATTAGTTTTGCACAATGCTAGATGTCTCCTTTATATAGCCTTCAAATCAGGGTTTTGCCTTAGGTACAAAGCAATCCTTATTCATCGTTAGATGAAAACCTGATTTAGATTCAAGTTAATATTTCTCAACCGTTAGATCGAAAACTTAGCTTGTCACACACACTTGGGTAGACGTTTACTGGGTTTGTGAAAACCATGCCCAAACGTGTATGTGTATGTTGGTTCATCATAGTAACTTAAAAGGTTAACCATATGAGAATTTCGTATTAACCTTGTTCTTCTTCACCATAACTAGTTCAATTGACTCAAATGAACTAGTTAAAGAGTTGTTCAATTGCTATGAGATCTTATGTAACTACACAAGACACAATTGAAACAAAGATGATTCGATTCGATTGAATCAGCTCATGAACATTATAGCCACGATTTGCATAAAGAATTCCTTATAATTTAATGTTTCATGTTCAGAGCACATCTTTAGATCATAACCTCTTAAGTTCACAAACAAGTTCGCGGACTTAAGTTAATCGGTTGAGTTTTCCAAACTCAGTAGAAATTCTCGAAAAGAGAACTTCCGCCAGTTCGTGGACTGAGTTCTGGACTTGTCACACAATCGAGTTTTGGAAAATCCAGCAGAAATTCTCGGTCGAGAACTTCCGACAGTTCGCGGACTTGGCAAGCCAATTCGACAATCCTCCCGATTTCTCTTGATCAACAAAGTTCGAAAACTTCGGTTCAAGGAATACATGGTTATGTAATCTAAACTCTCATTTCAATCATTGAGACATTCTCAGAGGACGCTATGTAGCCGTTATTCACAGACCGATTCACGTCAGAGCAATTCTCAAAGTGATTGAAACTTTTCATGACTTTCGTCACTAGGTGAAGATAAACTTGATCAAAGCGAAACGCTTTACCAACACACAATTTCGAGATAAAAGATAAGCAATGAATGCTCAGCTCGAAATGTCAAATGTGTATGATCTAGTCTATATAGCATACGACTTTTGTCTCATAAGAAGTAGGAGATAGAATAGATAGACTTTTGAGTGATAGATAAGTTCAAGTCTCCACATACCTTTTTGTTGATGAAGTTCCACGGTTCCTTGTATAGATCTTCGTCGTTGTATGATGAATCGCCATGAAGTCCTTGAGCTCAACTACACTTTTCTATCCTTATCCGTGACTTAGCTATGTAGGCTAAAAATCAAGACTCATAGTTCTGATCACTAACATTGACAAACATGCTTGAGATAGCAACGCATGCGAGGTCGACCAGCTATGCTCTAACAATAAGATTTCCTTACAATTGAACAACTCTCTTAACTAGTTCATTTGAGTCAATTGAACTAGTTATGGTGAATAAGAACATGGTTGGTATGAAACGCTCATATGGTTAACCTCTTTAAGTAGACTATTGTTGACCAATAATGTACACGTTTGGGTGCGGTTAACAAACCTAGAAACATACAGTCATTTGTGTATGACAAACTAAGTTGCCGATCTAACGGTTGAGAAATATTAGCTTGAATCTAAATCAGGTTTTCATCTAACGGTGGATATTGATTGCTTTGTAACTAAGGAAAAACCCTGATTTGAAAGGTTATATAAAGGAGACATCTAGTATTGTGCAAAACTAATCCCCACACCTTACGTGTGATACTAGTTTGCGTGATATAGTCGATTCTCCTTTAACCTTTGGTTTTCTCCTTCTAAAACCAGATTAACGACTTAAAGAATTCATTGCGATTGTGAAGCCAGACCGATACTACTTTTATCGTAGTTGTGTGATCTGATCTTGCATCTTCTATCGTAACAGTACAATCATATTGATTGGCTTGAGATCGTGAGAGTTCTCTGATAGGAAAGATATAAAAAGTAATCACAAACACCTTCGTCTCATCGTTTGTGATTCCACGATATCTTGTTTCGCTACCATACGATCAAGATTGTTGTGAGGTGATTGATTAATCTAGGCTGTTCTTCGAGAATATAAGACCGGATTATCAATTGGTTCCTGTTCACCTTGATTATTATCAAAGACGGAATAAAAACTTTTAGGGTTTTTCTGTGGGAGACAGATTGATCCTTTGATAGACTTGTCTGTGTGAGACAGATTTGTTTATTGTTAAAGCTTGTGATTTTAGGTCGTAGCAACTCTTAGTTGTGGGTGAGATCATCTAAGGGAATCAAGTGCACAGTATCCTGCTGGGATCAAAGGCATAGGGAGTACAACTGTACCTTGGATCAGTGGGAGACTGATTGAGGTTCAACTATAGTACAGTCCGAAGTTATCTTGGAGTAGTCTAGTGTCTGTAGCGGCTTAATACAGTGTGTATTCAATCTGGACTAGGTCCCGGGGTTTTTCTGCATTTGCGGTTTCCTCGTTAACAAAATTTCTGGTGTCTGTGTTATTTTAATTTCCGCATTATATTGTTTTATCTTTATAATTGAAATAATACAGGTTGTGCGTTAGATCAATAAATTGGAGAATCCGACCTAACGGTTGTTGATTCATATTGATTGACACTTGGATATTGGTCTTTGGTACCATCCAAGTTATTCCTTGTATTTGATTAGTACTCGCAGTTTCTGTTTGAGGAAATCAAATCAAGAGAGAGATATCAACTCGTTGATATACTTTTAATTGATTGAGTCTTGTTGATTCTCTTAAAAGTATATTCGAGTTTGTCCATACAGATTGCTAAGTGAAATATTGGGTGTTGTTGTTAGACCCCCGTTTTTCAGTGAGTGTTGAGGAATTTGCACGTCTCAACACTAAGAGGAAGGATGTGTTGAGGAAGCATGCCTAGCAACACAGTGGTGAGTGTTGAGGAATTTGCACGTCTCAAAACTAAGAGAAAGGATATGTTGAGGCAGCATGCCTGGCAACACAATAGTGGTGTTGAGGAATTTGCACGTCTCAACACCAAGAGGAAACTGTGTTGAGGCAGTTTTCCTGGAAACATAGTAGTGAGTGTCGAGGAATTTGCACGTCTCAACACTAAGATAAAGAATGTGTTGAGGAAGCATGCCTGGCAACACAATGGTGAGTGTTGAGGAATTTGCACGTCTCAACACTAAGAGAAAGGATGTGTTGAGGCAGCATGCCTGGAAACACAATAGTGGTATTGAGGAATTTGCATGTCTCAATACTAAGATATTTAAAATTTATTGAATATGCCTAATAGATATAAAACATTTAGTTTAAGGATAGTTACTTAGATCTGTCTCCGCTAGGCATGTCCTTCGTGCACGATTGGGCTTTGGGAATTTTAGGCTCCCCCATGAGTGAGCAGCATCAGGCGTTAGTGATGACATCAGGATGATGACGGGTTGATAGACGGACAAAAGTCCCCAGGTCTTTGATGGGATGAAACAAAAGGTGGCCACAACCATGAACCTTGGCCGGCTGCGATCACGATCCTTGACAGGGAGGAGTGTGGTGGCTACGGGCAAGAACCTTAGAAGGAAGGAATGTGGCGACTATGGCACGATCCTTGGCAGAAAGGAGGCATTGAAGCGGCTTCGGCTCTTGGAGAGGACGTTAGAGATTATGGAGCAGAACGCTGAAGCTTCGGCTTCGGATCTTGGAGCATCTTATGGAGAGAACGCTGAAGCGGAGCGGCTGCTGGAGCGAACGTTGAAGCGGAGCGGCTGCTGGAGCGAACGTTGAAGCGGAGCGACTTCTGGAGAGAACGTTGAAGCGACTCCTGGATAGAAACACCGAATCGGCTCCTGGAGAAAACTCCAGTGAGGGTGCTATTAACCCTTGACTTCGAAAATCGACTTGATACGATATGTCATATGGGAAGACGACACAAATAGTGCTGGTCGGCAAGTCGTGTTTTTCTCCTCATGGGAAAGAATACACTTCTTCTGTTTGGTTTTCCCTTGCAACTCTCAGAGGCTTGACGGTTACAATGTTGAAGTCGGAGGCCGCGTCAATCAGCGTGCTTTCAAACTCGACATCTTTCAAGTGAACAGTGGTTAGGAGTCCCCAGTTCCATCTATCAATCGTGCTTTCCAGGAGAGGTTGGGGTTTGGGAACGGCTTCCCTGGCTGGAAACAGCTGCTTTCCTAATGCAATGCGGTTGATGGCTGCAAATATTTTTTGACGCTGCGCCTTCGAGAAATACAGAATCTCACATAAATGTTTCATCATAGATTGCACGATTTTGTGGGAGAAGTCTCCAGAAATCATGCAGCTCCTGACGGGAAGAGGGTCTCTGTGAACTCAGGAGGGTTGCTGATTTTCTTTGCCTCGATTTTGGAGAAGTCGTTCCTGATCTTCACGTGTGATGAAATTGGATTGATGATTCCTTTCTACTGGGCGTTCAAGAGAAACGCGAGCCTCTTCATCTATAAACGCGCGTCCTGCTGAAGTGCCTGTGCCGGATGTTAAAAGTATTCCTTGTCAACTTCATCTGGGGTTGACGTGACTCTTGTGGTAGCCGCTCCGTTAGTGTCTTGAGGAAAATAGGTATCTCTTTCTGAGTTGTAGCCATGTCTTGTATGACCCTTACGAGAACCTTTTATCTTCCATCAAATCAACAGTGGTAAGAGGAGATCGTGGCTCCTCCAGTCTCTCATCCTGATGGTGGAGTAGCAGCGGCTCCGGTGACGATTGGAGCTGTCATACTTGAAGAAACATTGGGGGTGGCGGCAGCGGCTGTGGTGATCGGAGGTGTAATGCCTGAAGGGACATTTTCCACGGCGCTGGTGTTGACAGGTGGCGTATTAATGTTACTGGAAGGAACGTTAACATCGAAGATGATTTCAACGCTAGTGTTTTTAGGGTTTGTTGTTGATCCGGACCTGAGTTCTACCATCTTGAGATCGGAATTGAAAAATGAAATTGGAAACTGGAAATTGATATTGCAACCGAGAGATTAATCTCCCACTGTGGTCGCCAATTGTTTGTGGGTGAAAACTGTTTCTGCTGATTTTGGTAATTTTGTGTGTGTGGATGAGAAACGAATCTAAACCCTAAACAATGCACTGCACGGGAGTACTTTTGATTCGAGAGATCAATCTATACAATCCTGTCCTAAACCAAGAAATGGTCGTTCCAGGTTTGCTTCGGTCACAAAGTGAAGGAGAAGGGTTGGTCTTAGAGAGGGAAGCGAAGAGAGTGTTCAGACCAGAATGGTTAATTCTGAAGATGTGGCTTGTTTTATGACTTGTATCAGAAAGTGGAACTGGCTTGCCGAGTAAAAAGCTTATCAGTTCTTGGTGATTTCTGGATACTATGTTGTTGCCAACCAAAAACTTGTTGTTTTGTGGAAATAGGTGAAGCCTATTTATACAAGTCATATTGAAACGTACCATGGTCTCGTAGGAAGTAGGAACGATTGGGTGATGGAAGAGTGGAGTAACGTATAACCGTCAGAAACCCATGCTTCCATGATGAAGGAAGTGGATCCGTTTACATCCGTTACTTCTTGCCGCCACTAATTATCCCGCTTCATGACACTTTCTTATAACGGGCGTATTGCACGCCGCATGTTGTAAACCGCCAGACCAATACCCTGATGAGTATCCCCCAATTTGTGACATGTTTGATGTCTCGAGTGTTTTCTTGGAAAACGTGTAGCAGGTTGCTATGTGCGGCAAGTCAAGAGTCTTGCCGCAGGAAAATAGCATGTGATGCTATTAGCCACGTCTTGGCTGGTCACCTAAAACTTGCCACAAGTCTGTCAGTTCGGTGGCGAACTTGGATGGTTAAGATTGCATCTCATGAGAAAGGGTAGCCGTTGATTATGACTGCCTTCTGTTGGCGCATGGTAATGGTACACTGGCGTTTTTGGTGTATGCCAGTGGCACTGCGGCATGACTGGTATATCTCGTGCATGCCAGTGGCACGGTGGTATAAGTGGCGCCTGGCGTAGCCATGGCCACGAGATTTAAGCGGCTGGTCGCCTGAAACTTACCACAAGTCTGTCAGTTCGGTGACGGACTTGGATGGCTGAGATTGCGTCTCATGAGAAAGGATGGCCATTGATTATGGCCATATCTTGTCGTATAGCAAAGTGGCGCCATTGGCATAGTGGCGCCTGGCGTAGCCATGACATAGCGGCATGCCAGTGGCGTAGTCGTGGCAACTGTTTTGGAATATTGGTGTTAGACCCAAATATGGCTCCGAAAACATTGGCATTGTTGACACATCAATCCCAATGCTTTGGGAAACGTTACTTGGCTTGGTTGGCGTAGCAACTTTTCCTAAATTATGGTTTGGCCTGCCAAAGCCCTAATTAGTGCATGCGGCATATGGCACGTGGTCGTGGCGTATCGGCGTTTTGTGCAAATGGTGCCATAGCCACGCCAAAAGAACCATAGCCAGGCCATCATGTGGAAACGGCCACAGGAGTAAGGATTACCACGGGCGACTATGATATGGCGTCTTTTTTAGGGTTTCCTGGGTCTCACACGGCTCGTGGCATGTTGTGGGCCCGAAGTGGCATAATTTGCACCACGACTGGAAATTAGGGTTTCGACCATGCGGGGTCGTGTTTCTGGTTAGGATAACCACATTGAAGTCTGTTATGGCGTTGTCCACGGACAGAAGATGGGTTGGCATGTAAGTGCACTATTTATGGTATGTTTCCACGTTCGGCATGCTTTTGTGTCAAAGTGGCACGTCTGGCATGTTGGGAATGCACGTTTGGCATGTTAGTTACCGCATTGGCGCAACTTTTGGGAAGCCAATTTTTACATCTCTTTTTTAATACTGTGACAGGTTTTTGAGCAACCTGATTGGTCGAAATAGAGGGCCAACCAAAACACGGGCGTGGCCACACTTCTGGTGTGAGTGTGGCGGCCTTAGAGCGACCTGATTGGTCGATGGGAAACGGGGACGGCAAGTATGGGCACATCCACAACTTATGTGCGTGTGGCGAGTTTAAAGCAACTTGATTGGTCGACAAAGGAATAAGGGCCGGTTAGGTAGCATGGGGCGTGGCCAAATGGCGTCAACTAGCCTATGGCATGGACACGCTCCCTCCCATTGCTGCTCCTACTCTGCGGCTCCGTTATTCTTTGCTTTCTGACTGAGTATTTCGTGCAAGGGCCTTAACCTTGGTACTTAGAAATCCGTGCTACTCTTCTGCGAGTGAACACAAATCCGTCATGCCATACCGATATAAGGATTCTGCCGGGGAACATAGCACATGAAAAGTACTAAGTGATTCTTATATTAGTAAGTAATATAGGCAAGGAGCCGAAATCAACAGAGCATCTGGGATTGTTGCTACATGCGCCAGTATGGATATATTTCATGTAAATATATTTAACGGCTCAATAAATGTGCCAGCGGAGAGATTGACACTCATGGCTTCGTTTCCTCGCAGAGTGACGTCACATCAGATGCAAGGTTTTACAAATTTAACCCTGAGCTAAAAACCACCATCAACACCAACACATATGGATACGTCTATTTATATCTCAAGGTATGATTCGTTCAGTCAGCAGTCAAATTTCATGTGATTGAGAAAGAACCTAAATATCACATGATAATTGTACGACCATGGCTTCATGATAATGAGGTCATTCATTTCGTCGACCTATCATAAGTATATGAAGACTATGCTCAACAAAAATACTGTTAGCATTGCAGCAGCATCATCTCCTTATGAACCAGTTAAAGATGGAAAGTTCTTCCAGTATCGAAGTTGCATCCCTAATTTACAGCACCCAGTTTCTGACACACATCGACTGGGAAAGCCGACGGATTATCATCTTCAACCCCAATGGTTCAACTACCAATCTCAATACGGATGCTAGTGGTGCTTCTAATACCACTCTTCTGCATCTCATGGTACTCCAAGTGTCACTCCTCTTTCCAACATGGGTACCCCGACGATTCAGGAAACCATTGCAAGTACTCAAGGGATGCTACACAGAAAAGGTTCCTCAACTACCTGAAGGCCTTACAAAGCAACTGCCGATTGATCAGCATCAACTTCGTAAAGGAAAAGCCAAGGATACCGCCTCATCCGATGACCCTTGATCCTAGAAGGTCCATGTTGTTAAAGAAAATGAAAATCATGATGAGACAGATCGTTCAACAACAGAAGACCGGTCGAACCTCGTCACTCACGAAGATCTGGAGTGCAGAAGGTCTTTCTTTAAAGGATATACTGCCCCAACATTTTGAGTGATGTTTCAGGGGAGCAACAAATATCCAATAAAAGAGATTAAGAGTCCAAGGCGGCATTGGATTACCATGATTCAGACGTCACTGAACAACAACTCGTGGAATTATGCATCAGCAGGATGATGTCCATCAACAGAGCATTGTTGAAAAATCTGCATTTCCAAACCTTCTCGGAACTTCGTGAAGCAGCCAAGCAGTCAGCCACCACAACGCCTGCTTTACTAGTGAAATCTAAGCCTGTCAAAGTCGAGGAATCTCGTGATGCTCGAAGCAACAAGTGACTTGTCAACAATCAGTACAACCTTCAACCCTCTGTGAATGCTGTCAATGAATGAGGAAAAGGGAAAGATATCGCTCCAGATGCGCAGCCGCCTAAGCGTGTGACACCCCCCCCCCCAACTCCAGCACCAACACAACCAGCACAGATGCTACGACGATCTAATCAAGCCTAAGCTGCACCATCTAATCCAACCCAAGGTGCACCAGCGATGTTTCCACGTCAACAACTACAACTACGACAAGCATGGAAGCTCGAACACTTCAAACTTTCCTCTGCCTATGGAAGAGGTAATTGAGTTGCTGGAAACAGGGATCCAACATGGTGCAATCAAGTTACCTCTTGTCAGATGTCCACATACTGAAGAGGGAATGAAAGATCTACTGCCTCTACCAATTCGTCAATCACCTAGCAATGAATGCAATGTTCTGGAACGCATCTGGCAAGTTACACTTGGGGACTGAAGAAATTCATAGAAATCCTTTGTCAGTTAGAGCATCCACCTTATCTGAGGATCCGGTCAATAAAGTAGTTTAATCCTTGATGAATCACTTATGCGAATTGTCTTATCTATCAAAAGCACATAGGAAGGATATCTTCAATGCTCTCAACCATGTTGTGTTATAAAAGTGCCTGCTTATGCCAGAAAGACCTCCTCAGCCACCATCCACAGATAAGGAGTTACACGACTGGGGACTGTTAACCACAATCCATATCAAAGGAAATGAGTTTGGAATAACCTCGATCGATGGCGGTACTCGTGTCAACATCATCTCTCAAGACACTCAGAGTCTCTAGAATTACTCATGCTCTTATATCAATCAAAGACCATAACGGAAAATCGCGGGATGCTTATGGTCATATTACTCTACAGACGAGAATGGGTTCTGTTAGAGCACTGCTCAGTCGAACTCGCAAGCATTGCTATCTCAAGCTTGTTTGTCAAGTTATAAGTCTTGATTTTTAGTCTACTTATAGCTAAGTCTCGGATTAGGATATAAAGTGTGGTTGAGCTTTAGACTTCACGACATTCATCGATTGAAGACGAAGAACTACTAAGGGGAGCTTGTGGAACTTCATCAACAAAAGGTATGTGGAGACTTGAACTCATCTATCACTCAGAAGTCTATTTTTACTTTATCTCCTATTTGAGACAAAAGTCGTATAACTATACAAACTTCAATTATAAACATTTGATATTTCGAGCTGAGTTTAACTCGCTTACATATTTCTCGAAATATGTGTTTGTAAGATTTCACTTTAACCAAGTTCTTCTTATATTCTTGACGAAAGTCAAAAGATGATCATGTGAAAATCGCCCGGTAACATCTTACATGATTTGTGTGAGACAGTCATTTGATGTAGACTCGGAATGTTTCATATTGATCTATCGATCACTTGAAAATTGCTTTGAAACTAATAGTTTGTGTGAGACAGCTATTGTCGTCTTCTAAGAATGTTTCAATGATTGAAATGGGAGTTTATAAAAATTAACCATGATCGGATATAACACAGAATGCTTACTTGTATGCTAACTGTTGCAAGTTATTCCAAGTTCGGGAACCATAGTATGCATACCTGTATGCGTACTGGTTGGTTAGTTGAAAGTCCGGGAACTTAGTATGGATACATGTATACGTACTGGCGTAAGTTCAAGTCCGGGAATTCAAGTGAGTTTGGCGGTGTACGACAATATGCGTACCCAGACCAAGTCCGGCCACTTAGGTATGCGTACCCGTTTGCATACTTGAGTAGGTTATGTTTTAAAATCGGTTTGTTCATGAACTAATACATTTATAAATTAAGGAATTCAATCTTTTTCAAACCGTGGCTATAATTTTCATAAATTGATTCGAGTGAATCAAAATCGATTTTGCTTCAACTGTGTCTTGTATACTTTTATGAGAGTATAAACAATTGAGCAACTTTATAACTAGTTTCATTTGAGTCATTTGAACTAGTTGTGTTAAGATGAACAAGGTTGATATGAAAATATTCATATGGCTAACTTCGTTTAACTATTGTTGAGCCAAGAAGGTGTACACGTTTAGGTACGGTTACCCATATCTAAATGAAGTCACTTTTCATTTGCGTGTAACAAGCCAAGTTTGATCTAAAGGTTGAAAGATATTAGCTTGAGTCTAATCAAGATTTCATCTAACGGTGAATTTTTTTTTTTTTTTTGCTTAACAATAAAATTTTATTAAAAACCAAAGAAGTTTAAAAGATTACAACAAAAGTAAGGTAAAAAGAAAAAACAACACAAAAGCCCATGACAAGGCTAACAAAATCTAAAATAAACTTTTTCTGGGCTTTCAAGGCAGCCAAGAAATCTGGTTTCATTTCATATATTCTCTTTTCACCACAATTCAAAAAATCTCCCCTCTTGGACATTTTGTCAGCAGAGAAATTAGCTTCTTTGTAGCTATGAGCAAAGCTCCAAGATAGAACAACATCACAAATCCTTTCCCATCTTGTTACAGAAAACCATGGAACCCTGTTGTATTGGAAAGCATAATGAACTGCTTGAGAGTCTGTTCTGAAAACAAGATCCCTAAAACCATTATTCACTGCCCACTCCCCTGCAATAAGTATAACAAACATTTCTACATAAAAGTTTGTGGATACCCCTATACCTCATGAGATTGCAATCAAAAAATCTCAGAATGATTTCTCCCAACTACTCCATAGCCAGCCATCCCTGGATTTCCTCTAGAAGCACCATCACAGCAGAGCAATACTTTACCTTGACTTGGAAGCTGAAAGTATACTTCTTTGATTTTAAGATTCTTCACCCTTCTGGCTTCAGTCCAAAAAATTTGAGAATTTGTAAGTCATATTGACTGTTCCACATACATGTTTTCATTCTCACTTCACTGTCATAAATGACTTTCATAATCCTAATTTTAGAACTATTGATATCACATTTTCCTTTACCATATGTACATTCATTCCTCAAAAACCAGAGTTCCTTCATAGTGCAAAAAGCACTTAATAACCATAGTTCTTTAATAGCTGGACTCTTGTTCTTGGCTAATTGAAAAATGTCCTCAAAAGTTCTTGGATTTTTAAAATTAAAGACTCCACCCAGCCAGCTCCAAATTATTTCACTGTAATCACAAAACCAAAGCATATGTTCTCTAGTTTCTTCACTCTTATTGCAGAATATGCATCTAGAGGCTAGGTTGAAATTTCTCTTTTTCATATTCTCATCTGTTGCACAAAAATTTCTACCTAGCTTCCAAATATTACTAGATATGCTAGGATGAATTGATTTATGCCATACCTTTTTGGCCCAGTGCAGAGGAGGGGAATTTTCAACTCAAAATTTCAACTGCAGAAGCCACAATAAATTGTCTTGTGATAGTTCCAGTCCATATCCTTATGTCTGCACCTTCACCAAGAACTGGTAAATCCATGATGTTTATCATTGCTATCATTTCTGTAGGAACAATCCATTCACCATCAAGAATAAAGTCTGCAACTTTCATATTGGGAAACTGCAACATATATTCATTTTCAGGGTACATGTCCTGTAGAGGTTTATCCTTCACCCATCTATCTTTCCAAGCAGAAATATTGCTACCATCACCAACAATCCATCTTGTATATTCCTCTACTTCACCAATTATCCACTTTATTCCAGGCCAAATTGAAGACTTCTTGTAATAAGTGATTCATTCACCTTTTTTATTCTTGTATTTTCCTTGATTTTTTTTTGAAAAGTCATTTGTACCATTTTGAATTCTCCAGATTAGCTTCATTAAAAGAGCTTTATTGATGATCTCAATTCTTCTCAGTCCAAGACCACCTTCCCTTATTGGAGAACATGTCTTATTCCATTGCAGGGATATCATCTTTCTAGTAGAAGGGTCCCCTGACCATAAAAAATTTCTAATGATTCTTTCACACTCCCTTATTACCCTCTTAGGCCATTTATATATTGACATTGAATAAATTGGAAAGCTACTAAGAACATGTTTCACCAGAATGAGTCTTTCTTGGAAATATAATACCTTACCCTTCCAACCAGATAACCTCTCTTGCATCATATCTACCACATTCCAAACATGATTTGTTTTAACACTACCTTGAGTCAATATTATCCCCAAATACTTGTCTGGAAAATCAGCCAACATCACATTGCATTCCTATGAGATTTACACTCTTCTATTCTGGCAGGTTCCACCCATGAAGCATTTACTCTTTCCCAGATTTATTTGTTGCCCTGATGAAGCTTGATACTTATTCAGTAAATTCACTACTCTTCTAACATTTCTTTTTTCACCATTGCAAAACAGAAAAATGTCATCAACAAACAGAATATGTGAGGCTTTTACACCTCCTCTTTCCACCATTGCTTTCAAGCTACCATCTTGAATCATTCTTGTAACATTTCTGCTAAGAATATATTCAGCTATTATAAAGAGAATACGTGACAATGGGTCACCCTGTCTTAATCCTCTACCAACTTGAAAATAACCTTCAGGTCCCCCATTTACTAACACTGAAACTCTTGCCGATTGTAGCAGTACTTGTAACCAGTGCAAACCTTTGTAAGATAAACCAAAATTATGTAAAGCTTGAAATAAGAAAGACCAGCTGAGTGAATCATATGCTTGAGTAATGTCAAGCTTCAGGCCAAAATTACCTCCCCTCCTCTTTTTATAAATTTCATTTATCATTTCAGTAGCCATAACAACTTGTTCTTGGATTGTTATTCCTTTTATAAATGCTCCTTGCTGAGGAGACACCATTTTGTCTATAATTTTCTCCAGCCTTGTAGACCAAATTTTGGTAAACACTTTGAAGCTGGAATTCATAAGGCCAATAGGTCTGAACTGCTTTGTTTTTTTTTTTTGCATTACTCACTTTTGGTAACAACTTCAAGAAATTAGCATTTAAACCTGTAGGGATGAACCCTTTGCTCCAACAAAATTGAACTGCATTTGTGAATACTGAACCAATTACTTCCCATGAAAATCTGTAAAACCAACCTGCAAACCCATCAGGGCCTGGAGCACTTTCAGGATTCAGATCAAACACTGCAGCTTTAATTTCTTCAGCAGATGGAATGTCATTCATCATGGTATTATCTTCACTTGTAATTACCCTTGGAATACAAGAAAATAAACTCTCATCTATATTAACATCTTGGTGTTTGAATTTTGATTCATAATGACTTACCAATTCATCTGCAATCTCTTTTTGGTCTGTGATAATCCTCCCTGCATCATTTTCAAGCTCAGTAATCATACTCTGAGCTTGCCTTAATTTCATATGAATATGGAAATATCTTGAATAGATGCTCCATCTTGTAACCAGCTCACTCTTGACTTTTGCTGAACAATCTCTCTTTGTTGCTGCTTTAGACTTATTATTTATCCCTTAAAGTAACAAGGTTATTTAAAAGAGTGATATCTGAAGGGTTGTTATCTGATGCTAAAGTAGCTTCCATTACTTCATCTTCTGTTTGCTTCAGCTTTTTATTTACATCTCCAAATACAGACCAATCCACTCCTTCAAATCAATCTTAAGTCTTTTCATTTTGCTCATAAAAACAAATATAGGATTACCCTCAATAACCTGATCCCATGACTTAGAAAGTATTCAAAAATTCAGGGTGAGACTTCCAAGCTTTCAGTGCTCTAAAAGGTGTATTTTTTTGGTTTTGGTATGTCAGCAGTACCACCATATAAAACACTATGATCAGATATGCCTCTATTTCCAACTTTATATCCCCAACTTTATGATCAGATATGCCTCTATTTCCCAACTTTATGATTGCGCGACATGACTTTCGGATTTGACAGTGTTGAACAATGAATATTGAATGCTTTGTTACCAAGGTAACATTGATTGCAAACCCTGATTTGAAGACTATATAAGGGAGAATTCTTGCAATTGGGAAACCTAATCCCCACACTTCATGTGTAATACTTGTTGCGACTTGAGTCAATTCTCCTTTAACCTGGGTTTTTCTAAAACCATTATAGGTTAACGACTTAAAGACTTCATTGGGATTGTGAACCCAGACCTAACTATTTTCTCTGTAGTTGCGTGTTCTGATCTTGCTTTATTCTATCGTATTGAGTACTATTTTCTTTAAGATTTTCTCGAGATTTAATCTCCGATAGGCAAGATAAAAAGTAGTCACAAACATCTTCGTCTCATCATTTGTGATTCCATGATATTTTGTTTCGCTACCGTACAATTAAGGTTATTGTGAGGTGATTGATATTACTAGGCTGTTCTTCGGGAATATAAGTCCGGTGTATCAATTGATTTCTGTTCACCTTGATTTATCAAAAGACGGAACAAAACTCATAGGTATTTCTGTTGGAGACAGATTTATCTATTCAATAGACTTTTCTGTGTGAGACAGATTGGTTTATCAAGTCTTCGACTTTGGGTCGTAGCAACTCTTAGTTGTGGGTGAGATCAGCTAAGGGAATCAAGTGCATAGAGTCCTGCTGGGATTTAGAGGCGTAAAGAACACGATTGTACCTTAATCAGTGTGAGATTGGTTAGGGCTCAACTACATTCCATTCCGAAGTTAACTTGTAGTAGGCTAGTGTCTGTAGCGGCTTAATGGTGTTCAAATCTGGAGTAGGTCCCGAGGTTTTTCTGCATTTGCGGTTTCCTCGTTAACAAAATTTCTGGTGTCTGTGTTATTTCTTTTTCACATTATATTTTCTATATAATTGAAATATCACAAGTTGTGCGTAGTTCAATCAATTAGATAATCCAACCTTTGGTTGTCTTTGGTACCGTTCAAGTTGTTTCACATAATAACCAGGCTCGCGGATTTCTATGTGTTTGATTTGCTGATTACATTCTGAAACAGAGATACATCTCTTGGATATATTTCCATTGATTGAGTCTGACTGTCTAGTTGATTCTCTTGGAATTATATTGGAGTTTGTCCATACAGATTTCCGAAACGAAATATTGGGTGTGGTTGTTAGACCCACGCTTTTTCTGGTTCTGCTTGGACGAGAACCAAGTTTTGCGTAATTAAGGAAGGTGCAGAATACGACGTGATCCTGAAAGGTCCAGAATATGGCTACATGCTGACAGGGTAGCGCTGACAAAGCATCTCCACCAACATTCCTCTCTGAAGAGGAAATTCTTATCCCTGAAGGCTTAGTCGATGAGCCATCATCATGCTACTTGGAAGAATTTCGAACCTGAAGGCAACAAAGCAGAAGCATAGAAAAGACGTGATATCATATATCAATAAGTTTCACACTCAGGCAAGTCTTATTCCACCTGCATCTCTTCCATTTGAGTTTCCCACATGCTCTTCTAGAATGGGGACCCAATTTTGCTAACAAGAGCACTAATGTTCTTGCAAGACATTATGAATGGATGACTTCTCTTTTCCAATATTTTGCTAAGAGGACGACTACAACTTCTCCACAAATCAAGAGTCAAGTTGGAGCTTCAATCACTAGTGTTCAAGCGCGACAAAGAACACCTAGGTTTGTTTCTCCTGTATGTCCATATGTGCCACAAAAACCACAAAGAGTTTCCAGTACATGCTCACGCCTGGAATGTTGGTGCAAACATGAAGGAAAAGTCGAGTCAACAGAAGATATCCAGGGCTAAAGACAATTAAGCCTAACGCTTCATGTTGAAAGATTGGATGTGAAAGCAGCAAAATGACAACATGGTAAAGGCATTGGCTCAACGAATTTCACGCTGCAAGTGTTCCACGCTCGAAGCATTTGACGCTCAAGGTATTTGTCTATAAAAGCATGCTGAGTCATTGGAGGAACCACGATGAAGCTCATATCAGATATGAATCTTCAAGGGGCCAGCAAATCAACTTACAAATGAGAATGGAACAAGTACCACTTCATAGATAGTACTACTTCATAACATCAACATCTTTGCTCCATAAAGATGACAAGTATCCTGGTAACTACATACATCGATTCAGGATCCAGTGGATCTTCACCATACACACGAAAAGACTTCTGAAGCAGATGCAACATCATTCATCCAGGGATGTCATGAACTCTTTCAACGTACATCTTCCTGCCAAGTGAATGAACAACTCAAGTCCATATCAATATCCAGAGTCATATTTGTAGAACCTGACATCAATATTAATGGAAATGAAACATCAACAACGGAATCTCTCAACTCCCGCACGACTGAGAAGCTTCTTTCTCTTAATGATCACATCTAGAGTGGAGACCGCTGCTACTATCGGCTGCAACAACATCACATGAAGTCATACCATTCAACAATGTTCAAGTTTTACTCCCAGTCAAAGAGTACAACTTGAGTGGTGGCACCTCTATCTATACTACACATATCCATGACGACTCGCAGTTTCTACTTGTCTTGTCAGAAAACAAGCATTTTTGGTAATGGCAACACGACCATACTTATGATGATATAAGATGCTCATAGGATAAGGATCAAAGATTACATAAATATAATTTCAACATTTTTGGTTCCTGGGAAAGCTCATTTTCATGGTCTCAGCATCAGTAGTGGTCTTAGGAGCAACATCCGCGGATTCTTCATCAACTGATTCATTCTCTACAACCTCAACCTGGAAATGTTACTTAGTGGATGACTCCAAGTACAAGGTGAAAAAGCGGGGGTCTAACAACCACACCCAATATTTTGTTTGGCAATATGAATAGACAAACTCCAATATACTTTCAAGAGAATCAACTAGACAGTCAGACTCAATCTTTAGAAAAGTATATCAAAGAGTTTTATATCTCTATCTCTCATTTCAATATGCAATCAGCAAATAGAAATTTGCGAGCCCGATTGAATATATGAGAAGTAACTTGAACGGTACCAAAGACCAATGTTCAAGGATCAATCAATTTCATTCAACAACTAAAGGTTGGACTTCCCAATTGATCGATTCAACGCAAAACCTGTGATATTTCAATTATATAACAAAATATAATGCGGAAAATAAATAACACAGACCCCAGAAGTTTTATTAACGAGGAAACTGCAAATGCAGAAAAACCCCGGGACCTAGTCCATCTTTGAACACCGTATTGTATTAAGCCGCTACAGACACTAGCCTACAACAAACTAAATTCGGTCTGGACTGTAGTTGAACCCCAATCAATCTCACACTGATCCAAGGTACAGTTGCGCTCCTTACGTCTCTGATCTTAGTAGGATACTAGTACTTGATTCCCTTAGTTAATCTCACCCACAACTAAGAGTTGCTACGACCCAAAGTCGAAGACTTTGATAAACAAATCTGTATCACACAGAAAAGTTTACAAGAATAGATAAATCTGTCTCCCACAGAAATACCTACGAGTTTTGTTCCGTCTTTTGATAAATCAAGGTGAATAGGAACCAATTGATATACCGAACTTATATTCCCGAAGAACATCCTAGAAATATCAATCACCTCACAATAATCTTAATCGAATAGCGAAACAAGATATTCTGGAATCACAAACGATGAGAGGAAGGTGTTTGTGACTACTTTTCTATCTTGCCTATCAGAGAAATTAATCTCGAGCCAATTTTGCAATTGTACTCAATAGGATAGAAACAGCAAGATCAGATCACGCAACTACAGAGAAAATAGTTGGGTCTGGCTTCACAATCCCAATGAAGTCTTCAAGTCGTTAACCTACAGGGTCTCGATAGAAACCTAAGGTTAAAGGAGAATTGGCTCTAGCTTATACAACTAGTATCACACATGAGGTGTGGGGATTAGGTTTCCCAGTTGCTAGAGTTCTCCTTTATTTTTCTCATCAGGCTCTAATTATTCTCAAAAATAACTTAGACCTTTAACTTTTAAACAAGAAAAATACTAGGTTAGTTAACTAGTAATTCTTGTTAAGGCATTCGGTTAGACTTGAATAACCGAAACATTCACATTTGATAAGTATAACTAAGATCCGAAAAACTTAGTTTCTCTTATCCGGAAATCACTTGGACTAAATGATCCTGAAACACTTTTGTTAAGCCATAAACAATCCATACAAACCAAATAAATCAACTTGCATAATCATTTATCTTAACCGGAAGCAATTGAAACAAACATAGACATTATAACACCGCAATTGCACCGAAATTTTGTAAGCCTAAACAATTGATACCAAACAATAACGAAAGATAACAATAGTTTTTCTTAACCGGAAACAATTGAATCACAATCAAACATCCATACACAAATAATGGAATCAACATCAATTGTACCGAAATTTTGTTAAGCAAAAGCAATAAGGATATGAAATAAAATCTTGCTTTTCTTAAACAGGAAAACAATTAACTAACAAGATTGTTACCTCAAATTACGCATCCTCTTCTCCCCTTAAGATATGTCATTAAGCGCAAGTTCACTCAAAACTCTCCCCCATTAAAGTTGTCATCCTCCCGCAAAAACAAAAGAACAACAACAAAGAGCAATCTTTACCAGAGAAAGGTTGAAAACCGGTTTTAACTATGCGATGCAAAAGTTGAAACCTCGAAACACAAGGTACTAATGTACCTTGACAATACCAATAGACTTCCTTAGATTTTCGAAAGTTGCCCTATCTAAGGATTTAGTGAGAATATCAGCAAGCTGACGCTTAGATGGCACATATTCTAATTTGATAACTCCATTCTCATATAATATCTAATAAAGTGATATCTAATATCTATATGTTTAGTACGAGAATGTTCAACTGGATTTTCAGTCAAGCGAATAGCACTTGAGTTATCACACAGTATGCTCATAGTTGAAATATTTATTCCATAATCAATGAGCATTTGTTTCATCCATAAAAGTTGAGTACAACATGTACCAGCAGGAATATATTTTGCTTCACATGTCGAAAAGGACTGTGAATTTTGTTTCTTGTTGTGTCAGGCTACAAGATTTTGCCCAACATAGAAGCATCCGCCAGAGGTGGTTTTTCGGTCTTCCACACATCCTGCCCAATCAACATCTGAGTAGGCAACGAGATTGTTGTTCGTATCCATAGAATATGATAAACCATAATCCAGGGTACCATTAACGTATCGTATGATTCGTTTTACAGCTTTTAGATGTGATTCTATGGGATCTGCTTGAAATCTTGCACAACATCCTACACTAAAAGAAATGTCTGGTCTTGTTGCATTCAAGTAAAGCAAGATTCCTATCATATATCTATATAATTTTTGATCTACTGATTTTTCTCCTGGATTTGATTGAAGTTTTACGGCAGTTGGCATTGGTGTCGTCATAGGAGTTGCACTTTTTAATTCGAATTTTTCAACCAAATTCCTTGCATATTTTTCTTGAGAGAGAAGAATATTGTCTTTTTGTTGCTGTATTTGCAAACCAAGAAAATATGATAATTCTCCAACATTACTCATTTTGAATTCTCCACTCACAAGATTCAAAAATTCATCTGTTAGAGATTTTGAGGTGGATCCGTAGATGATTGATGAGTGCCAAATATTGTATATATTTATCCCTTTTTGTTGGCATTTAACTCATCTTTTATGCATTAATTCTACATTTTATCCCATATTCTGTATTTTCATTGTTTTCAAGAATAAATATTTTTATTAATTAATTTTGCATTTTTAGGTAATAAATAAAGTCTGGATGACTTGCGGAGCAAAAAGAGCAGAAAAGTAGTGAAAAGCCGGGAGAAACTACGCAAGGAAGCCGCGAAGAATGGTGCGCACAACCTCATTTTCTACACACAAAAGCGCCTCCGTTCTCAGCCATCAGATCAGTTCTCAGAAGCATCCGACGGTCGCTCCCTCATAGAGCATCAAAATCTGATGTCTCTGCCGAGCACCACAGCGCTGAAATTTCAAGCCTTCAGATTAGATGGTAGTTGAATCCAACGGTCGCTCCCTTGCTGTTCATCAACGTTTGATATCTCCGCTTTACACTACAACACCTAACCCCATCTAGAGCCGTTAACTTCGTTGTATCAAAATATCTGACGGTCGCTACCAACCTCATCAGTAGGAACCATCCGATCTACCTACCATCTTCGCATCCCACGGCTAAGCGTCGCAGATCATCAAACTCGATACACTCGCCTCACACCCTAGCGACCGAGCACCTACACCTCACCCAAACGCACCCTTCTCCCAAACCATCGAGCCACTTTCTTCTCCACCTTACCCCTCTGCAGAACCATCACCCTGCAACTGCCGCACCACCATCATCACCACCACTCCCTGTCGCCACCAAACACCACCATACCACCTCCGTCATCATCCTACACGTGATTGAACACCTTCCCCCATCATTCTAGCCCTTTATCCCATCAACTCATTACCTAACCTAAACCCTAGGTTATGGATTGATGGATTAACGTGTGCTAGAGAAGCAATTGAAGGCATGGAGAGGTAGAGAAGGACAAGGAGGGTAATGGGTCGAGCTCAATTTGATGTGGCTACATCAAATAAGGTGAGTAATCACCAACCCTAGCTACTGTCAGTTTGGGGATTTTTATTGGAAAACCCTAATGATGTAATTGGGTATAAATTGGGACTATGGGTTGTGTTAGAAACTTTATGTTTGGGTTAGCCAACATCCAGGACTTTCATGTCCTGTTAATTTTAGTTCAACTTTAGTCCACAGTTAAATTTTAAGTGTTATAAAATCTTGTCAATTTCAGTTGTGATGTTTGTAGTGTTTAGAAGTTCAGTTTCATGTTCATGTTGTATTCCTGTTATGCTTGTTTCCTGTTATTTATAGTTAATGTTCATGTTCTGTTAATTCCTGTTTAGTGTGTAATGTTATTTATGCTCACTGCCATGTAATGTTTGTGCACTGTCATGTTTAATTCACTGTCATTTGAAGGAATGCTAGGCTAGATTTCTTAGAAGCTTTGTGCTGATTGTGTAATGGAAGAAATCAGTGCTTAAAGCAAGCTGATTTTCTTGCCATTCCCTGTGTATGCTTAGGTTGCAGTGTTGATTGTGCATTGGGAGAAGCTAGTGCTTATAGCAAGCTAGTTTTCAACCCATTCTATAGGAATGCCTGTATTCTTGCCTTAGTATTGCTTCTTGTCAGTTTCTTTATCAACCCTGCCCTTGGCCTTAGGCCTTGGTTCATCTTTTTTGTTTTGCTTTTGTTCATTGTTTTGTTGCTGTTTAGTTTTCATTTGCTTTGTTCCTTGTTTTTGCACTGTGTTGTTTTCCTTTGGCTTGTACTGTTACTTGCACTGTTTTCTGTGGCTTAGGCCTTTACTGCTGTTTTCTCCTGCTGTGCACTTGCACTGCTTTGCAACACTGCTTTGCTGCACTTGCATTGCCTCTGCTGCACTGCTACATTGCTTTCCCCTGCTGTCTCTCCCTGCAGCTGCTGTGCTTGTGCAGTTTGCTACAGCTGCTGGTTGCCTTCCTTTTCTGCTACACTGCAGCTGCCTCTGCAACTGCTGCTGCCTTGTCTGTTGCTGTCAAGCAAGCTACTACTTGCACCTGCCAAGCCAAGTCCAGCTCCTGCTGCCTGCCAAAGCCAGCTGAGCCCAATCTGGTTCACTATCAAGTCCAAAGCTCAACTCAAACTGATAGCCCTATTCAGCCAACCTGTGGGTTTAACCAAAGCCCATTTGTTTAAAACCAAAAGCCCAAGGTCTAGTTCACTGAGGCCCATTTCACTAAGGCCCAAAGCCCAGTTGTTTAAGGCCAAAGCCCATTTGCATTTCAAAGACCAAACTGAGCCCAAGCTCAGTTCTTTTTATTTTGAACAAACCCATTAGCACTCAAAGCCCAATTTAAGCCAAAAGGCTTCAAAACCCAACAACAATTTAGGAACCCAATTAGCAAGAAACACTTCCGAAACACACCCGATCTCTGTGGATCGACCCGTACTTGCACATTTGCCACTTTCGACACCGTGCACTTGCGGTTATAATTTGTAGGACCTTTTAGAAGCCTACCAAGTTTTTGGCGCCGCTGCCGGGGATTGGTG
Source organism: Papaver somniferum (assembly GCF_003573695.1). Classification (NCBI taxonomy): domain Eukaryota; kingdom Viridiplantae; phylum Streptophyta; class Magnoliopsida; order Ranunculales; family Papaveraceae; genus Papaver; species Papaver somniferum. The sequence goes on along the minus strand of NC_039367.1, from coordinate 80,752,120 downwards.
CTGTGTTTTATCTGTGTTTTTCTTTAGCTATTTTGTATTTCATTGCATAGCATTTGCATCTGCATCTGCTTCATTTCATTTGTTGTTGGACCTGCTGATTCTGAACCTGTTTTTCCTCTGCTGGGACGCCACCAAGGAAAAGAACCAAAACCCAACTGGGTTTTTGCAACAATATCAGAGCAGCTGGGCTGTGCTAAAACGGTAAGCCTAAACCCATTCATTGAGAGAACCCAACCTGTGGGCTTCCAATTTTTAATTGTGGGCTTGTAATAATTAACCCAATTTTTTTGGGCTTTTTATTTTTCTATTTTGGGTTTGTAATAATTTATTTGTGGGCTTGTATTTATTTTTTGTGGGCTTGTTTAAATTCTTTCATTGGACTTGTATTTTGAACTCTGGGTTTAAACCCAGCTGAGCTTGTAAGCATCAATTGGACTTGTATTCCACTCGAAAGTGGACCTCGAAACCAAAGTTTTAAAACAAACGTCGGGCCTTAACCAACTGGGCCAAATTAAACTTTCAAAATTAAAACTTGGATTTTCGTAGGCCGCAGCCTTCATTCCATTCCATTAGAGGACAACAGTGGGCGCGCTCCCAATTCAAAAACCAAATTTTATTTTATTTTCTAAAAAAAAAAAAAAAAAAAAAAAAAAAAAAGTTTTATTTTTCTCCCATTTAAGTCCAATTTTAGTGTTTTAAAACTTTCCATGTCTCTACACTTTTTCTTTTGGGTTGATCCTCAACTCTTTAGACTTTTGGTGTATGGTGATTTTTTTTGTATATAATCCAGTAGATACAATTTCTTAACAACCCTTTTGTTCCTTTTGTATATATTTTGCTAATCCAATATGATCTCGGCTGAAACATGTTGGATTTTTTTGCCTTGAATAACGGAGTTTTAATTCTGCTTTCGCCGAAATCGGGTATTCTCTCTCCTTTTACTCTACTCAGCATGTCCCTTTCCATATGTTGCATTTTAATTCTTTCCATATTTTGAAACATTGAGGACAATGTTTAGTTTAGGTTTGGGGGTATAGAGTAGATACCATGATAATATGCTATAATTGAAAAACGAACTCCTTCTTCTTTTTTTGAAAAAAAATTGAAAAATTCCAAAAAAAAAAAAAATTAAAAAATTAAAAAATCATAAAAATGGAGCTCATTTACCTTGAAATGTTGACTCTTGTGCAAATATGTATTTTTATTAGGAGTCTTAGTCTAGATATTTAGGCACCCTGATTCTAGCACAATTCACATAGTGATAAGAAATTTGCACGCGCACGATCTACCAATACATGTATGGCCTCGATCTTCAAGGTGTTTGATAGGAAGTTACGATTGCCAATCACTTTAGAATACTGAACGAAACTGGACTAGCTTGTTCTTTGGTTGGTTGGGATAGAAGGTGGAGGTTACATTAAGAAAGACAACCATCGAATTTAACTGGGTGCATCAAAAAGGGCTACCTCTTGCAAAGTGTCATGTAATTTTTGTTTCCTTTTGTATATGTATCAAAAGTGTTTCCTTGTTCTAAAAAAAAAAAAAAAAAAAAAAAAAAAAAAAAAAAAAAAAAAAAAAACGATGTATATATTCAGAAAAAAAAAAAAAAAAAAAAGGAAAAAAATATCAGAAAAATACAAAAAAATCAAGTATTTATCAATTCCATCATCTCTTGTTCCAAAAATAAAAAGAGAATAGTCAATGTAAATAAGAAGTCATGTAAAGAGTCATCTTTTGTTGTTTTTTGTAATAAGCAAGGAGGGTGTATGCCATTGATGTACAACGCGAGTAATTGTGAAATACCTCCAACTCATTCACAATTCTCGTAAAGTCCGGACAGCTAGCTAGATTTCGACCTCAGTTCTTAGCCTGAGAAACTATCTCTTGGTGATTAGTAGTCATAACTTCAGATCTTTCTTTACACATGTGTAGATACACTTTACACTCTTATCACATGTCTTTTTTTTGTTATCAGTGCTAGGATTGTGCCTTCGATAGCTAGATTGACATCTCCATTTTGCTGTGAGCTTAAACTGTTTTGCACATGTCACATTTGATGGAATCTGAGCTTATATTTTGACCTAGAACTTTGTAGGTACGTTCTAAGCAAACCTTCACGAGACTTCAACTCGTCCACTAGGGACACTTAGTGGTTTAAAAGGCTTAGTGCATACGCTAAATGCATTCGAGAGACCAGCGACAGTGGTATAGTTAGGATTTCCTTAGTTTTGTTTTACTTGAGGACAAGTAAAATTCAGGTTTGGGGGTATTTGATGAGTGCCAAATATTGTATATATTTATCCCTTTTTGTTGGCATTTAACTCATCTTTTATGCATTAATTCTACATTTTATCCCATATTCTGTATTTTCATTGTTTTCAAGAATAAATATTTTTATTAATTAATTTTACATTTTTAGGTAATAAATAAAGTCTGGATGACTTGCGGAGCAAAAAGAGCAGAAAAGTAGTGAAAAGCCGGGAGAAACTACGCAAGGAAGCCGCGAAGAATGGTGCGCACAACCTCATTTTCTACACACAAAAGCGCCTCCGTTCTCAGCCATCAGATCAGTTCTCAGAAGCATCCGACGGTCGCTCCCTCATAGAGCATCAAAATCTGATGTCTCTGCCGAGCACCACAGCGCTGAAATTTCAAGCCTTCAGATTAGATGGTAGTTGAATCCAACGGTCGCTCCCTTGCTGTTCATCAACGTTTGATATCTCCGCTTTACACTACAACACCTAACCCCATCTAGAGCCGTTAACTTCGTTGTATCAAAATATCTGACGGTCGCTACCAACCTCATCAGTAGGAACCATCCGATCTACCTACCATCTTCGCATCCCACGGCTAAGCGTCGCAGATCATCAAACTCGATACACTCGCCTCACACCCTAGCGACCGAGCACCTACACCTCACCCAAACGCACCCTTCTCCCAAACCATCGAGCCACTTTCTTCTCCACCTTACCCCTCTGCAGAACCATCACCCTGCAACTGTCGCACCACCATCATCACCACCACTCCCTGTCGCCACCAAACACCACCATACCACCTCCGTCATCATCCTACACGTGATTGAACACCTTCCCCCATCATTCTAGCCCTTTATCCCATCAACTCATTAACCTAAACCCTAGGTTATGGATTGATGGATTAACGTGTGCTAGAGAAGCAATTGAAGGCATGGAGAGGTAGAGAAGGACAAGGAGGGTAATGGGTCGAGCTCAATTTGATGTGGCTACATCAAATAAGGTGAGTAATCACCAACCCTAGCTACTGTCAGTTTGGGGATTTTTATTGGAAAACCCTAATGATGTAATTGGGTATAAATTGGGACTATGGGTTGTGTTAGAAACTTTATGTTTGGGTTAGCCAACATCCAGGACTTTCATGTCCTGTTAATTTTAGTTCAACTTTAGTCCACAGTTAAATTTTAAGTGTTATAAAATCTTGTCAATTTCAGTTGTGATGTTTGTAGTGTTTAGAAGTTCAGTTTCATGTTCATGTTGTATTCCTGTTATGCTTGTTTCCTGTTATTTATAGTTAATGTTCATGTTCTGTTAATTCCTGTTTAGTGTGTAATGTTATTTATGCTCACTGCCATGTAATGTTTGTGCACTGTCATGTTTAATTCACTGTCATTTGAAGGAATGCTAGGCTAGATTTCTTAGAAGCTTTGTGCTGATTGTGTAATGGAAGAAATCAGTGCTTAAAGCAAGCTGATTTTCTTGCCATTCCCTGTGTATGCTTAGGTTGCAGTGTTGATTGTGCATTGGGAGAAGCTAGTGCTTATAGCAAGCTAGTTTTCAACCCATTCTATAGGAATGCCTGTATTCTTGCCTTAGTATTGCTTCTTGTCAGTTTCTTTATCAACCCTGCCCTTGGCCTTAGGCCTTGGTTCATCTTGTTTTGTTTTGCTTTTGTTCATTGTTTTGTTGCTGTTTAGTTTTCATTTGCTTTGTTCCTTGTTTTTGCACTGTGTTGTTTTCCTTTGGCTTGTACTGTTACTTGCACTGTTTTCTGTGGCTTAGGCCTTTACTGCTGTTTTCTCCTGCTGTGCACTTGCACTGCTTTGCAACACTGCTTTGCTGCACTTGCATTGCCTCTGCTGCACTGCTACATTGCTTTCCCCTGCTGTCTCTCCCTGCAGCTGCTGTGCTTGTGCAGTTTGCTACAGCTGCTGCTGTTGCCTTCCTTTCTGCTACACTGCAGCTGCCTCTGCAACTGCTGCTGCCTTGTCTGTTGCTGTCAAGCAAGCTACTACTTGCACCTGCCAAGCCAAGTCCAGCTCCTGCTGCCTGCCAAAGCCAGCTGAGCCCAATCTGGTTCACTATCAAGTCCAAAGCTCAACTCAAACTGATAGCCCTATTCAGCCAACCTGTGGGTTTAACCAAAGCCCATTTGTTTAAAACCAAAAGCCCAAGGTCTAGTTCACTGAGGCCCATTTCACTAAGGCCCAAAGCCCAGTTGTTTAAGGCCAAAGCCCATTTGCATTTCAAAGACCAAACTGAGCCCAAGCTCAGTTCTTTTTATTTTGAACAAACCCATTAGCACTCAAAGCCCAATTTAAGCCAAAAGGCTTCAAAACCCAACAACAATTTAGGAACCCAATTAGCAAGAAACACTTCCGAAACACACCCGATCTCTGTGGATCGACCCGTACTTGCACATTTGCCACTTTCGACACCGTGCACTTGCGGTTATAATTTGTAGGACCTTTTAGAAGCCTACCAATGATGTCATCTACATATATCTGAGCTACGAGAACATTTTTTCCATTTCATTTGGTGAAAAATGTCTTATCAGCACCTCTTCTAGAGAATCCTTTTTGAAGTAAGAAGGATGTTAGTTTATCATACCAGGCTCTTGGAGCTTGTTTTAGACCATACAAGGCCTTTTTGAGCTTAAAGACATGATCAGGAAATAATGGATCTTGGAACCCTTTTGGTTGAGTAACAAATACCTTTTTTTTAGATCTCTATTAAGAAACGCAAATTTAATATCCATTTGATAGAGTTTAATCTTAAGATGGCAAGCATAAGCAAGTAGTAATCTAATATATTATATACGAGCAACAGGAGCAAAGGTTTCATCAAAGTCAATACCTTCAATTTGAGAATATCCTTGAGCAACGAGTCTGGCTTTGTTTCTGACAATTGTTCCGAATTCGTCTGACTTGTTCTTGTAGATCCACTTTGTTCCGACAATGGATTAGGCACAAACTCCCATACTTCTTGTCTTTTAAACTAATTAAGTTCTTCATGGATTGAGTTTACCCAGGCAGGTTCACTGAGAGCTTCTTCAATATTTTTCGGTTCTATTGAAGATAGAAAGCATGTGTAGTGACAGACATTTTGAAGTTCTCTTCGAGTCATAACTCTAGCATTGGCATCTCCAATGATATCTTCAGACGAATGTCTTTGATGTACCCACTTAGCAAGTTTTTGGACAATATTTTCGGTATCATTGGGTTGTTCAACAATACTTTCATTATCATCTTTATCATCAGTGTCACTAACTAGAGGAACAATTGATGGTTCTTTTTCAGTATGTTTTTCTTTGATAACAGTTTCAGAGGGAGGTAGTTCTGAAATGTGATTTTCTTGACTGAAATCGCTAATGTCATCAATAACCACATTAATTGATTCCATCATGACTTTTTTCCTCAGGTTATATACCCTGAAAGCACGGCTATCAGAAGCATAGCCTAGGAAGATTCCTTCATCACTTTTGGAATCAAACTTTCCTTTATGTTCTCTGTCTTTGAGAATATAGCATTTGCTTCCAAAAACCCTTAAATAACTTAGATTGGGTTTTCTTTCATACCATAACTCATAAGGAGTATTAAGAGTTTTAGATCTTAAATAAACCCTATTTATAAGGTAACATGTTGTAAATACAGCTTCCCCTCGGAAGGTTAATGATAGGTTTTTATTGTGAAGCATTACTCTTTCCATTTCTTGAATATTTCCATTTTTTTCTCTCAGCTACACCATTTGCTTGAGGTGTAATAGGGGCAGAGAATTGATGACTAATTCCAAGTTTATTGCAGTATTCATATACTTTTGCATCCTTGAATTCTGTACCACGATCGCTTCGTATTATTTTAAGTTTGCGACCTTGCTCATTTTGAATTCTACTCACAATGATTTTGAACTCCTCAAGAGTATCATTCTTGTGTTTCAAGAAGGCAACCCATGTGAAGCGTGTGTAGCCATCTACCATTACTAAAGCATATTTTTTTTCCTCCAACAGTAGCTTGTTGAATTGGGCCAAATAGATTCGTATGAATTAGATCGAGAGAAGCACGAGTGGGTATATCTCGAGAAAGTTTGTGGGGGAATTTTTCATTGCTTACCTTTTTGACAAGCACCACATACACCTTCTACTTTAGTATTTATCTTTGGAACACCTCTGAAAAGTTCACGGTTAATGAGCTTACCAAGCATTCAGTAGTTAACATGACCAAAACATTCATGCCATAAATGGGTTGAATCAACCTTAGTCAGGTTACAATATAAATTTGACTGTATATCGAGTAGAAAACAGTTGTTCATACTTCTTCGTCCTTGAAAAATAATTTTTTTCCGGACTTGTCTTCGATATCACAACCTTTCATATTGAAGATGACTTTATGACCTTTATCACAAATTTGACTCACTGAAAGAAGATTTGCTTTCATTCCTTTAACATAAACAACATCATGAGTTTCGGGAATAACTGGAAGCTTGATATTACCTTTCTTGCTGATTAGACAACTACTCCCATCTCCAAATGTTACTGATCCTCCCTTGTAGTCTTCAGTCTTTGTGAACCACGAAAGATCACCAGTCATGTGTCTGCTACATCCACTGTCTAGAAATCATTGGAAAGGTGAAGTTGTTTTGAGTGCAAATGCTCCTAGACATTGTTCACCAGATTTAGGATATCTTTTTAGGTCTTTATATAATCCCATGACATGTTTAATCAGATGTTTTGCAAGGCAAATTTTCTGAGTTAAACATTTCCATTCCTTTTTGAAAAATTTTCTGGTCATTTCTAGATGACTGGATGTTGATTTTGAACATTTTTGAGATTCTCCCTTAGTAGGGTTATCTACATTTTTGACCAGTCCTCTATCAATCATGACACTACTAATTTCATTAGTAAATGACTGGTTCTGTTCAACTTGTTTGTCTAACATCTTGAAAAGAGCAGAGTAATACTCTTCAGTGTCTTTTTGAGGATCACTTAAAATCTTTAGAACGTTAACCGAATCACTCATGGGATTCAATTCTTATAGGTTGGATCGCACCAAACACAATTATTATATCTTTTCGTGTTTGCCTGCTCTGATACCAATTGAAAAGACGAGGGTACCCAAATATACCTCAATCTAAAACTTTTCCACATATGAGTCCTTTCTCTGAAAGTGATTGTCTATGGACTGAGTCGAGACAATACAACAAATTGGTTCACACTTCGTGTGATCGTCTATGGATACAAGATCGAGACAATACAACAACGAAGTTGTTGATGGTGGATTTTGGTTCAAAGGCTAAAATTATAAAGCCAAATTTATGCACGGACATCTTGCAGAGGATAAAGCTGTTTGATAAGTGATGAGTACCTCTTCGCTTTAATTAATTCACCTAGAATGGAGCATGTGGCAACAATCCCAAATATTTCTGTGAATTAAATATACAAAATTCATCCAGGTTGGAGCATGTGGAAACAATCCCAAATACCCTGTGAATTTTTAGCATTATTTATAATGCATGATTTGCCTAGTATTTCCTGTGATGTTCCCGCAGAACTCTTATTGTTGGTGTGGCATGATGACTGAGTGTTGCTCTCAGCAGAGTAACACGAATCTCCAAGTGTCGATGATGAGGCATGCACGAAATACCCGTATAGGCTATATCTCTTGGTGTGTTATATTAGCCCGATTGAGCATATTTAATTTCCTGAGGGAAATCTGAACTGACCGTATCAGTCTCAGAAATAATCACGGCCACGCAGGTTGACCGCATGATTTAACTAGCCTAGACGAACCCTATCAGGAGCAGGCTATCACCGTGATGAACACCAGCGGGCTTGTTTTCTCCCTAGCCGGTCGAACATCACACTCATCTTTTCAGCGTGCCAAAACGCCAACCCAAAATAGGGTGGGCACGCTGCTTTGGAAGAAGATCGAATGAGCAAGACTGCTTAAGGCAGTCTCAAAGTGATCATGATCGTCCAACTTCACTAGCATGATTGGACGACTTAGATCGCACAATGAAAGATGGAGGAGGCGCTAGCACGCACATTAGCGGGCCCACTCTATCCTTGCTCGATCGGTTTTCTCACGATAAAGCCACGGAGCAATGAACGTTTGCTCCAAACATGGATAGCGTGATGCTTTTAAAGGTCGCGAAAGTTCCACTAGTGTCTTAAAACAATCACAACCATCCAACTTCGCTGGCATGTTTGGATGGCTTAGATTGCGCCTAAGACCATTTGAGAAGCACACACACGTTCACTGTCGGTCCAATGTGGTCCCCACATGATCGACCTCTCCAAAGGAGAAGCCTAACCTGCAAAACCGATTATCCAAAACCATGCGTGCGTGACTGTTTTAAAACCCTAATTAGAGTTTGCGGCATGTTACATGTGTCGTTAATCAATCACGAGCGTCCATCTTCGCCAGCTTGGATGAAGGGTGCAGGAATAAACTAAGGAAGTCCAGAGAGTATCAACGTGATCACTGTGGGCCCATATATCTCTATGTCCGATCGACCAATACGAGCCATGGCCGGATGCCTCGATTCGTGTGCCTTGAAGGTGGCATGTCGCGCCCCTTTAAGAATCCTTTGCGGCATAGGATTCCTGTCGAAATTTGATCTCGGCCACTCCTTTTTACCGGTCAAATTGAGTGGCCTAGATCGCACCTTCATGAGACAGTGAGGTACGAACATTTACACCGAAAAGCCGTCTACACGCATGCCCGGTCGGTCCTGCCAAAAACGCCTCCAATGATTGGTTTCGACCAAGCTGAAGAGTGATGCTTGCGCACCTCTTCAAAACCCTAAAACTTCATCAACGGTCGCAGATGAGTGTCATATATCATCTCGTCCGTCCAACTCTACCAGTCAGGCTAGGAGTTAAATGGCCAATAAGGTGTCGTGATGATTACCATCTGTCACTCTACCACATCATGTGATCGGCCAAGGGAGGGCTTGCATGTGCAGCTTCCAAACTATCATTCGAAGATAGCTAAGCATGCATCAGTTTTAAGACGCTTAATCCGTGACTTACTCCATTAAGCCTTAAAACAACGATGCTTCATACACATTGATTATATTTTATGTATTACATGCATAGAGTATACACGATATTTCATGAATATCGATTTCCTAAATAAATCAGTTATTTAACCTAGCATCGCATGCTACTCCCTGTGGGTCCCACGATCCACTCATTCGAGACATCAAGCATGTCACAAACTGGGGATACTTACTGGGGTATTGGTCTGGCGGTTTACAGCGTGCAACGTGCAACACGCCCTTACAAGAACGTGTCAGGAAGACATGGACGGTTAGCTGATGTGATTGTAGAAGTGGTAAATAAGATTCGTTCAACTCAGACTTGATGAGATTCGATTTCAGACTTAATATTAAAAATATATACAAAAGATGTCACAAGATCAAGAAGTACTGAGACTCAGGATTCCACCAAACTCATAACATAAGGTTCAAACATTAATTCTTTAAACAATTATAGCTCAATAGATAAAGACATGGACTCTTATTTTTGCCAAGGCAGATTCTCAAAATATTAGTTGTAATTCCTAAGCATGAGATATCAAAACATCTAAGCAAGTATGACCCATCAAACGAGACGACAACTAATTAATCAAAATCATAATGCAATTCTAATTAGTGCAAAAGTCATATAAGAATTAAATATAATTACCCATGTATGATATTAGGCTTCCTCCGTCATCCCAGTGTTGGGGTTTAGCTCTTCATGATGAAAACACGCTCAAAATAATAACTCATGGATGAATAGGTGTTTTATTGAAGAAAATTAGTATTACAGCCGAATCTGTAACAGATATAATTGTTACAAAATAGACTGTTACAGAAATTATTGCAAACTGAAGATAATAGTTATTAATGCGACTGTTACAAAATTCTGAAAGTTAAGACCCTACAAACGACAGTCCTGTACAGCCTTATGTTCTTCAGCTTCGTCTTCTTCCTGCTGCTGCTGCAACTTCTCCTGCAGCTTGATTCTTAGCTCTGCAGCGTACCCCTAACTCTCGACACCCCTCTGTTGGACTCCAAACAACCTATATATACTCAACAGGTCAATAAAATCCTGGAAATATTTTCACAATCTTTTCTTTTCCTCCACACCAAGTTACGAATTTATTTCCTTTTATCTTCTTTCACACGGCTTTTATGAGTTGTTAAACTTCCCAAACTTCAGTGTATTTTCTATTTATCGATCCTGGTAGAATATCTTCCCCTTAAGCTCACGTAATTTCCAAAATAAACCAACTTCCCCGCAACTTATCTCTTGCCCTGTTTTCACGAGAAAGTCACACAAACTTCCGTTTTTTCAACTACAGCTCAACCAACTCCCTTTTTTATCATAACGGATCACTACTAACCCTATCCCCTGATTAAATCCGGCTAAACCTTCTCCAGATCAAAAACATTAACCCGAGTAAAAATATCCACCTCTGTTTATCCAAACTCGGTAAATCTCCCTATATTTTCGAAACCACAAGCCTTACCAACCCTGTTTCAATTCCACAGGTCCATACCAATTGAAATCCATGAGAAACTCCACGTAAAACTCGTTTGAATTCTTCACAGTTAAGTGCGCGGGAGAGAAAATAATTTCCCGCCAAATTTGCTTTTGAACGAAGAAGAAAAGGGGTGGCCCCCTAACCAGAGTAGGGGTGGCTTTAGCATACTCTTTTGGGATGCCCCGGGGTACAAATAACGATGGGTTACCCCCTATCGACTGGGTGCCCCTTAGTAATTTAGTACCCCTTATCCAAAATGGGGGTCCATGTAGTAGGTGTCCTCCAGATGCAAATTTTCGAGCCGATTTCTCCAAAAATGTTTATTGCCCAAAAATACCTACAAACGCATAAAACACCATAATAAGAACAAAATGGGTACTAACAATATAGAAAATCGAGATGAAAATAGACACATAAATGCGTCTATCAAATACCCCCAAACTTATTATTTGCTAGTCCCGAGCAAATCAAATCTATAAAATAAAAATCCTAACTCACTGTCGCAGGCATCGTCCATTGCATTTAGCGTATGCAACAAGCCTTTAAACCCCTAGGTGGCCCTAGTGGCCGAGTTATAGTTTCGGGAGGGCTTACAAGAGATATACCCACAAAAATTTTACTTCAGACCCTAGCTATCTATGCAGAACCTTGAAAGGCACTAAAAAACCTCCTTGGTTGGCATGCTTATTGATTATAGGAGGAAGTACCCTGATGCGAAATTCCAATTGATGTACACGAGTTTGCACTCAAGCATACTAAAATTCATATATAAGTGACAAAGCTCTACTCAAATAGTTTCTGGACATCATAACCGGAGTCAACCAATCACATGGATAGATTAAGAGATGGATATAGAGAAAAACGTAGATGTTGACTAAGGTGAACATATCCTAATGGACTGAGATACCGGTCTGACTAATATCAACACAATTGGCATACACAAGGGAACCAGTGGTCGATAATCCTAACTCTAGGTCAACTCAGCTGGCATATACATGGGTACCAGTGGTCGACTTTATTGAATTTATTCCGGTTTGGCTGGTGGTCTGGTCTCTTTTTTTTCACACTTTTTTTTTCCAATTCTTTTTTTTTTTTTTTTTGTATCTCAGTCACTCTATTTCACCCTAGCAATGGTAAAAAGAAAAAAAGAAGTGATCAGGATTCTTTCGATGTTTCCATCACGAGATATGGCGAAACTACCATGTTTTTTTTTCCTAACACCTGAGCTCTGTGCATTTATGAATAGACTCTTCTAGATGTTTCCATCTAATCAGATTGGTTCCTCAACTCCTACAACCAAAATGCTTCCATCCACTTTGATTGGTTAGTGCAATCCTTAATAGGCATAAATTTCTAGGCTCTGGAGTTTATTTATTGCAACTAAAAGTTTCTCCCATACCCCCAAACTTAAATCTAACATTGTCCTCAATGTTCTAAAGATAAAATTAAAAGTATGAACAAGGAGAAACTGTTACCATTTGAAGCAAAAGAGTTATGGAAAGATATTACCGTGTTGCTTGCATGAGATTGGGTTACCTCCCAAGAAGTGCTAAGTTTAATGTCTTCAGCCAGACTAAAGGATTAGTCACCTTATGAAATCATAAAGCAATAGCCGAAATATATGTGGGTCATCAAAACCAAATAAATCTACCACCAATAAAAGGAATCTGCAACCCGCCAAGAAAATGAACAAATAAAGCATACCCTTGTCTAGTATCCTGTTGAATACAACTATATCTAGTTGTGGTTCAGGTTCAGGTTCTATAAAGGGGTCTAAATAAAATATTTTCATGGGCTGCACCTCCTCATAAGTAAGATCCGAAATATCAAGTTGTAAAGTCTGCAAAAACTCAAATAATAATTTAGAAGCACATAATAATAACCTGAATAATTGAGGATCCTTATAGTCAATCATCTTTGACTTACACTACTGACCACAATAAGAGTGGTGGTCTTCCTTAAAAAAATGTGTCGACCCTAATTTCCTAAAGTAATTAGGTTTAGTCTCAAAACTTAATAACTGACACATTTCAAATTCAAATGTTCCCACAATTGTAAGAAAAATATTTGGTGGGAAAATAAAATCAATCTGGGTATCATAGCCTGGGTAAACCACATCAACCAGAGGATGGGTTTCTAAAAACTGAACTTCCTTATGAACATCACTAGGTTCAGGAAAACGTGTATGAAGATAATCTTGTAAAATGGTTGAGGCACATATGTCAAGTCCCAAGTGAGGGAAATTTCTAAGAGTTAAAGCACATGGAGAATGATAATCACCCCCAAAATTAGAGTTTTCAGTGTCTCTAGAAAGACTAGTTACAACTTCCCTAATTTCAAGGTCATCTGATTCCTGAAAATGGTCAATTGATTCTTCTAAGTCGGGTTCATCCTCACTCATCTCTATGAGTTCATTTTCTTTGTCTAAGACTAATGTTTCTAAATCGCTAGACTCTAAAACAATATTCTCAGAAGAAACTTGTTCCTCTAAACCATTATCGGCTTCGTAATCAAAAGTAAATACCACATCATCTAAAGAAATGGTATCTCTAGTCAAATCCTCGTCCTTTTGAATAGGTGGATAATCATTAAAATTATCGGGAGTTGAACCAGAAATAACACTATCATCATAAAGTTCATTTGGAGTAATAAATTCCTGATCACTAATGTCGAATTCTTCAGCAACACTATCCTCATCATAATCATCATCATAATAACATGAAAATGGTTGAACCTCATCTAAACATGTAGTGTTACCAATTTTAACCTCGTCATTATGCAAATAACTATCCTCATTTTCAAGGGTATTGTTGGAAACACTAAGATTATTTCGAGCAGTACCGTTCTGAGCCTCTAACAAAAGCTTTTGAATCGACTCACATGACTTCCTTATGGTATCGTGAATCGACTCACATGACTTCCTTATGGTATCGTGTATAGAAGGTTCACTCATGGGTGCATTTTGTTTATTCATTTCTAACACAAACCTGTTTGTATTCTCAGTTAATTGTTTGAGAGACTCTTCCAGAGGAATTACAGGTTCAGAAGGATCATAATAGGGACTAGTTTTCAACATTTTCATTATATTGTCCAAAGACGAGGAACTAGAACTATAATACTCTGTATTCTCTTGCTCGTATGATCGGTGTATGTGTGGATAGTAATTAGGCTCACCATGGTATGAGCCATAAGTTTGATGTTCCAAACCACTATTCACACTACGATCAAAGTAATGTCCATTTTGATAATCAGTCGGATATTCGTTGTATTGGCTATTGTAATACCAATTCGACATTTTTCTGTGCACGGGTGTGAGTTGTCACACAAAATTAAAACCCACTGACAGGGGACTCGTGGGTGGATAGATTTTTACCTCCCGTACCAGACGGGCGATGAACCGTTGAAGTCGACTCAGGCCACCGACTCCGATGTCAGTGTACGAACCCGAGGGGCCGAGACAGTATCGTAACTGTCGTCCTTCCCTGCAAACAGTTTATATTTAATCTTAACCCTTCCTTAGGGTTTAAAAATAATAATGTCCAAGTCCAAAATAAAGTCCAAAAATAAAAATGTCCAAAAAGGAAAAGAAAAATTACAAAAATAAAACCCTATTTACAGTTTCTAAAAATAAAATAAAATAACTATATACAAAATCTTCTTCTTCACTCCTTTTGGATTCCTCTTTTCTTTCCTTCTTTGGCGATGCTTTCCTTTCATAGCACTTTTTCTTTTCTTGTAGCTTCGCTCCAAATCTGAAAAAATCGAAAAATACCAAAAGCATAAAAGAAAACAAAATAAAATAAAATAAAAATAAATCTAAAACCTAAAACCTAATACAAATCCGCGTCGGCGGCGCCAAAAATTGATGTGATTGTAGAAGTGGTAAATAAGATTCGTTCAACTCGGACTTGATGAGATTCGATTTCAGACTTAATAATAAAAATATATACAAAAGATGTCACAAGATCAAGAAGTACTGAGATTCAGTATTCCACCAAACTCATAACATAAGGTTCAAACATTAATCCTTTAAACAATTATATCTCAATAGATAAAGACATGGACTCTTATTTTTGCCAAGGCAGATTCTCAAAATATTAGTTGTAATTCCTATGCATGAGACATCAAAACATCTAAGCAAGTATGACCCATCAAACGAGACGACAACTAATTAATCAAAATCATAATTCAATTCTAATTAGTGCAAAAGTCATATAAGAATTAAATATAATTACCCATGTATGATATTAGGCTTCCTCCGTCATCCCAGTGTTGGGGTTTAGCTCTTCATGATGAAAACACGCTCAAAATAATAACTCATGGATGAATAGGTGTTTTATTGAAGAAAATTAGTATTACAGCCGAATCTGTAACAGATATAATTGTTACAAAATAGACTGTTACAGAAATTATTGCAAACTGAAGATAATAGTTACTAATGCGACTGTTACAAAATTCTGAAAGTTAAGACCCTACAAACGACAGTCCTGTACAGCCTTATGTTCTTCAGCTTCGTCTTCTTCCTGCTGCTGCTGCAACTTCTCCTGCAGCTTGATTCTTAGCTCTGCAGCGTACCCCTAACTCTCGACACCCCTCTGTTGGACTCCAAACAACCTATATATACTCAACAGGTCAATAAAATCCTGGAAATATTTTCACAATCTTTTCTTTTCCTCCACACCAAGTTACGAATTTATTTCCTTTTGTCTTCTTTCACACGGCTTTTATGAGTTGTTAAACTTCCCAAACTTCAGTGTATTTTCTATTTATCGATCCTGGTAGAATATCTTCCCCTTAAGCTCACGTAATTTCCAAAATAAACCAACTTCCCCACAACTTATCTCTTGCCCTGTTTTCACGAGAAAGTCACACAAACTTCCTTTTTTTCAACTACAGCTCAACCAACTCCCTTTTTTATCATAACGGATCACTACTAACCCTATCCCCTGATTAAATCCGGCTAAACCTTCACCAGATCAAAAACATTAACCCGAGTAAAAATATCCACCTCTGTTTATCCAAACTCGGTAAATCTCCCTATATTTTCGAAACCACAAGCCTTACCAACCCTGTTTCAATGCCACAGGCCCATACCAATTGAAATCCTCCACGTAAAACTCGTCAGAATTCTTCACAGTTAAGTGCGCAGGCGAGAAAATAATTGCCCAACCAAATTTGCTTTTGAACGAAGAAGAAAAGGGGTGGCCCCCTAACCAGAGTAGGGGTGGATTTAGCATACTCCTTTGGGATGCCCTGGGGTGCAAATAACGATGGGTTACCCCCTATCGACTGGGTGCCCCTTAGTAATTGAGTACCCCTTATCCAAAATGGGGGTTCGTATCGTAGGTGTCCTCCAGATGCAACTTTTCGAGCCGATTTCTCCAAAAACATTTATTGCCCAAAAATACCTACAAACACATAAAACACCATAATAAGAACAAAACGGGTACTAACAATATAGAAAATCGAGATGAAAATAGACACATAAATGCGTCTATCAAATACCCCCAAACTTATTATTTGCTAGTCCCGAGCAAATCAAATCTATAAAATAAAAATCCTAACTCACTGTCGCAGGCATCGTCTATTGCATTTAGCGTATGCAACAAGCCTTTAAACCCCTAGGTGGCCCTAGTGGCCGAGTTATAGTTTCGGGAGGGCTTACAAGAGGTATACCCACAAAACCTTTACTCCAGACCCTATCTATCTACGCAGAACCTTGAAAGGCACTAAAAAACCTCCTTGGTTGGCATACTTATTGATTATAGGAGGAAGTACCCTGATGCGAAATTCCAATTGATGTACACGAGTTTGCACTCAAGCATACTAAAATTCATATATAAGTGAAAAAGCTCTACTCAGATAGTTTCTGGACATCATAACCGTAGTCAACCAATCACATGGATAGATTAAGAGATGGATATAGAGAAAAACGTAGATATTGACTAAGGTGAACCTATCCTAATGGACTGAGATACCGGTCTGACTAATATCAACACAACTGGCATACACAAGGGAACCAGTGGTCGATAATCCTAACTCTAGGTCAACTCAGCTGGCATATACAAGGGTACCAGTGGTTGACTTTATTGAATTTATTCCGGTTGGGCTGGTGATCTGGTCTCTTTTTTTTTCACACTTTTTTTTTTCTAGTTTTTTTTTTTTTTTGTGTATCTCGGTCATTATATTTCACCCTAGCAATGGTAAAAAGAAAAAAAGAAGTGATCAGGATTCTTTCGATGTTTCCATCACGAGATATGGCGAAATTACCATATTGTAATTCCTAAGCATGAGACATCAAAACATCTAAGCAAGTATGACCCATCAAACGAGACGACAACTAATTAATCAAAATCATAATTCAATTCTAATTAGTGCAAAAGTCATATAATAATTAAATATAATTACCCATGTATGATATTAGGCTTCCTCCGTCATCCCAGTGTTGGGGTTTAGCTCTTCATGATGAAAACACTCTCAAAATAATAACTCATGGCTGAATAGGTGTTTTATTGAAGAAAATTAGTATTACAGCCGAATCTGTAACAGATATAATTGTTACAGAATATACTGTTACAGAAATTGTTGCAAACTGAAGATAATAGTTACTAATGCGACTGTTACAAGATTCTGAAAGTTAAGATCCTACAAACGACAGTCCTGTACAACCTTATGTTCTTCAGCTTCGTTTTCTTCCTGCTGCTGCTGCAACTTCTCCTGCAGCTTGATTCTTAGCTCTGCAGCGTACCCCTAACTCTCGTAACCCCTCTGTTGGACTCCAAACAACCTATATATACTCAACAGGTCAATAAAATCCCGGAAATATTTTCACAATCTTTTCTTTTCCTCCACACCAAGTTACGAATTTATTTCCTTTTATCTTCTTTCACACGGCTTTTATGAGTTGTTAAACTTCCCAAACTTCAGTATATTTGCTATTTATCGATTCTAGCAGAATATCTTCCCCTTAAGCTCACGTAATTTCCAAAATAAACCAACTTCCCCGCAAATTATCTCTTGCCCTGTTTTCACGAGAAAGTCACACAAACTTTCTTTTTTTCAACTACAACTCAACCAACTCCCTGTTTTATCGTAACGGATCACTACTAACCCTATCCCCTGATTAAATCCAACTAAACCTTCTCCAGATCAAAAACATTAACCCGAGTAAAAATATCCACCTCTGTTTATCCAAACTCGGTAAATCTCCCTATATTTTCGAAACCACAAGCCTTACCAACCCTGTTTCAATGCCACAGGCCCATACCAATTGAAATCCTCCACGTAAAACTCGTCAGAATTCTTCACAGTTAAGTGCGCAGGCGAGAAAATAATTTCCCAGCCAAATTTGCTTTTGAACGAAGAAGAAAAGGGGTGGACCCCTAACCAGAGTAGGGGTGGATTTAGCATACTCCTTTGGGATGCCCTGGGGTGCAAATAACGATGGGTTACCCCCTATCGACTGGGTGCCCCTTAGTAATTGAGTACCCCTTATCCAAAATGGGGGTCCGTATAGTAGGTGTCCTCCAGATGCAAATTTTCGAGCCGATTTCTCCAAACACGTTTATTGCCCAAAAATACCTACAAACACATAAAACACCATAATAAGAACAAAACGGGTACTAACAATATATAAAATCGAGATGAAAATAGACACATAAATGCGTCTATCATTAGCAATGATGGGAGAAGTGGGCCAAGACGTGATCGTGCAATCACTCACACACGACCCCACTACTTCATCACTCCACTTCCTCAACTTCCTACGAGAGACGAGGTTTGTGCTTTATGGCTTGTATAAATAGGTCCATCACCTATTTCCAACAACACATGGACAAGCACAGAAAACCAAGTGTTGTCATTCGTATCCAGAAAACACTAGAACTGATAGCTTACATTTTGCAAGCCAGTTCCTCTTTCCGGTACAAGTCATAAACAGCCAACACCTCCACAATCTCAACACCTTCTTCGCTTCCCTCCCTAAGATCAACCCCATCACCTTCACTTTGTGACCGAAGCAAGTCTGGAACGACCATTTCTTGGTTTAGGCCATAATTGCATAGATTGATCTCTCGAATCAGAAAGCACTCCCATGCAGTGCATTTGTTTGGGGTTTAGATTTGTTTCTCATCCACACACCCAAATTTACCAAAAACCGCAGAAATAGTTTTCACCCATTAACAATTAACAACCACAGTGGGAGATTAATCTCTTAGTTGCAATCTCAAGATTCTCAAAAAGATGGTTGGCCTCAGGGATAATTCTACCGCGACGGATCTCAGCCAGAATCCCTCAAATGGTAATGTTTCTCACCCTCTTTTGAACAATTTTGTTTATAATGAATTTTCATATTTCAATACCCACCATTCTGTTTATAAAGAATTTTCATATTTCAATACCCCCATCATCTCTGCCGCTTCAACCGATGGAGAAATCCAAACTCTGGCTGAAATAGCACAGAGGCAAGAAATTCTGGCAAGGAATGTGGACCGGATAAAAGGAGCGATTGACAACTTGTTCACCTTCTTGGTGCACATGACAAGAATTTTAGGAGCAGAAATGGTGGAACTCCCGACGGACAATCCTCCTCAGGCCAATAGTTTCACTATGAACCGGAGACCAGTGGACCAGGAAGCAGCCTCTCCAGTGGAAAGTTTATGCGAACTTTTACACCTCTCAAAGAATCAACAGGCGGAGACGTTTGCTGCAATCAACCAGATAGCCCTAGACGTACATTTAGCCCCTTTGCGTCCAAAAATCTCGAAAACGCCAGAAATATATGTGAATAATGTCACATTTACAGAGGACGACATAATGGCGGAGGAAGGTCATAACCGGTCCCTACATGTCACTACACGCATCAAGGATTCAAAGTTCAAGAAAGCCCTGATCGACATGGGAACGTCTTCGAATGTGATTACTCTCAAGAATCTCAGGACGGCCAAGGTTCGCCCAGGCAAGATCGTACGACAGCCTACCACGATGAAAGACTTTGAAGAAACCACGCCGGCTAAACAATCTCTGAGGCAGTTCAGACACGAGATCAGGTGCTGCGTGGATTTCAGAGACTTGAACAGATGCTTCCCCAAAGATGATTTTCCTCTACCTAACATCGACATGTTAGTGGATGCAACCAGCGGACACGGTGTGTTCTCCTTCGTGGATGGATATAGCGGCTACAATCAGATAAGGATGTACGAGCATGACGCGAGTGACTGCTGAGGGGATCAAGGTGGACCCATCCAAGACCCAAGCTATCCTCACGATGCCGCCTCCACGAACGATGAAGGATATACAAAGATTCATGGGCAAGGTGAACTACATTCGACGTTTTATACCTGGTTTAGCCCAGATCGTTGCTTCATTCACCCCGTTGCTGAAGAAAGGAGCAAGCTTCGTATGGACCACACTATAAAAGGAAGCGTTTCGGAAGATTCAACGAATATTGTCATCTCCAAATCGTCATAAAGAGTTCGCCTATTATGTCAGCCTGGACAAGAGAGAGTCAGAGACATCTTCAGATCTACTGGAGTCGACACCTCAAGGGAGCAGCCTCAAGAAGATAGCGATGTCCGCATCATTATGTCGAGAAAGAATCCACAGCTTGGGTGAATCACTCTGACAGACTTAAGAGGAATGCTTCAGCGAAACAGCGAACATCCAAATGATTATGTCAAGATCTCCCGGATTCAGGCAATGAAGGGTCATGATCCAAATGTGACTTAACAACAAGTGGTGTAATTGTGCATCAATAGGATGGTACCTTTCAATCGTGCTTTGTCGAAGAACCCGCACTTGCAGACATCTGTGAAGCTGCTAAACACTCAGTTGCGACAACACCTGCCCTGCTAGAAAGAACGAGCATGTCAGTAATGAAGAGCCTCATGATGTTCGCGTACATCTCACCAACAGGAAATACAACCTTCGGCCTTCTGCAAGCAGTTTCGCTGAAGCAGCAAGAGGAAAACCACCGAGATACAACATCCTGTTTTAAAACCCTAATTAGGGTTTGCGACATGTTACATGTGTCGTTAATCAATCACGAGCGTCCATCTTCGCCAGCTTGGATGAAGGGTGCAGGAATAGACAAGGAAGTCCAAAGAGTATCAACGTGATCACTGTGGGCCCGACTATCTCTATGTCCGACCGACCAAGACAAGCCATGGTCGGATGCCTCGATTCGTGTGCCTTGAAGGTGGCATGCCGCGCCCCTTTAAGAATCCTTTGCGGCATAGGATTCTAGTCGAAATTTGATCTCGGCCACTCCTCTTTACCGATAAAATTGAGTGGCCTAGATCGCACCTTCATGAGACAGTGAGGTACGGACATGTACACCGGCAAGTCGTCTACACGCATGCCCGGTCGGTCCTGCCAAAAACGCCTCCCATTCTTGGTTTCGACCAAGCTGAAGAGTGATGCTTGAGCACCTCTTCAAAACCCTAAAACTTCATCAATGGTCGCAGATGAGTGTCATATATCATCTCGTCCGTCCAACTCTACCATATTGGTTAGGCAGCTCAGGCTAGGAGTTAAATGGCCAATAAGGTGTCGTGGTGATTACCACCCGTCACTCTACCACATCATGTGACCGGGCAAGGGAGGGCTTGCCTGTGCATCTTCCAAACTATCATTCGAAGATAGCTAAGCATGCATCTGTTTTAAGACGCTTAATCCGCGACTTACTCCGTTAATCCTTAAAACAACGATGCTTCATACACATTGATTATATTATATGTATTACATGCATAGAGTATACAAGATATTTCATGAATATCGATTTCCTAAATAACCCAGTTATTTAACCTAGCATCGTATGCTACTCCCTATGGGTCCCACGATCCACTCATTTGAGACATCAAACATGTCACAAACTGGGGGATACTAACTGGGGTATTGGTCTGGCAGTTTACAACGTGCAGCGTGCAACGCGCCCTTACAAGAACATGTCAGGAAGACATGGACGGTTAGCGATGATGGGAGAAGTGGGCCAAGACGTGATCGTGCAATCACTCACACACGACCCCACCACTTCATTACTCCACTTCCTACGAGATAAGAGGTTTGTGCTTTATGACTTGTATAAATAGGTCCATCACCTATTTCCAAACAACACAGGGACAAGCACAAAAAACCAAGTGTTGTCATTCGTATCCAGAAAACACTAGAACTGATAGCTTACATTTTGCAAGCCAGTTCCTCTTTCTGATACAAGTCATAAACAGCCAACACCTCCACAATCTAAACACCTTCTTCGCTTCCCTCCCTAAGATCAACCCCATCTCCTTCACTTTGTGACCGATGCAAGTCTGGAACATCCATTTCTTGGTTTAGGCCAGAATTGTATAGATTGATCTCTCGAATCAGAAAGCACTCCCGTGCAGTGCATTTGTTTAGGGTTTAGATTCATTTCTCATCCACACACCCAAATTTACCAAAAACCGCAAAAATAGTTTTCACCCATAAACAGAAGTATGTTTACTTGATAAAAGGTTCAGACTTAACCAAACACAATAGGATTACTTATCAAGTAAATATGAATTAACGTTTGTGTAATTTACTTTAAATTATAATAACAACAATTATAATTGCGGAAAATAAAAGTAAATGAGACAACAAGATTTTGTTAACGAGGAAACCGCAAATGCAGAAAAACCCCGAGACCTTGTCTAGAATTGAATACTCTCAGGATTAAGCCGCTATACACAATCAAACCAACTTCGTATAGTTGAGACCAAGCACCTAAACCTATAGTTCACCTTGTTCCGTCTGTATTCCCACGCCTACGACTTGTAATAAGTCACGTACTTGGAATAATTCCTTTGGTTCGTATTCGAAACAGTAAAGGAACAACAAATTTATTTGGTATTAACTCTTTTCGACCAAGTGATATGAGTCGGTAAAGGCTCTTCTGTTAATCTCAATAAACTCCTTCGTCAGGTTCTTAGATCTATCTTATTATCAACTACCAAAGTAATTGTTAAGATTTTGCAATCAATAATTTTAATCACAAAGAATTATATTGATGCCGATCTACACAACTAATCAATCTAATCTACCACAAGGATAAACCGATTATAGTTGGATCCTCTTTTACCGAAACAAATATTGTGCACACCAAAGATTATGAATCCCAAATCAGAAATCTTCAAAGTCTTCTTTGTCTTCAAATCTTCTTAGATCTTAAATAAACACCTGCACACAATCAACTTGAATCTCTTGTTATCAATCACGCACAGAACGGAGTATGTTAACAATGGATTATCACAAGACGTATTTAGATCTACAATCTGAAAAAACGGGGGTCTAACAGCACCACCCAATATTTCGCTTAGCAATCTTTATGGACTTACTCCGAAACACTTTCTAGAGAATCAACTAGACAGTCAGACTCAATCTAGGTAAAAGAATCTCAAGGAGTTAATATCTCTCTCTTGTTTTGATTCACTCAAGCTAATAGAAATCAGTGAGTCTATAATCAAACACAAGAAATAACTTGGACAGTACCAAATACCAATATCCAAGGATCAATCAATATCAATCAACAACCAAAGGTCGGATTGCCAATTGATTGATTCAAACGCACAACCTGTATTATTTCAATTATATAAACAAATATAATGCGGAAATAGAAATAACACAGATACCAGAATTTTGTTAACGAGGAAACCGTAAATGCAGAAAAACCCCGGGACCTAGTCCAGAATGAATACACACTGTATTAAGCCGCTACAGACACTAGCCTACTCCAAGCTAACTTCGGACTGGACTATAGTTGAATCCCAATCAGCCTCCCACCGATCCAAGGTACAGTTGTACTCCCTATGCCTCTGATCCCAGCAGGATACTGCGCACTTGATTCCCTTAGCTGATATCACCCGCAACTAAGAGTTGCTACGACCCAAAATCGCAGGCTTTAACAATAAACAAATCTGTCTCACACAGACAAGTCTATCAAAAGAACAATCTTTCTCCCACATAAAAACCCTAAAAGTTTTTATTCCGTCTTTTGATAATAATCAAGGTGAATAGGAACCAATTGATAATCCGGTCTTATATTCCCGAAGAACAACCTAGATTAATCAATCACCTCACAACAATCTTAATCGTATGGTAGCGAAACAAGATGTCGTGGAATCACAAACGATGAGACGAAGGTGTTTGTGATTACTTTTTATATCTTGCCTATCGGACAACTCTCACGATCTCAAGCCAATCAATATGATTATACTTTTACGATAGAAGATGCAAGATCAGATCACACAACTACGATAAAAATAGTATCGGTATGGATTCACAATCCCAATGAAGTCTTTAAGTCGTTAACCTGGTTTTAGAAGAAGAAAATCAAAGGTTAAAGGAGGATCGACTCTAGCACGCAAACTAGTATCACACGTAAGGTGTGAGGATTAGTTTTGCACAATACTAGATGTCTCCTTTATATAGCCTTTCAAATCAGGGTTTTGCCTTAGTTACAAAGCAATCAATATCCACCGTTAGATGAAAACCTGATTTAGATTCAAGCTAATATTTCTCAACCGTTAGATCGAAAAATTAACTTCATACACAAATGACTATATGCTTCTAGGTTTGTTAACCGCACCCAAACGTGTACATTGTTGGTTCAACAATAGTCTACCCAAAGAGGTTAACCATATGAGCGTTTCATACCATCCATGTTCTTCTTCACCATAACTAGTTCAATTGACTCAAATGAACTAGTTAAGAGAGTTGTTCAATTGCAAGGAAATCTTATGTAACTGCACAAGACACAATTGAAGCAAAGATGATTTGATTCACTCGAATCGGTTCATGAAGTTTAATAGCCACGGTTTGCAAATGCATTCCTTAATATTTTAAGATTAAGTTCAGAAATCATCTTTAGATATATAACCTTCTCAAGTTCGCAGACTAGGTTCGCGAACTTAAGACACCAGATAGAGTTTACAAACTCCAGCAGAAATTCTCGGGTTCGAGAACTACGCCGGTTCGCGGACTGTGTTCGCAGACTTGGCTCACGCAAGTAGTTTGTCAACTCCAGCAGAAATTCTCGGGTTTGAGAACTTCAGCAGTTTGCGGACTTGGCACTTGCCATACTTCCGGTTCTCTTGATCAACAAAGTTCAAAAACTTCGGTTCAAGGAATGCATTGGTTATGTAATCTAAACTCTCATGTAATCTAAACTCTCATTCCAATCATTGAAACATTCTTAGAGGACGTTATATAGTTGTTACACTATTTCTCGTCAAAGCAATTTTCAAAGTGATTGAAACATTCATGACTTTCGTCACTAGGTAAAGATAAACTTGGTCGAAGCGAAAATCTTACCAACATATATTTCGAGATATAGATAGGCAAGGTATACTCAGCTCGAAATACCAAATGTGTATGATCTAGTATATATATAGCATACGACTTTTGTCTCAAAGAGTATGAGAAAGAATATATATACTTTTGAGTGACAGATAAGTTCAAGTCTCCACATACCTTTTTGTTGAGAAGTTCCGCCGGTTCCTTGAGTAGATCTTCTACTTGTATGATGAGTCTCCATGAAGTCGTTGAGCTCAACTACACTTACTATCCTGGTCCGAGACTTATAGTTTTGATCACTAACATTGACAAACATGCTTGAGATAGCAACGCATGCGAGTTTGACCGAGATGTGCTCTAACAATCTCCCCCTTTGTCAATTTTAGTGACAAAACTATCAATACATATGGAATACGAAAAAGATAATGAAACTTTAGTAGCTCCTATTCCACATGTCTAATCTTCAACATTCCTCGAAATCTTCGTCACTTCCAAGTACTCCAATGATCCTAAAGGTTGTAAGTTTAGCATCACCGTTGTTGAAGATCCGTAGCTATAACAATGAGAAAGCATCGGTCTTGATCATTGTTATACATTGTCATAGTATTATTATACAGTGTCAAAGTCCAATTGTATCACAACTTCAACAATAACACTATGGTGATATGTATCACTCCCCCTTAGTCAATGCTCCATCTCACATGAAAACCACTCCCTCTTACACAATGATCCGAAAACCATATGTATTTGTAGTGTGAAACACATATTAATTCCCCCCATTTTTGTCAATAAAAATTGGCAAAGGTATAAGAACGGGATCATAATGAAATTTCCGTAAGAGATATTTCATGACTGAGAGAAAGAAACACACATCATCTTATTTAGATGCAATCATATAGCCGAAGCTAACAACATTCATCAAGGAGTTTAAAGATACAAGATAACCCCTCTAAAATTCCACAGACGCACACCCCTCAATATATGACCATTAAGCACAAGTTCAAAAGAACTCTCCCCCATTTGATGTCATTCCCGAAAGAACAACAACGAGCGACCTTAATTTCAAGAGAAACGAAGGATTTTATTGGATACCAAAACCATGAGAATGATTTTTATATCCAACACTCAATCAAATTATTCATAAGTAAACCCATGAATAATCTAATCAGAGTACATAATCAAATTAACCACAAAAGTGATCAATTTAATTTATTGTGCTCAACATAAGTAAACTTACGGAGCAACGACTAAGTTAATCATACAAGAGAGTGATTGGCTTAATCGTTCATGCACTCAACACAAGAGAACTTGTGGAGTAATAACTAAATAACCAAGGAGATGATTAATTTAGTTCTAAATGCTCAACATAACGTACCTCACGGAACAACCAACAAAGCTAATCAAGAATAATCAACTTAGTTGTATCGTTCTCAACATAAGACACATCACAGAGCCTCACGGTAATAAAAAAAGGATGGATCAATGAAGATCTATATCGTGGAATACACAAGGATTCATTCTTTTGTACAAGCATATACAATAGCAATAATCCTTGGATACAAAAGATTTTAACCTATCTTTCGTCAAGGTTGACAATATAGGCTTAACTTTTGTATATGTCAAAAGTCTATTCATTCTTAAACCAATACATGAATACCGATTATGAACGACTTTACTTTTGAAAAAAATATGGGACAACAAAGTTCACGAACGTAAACACAAATATCCCATAACAAGTTGCAATATAACAAAATCAAAAATATTGCAAAACATCATCCTCCAAATAGTTTTAGAATTTTAAACCAAAAAACCTAAAAACAAGAAGATGAAAATAATAGCTATGTGTAGCACAATCATCGCTATTCAAAGCACTAGTTATTCTTCCATCTAAGCCAAAAAGAAGACATACTAGACAACAATGTCTTTGAGAAATTCTTCATCATTCCCTAACTCCTTGTCGTCAACAGCCATTGGTACATAAGGTTCGTAAAGATATGAGTTAATATCAAAAAACCGTCTTGGCTGATGATGTCGAACCAGGGCTTTCTGAATTTCCAAAGATCTTAAAACGTAAGCTTTTATATCACGAATCTCCTTTCTTACCTCCTTCAACTCATCAAGAACATCGGAAAATTTCTGAGAGTTAGAAGGGACAGCCCTTGGCTTTCTTGTATTCCCATTTTTTTCTTTTCAAGGACGGAATTACTGAAGATTTTTTGTTTTTCCTTGATTGATGGCTTAACAATCATGTTGACATCCTTTCCATCCAAAGACATGATGCTCATGAGAACAACTATAACCAACTGATTTTTGTGATTGAAATTCACAATCTCAACAAGTAGTCTTGGAATATAAAGAATATCAAAGAGGAAAAAGGAATGTAGGGTTCGAAACCTTTAAACAGGTTCGTGGACGTCCAACTCTAAACCCTATAAAGAGTAGAATTGTCGAAAGTAACCCTTCCTTTTATTTGATAAACATAAAAGAATAAACTTAAGACAACTTTTCCTAAATCCTGTGCGTTCACAACCTTGTCTCTTTTGAACAGGCACATGAGACAAGATTTACCAAACTACACAATTAATTTGTGATGTGGTGAACAATGATTTGTCCACCATTTTCCTCATGAGAGGAATCCTCTGACTTTTGTCTATCAAAGCGATTTGACCATACTTTCTTCTCAAATGGTCTTGTTTTATCTTTGGAAACTAACTTCTTAGTCGAAGATAAAATCCTACATACCTCAGCGGTCTTCTGAGCAAGTTTAAGCTTCCTTGCTAACTGATTTTCTCTTCGTTGAAGTTTGTTGGCGTGCCTCAATTGATGTTTGTACTTACAACATCTTGATAGTTCATGACCCTTCTGAGAATAAAACGAGCACGTCAATCTTGGATAATAATCAGGCATCTGTGGTGCAACAACAACTAAACACACGATAGATCCTGAAACATTACAGACATGGTTTCCAAAGGTTGGGTCAATTGATTCTTCTAGCATGATTGGCTTCTTATCTTCACCGAAACCATCAAGATTGATATATGTATTGCTACAGTTATCAAAATCAATGTTTTCACATAGAAGACCGACACTTGATTTCCTATCTTCATCAGAATCATAGATCTCAGACATCTCATCAAGTGTTACAGTAAGACCTTTGTTCCCAGTGTATTTTCTACGATTTTGGCACTCGTTTGCAAAATGACCAAAACCTTGGTGCGCGTCGTTTACGCAACAAAGTAATTACTTCTTTTCACACAATTAACTGGTAATATAATGGCAAGGAGTTCGGTCCCACGAAGAACAGGGAGTTTCTAGTTGTTAAAAGTAACCGAAAAGGGGGTTTTTAGATTTCAAATAAAAGTAACTAATAAAAGAAAATAATAAAGACTTATTTAAAATAATATGGAGAAAGATGACTAGGGAATCATTCGCCGTCACTGAACAGAAACTTAATTAAATACAAATTTATTTCTTGTTGAACTTATATTGTTACCAACCGTAGAATAGCAATAAGCTCTGCTATCCCCCGGATTCCTACTGCCACTGGATACGGAAGCGCTCGATTACCAGATTCTATTCAACCAACCCACCAAGAATAAGCTCTCAAGGTGTAAATTAGTCGAATGCTTTACACTCTGTGAATCAGGTTGATCCTAGCATTAGACGCATAAGTTCGGCCTGCTTACTAGTGTTATGTTTACACACAATTGCTTAACAAAATCCCTTTGTCAGATCTTGCGATTTATTACTGTGTAAAGAGTTGATATGACAATTACACGTATCACACAATCCCAAACTAGTAAAAGAGATATTGATTGGTTATTTTAATTGATCATTTTAAATAACCCCTCAATATTTTTAGACATTAAAAATAATAAAGATAATCAACAATAAAATAAAATTTGAAATAATGGTGGTTAAAGAAATTAATGCTTCATTGTTCAGGATTTTGAAATCATCCCTAATCAATTAAAAGATTAGCTACCTATAATTAAAAAGTAATAGCAAATAAATAGAGAAGAAGGAATTAAAATGAAACTAAAACTAAAACTCTGAGTAAAAGCCAGGAGCTCCCTCTGTTTCTCACTACAAGGGAATGGTAAAAGAAGAAGTTAAGGAAGAAGTAGTTTGAATGAAACTTTCCATTGCTATTTATAGCCTCCGAGCCCCTCCAACGATCCACAAAATCCGCAGTAGGAAAGGATTAAAATTCTAGCCGCCTCTGTCAGCTCTTTCGCATGCATAACACTCCACGAAAATCCCGCAATTGATAACTGTAGGAAGTCAGTGACATAACTTATTAAATACTTCTGCTACGATGTGACATGGAGCATCTTAATAGGATGTACATGTCTCCTTATTGGATCAAGATGGTAGTGGGATCCGCATAAACAAATATCTCCCATTAGACACTGACGGTACATCCAAGTTGATATATAGGCGCTACACTGAAAATTCTGCCTAACCCCAACATGTCAGACACATGTTTCTTCCACCGGGTCCCACTTTACCTTTCTCTTCTGTTTTGAAAAATAATTGCTTCTGACCCAATGCAACAAGAACCATCCTAATAAAGTGCATGTAGCAGTTGAACGGCTTTAGTTTCATCAAGATCCGTGCGAAGCTATGTGTCTTCCACTAACACTAGCCATACATCCAACTGTATATGTCCCTTTGTACCAAATTCACATTTTCTGTTTCTTTATCTTCCCTCCATTCAAAAGAGAACATTTTCTCTTTTCGTAACAAGACATAAGTGGGTCCCGCGTTATTTAATTGATAAGGAAATCAATTAAGTAAAGAGATAATGCCATGGATGCCCCATATCAGTTCCCGGGATCCGAATAACATTTGCCCATAAAATCCACTTTAAATCAATTTCACACTGTTTCCAATTCCATTCTCGGGAGCGTGCGAAAGAGGTGTGGTGAACTAATTTCCCCATTGGAAGACGGAAGGGTGCCAATAACAGTTTTCTATAAAATGACCATTTTACCCTTTTAGCCTTCCAAATTCTTGTTTTGCTCATATCTTCTTCATACGAACTCAATATGACTCCGCTCTTTCGCCGTTGACTTTGTATTTTCATCATCTTCAACGTGATAGCAAGAACTCCTGAGTTTGAACGAGTTTCTCTTGGTCTTTGTCCCTTCTCCACTTGTAGCTAGCTTCTTTTATTGCACAATTAAGCACAAATTCACTTCTTTTCAGATGATTCACCTAATAAAACACAAATAAGAGAAAACAAGCATAACATACAATAATTTGCAAGAAAACCAACAAATACTAGCATGGAATTGACACCAAATATGTGTGAAATACCCACTTATCAAATTCCCCCACACTTGGCTTTTGCTAGTCGTCGAGCAAACTATCTTACCTAAAATAAAACAAATCTCTGTCGTTGAGGACCCGGTTGCACTTAGCATGTGCAACAAGCCTTTAAACCCCTAGGTGTCCCTAGTGGACGAGTTACAGTCTCGTGAGGGCTTACGAGAGGTATACCCACAAAACCTACTCCAACTTCAAAGTGTTCCAACGTCCCAAGCATCCAAAGAGCTATGAGGACATAGAATTTCTGCATGCTAGTAATAAGAAGTTAGAAATACCAAAGAACATATTCTCATACTTAAATGTTGAGTGAGAAATAATCACACCATAATGAGAGAATGCATGTTTGAGAGCGACCAATAAGCATTTCGCCTCGACTTCTGCCTCACTTAAAAGGATTATATGATAATTGCACTCAATAAGACGGCCTTTTTACGAGTCTCACATGTGTGCAGGTAGGAATCTAGAGAGAAATCCTACACACGTTGAATGGTGGGAAGGAAACCTTCCGAATTATTTCTAGAGACCCCACAAAATCGTGGGAAGTAAAGTATATTTGATGATCTCTAAGAAAGGAAATCAACCATTATGCAAGGATGAGAGTACTTACCACCTTCACATTCAATCGGCAGTGACGAAAGCACCACTCTCACAGCAGCCAATAGAAACGTCTTCAACTCGTCTTCTTGTTCTTCGTCTTCGGCTTCAACTGTTGATGATAACCCTTGAACATCATAAAACTTTGACAATTTGTAACTTATTTTCCTCTATTTCCTTATTCCTTGAAACTTCTTTATAGATTTTTCTTCCTCATGGCTTTATTGATAAAATAAATCTTAAATGCAAATATTTTTGTATTTTTTGTATTTTTTTGAAGATATATGTATATTTTTTTTCCTTTTCCTTTTCCTTTTTTTTTTTGATAAAAAGATTGCAACTACAACATAATAAAATTAACATGGCCATGGGAGAAGGACTTTACCACTTTGATCTTCACAACTTGTATTGTCTTTGTATTATAAACTTCAATAACTCTCATCTTTTGATTTTATTGTTTTTTGCTTTTATAAATAAGTCTTCATACTTGGATATAGAATTATGCTCATTGTATTGTAAGTCTTCAACATGTATATAAAATCTGCTAATTGTTTGTTTCTTCACTTGGATATGAAACTTGCTCTTCTTTGTATTGTTGCTTATAAACCTTAAACGTCTTTAACTTTCCTTGTAGATTTTGATGTCGCTCCATTGTTGATGATGATGGTGTGTTTCTATGGACCTGTTGTTGGCAAGAGAGAGAATGGTGCTAACTGCAAATCAAACTACAAGAAGGTGGTTTTCATCTATAAACGTCATCCTCATGATTGAAAAAATTATCACTCAAGAGATCAAAAATAGTGTTGAAACTGGTGTGAATTTGGGTAGCTCACCATTCTACCCGGAACTAACGTACGATGACACACACTCTAAACAAAGCTTTTTAGTCAACTACAAAGAATTTAAGGTCTGGTGCCTATGTTGATGTGAAAATAGGTGGTCTCCACTAATGACTGATCAGCAACTCTAATAATGCATTTCCGCTGCTCCTCATTTGCCACCGGCATGATTAAATCCATTATTTAACACTCTAACAAGTAAGAAATCCGAACGTAGTTCCCTAACACTTCCAAGTTCAGTTACGTGGATCAGAAATCTCTATGTGAACATACCTAGAAGTATGCTAGTGACTCTAAAATATCTACAAGTTGGAGGTTTTTATACAAATATTTACAAAAATTTTGAAAAAAATCGACTCTAAAAGGCTAAAAACTTTATATGCAAAATACTCCCCCACACTTAAACTTTACATTGTCCTCAATGTAATTGATTCATCCAAAGTAAAATAAGGTGGGAAATCCAAATATGATATGCAAAACTAAGAAAAATAAAACATAAAAATAGAAATACAAAACTAGTGGGTTGACTCCCATTCAACACTTAGTTTATCGTCCTCAGCCCGACTTAGCACTCATTCACATTACTCCTCCAGAGGAAGCAAATCATGAAGTTCAAGGGAATCTACATCCACCTTGTCGCATGGAACCTCCCCATATACCAGTAATCTGAAAATCTGGAAGTTTACCCAGAAAATAATCTGCGATTCTAGTAACAACTTCACACAATTATTAGCATAAGGTAAAGATAATGAAACTGTTACTTTATTGAAGTTTCCCCCACACTTAGTTTTTCCTACATTTGGAAGTGGATATAGAACAAAGAATTCGGGGACTTTAAAAGGTTCCTCTCGGTGAACCTGCACATTGCTAGAATCAAAAACATCAAGTGGTGGGTAATTAGAAATAAAATAATTCTTTAATCTTTTAGAAGCACAAATACTCAACCCTAAGTGATGTGAATCAAAAGATTTAGAAATATGAAAAGGATTAGACAAACCTTCCACAATCTTTTTTATTACAGGATCCTCATCATTCTTAAAGAATTGCAAAGAATTATTTACCTCATGTGTATCGTGGTCCTCTATCAAACTCTTTAGCCATTCTTCGTCAGTTTCTGCTTTGACTAAAATCTCAGCATCATTATATTCCTTGGCAAGTCCAATTGGGTCTTCCACGACTTCAATCAATTTGGTTTCATTCTCAATCTCAATATCGTCAACAACCTCGTCATCAGAATCAGAATCATCTCCTAAAAAGTCTAGCTCAGTGGTGCAAATCCTAAAATCCTCGTTTGAGTACGTTACACCATTTATAATAGATATGTCATACCCAATCTCCTCCTTTTGAATAGGTGAAGGATCTTTATTATGATCCGGAGTTGGAATAATCGTATCATTGTTGCAAGGACTTTCAATAGGTTGTTCATCTTCATCAGAATCATTGTCAACCTCAAAATCGCCAACATCGCAACGACGTTCGAATTCCATGCCTATAGTCTTTTTAATTTCGTCGAGAGTCTCTTGTGATGCACCAGCTTCTTCCAGTTTGATTATCGCGCATATAGTTGTCTGATGTTAATACGCCTTCCACCGTTATGCACAATCTTCTCTTTTGGAAAGAGTGAAGGAAAAACACGACAAAGAGGAGTAGGTCTTGATTCAGGATCATAACATTTTAGTTCCAAACTCTCTGTCATCTGCACATTACTAGAAAACAATTGATCAAAAGCATAACTATACATCCATCCTTGTGGTTGCTCCCTTACATACCCATCAAAAGTTTGTTGGTATGCGTGAGAGTACCCGTAAGGTTCCATAGGATATGGATCATGGCCAAATGATTGTTTTTGATTATATCCTTGATATGGTAGGTAATTATCATAAGACTGAGATTGAAAACCATATTGACCAGTATCAAATTGATCACCACTGTGATGTGATTGATCTTGTACACCGTACATGTTATTTCCAAATGGAAACATGACGATGATACAAAATTGTAATAATTAAAATTAATTAAACATAAAAATAAATAATTATGCACACAAATCGTTTAAATAATTCTTTTTCCCGTTCAAGACGGGCTATGAATACTATCAACTCATCGTGAACACAATATAAAAATAAAATCAAGAAGCAAAATAATAATTAAAAAAAAAACAACAACTAAAGTACTTAAAAAAAGAATAACAACTAAAACTAAAAGAAAAAATAAATTAAAGAAAAATCTAAAAACAAAAGTAGTAAAAGAAAATAAAACAACTAAAAGCTACCGACTGCTCCCCGGCAGCGGCGCCAAAATTTGATGCGCGTCGTTTACGCAACAAATTAATTACTTCTTTTCACACAATTAACTGGTAATATAATGTCAAGGAGTTCGTTCCCACGAAGAGCAGGGAGTTTTAGTTGTTAAAAGTAACCGAAAAGGGGGTTTTTAGATTTCAAATAAAATTAACTAATAAAAGAAAATAATAAAGACTGATTAAAAATAATATGGAGAAAGATGACTAGGGAATCATTCGCCGTCACTGAACCGAAACTTAATTAAATACAAATTTATTTCTTGTTGAACTTATATTGTTACTGACCGTAGAATAGCAATAAGCTCTGCTATCCCCCGGATTTCTACTGTCACTGGATACGGAAGCGCTCGACTACCAGATTCTATTCAACCAACCCACCAAGAATTAGATCTCAAGGTGTAAATTAGTCGAATGCTTTACGCTTTGTGAATCAGGTTGATCCTAACATCAGACGCATAAGCTCGTCCTGCTTACTAGTGTTATCTTTACACACAATTGCTTAACAAAATCCCTTTGTCAGATCTTGCGATTTACTACTGTGTAAAGAGTTGATATGACAATTACACGTACCACACAACCCCAAACTAGTAGAAGAGATATTGATTGGTTATTTTAATTGATCATTTTAAATAACCCCTCAGTATTCTTAGACATTAAAAATAATAAAGATAATCAACAATAAAATAAAATTTGAAATAACCGTGGTTAAAAAAATTAATGCTTCATTGTTCAGGATTTTGAAATCATCCCTAATCAATTAAAATATTAGCTACTCATAATTAAAAAGTAATAGAAAATAAATAGAGAAGACAAAATTAAAATGAAACTAAAACTCAGAGTAAAAGCCAGAAACTCTCTCTGTTTCTCGCTACAAGGGAATGGTAAAAGAAGAAGTTAAGTAAGAAGTAGGTTGAATGAAACTTTCCATTGCTATTTATAGCCTCCGAGCCCCTCCGACGATCCACAAAATCCGCAGTGGGAAAGGATTAAAATTCTAGCCGCCTCTGTCAGCTCTTTCGCATGCATAACCGTGAAACTTTCCATTGCTATCTCAAGGAGTTAATATCTCTCTCTTGTTTTGATTCACTCAAGCTAATAGAAATCAGAGAGTCTATAATCAAACACAAGAAATAACTTGGACAGTACCAAAGACCAATGTACAAGGATCAATCAATATCAATCAACAACCAAAGGTCGGATTTCCAATTGATTGATTCAAACGCACAACATGTATTATTTCAATTATATAACAAATATAATGTGGAAATAGAAATAACACAGACACCAGAATTTTGTTAATGAGGAAACCGCAAATGCAGAAAAACCCCGGGACCTAGTCCAGAATGAATACACACTTTATTAAGCCGCTACAGACACTAGCCTACTCCAAGCTAACTTCGGACTGGACTATAGTTGAATCCCAATCAGCCTCCCACCGATCCAAGGTACAGTTGTACTCCCTACGCCTCTGATCCCAGCAGGATACTGCGCACTTGATTCCCTTAGCTGATCTTACCCACAACTAAGAGTTGCTACGACCCAAAATCGCAGGCTTTAACAATAAACAAATTTGTCTCACACAGACAAGTCTATCAAAGGATCAATCTGTCTCCCACAGAAAAACCCTAAAAGTTTTTATTCCGTCTTTTGATAATAATCAAGGTGAACAGGAACCAATTGATAATCCGGTCTTATATTCCTGAAGAACAACCTAGATTAATCAATCACCTCACAACAATCTTAATCGTATGGTAGCGAAACAAGATTTCGTGGAATCATAAACGATGAGATGAAGGTGTTTGTGATTACTTTTTATATCTTGCCTATCGGACAACTCTCACGATCTCAAGCCAATCAATATGATTGTACTGTTACGATAGAAGATGCAAGATCAGATCACACAACTACGATAAAATTAGTATCGGTCTGGCTTCACAATCCCAATGAAGTCTTTAAGTCGTTAACCTGGTTTTAGAAGAAGAAAACCAAAGGTTAAAGGAGAATCGACTCTAGCACGCAAACTAATATCACACGTAAGGTGTGGGGATTAGTTTTGCACAATACTGGATGTCTCCTTTATATAGCCTTTCAAATCAGGGTTTTTCCTTAATTACAAAGCAATAAATATCCACCGTTAGATGAAAACCTGATTTAGATTCAAGCTAATATTTCTCAACCGTTAGATCGAAAACTTAGCTTGTCATACACAAATGACTGTACACTTCTAGGTTTGTTAACCGCACCCATACGTGTACATTGTTGGTTCAACAATAGTCTACCCAAAGAGGTTAACCATATGAGCGTTTCATACCAACCATGTCTTCTTCACCATAACTAGTTCAATTGACTCAAATGAACTAGTTAAGAGAGTTGTTCAATTGCAAGGAAATATTATGTAACTGCACAAGACACAGTTGAAGCAAAGATGATTTGATTCACTCGAATCTGTTCATGAACTCTAATAGCCACGGTTTGCAAATGCATTCCCTAGTCTTTTAAGATTAAGTTCAGAAATCATCTTTAGATATATAACCTTCTCAATTTCGCAGACTAGGTTCGCGGACTTAAGACACCGGATAGAGTTTACAAACTCCAGCAGAAATTCTCGGGTTCGAGAACTACGCCGGTTCGCGGATTGGGTTCGCGTACTGGGTTCGCATACTTGGCTCATGCAAGTAGTTTGTTAACTCTAGCAGAAATTCTCGGGTTTGAGAACTTTGGCAGTTCGCGGACTTGGCACTTTCCATACTTCCGGTTTTCTTGATCAACAAAGTTCGAAAACTTCGGTTCAAGGAATCCATTGGTTATGTAATCTAAACTCTCATTCCAATCATTGAAACATTCTTAGAGGATGTTATATAGTTGTTACACTATTTCTCGTCAAAGCAATTTTCAAAGTGATTGAAACATTCATGACTTTCGTCACTAGGTAAAGATAAACTTGGTCGAAGCGAAAAGCTTACCAACACATATTTCGAGATATAGATAGGCGAGGTATACTCGGCTCGAAATACCAAATGTGTATGATCTAGTCTATATATATAGCATACGACTTTTGTCTCAAAGAGTAGGAGATATAATAGATAGACTTTTGAGTGACAGATAAGTTCAAGTCTCCACATAACTTTTTGTCGAGAAGTTTCACCGGTTCCTTGAGTAAATCTTCTACTTGTATGATGAATCGCCATGAAGTCCTTGAGATCAACTACACTTACTATCCTAGTCCGAGACTTAGCTATAAAAAACTAGAAATCAAGACTTATAGTTTTGATCACTAACATTGACAAACATGCTTGAGATAGCAACGCATGCGAGTTTGACCGAGCAGTGCTCTAACACAATCATTCTAAAGATCCCCGTCGAAACTTTGATCTAGTTTGAGTGAATGTTATATCAGAAGAGAAGATTCTCAAGCATAAACAAACTAGGTGCAATCAAAGTTCAACCATCGTTAGTCAATCAAATCAATCGAAAACAAAAGATAAACCACAATTATCTAGTTTCTCACCAACGGTACTAATAGAGTTTCTCAATCCCAAAGAAGACTTTAAAATGCGCGGACGTAAGAGATTTCGCCTAATTAGGTTACTCTCCTCTCCGAATAGGCGGCTTCACTAGTAGCAGCACAACTGAGATAGTTCTTGTTGTACGAGGATTAATTTGCTCGAAATGCAAACTTTGATATTTATAGACCAAGGAAGTTTGGACACCAAGGAATTTCCAAAACCGAAAATATTCTCAAGATATGCAATATATTCCAGATTCGGTTTCCATAATTCCTGGAAATGCTTTGTCCAAAATAATGACCGAAAATCTCTTGGAAAATCTCCAACTAGTAAATGCACATTACTAATTTTCATTTTCCTAAAATAAAATTAAAAACCTTAAATAGAAGATTTTCAATTTATTTTATTCGATCCGAGATTTTCTTCCTTTAGCTATTAAGGAATAACTTTGAACAATTAAAGATAAGCGTTACTGCACATGTTCAAAATATATCGACATCCTTACTTTGTAAGTCCTCTTTCATACTTACAATCTTGAAACCGATTTTCCACACTTCCAAACAAGTTTAGAATTGGTTCATATGACTTTGAAGAACTATGTGATTGATCAAGAACACTCAATCACCAAACATGGGTTTCACGGTTCTACCAAAACAAGTTTCGGTTCTACCTCCATGTGAGTATTGTGCATAGTCACACTAGCTTTCCAAAATTCGGTTGACTAGGTACTAGGATCGGTTCCCCACATATATATGGTATCTAACTTGTACTTGTTGCACATGTCCATAAAATCGATTCCCCTTTGCCTAAAAACGTGTTGCACATGTCCATAGGATCGGTTCCCCTTTCTGCTAAAAACTTGTTGCACCTCATACAAGGATCGATTCCCCTTTGTGATAGGTTGCACCTCTTACTAGGATTGGTTCCCCTTTACCCAGAGTCGGTCATACCAATAACACAAAATCGTTCATACCATCTCAGGTGATTACTTAAGATCGGTTTCACTAATAAAAGTCATACCAATGCAAAAGCCAGGCCTTTGTGAATAGTTATACCAAGAACATAAACAAGTCACGAGCGGTTATACTAATCACACATATTGGTAGTTCAAAAGATATGCAATGAAGAACAATACCAATAATGCCTGGCGATTTCTCTTTCGATTCACAAAACGAGTTCATGAATATACTTCCTTAAAACAAATGTAAAACATTGTTTCCTAGGATGAAATCTTCACCTTATACCCATACATAATCACAATAGCATTCAAACGATTATGTCGATGTCTTATCTATAAAGTTTAATGGTTAAGCAATAAACCTCGTATTGTATTCCTTAATACTATGTCTATCTAGAGTATAATCATTCATGCTTCACAATTTTGTTTTCAATATGCACGACATAAAAGATACGTTTAGGGAATGAAATAGTTCAAGTCAAATATCACTAACCTCAAGTGGAAGGATGATGTTGTCGTTGTAGCTCCTTACTTCTTCACTTCTTCAAGTCTTCGCAATACTTGTATTGTCTCATATCCTAATAATTTCAAGCTAACCTATACGAAGTGTACTCTAGTACATAATCAAGCGACTCTTAAATGAGTTTTGGCTCACTAAAATATGACAACCAAACTTGACATACCAACGCTTGGTGGGTTCAACCGAGCTATGCTCTAACATCTTCCACATGCATGATCTCCTTGGTTCTTCAACATTACTCGAAATCTTCGTCACTTCCAAGTACTCCAATGATTCCAAGTTATTCAAATCAGCATTATCGTTGTTGAAGATCCGTAGCCATAACAATGAGAAAACAAAAGCTCTCAATCATTGTTACACAGTCTCATAGTATTATTACATAACATCAAAGTTCAATTGTATCACAACTTTGACAACAATATTATGGTGATACGTATCACCCCCCCCCCCACCCCCCACCAGTAAATACTACATCTCACATGAAAACCATATGTATTTGTAGTGTGAACTGCACATTAATTCTCCCCCTTTTTGTCAATAAAATTGGCAAAGGTACGAAATCTAGTGGGATCCTAATGAAATTTCCATAGAGACACTTCATGACCAAAAGAAAGCGCATATCAACTTTTGAGATGCAATCATATAGCCGAAACTAAATGCATTCATCAAGGAGCTTATGAAGATACAAGATAACCCCTATAATATTCCACAGCCGCACTCCCCACAAAAATTTGGCAATTAAGCACACGTTCAATTAAGAACTCTCCCCCATAAAATGTCATTCCCGAAAGAACAACAAGAGCGACCTTACTTTCACAAGAAAATAAGGATTTCTTTGGACATTAAAAATCACATGAAACATGAATTTGTACCCAAAATACTCAATTAAATTAACCACAAGAGAACCCATGATTAATTTAATCGGAAATGCACAACATAAGAGAACTTACGGAGCTGCACAATATATACATAAGAAATATGGATCAGGGAAGATCAATACTAAGGAATAAACAAAGATTCATTCTATCTTTCATCACTATTTGCACAATGACATATAATAGACTTAATCTTTGTAAACAAAAGCTCATCCTTTCTTCCATCAATATTTGCATAATGACATAAAAGGCTTAACTTTTGTCTGTCAAAAGTTCATTCAATCTTTTGTCAATACTTGCATATCGGCATACAACAAACTTAACTTTTGACCACGTATGGGACAATCATAGTTCACGGACGCAAACACACATATTCGATAACAAATTACAATATATAAAACCATAAAGATTAATACTGCAAAAATCACTTTCCAAACAAACTTTAGAATTTAAACAAATATATCTAAAAACATTGCAAGATGAAAACGTTGGGCATAGCTATGTGTACTTACAATAATGACTATTCCAAACCCTAGTTATCCTTCTTAAAAACAAGAATAAATTCTCATAAGAAGTTTCCTAGACATTGAGACCTCTGAAAAATTCTTTATCGTCCCCGAACTCCTCGTCGTCAACATCCAAGGAACATATGGTTTGTGAAGATAGGAGTCAATTCCAAAAAACCTTCTAGGTTGATGATGTCGAACCAGGGCCTTATGAATTTCAAGAGTTCTCATAACAAAAGACTTTGTTTGTTGAATATCCTTCCTTGTTTCCTTCAACTCTTCAAGGACATCAGAAAACTTATGAGAATTTGAAGGAACAACTCTTGGCTTCCTCACATTCCTTTTTTTTCTTTTCAAAGTTGGAGGTATCGGAGATTTTTCTTTTTACTTCATGATTGATGGCTTAACAATCATATTAACATCTTTTCCAGCAGAAGACATGATGCTTGGAGTATCCATATGAGTACGGGCTTGTGAGAGGAATTCACAACTTAAACTCATCAAGTAGTCTTAAGATAAAAAGAGTTTCAGAGAAGGAAAAAGGTATGTAGGGTTACGAAACCTTTAAACACATAGGTTCGTGTATACACAACTCTCAACCCTATAAAAGTCAAAATTGTCTATTTTAACCCTCTTTTATTAAGGAACAGAGAATACTTTTCCAATATCAATTAGATATGAAAAGCGGCACGAATTCCAGACACTACAATGCTCTCAGAGCAAAATCTTAATAAATGAAAATCAAGACAACTAAAGACTTTTCTTTTCTTAAATCCTGAGATATGCACAATCTTGTCTCTTGTAGGATCAGAATCTCGCAACAATTATGTCTCAGCGAAATTATCAATGGTACAGCACAATAGCGTCGCAGAATAATTTCAGAAACGACGTCAGCAAGGAACATGAGAAAGATGTGATAGTCTTGCGAAAATTAGAGAGCTTGCGAAGTTAACATTTGTAAGGTTGCGAGAATGTCGCAAACCATATCCGAAAATAAAGGACAGATTAGCTGTCATCCACTATGTATTTCCTTATAAATAGTCATTCGAGTTGTAAAGAAGGAGAGATCTTTTTTGAGTAAGAAACAAGTAAATAGGAGAGAGAAGGTTCAGAGCAGAGATCATTCTTGACTTCTTTATCTTTCTTGTAAGAACATTCAAAAATTAATCAATAAAATTAAGAGTGTAAACCTAAAAATGAGCTGATCAACAATGAAATCATATGAGGGGTGTAGTGTAGGATTTCCTGCAACTACATAATGGCGCTAGAAACAGGGACGAGTTGAATATTATTCTAGAAAAATCTAAAGATTGATATTGAGATTTGTGAAAATTTAAAGTGATTGATTAAGAATTTTTCATAATTTCTTGCAATACTGTTAGCATTGAAGAAATGGATAGAAGAAGAAATACATCCGAACAACCGACTACTATTAGAAGAAGCAAGAGAATTGCTGGAAGAGAAAGAAGTGAAATGGGAGAATCTACTAGAATGAGAAATAATAGAGAAAATCTAATTCAATCGCCAATTCAACAAACATTAGTTCAAGAGAGGAATACAGATTATGACAGAGTGAGCGTACACACTTGGCGATCAAACTCAGCAGAAGAAATAGAAGAAGAGCAACAAAATAGAAATTATAGACAGGAAGAGAGAAATCAAGAAGTAGATGAAGGAATAATTCATTGAAATGAGGAAATTGGAGCGTTAGAAACATTGA
Organism: Papaver somniferum; assembly: GCF_003573695.1. Taxonomy (NCBI): domain Eukaryota; kingdom Viridiplantae; phylum Streptophyta; class Magnoliopsida; order Ranunculales; family Papaveraceae; genus Papaver; species Papaver somniferum. The sequence continues at coordinate 80,709,876 of NC_039367.1, read as the reverse complement.
GACGAAGAATACATGAAGAAAGAAGAGCCGAGGCAGAGGAACGTGCGAATTTAACAAGGCAAAATCACGAATTAAGGATGGAGAATATCAGATTGCAGAATAGAAGATCGAGAAGTATTACAAAATCATATTCCAGATCGACTAGAAGAGAAATGAGGCAAAATTCACCCACGATCAATGCTGGAAACAATATTCAAGAAGAAATATCAAATCCTAATGAAGAATATCGCGAAAATAGAGAAAGAACTGATGATCGTTACATTCCACAAAATGAAACTTTTGATGATGGGAAAATTTAAGGAAATCAAGAGAACGGGCAATATCAGAGACAAAATAGCCAAGATGGTGAAGGAAATCAAGAGGAAGGAAGAAGAATTTTACATGTGAGAGAAACTCAAAGAAATCAACAGACAATTGAAGAAGAAATTGAAAGACATAATGTTGAACAAGCACGTTTAATCTGCGAACGTGAAAGATTGAGAGTGGAAATGGAATAACAAGAGCTTCAAGAGACAATTTGCCAAAACAATCATGACAATCGAGAAAGAAGGCGAATACAAAACCGGAATAACGATAATCTCAATGAGGAGTATGATAGAGTGAAGAGAATGGCTGAAAGACAGCGAATTGAGTTGATAAGAAATGAACAAAATTATGGAGGGGAAAATGAACGACATCATCATTTGAGAATTCAAGATAGGGATGAGGAAGAGAATAGCAGAAGAAGACGGGATGAGGATAATGAAGAAGAGATACGAAATTTCGCAAGATAAGATAGACGTGAACGCAGAAGAATAGAAGCAAAATTAAAGAGACCAATGGGCCAAGATTCAGGTGTAAATAAACAAATCTTGAAAGAATTAGAAGAAATGAGAGGAATGCTAAATAACAGAGGAGAAGTAGGTAGAAGCCAATTGGATGAAGCAATAGAAGAAGCTGCGAAAACTCCATTTACAAGGGAAGTACAATTAGGAGGAATACCACCGAAATGCAATTTGCCCGCATTAACTAGCATTTTCGATGGAACAACTTGTGCAATTCAACACATTAAATCTTATGTGAGGTGCATGTTACAATGGGAAAATCATGATGCGGTATTGTGCAAATATTTCGCATCCATCTTAACAGGAGAAGCGTTAAAATGGTTTGAAGGTTACCAAAGAATACAATAACCTCCTTCAATCATTTGCAGACCACATTCTTGGGAGCATATATAAGTAATAATTCCTCACGACCTAGTATAGAAGATGTGTTTGGATTAAAACAATGGATTGGCGAAAGTTTGAAACACTTGACTAAAAGATGGAGAACTATGTGTAGCGAAATGGCTGGCCGTGTAGATGAGAGATATCTCATATTATCATTTATCAATGTTATGTTTGCAACAAACTTGCGCAATGACTGAATTGCGAGAACTTCAAGAAGAATACATTGCTTTAGAGGAAAAACAAAATGAAATGGAATCATACCCATTTGCGAACACCAGCTCACAAGCAGCGAATGCAAGCTTATTACCCAAGCTAATAAACACAGTGGAGAATACTTCGCAAGTACAACAAGAAAAGGAGACAAGTAACAATCAGCGGAAATTGGTAGCTATGGGGAGCCGAGATCAAGAATAGTATGAAAGAGAAAGAAATTTCTACAGTCGTGGAGGAAATAACAAGATTCAAAGACTCGATCAACCGCAAGAAACTTATGGAGGTCAAAGACCAAACTTTAATAGAGGGCAAGGAGGTCACAAAGTAATATGGGAAGAAATCAAGATGCCACCTCTAAAGGCAAGTGTAGAGAAGATATGAGAAGCTATAATTTTGATGGAGAATATACCAACACCATGGAACATGGGAACAGAACCGCCCCCAAACCACAGAAGTCATGAATTTTGTTCTTATCATCATTTTCATGGACATACCAAAAACGATTGCAGAAATGTAAAGAGAATTATTTTGAGAATGATAGATCAAGGAAAACTAAACGACTTTCTGGTAGGGCATCCGCAATATCAACCATTACCACCACCGCCAGAACATCACAAAGTGAATACGATGAAAAAGAAAGAAACATTCTTCATAGAAGTTGGTGCAAAAGCAAAAAATCTATTCTGTCATTCTATCGTACATTCATATAAGACAATTGAAGATTTTCATGATGATGTTTTAAGTAGAGTGTTCGCAAGAGATAATAATGGAATAGAAATTATGAATATTGCGAAAATTTCGCGACTAGAGGAATGGCAGAAATAGATCATTTTTTTTACCGCAGAAGAAATTCCCGAAGGAGAAGAGGTGCATGACAATCCATTGGTAATAAAATTAGAAATTAATCCAAAACCGAAAGAAGATGAGGATGATGAAGCTGAAGATTCATGGGCAATCAATAGAATCCTAGTCGATACTGGAAGCTCTGTGAACATCTTATTTTATCATACTTATAAAACCATGGGTGGAAGAGATGATGATCTTATACCATCAACATATAAGATATATGGTTTTAATGGTACTGCTAACAAGCCTAAAGGGGAGGTTACTATGCAAATTCCATTGAAGGGAATATCTTCTGAAATCTCATTCTGTGTCGTTGATGTAGAATCACCCTACAATGCATTAATTGGTCGACCTTGGCTACATGGGATTATAGGTGTAGCTTCAACTTTCCATCAATGCATCAAATTCCCTCACCACAATGGTGTAAGAATCATAAAGGGAGATTGGGTTGAAGGAAAGAAATGTTACAAAACTGAGATAGAATCTTGCGAAGGAAGAGCAAACAAGAAGGAAAACTGGCGACACAAAATCAAGGATGTACAAAGAAGGGAGAAGTTGATGGTGGATACAATCGAAAAGAAAGGAGAAGAGATGTTGCGAAATCAATGCTAGCTCAGAATAAAAAGGATGAACATACCATTACCAAGGAAGCAGTAGCAGAAAATAATAAAGAAGAAGAGGAGGGCAAAAGTAATAAAAACAAGAAATGTATGAATGATTAAGTTGTTGCGATAATCTCGCAATAAGTAAAATTTTCAAAAAATACATTTGATTGAACAACAAAATTGAGATTGCGAAATTCAGATACAATATTATGAATTGCGAGACTCTCGCAGAGATAATGAATTTTACAGAAAATAATCAGAGAAGAATGACAAAAGAGAAAGAGGCGAACCTTTATGGCGTACACCTTAGTTCGCGAATACAATTTCGCAAGAGGCAAATGTAAGACCTAAAGTACGTCATATGAGGGGGTACCTATTGCATGATTCAGGGAAAGGCTACACCACCACCGGAATCTGAATCATGGAGATTTGGGGTTAATGAAGCCCATCCAGGAGAGGCACCTTGGATTCTCAACTTAAGCATATGACTTAGGTTGGGCGACTAAGGTTATAAGGACTCTCCCAAGGAGTGCAGAATCTGATCAAGGCGCCAAGGTACACGGTTGAGTCAAGAGTGCCGGGGGCGTTTGAAGCGTCCTTGCCATTCTTGACAAGTCTTGGCTCATACTCCACTCGGCCTGAAGAAAACCCCACTTAAGGTGCAGTCTCGTAACCATAAGCCCTATAGGAAAAAGGGATAAGAGGCTGCGAAAACAACTGGTTGTTGTTAAGACTGGATGGGAGGAGATAACCTTGTATGGTATAAGTACTCCTCCTTGAAGGGGCAACCAAGGGGGAGATAAGGGCGGCACCCTCCATTAGGGAGCTGATAAGTGTCTTAAGACGCAAATGTCGTGAGGCTTTTTATTCGCAAGAATATTAAGGCTTGTCATATTTGTGCAATAATCCTGAAGAGGCAATAATACAAAAGAAAAGGATAAGACGAGATCAATGGGTTTTCGCATGAAAGTGCGAAGACGTCCTACGATTTCGTGGCAAGACGACAATGTCATGGGGCTTTATTTTCGCAAGAATATTTAGGCTTGTCATATTGTCGCAACATTCCTGAAGAGGCCATAATACAAAATAAAAAGTTAAGACAAGATCAATGGGTTTTTGTATGAAAATGCAAGGACGTCCTGCGATTTTGTCGCAATGACAAGAGGTGGCATAATAAGACCTTTAATTAGGAAGGCAAAATAAGACCACACAGGAATGAAATTTTGAAAAGAAACAAAATTCACTTCGCAAAAAGTTGCGAAATTATACAATAAGAAAAATTTCGTGACATCTCTCATTTGGATTCAAATAACAGAGGCAAGTATGGGAATGTGTGAAATTAGAAGATGTTATTTGTCTCCATATGAGAGATTTACTCAAAAATTCAAGAATTATAATTATATTGATTAAATATATTGCAAAGAAGAATTGCTTTCATTTACGCAGGTCAAAATGAAAGAAACACAAATATACAGAAAGAAGAAATAAGTGTACAAGTATTACAAAGAATCAAAGAAAGAAGTAAAGACTATTTCTTGGTTAATCCTCATTATCTTCACCAGACTTGTTTCCTTCTTCATCTACGTCAGAATATTTATCACCATCAGAACTTCCATCACTATCAGACTCTTCATCGTCAGCTTCGCTATCAGAGATAATCAAACTGGGAGTATTCTGTGGGATTTCTTCTAAAAGACAAGGATAATCAGAATGTGGGATATTATGATCATCACAAACCATTTGGATGGTTTGATTGAAAAAATGCATAGCGTCATTATGAAAATTCGCAACGGTGATCTTGATTTGATTCTTCAATCTAGAATACTTGTCGTTGCGAGAAGAAAGATTCTTTGCGAGTTCCTCCTTTTCGGCTTCAAGTTCTTCAATATTTTCACGATATTTATTTTCAGAATCTGCGAACAAAAGAAAATTAATTATTAACTTGATGAAAATTCATAAGAAGCAAAAGATTAGTAAAGAAGAGCAATTAGCAACCTTCTCTGTCAGAAATCATGTCTCTAATCAAGGATGTATGTTCAACTTGGAGACTAACATTTATGCCTAAATCTTTTCTAGCATCATCTAAAATTTTCGCAGCCCAGAAAAATTCATCCTCACTACTTATGAGATGACGAGAACGAATTTGATTTTCCCTTTCGCAGAGTTCAATATTCTTGCGGTTAACTTCATCTCGCTCAAGTTGAACTTCAAGGAGAGACTCTTGGAATTTCGCTAAAGCCTTGGCACCTCGATCAGAGATACGATCCTTATCATCTATGAGACCGCTAATTTTGGTTCTTAATTCATTGGTTTTCTCTTTGGAATCAATAAGGAGACGCTTAAATCTGTTGGCTAAGCCTAAACTGGATCTATGAACAATTTCTAAGAGGCGAAATTTCGATCTAAGTTCATTTAGAGAAAGAGATGAAATTCTATCATTTGAAAAGCTATTTAAGAAATTGTTAAGACGTTCAAGAAGGGTATCATTATCCAAGGCATTAGGAAATGAGCGAAGAAGGGTAGCTTCATCAGAAAGACCATAGATATCTGCAAAAAGGATTATTTAAATAAGATAAAACAACAGGATGAATGAATAAAGAGAAAAGAGAAAAGTAACATACCGTAAAGCTGATTATTAGCTTGTTGAAGACTAGAAATTTTATTTTTATACGAGGAAGAATCAATTTCTAATTGTCTATTTTTCTCGCGAAGACTTTTAACTTCATATTCCAATTCTTCATTCTTTTTGCGAAATTAAAGATTCTTCTTTTCAAGATTTTTGCGTCTTCTCTCCAGATCCGAGGCAACAACAAAAGAAACTTTTCCAGCCTGCGAAAAGAAATACAAAATATTAATATAGAAATAGATTTTGAGTTATAAAAATGAAGAAGAAAAAAGATAAAAATATACCAGACTATTGAAAGAATGTAAGAAGTCGGGAGTCACTGATCTAGAAACTCCACGAAGAGAGCTATCATCATCCAGTAAAGGGACATCACAAAGGGTAGAGAGAGCTTTGCAAGTGTTTGCGAATTGTCTATCTCCCATTCCTTGTAGAGAATCAGAAAAGAGGCCAGAAAGCTTAGCCATAGAAGATTCAGGTGGAGAATCTTCAGTTGCAGCAAGATCATCGTTATCTTCATCACCCTTGTCACTCTCGGAATTTTCGTTAGGAAGAACATTTGAAGGAGAAGAAGAACGAACTTTTCTTTTCTTTGGAGGAGGACCAGTTGATTTTTCCTTGCGAAGAGTACCTTTACCTTTATCACTAATCTTCGCAGCATCAACAGATTCTTCTACTTCAATAATAATCTTCACACACAGATAGAAATAATAAATGGAAGCATGAAAGTAACAGTACTATTTAAAGTCATAAGAGAAAATTTCTTAACTCATCTGTGTATGAGCGAAGAGCTAACAGAGTACTAGATTTCCCAGTCCTGTTATAACTATCATTTAGTTTTTGGATCTGCGGAATGTCGCAAGAGTTAGCGAACAGAATAGTAAAAATCAATAAAGAAATATAAAATGAGTTAAAGGGGAGAAACATACCTCTTTCTCCTTCTCGGGCCAGGAGAAAACCCAAGGTTGATATGCAGCGAGATTCGCAGGAAGAACGTTTGATCCAGCAATGTAGGGACCCTTTAGCATTAAAGGAAAGACACACCATTTGTCATCTTTGGATTGGCGAGGAGTTGTGTTTTTACCAGAATGCCAGTCAATATCTTGCATAAGAATTTTGGCTTCATCAATGTTATCTTTCCTTCTTAATCGAATACCCCAGCGAGTATTCTCTTTCTTCATGGATATAAGTTCGTAGTTTTCAAAGAAATTCGCCACTGTATACTTCTCAGCAACTATCTCTAGGTTTGCGAATTTTGGATCCCTAAGTTCTTTGGAGTAAAGAGATCCTCTACCAGCACCACGATTCGCGAACTCTAGTATCAGACGGATGCAGTCCCCACTTAGTTGGAAGATGGCTCGCGAAAATCCCGGATGAGCGAGAATTTCGTAAAATAAAGGAATGTCTGGGTTATAAAGAGTAATAGGGAGACCTGCGAGAATCTGACCTAGCGAAATTATGATTGATTGATCGTCACAATTTTGGTTAGAGAAAATCTTGACAGAAAGAATTTATTTGACATTCTCACCAGGAATGGTGTAGAGTGTAAGACCTTTATCAGTAAGATCTTTTTGGACATCTTGTAGATTCTTCTCATATATATGACCACTTGGAGCCATGTTTGAATATAGAGTATGGGAATGTATAGAAAGTAAAAGAATTGAAGGAAGAAAAAATTACAGCAGCAGAATTTGCAGAAGAATAACAGAGTTGCAGAGATGAGAGAATAAAAATAGAAGAGAAAGTAAAAAGAAAAGTGGAAAGAGGGGGGGGGGGGAGAAGAGTATATAAAGAAAATTTACTTCTCAAAGAAATAAACACCATTAAGACGAAGAGACGTGAACGGTTGAAAGGTAGCGGTTACAGAAGACGTGTCAATAAATAAATGGAAGAGAGAGTACGTGTGATAAATGTGGAATATGAAAAGATAAGCAGCTGCGGCATTTCTCACATCATTCTCTACTTTGCAGAGAAGATATGAGAAGAGGCAAGATGTAGGATCAGAATCTCGCAACAATTATGTCTCAGCGAAATTATCAATGGTACAACACAATAGCATCGCAGAATAATTTCAGAAATGACGTCAACAAGGAACATGAGAAGGATGTGATAGTCTTGCGAAAATTAGAGAGCTTGCGAAGTTAACATTTGTAAGGTTGCGAGAATGTCACAAACCATATCCGAAAATAAAGGACAAATTAGCTGTCATCCACTATGTATTTCCTTATAAATAGTCATTCGAGTTGTAAATAAAAAGAGATCTTTTTTGAGTAAGAAACAAGTAAATAGGAGAGAGAAAGTTCAAAGCAGAGATCATTCTTGACTTCTTTATCTTTCTTGTAAGAACATTCAAAAATTAATCAATAAAATTAAGAGTGTAAACCTAAAAATGAGTTGATCAACAATGAAATCATATGAGGGGTGTAGTGTAGGATTTCCTGCAACTACATCTCTTTTAATCAGGCACATGAGACAAGATGCACTAACCAACACAATTTAAGTTGTGCTGGGATGAAAAATAATCTGTTCATCACATCCTTTTCGATCGGAATTCATAGAACCCTGTTTCTCATAGTTTTTAGACCATAACTTTCTTTCCAATGGTCTTGTATTATCCTTTGAAACTAACTTCTTTTACGAAGATAAAATCTTACACACCTTTGCGGTATTTTGAACAAGTTTAAGCTTGTTTGCTAATCGATTCGCTCTTCGTTGAAGTTTGTTGACATGCCTCAATTTGTGTTTATACTTGAAACACTTTGACAGTTCATGGCCTTTGAGTGAACAATAAGAGCATGAAAACCTGGAATATGATTCAGGCATCTGAGATGTGCATGTTATTAGACACATAGTAGAACGTGAAAAGTTTGACAGAGAGTTTCCAACAGAAAGGTCAATTTTTTCTTCCAGATTGGTTGATATTTCACCTGAAAGACTATCGAGATTGATGTATGTGTTGCTACAATTATCAAATCAATATTTTCACAAAGAAGTGCAACACTTGACTTTTCTTCTTCATTAGAATCATAGTTTTCAGACATTTCATCAAGAGTTGCAGCAAAACCTTTGTTCCCATTGTATTTATTTCGATTTGGACACTCATTTGCAAAATGACCAAAACCTTTACACTTAAAGCACTGAGGCATATCCTCGTCAGCAATTTCATCATTATGCCTGTTTTTAGGAGGAACACGATTATGGGGTTTATCTGATGACCTAGTTTTATCTCTGGAGAACCGTTTACTTCTCTTCAAAAGAAGATCCCTAAACTGTCTTGTGATCAACGAGACTGACTTGTCAAGATCTTCATCTGATGAATCAGCCTCAGTAAGATCATCTTCAGAGGTGCAAACACTTTTACTTTTATCAAGTAATTTAATGTTCTTTTGTGCTTTGAAAGCAACATCCTTCCCAGATTTGGATGTATGCTAATGATCAAAGATCTTTAACTTCCCAACCAGAGTATTTCTGGAAAGCGTTGTGAGATTATTTCCTTCAACGATGGCATGATTCTTAGAATCGTATCTGGATGGCAGAGATCTGAGAATCTTCATCACAATGTCCTTTTCAGGAATGGTCTTACCCAATGCAAAGGATGCATTAACAATTTCAGACACTTTGTGATTAAACTCATCAAATGATTCTTCATCTGCCATACGAAGGTTTTCCCAAATCAGAATTTAGGTTTTGAAGCCTAGCTTCCTTTTCACAGGTATTCCCTTCAAATACGGTTTCTAAGATATCACAGGCTTCTTTGGACTTCGTGCAAGTAGTCACATGATGTTGAAGATCTAGGGTAATGACATGAATGATAACATTTAAGCCGTCATAATTTTGCTTTGCAGCAAGGATTTCTTCTGGAATATATCTACTAATATCCTTACGTATAGATACATCGCCTTCTGTATTAACCGGAAGATCATAGCCATTAACAACACGTACCCATATTTGAAAATCATGAGCTTGAAGAAAAGTACGCATAGCGATTTTCCACCACAAGTAGTTTGAGCCATCAAAGACTGGTGGTACATTTATGGAGATAAAAAATTGTCCATAGAGTCAGATCGCTACAAACACAGACTTATGAGGTCTTAAACGTGTTTGCCTGCTCTGATACCAATTGAAAAAGTAGGGGTCTAACAACCTCACCCAATATTTCGCTTAGCAATCTGGATGGACTAACTCCGTTATACTTTCAATAAAATCAACTAGACAGTCAGACTCAATCTTAAGAAAACTATATCAAGGAGTTATATCTCAATTTCTCAATTCAATACTTACTCAAGAAAATAGAAATCTGCGAGTCTAATTGAATACAAGAGAAATTAACTTGAACAGTACCAAAGACCAATGTTCAAGGATCAATCAATCTCAATCAACAACCAAAGGTTGGATTTACCAATTGATGGATTCAACGCAGAACCTGTGATATTTCAATTATATAACAAAATATAATGCAGAAAAGAAATAACACAGACACCAGAAGTTTTGTTAACGACTAAACTGCAAATGCAGAAAAACCCCAGGACCTAGTGCAGATTCAACACACACTGTATTAAGCCGCTACAGACACTAGCCTACTACAAACTAACTTCGGTCTGGACTGTAGTTGAACCCCAATCAATCTCACATTGATCCAAGGTACAGTTGCACACCTTAAGTCTCTGATCCCATCAAGATACTACGTACTTGATTCCCTTAGCTGATCTCACCCACAACTAAGAGTTGTTACGACCCAAAGTCGGAGACTTTATATAAACAAATCTGTATCACACAGAAAAGTCTACAGGAATAAATAAATATGTCTCCCACAGAAATACCTACGAGTTTTGTTCCATCTTTTGATAAATCAAGGTGAACATGAACCAATTGATATACCAGACTTATATTCCCGAAGAACAACCTAGAAATATCAATCACCTCACAATAATCTTAATGGACTAGCGAAACAATATATTGTGGAATCACAAACGATGAGACGAAGATGTTTGTGACTACTTTTCTATCTTGCCTATCGTAGAAATTAATCTCGAGCCAATTTTACAATTGTACTTAATACGATAGAAACAACAAGATCAGATGACGCAACTACAGAGAAAATAGTTGGGTCTGGCTTCACAATCCCAATGAAGTATTAAAGTCGTTAACCTACAGGGTCTCGATAGAAACCTAAGGTTAAAGGAGAATCGACTCTAGCTTATACAACTAGTATCGCACAGGAGGTGTGGGGATTAGGTTTCCGAGTTTCTAGAGTTCTCCTTTATATAGTCTTCAAATCATGGTTTGAAATCAATGCTACCTTGGTAACAAAACATTCAATATTCACCATTATATGAAAACCTGATTAGATTCAAGCTAATATCTTTCAACCATTAGATCGAATCTTAGCTTGTTATACACAAATGAAATGTCGTTCATTTAGGTTTGTGTAACCGTACCTAAACCTGTACACCTAGTTGGTTCAACAGTAGTTAACCAATGGTTAGCCATATGAGCACTTTCATATCAACCTTATTCATCTTCACCATAACTAGTTCAAATGACTCATAAGAATTAGTTAAAGAGTTGTTCAATTGATTAGATCTCATATAAGTATATAGGACACAATCGAAAAAAAAATGATTTTGATTCACTCGAATCGATTCATGAACACTATAGCCACGGTTTGCAAATATGCATTCCTTAGTTTATATACGTCTTAGTTCATGAATAAACCGTTTTCAGAAAATAACCCACTCAAGTATGCATACCGGTACGAATACTTAAGTACCCGGATTGAGTTTGTTTTCAGTTCACAAACTCCAGCAGAAATTCACGGGGTGTGAACTTCCGATAGCACGCGTATGGGTACACGGACTTAGCTTCCGGACATCCTGAACAGTAAAGTACGCATACTTTAGTTCAAGGATTTTGGACTTACACAAGTATGAGTTCACATACATTGTTTGTATCCATTCAAGACTATATATTCTAAACTCTCATTTTAATCATTGAAACACTCTTAGAGGATGTTAAATAAAGCTTATTCACACACTATTTTTCATCAAAACAATTTTCAAGATATTGAAATAATCAACATGACTTTCGTCACTTGTAAAGATGAACTTAGCCAAAGCGAAAGCTTACCAACACATATTTCGAGAAACAGATAAGCGAGATAAACTCGGCTCGAAATAACAAATGTGTATAATCGAAGTCTATATAGAAATACGACTTTTGTCTCAAGATAGGAGATAGAGTAGATATATTTTTGAGTGATAGATAAGTTTAAGTCTCCACATACCTTTTAGTCGATGAAGTTCCACCTTTCCTTGAGTAGTTCTTCGTCTTTGCATGATGAACGCCGTGGAGTCTATAGCTCAACTACACTTTCTATCCTAGTCGGAGACTTATCTATAAGTAGACTAGAAATCAAGACTTATAGTTTTGGCAACTAAACTTGACAAAAAAGATTGAGATAGCAACACTTGCGAGTTCGACCGAGCAGTGCTCTAACACTAACACATGGGGTTCATATCAATATATATGTGCATGGAAATATATCAACTCATCTCAAACTTCCATGGTGGAATAGCACAAGGCAAAGTCTCCTGCAAGATGTTCTTACAACCTCAATAGATGAGATGCAACACACTTCAGGCCATGGGTTTACAGAAACGTACCAATGGGTGAGGAATGGGACAATGCTTCCTTTACGAAAGATGTTAGTCTATGTCTCTGAAACAACATACCAAAAGGACGCATCAATCGGACATTCAAGCTGAAAGATATGTCCTCTACAGTCAGGTCTACGAAATCTAAAAATTTGTACGGGATTTTACAAATTACAAATGTGTAGGCTTCGTTAGATGACCTAGACAACTCCAAATTGAGTACTTCCTTTCTCATATGATATCTCAGTCTCTTAGATTCAAAATTTTGGGTCAAGCACCGGATTCCGACATCGTATGAAGTTTCTACAGTTTCCAGAGCAGGTAACATGCAAGCAGCAATTTCTAGACGGGATTCATAACCTTCACAGTCGATCGATGTCCACCAGGTCTTTCCACTAAGTCCTTCATTAAGGTACCTCCTACTTCGTCCACCTAGGTCTTTACACCAAGTTTTTCTACCTAGGACCTCTATCTGGGCCTTGCCAGAAGAAGAGAAACGAAAAGGAGATTTAACAAAATATTGGGGATTGACGGTCCACTGATCATGATGATCAGTTTCACAGTCCAAGACCCGTGATTGGCACTGGTCTTGCCTGTGTTAATCTTTAATCATCAAATGCATGCTACAACCAGAACATATAACCATGGTCATTACATCATCCTCTCTTGAGAGCAACCTCAGTTATGGTCCCAGACCAGGGTTTCAAAAGTGATGTTTCTATGACTGACAGAAACAAAGGTGGTACTGCAAGCACCGAGCTCATATATCAATTAAGGGCTCCAGAGCACAAGTGAATCAATGACATCGGAATCCTATATCAATCATCCAAGGAGACAATCAAATGGTCCAGAGACCAAAGAAGAAGTTCCACAATGAGTCCATCTAAAGCCGTTTAACACTGCCATGTAGAAAACGACGAACTAGGAGCAATTGGTAAGGAATCAAGACATAAGTCATAGTTCTTTCTCTTTGTATGTATGTCCTCTACAACATGTTAAAAATTCACATCAACTGGATGAACGAGCTAAGAGGCGCGAACCAAGCATTGGACATCATCGCTGCTGAAAAGTTCATGGAGATTTGTTGATTCATCAATTTGAGCCCCTAAACGAGCTCAAAACTTTAAAAGCTTCTTTGATCCTGATAGGAAGTTTTCTGGGCGTAAGAAAGTTGGGTGGATCATCAAAAATGGACATCGTATGAAGATTCTACGGTGTTTTTAAGAAGACCCTAATTTCTGGAATTTCCTGATGACGAATCATGAAAAAATTACTCATTCATTCACATGGAGTCTCATCCATGCAATCATCACATGACAAGTTGATGTTGCTATGAAGATGACACAAGATGAAAGCTTATTTTGGTTATCCATTAGCCATTTGGGGAGTTAGAGCAACAACAACAACAGACAAAGCAAGTCCATTGCAGTTGGTGATACACGATTGGTGCTCTGAGGACCAACAACTTGGTCGGACTAGGATCTCCTCCTTCAAGTGACGTATGTGCTATACGCGGGCCTACATGGTCCTACCATCATCGAAATCAGGGTGCTTCATCAAATTTATGCTCTCCAGACAATGCTCGGTCATTCTGCAAGTGCTACAATGTCGGCGGATCATTCGACATGATTGGAGCATTATTGGATCGAAATCCCTGGTAATATCTAACAAATGAGCCTATTTATTCATTTTTCTTATGCCAGTAAAGATCTCCATCTATGTGCATACTGAGGAACATGACTGTCCCACACTAAGCAGGGGACTTAATGTTGATGGTGGATTTTTGACGGAGGTCATATTCGTAAATCACATCAGAAATTATGTATCTCTGATCAATATCGGAATCATAAGAAATTTATATCTTCACAAGGAGTGAATTGCAGTTCTGTAATATCATGACAGTAATAATATATGACGAAGATATTAGGGTTTCTGAGGCAAGACTTTTAATGTTCCATATATTTCACGATTAAAGCTGAGCGGCTCAGCACATTTGTTGAGAATTCATCTCTGGTGTCTGAATCTACCCAGAACTTACGCTGAGCGGCTCAGCATTTCTTTTGAATTCGGAATTCATCTCTGGTGTCTGAATTAACCCAGAATAATATATGATGTTGATTACATCATACCTAAATGCTCCTAGACGTATTGCATGCTAGTATATAGCAACGAATTAATTAAATCTAGTCGCAATATTCAACGGATCGAATTCCTAGAAATTATGCACTAATGAAACCCTAATATTCACTTAACCTTTCGGGCATTTGGGGCATCTCGAATAAGTCCCGAGCAAGAGGCACGGGTGTATTTAGTAATAATGCTCAAAGGAGCATCCATGGAAGAACTAGGAATGTAAACCTGATAAAAAAAGGAAAAGGATAAGAGATAAATAATAATAAAATAATAAAATAAAGGAAACCGTACGGGTGGGCCGGCAGGCAGGCTAGGCATGCTGCCAGTTTGGTCGGTCCCTTTCCCCCTTTTCCCATAATATTTTATTATTAAAATTCTTATTTTATTATTATTTTTTAGTGTTTCCTCTTTTAAGGACTTCTCTTTCGATCAAAACTCATGAAACTTCCATAACCATGTGGTTAACAAAGCAAGTGGTCTCGCAAGCATCATGACTTGTCTTTCCACCATCATGAGAAATATTATAATAATATTATTTGAATATTTTTAATAGTGGTCCTTCCACCATTATTAGGAGTTTCAGTAAAAATCAAATTCTTCATAAAAGGATGAAAAAGTGCTCGATGGACCATCAGAAAATACCAGAATTCTCAGGATTGGTCCACGGATGACATGGAAACATAAACACATCACCATGAACATTCATGGTCGAAATTTTGCTTGCCAAGGGTCGGTCCCACCATTACCATTGATTAATGACCTAATTGATCATTCAGAGTCCATATTTGACTCAAACTCTCTCCAACCAACTTGGATGATGATCCATCAACCATCAGTTGGTCCCACAACCACCTAAGGCCGGTTTTACACCCCTTAGTCGGTTCCTCATGCTTCCATAATTAGGTTTTACAACCTAATTCTCAAAAAAGCATTATTTTACTTATATTAAAACACTGATTAATCATCCTTTCACCAACTGCTCTGCAAAGGAGTTTGGTAAATGCTCGGTCTAACATCCAGATACTACATGGTCGATCCATCACTCATAGAGGCGGTCCCTCTTTCGTCCATTGGTTGATTCTCAGTTGATCATCCATTGATCATAATTAGGGTTTTGAATTGAATGCTCTGTCTAGCATAATTCTGAACATGTTCAAACACCGATATTTTAATATTGATCCAGCAATCAATATTTCAATCAATTAATTAAAAAAATATTCGGTTAATATTTTTAATTAATATCTTATTTGGTCTTGGTACCAATAATTCATGGATCTAGCAGTATTTACTCTGACTAGCAATACTTGCTCTAAATATCAATGCTCCATCTGGCAATACCCTAATTGCTTCAACTAGCAGTGGGTCACGGTTAACAAGGTTCCAGACCACCAATATTGATTCATCTATCATTATTTTATTGGTTCATCAACCAACATCTGGTTCGTCCGTCACCATTAATTTAATATTATCTCTCCTCGTCATTCGACTGACTCATGACACATGGATTGAGAAAGACCTTCTATGATCAATCAACAATGATTAATTTCACAACTGCTCAGTGCACCAACATAATGGTTTATGATCGATTCAGCAATCTCATAAAACCATCACTAAGTTATTCGACTATCATTACTGCTTCAACTAGCATAATGATACATCATGGTAATTCAACATTCATGGTCTGCAGAGCATGTTGCTGTTTCAACATTCCCTGCTTCATCCATCATAACATTGAACTTCGTCGGTTCAGTTCATAAGACTCATTGTATTAGGTCAAAGATTGACCACTCACACATGAGACATCAATTCACGTCATATGGGGGGTTATCACTAGGGGTTTGGTCTGGCGGCCTACAACACGTGCGATGTAAGGTACATCCACGATGAGAGTTGTGGTAAGTTGTGGTAGTTAAAAGGGAAAATGGGAAGTGGACAGTTGATCGACCAAGTCATCCATGTAATGTGGAAGTGGTTTCGACATGGTCTCCCACTTCCCCATCTTTCAACTACCTTCAACTGTCACCACATACAGGAGATTGGTGTGATGCAATAAATAGGTTTTGAAACTTATGTTTTGACAAGACTAAGAAGATTCGTAAGCAAACCTACGAACAATCAAGTTATCAAACACCTTCAGAAGATTTCTCTTGTCTACACAGAGAATCATCTTCACAACAGTTCAACACATCACATCACCTACGGATCAATCTTCATTGATCTCCACGCAATCTCAGCTTCCCTCCCTACATACCGACCCTTCTCCTCCTCTTGTGACCGAATTGAACCTGGAACGACCATTTTCTTGGTTTAGGCCTGGGTCCTACAGATTAGTCTTTCGAACTCAAAGTACTCCCGTGCAGTACATTTGTTTAACGGTTCAGACGATTCGCAACTTCGAGCAGTTGTCTCCTCCACCACTTTTTACCAGAAAACCCATGAACCGTTTTTACTCGCAAACAGATAGGATTTTTGAAATCTAACAGATTATGGATTGGGTTTGGGTGCGACATCGAGAATCCAATCAATATCCGAGCCCGTTAGTACATTTGTTTTTGACAAATTAGGTATTCTTTCATGTTATACTATGATGAGCTTGCAAGATACAAGAACAATATATGTATATGTTGACATACTTGATCCCAACGTACACCAAAAACATCTTATTTCAAGGGGGCTAGGTTTAATTTTCTTCCTCTTCAAATTTCGAGTAACTTTAAAGCATTTCACTTAAGTCCAATTTCAAACCCTTAAATAATATTATAGTCCTATTTCTAAAACTATCCATGTAGGATCAGAATCTCGCAACAATAATGCCTCAGCGAAATTATCAACAACACAACACAACAACGTCGCAGAACAATTTCAGAAATGACATAATAAACGACGTCAGCTAAAATCATGATAAAAATGTTATGGTTCTGCGAAAATAAGAGAGTTTGCGAGATTAACATTTGTAAGGTTGCGAGAATGTCGCAAGACATATCCGAAAATAAAGGACAGATTAGCTGTCATCCACTATGTACTTCCCTATAAATAGTCTTTCAGTTGTAAAGGAAGGGGGAGATCATTTTTTGAGTAAGAAACAAGTAAATAGGAGAGAGAAAATCTAGATCAGTGGTTATTCTCAATTCCTTTATCTTTTCTTGTAAGATTGTTCAAAGATTCATCAATAAAATTAAGATTGTTAATCTAAAATGAGTTGAATGTTAATGAAATCATATGAGGGGTGTAGTGTAGGATTTCCTGCAACTATATAATGGCGCTAGAAACAGGGAACATTGAAGATTATTCTAGAAAAAATTGAAGATTAATATTGAGATTTGTGAAGATTTGGAGTGATTGATTAAGAATTTTACATAATTTCTTGCAATTCGTTAACATTGAAGAAATGGCCAGAAGAAGAAATACATCAGAACAACCAACTACTGTTAGAAGAAGCAAGAGAATTGCTGGAAGGTAAAGAAGTGAAATGGGAGAATCTACTATAATGAGAAATAATGGAGAAAATCAAATTCGACCACCAGTTCAACAAACAGTAGTAAAAGGGAGGAATACAGATTATGATAGGGTGAGTATACACACTTGGCAATCAAATTCAGCAGAAGAAGTAGAAGAAGAGCAACAAACCAGAAACCATAGACAGGTAGAGAGAAATCAAGAAGCAGATGAAGGAATAATTCATGGAGATGAGGAAATTGGAGCGTTAGAAACGTTGAGACGAAGAATACATGAAGAAAGAAGAGCTGAGGCAGAAGAACGTGCAATTAACAAGGCAAAATCACGAATTGAATGGATAGAGTACGAGAAGTATTACAAAATCATATTCAAGATCGACTAGAAGAGAATGAGGCGAAACTCACCCACAATTAATGCTGGAAAAATATTCAAGAAGAAATATCAAATCCTAATGAAGAATATCGCGAAAATATGATCGTTACGTTCCACAAAATGAAACTTTTGATGATAGGCAAAATGGTAGAAATCAAGAGAATGGACAACGTCAGGGACGAAATGACAAGATGGCGAAGGAATCGAGAGGAAGGAAGGAGAATTTTACATGAAGAGAAACTCAAAGAAATCAACAACGATTGAAGAAGAAATTGAAAGACATTATGCTGAACAAGCACGTTTAATTTGCGAACGTGAAAGATTGAGAGCGGAAATGGAAGAACAAGAGCTTCAGGAGACAATTCGCCAGAACAATCACGACAATCGAGAAAGAAGGCGTACACAAAACCGGAATAACGGTAATATCAATGAAGAGTATGATAGAACAGAGGATGGCTGAAAGACAGCGAATGGAATTAATAAGAAATGAACAAAATCATGAAGGGGAAAATGAGAGACATCATCATATGCGAATTCAAGATAGATGAAAAGAGACTCGCAGAAGAAGACGAGATGAGGATAATGAAGAAGAAATGCAAAATTTCGCGAGAGAAGAAAGACATGAACGCAGAAGAAGGGAGGCGAAATTAAAAAGACCAATGGATCAAAATTCAGGTGTAAATAAACAAATCTTGAAAGAGTTAGAAGAAATGAGAGGAATGCTAAATAATAGAGGAGAAGTAGGCAGAAGACAATTGGATGAAGCTATAGAAGAAGCTGCGAAAACTCCATTTACAAGGGAAGTACAACTAGGAGGAATACCACCGAAATGCAATTTGCCCGCATTAACCATTTTTGATGGAACAACTTGTGCAATTCAACACATTAAAGCCTACGTGAGGTGCATGTTGCAATGGGAAAATCATGATGTGTATTATGCAAGTATTTCGCATCCAGCTTAACAGGGGAGGCGTTAAAATGGTTCGAAGGTCTACCAAAGAATACAATAACATCCTTCAATCATTTGCAGACTACATTCCTGGGGGCATATATAAGTAATAATTCTTCGCGACCTGGTATTGAAGACGTGTTTGGATTAAAACAAAGGATTGGCGAAAGTTTGAAGCACCTAACTAAAAGATGGAGGACTATGTGTAGCGAAATGGCTGGCCGTGTAGATGAGAGATATCTATATTATCATTTATCAATGCTATGTTTGCAACCAACCTATTGTATATCCAAATTTTCAGAGTCAAGAATACGATCACAATGACTGAATTGCGAGAACTTCAAGAAGAATATATTGCTCTAGAGGAAAGGCAAAATGAAATGGAATCATACCCAGTTGCGAACACCAGTTCACAAACAGCGAATGCAAGCTTATTACCCAAGCTAATAATACAAGTGGCGAACTTCGCAAGTACAACAAGAAAGGTGACGGGTAACAATCAACAGAAACTGGTGGCTATGGGAAGCCGAGATCAAGAGAGTATGAAGGAGAAAGAAATTTCTACAATCGTGGTGGAAATAACAAGATTCAAAGACTCGATCAGCCACAAGAAACTTATGGAGGTCAAAGACAAAACTATAATAGAGGACAAGGAGGTCACAAGGTAGTATGGGAAGAAATCAAGATGCCACCTCTAAATGCAAGTGTGGAGAAAATATGGGAAGCTATAATTTTGATGGAGAATATACCAACACCATGGAACATGGGAACGGAACCACCTCCAAACCACAGAAGTCATGAGTTTTGTTCTTATCATCATTTTCATGGACATACTACAAATGATTGCAGAAATGTAAAAAGAATTATTCTGAGAATGATAGATCAAGGAAAACTAAACCACTTTTTGGTAGGGCACCCACAATCTCAACCATTGCCACCACCACCAGAGCATCACAAAGTAAACACGATGAAAAAGAAGGAAACATTCTTCATAGAAGTTGGTGCAAAAGCAAAGAATCTATTCTGTCACTCTATCGTACATTCATACAAGACAATTGAAGATTTTCATGACAATGTTTTGAGTAGAGTGTTCGCAAGAGATGATGGAAGAGAAATTATGAATATTGCGAAAATCTCGCCACTAGAGGAATGGCAGAAACAGATATTTTTTTAACCGCAGAAGAAATCCCCGAAGGTGAAGAGGTACATGATAATCCATTGGTAGTAAAATTAGAAATTAATCCAAAACCGAAAGAAGATGAGGATGATGAAGCTGAAGATTCATGGGCAATTAATAGGATTCTAATCGATACTGGAAGCTCTGTGAACATCTTATTTTATCATACTTATAAAACTATGGGAGGAAGAGATGATGATCTTATACCATCAACATATAAGATATATGGTTTTAATGGTACTGCCAACAAGCCTAAAGGGGAGGTTACTATGCGAATTCCATTGAAGGGAATATCTTCTGAAATCCTATTCTGTGTCGTTGATGTAGAATCACCCTACAATGCATTATTGGTCGACCTTGGCTACATGGGATTCTAGGTGTAGCTTCAACTTTCCACCAGTGCATCAAATTCCCTCACCCCAGCGGTGTAGGAATCATAAAGGGAGATTGGGTTGAAGGAAAGAGGTGTTACGAAACTGAGAGAATCTTGCGAAGGAAGAGCAAAGAAGGAAAATTGGCGACACAAAATCAAAGAGACACAAAGAAGTGAGAGGTTGATGGTGGATGCAATCGAAAGAAAAGAAGAAGAGATGTTGCGAAACTAATGCTAGCTCAGAATAAAAAATGGTGAACATACCACTACCAAGGAAGCAGTAGCAGAAAATAACAAAGAAGCAGAGGATGCAAAGGTAATGTATGAATGATTGATTTGTTGCGACACTCTCGCAATAAATAAAATTCTCAAAAATACATTTTATTGAATGACAAAATTGAGATTGCGAAATGCAAATACAATATGATGATGTGCAGAATCTCGCAGAGATAATGAATTCTACAAAAGACAATCAGAGAACAATGACAAAAGAGAAAGGGGCGAACCTTTATGGCGTACACCCTAGTTCGCGAATACAATTTCGCAAGAGGCAAATGTAAGACCTAAAGTACGTCATATAAGGGGGTACCTGTTGCATGGCTCAGGGAAAGGCTACACCGCCACCGGAACCTGAGTCATGGAGATTTGGGGTCAATAAAGCCCATCCGGGAGAGGCACCTTGGATTCTCAGCTTAAGCATATGATTTAGGTTGGGCGACTAAGGTAATAAGGACTCTCCCAAGGAGTGCATCTGATCAAGGCGCCGAGGTACACGGTTGAGTCAAGAGTGCCAGGGGCGTTTGAAGCGTACCTTGCCATTCTTGACAAGTCTTGGCTTATACTGCACTCCCGAAGAAAACCCCACTTAGGGTGCAGTCTCGTAACCATAACCCTATAGGTAAAAGGGATAAGAGGCTGCGAAAACAACTGGTTGTTGTTAAGACTGGATGGGAGGAGCTAACCTTGTATGGTAGAAGTACGCCTCCTTGAAGGGGCAACCAGGGGGAAGATAAGGGCGGCACCCTCCATTAGGGAGCTGATAAGTGTCTTAAGACGCAAATGTCATGAGGCTTTTTACTCGCAAGGGTATTAAGGCTTGTCATATTTGTGCAACAATCCTGAAGAGGCAATAATACAAAATAAAAAGATAAGACGAGATCAATGGGTTTTCGCATGAAAGTGCGAAGACGTCCTGCGATTTCGTCGCAAGACGGCAATGTCATGGGGCTTTATTTTCGCAATAATATTTAGGCCTATCATATTGTCGCAACATTCCTGAAGAGGTCATAATACAAAAGAAAAAGTTAAGGCAAGATCAATGGGTTTTTGCATGAAAGTGCAAGAACGTCCTGCGATTTTGTCGCAATGACAAGAGGTGGCATAATTAGGAAGGCAAAATAAGACCACACATGAATGAGATTTTGAAAAGAATCAAAATTCACTTCGCATAAGATTGCAAAATTATAAATAAACAACTGCGAAGTTGAGGCACAAAATAAGAAAAATCTGCAAAATCTCTCATTTGGATACAAATAACAGAGGCAAGTATGGGATGAATGAAATTAGAAAATGTTATTTGTATCCACATGATAGATTTACACAAAAATTAAAAAATTAATGATTATATTGATTAACCATATTGCAAGGAAGAATTGTTTTAATGAATGCAGGTCAAAATGAAAGAAACTCATATATTAAGGAATATGGGAAACCAAAAGAATTCGCAAATATACAGAAAGGAGGAATAAATGTACAAGTATTACAGAATATTAAAGAAAGAAACAAAGACTACTTCTTAGTTGATCCTTCATCATCTTCATCAAACTTGTTCCCTTCTTCGTCTGCATCAGAACTTTCATCTCCATCAGAACCTTCATCACCATCAGATTCTTCATCATCAGCTTCGCTATCAAAAATAATCAGACTGGGAATGTTCTTTGGGATCTCCTCTAAGATACAAGGATAATCAGAATGAGGAATACTATGGTCATCACAAACCATTTGAATAGTTTGATTGCGAAAATGCATAGCATCATTCTTAAAGTTCGCAACAGTGATCTTGATTTGATTTTTTAAGTTAGAATACTTGTCGTTGCGAGAATAAAGATTCTTTGCGAGTTCCACTTTTTCAGCTTCAAGTTCCTCAATCCTTTTGCGATATCTACTTTCAGAATCTGCGAGCAAAAGGCAATCAATTAATAACTTGATGAAAATTCATAAGAAACAAAAGATTAGTACTGGAGAACAGTTAATAACCTTCTCTGTCAGAAATCATATCTCCAATCAAGGCTGTATGCTCAACTTGGAGACTAACATTTACACCTAAATCTTTTCTGGCATCGTCTAAGATTTTCGCAGCCCAAGCGAATTCATCCTCATTACTTATAAGAAGACGAGAACGAATTTGGTTTTTTTTCCGCAGAGTTAGGTATTCTTGCGATTAGCTTCATCTCGTTCAAGTTGAACTTCAAGAAAGGTCTCTTGGAATTTCGCCAAAGCCTTAGCACCTTGATCAGAGATGCGATCCTTATCATCTATGAGACCGCTAATTTTGGTTCTTAGCTCATTGATTTTCTCTTTAAAATTAAGAAAGAGACGCTTAAATCTGTTGTCTAAGCCTAAACAAGATATATGGTCAATTTCTAAGAGGCGAAATTTAGATCTTCGTTCATTCAGAGAAAGAGATGAAATTTTATCATTTGAGAAACTATTCAAAGATTTATTAAGACGCTCAAGAAGGGTATCATTATCCAAGGCATTAAGAAATGAACGAAGAATGGTAGCTTCATCAGAAAGACCATAAATGTCTGCAAAAAGGATCAATTAAATAAGATAAAACAACAGGATGAATGAATGAAAGTAAAGAGAAAAGTAACATACCATAGAGCTGATTATTAGCTTGCTGAAGACTAGAGTTTTTGTTCTTATACGAAGAAGAATCAATTTCTAGTTGTCTGTTTTTCTCGCGAAGACATTTGACTTCAGCTTCCAGTTCCTCATTCTTTGTGCGAAATTGAAGATTCTTCTTTTCAAGATTTTCACGTCTCCTCTCTAGATCTGAGGCAACAGCGAAAGAAGCTTTTCCATCCTGCGAGAGAATATAAAAAGTATTAAAATAGAAAGACATTTTGAGTTACAACAATGAAGAAGTAAAAGGATGAAAGCATACCAGACTATTAAGAGAATGCAGGAAATTGGGAGTCACTGATCTAGAAACTCCACGAAGAGAATTATGACCATCCAACAAAAGAACATCGCAAATTGTAGCGAGAGCTTTACAGGTGTTAGCGAATTGACTATCTCCCATTCCTTGCAAAGAATCAGAAAAGAGGCCAGAGAGCTTAGCCATAGAAGATTCAGATGGAGAATCTTCGTTTGCAACAAGGTCATCATTATCCTCATCTTTCTCGAAGTTTTCATGAGAAGGAATATTTGAAGGAGAGGAAGAACGGACTTTTCTTTTCTTTGAAGGAGGAGCAGTTGGTTTTTCCTTGCGAAAAGCACCTTTGCTTTTATCACCAGTCTTCGCAACATTGGCAGGTTCTTCTATTTCAACAATAATCTTCACACATAGATAGAAATAAGAAATGGAAGCAACAATATATTGTTTAAAATCATAAGAGAATATTTCTTACCTCATCTGTGTATGAGCGAAGAGCTAACAAGGTACTAGTCTTCCCAGTCATGTTATAACTATCTTTCAGTTTTTGGATCTGTAGAATATCGCAAGAGTCAGCGAACAAAAGAATAAAGAAAAATAAAGAAATATAAAGTGATCGAAACTGGAAGAAACATACTTCTTTCTCTTTCTCGGGCCAAGAGAATACCCAAGGTTGATAGGTAGCGAGATTCTCAGGAAGAACATTTGACCCAGCAATGTAAGGTCCTTTTAGCATCAAGGGGAAAACACACCATTTATCATCTTTGGATTGGTGAGGAGTTGTGTTCTTACCAGAACGCCAATCAATGTCTTGCATGAGTATATTAGCTTCATCAATGTTATCTTTCCTTTTCAAACGAATACCCCAGCGAGTATTCTCTTTCTTCATGGAGATCAATTCATAATTTTCAAAGAAACTCGCTACTGTGTATTTCTCAGCAATTATCTCCAAGTATGTGAATTTAGGATCCCTAAGTTCTTAGGAGTACAGAGATCCTTTACCAGCACCACGGTTAGCGATCTCTAACATCATACGGATGCAATCCCCACTCAATTGGAAGATAGCTCACGAAAATCCCGAGTGAGCGAGAATTTCATAGAACAGATGAATATCTGGGTCATAAAGAGGAATGGGGAGACCTGCGAGAATTTGACCTAGCGAAATTATGATTGATTGATCATCACAATATTGATCAGAGAAAATTTTGATAGAAAGAATTGACTTGGCACTTTCACCAGGAATGGTAGAAAGTGTTAAACCTTTCTCAGCAAGATCTTTTTGGACGTCTTTTAAGTTTTTCTCATTTTTATGGCCACTTGGAGTCATACTTGAATATAGAGTATGGGAATGAATAAAAAGTAAGAAGATTGAAGAGGGAAGAATTACAGTAGCAGAACTTACGGAAGAACAATAAAGTTGCAGAGATGAGAGAATAAAAAGAGAAGAGAAAGTAAAAAGAAAATGGAAAGAAGAGTAAGAAGAATATATAAAGAAGATTTTTTTTTACTCGAAGAAATAAACACCATTAAGGCGAAAAAACGTGAGCGGTTGAAAAGCAGCGGTTACAGAAGACGTGTCAAGAAACAAATGGAAGAAAGAATACGTGTGATAAATGCAGAATATGAAGAGATGGACAGCTGCGGCATTTCTCACATCATTCTCTACTTTGCAGAGAAGATATGAGAAGAGGCAAGATGTAGGACCAGAATCTCGCAGCAATAATGCCTCAGCGAAATTATCAACAACACAACACAACAGCATCGCAGAACAATTTCAGAAATGACATAATATATGACGTCAGCTAAAATCATGAGAAAAATGTGATGGTTCTGCGAAAATAAGAGAGTTGCGAGATTAACATTTGTAAGGTTGCGAGAATGTCGCAAGAAATATCCGAAAATAAAGGACAGATTAGCTGTCATCCACTATGTACTTCCCTATAAATAGTCTTTCAGTTGTAAAGGAAGGGGGAGATCATTTTTTGAGTAAGAAACAAGTAAATAGGAGAGAGAAAATCTAGAGCAGTGGTTATTCTCAATTCCTTTATCTTTTCTTGTAAGATTGTTCAAAGATTTATCAATAAAATTAAGATTGTTAATCTAAAATGAGTTGAATGTTAATGAAATCATATGAGGGGTGTAGTGTAGGATTTCCTGCAACTACAATCCATAAACTTGTTACATTTATTTCTTCATCATAAACTTTAATCATAAAACAAATTCATTGAATTATCCACATCCAATCCGTTCATCCGTGTATCCATTGGGTGCAAATCCGTTGGATGATGAGTTGGATACGGATGCCAGATTTAAAATCTGTAATGAAATAGATTGGATACGGATAAGGCGAAAACCAGTCCATACCGGCTCATGCTCACCCTTATACAAACTTTACAAAGATGTCGAAGGTTTTGACTTTTGGGGCATACTCAAAGCTAGGGGGTGAGCATGGGCCGTTATAGAACAGTTTTCACCTCATCCGCATCAAATCCAATTTATTACGGGTTTCAAATTTGGCATCAGCACCCAATCCATCATCTAACAGATTTGCATCAAATGGATATATGGATGGACAGATTAGATGCGAATAATCGAATAGATTTATTTTATAACTAAAACTTTAAAATGGGAAGAAGAAAACTAACAAAGATGACTTGAATACAATGGCCAATAAAGAAAAATGAAAAAAAAAAAAAGACTGAATTTGCATCTCAATCTCAAGTCCTAATTTTTTTATGGAAAAAAATGATGAGGAAATAAGTTTATTATATAGCGGACTATTAAAAATACTAAACAAATCACATATTTTATAAGAACATCATAAAAATCTTTAATCTAACGGGTGCGGATGTAGTGATCTACACTACAAATTAGTATTAAGAGTCCAAAATATATAGGATCTACGCAATAGAAGTGAAGGCCAACCTTAGAGAGGCAAAAATGTTAACATATTCAATTCGATAAGTAGAAAGGAAAATATAGGCTCTTACTAGTGTTAGGGCATAACTCGACGGCATGTTCCAAACACATGTGCCTTAAGAACCACACCTTTCCTGCGCATGAAGGTACTATATAAACCCTCCTTATCGCCTTTTGTGTACTTTGTTTTCTTCTCCACTCTTTGGTTTTTTGTATCCTAACAGTAGCATTCTGGAAATTCACGGTATAACAACTCTCTCGCTCTAGGATCGCGAGCATTTGTCACAAAGAACTCTATCTAAGTTGTTCTCAAATTTCTTTCAACAGACAAAATTTCATCCAGCGTGTGGTAATCATAGCACCTGACGCTATGTTGGTTGGGAAGATGTATCTGTAATCTCACTACCGAAGGATAAACCTTATAAATAGGAAAGCTAAAGATCTTCCACATTGCCTCTTGAGCACAAACCCATCTTGCATTAATATACCTTGTTATCTCGTCATGTCTTCTGGCTGAACTCCATGAGATACATAATCCGGACCCTTATACACATACTTGTAAAGATATTTAACACCCTCCACACTGCTACAAATTTCTACATTTATATGACAATCATACTTCTGTAATGACCAAGGGTTATAAGGCACAACTATCCTATTATCTACTTTAAAACTTTCACTTTTGCGTATGCGTCATCCATCATTACGTCTTATGTAAACAGGGTATGCATCTTTTCCTTGCACAGTACACTCAAAAAACTCTTTGGAAAAGTTTCTCTTACATTTACCATCTCTCATGAACTTACTACCACATGGATCGTGAATCATCCACTTTTTCACACATTTGTGTAGTTCTGGCTCTTCACCAGGGTCAGGTATTTCTGCTCTCACTATCTTGTCATAATCATTGGGACCTTGTAATTTATCTTCGTTACCCAATATAATTAAGATATGAACATGAGGCATACCCCTTTTTTAAAACTCCACAACATGCACATGGGCAGCTATTCTGCCAAATATTGACTTGGTAAAAAGATCTACCTTCAGCTCTTCAAGCTTTGCACGGAACACCCTTGTGGTCAGATCAGGTCTATCCGCTCCACATTGACTCGGTTTTAGGTTGGACACGATTTCATCCCAAAGTGGGTTGAAAGTCATTGTAATGAACAAATCAGGCTTCCCATACTTTTGCACCAGTGCCATTGCATCATGATACCGCTGATACATGTCACGGGGGCTGCCCGTGTATGAGGAAGGAAGCACTTTCGTTTGACCAAGATTCTCTGTCATGGAAAAACAAAACATATTTCATATTTCATGGAAATACTTTACTTTAATTTTTTGTCGTAAAAGCAATCACGAATTATAATCACATTTTCTTAGTCACTTGTTGCTAGTTGATAATACTATTGTAATGATAGTTTCAGGTGATTATTGGGACCGATGACATAGAACTACAACTACCACTCGGTAGAAAATGGTACAAATAAAACTCAGCTTAAGGTTATATGAAAACCAAAACCAGATAATGCAAGATATCAAATAGTGAATCTTTTATGAGAGATTCAGTTAGTTGTTTGCAGCCAACTGCCCAGAAAGGGAAGTGATTATCTATTAACTTACTTGCACTGGTTTCGCCCGCCATTCGTGCATCTTGTATACCTTCATGCAAATCAACTCTTATCTCTTCTTGATGATCCCATAACCATCTAAGTCTAAATGAATCAATCTCTTCATCCAGTTATCCACGACATACTGTTGTAGTAGTCTTCCACCTCGAAGAAAAAACGATGTTTCATTACTTCGAATGTGTCAAACAATAACAACAACAAATATATCAATCATTTATGTTATTTGTGTCAACATAATATGCGTAAGATCAATTGGAAAGTGTAGTTTGAAAACGCGGGGGTACCAAAATACACCACCAAGTTTTTCTTAGGTAATCGATATGGACAAACTCAATACAACTTCGAGAGTTCAACTCAATCAAGGAATAGTATCTAGAGTTATACCTCTATCTCTCGTAATTAGAACGTTTACAAAACCAAGTCTGTGAACCTAATTACAAATAAATTACTTGTACGGTACCAAAGACCAATGTCCAAGAATCAATCAAGTCGTATCCAACAAACTAGGTCGGATGTATCTACTATGATTGATGAACACACAACCTGTGATATTTCAATTATAAAGATAAACAATATAATGCGGAATACGAAATAACACAGACACCAGAAGTTTTGTTAAGAGGAAACCGCAAATGCAGAAAAACCCTGGGACCTAGTCCAGATTGAACACCAAACTGTATTAAGCCGCTACAGACACTAGCCTACTACCAATTAACTTCGGACTGAAATGTAGTTGAGCCCTAATCGAGTCTCCCACTAATTAAGGTATAATCGTGCTCCTTATGCCTCTTGTATCCCAACAGAACTTCATGCAATTGATTCCCTTAGATGACGTCACACCAACTAAGAGTTGCGTCAACTCAATTGAAGACTTTAAACCAATTTGCCTCATGTTGATGGTGGTTTTTTAGTTCAAGGTCAAAATCGTAAAACCTTACATTTAGCACGGTGATCCTGTAAAGGAATAAAAGCCACTTGAAAGTAACGAGTGCTCAAACCTATTTACTTACACATGTATTGAACAAACTCAGTATGTGTATATGAAATTCATTCAGAATGGTGCGCATAGTAGCAATCCCAAATATCATGTGAATTCTATTTTTATACCAGCATTATTAACTAATGCATGACTCGCCTGGTATTTTTCCATGATATGTTCTCAGCCAAACTCTCAATACTGACATGACATGATGATCAATGCTCACTCTCTGCAGAGTAGCATGAATCTCCCGAAGTGCTAGTATTGGGATTTGCGCAAAAATACTCATACAGGCTACATCTCTCTGACAAAGAGATCAACGCGTTCACACACTTTTAATTAAAGTTAGCGTGATCGAACACATATTTATTCTTAAAGAAAATCTAGACTGTCAATATCAGTCTCAAAAACAACCACGGCCACACAACTTGGCCGCACGATTTAACAAGCATAGCTTACTCCTAACAGAATTAGGCAATCACCGCAGTGACCACCGGTGGGCCCACTAGTGCCCTAGCCGATCGAGTCCCATTCCCTTAGCCACAAAGTGCTTTGAACGCCGATCCCAAACATGGGCGATCGCGCTGTACAAGAATAGATCGAACGAGCTAAGACCGTAAAAAACAGTCTCAAAAGCTATCATACCCGTCCAACTTCGCCGGCCTAGTTGGACGTCTTAGATCACACTCCAAACGATCAAGGAAGTACCAATGCGTTCGCCACCGGCCCAATAGTATCCCCTACCAATCAACTTGCTCATAGGAAGTTAATAGCACACCAAAGCGTTCGATTGAACTAGGGTGGACGCGTCTGCTTTGAAGCCCTAATCGGTGTTTGCGACAACGCATTACTGTCGCAAATCAATCACGGCCGTCCATCTTCGCCAGTCTAGATCCAATTTCATGCAGCCAACAAGATGCTAACACGTTCACAGTCGATCCAACTCCATCGTTGGTCGATCGACTTGCTCATAGCAAGCTCGGAACGCATAGAATTGTTCACCCAAAGTAGGGTGAACACGCAACTTTGAAACCCTAATTGGCGTTTGCGGCTGTATGTCATTGCCGCAAATCGATCATGACCATCCATGTTCGCCAGCCTATTTGAATGGCTTAGATATAATTCTAGATGGTCCAGAAGATATCAACGTGCACACCAGCGAGCCACCTTCACACATGGTCGATCGACCTGTTCGACCTAAGGCTCGATGCCTCGAAACGCACGCCCAAAGAGGGCTGGGCCACACGGCTTTCAAACCCTGAATTACATCAGCGATAACATATAACTGCCACAATTCATCTCGTCCACCCATCTTTTCTAGCCTGGTTGGACGACATAGATTTATTTATAGCAAACCAACAAATTAGCATAGCAATCATCGGCCATCCCTCCTCCACGAGCAGCGATCGTCCAAGTAATGGTGTGTCCCTAGAATCACCAAACGATCACCCAAAGATGGTCGATCATGCTTCCTCCTTTAAGACTCTTATCCGCGACTTATTCAGTCAAGCTCAAAAACAACGATGTTTCATACACATCGATTAATTTGAGCTGCTTTACATGCATCGAATACATACATATTTTATTTTGGCTTCATAAACAACTTAGTTGTTTCACCTAATAGCATCATGTGTTATTTTCTGCGGCAGGTCCCACGACTTGATCCACTCATTCGAGACATCAAACATGTCACAAACTGAGGGATGCTCACTGGGGTATTGGTCTGGCGGTTTACGGCGTGCGGCGTGCAACGCGCCCATTACGAGAAAGTGTTAGGAAAAGACGGACGGTCAGCAGTAATGAGAGTAGTGGGTGAAAGAGTGACCGATTTTTACTCATAGTGGAAACATGACGATCACCACCACCCACACAACCCCACTAATCCATTACTCAATCTCCTCCACTTCCTACGAGATCAGAGTTTTGCGCTCAATGACTTGTATAAATAGGCTTTCAGCCTATTCCAACAAAAAAACACGAAGAACATAAGTAGCCAGAAACCATTTTCTAATACGCAAGTCATAAACAACCACCTTCAACACTCTGATTTCAAACACCTTCTCTGCTTCCCTCCCTAAGATCAACCCTTCTCCTTCACCTCATGACCGAATTGAATCTGTAACGACCCTTTCTTGGTTTAGGATAGAGTCTTACAGATTGATTTCTCGAACCTAAAAGCATTCCCGTACAGTGCATTTGTTTAGGGTTTGAACTCGTTTCTCATCAACACACCCCAAATTACCAAAAATAGCAGAATCTGTGTTTACCCCAAAACACCTCCCACAGATTAAGCATATATGTGATTTCCTTTTACAATCAAAAAGTTTGATCAAAGGTGATAAAAATCGATAGCAATAGATAGAGTCTAGCTAACCTCAAAATTTGGACTTATGCGACCCGAAGTGCAACCAAGATTATTATTCACCTCACAAGTATAAAACTTGTGGAATCAACAAAGTTTGAGACAAAGAGAACTTTGATGATTTCTATATATCTTGATTGAGTGAGAAGCTCAACAATCGATCAAGATCGGGATACTCGAGTTATCAAGAAAAAATAACTGGACCTGGCTTCACGAATCCCTATGAAATATTTGTAGTCGCTAAACCCTAAAAGGGTTAGGAAGAGGACGACTCTAGTTACAACTAGGTCACACCAAAAAGTAGTGTCGGGATTCAAAGATCCCAGTTGCTTGAAGTTCCCCTTTAATAGACATTCAAAGCATATGTTGCTTTAGGTTTAAGCTAAGATAGCTTTGGAACCAAGCAATCAATATCTAGTGTTATATGAATCTTTGAATCTGATTTACATAAACAAGATATACACTTTGCTTAGGTGAAACCGTAACTGAACCGTGTATAAAAGATTATGTTCAAGGTGGTTAGCCGAAACTAGCCAATTTGAACTTAAAAGCTTAATATTCATTTTCATGAATACTTAAGACATTAACCTTGAGTCATAATCATGTGTTCAAATAAGTCTAGTATTTTTAGAGAATTAATCAAATGCTAATTATCTCATGTAAATAATTTAATCGCACTTGAAAATAATCGACGTGGTTAGTAGGTGTACAAAGTACAAATATCATAGTCGTTCGTGAGTCAGGTCAGTCACAGTACGTGTACCGGTTTGTATTCTAATAATCCAAACCAAGTTCCGGAGTTAACCGAACTATTTAGGTATGTGTACCATAATGGATACCTTAAGACTATGACCGGTTCCGGAGTCCACATAACTATTTTCGTACGTGTACCGGTTTCGATACACAACCGAGTTCCGGAACACAAAACTATTTTGGTACATGTACCCGTATGGATACTCACCCGGTTCCGTGACCACAGTTCTGAGTATGCGTGTTAATGCAGTTCACGAGTAGAACACATTTTTACATGATGTGCATAAGGATATGTGTATCATAATCTGTAAGTCGATATATAGCTACTCCGCTACGTGTACGAGTACATGTAATACAACTTCGGACTTATAACAGTTTTCCCAGTTTGTAGGACTAATAACACTGTCTTGTATCTAAATCTATATTAGTTCTATATTTCTCTCTAAATCGATTTGAAACATTCAGGATAACATCAATGACACATATCACTATTCTAGGTTATTTTCGAATGATAAAATTTTAATCATGGTTTTCATTGCGAAGAATAAATTGTCCTTAACCGAAATTCATCAAGTATGAACAAATGTTCATTAAGCTTAGTCATTATATTTCGAGAACTAATTATCAAGATAAACTTAATTTAAAATTCTTGAATATGCATGATAGTCTAATTAGTTATGCGACATCGTCCCAATGATAAAAAAAAAGTGAATATAACTTGAGAAATAGGTGGTTCAGTCTTCACTTACCTTTTGTTGATGAAGTTCTCCAGAAGCTTTTGTTGATCTTCGCCTTCAAAAGGTAGAACGCAGTGATGACTCCCGTGATCCACTGTTTCTTAACTAAATTTTTATTCTAGTCCGAGACTTAACTAATTGTAGACTAAAAATCAAGATATAGTTTTGTCAACTAAATTTGACAACAAGCTTGAGATAGCAACACTTATGAGTTCGACCGATCAATGCTCTAATAATCTCCCCCTTTGTCAATTTTAGTGACAAAACTATCAATACATATAGATAATAAAATAAAGCTTTAAAAACTCCTCGAATCCATCATGCCTATTTAATTGGTTTCTTCAACTCCTTGAACTCTTCGTAATTTCAAGTTGCAATGATTCTGAATATGTTCAACTCAGCATCGTTGTTGTTTAAGTTCCGTATCCATACCGATTGCAACTTTAAAAACAAATATTCTCAATCGTCGTTATACAGAAACATAATATTGTTAACTTCTCCAAAGTTCAATTGTATCATAACTCTGAAGTAATACTACGACGATATGTCCTCCCCACCCCCCACACCCCCCCTAATCAATAATGATCCGTAAACCATATGTATATTGTGCGAAACTACTAGATAATTCTCTCCCTTTTTGTCAATAAAATTGGCAAAGGTACAAAAATCGTGGGATCGTAATGAATAGAACCAAAAGATATGTCAAGTTTTAAGGAAGTTAGAGATACTACATTATAATAAAACATAGTTAAAATGCAACTTTTCGTATCAACTTTTTAGATGATATCACATAGTAAGAAAATACTTAGCGCTCATCTAGGAGATTTAAGATACAAGCATCCCCTTTAAATTCCACAGCCGCACTCCCCACAAAGATATATCAATTAAGCACAAGTTCGTTTAAGAACTCTTCCCCATTGATTCATTCCCAAGAGAACAACATGAGTGACCTTGATTTATGAAAAGAAAAGGATTTTGTTGGACATTAACAAATCACACGAATTTGTATCCGAAAGTCGACTTAAAATAATCTCAATGCCAGTTACGGACAAAAAGATGATTTTAATCGGAATGACTCAACATAAGAAAATCTTACGAATTGTGTCAAGCAGTAAAAACACGATAGTGTGATCACGAGTAGATCAATACTGCGAGAAAATTCTCAAAGGGTTTGTTTTATTTTCAGTTTATAAAAACAAAATAGATTTAACTTTTGAGCATATATGAAATATCAGCTCGATTCACGAAAAACACAAAGGCACATATATTTCACAAGACTTTTGCAATAATGAAACCAATAATGATTACATACTGCAAGTTCATCTTCCAACAACTCTAGAATTTAAATAAATAAATCTAAAATCACGCAAGATGAAAATCGTTGGAAATAGCTTGTGTAATCACAATTTTTGCTATACCAAACCCTAATTATCCTTTTCAAAAGTAAGAATAAATTCTTACAAGAAGTTTCCTAGTATTTAAAATCTTTAAAAAAAATTATTTATCATCTCCAAACTCCTTATCAACGACTGGCATAGGAACATACGGTTCATGAATGAAAGAGTTAGTTCCTGCAAACCTGGTAGGTTGTTGATTGACAAGTGCTTTTTGTAGTTTGAGAGATTTCTGTAGAATCTTCTTCAGTCCCTGCACCTCCTTCTTGGTTTTCTTAAGTTCTTCAAGAAGATTTTCAAACCTTTTCTGATTGGAGTGATCCGCTCTAGGTTTCTTTTGATTCTTCCTTTTCCTCTTGAGAAATGAGACAAAAGGAAAGGACATCTCTTCTTCCTTTTTAGTTGGATGAGTATCAAAAACCATTGGAGCATAGGTTTCACGAAAAAATGTTGTGCATGGAGCCTCCATGATTCGTAAGAATAAAATGGATTTGTGAAACAAAAATATATGGCTCAACAGGCAAACCTTCTTGTGAAAGAGATGTGAGTCTTGAAGTAGAAGATATTTTACCATGCAGGATTTCAGAACCATAAAAGTTCACGTACATAATGCAAAAAACCTAAATGGAATGAAAAAGTCACTTTTATCCCTTAGGTTTCGAAGATCAAAATTTTCAATACAATTACTTGAGACATAGATTAAGATGAATAGACAAGAGGTGGAGATTAAAGTAATAATATTCAATTTTGATCCAAAGCCCTGATGTGCACAGTTTTTATCTCTTTCAAGGTCACATGAGACAAGATGCACATTTCAACACAATTAGATTGTGTTGAGGTGAGTATTATATTGCTCACCAACATATTCCTGCACAGAATTGATAATATCCTTCAATACGGAGCGTTTAACCCGGACTCTTCTCTTTGTTTGAGATTTTTCGTTATCCTTAGAATCAATCAATATTTTAGAAGAAAAAGAGTTAACTTTGCGTACCTCAGGATTGTACTTTTGAACAAGTTTAAGCAAGTTTTCCAACCGACTAGCCTTCTGTTACAGTTTGTTGACATACCTTAGTTTATGTTTGTACTTGAAGCATTGTGTGAGTCTGTGACCCTCACTGGAACAATAAGGACATGTGGGTTTGGAGATTGATTCAGGATCAACATTAGCAGCTAGACACAGGGTGCCTGAAACATTAACAGAATTTTCTTTAGTACACGAAAAATCCATTACATCCTCCAATGATTTTGATGAAGAGTCATCAATCAAATTATCAACATTGATATGTGTATTGCTACATTTATTAAAATTGACAATTTCTCCCAAGAGTACTACACTTGAACCATCATCCTCTTCAGAATCATAATGATCAGATGTTTCATCAAGTGTTGCAGCAAGACTCTAGTTTCCAGTGTATTTCTTATGATTTGGACACTCATTAGTAAAGTGACTGAATCCTTTACACTTGAAAAATTGTGGCATATCCTCATTGTCAGTATCATTAGAATTTTTGTTTTTGACAGAAATACGATTATGTGGCTTAGCTGACGTTGGAGTTTTTTATCTGGAGAACCGTTTATTTCTCTTCCTAAGAATTTCTTTAAATTGTCTTATGAACAATGATACTGAGTTATCAAGATCTTCATCTGAAAAATCAGAATTAACATGATCATCTCCAGAGTTGTCAATACTTTCACTTTTAAGAGTTTTAGTGTTTTTCAGTACCTTAAATGCAATATCCTTTCCGGCTTTGGATTGCAGTTCATGATCAAAGATCTTAAACTTTCCAATAAGATTATTTCTAGAAAGTGTTTCAAGGTTGTTCCCTTCCATGATGGTACATTTCTTACACTCGTTCGTATCTTGCTGGTAAAGATCGGGGAATTTCATCACAATGTCTTTTTTGGGAATGGTCTTCCCTAACGCAAAACATGCATTAACAATTCCAGACACTTTTTGATTAAACTCATCAAACGAATCTTCATCAGCCATACGAAGATTTTCCCAGTTAGAATTTAGGTTTTGAAGCCTAGCTTCTTTCTCTGAGGTATTTCCTTCAAATACGGTTTCTAAGATATCCCAAGCATCTTTAGACTTGGTGCACAAGGTTACATGGTGCTGAAGATTTGGGCTTATGGCATGGATAATAACATTTA
Source organism: Papaver somniferum (assembly GCF_003573695.1). NCBI lineage: Eukaryota > Viridiplantae > Streptophyta > Magnoliopsida > Ranunculales > Papaveraceae > Papaver > Papaver somniferum. The sequence continues at coordinate 80,673,176 of NC_039367.1, read as the reverse complement.
ATCCGTTAGAATTATGCTTTGCAGCACTTATCTAGGTTTCACTATATTGACCAAATGGCTTCGCAACAGTGTTTCCGTCTCTAATAACTGTCGGCGCATCGTATCCAATAACTAAAAGTTTCCATGTCTCAAAGTCACGGGCTTGTAAAAAGGAACACATAGAAATTTTACACCATAAGTAATTTGTGCCATCAAATGCTGGCGGTACGTTTATCGATATTGCACTCCTGTCCATATAATCAGACTGTTTCAAAACAGACTTATTAGGTCTTAATGTGTTTGCCTGCTCTGATACCAATTGAAAAAGCAGGGGTACCAAAATATACCACCAACTTTTTCTTAGGCAATCTGTATGGACAAACTCAATACAACTCCGAGAGTTCAACTCAATCAAGGAATAGTATCTAGAGTTATATCTCTATCCCTCGCAATTAGAACGTTTACAGAACCAAGTCCATGAACCTAATTACAAAGAGATTACTTGGACGGTATGTGAGAAAACCGCAATGCAGAAAAACCCCGGGACCTAGTCCAAATTGAACACCAAACTGTATTAAGCCGCTACAGACACTAGCCTACTACCAATTAAGTTTGGACTGAAATGTAGTTGAGCCCTAATCGAGTCTCCCACTGATTAAGGTACAGTCGCGCTCCTTACGCCTCTTGAATCCCAGTAGGTTTCCGCGCGATTGGTTTTCCTTAGATGAAGTCACACCAACTAAGAGTTGCTTCAACTCAATTGAAGACTTTAAACCAATCTGCCTCCCACAGATTGAGCATATATGTGTAAAAACGCGGGGGTATAATAACCACACCCAATATTTCGTTCGGCAATCTGTATAGACTAAATTCCAATATAATTTCGAGAGCACCAACTTAAAAGTGAGACTCAATCAACAAAGACATCAAAGAGCTTTATCTCTTTCTTAATACAATCATAAAATCGAACAGATAAAAATCCGTGAGCCTGATTGAAGTAAGAATAACTTGGACAGTACCAAAGACCAATTCCCAAGCGTCAATCAAGTTCTATCCAACAGACAAGGTCGGATTTATCAACTGTGATTGAACTATGCACAACCTGTGATATTTCAATTATATAAATAAATATAATACGGATAAGAAATAACACAGATACCAGAATTTTTTTTAATGAGGAAACGACAGATGCAGAAAAACCCCGGGACCTAGTCCAGATTTGAACACCACATTATATTAAGCCGCTACAGACTCTAGCCTACTACAAGTTAACTTCAGACTGGAATGTAGTTGCGCCCTAACCAAGTCTCACACTGATTAAGGTACAGTCGCGTTCCTTACGCCTCTAGAACCACGCCGGATTCTGCGCACTTGATTCCCTTAGCTGATCTCACCCAAAACTAAGAGTTGCTACGATCCAAATTCGAAGACTTATAAACAAATCTATCTCCCACGGATATGTCTATCATTTATTCTTTTTATTCCGTCTTTTGATACAAAGATCAAGGTGAACATGAATCAACTAATAATCCGGTCTTATACTCCTGAAGAGCAGCCTAGAAATATTAGTCACTTCACAATAACCTAACTGATTAACAGAACAAGTTATTGTGAAATAACAAGAGTCTGAGACGAAGAACTGTTGTGATTACTTTTTATATCTTACCTATCAGAGATGAATCTCGAGTAAATCTTAGAGAAGATAAAACTCAATAGGATAGAACAAATAAGATCAGAATATGCAACTACAGAGAAAATAATTGGATCTGGCTTCACGAATCCCCAATGAAGTCTTCAAGTCGTTAACCTAATAATGGTTTTCTAAAACCTAGGTTAAAGAAGAATCGACTCTAGTTTGTGAAAAAACGGGGGTCTAACAACACCACCCAATATTTCGCTTAGCAATCTGTATGGACTAACTCCAAAATACTTTGCTAGAGAATCAACTAGACAGTCAGACTCAATCTAGATTAAAGTATCTCAAGGAGTTAATATTTCTCACTTGATTTGATTTTTACTCAAGCTAAAAACAATAGCGAGTCTTTATCAAATACAAGGAATAATTTGGACGGTACCAAAGACCAATACCCAAGGATCAATTAATATCAATCAACAACCAAAGGTTGGATTTCCAATTGATGATCTTAACGCACAACCTGTATTATTTCAATTATATAAAATATAATGCAGAAAAGAAACAACACAGACACCAGAAGTTTTGTTAATGAGGAAACCGCAAATGCAGAAAAACCTCGGGACCTAGTCCAGATTGAATACACATTGTATTAAGCCGCTACAGACACTAGCCTACTACAAGCTAACTTCGGACTGGACTATAGTCCCCAATCAGTCTCCCACTAATTCAAGGTACAGTTGTACTCCTACGCCTCTGATCCCAGCAGGATACTGCGCACTTGATTCCCTTAGTTGATCTCACCCACAACTAAGATTTGCTGCAACCCAAAATCGCAGACTTAATAATAAACAAATATGTCTCACACAGAAAATTCTATCAAAGGATAAATCTGTCTCCCACAGAAAAACCCTAGGTTTTTGTTCCGTCTTAAGATATAAAATCAAGGTGAACAGGAACCAATTGATAATCCGGTCTTATATTCCCGACGAACAGCCTAGATTAATCAATCACCTCTCAACAATCCTTCTTGACTACACAAGCGGTTTTGACGAGGAATCACAAACAGTGAGACAAAGATGTTTGTGACTTCTTTATCTTTCCTATCGGAGAATTCTCACGATCTCAAGCCAATCAATAGATTGTACTCGTACGATAGAAGATGCAAGATCAGATCACAAAACTACGATAAAAGTAGTATCGGTGTGGCTTCACAATCCCAATGAAGTCTTTAAGTCGTTAACCTGGTTTAAGAGAAGAAAACCAAAGGTTAAAGGAGAATCGACTCTAGCGAGCGCACTAATTGATAGGTGTTGTAAACACCTAAATATTTATCTATAGTTTATGCCTTCTTGGTGAGTTTTCTTGTAAAATATGTATCTTATGTTTGTGTTTGAGTTATTAGGTGCAATGGAGTCCTTGGGAGCAAAAGAAGGAGAAAACGTCCATTTGGAGATGAAATGGCAAAAAGATCGATTCCCAGGCGACACTTGGAGTCGGCTGAGTTGCGCAAAAAGGAGGTGAAGAATGAACTGTCAGTCCTCCTCAACTGATAGTTGTGCAAGAAAACAAATAGGTGGTCGGTTCCTTGGAACTGACAGGGAAAAAGAAATCTGGGCAGCCCTTATCTATTCTACCTGGGTGGATGTATCAATTCCTCTTCCTACACAAAACCTGAAATTCAGAGATAAACAAATCATTGGTTTTTTATTTCCCATCTGATAGAGAGAGCCATGGCGGCACCAGAACTGAAGAGAAAGAGAACTCGAGACTTCATGAGAGAATCGATCGAGGAATTTGAGAGAAGATCGAGTTCTGATGATGTTTGAGTGATTAGATAAGGTGGTGCAGGCTGATTGAATTCCTGTGAAGGGTAATTAGGTTTGAATAATTGATGTGATTTCAGTACAGAGAGATCGAGAAGTCAGAAAGAAAAGAGAAGAGAAATTCAGGGTGTTGAAGATGGGTTTTGTGGCAGGAAATAGGAATAACAAGGTGGGTATTTGACTGTTATTGCTGTGAGATGGGTGTTGTTCAGAGAAGATGAATAAAAAAAGGGATCTGCTGCTGTGATGAAACGAAGAAGAAATTGAATTAGGGGTTCGATTTAGACATGAAATTGAAGGTTTACAATCAATTGGAGAGATGGGTTTCGATTGAACAGTGAGAAAATGAATCTGGTGATACAAGCAGTAATGTAAATTGGGGTTTGAAACTGAATTTGAATCGAGAGAAGGAAGAGGATCTGGTGTGTGACTGCTGTTCTGTGAAGAAATGGAGTAAGCTGTTGCCATGGTTCGATTGTTGAGATGATGAAGAGGACATGGTGTTGTTGCTGACATGATTGAATTGTGGACAAGAAAGGTTGCAGGATTGAACTGTAATAGAGATGGTTCAGCTGCCACAGATGGTGTGTGATATGGCAGCTGAGAAGAGAAATAGAAAGCTAGAGGAGAAGCTTATGGTGAAGTTGAGGCATTGGTTGTGACAGTGAGAGTGGTTGTAGCTCAAATTGCAGATGGAATTTATGCTAAGGCAGAGATGGTGATTCTGGTGAACTGAGATTACAGGATATGAAGCCACAGATGTAGTTGGGAAGTGTAGGTGAAGTGCAAGATTTGATCCAAGAAGCAGCTGGAGTTGATGCTTGGAGAAACATAGCTTTTCTTTTGCAGCACAGCTGTAAGCAATGGGCAGGGACATGGATGCTGCAGTGAGCAAAGAATGTTGCAATGAATGGGATCGTGATGATGTTAGATGGAGGTCTTGCTGGTCTGTGCTTATATGAGATGCAGGAGAGGGGTCTTAACTGAGGTGATGATGCTGTATAGATGTTTGTTTAGGAACTTGAAAGTGGTAAGCAATTGCAGGTGCAGAGTGCGGCATTTGTGACAACACACTGGAGTTGTAGGTGAGCTGCAGAATAGTATGACCTGAGTCTGAGAAGTACCGTTGGAAATGAAGCTGCCCATGGTGTTGCAGCTGCAGTTGTAATGGGTTTAAAGCTACAGAATGAGATGCCGCAACTGAAGGGGATGCGTGTTGGTCTGTGTATGCATGGAGCTGCGAGTAATTATGCATTGCAGGAGTTGGTACTGCAGTTTTGATACAGAGAAGAACAAGGTGAATTATGTGGATGCTGCTGTGTTGTGGTTGAATGAACAGCTGTTAGGGGTACTGCAGCTGAACTGAAGCTAAAGGAATGACGTAGTGCTGCGGAAGATGATGCAGTTCAGGTGCAGGCTAGGTGCAGTTGGAGTTGAAGCTGCAGGTGGTAAGACTGAGATGGAAAAGTTGGATTGATTTACAGGGACTGATGCAGTGATGTTGTTATCTGGAGTTGTTGATGTGGGGTTCAGGTAGTATTGAGTAAGCAGATTGTTGTTTGATAGGGCTGCAGCTGAAATGGAATGAATGGTTGCAGTTGTGGAGTTGGTTGTTACAATGGGTTTGAGCAACTAATGGTATTGCAGGTCATGCTGATGTTGCAATCTCGAGCTGGTGATGTTAGTAGTTGCCATGAGCAGTAGAAGAGGAATACAGGAAATTTCAGGTGCAATTGAGCTGAGAAGATACAAGGTTGCAGCTGAAGTGCAGGAAGAATGGGAAATGATGCTGGTGCTGGAAGGCTTGTAGTTGTGAAGTAATGCAGTTGAAACTGAGAACTGAGCTTGTGAACAGCCATCTTGGCGCATCACAGGTTTTGGCATGTGCAATAGCTCAGGCCAAGGCCAAGGCCACTCAGCTCAGTTGAGTCTGACTAGTATCTAACTCGTCTATCTGACTTAGACCTGACCCGGTATGCTTGACCCGAGTTAACTCAGTTGACCGACCGAACTGACTCGTTGGCCGGTGACCTGGTGGACTTTGCCGGTCACCTCACTTTTCCGGCCAACTTCCAGCCAATTTCCGGCGCCGACACCAGTTCTCCGGCAACATATTTTTGGCAGAATTTTTACGTGGGTGTTTCTCTTATATCTCTTATATGGGCTTTGTGGACTTCTTGGTGATGGGCTTTTGAAGACTTGACCTAAGAAGAGCTACAAAAAGGAAGGTTTTCTACTTTCTTTGGAGGACGTATTTTCTACTTGGAATTTTGGAGAGCGGCGATTCTACTAGGGTTTGCTTTCATTTATTTTTCATCTTCTTCAATTCATTTTTGATTATGATTATGATGAACTCAAAAGCTACGAGTAGCTAAATACAATTATTAGTTATGGGATAAAAGTTGATTTCTCAAGCATGATATTTAAATCAATGGATTAGTTTTGTCTCAGCTTTATTGTTTATGATTCATGGTTTATATTGTTTTATGATTTGAATGCTAGTTTGGTTGAGTTCGTAATCAATTAGATTAGTCTTCATCTCTATTGCTAGATTAGGGTTATTATACGAAAAAGTGATAATTCCTGATTACAAGTAGCATAAATGTGAGTAGTGCTTGTAGTGATATATCCTACTAGTCACATATGAATCATAACCTTTGTTAAAACAAATTAGTGCTTTTACACGTTTGTTTGCATTGATTAGTCTTATTTCATAGAACTTAATGCTCTTAGGGAGTTAAACTTAATTGTGCTTTTACACTTTAGGTTGCTTTCAGGAATTCACATATCATCTTTTAATGTGGTTGTGATAAATCAGGGAATAGCGGGATACTTGCGATCAAGGTATCCTAGGATTTTAGTAAATGAGAGATTAAAATCAATTCTAGTCATTGATGAAAATACATGTTTGTGAATGATACTATCATGTGACCAATATCTTCTCCTTATTGATTATTCAAGTTATTTTATTGCTTTCAATTTATTTTATTGCTTAGATAAAAACAAAAATCCCCCTGGTTACTAAGAAACTGAAATTTTATAACAACAAAAGCCTCTCTGTGGGAACAAACTCTTTCTTATCGCATACTATATTTATTTTAGATTAAGTAAGAAAGTGAAATTATTTTTGACGCATACGACAATGATCAAATTTTGGCGCCGCTTCCGGGGAGGCATACAGCTTGTTATTAAGTTTTTAGTTTCTTATCATCATTTCATATTTGTTTTTTGTTTCTTGTCTTGCTTCTCACTTGTTTTTGAGAATTGTGTTTCATGTACCTTACTGAAATACAAATTGGGAGAAGCAATGGGTGATGCAAATCGCACACTCAAGGAGCTAGCTTCTCAGAAGTTGGATCAACAACAATGGTGTATTGAAGCAACTTCCACTTTTGATATCAAGTCAGGGTTGATCAGTCAAGTACCAAAGTTCCATGGATGTGTATGGGAAGATCCGAACAAGCATCTTATGGAGTTTCAATGGTTGATGACAAACATGATACCTAATTGAGCTAATGCAGATGAAGGAATGTTGCGTGCTTTTCCTTTCTCTTTACTCGATGCAGCTAAAGATTGGTTATATTACTTACCGCCTGGTAGTATTACAACATGGAATGGGTTGAAGAGACTTTTCTTAGAGAGATATTTTCCTGCATCGAAAGCGACTCAAATTCGCAAGGAGATTTTTGGGATGAAACAAAGTGTGGGGAATCGTTGTATGAATGTTGGGAACGGTACAAGAGATTGGTAGCAAGCTTCCCTCACCACCAATTTAGTGACGCAATGATTATCCAATACTTCTATGAAGGTCTCCAAGCAAGTGATAGGAATCTTATTGACGCTGCAAGTGGTGGTGCACTTATGAACAAGACGGTGATCCAAGCTAGAGAGTTGATTGAGAGTATGACAGCAAATTCTCAACAATTTTCAAGTCATGGATCAGAACCACCTACCAAGGGAGTTGATCAAGTTGACGAGATTATTGAATTACGTCAACAAATGAGCAATATGATGGTAATGATGCAACAAATTGCAGCAGTGGTTGTAAAACCGTCACGCCCAGCTTATGAGAACGTAGAGCATGTCAATGCTATATTCTCAACTCAGCCGTATGGTATTTACTCCAACACTTACGAGCAAGTTGCAAGTACAAGTTCTGCTTACAACCATCCCAGTGAGTTCCAACAACAAGTGCAACAACCGCAACAAGCCCAAAATTCAGAATTGGCAAAGATGGTTACTTTGGTGGAGGCTCTAATGTCCGTGGTACAACAAAATCAACAACTAGCGAACTTAAATCAACAGAAAACGGATAGTGCAATTAAGGAGTTGCAATCACAAGTTGGTCAACCACAACAAAAACAACCTCAAAATCAAGGGTCCAATATGGAAGAGTTGCTGAAATCTTTTATGCAAAGATGGAGGGTGCAGTCAAGGACTTGCAAACACAAGTTGGTTCGATGGCCGAGGAAATTAATCAGTTGCACGCACAAAATGGTGAGAAACTCCCTTCCCAACCTCTTAACCCAATAGAGGGTTACAATGCTATTACGTTGAGAAGTGGTACACAACTTGTGCAACCTGAAATTACTGATTCGGGTAAGAAGAACCCCAAAGGAACCAGTTTTGGAGGAAAAGGATGTGATTTCCCTCAAACTCCCGAGGTAACTAAATCCAAATCTAAACCTCTTGTTTCTACTTACGTTCCTCCTTTACCTTTTCCTGGCAGGTTCGCTAAATCTAATAGGAAGGTGGAACAAGATAGAGATGTTTGGGATGTTTTTAAGAAGGTCCAAGTCAATATTCCACTCATTGAAGTAATTCGACAATCTCCTCGCTATGCAAAGTGTGTAAAGGAATTGTGCTAACAAGCACAAGCTAACCGGTAATGAGGTAATGAGTGTGGGGGAAAACGCTTCGGCGTATCTGAAAAAGAAACTCCCACCTAAATTGAAAGATCCCGGCACTTTCACTATTCCATGCACTATTGGTAAAACAAGGTTTACAAAAGTTATGTTAGATTTAGGAGCTTCTGTTAATGTTATGCCTACTTCTATTTACGATGCTTTAAACCTTGGTCCTCTTAAGAAAACCGGCATAGTTATTCAACTTGCCGATAGATTTAATATTTACCCGAAAGGGATTGTTGAGGATGTTTTGGTGCAGGTAAAATGACTAATATTTTCAGTGGATTTCTACGTTTTAGACATGAGTGATGTGAATTCATCCTCGTCTACACCTTTACTGTTGGGTAGACCATTTTTGATTACCGCTAGAACGAAGATTGATGTCCACAATGGCACCTTGACTATGGAATTTGATGAAGAAGTCATACACTTCAACATCTTTGGGGTGAGGAAACACCCAAGTACCATTCAATCAGATTTCCATAATGTGTTGGAAGCTGGCTAAGGCGCAGAAAGCAAGGAGATAGTCGGGCTAACGACTTTAAACCAAGCGCTAAATAGGAGGCAACCCATCGGATGAGTATTTCTTGTCTTATTTTATTTATTTATTTCTTGTTTTTTTTTTTTTTTTTTTTTTTTCTGATTTCTTGTCAGTTGTCATGTTAGAATTTCCCACCTTGACTTACTTTGGATGACTCAATTTACATTGAGGACAATGTAAAGTTTAAGTGTGGGGGAGTGGTTAAGCATTTGCATTGTAAAATTTTCAATTTTTTCGATTTTTGTGTAAAATAGTGAATAAGAAAACTCCAACTTGTGGTTAGTTTCGAGTCACATAGTATACATGTCGTTAAGATTACATCGAGATTCTCATAAGAGTGACTGAACTTAGAGATGACAGAGAACATGATCGGGTTTCTTACTTGTATGAGAGTTAAAGTTGGATTTAACCATCCTAGTGGAAAATGAGGTGCAGACTGAATTCGGTATTAGATTTGTGATCCCCTATAGTGGAGACTACCCATGTTACATCATGAGAGGCACCGACCTTCACTTTTTTGTACCTGTCTAAATATGTGCTTTTAGAGTGTGTGTCACCGTACGTAAACTCCGGGTAGAATGGTGAGCTACCCAACCTCCCACCAATAGAAGCACTATTTTGATCTCTTGAGTGCTATTTTATCAATCATGAATGGTGACATCGAATTGCTAACTTACATACCACTTGTAATCTTGTTCGCAGTTAGCACCATCCACTGTATCTCTCTCTACACCAACAGGTCCATAGAAACACCATCATCATCAACAAGAGGAGCATCACAAATTCGAAGGAAAGTTGAAGACGTTTAAGGTTTACAAGCAACGTTACAGAAATGAGCAGATTTCATATTTAAGTATAGCAACAAGACAAGGAGCAGAATTTTTACAAGTTGAAGACTATTGTACGAGAGCGAATATTATCAAGATGAGAGTCAAGAAGTTTATGATGTCGAGACATACAAGTTGTGAAGAATCGAGCGGTAAAGTACTTACACCGTGGCCTTTGTATTTTATTTTATCTTTATTTTTATTTGTTAATTTGTATTTTATTTTCTCTTTGAGGCAGAGTCGAGGCTTTTGATCACTCCGAACCCGAATTTCTTTCGAGAAGGGATGATTATTTCTCTCTCAACTTTTAAGGATGAGATTGTGTTCATTTATGTGTCTAACTTCTTATGACTAGTGTGCAGAATTTCTATGTCTTCTTAGCGTGTTGGATGCTATCATTACAGAGAACTAGTAAGTTGGAATTGTAAGTTTTGTGGGTATATCTCTAGTAAACCCTCACGAGATGGAGTTGTATGTATCCTTTAGAATAAGTTTTGTTTAATTTGCTCGAGGACTAGCAAATTCTAAGTGTGGGGGAATTTGATAGGCGTTGTAAACACCTAGATATTTATCTATTGTTTATACTTTATTTGCGAGTTTTCTTGCAAAATATGTATCTTATGTTTGCGTTTGAGTTATTAGGTGCAATGGAGTCCTTGGGAGCAAAAGAAGGAGAAAACGTCCATTTGGAGCGGAAATGGCAAAAAGATCGATTCCCAAGCGACACTTGGAGTCGGCTGAGTTGCGCAAAAAAGAGGTGAAGAATAAACTGTCAGTCCTCCTCAACTGATAGTTGTGCAAGAAAACAAATAGGTGGTCGGTTCCTTGGAACTGACAGGGCAAAGAAAATCTGGGCAGCCCTTATCTATTCCACCTGGGTGGATGTATCAATTGCTCTTCCTTTACAAAACCTGAAATTCAGAGATAAACAAATCATTGGTTTTTTATTTCCCATCCGATAGAGAGAGCCATGGCGGCACCAGAACTGAAGAGAAAGAGAAATCGACACTTCATGAGAGAATCGATCGAGGAACTTGAGAGAAGATCAAGTTCTGATGATGTTTTAGTGATTAGATAAGGTGGTGCAGGCTGATTGAATTCCTGTGAAGGTTAATTAGGGTTTGAAGAATTGATGTGATTTCAGTACAGAGAGATCGAGAAGTCCGAAAGAAAATAGAAGAGAAATTCAGGGTGTTGAAGATGGGTTTTGTGGCAGGAAATAGGAATAACAAGGTGGGTATTTGACAGTTATTGTTGTGAGATGGGTGTTGTTCAGAGAAGATGAATAAAAAAAGGGATATGCTGCTGTGGTGAGACGAAGAAGAAATTGAATTAGGGGTTCGATTTAGACATGAAATTGAAGGTTTACAATCAATTGGAAAGATGGGTTTCGATTGAACAGTGAGAAAATGAATCTGGTGATACAAGCGGTAATGTAAATTGGGGTTTGAAACTGAATTTGAATCGAGAGAAGGAAGATGATCTGGTGTGTGACTGCTGTTCTGTGAAGAAATGGAGTAAGCTGTTGCCATGGTTCGATTGTTGAGATGATGAAGAGGACATGGTGTTGTTGCTGACATGATTGAATTGTGGACAAGAAAGGTTGCAGGATTGAACTGTAATGGAGATGGTTCAGCTTCCACAGGAATGTGTTGTGTGTGATATGGCAGCTGAGAAGAGAAATAGAAAGTTAGAGGAGAAGCTTATGGTGAAGTTGAGGCATTGGTTGTGACAGTGAGAGTGGTTGTAGCTCAAATTGCAGATGGAATTTATGCTAAGGCAGAGATGGTGATTCTGGTGAACTGAGATTACAGGATATGAAGCCACAGATGTAGTTGGGAAGTGTAGGTGAAGTGCAAGATTTGATCCAAGAAGCAGCTGGAGTTGATGCTTGGAGAAACATAGCTTTTCTTTTGCAGCACAGCTGTAAGCAATGGGCAGGGACATGGATGCTGCAGTGAGCAAAGAATGTTGCAATGAATGGGATCGTGATGATGTTAGATGGAGGTCTTGCTGGTCTGTGCTTATATGAGATGCAGGAGAGGGGTCTTAACTGAGGTGATGATGCTGTATAGATGTTTGTTTAGGAACTTGAAAGTGGTAAGCAATTGCAGGTGCAGAGTGCGGCATTTGTGACAACACACTGGAGTTGTAGGTGAGCTGCAGAATAGTATGACCTGAGTCTGAGAAGTACCGTTGGAAATGAAGCTGCCCATGGTGTTGCAGCTGCAGTTGTAATGGGTTTAAAGCTACAGAATGAGATGCCGCAACTGAAGGGGATGCGTGTTGGTCTGTGTATGCATGGAGCTGCGAGTAATTATGCATTGCAGGAGTTGGTACTGCAGTTTTGATACAGAGAAGAACAAGGTGAATTATGTGGATGCTGCTGTGTTGTGGTTGAATGAGCAGCTGTTAGGGGTACTGCAGCTGAACTGAAGCTAAAGGAATGACGTAGTGCTGCGGCAGATGATGCAGTTCAGGTGCAGGCTAGGTGCAGTTGGAGTTGAAGCTGCAGGTGGTAAGACTGAGATGGAAAAGTTGGATTGATTTACAGGGAATGATGCAGTGATGTTGTTATCTGGAGTTGTTGATGTGTGGTTCAGGTAGTATTGATTAAGTAGATTGTTCTTTGATAGGGCTGTAGCTGAAATGGAATGAATGGTTGCAGTTGTGGAGTTGGTTGTTACAATGGGTTTGAGCAACTATTGGTATTGCAGGTGGTGCTGATGTTGCAGTCTCGAGCTGGTGGTGTTAGTAGTTGCCATGAGCAGTAGAAGAGGAATACAGGAAATTTCAGGTGCAATTGAGCTGAGAAGATACAAGGTTGCAGCTGAAGTGCAGGAAGAATGGAAAATGATACTGGTGCTGGAAGGCTTGCAGCTGTGAAGTAATGCAGTTGAAACTGAGAACTGAGCTTGTGAACAGCCATCTTGGCGCATCACAGGTTTTGGCATGTGCAATAGCTCAGGCCAAGGCCAAGGCCACTCAGCTCAATTGATTCTGACTAGTATCTAACTCGTCTATCTGACTTAGACCTGACTCGGTATGCTTGACCCGAGTTAACTCAGTTGACCGACCGCACTGATTCGTTGACCGGTGACCGGGTGGACTTTGCCGGTTACCTGAGATGTTTTCCGGCCTATTTCCAGCGCCGACACCAGTTCTCCGGCAACATATTTTTGGCAGAATTTTTACGTGGGTGTTTTCTCTTATATCTCTTATATGGGCTTGGTGGACTTCTTGGTGATGGGCTTTTGAAGACTTGACCTAAGAAGAACTACAAAAAGGAAGGTTTTCTACTTTCTTTGGAGGACGTATTTCTACTTGGAACTTTGGAGAGCGGAGATTCTACTAGGGTTTGCTTTCATTTATTTTTCATCTTCTTCAATTCATTTTTGATTATGATTATGATGAACTCAAAAGCTATGAGTAGCTAAATACAATTATTGGTTATGGGATAAAAGTTGATTTCTCAAGCATGATATTTAAATCAATGGATTAGTTTTGTCTCAGCTTTATTGTTTATGATTCATGGTTTATATTGTTTTATGATTTGAATGCTAGTTTGGTTAAGTTCGTAATCAATTAGATTAGTCTTCATCTCTATTGCTAGATTAGGGTTATTATACGAAAAAGTGATAATTCCTGATTACAAGTAGCATAAATGTGAGTAGTGCTTGTAGTGATATATCCTACTAGTCACATATGAATCATAACCTTTGTTAAAACGAATTAGTGCTTTTACACGTTTGTTTGCATTGATTAGTCTTATTTCATAGAACTTAATGCTCTTAGGGAGTTAAACTTAATTTTGCTTTTACACTTTAGGTTGCTTTCTAGGTAGATTTCACAATAGCATCTTTTAATGTTGTTTGTGATAAAATCGGGAAATAAACAGGATACTCTTGCGATCAAGGTATCCTAGGACTTTCAGTAAATGAGAGATTAAAATACCAATTCTATCATTGATGAAAATACATGTTTGTGAATGATACTATCCCGTGACCAATATCTTCTCCTTATTGATTATTCTAGTTATTTTATTACTTTCGATTTATTTTATTGCTTAGATAAAAACAAAAATCCCCCCCCCCCCCCCCCCCCCCCCCCTTGGTTACTAAGAAACTGAAATTTTATAACAACAAAAGCCTCTCTGTGGGAACAAACTCTTTCTTATCGCATACTATATTTATTTTAGATTAAGTAAGAAAGTGAAATTATTTTTGACGCATACGATAGCGATCACTAGTATCACATAGACGTGTGGGGATTAGTTTTGCACAATGCTAGATGCCTCCTTTATATAGCCTTCAAATCAGGGTTTTGCCATAGTTACAAAGCAATCCATACTCACCGTTAGATGAAAACCTGATTTAAATTCAAGCTAATATTTCTCAACCGTTAGATCGAAAACTTAGCTTGTCACACACAATTGGGTAGACGTTTACTGGGTTTGTGAAAACCATTCCCAAACGTGTACGTGTATGTTGGTTCAACGTAGTAACCCAAAAGGTTAACCATATGAGCAATTCATATTAACCTAGTTCTTCTACACCATAACTAGTTCAATTGACTCAAATGAACTATTTAGAGAGTTGTTCAATAGCTATGAGATCTTACGTAACTACACAAGACACAATTGAAACAAAGATGATTCGATTCGATTGAATCGGCTCGTGAACTTTATAGCCACGGTTTTCATAAAGCATTCCTTAGTAATTTAAGTTTCATGTTCATAGCACATCTTTAGATCATAACCACTTAATCTCACAAGCAAGTTCGCGGACCTAAGGCAACCGGCAGAGTTTTCCAAACTCAGCAAAAAATCTCGGCAAAGAGACTTCCGCCAGTTTGCGGACTAGGTTCGCGGACTAAACATGCAAACGAGTTTTTGGAAAATCCCAGCAAAAAATTTCGGCAAGAGAACTTCTGTCAGTTCGCGGACTTTGCAAAGCTAATTCCTCCGTTTTCTCTCAATCAACAAAGTTTGAAATCTTCGGATTAAGGAATACATGGTTATGTAATCTAAACTCTCATTCCAATCATTGAGACATTCTCAGAGGACGTTATATAGCCGTTATTCACAGACTGTTTCACGTCAGAGCAATTCTCAAAGTAATTGAAACTTTTCATGACTTTCGTCACTAGGTGAAGATAAACTTGATCAAAACGAAACGCTTTACCAGCACACGATTTCGAGAAAAAGATAAGTAGTGAATACTCATCTCGAAATGTCAAATGTGTATGATCCAGTCTATATAGCATACGACTTTTTGTCTCATAAGAAGTAGGAGATAGAATAAATAGACTTTTGAGTGATAGATAAGTTCAAGTCTCCACATACCTTTTTGTTGATGAAGTTCCACGGTTCCTTGAGTAGATCTTCGTCATTGTATGATGAATCGCCATGAAGTCCTTGATCTCAACTACACTTTTATATCCTAGTCCGAGACTTAGCTATAATAGACTAGAAATCAAGACTCATAGTTCTGATCACTAACATTGACAAACATGCTTGTTATAGCAACGCATGCGAGGTCGACCGATCTATGCTCTAACAATCTCCCCCTTTGTCAGTTTTAGTGACAAAACTATTAATACATATGAAATACAAAAAAGATAAACTTTAGTGGCTCCTATTCCATAGTCTAATCTTCAACGTTCCTTGAAATCTTCGTCCTTCGAAGTACTCCAATGATCCC
The DNA here is from genome assembly GCF_003573695.1 of Papaver somniferum. NCBI lineage: Eukaryota > Viridiplantae > Streptophyta > Magnoliopsida > Ranunculales > Papaveraceae > Papaver > Papaver somniferum. The sequence goes on along the minus strand of NC_039367.1, from coordinate 80,657,761 downwards.
AAAGGTTGTAAGTTTAGCACCACTGTTGTTGAAGATCCGTAGCTATAACAATAAGAGAAATCGAGATTCTCGATCATTATTATACAGTGTCATAGTATCATTATGTAACATCAAAGTCCAATTGCATCATGACTTTAAAAACAATTCTATGGTGATATGTATCACTCCCCCTTAGTCAATACTCCATCTCGATCATGGAAACCACTCCCCCTTACACAATGATCTGAAAACCATATGTGTTTGTAGTGTGAACTACATTATTTCTCCCCTTTTTTGTCAATAAAATTGGCAAGGTAAAAGAACGGGATCGTAATGAAATTTCCACAAGAGACATTTCATAGACTAAAATAAAAATGCATACCAACTTAATTTAGATGCAATCATAAAGCCGAAGCTAAATGCATTCATCAAGGAGTTTTAAGATACAAGATAACCCCTATAAAATTCCACAGCCGCACACCCCACAAGATATTACCATTAAGCACAAGTTCAAAAGAACTCTCCCCCATTTGATGTCTTTCCCGAAAGAACAACAAGAGCGACCTTAATTTCGATTGAAAAGAAAGATTTTTTAATTGGACACCAAAAACCATGGAAATGATTTTTTATATCCAAAACTCAACCAAATTAATCACAAGTAAACCCATGATTAATTTAATCGGAATATGCAACTAAATCAAACCACAAAAGTGATCAATTTAATTGATTGTGCTCAACATAAGAAAACTCACGGAGCTACGACTAAGATAACTACACAGAGATGACTACCTTAATCGTTCAAATACTCAACATAAGGAAAACCTTACGGAATATACGACTACATCAACCAATAGAACATGATTAGTATAGCCGTTCATATACTCAATACAAGAACTTGTGGAATATATGAAAAAACTCAACTAGATTAATTAAAAGAGAACCTATAATTAATCTAATTGGAATACGCAACCAAACTAATCACCGAAGCAATCAATTTAATTGTCAAAAGATTTTGCTTGACAAAAGAAAACTTTCGGAGCAAATAACTAAATAACCAATCAAGATGATTAATTTAGTTCAAGAATGCTCAACATATAGCATCTCATGGAACAACCAACAAGGCCAATATTAATCGACATAGTCGTAAGGTGCTCAACATAAGATACACAATGAAGCCTTCACGGTAAAACATAACAAAATGGATCAATGAAGATCAATACCATGGATAACATACAAGGATCTATTCTATTTTCCATCACTATTTGCATAACGACATAATATACTTTATCCTTGTCAAACAAAAGATTTCATCCTATTTTCCATCAAATAAATGACTGCATAGGCATAACTTTTATAATTGTCAAAAGTCCATTCGTCCTTTCAGCAATACGAATATCAATTAATGGGCTTGGGCCGAACACGAACCGTGATCCACATAAGACTTATCGGATTTTCTTAGCCATTAGAACACTAAAGGTTATGCAACCCGTGACAACATAAACAACGGATGCAGTAGAAAGCACATCTGTACACAACACAATCTATTTCTTGCCCCTCTACAAGATATATACAAAGGGGAAGTGCCAGTCTCATTACCAAGAGGCATAATGTGCAGAGATATTCTCATGCGACATTTTCGGTTGATATGTGTGAATAGTCCCTGTGGTATAATCAAAGTAATGATGATAGTCAGGAAAGTTAGAGCTTTCTTTCCTTCGTTTGTTCTGGCCTGAAGAAGGATACCTCCAATTTCTGGGTTGTTCAGTATTAACAGATTTAACACATACAAAACCCTTTTCGGAATGATTCTTAGACTTAACAGAATTAAGTTTTTCTAAGAGTTTAAAAACGCCTTCGAACGCTTCGAACAGATCTTTATCAATTGATCCATCTCGATAATATTCCTCAAAAAGATCAAGAGTTAATCTAGTGAGTTTCCATATCCTTGAACGTATTGAGCGTTTTCTCAGTCTTTCCTTCTTTTTTATTTTTTCCTTCTGATTGATTCTTAACATCTAAAACTTCCTTTTTAGATGAAGAAGAGTTATCATGAGAATCCAAAGGTTTTCTCCATAATAATCTATGAACAATCTTTAAGGAAATATGGCGTGCGTTACAGATGCCAGGAGTAAGTTTTCCAAAGAAATTTCCCATAGGACAATTTATAAGGAATGAACAAACACAAACTTATTAGGTTTACAGTGTTTGCCTGCTCTAATACCAATTGAAAAAACAGGGGTCTAACAACACCACCCAATATTTCGCTTAGCAATCTGTATGGACTAACTCTGAAATACTTTGCTAGAGAATCAACTAGACAGTCAGACTCAATCTAGATTAAAGTATCTCAAGGAGTTAATATCTCTCACTTGATTTGATTTTTACTCAAGCTAAAAACAATAGCGAGTCTTTATCAAATACAAGGAATAACTTGGACGGTACCAAAGACCAATATCCAAGGATCAATCAATATCAATCAACAACCAAAGGTTGGATTTCCAATTGATGATCTTAACGCACAACATGTATTATTTCAATTATATAAAATATAATGCGAAAAAAATAACACAGACACCAGAAGTTTTGTTAACGAGGAAACCGCAAATACAGAAAAACCCCAGGACCTAGTTCTTATTGAATACACACTGTATTAAGCCACTACAGAAACTAGCCTACTACAAGCTAACTTCGGACTGGACTATAGTTGAACCCCAATCAGTCTCCCACTAATTCAAGGTACATTTGTACTCCTACGCCTCTGATCCCAGCAGGATACTGCGCACTTGATTCCCTTAGCTGATCTCACCCACAACTAAGAGTTGCTGCAACCCAAAATCGCAGACTTGATAAAAAACAAATATGTTTCACACAGAAAAGTCTATCAAAGGATAAGTCTGTCTCCCACAGAAAAACCCTAGGTTTTTGTTCCGTCTTAAGATATAAAATCAAGGTGAACAGGAACCAATTGATAATCCGGCCTTATATTCCCGAAGAACAACCTAGATTAATCAATCACCTCTCAACAATCCTTCTTGACTACACTAACGGTTTGTCGAGGAATCACAAACAGTGAGACAAAGATGTTCGTGACTTATTTATCTTGCCTATCGGAGAACTCTCACGATCTCAAGCCAATCAATAGATTGTACTCGTACGATAGAAGATGCAAGATCAGATCACACAACTACGATAAAAGTAGTATCGGTGTGGCTTCACAATCCCAATGAAGTCTTTAAGTCGTTAACCTGGTTTTAGAGAAGAAAACCAAAGGTTAAAGGAGAATCGACTCTAGCGAGGGCACTAGTATCAAACAGACGTGTGGGGATTAGTTTTGCACAATGCTAGATGTCTCCTTTATATAGCCTTCAAATCAGGGTTTTTCCTTAGTTACAAAGCAATCCATATTCACTGTTAGATGAAAACCTGATTTAGATTCAAGCTAATATTTCTCAACCTTTAGATCGAAAACTTAGTTTGTCACACACACTTGAGTAGAACGTTTACTAGGTTTGTGAAAACCATGCCCAAACGTGTACGTGTATGTTGGTTCAACATAGTAACCCAAAAGGTTAACCATATGAGCAATTCATATTAACCTAGTTCTTCTACACCATAACTAGTTCAATTGACTCAAATGAACTAGTTAGAGAGTTGTTCAATTGCTATGAGATCTTACGTAACTACACAAGACACAATTGAAACAAAGATGATTCGATTCGATTGAATTAGCTCATGAACTTTATAGCCACGGTTTGCATAAAGCATTCCTTAGTAATTTAAGTTTCATGTTCAGAGCACATATTTAGATCATAACCACTTAAGCTCACAAACAAGTTCGCAGACTTAAGGCAACCGGCAGAGTTTTCCAAACTCAGCAGAAAATCTCGGCAAAGAGACTTCCGCCAGTTCGCGGACTAGGTTCGCGGACTGAGGTCGCGGACTAAACACGCAAACAAGTTTTTGGAAAATCCCAGCAGAAATTCTCGGCAAGAGAACTTCCGTCAGTTCGCGGACTGAGTTCGCAAACTGAGTTCGCGGACTTGGCAAAGCCAATTCCTCCGGTTTCTCTCAATCAACAAAGTTTGAAAACTTCGGACTAAGGAATACATGGTTATGTAATATAAACTCTCATTCCAATCATTGAGACATTCTCAGAGGACGTTATATAGCTGTTACTCACAGACCGTTTCACGTCAGAGCAATTCTCAAAGTAATTGAAACTTTTCATGACTTTCATCACTAGGTGAAGATAAACTTGATCAAAACGAAACTCTTTACCAACACACGATTTCGAGAAAAAGATAAGTAGTGAATACTCAGCTCGAAATGTCAAATGTGTATGATCCAGTCTATATAGCATACGACTTTTTCTCTCATAAGAAGTAGGAGATAGAATAGATAGACTTTTGAGTGATAGATAAGTTCAAGTCTCCACATACCTTTTTGTTGATGAAGTTCCACGAGTAGATCTTCGTCGTTGTATGATGAATCGCCATGAAGTCCTTGAGCTCAACTACACTTTTCTATCCTAGTCCGAGACTTAGCTATAATAGACTAGAAATCAAGACTCATAGTTTTGATCACTAACATTGACAAACATTCTTGATATAGCAACGCATGCGAGGTCGACCGAGATATGCTCTAACAATTTGCAGCTAGGACACACAGAAGTGTCGGGGTTAGGTTTCCCAGATGCTAGAGTTCTCCTTTATATAGTCTTTCAAATCAGGGTTGCTTACAATCAAAACTAAGATAGCTTAGTAAAAAAGCATTCAATATTCGTCGTTAGATGAACTCCTGATTTAAGATTCAAGCTAAGTCTGCTTAGAAATTAAGCAATCAATCTGCATTGTTGGATGGTATTAGCTTGATACACACAAATGAAATATACCTACATTTAGATAAGGATGAATCGTAACCAAACGTGTATACTCTGTTGGCTCAATAACAGTTAACCGAAGTTAGCATATTAAAACTTATAACTTATCCATATTCATCTAACACTTCTAGATCAAATATGATGATCAATCAATCATGATAGATAATCAAACGAATCTAAATGTTTTTCAATAGAGTTGTTCAAATGTTCATCATTCCATAGAAATATATATATATATGAACCATTTGAAACAAAATCTGTTTGGTTTGTAATTGTAAAAAGTAGTATACAAGAACCAATTCATGAACATAATGCCACGATTTGTAAAACTAGTTTACATTCCTTAATACATTAAAGTTCTAGGGACTTTAGTTTGGAAACGAACCTGAGCATGAGTATGAAAATCCATACTTGCCGATTTTAGAACTTGACCACTGTGTTCGCAAATTGAGTACGCGAACAAGAGTTCCGGATTTTTGCCTTGTCCAACAGTTCGCAAACAAGGTACGCGAACAACTGTTCCGGACATGGCCTTGTCTAGCCCGTTCACAAACAAGGTACGCGAACAACAACTCTGGACCTTTACAGGTAAACCAGTTCGCAAACAATAGTTCCGGTGTGAACTAGACTTACACAGTTAGTATACAAGGTATACATTCTGTATTATATCCATACATAGTACTCGTTGTAAAACTCTCTGTTGGGACCTTAATCCCACATTGGTTATATGGGGATTAATTGGGTAGTTTAGAAGTCTGTGGATTCCCTTTACTTGTAGACCCGTTTTAGATTTGAGTTTTACCCATGGGCTTATGACGAGTTTGGGTCGGTACCCTAACATTTGGTATCACATCCAACCACCACGACCCATGCCCGCTCCGCAGAAGGGTGACTTATATGCTAGATTAAAGTGTTGGGGGACCTATGTATGGGCCTAGTTGTCACCCGTATTGAATATTGGTCATTGAGTGGAGCCACCATAAGAAAAGGGCTACCGCTCAACGAGGACGTTGGGTGTGTAAGCATGGTGGGATGTTGGGACCTTAGTCCCACATTGGTTAGATGGGGCTTAATTGGGTAGTTTATAAGTCTGGGTTCCCTTAACTTGTAGACCGGTTTTAGAGTTGAGTTCTACCCATGGGCTTATGACGAGTTGGGGTCGGTACCCTAACACTCTCATTTCATCATTGAAACATCCTTGGAAGACAACAATGGTAATCTTACACATACCACTAGCTTCAAGTAGTTTTCAAGTGAATAATCGATCAATACGAAACTTCCCAAGTTGACATCAAATGATTGTCTCACGCAAATCATTTTAATATGTTCAAGGTGATTTTCACATGATCATCTTTGGCTTAATATTTAGTTTCCAACAAATAAATTTTATCCAACCAAACTCGTCAAGAATACGATGAACTTAGCTAAAGCTAAAAGTTTCCAACACGTATTTCGAGAAATAAATAAACGAGATAAACTCGACTCGAAATATCAAATGTGTATAATGTAAAAGTCTATATAGATATATGACTTAGTCTTATTATAAGATAAAATAGAATAAACTTCTGAGTGATAAATAAGTTTTAGTCTCCACACACCTTTTGTTGATGAAGTTCCTCCAAGCTCTTCAGTAGATCTTCTTCTTCAATGGGTGAACGTCGTGAAGTCTAAAGCTCAACTACATACTACTATCCTAATCTGAGACATAACTATAAGTAAACTAAAAATCAAGTATATAGTTTTGATCAACTAAACTTGACAAACAAGCTTGAGATAGGAACGCTTTCGAGTTCGACCGAGCATTGCTCTAACAATCTCCCCCTTTGTCAATTTTAGTGACAAAACTATAGACACATATGGATTACAAAATAAATAAACATGCTTGATTTCCTTGGCTACTCAACTTCCTTGAATTCTTCGTTACTTCAAGTTCTCCATCGATTCTGAATGTGTTCAACTAAGCATCATTGTTGTTGAAGATATTCGTAACCATAACAATATGAAAACGAAAGTTCTCAAACATTGTTATACAATGTCAAAGTATTATTATATAGAATCAAAGTCCATTTGCACCACAACTTTGAAATAATACCATGGTGATATCTATCACTCCCCCTTAGTCAATACTTCCATCTTACAAAACCACTCCCCCTTAAATAATGATCCGTAAACCATATGTATGTAGTTTGAATTATCAAATAATTCCCCCCATTTTTGTCATTATAAATTGGCAAAGGTAAGAAAACTATGGGATCATAATAAATTCTCAAAAGATAATTCATGACTAAAAGAGAACATATCAACTTTGTTTCGATGATTTCACATAATTGAAACTTAGTGTATTCATCAAGGAGTTTATAAAGATACAAGTTAACTCCTACAAAATTACACAACCGCTCTCTCCACAAAGATATGGCAATTAAACACATGTTAATTTAAGAGCTCTCCACCATTTGATGTCATTCCCAAGAGAACAACATAAGCGACCTTACTTTTACGAGAAAAGAAGGATTTCATTGGACATTAACAAATCACATGGATTTGTATCCAGTAGACTCGAATGAATTAACCACAAGAGGATCTTATTGATTAATTTAATCGGAAACACTCAACATAAGAAAACTTACGGAGCCATACAATACTTTCACATAATAGTGGATCAGGGAAAGATCAATACTGCGGAATTTTCTCAACAAGTTCATTATATCTTTTATCAATATTTTCATAAAGACATAATAGACTTAAATTTGGAGAATATATGAGATAAGCACGGTTCACGAACGTAAACACATATATATCTCATAAGACATTTACAATATATAAAACCAATAAGATCAAATACTGCAAGATCATCTTCTAAATAACTTAGAATTTAAATAAATAAATCTAAAAACATTGCAAGATGAAAATCGTTGGAAATAGCTATGTGTAATCACAATAATTGTTATACCAAACCCTAGTTATCCTTCTTAAACACAAGAATAAATTCTCATAAGAAGTTTCCTAAACATAGTAAGTTCAGACTTCGTTGATAAATTCATGCCTCTCCATGACTCAATCATAAAAGGTATCGTCGATATCCTTGATTATCTTGACCATAGAAACGTCGTGTTCGTGATTTAAAACATTTCACTTTTCGATCAACAGTGCGAGCAAGTTGCATGGCCTTAATGCAATTCGAGATGAGTTTTTTCTGGTTCTGTATCAGGACTTTTTGATTTTCAAGGATTTTGGCATGACCATCAATTAGATGATTTATTTGCAGTTGAAGATTTGCAAATTCGACCTTTGAGTCATTCTGATAATTAATTAAATCCTTGACAGATTCAGCAATCCAAAAGTTGTACTCTTTTCTTGCAATCATCTTTTTCAAAACAAGCTCTTTAACCGAGCTGCATCCTTTGATGTCTTCTTCCATGTCAAGATTGATCACTTCCTGAGATCTTGATAAGTTTTCCATGTATTTTTTGAGATAAGGATGGAGACGAACAAATATATGGTGTAAATATATATTCGTGAACAAGAGAAATAGAGTAGATACCTTGTCAAAGAAAACCTATATAAACTCTTAGGAATAGGAGTACACGGACGTTCGCGGATCGTTTAAGGATAGTTACTGGGTCAGCAAAGATCCAAAATAAGGAAATTCACTATCTGTTTCAGTCATCTCATAGATTTTCATAGATCGATAATTAGAACTTTCACTTTAAATTACAGCAAATGAAAACATCAATAAAATACATGAGTTACTAGGAGTCAAGATATGACTCAACATTCTCATGATGAAGAAAACAATTTTACTTCAAAGATAAACACACCATCAGACAATATCATACAACTGACTCGAGTCTCCCACAAATATGATCCTTGCAACTCTCAAGCTAGTTTCAAGGATGAATTTACCTAGACACTAGGTAACGGAGTGAGATGTAATCCCACTACGTATACTGAGGGGAGAGCTGTAAATACCTCCTGACTGTTTATATCGTGTATTCCTTACCTTCCTTCGGTTATATCTTATTCCAAAAGATTTAAACATTGACCTTTTTGAATCTCCATCAGAATGATTTCTCTGAGGATTAAATCTAGGACCTTTTGAGATCCGTTCTGTAGAATAAAGATCACGAGAATCCCATCTCCTAGACTTAGATCCTCCAGACTTATTCTCATAAACACTGGGAACGTGTACATTAAAAGCACGGTTCCTGTAGAGATTTCTAGAGGAGCGACCTTGGAAACCATTTTTATGAGATTTATGGTTTTCTGCTGGAATGAAATCCATTTTAGCAGTCGTCAAACTATTTACTTCGTTGACTGCAAAAAGAAGAAAATTTTGAAGATCAGAAATCTATTTCTTTCTAGCAAAACAATGGAGAGTACTATGATTCTTTTTCTCGCAGAAAGAACAGACTAGTGGATAAGAAAACGGTGGCGAAATCCCTTTTTGATTCATAGCCTTTTCAGACATCAGCAAGTCACATAAATGTTTCTTACCAGATATTTCCTTAGAAGCAATTTTCTCCAATCTCGGTAATACCACATGAGTATTGAACCCATATGCTGAAGAAGACTTACTCACTAAAACAGAGTTTTCTCCCTTCGAGGAGTTTTAGTGTTCCTGGGCTAGTAAAAAAGATGCAAGTAGTTTCTCTTTTTCAACACAACTATAGAGATCCTCAAGCACGTCAATGCTATTAGACTAGTCAAGAGAGGGTTTAGCCAATAATAACTCCATTAATTAAATATGAACAACAACTAATAAAAAATAATATAATAATAATTTGGAAATGCAATTAGTACCAATGGATAGACCTCGAAAAGTTATGCGAAATGGACTACAATAACGCGTCAATGGGACGTCGGACGGAAAAGATATCGCAATCGGAAATTTGGATGTTGCAGTTTGACTAAAGTCATCCGGAATCGACTTTTCCGTTTACCGTTTCACCGGTGCCGTTGACCATAACCTCTGACTGTTGACAATTGTTGACCGGACCTTAATTTTACGTGGACCTCTTTTTTAGTATTAGTTTCCCCTTACTATTTACTTAGATAGTATATAGTGAAACCTTAAATAGGGTTTGAATTAAATAGTTTTGAATTTGAGTTTTGAGGAAGACTTATCTTTTGAGTTTAGGTTATCCTGTTTCACCTGGTTGAGGTGTTAGGAAAGTAAAAAGTGTGTGACCGAGTGTTTTGAGAGGAGGAGTTGTTGAGTGTAGGTGTTTTGGATGTTAAATAAAGAAGGAACCTTGGGTGAAGATTAAAAAGTTTTGTTGTTAAGAAGAAGAGAGTTGATAGTGATAGAGTTGATCTTTTGAACCTCGAAAGATTAGAGACAAATAGTGAGAGATTTAGGGGAAGCTTCTAATGAGGGTGATAGTTATGAGAAAAGACTTGAAAGAGAAAAGATGATGGAGATATTCTTGGAGGTATATTTATGGAGAGATGATTGATATTCATGATGAGTTGTTGATGGGATGAACTTAATGATGAAACATGCCTACATAATGAAAGGTAACCTTGTTTATTAATTTGTATGAGTTTATAATGATTTGGGTAGTTGTTGTATATGAAATAGTTGGGAAACAATTAAGTTATTGTGCATGAAAACCATGATTATATGTAGTGGTATTTGTTTCATTGGCCTATATGTATGGACTTAATTAGGTACCTTAGAGAAGTAATTAGACTTACCTCTATAAAATGAAATTGTAGTATGCCAGGCGGGCTTCCTGTTGATATAAAGTTTGTTCAATTCCGTTGTGTAACGAGTGAGATATAGTTGTTAGAAAACTAGTCGACGCAGCAAATACCATGTGTATTCAGTCGCGAGGGATGATACGTATGAGCTTGGAAAGATAGGTTAGAATTAGATCTAGAAAACATTTAGTAGGCAAAGGTTGCATATATGGATCCCGTGATTCTAATAAGACATAGTTTGTTTAGTTTGGATATATAGGATGTAATCTAGAGACCCTAGAAGATGACTCTGTGAGCTGAGTTTTGAGTTCCAACACTTGGAATAATTTTCAGAGAACTGGTGGAGAAGAAGACCGAGTCAGCTTCTGACTCAGTCGACTCATCTGACTCGGTATGAGTCAGACCTGTGTGGGTTGTGGACCGGTGAACGGGTCGGGTCGTGGGTTGACCCGATGGGTCAGTAAATGGGTAGCGGGCCGTATTAGCGGGTCGGGATGGGTCATGCCCAATGGCTTGGGTTTAGGGACAGAAACCTTAATTAGAGTTTTTGGACCACTTCTGGTCCGATTTAGCTTTCGGTTCCTTCTGCAAAGTTGTAGGGTTTTTCGAGAGCATTCCGATGACACCCAAATTGACCCTATTTGGTTAAGTAGATATTGTTTTATACCAAAATTACTTATTACCAGGCTATAGGATTATTAATAGAATTAGAGGCACTAGTTATTTCACTTAGCCTATAACTGGAGTTTTGTATGAAATTATGTTATGAACCTATTAGATAAATTCTTAGAGTGTTTGTGTGATTAACAGTTAATCTTTAATAACAACGATTGATTCAAAGGATGAACCAGTGGATTGTAGATTTCAAGGTAGGCGTGGCTTGTCATCAAAACAGGCGGGAACTCTGTAACCTTCTTGTAATCATTGAGCCTTCTTTCTATTGCGAGCATGATGAGTCTTTATTATGTTTGGCATGTTTGTATGTTTTACTATCTATGTAAATGCTTGTATGAGTCTTGATGTGCGTGTAATATGCGTTGTATGATTTCCCCGCAAGGAGTGTCTGTGATTCCCCACGGCTCTTTGCTAAGTTAAGTATGGCGGCTTATTCCCCGTTTTAATATTATTTAGTAGGGCGGCTTCTTCCCCGTTTCAATATATTATTAGGACGGCTTCTTCCTCGTTTCGATAGTATATAAATAATATATAGTAGGGCGGCTTCTTCCCCGTTTCGATAGTATATAAATAATATATAGTAGGGCGGATTCTTCCCCGTTATAATAGTACCTAGTAGGGCGGATTCTTCCCCGTTTCGTTATTATATATACTATTTTATTTTGGGGAAATCACTCGTGTGCATATTATACTAGTTTATCTAACTTTCTGATCTTGATAGTAATATTCTGAATCATGGTTTGTCTGGGAAATCTGTGTGGACGAGGTTATTATTATTGATTAGGGTTGCTCTCACGTCGTCTTCTCCAATGAGTTTGGCGAGGTTAGAGTGACACTTTCTTAATGATGCATAAATAGCTGAATGATTAATTTCTTCTTGTTTCTTTCAATTTATATTCTTTTAGAACTGTGAAGCATGTTAGTGATTACTTGAGAGTTACATGTTTTCGTTGAGCACCCTTCTGGGATGATGTGCTCACTCGTTCCCACTTCAGTTTCAGTTACTTGAAGAAATGGTATACGCGAAGATATTCGTTTTCGTAGTTAAAGCGATACCGAACTGTGTTACATTTATGTATCTTTTGTATATGTGTATTCTTTATTCATTATATAACAACACACTAATTAATATATTAATATCATTTGAGAGTTCTTCATTTAAAAATATCAGAGCGTTGGGTTAGGTTCGCTTTTAGCTCACATCATGTAATTATGATTCTTGAAATCGTTAGTTTGGATTGGATTCTTCAATTAGGTTGTAATCTTATTAGTTAAGCAGGTTTATGTTATGGGTCGTCATAATGACAGTTGTTCAATTCTGATGAATGAGTCTTGATTAAACGTTATTCTCTAATTAAATTTTCTTTAACAATATCTTCAAGCATACTAATTTTTTCGCGTTGTAGAGTAGTTTCATGAACAAGGTTTTCGATATTGTTAGAAAATGATGCAATAGAGTTCTCGTTCTCTATCAACAAACATCTCAAGTTCATCAGTGAGCTGGGCATATTTTTCTTCAAGAGATCTAATTTTAGAAGCTTGAAAATCAATAATCTCAACAGATTTTTTTAAGCATCCGGTGAGTTCCATCTCAGATTCTGACATAGAGCCAACTGTCACTTTAAAGGGAATGTTATCAGAATCTGATAGCATAAGATTTCTACCTCGGGATTCATAAGAATCTAAGGAGTTATCCTTCGACTTAAGCCCAAGTCATTCGTCATACTCAAAAACTTTGGAAGTCATGACAATGTATGGTTGTTTGAGATTGAAAAGACGAGGGTACCCAAATATACCTCAATCTAAAACTTTTCCACCTATAAGTCCTTTCTCCGAAAGTGATTGTCTATGGACTGAGTCGAGACAATTCAACAAATCGGTTCGCACTTCGTGTGATAGTCTATGGATATAAAATCGAGACAATACGACAACAAGATAACTTGTGTGATTGACTATGGATTCAAGATCGAGACAATACAACAATGAAGTATGATTACTTGATAATAGGTTCGGACTTAACCAAACACTATAGGATTGCTATCAAGTAATTAGGAATTAACATTTGTGTATTTTACTTCTAATTATAATAAAAAGAATTATAATTGTGGAAATAGAAAAGTAAAAGACACATCAATATTTTGTTAAAGAGGAAACCGCAAATGCAGAAAACCCCGGGACCTTGTCCAGAATTGAATACCCTCAAAATTAAGCCGCTATACAAAATTTAAACCAACTTCGTATAGTTGAGACCAAAAAACTAAACCTATAGTTCACCTAGTTCCCTCAGTATCCTTGTGCCTCCAACTTGTAATAAGTCATGCACTTGGAACAATTCCTTTGGTTCGTATTCCAAACAGTAAATGAACAACAAATATGTTTGACAAAAGGCTCTCCCATTTATCCCAATAAAATCCTTTGTCGGGTCCGAGATCTATCTAAAAATACAACTACCAAAGTAGTTAGGTTTATATTTTGCAATCAATACTCTTAGTCACAAAGATAATATATTGATGTCGATCTACACAACTAATCAATCAAGGTTATCACAAAGATAAACCGATTATAGTTGAATCCCTCCAGCCGATCAAGTTTTGTGCACACCAAAGATTATGAACTCAAATAAGAAATCTTCTTTGTCTTCAAATCTTCTTCGATCTTCAATAAACACCTGCACACAAACAACTTTGAACTCTTGTGATCAATCACACACAGAACGGAGTCTGTTAACGATAAATTATTACAAGACGTCTTTAGATCTACGAATAGTCTAAAGATCCCCGTCGATACTTCGATCTAGTTTGAGTAAATCTTATATCATAAGAGAAGATTCTCAAGCATAAGCAAACTAGGTGCAATCAAAGTTCAACAACCGTTAGTCAATCAAATCAATCGAAAACTAATAATAAACTGCAATTATCTAGTTTCCCACCAGTGGTACTCGTAGAACTTCTCAATCCCAAAGAAGTCTTTAGAACGAGCAATCGTAAGAGATTTCGCCTAATTAGGGTACTTTTCTCTCCGAATAGACGGCTCCACCAATAACAACACAACTAGGTGGTTTTGATGGCTCTTAGGATTAGTTTGCTCGAAATGCAAACTTAGGTATTTATAGACCAAGGAAGTTTGGACACCAAGGAATTTCCAAAACCGAATATTCTCGAAGATATGCAATAAACCCAAAATCGGTTTTCATAATTCCTAGAAATGCACTGTCCAAATATTGACCGAAATCTCAGTAGAAAATCTCCAATTAGTAAATGCACATTACCAATTTTTATTTTCTAAAAATATGCATTTAATTGCTGGAAATTAAAAGCATATAAAAGCTAAAAACCTTAGTTAACATATTCTCAATTTATTTCGATCTGGGATTCTTCTTTAGTTATTAAGGAATATCTTTGAATAATAATTACTGCACATGTTCAAAGTATGTTGACATATTTACTTTGTAAATCCTTTTTCATATTTACAATCTTGGAACCGATTTTCCACACTTCCAAGCGAGTTTATAATTGGTTCATCTGATTTCTGAGAACTATGTGATTGATCAAAAACATTCGATCATCATTCATGGGTTTAACGGTTCTACCAAAAAATGTTTGGTTCTACCTCCAAGTGGGTACTAGGATCGGTTACACTAGTTTCCATAAAATGGTTAACTAAGTACCAAGATCGGTTACCACTATTTATGGTACTTACTTGTGATCGGTTGCACAAGTTATAGGATCGGTTACACCAATTACTAAAACTTGTTAACCTACTACAAGGATCGATTACACATCTTGTGATTAGTCCCACCAAGTTCTAGAATCGGTTACCCAATGACTAGGAATGGTCACACCAATTACAAATATCGATCATACCATCTCAAGTGATTACTTAAGATTGGTTTCACTAATAAAAGTCATATCGATACATAAGTCAGGCATTGTGAATAGTTTTACCAAGATACATAAACAAGTTATGAGCGGTTATACTAAACACACATATCGGTAATCCAAAGATTTGCAATGAATAACAATACCAATAAGCCTAGTGATTTCCCTTTCAATTTACAAAACAAGATTATGAATTGTACTTATTTTAAACTGATGTAAAAACATTGTTTTCTATGACGAAATCTTCACCCATACCCATACATAATCACAATAGCATGCATACGATTATGTCGATGTCTTATATACGAAGTTCAAAAGATAGGCGTTATACTTTGTTAGAGCATAGCTCGGTTGAACCCACCAAGCGTTGGTATGTCAAGTTTGGTTGTCATATTTTAGTGAATCAAAACTCATTTTAAGAGTCGCTTGATTATGTACTAGAGTCAACTTCGTATAGGTTAACTTGAAAGTATTAGGATATGCGACATTACAAGTATTGCGAAGACTTGAAGAAGTGAAGAAGTAAGAAGCTACAACGACAACATCATCCTTCCACTTGAGGTTAGTGATATTTGATTTGAACTATTTCATTCCCTAACGTATCTTTCAAGTCATGCATATTGAAAACGAAATTGTGAAGCATGAAGACTCTAGATAGACATAGTATTAAGGAATACAATATGAAGTTTATTGCTTAACCATTAAACTTTGTAGATAAGACATCGACATAATCGTTTAAATGCTATTGTGATTATGTATGGGTATGAGGTGAGGATTTCATCCTAGTAAACAATGTTCTACATGTGTTTTAAGGAAGTAAGTTCATAAACTTGTTTATGAATCGAAAAGGAAATCGCCAGGCGTTATTGGGATTGTTATTCATTGCTTATATTGTGAACATCCAATATGTGTGATTTAGTATAACCGCTCACGACTTGTTTGTGTTCTTGGTAAAACTATTCACAAAGGCCTGACTTATGTATTGGTATGACTTTTATTAGTGAAACCGATCTTAAGTAATCACCTGAGATGGTATGATCGAGTTTTTGATTTATTTGACCGAATCTGGGTAAAGGGGAACCGATCCTATGAAGAGGTGCAACACATCACAAAGGGTAATCGATCCTTGTATGAGGTGCAACAAGTTTGTAGCAGAAAGGGGAACCTATGCTATGGACATGTGCAACACGTTTTTAGGAAAAGGGGAACCGATCCTATGGACATGTGCAATACATATAAGTTAGATACCATATATATGTGGGGAACCGATCCTAGTACCTAGTCAACCGAATTTTGGAAAGCTAGTGTGACTATGCACAGTACTCACATGGAGGTAGAACCGAAACTTGTTTTGGTAGAATCGTTAAACCCATGATTTGTGATTGAGTGTTTCTTGGTCAATTGCATAGTTCTTGAAAGTCATATGAACCACTTCTAAACTTGTTTGGAAGTGTGGCAAATCGGTTTCAAGGTTGTAAGTACGAAAGATGGCTTACAAAGTAAGGATGTCGACATACTTTGAACACGTGCAGTAATGTTTATCTTTTATTGTTCAAAGTTATTCATTAATAGCTACAGGAAGAAAATCCTAGGATCGAAACATAAATAAGTTAAGAATCTTTTGTTTAAGGTTGTTAATTTTATTTTAGGAACACGAGAATTAGTAATGTGCATTTTCTAGTTGAGATTTTCCAAAGAGATTTTCGGTCATTATTTTGGACAGAGCATTTCCAGGAATTATAGAAACCGAATTTGGAATATATTGAATATCTTTGAGAATATTTTCGGTTTTGGAAATTCCTTGGTGTCCAAACTTCCTTGTCTATAAATACTTGAAGTTTGCATTTCTAGAAAACTAATCCTTCGTGACAACAAACTTCCTCGGTTGTGTTGTTACTGGTGTAGCCGCCTATTCGGAGAGGAGAGTAACCTAATTAGGCGAAATCTCTTACGGCCGCTCAGTTTAAAGTCTTCTTTGGGATTGAGAAGCTCTACGAGTATCGTTGGTGGGAAACTAGATAATTGCGGTTTATCTTGTGTTTTCGATTGATTTGATTGACTAACGGTGGTTGAACTTTGATTGCACATTGTTTGTTTATGCTTGAGAATATTCTCTTCTGATATAAGATTCACTCAAACTAGATCGAAGTTTCGACAGGGATCTTTAGACTGTTGTTAGTTCTAAAGACGATCTTGTGATAATCCATTGTTAACAGACTCCGTTCTGTGCGTGATTGATCACAAGATATTCAAGTTGTTGTGTGTAGGTGTTTATTGAAGATCTAAGAAGATTTGAAGACCTAGAAGATATTGAAGATTTCTGATTTGGGGTACATAATCTTTGGTGTGCACAATACTTGTTTCGGTATATGAGGATCCAACTATAATCAGTTTATCCTTGTGGTAGATTGGATTGATTAGTTGTGTAGATCGGCATCAATACAATTCTTTGCGATTAAAAGTATTGATTGCAAAATCTTAACAATTACTTCGGTAGTTGAGAATAAGATAGATCTAAGAACCTGATGAAGGAGTTTATTGAGATAAACAGAAGAGCCTTTGTCGAACTCACATCACTTGGTTGAAGAGAGTTGATACCAAACATATTTGTTGTTCCTTTACTGTTTGGAATACGAACCAAAGGAATTGTTCCAAGTACGTGACTTATTCATAAGTTTGAGGCGTGGGAATACAGACGGAACTAGGTGAACTATAGGTTTAGTTGCTTGGTCTCAACTATACGAAGTTAGGTTTAATTTTGTGTAGCGGCTTAATCCTGAGAGTATTCAATTTTGGACAAGGTCTCGGGGTTTTTCTGCAGTTGCGGTTTCCTCGTTAACAAAATCTTGATGTGTCATTTACTTTTATTTTCCGTAATTATAATTGTTGTTATTATAATTTAAAGTAAATTACACAAACGTTAATTCCTATTTACTTGATAACAATCCTATTGTGTTTGGTTAAGTCCGAACCTTTTATCAAGTAAACATACTTCGTTGTTGTATTGTCTCGATCTCGTATCCATAGAGGATCACACGAAGTATGAACCGATTAGTTGCATTGTCTCAACTCAGTCCACAGACAATCACTTTCGGAGAAAGGACTTATAGGTAGCAAAAGCTTTAGCTTGAGGTATATTTGGGTACCCTCGCCTTTTCAATTGGTATCAGAGCAGGCAAACACGAAAAGATCTAACAATCTGTGTTTGGTGCGATCCAACCTATAAGAATGAACTTGAGTTCTCATGAATCGACTTCAATTAACGTACCTCCAAGATTTGATGGAACAAACTATCTATGGTGGAAATCTGCTATGAAATGTTTTCTTCAATCACGAGACTTTAATACATGGCTATTGGTCGTCGATGGTTATAATTACCCAATGACAGAAAATTCGAAAACTGAATTTAAACGCTTAGTGGAGTTTTCAAACGAAGAAAAGGCACTTGCAAAGCAGAATTCAGATGGTTTGAATACTATAATACATGTTGTAAGCCGTGATTTACAACATCATGTATCAACATGTCAAACTTCGAAAGAAGCTTGGGATAACCTTCAGATCGTATTCAAATGAAACACTTCAGATAAAGAAGCTAAACTTCAAACTCTTACATCTGATCGGGAAAACCTTCGAATGGATGACAACGACACCTTTGAAGAGTTTCATCTTAAACTCTCTGAGATAATTAATGCCTCTTTCTCTCTTGGGAAGACTATCTCTGAAAAGGATATAGTATGAAAAATTCTCAGATCGTTGCCATCTAGATACGATTATAAAAAACATGCAATCATTGAAGCTAATGATCTTTCGTCTCTATCTAAAAGTTCCCTAGTTGAAAAAGTGAAGATATTTGATCAAGAAAATTTGTCTAAACAAAAGGACAATCTGGCCTATAAAACCATAAAAGGGGTTTCGGCTCAATACTCGGAAGATTCCGAAGATCAGGAAGATCTAACTGCGGAAGATGAAGCTGAACTAAATCATCATTTGTCTCTTATTACTCAACGATTCAAGAAACTGTTGAGACATCGAAAAATATAATCATCTTTGTCAAAAGGAAAAACTGTTCCTCCACATAAACGTGAAGACACCTGGGATGGTGATGATATTATTCCTCAATGCTAAAAATGTAAAGGGTTCGGCCATATCTCTCCAGACTGTCCAACCAAAGACACACAGTGGAAAAGAAATGTTTACACTGCCACACTTGATTATTGTCCTAATGAGAATGATCAAGTTGATGATATAGATCATGTTGCAACTATTGCAGAAGTCTATGACTTTGAAGTCCTTCCGACTCTAGATACTGAAGAAGAGTTTACTCCATCGATTTTCAAAGAATTATTTCCATGTAAAGACAAAAGAACTCACCTTCTTGAATCTGACATCATTGAAATAAAATCATCGCTTGATCAACTCAAACTGAGTCTTCTGAATGATAAAGAAAAATATAACAAGCGACCAAAGAAAATCAAGGTTATTCAATGCTCTGAAAAGGTACAAGTATCTAAACTCATTCTCGATATTAAGTCTTGTCAAGATGAGATAAGGAAGTTAAAAGCAGGAAATCAGAAAATGAGAAATAGACTCAATTGTTTTGATAAATCTTCATCTGGTATGAATGTATCAAGAGACAAGGAGGTAAAACTAAATAAGTCTGTGAAATCGAGATCCAGAAAATGCAACAATTCTAGTGTGTGCTTCTTGTGCAAAAAGGGCATTTTCAAAGGCAATGTCCTGATACTAAACAGAGAGAGAGACTGTATAAAACCGAAAAATCAAGATCTTAGTACAGATCAAAGATCTCTTCAAAACGGGAGAATAAGTTCTTTGAACATCATGATTTTACATCAAGATTAAAAGTTGAACCTGAAAGTTCAAACATAATGTCTCCTCAACCATGTAAGAATGTTGAAATCTTCAAGGGAAGAAATTCAACAACCAAAAGGTGACCATCTAACTGGTTATCATGGATCCTTACTTGTTACCCTTAAAAGTATACAGTAAGGATATAGATGTAAATATTTTTGCTAAAAATTGAATTGCGGTTAAGAATTTAAGTGAAATAATATTCTCAAAGATTTTGAGAAAAAGTTTTAGAACTTATAAGAGGGAAGACCTCTTACTTCATTTTCATAGAGATTTGACAGTATGTCTACCTCTAGTTGTAGTTCTCGCAAAACCGAAAAAAGTATGGACTATATTGTTTCCCAACAAGAAACTTCGTCTCGAATCTTTTGATGGCGATTCTGATTCATCTCCAGAACTTCAACAGGATGTTCCTAATGACGAGATCTCTTCTCTAAATGATAATCTCCTCAAGAATTTTTCACTAAAATTAGATCTAATTTTATGTGAAGTAAGGAACATGGAAAAGGATTTTCTAAAGGAAGTTAACGAAGTCAATGACAATGTTGTTAGTCTTGAATCAAGACTAGTGAATATAAAAGATGATTGGAATTCGGTAAAATCCTCTGATCCGGTTTCAACCTTGAAGGATGATCTAAAAGGCTGAATTTAGAAAAAGGAAAATAGATATCAATTTTTGATTTCTTTCAATGATTGTATTAGGTCTATTATGAATAAAACTATTATGAATAAAATTATTTGGTTTATAATTTTTCTTGTGATGGTTTTCGATTTATACAGCCTGTGCTTGAATGCTTTATTATTGTTATGAATGTTTGATTTTGGTTTTATTACCTTGATATTCGATCTCATAATATTGTAAACCCTTATGGTTTGGGTAACTTTTTGATTTAGCAAGATTAAGTTCTAGCCCATGTTGGTAGGCTTTATCAAAGGATCATGAGGGGTTCTGGTAGAAATAATATGTGAAAAAGTCACAATATGTTGAATCGGTTTTGGTTTAGTATTAAAGCATATGTGTTTCGACGGTTTTCAACTTTTGCTTGCAATTGTTAAAACCGGTTTTCAACCTTTCTCTGGTAAAGGTTGGTTGTTGTTATTCTTTTGTTTTGCATAAGGATGACAACATAAGGATATGTCGATATCATTTCTCCCTGGCAGAAGATGCAAACATATTGGAGAAGCGGATGCGAAATTTGAGGTAACAATATTGTTAGTTAATTGTTTTCCTGTTTAAGAAAAGCCTGATTTTATTTCATATATTTTTTGCTTTTGCTTAACAAAATTTCGGTACAATTGGTGTTGTATTCTATGATGTGTGTATGGATGTGTGTGTGATTAAATTATTTCCGGTTAAGAAAAACTATTGTTATCTTTCTTTATTGTGTGGTATCAATTGTTTAGGCTTAAAAAATTTCGGTGCAATTGTGGTGTTATAATGTCTATGTTGTTTCAATTGCTTCCGGTTGGGGTGAATAATTATGCAAGTTGATTTATTCAGGTTTATGCGAATTATTTATGGCTTAACGAAAGAATAGAGTTACGGGATGAGTTGTTTAGTCCAATTCGATTCCGGATAAGAGAAACTAAGTTTATCTTAGTTAGACTTATCAAAGTGGAGGTTTCGGTTATTCAAGTATAATCGAATGCCTTAACAAGAAATGCTAGTTAACCAACCTAGTACTTGTCTTTTTTAAAATTGAAAGGTCTAAGTTATATGGATAATTAGAACCTGATAAGAAAAATAGAGTTATCTTTATTTTGGTCTTATCGAATGAAGCGATTGTATTTGTACAATCGGTTTAGCAAAGGGACTAATGTGCTTAGTTGATTTTTGGTTTGCTAAACTAAATTGGAAAAATTGCTTCGGGCAATTGTTTCCTTGATAACATATCAAAACAAATTACTTTGTAGTTTCGGTTTTTATATTGGTTATCAAGAATGGTGTGTGGAACCCTCGTGATCAACTCTATAGGTTTGCAAGTCTATTTTGAGATTTGTTAGATTCTTTTCGTGTTGTACTTTATTTTTTGTTTATTTGTCATTTTGTGACAAAAAGGGGGAGAAATATATGGAGTAAACAAGTGATACTGGTATTGATTTTATATTGATTGGTATCACTAAGGAAAAGAACAATTGTGCTTAAATGTTTATGTAACGAAAGAGTGAAAGCATACACTAAGAGGGATTAGCATATCATATTAATTGGTATAACAAAGACGTGCGGATAGATGAAATCTACCTATCTCACCTTTAGGGGGAGTATTAGCTTTGTTATTATAATGTCAACAATGGAATTTAAGGATTGAATGAATGCAGGTTATTGTGTTGTTGAATTCGGGAATCAAGCGTATGTGTAGTGAATTCTAGTAATTTGTATATCTATATGATTATAAGAGTTTTGTCACTAAAATTGACAAAGGGGGAGATTGTTAGAGCATAGCTCGGTTGAACCCACCAAGCGTTGGTATGTCAAGTTTGGTTGTCATATTTTAGTGAATCAAAACTCATTTTAAGAGTCGCTTGATTATATACTAGAGTCAACTTCGTATATGTTAGCTTGAAAGTATTAGGATATGAGACATTACAATTATTGCGAAGACTTGAAGAAGTGAAGAAGTAAGAAGCTACAACGACAACATCATCCTTCCACTTGAGGTTAGTGATATTTTACTTGAACTGTTTCATTCCCTAAGATATCTTTCAAGTCGTGCATATTGAAAACGAAATTGCGAAGCATGAAGACTCTAGATAGACATAGTATTAAGGAATACAATATGAAGTTTATTGCTTAACCATTAAACTTAGTAGATAATACATCGACATAATCGTTTAAATGCTATTGTGATTATGTATGGGTATGAGGTGAGGATTTCATCCTAGGAAACAATGTTCTACATATGTTTTAAGGAAGTAAGTTCATAAACTTGTTTATGAATCGAAAAGGAAATCGTCAGGCGTTATTGGGATTGTTATTCATTGCATATATTGTGAACATCCAATATGTGTGATTTAGTATAACCGCTCACGACTTGTTTGTGTTCTTGGTAAAACTATTCACAAAGTCCTGACTTATGTATTGGTATGACTTTTATTAGTGAAACCGATCTTAAGTAATCACCTAAGATGGTATGATCGAGTTTGTGATTTGTTTGACCGAATCTGGGTAAAGGGGAACCGATCCTATGAAGAGGTGCAACACATCACAAAGGGGAATTGATCCTTGTATGAGGTGCAACAAGTTTGTAGCAGAAAGGGGAACCAACCCTATGGTGCAACACGTTTTTAGGCAAAGGGGAACCGATCCTATGTTATATATCATATATATGTGGGGAACCGATCCTAGTACCTAGTCAACCGAATTTTGAAAAGCTAGTGTGACTATGCACAATACTCACATGGAGGTAGAACTGAAACTTGTTTTGGTAGAACCGTTAAACCCATGATTTGTGATTGAGTGTTTTTTGATCAATCGCATAGTTCTTGAAAGTCAGATGAACCAATTCTAAACTTGTTTGGAAGTGTGGCAAATCGGTTTCAAGGTTGTAAGTATGAAAGAGTACTTACAAAGTAAGGATGTCGGCATACTTGGAACACGCAGTAATGTTTATCTTTCATTGTTCAAAGTTATTCCTTAATAGCTATAGGAATAAAATCCCAGGATGGAAACATAAATAAGTTAAGAATCTTTTATTTAAGGTTTTTAATTTTATTTTAGGAAAACGAGAATTAGTAATGTGCATTTACTAGTTGAGATTTTCCAAAGAGATTTTCGGTCATTATTTTGGACAGAGCATTTCCAAGAATTATGGAAACCGAATTTGGAATATATTGAATATATTTGAGAATATTTTCGGTTATGGAAATTCCTTGGTGTCCAAACTTCCTTGTCTATAAATACTTGAAGTTTTCATTTCTAGCAAACTAATCCTTCGTGACAACAAACTTCCTCGGTTGTGTTGTTACTGGTGTAGCCTCCTATTCGTAGAGGAGAGTAACCTAATTAGGCGAAATCTCTTACGACTACTCAGTTTAAAGTCTTCTTTGGGATTGAGAAGATCTACGAGTACCGTTGGTGGGAAACTAGATGATTGCGGTTTATGTTTTCGATTGATTTGATTGACTAACGATGGTTGAACTTTGATTGCACGTTGTTTGTTTATGCTTGAGAATCTTCTCTTCTGATATAAGATTCACTCAAACTAGATCGAAGTTTCGACATGGATCTTTATACTGTTGTTAGTTCTAAAGAAGATCTTGTGATAATCCATTGTTAACAGACTCCGTTTTGTGCGTGATTGATCACAAGAGATTCAAGTTTTTGTTGTGTAGGTGTTTATTGAAGATCTAAGAAGATTTGAAGACAAATAATATATTAAAGATTTTGGATTTGGGGTACATAATCTTTGGTGTGAATAATACTTGTTTCGGTATAAGAGGATCCAACTATAATCAGTTTATCCTTGTGGTAGATTGGATTGATTAGTTGTGTAGATCGGCATCAATACAATTCTTTGTGATTAAAAGTATTGATTGCAAAATCTTAACAATTACTTCGGTAGTTGAGAATAAGATAGATCTAAGAACCCGACGAAGGAGTTTATTGAGATAAACAGAAGATCCTTTGTCGAACTCACATCACTTGGTTGAAGAGAGTTGATACCAAACAGATTTATTGTTCCTTTACTGTTTGGAATACGAACCAAAGGAATTGTTCCAAGTACGTGACTTATTCATAAGTTGGAGGCGTGGGAATACAGAAGGAACTAGGTGAACTATAGGTTTAGTTGCTTGGTCTCAACTACACGAAGTTAGGTTTAATTTTGTGTAGCGGCTTAATCCTGAGAGTATTCAATTCTGGACAAGGTCCCGGGGTTTTTCTGCATTTGCGGTTTCCTCGTTAACAAAATCTTGCCGTATCATTTACTTTTACTTTCCGCAATTATAATTGTTGTTATTATAATTTAAAGTAAGTTACACAAACGTTAATTCCTATTTACTTGATAACAATCCTATTGTATTTGGTTAAGTCCGAACCTTTTATCAAGTAAACATACTTCGTTGTTGTATTTTATCAATCTCGTATCCATAGACGATCACAAGAAGTGTGAACTGATTAGTTGCATTGTCTCGACTCAGTCCATAGACAATCACTTTCGGAGAAAGGACTTATAGGTAAGAAAAGTTTTAGCTTGAGATATATTTGGGTACCCTCGCCTTTTCATACTTCGTATTATAATTCCTTAATACTATGTCTAACTAGAGTATAATCATTCACAGCTTCGCAGTTATGTTTTCAATATGCACGACTTGAAAAATACGTTAGGAATGAAACAGTTCAAGTCAAATATTACTAACCTCAAGAGGAAGGATGATGTCGTCGATGTAGCTCTTTACTTCTTCACATTCTTCAAGTCTTCACGTAATACTTGTAAGTCTCATATCCTAGTTAGCTAACCTATATGAAGTTGACTCTAGCATATAATCAAGCGACTCTTTAAATGAGTTTTGATTCACTAAAATATGACAACAAAACTTGACATACCAACGCTTGGTGGGTTCAATCGAGATATGCTCTAACAGAGATAAACTTCTGTCCACATAATCAGATAGCTACAATCACAGACTTATGAGGTCTTAGCGTGTTTGCCTACTCTGATACCAATTGAAAACGCGGGGGTATAACAACCACACCCAATATTTTGTTCGACAATCTGTATAGACTAAACTCCAATATAATTCCGAGAGCACCAACTTAAAAGTGAGACTCAATCAACAAAGATATCAAAGAGATTTATCTTTTTTTTGATACAATTAGCAAATCGAACATAATCCGTGAGCCTGATGGAAGTAAGAATAACTTGGACGGTACCAAAGACCAATGCCCAAGCGTTAATCAAGTTCTATCCAACAAACAAGGTCGGATTTAACAACTGTGATTGAACTACGCACAACCTGTGATATTTCAATTATATAAATAAATATAATGCGGATAAGAAATAACACAGACACCAGAAATTTTGTTAACGAGGAAACGCAAATACAGAAAAACCCCGAGACCTAGTCCAAATTTGAACACCACACTGTATTAAGCCGCTACAGACTCTAGCCTACTACAAGTTAACTTCAGACTAGAATATAGTTGAGCCCTAACCAAGTCTCACACCGATTAAGGTACTGTCGCGTTCCTTACGCCTCTAGTACCACGGCAGATTCTGCGCACTTGATTCCCTTAGTTGATCTCACCCACAACTAATAGTTGCTACGACCCAAAGTCGAAAACTTATAAACAACTCTGTCTCTCGCAGATATGTTTATCTTTTATTCTTTTTATTCCGTCTTTTGATGCAAAAATCAAGGTGAACAAAAATCAATTAATAATCCGGTCTTATACTCCCGAAGCAGCCTAGAAATATTAGTCACCTGACAATAACCTAACTGATTAACATAAAAAGTTATTGCGGAATCACAAGAGTATGAGACGAAGAACTATTATGATTACTTTTTATATCTTACCTATCGGAGATGAATCTCGAGTAAATCTTAGAGAAGATAAAACTCAATATGATAGAACAAATAAGATCAGAATACACAACTACCGAGAAAATAATTGGATCTAGCTTCACGAATCCCAAATGAAGTCTTTAAGTCGTTAACCTAATAATTTTTTTGGAAAATTAGGGAGAATCGACCCTGGTTTGCAACTAAGACACACGATAGTTTGGTTTGTTATACATATATCTATAAACCATTTGAAACAAAATCGATTTGGTTTGTAATTGTACAAAGTACTTATACAAGTACCAATTCATTAACATAATACCACGGTTTGAAAAACTAGTTTACATTCCTTAATACATTTAAGTTCCAGGGACTTTAGTTCGCAAACTGAGTTCGCAAACGAACCTGAGTTTATGAGTATAAAAATCCATACTTGTCGATTTTAGAACTTGACCACTCTGTTCACAAACTAAGTACGCGAACAAGAGTTTCGGACATGGCCTTGTCTAGTCAGTTCACAAATAAGGTACGCGAACAACAGCTCCAGACCTTTACTGGTGAACCAGTTCACAAACAAGGTTCACAAATAATAGTTCTGGACTGAACTAGACTTACGCAGTTAGTATACAAGGTATACATTCTGTATTATATCCAGACATAGTAGTCATTCTAAAACACTTATTTAATCATTGAAACATCCTTGGAAGACAACAATCGTAATCTTACACATACTACTAGCTTCAAGTAATGTTCAAGTGATTAATCGATCAATACGAAATTCCCAAGTTGAGATCAAATTATTGTCTCACAAAAATCATGTAAGATGTTCAAGGTAATTTTCACATGATCATCTTTGACTTAATATTTAGTTTCCAACAAATAAATTGTTTCCAACTAAACTCGTCAAGAATACGATGAACTTAGCTAAAGCTAAAAGATTCCAACACGTATTTAGAGAAATATATAAATGAGATAAACTCGGCTCGAAATAACAAATGTGTATAATGTAAAAGTCTGTATAGATATACGACTTAGTCTCATAAGAAGATAAAATAGAATAGACTTCTAAGTGATAGATAAGTTTTAATCTCCACATACCTTTTGTTGATGAAGTTCCTCCAAGCTCTTCAGTAGATCTTCTTATTCAATTGGTGAACGCCGTGAAGTCTAAAGCTCAACTACACACTTTTATCTTAAACCGATACATAGCTATAAGTATAGTAGAAATCATGTATATAGTTTTGATCAACTAAACTTGACAAACAAGCTTGAGATAGCAACGCTTGCGGATTCGACTGAGCACCGCTCTAACAATGTGATTTCCTTTTACAATCAAATTTTTTGATCAAAGGTGATGAAAATCGATAGCAATAGACAAAGTCTAGCTAACCTCAAAATCCGGACTTATGCAACCTGAAATGCAGCCTAGATTATTATTCATCTCACATATATAAAATGTGTGGAATCAACAAAGTTTGAGATGAAGAGAACTTTGATGATTTTTTCTATCTTGATCGAGTGAGCAGCTCAACAATCGATCAAGATCAGGATACCCGAGTTATCAAGAAAAGATAACTGGACCTGGCTTCACAAATCCCTATGAAATCTTTGTAGTCGTTAAACCCTAAAATGGTTAGGATGAGGACGACTCTAGTTACAACTAGGACATACCAAAAAGTAGTGTTGGGATACAAAGATCCAAGTTGCTTTAAGTTCCCATTTTATAGACATTTAAACCATAGGTTGCTTTAGGTTTAAGCTAAGATAACTTTGAAACCAAGCAATCAATATCCACTGTTAGATGAGTCATTGAATTTGATTTACATAAATAAGATATGCACTCTGGTTAGGTGTAACCGTAACCGAACCGTGTATAAAGACTATGTTCAAGGTGGCTAGCCTAAAATAGTCGATTTGAACTTAAAAGCTTAATATTCATTTTCATGAACACTTAAAACATTAACCTTGAGTCACAATCACGTGATCAAATAAGTCTAGTGTTTTTAGAGAATTAATCAAATGCTAATTATCTCATAGAAAAAATTTAATCGCACTTGAAAATAATCAACATGGTTAGTAGGTGTACAAAACACAAATACCATAGTCGTTCGTGAGTCAGGTCAGTCATAGTACGTATGCTGGTTTTTAAGCTAATAAGCCAAACCAAGTTCCGGAGTTAACAGAACTATTTAGGTATGCATACCGGTATGGATACCTTAAGACAATGACTTGTTCCGGAGTCCACATAACTATTTTGGTACGTGTACTGGTTTGGATACACAACCGAATTCCGGAACACATAACTATTTTGGTATGTGTGCCGGTATGGATACTCACCCGGTTCCGTGACCACAGTTCCTTTACAGTTTTCATACGAATATGCGTACCGATCCGGTTCACGAGTAGAACAGATTTTTACATGATGTGCATAAGGATATGCGTACCATAATCTGTGAGTCGATATGTAGCTACTCCGCTACGTGTACGAGTACATATATTATGGCTTCATACTTATAACAATTTTCCAGTTTGTACGACTGATAACACCGTCTTGTATCTGAATCTATAGTAGTTTTATATTTATCTCTAAATCGATTCGAAACATTCCTGAATAACATCAATGACACATATCATTGTTCCATGCTATTTTTGAATGATAAAACTTGAATCATGATTTTGATTACGAACAATAAATTGTCTTTAACAGAAATTCATCAAGTATGAACAAATGTTCATTAAGCTTAGTCATTATATTTCGAGAACTAATTATCAAGATAAACTTGACTCAAAATTCTTGAATATGCATGATAGTCTAATAAGTTATGCAACATCGTCTCAATGATAGAAAAGTAAATATAACTTGAGAATAGGTGGCTCAGTCTTCTCTTACCTTTTGTTGATAAAGTTCTCCAAAGCTTCGGTTGATTTTCTCCTTCGAACAGTAGAACGCAATAATGACTGCCGTCATCCATTATTTCTCAACTACATTTCTATCCAAGACTTAACTAATTACAGACTAGAGATCAAAATATACTTTTGGCAACTAGAGTTGACAAAAAGCTTGAGATAAAAACATGTGTGAGTTCGACCGAATAATTCTCTAACATAGTTATTAAACATTTATATCATATATACCTGTAGCATGTAGGAGTAGTACTCGAGGCATGTAAATTGTCTGTCGTTCTCATCCATATTATTTTGATCCCATCCATAACTCTCATATGGTAGCAAAAGTGGATATTGAAGAGGATCATAATAACCCTCTTGTTCTTCGATAAATAACAGTTTTCCTTCCATTATTCGGACTACAATATCTTGCTCTTCAGGTTTGCCAGACCGATTTCCTTCAACTAAAATTGCGGCGACTTGTGAAGCAGTTGGAAGAGTGTACTGCTTCTCGGTCCCAGGTTGTTCTTTAATCACCAACCTATATTTTTGGATGTCTTCTCGTTGTGCAAGTGGTCTGATTACATGCACGAACCTATTATGTGTATCCAAAATTATCATCAAATTCTCCATCACCTATCTATCTAGATCGTCACCACCTTCTTTCATTTTCCAATCAATATCGTGATATGTATCATAAATATACATTCTTATATATCTTGGACGAACTGTTCTTGGAGGATCTATTTCACTTTCAACCATAGAAGGTAGAAGCCTTCCTATCATATGGTAGATATCACCTTGAACACGAAATGTATATACACCTTCTCTATTATCAGCCATTTCTCTATCATAATTCACCCCAATTGATGTTAATGAAAAACATCGATTGTAGCGTCGTATGTACCTCGGAAAGTGTACTCCTATTTCAGTTTGATCATCATACAACTCCAAATGTTCAATCGGTGGGGAAACAAACGGTAAAACAACTTTCCCATTTGAACAACCAAATCCTTTCGGTTCACGATAAAAATATCGCTTGGCACTTTGGACATGTCCATGATGGAGGCAAATGGAACTTCTGAAATCCAACTTTGTAGGCGGTCCCTCTCGCACAATTCAAGAATGAAGATCTTTCTACAACATTTCGAGGTAGACGACCTCTCCCTCTTCCGACTTGATATCCTTATGAATTTGCTGCATATAAACACAAACAGGTCAAGATCTATATATACCTTTGACTACAATGGCTAGTTCACATTCAAGAAAACTCCATTATCAAGTTATGCTTATAGGTGGGAGGTCAACAACAAATTCATCTATAAAGTTTTCAAATTTTTCATTACAACTTCATTTTGATAGCTTTAGGAAGAATCAGTTTTACTCATCATATGCTTATAGGTGGAAACCACTCAGACTGCAAAAAATGGAAAATTCCCATAGGGGTCAATGGGATTTCACTTGCCGGAAATACCCTACCTTTCGTAAATAAAAAGAGTAGCATGGTAACAAAATTGTACGATATTGTCAATCATCATTTCTTAGTTTGTGCAGTTATCGATTGGTTAAGACTCTTACGAATTGTATTCTGTACAATAATGGTTATTCCAAACCCTAGTTATCCTTCTTAAAAATAATAATAAATTCTCATAAGAAGTTTTCTGGACATTGAGACCTCTGAAAAATTCTTTATCGTCTCCGAACTCCTTGTCATCAACAACCATTGGAACATATGGTTCGTGAAGATAGGAGTCAATTCCAACAAACCTTATAGGCTGATGATGTCGAACCAGGCCTTCTGAATTTCAAGAGTTCTCATAACAAAAGCCTTTATTTGTTGAATCTCCTTCCTTGTTTCCTTCAACTCTTCAAGGACATCAGAAAACTTATGAGAATTTGAAGGAACGGCTCTTGGCTTCCTCACATTCCTTCTTTTTCTTTTCAAAGTTGGAGGTATCGGATATTTTTCTTTTTCCTTCATGATTGATGGATTAACAATCATATTGACATCTTTTCCATCAGAAGACATGATGCTTGGAGTGTCCATATGAGTACGGGTTTGTGAGAGGAATTCACAATTTAAACTCAACAAGTAGTCTTAAGACAAAAAGAGTTTCAGAGAAGGAAAAAGGTATGTAGGGTTATGAAACCTTTAAACGCATAGGTTCGTGTATACACAACTCTCAACCCTATAAAAGGCATAATTGTCTATTTTAACCCTCTTTTATTAAGGAACAGAGAATACTTTTCCAATATCAATTAGATATGAAAAGCGGCACGAATTCCAGACATTACAATGCTCTCAGAGAAAAATCTTAATAAAAGAAAATCAAGACAACTAAAGACTTTTCTTTTATTAAAGCCTGAGATGTGCACAATCTTGTCTCTTTTAATTAGGCACATGAGACAAGATGCACTAACCAACACAATTTAAGTTGTGTTGGGATGAACAATAATCTATCCATCACATCCTTTTCGATCAGAATTCATAGAACCCTGTTTCTCATAGTTTTTAGACCATAACTTTCTTTCCAATGGTCTTGTCTTATCCTTGGAAACTAACTTCTTTGACGAAGATAAAATCTTACATACCTCTGCGGTCTTTTGAACAAGTTTAAGCTTGTTTGCTAATCGATTCGCTCTTTGTTGAAGTTTGTTGACATGCCTCAATTTGTGTTTATACTTGAAACACTTTGATAGTTCATGGCCTTTGAGTGAACAATAAGAGCATGTCAACCTGGAATATGATTCAGGCATCTGAGATGTGCATGCTTCTAGACACATAATAGAACCTGAAAAGTTTGACAAAGAGTTTCCAACAGAAAGGTCATTTTTTTCTTCCAGATTGGTTGAGATTTTTCCTGAAAGACTATCGAGATTGATGTATGTATTGCTACAATTATCAAAATCAATATTTTCACAAAGAAGTACAACACTTAACTTTTCTTCTTCATTAGAATCATAGTTGTCAGACATTTCATCAAGATTTGCAGCAAGACCTTTGTTCCCAGTGTATTTCTTTCGATTTGGACACTCATTTGCAAAATGACCAAAACCTTTACACTTAAAGCACTGAGGCATATCCTCGTCATCAGTTTCATCGTTATCCCTGTTTTTAGGAGGAACACGATTATGGGGTCTATCTGACGACCTGGTTTTATCTCTGGAGAACCGTTTACTTCTCTTCAAAAGAAGATCCCTAAACTGTCTTGTGATCAACGAGACTGACTTGTCAAGATCTTCATCTGATGAATAAGCCTCAGAAAGATCATCTTCAGAGATGCAAACACTTTTACTTTTATCAAGTAATTTAGTGTTCTTTTGTGCTTTGAAAGCAACATCCTTCCCAAATTTGGATGTATGCTCATGATCAAAGATATTTAACTTCCCAACCAGAGTATTTCTGGAAAGCGTTGCGAGATTATTTCCTTCAACGATGGCATGCTTATTAGAATCGTATCTGGATGGCAGAGATCTGAGAATCTTCATCACAATGTCCTTTTCAGGAATAGTCTTACTCAATGCAAAGGATGCATTAACAATTTCAGACACTTTGTGATTAAACTCATCAAATGGTTCTTCATCTGCCATACAAAGATTTTCCTAATCAGAATTTAGGTTTTGTAGCCTAGCTTCCTTTTCACATGTATTCCCTTCGAATATGGTTTCTAAGATATACCAGGCTTCTTTGGACTTCGTGCAAGTAGTCACATGATGCTGAAGATCTGGGACAATGGCATGAATGATAACATTTAAGCCATCATAATTTTTCTTTGCAGCAAGAATTTCTTCTGGACTATATCTACCAATATCCTTAGGTGTAGATACATCGCCTTCTGTATTAACCGGAGGATCATAGCCATTAAAAACACGTACCCATATTTGAAAATCACGAGCTTGCAGAAAAGCACGCATAGCGATTTTCCATCACAAGTAGTGTGAGCCATCGAAGACTGGTGGTACGTTTATGGAGATAAAATTTATGTCCATAGAGTCAGATCGCTACAAACACAGACTTATGAGGTCTTAAACGTGTTTACCTGCTCTGATACCAATTGAAAAAGTGGGGGTCTAACAACCTCACCCAATATTTCGCTTAGCAATCTGGATGGACTAACTCCAATATACTTTCAATAGAATCAACTAGACAGTCAGACTCAATCTTAAGAAAAGTATATCAAGGAGTTATATCTCAATTTCTCAATTCAATACTTACTCAAGCAAATAGCAATCTGCGAGTCTAATTGAATACAAGAGAAATTAATTTTAACGGTACCAAAGACCAATGTTCAAGGATCAATCAATCTCAATCAACAACCAAAGGTGGGATTTACCAATTGATGGATTCAATGCACTACCTGTGATAGTTCAATTATATAACAAAATATAATGTGGAAAAGAAATAACACAGACACAAGAAGTTTTGTTAACGAGGAAACTGCAAATGCAGAAAACCCCCGGGACCTAGTCCAGATTGAATATACATTGTATTTATCCGCTACAGACACTAGCCTACTACAAACTAACTTCGGTCTGGACTGTAGTTGAACCCAAATCAATCTCACACGGATCCAAGGTACAGTTGCACTCCTTACATCTCTGATCCCAGCAGGATACTACGTACTTGATTCCCTTAGCTGATCTCACACACAACTAAGAGTTGCTACGACCCAAAGTCGAAAACTGTAATAAATAAATTTGTACCACACAGAAAAGTCTACAGGAATAGATAAACCTGTCTCCCATAGAAATACCTACGAGTTTTGTTCCGTCTTTTGATAAATCAAGGTGAACAGGAACCAATTGGTATATCAGACTTATATTCCCGAAGAACAGCCTAAAAATATCAATCACCTCACAATAATCTTAATCAACTAGCGAAACAAGATATTGTGGAATTACAAACGATGAGACGAAGATGTTTGTGACTAATTTTCTATCTTGCCTATCGGAGAAATTAATCTCGAGCCAATTTTACAATTGTACTCAATACGTTAGAAACAGCAAGATCGGAACACGCAACTACAGAGAGAATGGTTGGGTCTGGCTTCAAAATCCCAATGAAGTCTTCAAGTCGTTAACCTACAGGGTCTCGATAGAAACCTAAGGTTAAAGGAGAATCGACTCTAGATCATACAAAACTAGTATGACACAGGAGGTGTGGGGATTAGTTTTCCCAGTTGCTAGAGTTCTCCTTTATATAGTCTTATCATGGTTTGAAATCAATGATACCTTGGTAACAAAACATTCAATATTCACCGTTAGATGAAAACCTGATTAGATTCAAGCTAATATCTTTCAACCATTAGATCGAATCTTAGCTTGTTATACACAAATGAAATGCACATTCATTTAGGTTTGTGTAACCGTAACTAAACGTGTACACCTAGTTGGTTCAACATTAGTTAACCAATGGTTAGCCATATGAGCACTTTCATATCAACCTTATTCATCTTCAACATAACTAGTTCAAATGACTCATAAGAACTTGTTATAGAGTTGTTCAATTGCTTAGATCTCATAGAAGTATATAGGACACAATCGAAACAAAAACAATTTTGATTCACTCGAATCGATTCATGAACACTATAGCCACGGTTTGCGAATACGCATTCCTTAGTTTATATATGTCTTAGTTCATGAATAAACCTGTTGATGGTGTCTTTTAGGTGAGGGTTAAATTTGTAATCACATTTAATATGTTGTCACTCTGCAAAGATACAGGCCCATTTAAAGTGACGAGTGTTCAACCTCTCCACTGGCGCATTTATTGAGCAACTCAATATATTCACATGAAATTTATCCAGAATGGTACATGTAGCAACAATCCTAGATATTCCGTATATTTTGGCACCTTGCCTGTATTATTCAGTTAATATAAGTTTCTTTGAATGCTTTATGTGCTATGTTCCCCGGTTGGACCCTTAATATTGATATGGCATGACAATTTGTGTTCATTCACAGCAGAGTAGCACGAATTTCCAAGTATCAAGATTAAGGTCCTTGCATAAAAGTATTCAATCGGAAAGCATACTGCTCTCTGGCAATAAACTTAAAGAACTTTGTGTCAACACATAGAATTCAATCAATTTTGTGATAATTCACAAGATTCAGATATTACCCCAACTAATTTGCAAAATTAGGGTTTTGCGCCATGCGCAGTATATTAGACCTCGCCTGTCGAAATTAAGCCTAAGTGAACTAGGCAATTGATCTGTCATGGATTAGGTGCAAAATCTTACCCACAATCAGAAAACAAGGAATAAAAGGAGCCGCGGAATAAGAGCAACAACAAAGGGAGGTGTGGCCATGCCATAGGCCAGCCGGCGCCACTTGCAAATGGCCACACTCCAATCCCCATGCTGCTCGAACCTGCCCCTATTTCCCGTCGACCAATCAGGTCGCCTTAAACCCGCCACATGCACATGAGTTGTGGTTGGGCCCATACTTGCCGGCCCTATTTCCCATCGACCAATCAGGTCGCATTTAATCCGCCACACGCACACTAGAAGTGTGGCCACACCCATGCTTGGCCGGCCCCTCTTTTTAATCGACCAATCAAGTCGCTCTAAACCTGCCACAGTATCAAAAGAGACAAAGTTGCGCCAGATGGTCACAATGCCAAATTGGCTTTCCAAAAGCCGCGCCAACATGCTAATTGGCATGCCAAACGTGCCATTCCGCTCTGGCATGCTAGTGATATGCTGAACATGCCACGCCGCGCCAATACGCTAATTGGCATGCCAAACGTGCCACTTTGTCGCAGTAGCATGCCAAACGTGCCACTTTGCCGCAATAGCATGTCGATCGTGTCAACATGCCATAAATAGCGCGTCGACGTGCTAACTCACTTCTTGTTCGTGGCCAAACGCCATGACATATTCCAATTAGGGTATTCCAAACACGGCTCTGCCTTAGTGGCATTAGTCGAAACCCTAATTTCCAGTCGTGGCCAATTACGCCACTTTGGCCCTACAACATGCCACGAGCCATGTGGGACCCGCCAAACCCTAAAAACAACGCCGTTCTATAATCACCCGTGGCCACCCTTGCGCCAGTGGTTACTCTCATATTATGGCCTTCCATAATTCCTTTAATGTGGCCATGGCACCAATTGCATAAAGCGCCACCGTGCCGCGACCATGCCGCACGCGCTAATTAGGGTTTCGATATGCCAAACCCTAATTTAGCTAAAGTTTCCACGCCAACTAAGTCAAGTAATTCTCCTAAGGCCTTAAATTTAATATAGCAACAGGGCCAATATTGTCAGAGCCATATTTGGATCTAACACCAATATGCCAAAATAGCAGCCATGGCTACGCCAGGCGCCACTATGCTACTGGCATGCCGCTATATGCCACTACACCATTGGCATGTGCCAATAGTGCCACTGTGCTACCGTCAGGTGCCAACAGAATGTGGCCATAATCAATGGCCACCCTTTCTCATGAGTTACGATCTCAGCAGTCCAAATTCGCCACAGAATTGACAGGCCTGTGGCAAGTTTTGGGCGACCAACTAAGACAAGCAAAATAGCATCACGTGTTATTCTCCTGTGGCAAGTCTCCTGACTTTGACTTGCCACACATAGCAACCTGCTACATGTTTTCCATGAAAACACTCGAGACATCAAACATGTCACAAACTGGGGGATGCTCATCAGGGTATTGGTCTGGCGGTTTACAGCGTGCGGCGTGCAACACGCCCATTATAAGAAAGTGTCAGAAAGCAGGGCAGTTAGTGGCAGCAAGAAGTAGTGGGTGTAAACTAACCAGTTTCCTCCATAGTGGGAACGTGGTTTCTAACAGTTACACATAACTCCACTTCTGCATCACTCAATCACTCCTACTTTTTACGAGATCAGGGTGCGTTCAATATGACTTGTATAAATAGGTTTTACCTATTTTTCGACAAAACAACAAGTTTTGGTGAGAACAACAACACAGTATCCAGAAAAATACCAAAGAACTGATAGCTTTCATTCCGCAAGCCAGTTCCAAATTCTGATATAAGTCATAAAATAACCACACCTTCAGAATTAACCATTCTGGTCTCAACACCTTCTTCGCTTCCCTCCCTAAGACCAACCCTTCTCCTTCACTTTGTGACCGAAAAAAGACTGGAACGACCATTTCTTGGTTTAGGCCAGGATCGTACAGATTGATCTCTCAAATCTAAAGTACTCTCGTGCAGTGCATCTGTTTTAGGTTTAGATTTGTTTCTCATCCACACACCCAAATTTACCAAAACCAGCAGAAACAGTTTTTACCCATAAACAAAACCGTTTTCAGAAAATAACCCACTTAAGTACGCATACCGGTACTCATACTTAAGTACCCGGATTGAGTTTGTTTTCAGTTCACAAACTCTAGCAGAAATTCACGGGATGTGAACTTCCGGCAGCACGCGTACGGGTACGCGGACTTAGCTTTCGGACATCCTGAACAGTAAAGTACGCATACTTTTGTTCAAGGATTTTGGACTTACACAAGTATGAGTTCACATACATTGTTTATATCCATTCAAGGTTATATATTCTAAACTCTCATTTCAATCATTGAAACATTCTTAGAGGATGTTAAATAGAGGTTATTCACACACTATTTTTTCATTAAAGCAATTTTCAAGATATTGAAATAATCAACATGACTTTCGTCACTTGTAAAGATGAACTTGGCCAAAGCGAAAGCTTACCAACACATATTTCGAGAAATAGATAAGCGAGATAAACTCGGCTCGAAATAACAAATGTGTATAATTGAAGTCTACATAGCAATACAACTTTTGTCTCAAGATAGGAGATAAAGTAGATAGATTTTTGAGTGATAGATAAGTTCAAGTCTCCACATACCTTTTAGTCGATGAAGTTCCACCAGTTCCTTGAGTAGTTATTCGTCTTTGCATGATGAACGTCGTGGAGTTTAGATCTCAACTACACTTTCTATCCTAGTCAGAGACTTAGCTATAAGTAGACTAGAAATCAAGACTTATAGTTTTGGCAACTAAACTTGACAAACAAGCTTGAGATAACAACGCTTGCGAGTTCGACCGAGCACTGCTCTAACACTAACACATGGGATTCATATCAATACATATGTGCATGGAAATATATCAACTTACCTCAAACTTCCATGGTGGAACGGCACAAGGCAAAGTCTCCTGCAAGATGTTCTTACAACCTCAACAGATGAGATGCAATACACTTCAGGCCATAGGCTTATAAAAACGTATAAATGGGTGAGGAATGGGACAATGCTTCCTTGACGAAAGATGTTCGTCTATGTCTCTTCAACAACATACCAAAACGATGCATCAATCGGACATTCAAGCTGAAAGATATGACCTCTATAGTCAGGTCTACGAAATCAAAAAATGTGTACGGGATTTTACAAATTACAAATGTGTAGGCTTCGTTAGATGACCTAGACAACTCCAAATTGAGTATTTCTTTTCTCATATGATATCTCAGTCTCTTACTTCAAAGGTTTGGGTCAAGAACCGGATTCCGACATCGTATGAAGTTTCTACAGCTTCTAGAGAAGGTAACATGCAAGCAACAATTTCTAGACGGGATTCATAACCTTCACAGTCGATCGATGTCTACCAGGTCTTTCCACCAAGTCCTTCATTAAGGTACCTCCTACTTCGTCCACCTAGGTCTTTATACCAAGTTTTTCTACCTAGGACCTCTATCCGGGCCTTGCCAGAAGAAGGGAAACGAAAAGGAGATTTAACAAAATATTGGGGACTGTTGGTCCACTGATCATGATGATCAGTTTCACAGTCCAAGACCCGTGATTGGTACCCGTCTCACCTGTGTTAATCTTTCATCATCAAATGCATGCTACAAACAGAACACATAACCATGGTCATTACATCATCCCCTCTTGAGAGCAACCTCAGTTATAGTCCCGGACCAGGGTTTCAGAAGTGATGTTTCTACGACTGACAGAAACAAAGGTGGTACTGCAAGCACCAAGCTCATATATCAATTAAGGACTCCAAAGCACAAGTGAATCAATGACATGAGAATCCTATATCAAGCATCCAAGGCGACAATCAAATTCTCCAGAGACCAAAGAAGAAGTTCCGCAATGAGTCCATCTGAAGCCGTTTTACACTGCCATGTAGAAAACGACGAACTGGGAGAAATTAGTGAGGAATCAAGACATAAGTCATAGTTCTTTCTCTTTGTATGTATGTCCTCTATAACATGTTAAAAATTCACATCAACTGGATGAACGAGCTAAGAGGCCCGAACCAAGCATTGAACATCATCGCTGCTGAAAAGTTCCTGGAAATTTGCTGATTCATCAATTTGAGCCCCTAAACGAGCTCAAAACTTTAAAAGCTTCTTTGATCCTGATAGGAAGTTTTCTGGACGTGAGACAGTTGGGGTAGATCATCAAAAATGGACATCGTATGAAGATTCTACGGCGTTTTTAAGAAGACCCTAATTTTTGGAATTTCCTGATGACGAATCATGAAGAAATTACTCATTCATTCACATGGATTCTCATCCATGCAATCATCACATGACAAGTTTATGTTGTTATGAAGATGACATAAGATGAAAGCTTATTTTGGTTATCCATTAGCCATTTGGGGAGTTAGAGCAACAACAACAACAGACAAAGCAATTCCATCGCAGTTGGTGATACACGATTTGTGCTCTGAGGACCAACAGCTTGGTCGGACTAGGATCTCCTCCTTCAAGCGACGTATGTGCTATACACGGGCCAACATGGTCCTACCATCATCTAATTCAGGGTGCTTCATTAAA
Source organism: Papaver somniferum (assembly GCF_003573695.1). Classification (NCBI taxonomy): domain Eukaryota; kingdom Viridiplantae; phylum Streptophyta; class Magnoliopsida; order Ranunculales; family Papaveraceae; genus Papaver; species Papaver somniferum. The sequence goes on along the minus strand of NC_039367.1, from coordinate 80,617,608 downwards.
TTTATGCTCTCCAGACGATGCTCGGTCATTCTGCAAGTGCTACAATGTCGGCGGATCATTCGACATGATTGGAGCATTATTAGATCGAAATCCCTGTTAATATCTGACAAATGAGCCTATTTATTCATTTTGCTTATGTCAGTAAATATCGCCATCTATGTGCATACTGCGGAACATGACTGTCCCACACTAAGCAGGGGACTTAATGTTGATGGTGGATTTTTGACGGAGGTCATATTCGTAAATCACATCAGAAATTATGTATCTCTGATCAATATCGGAATCATAATAAATTTATATCTTCACAAGGAGTGAACTGCAGTTCTGTAATATCATGACAGTAATAATATATGACGAAGATATTAGGGTTTCTGAGGCAAGACTTTTAATGTTCCATATATTTCATGATTAAAGCTAAGTGGTTCAGCACATTTGTTGAGAATTCATCTCTGGTGTCTGAATCTACCCAGAACTTATGCTGAGCGGCTCAGCATTTCTTTTGAATTCGGAATTCATCTCTGGTGTCTGAATTGACCCAGAATAATATATGATGTTGATTACATCATATCTAAATGCTCCTAGACGTATTGCATGCTAGTATAGAGCAACGAATTAATTAAATCTAGTCACAATATTCAATGGATTGAATTCCTAGAAATTACGCACTAATTAAACCCTAATATTCCCTTAACCTTTCGGGCATTTGGGGCACCCCGAATAAGCCCCGAGCAAGAGGCACAAGTGTATTTAGTAATAATGCTCAAAGGAGCATCCATGAAAGAACTAGGAATGTAAACCTGATCAAAAAAGGAAAAAGATGAGAGATAAATAATAATAATATAATAAAATAAAGGAAAGCGTACGGGTGGGCCCACCAGCCGGCCAGCTAGGCATGCTGCCGGTTTGGTCGGTCCCTTTTCCCCTAATATTTTATTATTAAATTTCTTATTTTATTATTATTTCTTAGTGCTTCCTCTTTTAAGGACTCCTCTTTCGATCAAAACTCATGAAACTTCCATAACCATGTGGTTAACAAAGCAAGTGGTCCCGCAAGCATTATGACTTGTCTTTCCACCATCATGAAAAATATTATAATAATATTATTTGAATATTTTTAATAGTGGTCCTTCCACCACTATTAGTAGTTTCAGTAAAAATCAAATTCTTCATAATCAGAAAATACCAAAATTCTCAGAATTGGTCCACGAATGACATGGCAATATATACACATCACCATGACCAGTCATGGTCGAAATTTTTCTTTCCAAGGGTCGATCCCACCATTATCATTGATTAATAACCTAATTGATTGATCAGAGTCCATATTTGACTCAAACTCTCTCCAACCAACTTGGATGATGATCCATCGACCATCAGTTGGTCCCACAGCCACCTAGGGCGGATTTTACACCCCTTGGTCGGTTTTTCATGCTTCCATAATTAGGTTTTACAACCTAATGCTCAAAAGAGCGTTATTTTACTTATATTAAAACACTGATTAATCATCCTTTCACCAACTGCTCTGTAAATGAGTTTGGTAAATGCTCGATCTAACATCCAGATACTACATGGTTGGTCCATCACTCATAGAGGCGGTCCCTCTTTCGTCCATTGGTTGATTCTCAGTTGATCATCCATTGATCATAATTAGGGTTTTGAATTGAATGCTATGTCTAGCATAATTCTGAACATGTTCAAACATCGATATTTTAATATTGATCCAGCAATCACTATTTCAATCAATTAATTAAAAAAATTCGGTTAATATTTTTAATTAATATTTTATTTGGTCTTGCTACCAATAATTCATGGATCTATCAGTATTTGCTCTGACTAGCAATACTTGCTCTAAATATCAATGCTCCGTCTAGCAATACCCTAATTGCTTCAACTAGCAGTGCGTCAAGGTTAACAAGGTTCAAGACCACCAATATTGATTCAGCTATCAGTATTTTATTGGTTCATCAACCAACATTTGGTTCGTCTATCACCATTATTTTAATATTATTTCTCCTCGTCATTCTACTGACTCATGACACATGATTGAGAAAGATCTTCTATGATCAATCAGCAATGATTATTTTCACAAGTGCTCAGTGCACCAACATAATGGTTTATGATCGATCCAGCAATCTCATAAAACCATCACTAAGTTGTTCCACTATCATTACTGCTTCAACTAGAATAATGATACATCATGGTAATTCAACATTCATGGTCTGCAGAGCATGTTGTTGTTTCAACATTCCATGCTTCATCCATCATAACATTGAACTTCGTCGGTTCAGTTCATGAGACTCATCGTATTAGGTCAAAGATTGTGATCACTCACACATGAGACATCAATTCATGTCACATAGGGGGATATCACTAGGGTTTTGGTCTGGTGGCCTACAACGCGTGCGATGTAAGGTACATCCACGATGAAAGTTGTGGTAAGTCGTGGTAGTTAAAAGGTAAAATAGGAAGTGGACGGTTGATCGACCAAGTCATCCATGTAACGTGGAAGTGGTTTCGACATGATCTCCCACTTCCCCATCTTTCAACTACCTTCAACTGTCACCACTTACAGGAGATTGGTGTGCTGCAATAAATAGCATCTGAAACCTATATTTTGACTAGACTAAGAAGATTCGTAAGCAAACCTACGAATAATCAAGTTATCAAACACCTTCAGAAGATTTCTCTTGTCTACACAGAGAATCATCTTCACAATAGTTCAACACATCACATCACCTACGGATCAATCTCCATTGATCTCCATGCAATCTCAGCTTCCCTCCTTATAGACCGACCCTTCTCCTCCTCTTGTGACCGAATTGAACCTAGAACGACCATTATCTTGGTTTAGGCCGGGGTCCTACAGATTAGTCTCTCGAACTCAAAGTACTCCCGTGCAGTACATTTGTTTGAAGGTTCAGACGATTCGCAACTTCAAGCACTTGCCTTCTCCACCAATTTTTACCAGAAAACCTGTGAGCCGTTTACTCACAAACAGATGGGATTTTTGAAATCCAACGGATTATGGATTGGTTCGGGTGCGACATCGAAAATCCGATCGACATCCGGACCCGTTTGTACATTTTTTTTGAAAAATTAGGTATCCTTTCATGTTATACTCTGATGATCTTACAAGATACAAGAATAATATATGTATATGTGGACATACTTGATCCCAACGTACATCAAAAACATCTTATTTCAAGACGGCCAGGTTTAGTTTTCTTCCTCTTCAAATTTCGAGTAACTTTAAAGCATTTCACTTAAGTCCAATTTCAATCCTTAAATAATATTATAGTCTTATTTCTAAAACTATCCATAAACTTGTTACATTTATTTCTTCATCATAAACTTTAATCATAAAATAAATTCATTGGATTATCCACATTCAATCTGTTCATCCGTATATCCATTGGGTGAAAATCCGTTGGATGATGAGTTGTATACGGATGCCAGATTTAAAATCTGTAATGAATTAGATTGGATAAGGATAAGGATAAAACCAGTCCATACCGGCCCATGCTCACCCTTATACAAACTTTACAAAGATGTCGAAGGTTTTGACTTTTGAGGCATACTCAAAGCTAGGGGTGAGCATAGGCCGTTATGGAACAGTTTTCACCTCATCCGCATCAAATCCAATTTATTACGGGTTTCAAATTTGGCATCGACACCCAATCCATCATCTAGCGGATTTGCAGCAAATGGGTACATGGATGGACAGATTGGATGCGAATAATCGAATAGATTTATTTTATAACTAAAACTTTAAACTGGGAAGGAAAAAAACTAACAAACATGACTTGAATACAATGGCCAATAAAGAAAAATGAAAAGAAAAAATAAAAGACTAAATTTGCATCTCAATCTCAAGCCCTAAATTTTTTATGGAAAAAAATGATGAGGAAATAAGTTTATTATATAGCGGACTATTAAAAATACTAAACAAATCACATATTTTATAAGAACATCATAAATATATTTAATCTAACGGGTGTGGATTAGTGATCTACACTACAAATTAGTATTAAGAATCCAAATATATAGGATCTACGCTATAGAAGTGAAGACCAACCTCAGAGAGGCAAAAGTGTTAACATATTCAATTCGATAAGTAGAAAGGAAAATATAGGCTCTTACTAGTATTAGGGCATAACTTGACGGCATGTGCCAAACACATGTGCCTTAAGAACCACACCTCTCCTGCGCATGAAGGTACTATATAAACCCTCCCTATCGCCTTTTGTGTACTTTATTTTCTTCTCCACTCTTTGGTTTTTGTATCCCAACAGTAGCATTCTGGAAATTCACGGTATAACAACTCTCTCGCTCTAGGATCGTGAGCATTTTTCACAAAGAACTTTGTCTAAGTTGTTCTCAAATTCCTTTCAACAGATAAAATTTCATCCAGCGTGTGGTAATCATAGTACCTGACGCTCTGTTGGTTGGGAAGATGTATCTGTAATCTCACTACCGAAGGATAAACCTTATAAATATGAAAGTTAAAGATCTTCCACATTTCCTCTTGAGAACAAACCCATCTTGCATTAATATACCTTGTTATCTCGTCATGTCTTCTGGCTGCACTCCAAAAGATATATAATCCGGACCCTTATACACATACTTGTAAAGATATTTAACACCCTCCACACTGCTACAAATTTCTACATTTATATGACAATCATACTTCTATAATAACCAAGGGTTATAAGGCACAACCATCCTATTATCTACTTTAAAACTTTCACTTTTGCGTATGCGTCATCCATCATTACGTCTCGTGTAAACAGGGTATGCATATTTTCCTTGCACAGTACACTCAAAAAACTCTTTGGAAAAGTTTCTCTTACATTTACCATCTCTCATGCACTTACTACCACATGGATCGTGAATCATCCACTTTTTCACACATTCGTGTAGTTCTGGCTCTTCACCAGGGTCAGGTATTTCTGCTCTCACTATATTGTCATAATCATGGGGACCTTGTAATTTATCTTTGTCGCCCAATATAATTAACATATGAACATGAGGCAGACCCCTTTTTTGAAACTCAACAACATGCACATCGGCAGCTATTCTGCCAAATATTGACTTGGTAAAAAAATCTACCTTCAGCTCTTCAAGCTTTGCACGGAACACCCTTGTGGTCAGATCAGGTATATCCGCTCCACATTGACCCGGTTATAGGTTGGACACGATTTCATCCCAAAGTGGGTTGCAAGTCATTGTAATGAACAAATCAGGCTTCCCATACTTTTGCACCAGTGCCACTGCATCCTGATACCACTGATACATGTCATGGGGGCTGCCAATGTATGAGGAAGGAAGCACTTTCCTTTGACCAAGATTCTCTGTCATGAAAAAACAAAACAGATTTCATATTTCATGGAAATAATTTACTTTAATTGTTTGTCGTAAAAGCAATCACGGATTATAATCACATTTTCTTAGTCACTTGTTGTTAATTGATAATACTTCTGTAATGATAATTTCAGGTCATTATTGGGATCGATGACATACAACTACAGCTACCACTCGGTAGAAAATGGTACAACAAAACTCAGCTTAAGGTTATATGAAAAACAAAACCAGATAATGCAAGATATCAAATAGTGAATCTTTTATGAGAGATTCAGTTAGTTGTTTGCAGCCAACTTCCCAGAAAGGGAAGTGATTATCTATTAACTTACTTGCACTGGTTTCTCCCGCCATTCGTGCATCTCGTATACCTTCATGCACATCAACTCTTATCTCTTCTTTATGATCCCATAACCATCTAAGTCTAAATGAATCAATCTCTTCATCCAGTTATTCACGGCATATTGTTGTAGTAGTCTTCCACCTCGAAGAAAAAGCGACGTTTCATTACTTTGAATCTGTCAAACAATAACAGCAGCAAATATATCAATCATTTATGTTATTTGTGTCAACATAATATGCTTAAGTTCAATTGTAAAGTGTAGTTTGAAAATGCGGGGGTACCAAAATACACCACCAACTTTTTCTTAGGTAATCGGTATAGACAAACTCAATACAAGTCCGAGAGTTCAACTCAATCAAGGAATAGTATCTAGAGTTACACTTCTATCTCTCGTAATTAGAACGTTTAAGAACCAAGTCTGTGAACATAATTACTAATAGATTACTTGGACGGTACCAAAGAGCAATGTCCAAGAATCAATCAAGTCGTATCCAACAAACTAGGTCGGATGTATCTACTATGGTTGATGAACGCACAACCTGTGATATTTCAATTATAAAGATAAACAATATAATGCGGAAAAAGAAATAACACAGACACCAGAAGTTTTGTTAAGAGGAAACCGCAAATGCAGAAAAACCCTGGGACCTAGTCCAGATTGAACACCAAATTGTATTAAGCCGCTACAGACACTAGCTTACTATCAATTAACTTAAGACTGAAATGTAGTTGAGCCCTTATCGAGTCTCCCACTAATTAAGGTACAGTCGTGCTTCTTACGCCTCCTGTATCCCAACAGAACTCCATGCAATTGATTCCCTTAGCTGACATCACACCAACTAAGAGTTGCATCAACTCAGTTGAAGACTTTAAACCAATTTGCCTCCCACAGATTAAGCCCATATGTGATTTACTTTTACAATCAAAAAGTTTGATCAAAGGTGATAAAAATCGATAGCAATAGATAAAGTCTAGTTAACCTCAAAATCTGGACTTATGCAACCCGAAGTGCAACCAAGATTATTATTCACCTCACAAGTATAAAACTTGCGAAATCAACAAAGTTTGAGACGAAGAGAACTTTGATTTCTATCTATCTTGATTGAGTGAGAAGCTCAACAATCGATCAAGATCGGGATACTCGAGTTATCAAGAAAAAATAACTGGAGTTGGCTTCACGAATCTCTATGAAATCTTTGTAGTCGCTAAACCCTAAAAAGGTTAGGAAGAGGACGACTCTAGATACAACTGGTCACACCAAAAAGTAGTGTCGGGATTCAAAGATCCCAGTTGCTTGAAGTTAACTTTTAATAGACATTAAAAGCATATGTTGCTTTAGTGAAAAAGCGGGGGTCTAACAACCTCACACAATGTTTCGATTAGCAATCTGTATGGACTAACTTCAATATACTTTCTAGAGAATCAACTAGATAGTCAGACTCAATCTAGATAAAAGTATATCAAAGATTTAATATCTCAACCTCTCGATTTGATCTTTACTCAAGCAAATGGAAATCTGCGATTCTTTATCAAATACTTGAGAGATAAACTTGGATGGTACCAAAGACCAATATCCAAGTGTCAATCAATTTAAATCAACAACCAAAGGTTGAATATTCTAATTGACTGATCTTAACGCACAACCTATGATATTTTAATTATATAACAAAATATAATGCGGAATAGGAATAACACAAACACCAAAAAATTTGTTAACGAGGAAACCGCAAATGCAGAAAACCCCCGGGACCTAGTCCATATAGAACACCACACTGTATTAAGCCGCTACAGACACTAGCCTACTACAAACTAATTTCGGTCTGGACTGTAGTTGAACCCTAATCAATATCACACTGATTCAAGGTATAGTTGCGCTCCTTACGTCTCTGATCCCAGCAGGATACTACGCACTTGATTCCCTTAGCTGATCTCACCCACAACCAAGAGTTGCTATGACCCAAAGTCGAAGACTTTAATAAACAAATTTGTATCACACAGAAAAGTCTATGATGATAGATAAATCTGTCTCCCACAGATAAACCTAAGAGTTTTGTTCCGTATTTTGATAAAATCAAGGTGAGCAGGAACCAACTGATAACCCGGACTTATATTCCCGAAGAACAACCTAGAATTATCAATCACCTCACAATAATCTAAATCGTATGGTAGCGAAACTAGATATTGTGGAATCAAAAACGATGAGACGAAGATGTTTGTGATTTCTTTTTATCTTACCCTATCGGAGATAAAATCTCAAGTCAATTATTCAATTGAACTCGTACGATAGAAAATGGCAAGATCAGATCGCTCAACTACAAGAGAAGTAGTTTCGTCTGGCTTCACAATCCCAATGAAGTCTTTCAGTCGTTAACCTACAGGGTCTCGAGAAGAAACCTAAGGTTAAAGGAGAACCGGCTCTAGCAAAACCAACTAGTATCACACATGAGGTGTGGGGATTAGTTTTTCCGGTTGCTAGATGTCTCCTTTATATAGTTTTCAAAATAGGGTTTGCAATCCAAGTTACCTTGGTAACAAAGCATTCAATATTCACTGTTAGATGAAAAACCTGATTTAACCAAGCTAATATCTTTCAACCGTTAGATCGAAATTTAGCTTGTCACACACAAATGAAATGTATTTCGTTTAGGTTTGAGTAACCGTACCTAAACGTGTACACTTGGTTCACAAATAGTTAACCAATGGTTAGCCATATGAGTACTTTCATATTAACCGTATTCATCTTCTTCACATAACTAGTTCAAACGACTCATAAGAACTAGTTGAAGAGTTGTTCAATTGCTTAGGTCTTTATGAGTAGACACAATTGAAACAAAATCGGTTTGATTCATTTGAATCAATTCATGAACAATATATCCAAGGTTTTCAAATATTGCATTCCTTATTGATTTATTGTTTAAGTTCATGATCTTCCGATTTGAGAAATATAACCAGCTTAGGTACGCGTACGAGTACGTGTACCATAGCTACCAGATTTGAGTTTAGAAACTGAGCAGAAATTTTCGATCGAAAACTTCCGTGGGTACCTAAGGTGATTAGTTTAACAGTTTGCAAACTTACAAACTCAGCAGAAATTTTCGGTTCGAAAACTTCCGCTGGTACGCGTACCCAACCTGTCTCCTTCACCAATACCGTATGCACACATATGCACACACTTGGTTCCCGGCACATGGATTTATACATTAATGTGCGAACACACTATATATGCTTATATCCATAGTTGGTTACGTAATCTCAACTCTACATTTCAATCATTGAAACATTCTTCTATAATGTTATAACAGTCATTATTCACAACTATCGTCATCAAAGCTATTTTCAAGATTGAAACGTCATCATGACTTTCTTCACGGGTTAAGATGAAAAGTGGTTAAAGCGAAAGCTTACCAACACATATTTCGAGAAAAATATAGGCGAGTAAACTCGTCTCGAAATAGCAAATGTGTATGTATGAAAACTATCATAGTATACGAATTTGTCTCAAGAGTAGGAGATAGAGTAGATAGACTTTTGAATGATAGATAAGTTCAAGTCTCCACATACCTTTTAGTCGGATGAAGTTCCACTGGTTCCTTGAGTAGTTCTTCGTCTTTATAAGATGATCGCCATGGAGTCTGGATCTCAACTACACTAAACTGTCCTAAACCGAGACTTAGAAATAAGTAGTCTAGAAATCAAGACATATAGTTTTGACAACTAAACTTGACAAACATGCTTGAGATAGAAACGCATGCGAGTTCGACCGAGTAATGCTCTAACATTTAGGTTTAAGCTAAGATAGATTTGGAACCAAGGAATCAATATCCAGTGTTAGATGAATCTTTGGATCTGATTTACATAAAAAGGATATACACTATGGTTAGGTGAAACCGTGACTGAACCGTGTATAAAAGACTATGTTCAAAGTGGTTAGCCGAAACTAGCCGATTTGAACTTAAAAGCTTAATATTCATTTTCATGAACACTTAAGACATTAACGTTGAGTCACAATCATGTGTTCAAATAAGTCTAGTATTTTTAGAGGATTAATCAAATGCTTATTATCTCATATAAATAATTTAATCGCACTTGAAAATAATCGACATGGTTAGTAGGTGTACAAAGTACAAATACCATAGCCGTTCGTGAGTCAGGTCAGTCGAGTACGTGTACCGGTTTGTAATCTAATAAGCCAAACCAAGTTCCGGAGTTAACAGAACTATTTAGGTATGCGTACCTAAGGTGACTAGTTTAACAGTTTGCAAACTTACAAGGTCGGATTTATCAACTGTGATTGAACTATGCACAACCTGTGGTATTTCAATTATATAAATAAATATAATGTGGATAAGAAATATCACAGACACCAGAAATTTTGTTAATGAGGAAACCGCAAATGCATAAAAACCCCGGGACCTGGTCCAGATTTGAACACCACACTGTAGTATTAAGCCGCTACAGACTCTAGCCTACTACAAGTTAACTTCGGACTGGAATGTAGTTGATCCCTAACCAAGTCTCACATCGATTAAGGTACAATCGCGTTCCTTACGCCTCTAGAAACACGCCGGATTTTGCGCACTTGATTACCTTAGCTAATCTCACCCACAACTAAGAGTTGATACGACCCAAATTCGAAGACTTATAAACAAATCTATCTCCCACAGATATGTCTAACCTTTATTCTTTATATTCCGTCTTTTGATACAAAGATCAAGGTGAACATGAATCAACTAATAATCCGGTCTTATACTCCCGAAGAGCAGCCTAGAAATATTAGTCACCTCACAATAACCTAACTGATTTACAGAACAAGTTATTCCGAAATCACAAGAGTCTGAGATGAAGAACTGTTGTGATTTCTTTTTATATCTTACCTATCGGAGATGAATCTCGAGTAAATCTTAGAGAAAATAAAACTCAATACGATAGAACAAGTAAGATCAGAATATGCAACTACAGAGAAAATAATTGGATCTGGCTTCACGAATCCCAATGAAGTCTTCAAGTCGTTAACCTAATAATGGTTTTGTAAAACCTAGGTTAAAGGAGAATCGACTCTAGTTTGCAACTAGGACACACAGAAATGTCGGGATTAGGTTTCCCAGATGCTAGAGTTCTCCCTTATATAGTCTTTTAAATCAGGGTTGCTTACAATCAAAACTAAGATAACTTAATAACAAAGCATTCAATATTCACCATTTGATGAACTCCTGATTTAAGATTCAAGCTAAGTCCGCTTATAAATTAAGCAATCAATTTGCACTGTTAGATGGTATTAAATTGATACACATAAATGAAATATACCTACATTTAGATAAGGATGAACCGTACCCAAACGTGTATACTCTGTTGGCTCAATAACAGTTAACCGAAATTAGCATATTGAAACTTATAACTTAGCCATATTCATCTAACACTTCTAGATCAAATATGATGATCAATCAATCATGATAGATAATTAAATGAATCTAAATGTGTTTCAACAGAGTTTTTCAAATGTTCATCATTCCATAGAAATATATATTCATTAGTATGAAAATCCATACTTGCTGATTTTAGAAATTGACCACTGTGTTCGCAAACTGAGTATGCGAACAAGAGTTCCGGATTTTTGCTTTGTCCAGCAGTTCGCAAACAAGGTACGCAGACAACTGTTCCAGACATAGCCTTGTATAGCCCGTTCACAAACAAGTTACGCGAACAACAGCTCCGGACATTTACAGGAAAACCAGTTCGCAAACAACAGTTCTGGTGTGAACTAGACTTACACAGTTAGTATACAAGGTATACATTCTGTATTATATCCATACATAGTACTCGTTCTAAAACTCTCTGTTGGGACTTTAGTCCCACATTGGTTAGATGGGGCTTAATTAGGTAGTTTAGAAGTCCGTGGGTTCCCTTAACTTGTAGACCCATTTTAGATTTGAGTTTTACCCATGGGCTTATGACGAGTTTGGGTCGGTACCCTAACATTTGGTATCAGAGCCAACCACCACGACCCATGCCCGCTCCGCGGAAGGGGTGACTTATATGCTAGATTAAAGTGTTGGGGGACCTATGTATGGGCGTAGTTGTCACCCGCATTGAATATTGGTAGTCGAGTGGAGCCACCATAAGAAAAGGGCTACCGCCGGGCCAACGAGGACGTTGGGCGTGGAAGCGTGGTGGGATGTTGGGACCTTAGTCTCACATTGGTTAGATGGGGCTTAATTGGGTAGTTATAAGTCTGTGGGTTCCCTTAACTTGTAGACCGGTTTTAGAGTTGAGTTCTACCCATGGGCTTATGACGAGTTAGGGTCGGTACCCTAACACTCTCATTTAATCATTTAAACATCCTTGGAAGACAACAATGGTAATCTTACACATACCACTAGCTTCAAGTAATTTTCAAGTGATTAATCGATCAATACGACACTTCCCAAGTTGGCATCAAATAATTGTCTCACACAAATCATGTAAGATGTTCAAGGTAATTTTCAGATGATAATATTTGACTTAATATTTAGTTTCCAACAAATAAATTGTCTCCAACTAAACTCGTCAAGAATACGATGAACTTAGCTAAAGTTAAAAGCTTCCAACACGTATTTCGAGAAATAAATGAACGAGATAAACTCGGCTCGAAATATCAAATGTGTACAATGTAAAAGTCTATATAGCTATATGACTTAGTCTTATTATAACATAAAATAGAATAGATTTCTGAGTGATAAATAAGTTTTAGTCTCCACATACCTTTTGTTGATGAAGTTCCTCCAATCTCTCTAGTAGATCTTCTTCTTCAATTGGTGAACATCGTGAAGTCTTAAAGCTCAACTACACACTTCTATCCTAATCTGAGACATAACTATAAGTAAACTAGAAATCAAGTATATAGTTTTGATCAACTAAACTTGACAAACAAGCTTGAGAGAGGAACGCTTGCGAGTTCGACCGAGCATTGCTCTAACAATCTCCCCCTTTGTCAATTTTAGTGACAAAACTATCAATACATATGGATTACAAAATAAATAAACATGCTTGATTTCCTTGGCTACTCAACTTCCTTGAATTCTTCATTACTTCAAGTTCTCCATCGATTCTGAATGTGTTCAACTCAACATCATTGTTGTTGAAGATATCCGTAGCCATAATAATATGAAAACGAAAGTTCTCAAACATTGTTATACAATGTCAAAGTATTATTATATAGAATCAAAGTCCATTTGCACCACAACTTTGAAATAATACTATGGTGATATGTATCACTCCCCCTTAGTTAATACTTCCATCTTACAATGAAAACCACTCCCCCTTAAATAATGATCTGTAAACCATATGTATGTAGTGTGAATTACCAAAATATTCTCCCCCTTTTTGTCAATATAAATCGGCAAAGGTACGAAAACTATGGAATCATAATAAATTCTCAAAAGATAATTCATGACTAAAAGATAACATATCAACTTTGTTTCGATGATTTCACATAATCGAAACTTAGTGTATTCATCAAGGAGTTTATAAAGATACAAGTTAACTCCTACAAAATGCCACAACCGCTCTCCCCAAAAAGATATGGCAATTAAGCACAAGTTAATTTAAGAACTCTCCCCCATTTGATGTCATTCCCAAGAGAACAACATGAGCGACCTTACTTTTACGAGAAAAGAAGGATTTCTTTGGACATTATAAAATCACATGGATTTGTATCCAGTAAACTCGAATGAATTAACCACAAGAGGATCTTATTGATTAATTTAATCGAAAACACTCAACATAAGAAAACTTACGGAGCCATACAGTACTTTCACAAAATAGTGGATCAGGGAAAGATCAATACTGCGGAAGTTTCTCAACAAGTTCATTATATCTTTTATCATATTTGCATAAAGACATAATAGACTTAACTTTTGAGCATATATGAGATAAGAACGGTTCACGAACGTAAACACATATATATCTCATAAGATATTTGCAATATATAAAACCAATAAGATCAAATACTGGAAGATCATCTTCTAAATAACTTAGAATTTAAATAAATAAATCTAAAAACATTGCAAGATGAAAATCGTTGGAAATAGCTATGTGTAATCACAATAATTGTTATACCAAACCCTATCCTTCTTAAACACAAGAATAAATTCTCATAAGAAGTTTCCTAAACATAGTAAGTTCAGACTTCTTTGATAACTTCATGCCTCTCCATGACTCCATCATAAAAGGTATCATTGATATCCTTGATTATATTGACCATAGAAACGCCATGTTCATGATTTAGAACATTCACTTTTCGATCAATAGTGCGAGCAAGTTGCCTGGACTTAATGCAATCAGAGATAAGTTTTTTTCTGGTTCCGTATCAAGACTTTGGTCTGACCACCAATTAGATGATTTATTTGCAGTTGAAGATTTGCAAATTCGACCTTTGAGTCATTCTGACAATGAATTAAATCCTTGACAGATTCAGCAATCCAAAAGTTGTACTCTTTTCTTGCAATCATCTTTTTCAAAACAAGCTCTTGAAGCGAGCTGCATCCTTTGATGTCTTCTTCCATGTCAAGATTGATCACTTCCTGAGATCTTGATAAGTTTTCCATGTATTTTTTGAGATAAGGATGGAGACGAACAAATATATGGTGTAAATATATATTCGTGAACAAGAGAAATAGAGTAGATACCTTGTCAAATAAAACCTATATAAACTCTTAGGAATAGGAGTACACGGACGTTCGCGGATCGTTTAAGGATAGTTACTGGGTCAGCAAAGATCCAAAATAAGGAAATACACTATATGTTTTCAGTCATCTCATATATTTTCATATATCGATAATTAGAACTTTCACTTTAAATTAGAGCACATGAAAAAATCAACAAAATACATCAGTTACTAGGAGTCAAGATATGACTCAAAATTCTCATGATGAAGAATAAAAATTTACTTCAAAGATAAACACACGATCAGACAATATCATACAACTGACTCGACGAGTCTCCCACAAATATGATCCTTGCAACTCTCAAGCTAGTTTCAAGGATGAATTTACCTAAAGATTAGGTAACGGAGTGAGATGTAATCCTAATATGTATATTAAGGGGAGAGATGTAAATACCTCCTGACTGTTTGTATCGTGTATTCCTTACCTTCCTTCGGTTATATCTTATTCCAAAAGATTTAGACACTAACCTTTTTGAATCTCCATCAGAATAATTTCTCTGAGGATTAAATCTAGGACCTTTTGAGATCCGTTCTAGATAATAAAAATCACGAGAATCCCATCTCCTAGACTTGTTCTCATAAACACTGGGAACGTGTACATTAAAAGCACGGTTCCTGTAGAGATTTCTAGAGGAGCGACCTTGGAAACCATTTTTATGAGATTTATGGTTTTCTGCTGGAATGAAATCCATTTTAGCAGTCGTCAAACTATTTACTTCGTTGACTGCAAAAAGAAACAAATTTTGAAGATCAGAAATCTATTTCTTTCTAGCAAAACAATGGAGAGTACTATGATTCTTTTTCTCGCAGAAAGAACAGACTAGTGGATAAGAAAACGGCGGCGAAATCCTTTTTTGATCCGTAGCTTTTCAGACATCAGCAAGTCACATAAATGTTTCTTACCAGATATTTCCTTAGAATCAATTTTCTCCAATCTCGGTAATACCACATGAGTATTGAACCCATATGCTGAAGAAGGCTTACTCACTAAAACAGAGTTTTCTCCCTTCAAGGAGTTTTAGTGTTCTTGGGCTAGTAAAAAAGATGCAAGTAGTTTCTCTTTTTCAACACGACAGTTGTTCAATTCTGATGAATGAGTCTTGATTAAACGTTCTTCTCTAATTGAGTTTTCTTTAACAATATCTTCAAGCATACTAATCTTTTCGCGTTGTAGAGTAGTTTCTTGAACAAGGTTTTCGATATTGTTAGAAAATGACTCGATAATGCAATAGAGTTCTCGTTCTCTATCAACAAACTTCTCAAGTTCATCAGTGAGCTGAGCATATTTTTCTTCAGGAGATCTAATTTTAGAAGCTTAAAAATCAATAATCTCAACATATTTTTTTAAGCATCTGGTGAGTTCCATCTGAGATTCTGACATAGAGCCAACTGTAAATTTAAAGGGAATGTTATCAGAATCTGATAGCATAAGATTTCTACCTCGGGATTCATAAGAATCTGCTAAGGAGTTATACTTTGAGGTAAGCCCAAGACATTCGTCATACTCAAAAACTTTGGAAGTCATGACAATGTACGGTTGTTTGAGATTAAAAACTATTGTCTATGGACTGAGTCGAGACAATTCAATAAATCGGTTCACACTTCGTGTGATCGTCTATGGATACAAGATCGAGAAAATACGACAACAAGATAACTTGTGTGATTGACTATGGATTCAAGATCGAGATAATACAACAATGAAGTATGATTACTTGATAATAGGTTCGGACTTAACCAAATACTATATGATTGCTATCAAGTAATTAGGAATTAACATTTGTGTATTTTACTTCTAATTATATAAAAACAATTATAATTGCGGAAATAGAAAACTAAAAGACACAACAATATGTTTTTAACGAGGAAACCACAAATGCAGAAAAACCCCGGGACCTTGTCCAGAATGGAATACTCTCAGAATTAAGCCGCTATACAAAATCTAAACCAACTTCGTATAGTTGAGACCAAGCAACTAAAGCTATATAGTTCACCTAGTTCCCTTAGTATCCCTGCGCCTCCAACTTGTAATAAGTCACGCACTTGGAACAATTCCTTTGGTTCGTATTCCAAATAGTAAAGGAACAACAAATATGTTCGGTAACAACTCTTTTCAAACAACGTGATATGAGTTTGAAAAAAGGCTCTTCCGTTTATCCTAATAAACTCCTTTGTCGGGACCGAGATATATCTAAAAATACAACTACCAAAGTAGTTGGGTTTAGATTTTGCAATCAATACTCTTAGTCACAAAGATAATATATTGATGCCGATCTACAAAACTAATCAATCAAGGTTATCACACAGATAAACCGATTATAGTTGAATCCCTCCAGCTGATCAAGTTTTGTGCACACCAAAGATTATGAACTCAAATAAGAAATATTCTTTGTCTTCAAATCTTCTTAGATCTTCAATAAACACCTGCACACAAACAACTTGACACTCTTGTGATCAATCACACACAGAACAGAGTCTGTTAACGATGGATTATCACAAGACGTCTTTAGATCTGCAAACAGTCTAAAGATCCCCGTCGATACTTCGATCTAGTTTGAATAAATCTTATATTAGAAGAGAAGATTCTCAAGCATAAACAAACTAGGTGCAATCAAAGTTCAACGTCCAATAGTCAATCAAATCAATCGAAAACTAATAATAAACTACAATTATCTAGTTTCCCACCAACGGTACTCGTAGAGCTTCTTAATCCCAAAGAAGCTTTAAAACGAGCGGTCGTAAGAGATTTTGCCTAATTAGGCTAGTTTCCTCTCCGAATAGACGGCTCCACCAGTGACATCACAACTAGGTAGTTTTGCTGGCTCTTAGGATTAGTTTGCTCGAAATGCAAACTTAGGTATTTATAGACCAAGGAAGTTTGGACACCAAGGAATTTCCAGAACCGAATATTCTCAAAGATATGAAATAAACCCAAAATCAGTTTTCATAATTCCTGGAAATGCACTATCCAAATATTGACCGAAATCTCAGTAGAAAATCTCCAATTAGTAAATGCACATTACCAATTTTTATTTTCTAAAGATATGCATTTAATTGCTGGAAATTAAAAGCATATAAAAACTAAAAACCTTAATTAAAAAATTCTCAATTTATTTTAATCCGGGATTCTCCTTTAGTTATTAAGGAATATCTTTGAACAATAATAGATAAGAATTACTGCACATGTTCAAAGTATGTCGACATCTTTACTTTGTAAATCCTTTTTCATATTTACAATCTTGGAACCGATTTGCCACACTTCCAAGCGAGTTTAGAATTGGTTCATCTGATTTCCAAGAACTATGTGATTGATCAAAAACATTCAATCACCATTCATGGGTTTAACGGTTCTACCAAACAACGTTCGGTTCTACCTCCAAGTGGGCTGTGAATACCAACATTTTGCAGAGCACGTGTCACGATCTTAGTGGCCGCATACGTGTCTAAAACTGTATAGCCTTCGTTAGACAGAGGAGCCTGAGTAGCAAGGGATACCTCCGCAGATCTGCTTTATATCATCCCAAGAGAAAGGACGTGAACGGTCAAGATAAAGGAAGAAAAAGGCTAGTCTACATAGGGTCAGCTGGAAAAGGTACAGAGGTAGATGACGCATCCAATCAGCATTAAATGCTCTGATTCTTATCTACACGCATGAGTAAAAGCACGTGGAGAGAGGAAGCGTGTCCAGAACCCGATTAGCGGAAGCAAGCGGTGAACGAAGGTACAACGCGCACTGAGGATGGGTAGTTCCCAAAGAAACGTGGGTCAGCTGAGGTGGAGAGATACAACTGGAGAAGCATGCGGTGGACGAAGGTACCACTGGTACGGAAGGTATATCAGCAGATGATGGACCCAGAGGCACCAAAGATATACCAGGAGCAGAAGAGGCTATAAATACCAAGATTCACCAACAAATTAAGGGCATTCAATATCTAGGAGAGAAGATCTAGTCTTAAGCTTATACCTCTTTAATGTTTAGAACTTAAGTAGTTACTTCAACTTGAGTTCTCTCTATTACTTTGGGAAGCATTTAAGATCTTTGTAACCACCACATACTTAATACAATTCTATCACTCATTACCCTGTGGATGTAGACAAATGTCGAACCACGTTATATCTCGTGTCTCATGATAACTTAGAGGCTATTACATTACTCTTATGTTCTTTGTTATTATTGTGATCTTAGATACCATTTATTGCTTAGCTTAATCAGTCCAACAGAGGTATCGATACTCCTTAGTATCAGATCCTTTGAGTTGTACACATCACGTAGGCTACGGGAAATCGAGTAGTCACAGTTTGGCGCCCACCGTGTTTTGCTCACGCACCGGAGTTTAGACACAGTTTATATTTTGCTCATATATCTTCTGAAACAAAGGGGTATGTGTTTCAGCGGTGAATTTCACTCTCTAGTGATTCATTCATCCATTTATTGTGTATGTTTTTGGAGTTCATAGCCTCTAAAACCATGCCACACTACAGATCCAAAAAAAACTTTCAAAAAACACACTCACAAAATGCCAAAATGTTTGTTTTTTACTAAAACAACACACCACGTTTCAGATCTGAGAACCTTTGACTGACAGAGGAATCTCAGTAAGATTTTAAGGATAAAATATCTTCTAACGCATTTAATAGCCATGTTTTTCGCAAGATCTGACACCCCTTTTTCATAGGTTTTCGAAGTTTTAAGGTTGTTTTTCCCAAGGGTGTCATAAGCATTTAATACTCGTCTTTCAAAATCTTTATTTCAGTCCTTTTCTGAAAAAGCTGCTTAACAGTCTTCTGTGTCAGAGCATTAATTGCTACTTTTAACGAAGGCACCCAAGTAGCAGAAATTTTTCGTCATTTCTGTCACCGCAAGTTACCAAGAACCAAAGGTATGCAGAAACCAACTGATGCACCAACAAACTCACGACCAGCTATCACAAGAGGGAGATCCCAAAAGCCATCTCAAACAAACCAAAGAAATGAAACGGAGGACGGCCAAAGTGAAATAGCAAGAAGAACAGTTGCTAACAAATCACCTATTCCTGCTGAAGGGATGGGGCAAACATCAGGAGATCAACTAATCTACGACATGCCGTTACCGGAGCATGCAACTACGACAAAGCCACCTGCGGCCAACGCAGGGTTGTCCAGAACCTTAGCCCCTAAGGGACGAGGGTTGAGAAACCTAACTTCAATTCAGATAGATCCCGACGCGCCAATTATAGAAGAAGAAGTGGAAAACTACGAAAATCCAGACGACAACACTCCTCAGGGAGGTGGAGACCACAATGAAGATCAAATGGCGGCACAAATAGCAACTTTGTTACTCCGTAATAAGGAAAACGAAGATGACATGCACAACATGGCTCAGGAGAATCAGAACCTCAAAGGTATGTTAAACACACAGATCGAAGGTTCCCAAACTCACCCCCCCGCAACAGAGGCGTGAAAACGGAGCTATCTTAGGAAGACGAAGGGTGGATACCAACCCACCAAAGGCGACTCAACCTAGAGGAGCAAACAAAGCACATCACGATCCAGACGAGACGGATTCAACATACAAGCCCTTCCAAAGCTACTACGACGAAGCATTTTCTAAAGATGCTCACAATGTGAACATGGTCATGGAACAAATGGAGAAAATGCGGAAGGAGATCCAAAGCTTAAAAACTGGTCACGCAGGCGCGCGATTGGAAGAGGTACTACAGGAAGAAACTACGTCTCCGCTATCCTTTCGCATTTTGAGGGAGTCCATCCCTCTGAAATGCCCGGTACCTATGTTCCAAGCATACAATGGTACCTCTGATCCCGCAGCACACCTACGGTATTACACTCGTGTTCTTGCCCATTGGGAGAAAAACGAGGTAGTAGTTTGCAGATACTTCCCAGCAAGCTTAACAGGATCAGCACTAGCATGGTATGACAAATTACCGGCAAACTCAATTGACTCCTTCGAGCAATTGTCCACGATGTTCTTGGAGACGTACATGTATAACAAATCAACAAAGGCTGGGTTAGATAGGCTATTTGCTTTAGCCATCGGACCCCGCAAAACACTGATGCAATACACAGACAGATGGCAAAACACATGCCAAGCAATTGGGAAAGTCAATCCAGAAATTAGCATAAACTGCTATAAGTACGGACTTGACAGAACCTCAGCCATCTTCGTGGAGCTCCACAACAAAGCCTTAGATTCTGAAGGCGAGCTCAGAGTTGTCCAAGACCGATACATCAGACTCGAATAAATCCAAAAGGACAACCCCAGGGCACAAACAAAGACATTAGCAGCTCCGCAAAGGACCAACTCTCTAGAACCATTTCCGGAGATACCTAAGCGACACAACGAAGCAGGGGGAAGATCCAGCTCTCGAGACAAGCGATCCAAACACAGAGATGGAAAAAGAGGCAAAGGAAGAGAAGAATTTGCAGATAAAGTGTACATGAAGATTAACACAACTTTTTCTCACATCCTCAGCAAAGAGGGAGCAAAGCCGGGATTTCCTTACCCTAATACTAAGGGGAAGCAGCCTGACAGAACGAAGGAATCTAAGGAGTATTGCGCATACCACTGATTCATGCTACCACCTCCGCAATGTGATTCAAAGATTCATTGATGAAGGTAAATTTATGGAGTACGTAAAACTGCAGCCAACAGAGACGGAGGACATCCCAAAAAAAAGGGTTGAACTACCCCAGGATGGGAAATACATCAACATGATCACCTTCTCCAACGGAGTTCAAGAAGAGATGCTCGAAGATATCCTCGAATTAGCTCGAAACAGAAAGAAGGTCGAAACCCACGAAGTATTCAAGCTAAGCGGACCACCTTCTAGCACTTGGGAGGACTGGATGGCTACACCATTAACCTTTTCAACAAAAGAAGTCAACCAAGAAGTGGAAATGCACAACGATCCACTGGTAATCACCCTCCCAATACATGGATGGAATGTTACGAAGGTCCTCGTCGACGGAGGAAGTTCGTTAAATATGTTATTTTACGAACCATACCTACGTATGGGACTGACAGCAGAGCAGATGGATTCTTCCACTTGCACGATATATGGGTTTAACGGAGCAGTCTCTAGACCAAAAGGAGAAACTATTTTGCAGGTACACGCATGACCCATAGTAACCAGCACATGCTTCTGCGTGGTAGAAGCACCTTCGCCCTACAATGTGATCATGGGCATACTATGGGTCCATAGATTACGAGGAACAGCTTCAACGTATCATCAGTACCTACGCTTCCCCACACCTATGGGAGATATGGAGATCAAAGGTGACCAGCAAGACGCGAGGCTATGCAATTTAGCAGAAATCCGACTCAACGAAGAAAGAGCTGCTGCTCAGCAGCATGAAAGAAAGAGGCGTAAAGCAAATATTAAGGAAGTGCAGAACGCAACACCCTCCGCACACAAGGACGCCTCCGCACACAAGGATGTCTCGGCACCAGAAGCAAACACCGCCACCAATCCAGGTGCAGACGTCTCCACCAAATAAAAATTACAGAAAAGCACTCCTCACATCTCCTCGCCAATTGATTCCAACAAATAAAATCAACATCGGAACAGAGGCAGAACCAAAGATGTTAAGCATCGGAACGTTGCTTGAAGATGAAGAGGAAGTGCAGATACAAAGGTTACTAAAGGAATGCACAGATGTCTTTGCATGGTCAATGGAAGACATGCCAGGAATTGATCTGAACTTGGTCTCACACCACCTTCGGGTCAAACCGGAGATACCACCATTCAAGCAACGCATATGTAAGGTGGAGGACATCTACCATGAAGGGGTAGAAAAGGAATTGCAAAAGTTACTTAAAGCAGGATTTATACGAGAAGTCAAATATCCCACGTGGATATCCAACATGGTCATCGTTCCAAAAAAGAACGGAGGCGTACGCATTTGCATCGATTTCAGCAATCTTAACAAAGCGTGCCCCAAAGACAGTTACCCACTGCCAAATATCGACCAACTGGTCAATGCAACAGATGGTCATCAAAGATTATCCTTCATGGATGGATACTCAGGATATAACCAAATAGCTCTTGCAGAAGAAGATCAGGAGCACACGGTGTTATTTGCCCCACGAGGCTTGTATTGCTATACAAGGATGCCTTTTGGAGTAAAAAACGCGGGGGCAACATACCAACGATTAGTAGAAAAAATCTTCAAGCCATGGATAGGCAAGATACTGGAGGTCTACGTAGACGACATGCTTGTCAAAAGCAAAGAAGCAAAAAACCATCTCTCAGACCTAAGGGAGGTATTTGAATCTATGAGAAAATTTCACATGAAGGTAAACCCGGACAAATGTACGTTCGGAGTTACCTCAGGAAAATTCTTAGGCTACTTGGTCACCAAACGAGGAATCGAAATAGATCCTGAAAGGGTCAGAGCAATAATGGATATGTCATCTCCGCAAACGCTAAAAGGAGTACAAAATCTAAATGGAATTTTAGCTTCCATGGGAAGATTCATATCCAGGTCGTCAGATAAGTGCAAAGCGTTCTTCGATACGCTAAGGAAAGGAAGCAGGTTTACATGGACCAAAGAGTGTGAGCAAGCTCTTCACAAGATCAAGGAATACTTAGCATCAATACCCATCCTGCAAAAGCCGGAGCCAGGTGAGACACTCACCCTATACCTAGCAGCAACGAGCTAAGCTGTAAGCGCAGTATTGGTAAGAGACCAAGGGCAAGGAGAAAATCCCATATACTATGTTAGCAAGACACTCAGTTCGGCGGAGCGTAACTACACCAAGGTGGGGCAACTCATATATGCCTTAGTAGTAGCAACAAAAAATCTAAGGATATATTTCTATGCGCACACCATCAGAGTTTTCACAAAATCTCAGATAAGCCAAATCCTTGACAGCACGTAGAAGACCGGAAGAGTGGCAAAATGGAATGCCATGATCAAACAGTTCCATATAATCTTCGAAACCAGGAAAGCGGAGAAATCACAAATCTTGGCAGACTTCTTGGCGGACTTACCTCTAAACGACGAAGCGGAGATAGACGACATTCCAGGAATGGAGGAAGAAAATCCGGAACCAGAAGACCTCTTGGAACCGCAGAACGCACGAAGGTGGGAAATATTCGTAGACGGCTCCTCAAACGGAGAAGGAGCAGGCATAGGGATCGTGATAACGACCCCTACTGGAGACCGACTCATCTATGCATTCAGGTTAGAATTCGAGCAATACACCAATAACATCACGGAGTATGAGGCAGTCATACATGGCCTACGATTGGCACAGAGTTGGGCTTGTCAGATGTTCGTTTAACTAGTGACTCGCAGCTGGTCATTAGACAAATAGAACTCAAGTATCAAACTTTGGATCCAATACTATCTTCGTACCTAAAGCTGGCACAGGAGCATGCGGCGAAGATCAACAACGTCGTGTTTAGGCACGTCTGCCGAAAAGACAACAGACACGCAGATGCCTTAGCATTCATATCATCAATGCTGAAGGACAAAAATACTACCTCAATCCAAATTGGGAGAATTTATGAACCTTCGATAGATGGATTAACCTCCGCTACCGAAGGTACCTTAGCTGTCCAAACCAGGGCTATGAGGGAAGCAGAAAAAGAAAAGAAGACGAAAGAATGGAGGAACCAGACAATGAAGCCGAGGAGTCTGACGAAGATAAACCCATGTCAGATGAAAACAATGAAGATGAAGCTGAGGACGATTGGAGAATTCCAATTCACCAATACCTCGACAAAGGTACTTTACCAGCAGATGTCAAGGAGGCACGAAAACTCACGTCAAAAGCAGCAATGTACAGCCTGCGAGACGGGGTATTGTATAGAAGGTCATTTCTTGGACCTTTGATGCGATGCCTCTCACAAACCGAAGGTAAAAGGATATTGCATGATATACACAGCGGAGAGGCCGGCAATCATAGCGGAAGAAGGTCACTAGCAATCAAAGCTAAAATGCAAGGGTACTATTGGCTGAGCATGGACGAAGATGCGAAGAATGTAGCAAGGCGTTGTGAAAGATGCCAATGCTACGCAAGAAAAATCAGAGCGCCAGCAACGGAGCTTAACTCAGTCATCAGCCCTTGGCCATTCGCCAAATGGGGTGTTGATATCGTTGGACCTTTGATAGAAGGGTCGTCAAAAGAAGATATCTTATTGTAGCTACGGATTACTTCACCAAATGGGTGGAAGCAAGGGCTTTGGAAGAATTAGGGACACGGATGTCTTCAAGTTCTTGTTCGAGCAAATCATCTGCAGGTTCGGAATACCCAGCCATAGTCTCTGACAATGGCAAAAATTGGAGGGAAAGAACATAGATATGCTCTTTAACGCCTTCAACATTCAGAAAAACAAGTCCACTCCGATATACCCTAAGAGCAATGGACAAGCGGAGGCCACTAACAAGACGATAGCGATGAACTTAAAGAAGAAGCTGGGGGCATACAAGAAGAGATGGTGCGAACAGCTACACAATGTCCTATGGGCCTACCGCACTACAAGAAGGGCACCACGGGAGAATCTCCGTTCTTACTAACCTACGGAGCCGAAGCAGTCATTCCAACGGAGATAATACTGCCAACGACAAAAACAGAAGCGTGGGAAAAGAACCTAACAACGACCTCATGCTAGAAAAGCTCGACGACCTCGAAGAAAGGCGGGAAGTAGCTTTGCAAAGGATGGTGAATTATCAGCGAAGGCTAGCTCGTGAATACAACAAGCGGGTAATCCCTAGAAACTTTGTGGTAGAAGAATATGTGTTACGTCAAACACCACCATACCAAAGGAAGAAGGAATGGGGAAAGCTAGCTCCAACGTGGGACGGACCCTACATCATACACGACATTGCTGGGAAAGGTTCATACTACCTAAGGAACCTCAAAGGGGAGGTATTACAACACCCTGGAACGCAATGTACCTAAAGAAGTATTACCCGTAAGAGAATGGTTATCACTCAGGAGAAGAAGGGAAGGGGCGGAAGCCCACCATGTTCTATCCCTGATCAAAGGTATTATAAACCTAACTAATCAATGAAAGAAACTTTTTGCTAAGAGAAAGTGTATGTTGATTAAAACAAAGTGGGTTAGAATAGACACCCTCCGTCAGAATTGACGATGAGACAAGGCACGACATAACTGCGCATATGTCAATCTCGGATCCTAAGGGCAAACGAATCCCTCCAAAAGGCAAAAATAAGCAATATATCCCATAAAGAGAGATACCTTGTCGAAGTAAAGCAGCAATCACGCTGAACGCGTAGGGTTACAGGAAAAATATTGCCCACGTAGGAACCCTCGCCACCACGGTACCTTCTGGCCAAAGGATACTAACGTAGGACGATGAATGTTCCACCAAAGGTTAAAATAAAAATACCTTAGCACCTAGTGATGACTCGAACGTGCAAATAATTAGACACAATACGTCTACATATATATATATATATATATATATATATAGAATTTAAAGGTACCATAATAGAGTTACCAAAAGAAGACTAACGCACCCCAAAAGTTGCAGGTGACAAAGGTACAGTTACAAATAACGGAGCATTGTTTCAAAAGAAAAGACAACGAAGGCCCCTCAGCTGGGGGCATAATACAACAAAGGAGTTCGGTTAAAAACGAAGTCAGCATAACACAATCAAGGATAAGGAAGACGAGGAAAGGTGACACCCTCCGCTTGGAGCTCAGCCTCCGCAAAAGCATTGTTGATATAATCGATGGCAGAACGCTTAAACCGCGCCTCCATCTCAGAAGCCTGAGCTGACAGATCAGAAGCCGACTTCTGACGAAGCTCCCTAAGCTGAGCACTGAGTTGATCGTTAGCTCGCTGAAGAGCCTCAGCCTTAAATTTAGCAGCAACATCAAACTGGCGAGATATTTCCAACTGGGATATCTGACCCTCGAGGTTGCTGATCTTAGCATTTGCACCCACCAGCTGCTCTTGGAGACCTACGGATACGAAGGATATTAGAGACAATGCAAAGCAACTAAAGATACGAGGAATACTACGAAGGGAATAGTCATCCTAAGCTACCTCCGGCATGGATATGGGACTCTTCTAAACTATGCTGAGCTTCAAAAAGGTCCACCTCATCCGTATCAAGATCATCCAAAAGGGTATCCCTTTCAGTCCGAAGATCGTCAACATCTATGCAGAGCGACGCATTCTCAGAAGATAAAGCTCGGTACACATTCTCTAACTCTTCAAATCTTTTTACTAAGGATGCATGAGACATAGAAGAAGGAACGGAGCCGGCGTCGACAAGTTTGTTCTTAAGGGAGCAGACCTCGGAGGTCAATACATTACGCTCTGCAGTGACCTTGGCTAAAGAAGCGCGAACATCTTCAAAATCAGCATGATATTTCTTACGAATAACTTTTTGAGCAGAGAGATGTTTCTCAACTAAGGAAATATCCTCCTTTTGTTTTAAAATAAGACCTTCTTTCCATCTTAGGGCTTCTTCACACTCCTTACGAAGCGCAGCCATCTGCTTCACTAAATCATCATTATGGGAAGACTCAAGGGAAAGCTGGGCCTCATTATGAACGATCACATTCATCAACCTATCAGACTTCTTTTAGTAATACCAGACGTTGGAGGTTAGCTTAGCCACTTGATCTTGGAGATATCTAAGTTCACTAGAACTACTGGCTGGCAGACGAAGGTTGTCTCAGAACCAAGCAACCACAAAGTAAAGAAACAAGCTAAGGAGAAGGAAAAAACTAACCAATATATTTGGAGGACTCAGTGGCTAAAGCAAAATCAGCAGCTTTACGACCCTCCTCGGCAACCTTAGCAGTGTTATTAGCTCTCTCAAGAGCCATTTAGAAAGATTCCAGAGACCTTTGCGTCTTCCTCAGGTCACCCTCCAACGAAGATATCATAGCAATTGAAGCAACATCACTAGACGAAGGCTGCTGAGCAATAGCAAGGGAATAGTCTTGACGAGCACGCTCCAGCAGGGCACTCAGATGAGTACACTTAGCCCTATATACCTTAAAAAAGGTATAACTAACATCGATTTGCTTGCAGAGCTGCAAACAAGGCAGTATGAGAGCAGGCGAGGGAGTAAATCGAGAAGAAATGCGACAAAGTAAGAATCACTTTCCGAGAATGCTGAGAGACGAGGGAGAAAGCTAGCGTAGGTATCCATAAAAGTTTCCATTTCTTGAATGTTACCCCGGCGGATTTCACCAAAGATTTGAATAGAGCGAAGACAATCAGGATCAAAGAACAAGTCTTTGGCAGCACGGTACTGAGAAGACAAGACATACAACTGCGAGCTATCTCAAAAGAACGACCAAGATGATGATGGTCAACTCCAACAGCAAAGGGACCCTTGGAATTACAAAGGATGGCCTCAAGAATAGCACCATCAGAGCTACCTAAGCTCAAGCTTTCCGACATTCGACCTTGGCTAGACTCAACAACTGCACCCTCGTTCGTTTGCACACGAGCAAGGGGAACGACAGCTGAACCCTCACCACGACGGAGGGATGGCATGGTGGAAGAGCTAGGAACAGAAGGAATATCCTGAGAGCCGCCCAAATCCATATCACCAGCAGAAAGAATATTTCCCAGTATAGCCTATTTTGGTGACGAAGGTGGAACTCCAACAGTTTTGCTAGCAGGGGCAGTAGAAACAGACCTAGCACTCCCTAGTGAAGCAGGAGCAGCATTGAAGGAGAAGCTGGCTAGTGAAATCACAACCTTCTTCTTCTGCTGAGAATCTGAGCTACCAGCCCTCGCCGAAGGGGCAACAACCTTAACAAATGAACCGCTATATTAGAGGGAAGTAGCGGGAGACGAAGGAAGGCTCTTCGAAGCTACAACAGCAGCTCCAGCAGTAGCATAAACGGTGGGAAAAACCTTGCAGGGAGCAGAAAGCGAAGGCATCTTCAAAGACAACGTAGGCGCATGCGCTTGAATACTAACAGGCTCGATCAACTGAGGACCGACACCAGCAGGGAGGTTCTGACCCTTAACGGAAGAAGCTCGGACTGGGCTAGGGTTATCCTTGGAAAAATCATCTTCAATGTCATCCAAGTGAGGACAAAAGCCAGTATCCTCGATATCCTCCATATCTTCGTCAACAGGTTCCTCAACGACGGCCTTAGGGTCATCATCCAAGGCATCAAGATCAACCACGATCTTCAGCTTTCCCTTCCTCTGATAAGACTGCAAAGAAACACATGCGACAGCTAAGAATCAGGGGCAAGGTACTAAGGAATATATAAACACAAAGGTATGATCCTTACCTCTGCAGGTGTACCAGACGAAGCCTTCCTCTTCCTAGTCCTGGTGGCCACGGAATTACCAGCAGAGCCTTGAGCAGTCCCAGCACAAGAAGCAGGGGCAGATTGGAAGCCATCGAAATAAAGACACTAAAGTTAGCAAAGATACCATAGTAGACGAAGCTATCTAAGCAGGACAAAGGCGCTACAACAAGGGTACCTCGTGAGAAGCAGCAGGATTGAAAACCCAAGGCTGATAACCATCATACTTCTCAGGCAGAGAACGAGCTGAGCGAGGAACCGAAGGGTCCGCAGTGGTAAAACCATAGGCCCAAGGACCAACCACACGAAGGGGAGTACGAGCCCAACGGTCATCATGATCAAGAAGAATGCGGTCAGACTTT
The DNA here is from genome assembly GCF_003573695.1 of Papaver somniferum. Classification (NCBI taxonomy): domain Eukaryota; kingdom Viridiplantae; phylum Streptophyta; class Magnoliopsida; order Ranunculales; family Papaveraceae; genus Papaver; species Papaver somniferum. Next base: position 80,588,584 of record NC_039367.1, on the reverse strand, counting down.
GACAAAGACAGCCTAGCGGAGTATGGGATCATAGTCAAACCGGTCTTGTCAATTTCCTCCAGCAAACGAAGGCTGTTACCTTCCCTAATCTGCCTAGCAGTAACATGGATGCGACGAGGGCCAACGCTCCAAGGAAGAAGGTTAGTCTTTTGAATAGCACCAGCATAGGTGGCATTGAAGTTGGCGGGAGTATAGTCTTCTCGCTTAGATCTCCCCCCAGCAAAGGGATCATAAGACTCCAAGGTGATCTTGCCCCTACTACGGTACCAGCACTCACGAAGGGCACGCCAGTAATTACCAGTATAATGATAGATTCCTCGAACTTGAGTCTTGTTCACCGGGTCATCCCTAGTGGATAAGACATCATAATAGAAAGAATCCTTTCTACTATAAAGAGGAAGAAACATACCAGCGGCCAGCTGACCAACACTAATCAAAAGGTTGTTCTCATCGTAAGGAAAATCTCGAATGAGAGACTCGGTGAGGACATCAGGTCCGTTAACAAAAAAGATCTCAAACTTGTGAAGACGAAAGTTCTTTGCAATCTCAGCAAGGGACAAGTGACCGTAGCCATATTTGTCACGTAATTGAAGCCTCTGCAGCTCATAATGAGGAGGAGGAAGATCTTCAACATCAAACTCTTAAGCCCCAGACTCCGCGGCCTCCTCAGCAATCTTAGATATATCAGCAATCGCAGGCACGTCAGTATCCTCAGGAGGAGAGGATGGCGTAGCATCAGGATGATCCATCCGCGAGGGAGGATCAGTCGACGAAGACACCCTCGGCCCTTTACGCGTAGGTTTCTTCGGAAGCCTCATTATACCTAACACCATCAGGAAAAACTTCATCATCAACAATGGCGGCAGAAAAATTTCAGTACCTCCAAAAGGCAAATAAAGGGGCAGAAACGGAAAATTTTGGGCATGGGTTTTATAAACCAACCAAAAAGACCCGTTTGAACATATCATGACGCAAAAGCGAAAATCTTTGATCACGCGACCAAACTGGCAGGCGAAGAAACAATCATGGCAAAATTAATATCAAAAGCCAAATTGGAACAAAACCCAAGTTCCCAATCATCACAAGCAGTTAAGAACGAGCGAAAATTCTCACATGCAAGTATAACAATAACTACAAGAAGAAAATCATGATCGAAAGTGAGTATCAGTTACTTGTACGATCGACACAGTGAAGCCAACGTACGAGGAGAATCGAAGAAGAAAACATGAGGAAGAGTAGTTACCATCAGAAGAACATATCCACGAAAGTGATGGAGAGCGACAGTTCGGAAGAAAAGAAGGAAAGGGAGTTAATGAAATTCCCTCCTCTTTGTTCTCCTCTTATAGGCGGCTGGAAAATCCAAAAAAATTTGGATGTCCCGAAATTCAAGGGGAAGTTATTGCATGAAAGGACATGTAGGGCCACCCAATCGGTACGTGCAAAATTGGCGGCGTAACGGAAGTTTCCTTCCACTTCTACCAAACGGCAGAAAATGAAAGAAAAGGGGCAAACTGTGAATACCAATATTTTGCAGAGCACGTGTCACGATCTTAGTGTCCGCATACGTGTCTAAAACTGTATAGCCTTCGCTAGACAGAGGAGCCTGAGTAGCAAGGGATACCTCCGCAGATCTGCTTTATATCATCCCAAGAGAAAGGACGTGAATGGTCAAGATAAAGGAAGAAAAAGGCTAGTCTACATAGGGTCAGCTGGCAAAGGGACAGAGGTAGATGACGCATCCAATCAGCATTAAATGCTCTGATTCTTATCTACATGCATGAGTGAAAGCACGTGGAGAGAGGAAGTGTGTCAGATTCCGATTGGCGGAAGCAAGCGGTGAACGAAGGTGCAAAGCGCACTGAGGCTGGGTAGTTCCCAAAGTAACGTGGGTCAGCTGAGGTGGCGAGATACAACTGGAGAAGCATGCGGTGGACGAAGGTACCACTGGTACGGAAGGTATATCAGCATATGATGGACCCAGAGGCAGCAAAGATATACCAGGAGCAGAAGAGGCTATAAATACCAAGCTTCACCAACAAATTAAGGGCATTCAATATCTAGGAGAGAAGATCTAGTATTAAGCTTATACCTCTTTAATGTTTAGAACTTAAGTAGTTACTTCAACTTGAGTTCTCTTTATTACTTTGGGAAGCATTTAAGATCTTTGTAACCACCACATACTTAATACGATTCTATCACTCATTACCCCGTGGACGTAGACAAATGTCGAACCACGTTACATCTTGTGTATCATGATAACTTAGAGGCTTTTACATTACTCTTATGTTCTTTGTTATTATTGTGATCTTAGATACCATTTATTGCTTAGCTTAATCAGTTCAGCAGAGGTATTGATACTCCTTAGTATCAGATCCTTTGAGTTGTACACATCATGTAGGCTACGTGAAAATGAGTAGTCACATGGGTATTAGAATCGGTTACACTAGTTTCCATAAAATGGTTAACTAAGTACCAGGATCGGTTACCACTATTTATGGTGCTTACTTGTGATCGGTTGCACAAGTTATAAGATCGGTTACACCAATTACTAAAACTTGTTAACCTACTATAAGGATCGATTACACATCTTACGATTAGTGCAACCAAGTTCTAGGATCGGTTACCCAATGACTAGGAATGGTCACACCAATTACAAATATCGATCATACCGTCTCAGGTGATTACTTAAGATTGGTTTCACTAATAAAAGTCACACCGATACATAAGCCAGGCATTGTGAATAGTTTTACCAAGATACATAAACAAGTTATGAGCGGTTATACTAAACACACATATCGGTAATCCAAAGATTTGCAATGAATAACAATACCAATAAGCCTAGCGATTTCCCTTTCGATTTACAAAACAAGTTTATGAATTGTACTTCCTTTAAACTAATGTAAAAACATTGTTTCCTAGGACGAAATCTTCACCCATACCCATACATAATCACAATAACATTCATACAATTATGTCGATGTCTTATATACGAAGTTCAAAATATAGGCGTTATACTTCGTATTATAATTCCTTAATACTATGTCTAACTAGAGTATAATCATTCACAGCTTCGAAGTTATGTTTTCAATATGCACGACTTGAAAGATACGTTAGGAATGAAACAGTTCAAGTCAAATATTACTAAACTCAAGAGGAAGGATGATATCGTCGATGTAGCTCTTTACTTCTTCACATTCTTCAAGTATTCACGTAATACTTGTAAGTATCATATCCTAGTAACTTTCTAGCTAATCTATACGAAGTTGACTCTAGCATATAATCAAGCGACTCTTTAAATGAGTATTGGTTCACTAAAATATGACAACCAAACTTGACATACCAACGCTTGGTGGGTTCAACCGAGCTATGCTCTAATAGAGATAAACTTATGTCCACATAATCAGATTGCTACAAACACAGACTTATGAGGCCTTAGCGTGTTTGCGTACTCTGATTCCAATTGAAAACGCGGGGGTATAACAACCACACCCAATATTTTGTTCGGCAATCTGTATAGACTGAACTCCAATATAATTCCGAGAGCACCAACTTAAAAGTGAGACTCAATCAACAAAGATATCAAAGAGCTTTATCTTTTTTTTTTTAATACAATAAGCAAATCGAACATAATCCCAAGCCCAAGCGTCAATCAAGTTCTATCCAAAAAGCAAGGTCGGATTTATCAACTATGATTGAACTACGCACAACCTATGATATTTCAATTATATAAATAAATATAATGCGGATAAGAAATAACACAGACACCGGAAATTTTTTTAACGAAGAAACCGCAAATGCAGAAAAACCCCGGGACCTAGTCCAAATTTGAACACCACACTGTATTAGACCACTACAGACTCTAGCCTACTACAAGTTAACTTCAGACTGGAATGTAGTTGATCCCTAACCATGTCTCACATCGATTAAGGTACAATCGTGTTCCTTACGCCTCTAGTACCACGCCAGATTCTGCGCACTTGATTCCCTTAGCTGATCTCACCCACAACTAAGAGTTTCTACGACCCAAAGTTGAAGACTTATAAACAAATATGTCTCTCACAGATATGTTTATCCTTTATTCTTTTTATTCCGTCTTTTGATACAAAGATTAAGTTGAACAAAAATCAACTAATAATCCGGTCTTATACTCCCGAAGCAGCCTAGAAATATTAGTCACCTCACAATAACCTAACTGATTTACAGAACAAGTTATTCCGAAATCACAAGAGTCTGAGATGAAGAACTGTTGTGATTTCTTTTTATATCTTACCTATTGGAGATGAATCTCGAGTAAATCTTAGAGAAGATAAAACACAATATGATAGAACAAGTAAGATCAGAATACACAACTACAGAGAAAATAATTGGATCTGGCTTCACGAATCCCAAATGAAGTCTTCAAGTCGTTAACCTAATAATGGTTTTGGAAAATTAGGGAGAATCGACCCTAGTTTGCAATTAAGACACACGGAAGTGTCGGGATTAGGTTTCCCAGATGCTAGAGTTCTCCCTTAATTATATAGTCTTTCAAATCAGGGTTGCTTACAATCAAAGCTAGATAGCTTAGTAACAAAGCATTCAATATTCACCGTTAGACGAACTCCTGATTTAAGATTCAAGCTAAGTCTGCTTCGAAATTAAGCAATCAATCTCCACCGTTAGATGGTATTAGCTTGATACACACAAATGAAATATACCTATATTTAGATAAGGATGAACCGTACCCAAACGTATATATTCTGTTGGCTTAATAATAGTTAACCGAAGTTAGCCATATTAACACTTATAATTAGCCATATTCATCTAACACTTCTATATCAAATATGATGATCAATCAATCATGATAGATAATCAAACGAATCTAAATGTGTTTCAAGAGATTTTTTCAAATGTTCATCATTTCATATAAATATATATATATATATACCATTTGAAACAAAATTGATTTGGTTTGTAATTGTACAAAGTACTTATACAAGTACCAATTCATTAACATAATGCCACAGTTTGTAAAACTTTCACATTCCTTAATTCATTTAAGTTCCAGGGACTTTAGTTCGCAAACTGAGTTCGCAAACGAACCTGAGTTTATGAGTATGAAAATCCATACTTGCCGATTTTAGAACTTGACCACTCTATTCACAAACTAAGTACGCGAACAAGAGTTCCGGACTTTGGCTTTATCCAGCCGTTCGCAAACAAGGTACGCGAACAATTGTTCCGGACATGGCCTTGTCTAGTCAGTTCGCAAACAAGGTACGCGAACAACAACTCCAGACTTTTACTGGTGAACCAGTTCGCAAACAAGGTTCTCAAATAATAGTTCTGGTCTGAACTAGACTTACACAGTTAGTATACAAGGTTTACATTATGTATTATATCCAGACATAGTAGTTGTTCTAAAACACTCATTTAATCATTGAAACATCCTTGGAAGACAACAATGGTAATCTTACACATACCACTAGCTTCAAGTAATCAAGTGATTAATCGATCAATACGAAATTCCCAAGTTGACATCAAATGATTGTCTCACACAAATCATGTAAGATGTTCAAGGTAATTTTCACATGATCATCTTTGACTTAATATTTAGTTTCTAACAAATAAATTTTCTCCAACTAAACTCGTCAAGAATACAATGAACTTAGATAAAGCTAAAAGCTTCCAACACGTATTTGAGAAATAGATAAATGAGATAAACTCGGATCGAAATATCACATGTGTATAATGTAAAAGTCTATATAGTTATACGACTTAGTCTCATAAGAAGATAGAATAAAATAGACTTCTAAGTGATATATAAGTTTTAATCTCCACACACCTTTTGTTGATGAAGTTCCTCCAAGCTCTTCAGTAGATCTTCTTCTTCAGTTGGTGAGTGTCGTGAAGTCTAAAGCTCAACTATACACTTCTATCTTAAACCGAGACATAGCTATAAGTATACTAGAAATCAAGTATATAGTTTTGATCAACTAAACTTGACAAACAAGCTTGAGACAGCAACGCTTGCGAGTTCGACTGACCAGTGCTCTAACAATGTGATTTCCTTTTACAATCAAAAATTTTGATCAAAGGTGATAAAAATCGATAACAATAGACATAGTCTAGCTAACCTCAAAATCTGGATGTATGCAACCCGAAGTGCAGCCTAATTATTATTCATCTCACATATATAAAACTTGTGGAATCTTCAAATTTTGAGACGGAGAGAACTTTGATGATTTCTATCTATCTTGATCGAGTGAGCAGCTCAACAATCGATCAAGATCAGGATACTCGAGTTATCAAGAAAAGATAACTGGACTTGGATTCACAAATCCCTATGAAATCTTTGTAGTCGCTAAACCCTAAAAAGGTTAGGATGAGGATGACTTTATTTACAACTAGGACACACCAAAAAGTAGTGTTGGTATTCAAAGATCCCAGTTGCTTGAAGTTCCCCTTTTATAGACATTCAAAACATAGGTTGCTTTAGGTTTAAGCTAAGATAGCTTTAAAACCAAGCAATCAATATCCACTGTTAGATGAGTCTTTGAATTTTATTTACATAAATAAGATATACACTCTGGTTAGGTGTAACCATAACCGAACCGTGTATAAATACTATGTTCAAGGTGGCTAGCCGAAACTAGCCGATTTGAACTTAAAAGCTTAATATTCATTTTTATGAACACTTAAAACATTAACCTTGAGTCACAATCACGTGATCAAATAAGTCTAGTGTTTTTAGAGAATTAATCAAATGTTAATTATCTCATAGAAAAAATTTAATCGCACTTGAAAATAATCGACATGGTTAGTAGGTGTACAAGACACAAATACCATAGCCGTTCGTGAGTCAGGTCAGTCATAGTACGTATGCCGGTTTATAAGCTAATAAGCCAAACCAAGTTCCGGAGTTAACATAACTATTTAGGTATGCGTACCAGTATATGTTAGAGCACTGCTCAGTCAAACTCGCATGCGTTGCTATCTCAAGCATGTTTGTCAATGTTAGTGATCAAAACTATAAGTCTTGATTTCTAGTCTTTTATAGCTAAGTCTCGGACTAGGATAGTAAGTGTAGTTGAGCTCAAGGAATTCATGGCGATTCATCATACAAGTAGAAGATCTACTCAAGGAACCGATGGAACTTCTCGACAAAAAGGTATGTGGAGACTTGAACTTATCTGTCACTCAAAAGTCTATCATCTATTCTATCTCCTACTCTTTGAGACAAAAGTCGTATGCTATATATAAAGACTAGATCATACATATTTGGTATTTCGATCCGAGTATACCTCGCCTATCTATATCTCAAAATATGTGTCGGTAAGCTTTTCGCTTCGACCAAGTTTATCTTTACCTAGTGACGAAAGTCATGAATGTTTCAATCATTTTGAAAATTGCTTTGACGAGAAATAGTGTAACAACTGTATAACGTCCTCTAAGAATGTTTCAATGATTGAAATGAGATTTTAGATTACATAACCAATGGATTCCTTGAAACGAAGTTTTCAAACTTTGTTGATCAAGAGAACCAGAAGTATGGAAAGTGCCAAGTCCGCGAACTCAGTCCGCGAACTGCCGAAGTTCTCAAACCCGAGAATTTCTGCTGGAGTTGACAAACTACTTGCGTGAGCCAAGTCCGCGAACCGGCGTAGTTCTCGAACCCGAGAATTTCTGCTGGAGTTTGTAAACTCTATCCGGTGTCTTAAGTCCGCGAACCTAGTCTGCGAACTTGAGAAGGTTATATATCTAAAGATGATTTCTGAACTTAATCTTAAAATACTAAGGAATGCATTTGCAAACCGTGGCTATTAAAGTTCATGAACCGATTCGAGTGAATCAAATCATCTTTGCTTCAATTGTGTCTTGTGTTGTTACATAAGATTTCCTTGCAATTGAACAACTCTCTTAACTAGTTCATTTGAGTCAATTGAACTAGTTATGGTGAACAAGAACATGGTTGGTATGAAACGCTCATATGGTTAACCTCTTTAGGTAGACTATTTTTGAACCATCAATGTACACGTTTGGGTGCGGTTAACAAACCTAGAAGCGTACAATCATTTGTGTATGACAAGCTAAGTTTTCGATCTAACGGTTGAGAAATATTAGCTTGAATCTAAATCAGGTTTTCATCTAACGGTGAATATTGATTGCTTTGTAACTAAGGCAAAACCCTGATTTGAAAGGCTATATAAAGGAGACATCTAGTATTGTGCAAAACTAATCCCCACACCTTACGTGTGATACTAGTTTGCGTGCTAGAGTCGATTCTCCTTTAACCTTTGGTTTTCTTCTTCTAAAATCAGGTTAACGACTTAAAGACTTTATTGGGATTGTGAAGCCAGACTAATACTACTTTTATCGTAGTTGTGTGATCTGATCTTGCATCTTCTATCGTAACAGTACAATCATATTGATTGGCTTGAGATCGTGAGAGTTCTCCGATAGGCAAGATATAAAAAGTGATCACAAACATCTTCGTCTCATCGTTTGTGATTCCACGACATCTTGTTTCACTACCATACGATTAAGATTGTTGTGAGGTGATTGATTAATCTAGGCTGTTCTTCGGGAATATAAGACCGGATTATCAATTGGTTCATGTTCACCTTGATTATTATCAAAAGACGGAACAAAAACTTTTAGGGTTTTTCTGTAGGAGATAGATTGATCCTTTGATAGACTTTTCTGTGTGAGACAAATTTGTTTATTGTTAAAGCCTGCGATTTCGGGTCGTAGCAAATCTTAGTTGTGGGTGAGATCAGCTAAGGGAATCAAGTGCACAGTATCCTGCTGGGATCAGAGGCGTAGGGAGTACAACTGTACCTTGGATCAGTGGGAGACTGATTGGGGTTCAACTATAGTCCGGTCCGAAGTTAGCTTGGAGTAGGCTAGTGTATGTAGCGGCTTAATACAATGTGTATTCAATACGGACTAGGTCCCGGGTTTTTTCTGCATTTGCGGTTTCCTCGTTAACAAAATTTCTGGTGTCTGTGTTATTTCAGTTTCCGCATTATATTGTTTTATCTTTATAATTAAAATAATATACAGGTTGTGCGTTAGATCAATCAGTTGGAGAATCCGACCTAACGGTTGTTGATTGATATTGATTGACACTTGGATATTGGTCTTTGGTACCATCCAAGTTATTCCTTGTATTTGATTAGTACTCGCAGTTTTTGTTTGAGGAATCAAATGAAGAGAGAGATATAAACTCGTTCATATACTTTTAATTGATTGAGTCTTGTTGATTCTCTTAAAAGTATATTCGAGTTTGTCCATACAGATTGCTAAGAAAAATATTGGGTGGTGTTGTTAGACCCCCGCTTTTTCAGTATGGATACCTTAAGACAATGACATGTTCCGGAGTCCACATAACTATTTTGGTACGTGTACCAGTATGGATACACAACCGAGTTCCGGAATACATAACTATTTTGGTACGTGTGCCGGTATGGATACTCACCCGGTTCCGTGACCACAGTTTCTTTACAGTTTGCATACGAGTATGCGTACCGATCCGATTCACGAGTAGAACAAATATTTACATGATGTGCATAAGGATATGCGTACCATAATCTGTAAGTCGATATATAGATACTCCGCTACGTGTACGAGTACATATATTACGGCTTCATACTTATAACAGTTTTCCCAGTTCATAGGACTGATAACACCGTCTTGTATCTGAATCTATAGTAGTTTTAAATTTATCTCTAAATCGATTCGAAACATTCCCGAATAACATCAATGACACATATCATTGTTCCAGGCTATTTTTGAATGATAAAACTTGAATCATGATTTTGATTACGAACAATAAATTGTCCTTAACCGAAATTCATCAAGTATGAACAAATGTTCACTAAGCTTAGTCATTATATTTCGAGAACTAATTATCAAGATAAACTTGACTCAAAATTCTTGAATATGCATGATAGTCTAATAAGTTATGCGACATCGTCTCAATGATAGAAAAGTGAATATAACTTGAGAAATAGGTGGTTCAGTCTTCTCTTACCTTTTGTTGATAAAGTTCTCCAAAGCTTCGGTTGATTTTCGCCTTCAAACGGTAGAACGCAATGATGACTGTCGTCATCCATTGTTTCTCAACTACATTTCTATCCTAGTCCAAGACTTAACTAATTATAGATTAGAGATCAAAATATATTTTTGGCAACTAAAGTTGACAATAAGCTTGAGATAAAAACACTTGTGAGTTCGACCGAACAAAGCTCTAACATAGTTGTTAAACATTTATATCATACATACCTGTAGCATGTAGGAGTAGTACTCAAGGCATGTAAATTGTATGCCGTTCTCATCCGCACTATTTTGATCCCATCCATAACTCTCATATGGTAGCAAAAGTGGATATTGTAGAGGACCATAATAACCCGCCTGTTCTTAAACCTAATTATGTTTCTCAGAGGAAACTTAGGTTAGTAGATGACTATTCTAGAATACAACTAGGACACATAAGTGTCATGTGTCAAAACTTTCAGTTGTTTGAGTCTTTCTCTTAATATACTTTCAAGATTGTAGGTAGATCTAAATTCAAGATAAGATAAATTAAGGTTCAAGCAAACACTTTCTCAATTTAAATGAAATTCTTGTAAAGAGTTCATGTAAGCATGTGAGAAGTCCGCCTTGAAATTACACAGAAGAATATACACCATGATCCATGATTCTGGAACCGTGTCAATGATAGTTCGTAGCGGATATGCCTTTTGAACTTTCAAGCATAAGTCGTGTTCATCAACACTCAAGACTTAAACCATGATTCAAAAACACATAATGATTTGGTAAACAAAGTTGTCTTATAAGTGTTTATGAAAGTTATAGCAATGCCAAACATATTTGTGAAAACAGTTTATGAGTATCTACTTAGTTCTGTATTGGTAGGCATGTATAGGGGTATGCATACGTACAAACCTGTTGGCGTACACGATCAGGCTGTTGGGGTACGCGATAAGGCTGTTGGGATACGCGTATCTGGTATGTGTACCCTTAGCCATTAACGAACTCATATCCTATGGATACGCGTACTGGGTATACATACCTCCCTCCCTTACGAACTCAGATTCTTAGAGTACCGCAATATTGGGTATGTGTACCTACCCTATTCCATAACTCAAATCACTAGCGTACGCATACTGGGTATGCGTACCTATCCAGTGTCCATATTTTCAGTAAGTTTTGAAAAATCTCTTTAAAAATTCGAAACATTCCCAATCTTCATAGATAATAAACATCGTTTCTTGGGAAATTTTCACATGTTCAACTTGAAAGAAAAATACGAACAATAAATCATTTACAACCAAGATTTTTAAGGATCTAAAACATCCATTGCTTGGATCATATTTCGAGATATTTATCAAGACAAGCTTGACTCGAATTTTTTTATTTGCAATATTAAATCACTAAAATCATATGACGTAGTCTCATAAGATAGAATGATAAATGTCGTGAGTAAATAGGATGGTTCAATGATCACATACCTCTTTGACGATTAAGTTTTCCAAATGTCTTCGTTTGATCTTCAGTCTTCAATCTTCGAGGGTTATTTGGTGATGTCTGATACTCAACTACCATACTCTAATTGTAGTTTGAAACTTAGCTTTAGTAGACTAGAAATCAAGATATAGTTTTGTGCAACTAACATTGACAACAATCTTGAGATAACAAAACTTGCGATTTCTACAGAGCAGTTGTCAATTTTAGTGACAAAACTATCAATACATATGGATTCAAAATAAATAAACTCTTCAGATCTGTTAGAGCATAGCTCGGTTGAACCCACCAAGCGTTGACATGTCAAGTTTGGTTGTCATATTTTAGTGAATCAAAACTCAATTAAAGAGTCGCTTGATTATATACTAGAGATAACTTCGTATAGGTTAGGCTAGAAAGATTAGGATTATGAGACATACAAGTATTACTCGAAGACTTGAAGAATTCGAATAAGTAACAAGCTACATCGATGACATCATCCTTCCTCTTGAGGTTAGTAATATTGAGACTTGAACTGTTTCATTCCTAACGTATCTTTCAAGACGTGCTATATTGAAAACATAACCACGAAGCTCTGAATGATTATACTCTAGTAGACATAGTGTTAAGGAATTAGAATACGAAGTATAACGCTTATCTTTTGAACTTCGTATATAATACATCGACATAATCGTATGAATGCTATTGTGATTATGTGTATGGGTAAAGGTGAAGATTTCATCTTAGGAAATAATGTTTACATTTGTTTAAAAGAAGTACATTCATGAACTTGTTTTATGAATCAAAAGAGAAATCGCTAGTAGAACCGATCATAACTAGTTATGTATCTTGGTAAAACTAGTCATAGTGCCTGACTTATGTATGGTATGACTTTTATTAGTGTAACCGATCCTAAGTAATCACCTAAGATGGTATGATCGATATTTGTAATTGGTGTAACCGATCATGGTAATTGGTATGACCAATCACAAAGGAGTTATGTAATCGATCCTTGTAATTGGCGCAACCGGTCCTGGTAATTGGTGTAACCGATCCTAGTGACTAGTATGACCGATCACAAGTAATACCATGAGAATATGGTAACCGGTCCTAGTAATTGACGTAACCGGTCCTGGTAACTGATGTAACCGGCCCCAGTAACCATATTAAGGTAGAACCGATCCTTGTGTTTGGTAGAACCGTAAACCCATGATTAGTATATTGATATTTGATCAATCACATAGTTCTTGGAAGTCAGATGAACCAATTCTAAACTTTTTTGGAAGTGTGGTATAATCGGATCCAAGATTGTAAATATGAAAAAGGATTTACAAAGAAAAAGATGTCGACATACTTTGAACATGTTCAATAACTCTTATCTTTTATTATTCCTTAATAACTCAAGGAGATCCCGGACCGAAATAAATTAAGAATCTTTTAATTAAGGTTGTTAGTTTTATATGCTTTTAATTACCAGCAATTAAATGCATATCTCTGGAAAATAAAAATTGGTTATGTGCATTTACTAATTGGAGATTTTCTAGTGAGATTTCGGTAATATTGGAAAAAGCATTTCCAGGAATTATGAAAACCGATTTTGGGTATTTATTGCATATCTTGAGAATATTCGGTTTTGGAAATTCCTTGGTGTCCAAACTTTCTTGGTCTATAAATACCCAAGTTTGCATTTCGAGCAAACTATCCTAAGAGCCAGCAAAACTACCTTGTTGTGTTGTTACTGGTGGAGCCGTCTATTCGGAGAGGAAAATACCCTAATTAGGCAAAATATCTAACGAGACGCTCGTTTAAAGACTTCTGTGGGATCAAGAAGCTCTACGAGTACCGTTGGTGGGAAACTAGATAATTGCAGCATTATTAGTTTTCGATTTGATTTGATTGACCAACGATTGTTGAACTTTGCTTGCACCTTGTTTGTTTATTCTTGAGAATCTTCTCTTTTGATATAAGATTCACTCAAACTAGATCGAGGTGTCGACGGGATCTTTAGAACTGTTTGTAGATCTAAAGACGTCTTGTGATAATCCATTGTTAACAGATTTCGTTCCGTGCGTGATTGATCACAAGAGATTCAAGTTCTGGTGTGCAGGTGTTTATTGAAGATTAAAGAAGATTTGAAGACAAAGAAGATTTCTTATTGATTTCATATCTTTGGTGTGCACAAAGCTTGATCGGCTGGGATCCAACTATATCAGTTTATCTTTGATGGATTTGATTGATTAGTTGCGTAGATCTGCATCGCTATAATATCTTGTTAGATTCTATGTTTGATTGCAAAATCTAAACTCTGCTATTTTTGTAGTTGTTGGATAGATAGATCCAAACCCGACAGAGGAGTTTATTGGATTAAACAGAAGAGCCTTTGTCTAACTCATATCACTGAGATTGAATAGAGTTGTTACCGAACAAATTTGTTGTTCCTTTACTGTTTGGAATACGAACCAAAGGAATTGTTCCAGTGCGTGCACTTATCGAATGTCGGAAGCGCAGAGATACTGAAGAAACTAGGCGAACTATAGGTTTAGTTGCTTGGTCTCAACTATACAAAGTTTGTTAGATTTTGTATATCGGCTTAATTATGAGAATATTCAATTATGGACTAGGTCCCGTTTTTTTTTTCCATTTGCGGTTTCCTCGTTAACAAAAACTTGTTGCGTCATTTACTTTTGTTTTCCGCAATTATATTTGTTGTTATTATAATTTAAAGTAAATTACACAAACGTTAACTCCATATTTATTGATAGTGGTCCTATAGAGTTTGGTTAAGCCCGAACCTAATCATACTTTGATTGTTATATTGTCTCGATCGCGTATCCATAGACGATCACACAAAGTGTGAATACCGATTCGTTGTATTGTCTCGAATCAGTCCATAGACAATCACTTTAAGTAAGAGGACTTATAGGTGGATAATTTAAAGATTATGGTGTATTTGGGTACCCTCGTCTTTTCGAGCTCAAAATCCATCATGCTTAATTTCTTTAAATCTTCAACACTATCTTGAATTTGTCGTTCTTCAAGTTCTTATATGGTTCTGCATATGATCGTTTCAGCAACTTTGTTGTCGAAGATCCATAACGATAACAACTTATGAGAATACTCGTTTAGAACTTTTATAGAATGACAAAGTCACTCAACTCAATGATTTTTACATCGGTGCATAGTATTGTTACCTTTTGCAAAGTCCAACTGCACCAAAAATTTGAAGCAATACTACGATAATATGTTCTCCCGCTTAGTGTTTACTTACCTCTTTTGCATAATGGGTAAATCCTACATCGTGTAATCCGTTCCCCCTTACATAAAGGATAAGATGATAATCGTCCTATATGCAAATTCAAAACTAAACTCACGTGACAAAACATATGCCAAAATTAACAATAACTGATGGAAAATGTAAAGTAGGTGCAAACTCAAAACTATTGGATGAACTAAAATTATTGGATGAACTAGATGCATCTTCTAATTACTAATCGTATCTAGGTGCAAAACCGTCATGGACAACTAGTTATTTGCTCTTTGGCCGGATGAAAGGTTATATATGCGCAGTGGCTTTGTTTTCGAATCTTTAACTCGTTCAATGCTTAGCAATGGAACTGGTATGAGCTTCTTTTCCTAAAGCTTGATCTGATAAGTCGCAGATTCTTACACTCGAACTAAATTTCCATCTCTTTCCACAACTTGCACTTTCAATTTGTATTTACATGACTCCTCAAATGATCGGTGAAGGAAGACATGAACACCAAATCAAATTTTAGCCATTTACCCCAGACGACGAAAAAGTCAAAATAAAATTTCACAAGAAACACCGAAAAATCGTGTCCGATATAACGTTTTGGAGGGAAACAGAAACGACGATTCCCAATTAGGCAATTTCCACAAGTAATAACACAGAGAGATAGAAAAAATAATAAAAAAAAAACATAGCCATTATCAGTATTTAATTCGATCTCTACATCTAAACTCTCCTCATCTCTCCCTTCTCTGTTCCCTTTCTCTCTCTAACTTGCAGAAACAATTGAATCTCCCCGCCAAAACCTATATATATTTTGTCAACGCAGTTATCGACTAGGTTTTCTACTTCTTCACTAAAAGGTAACCAACTTAATACTAATCTTCTTTTTCCTTTTCGAATTCTAACTCTGATTTTTGTTTGAATATAAACCTTCTTCCTCTTCTTCAGATCCGTGTGTTATTGTTTATTTTGCACTTAATTATTGAGAAATAAAAGGGGATTTTGATTCTAGGGTTCTTGGGGGTTTTGTTAATTTTGAGTAGGAGAACTAAATAGCAGCAAACTTCATTTCAAATTGAGGCACTGTTGATGGTGATGAAAGAAAGGGTTTATGATCTGGTGATCTGATTGTGATGATGGATAACGAAGATAGGGTTTCAGGACTTGTTGTTGAAGAAAAAGGGGATGTTGGGGCTACTGAGAACGGTGGGTCTGTGAAGGAGTTGAAAGTTTATAGGTCGAAGAAGAAGGAGAAGTTAAAGAGAGAAAGGGAAGTCCATAGTGATGGTTCAGAATCGAGTGAGGATTTATTAATCCGTCGTAGAAAGGTAATTAGAGAAGAAATTGAAGTCGACAGTAAGAAAATTGTGAATAATGGGGTAAGTGAAGCTGAAGATGGAAAGAAAAGGAGTAGGTTAGATGTTTTTGAATACGATGAATACGACGAGATTGATGACATTGTTCTAGTTAAGAAGTCTAAAAAAGTGCGGTTCCAGGTTGATCCAGATATTAATGGGGGTTTAAAGGGTGGTAGTAGTAGTAGTAGTAGTGTGTTAAAGTCGAAGAAGGCAGAGCTCTCGAGAGAAACTGAGTGCAGTAGAGAAGTTATTGATAAAGGAAAAAGTGTGAGCGTTCGGCAAAAGGAGTTAAGGAGGAAGAAGAAAAAAAAGTATGAGATGACAGAAGATGGAGAGTTCGTTGCTCTTTCTGTGCCGACAAGTATTTCTGCGACTGAATCATCGAATGAAATGGTGCAAAGTGAATATGATAATGTCTTAAAGGTGATGGTCAAAAAGGAAGCTGGAGAGTCTAAGAAGAGTTCTGAACTCAAAAGGGAAGGAACTAGAAAGGGTTTGAGGTCTGCTGATACCACTAAGCAGGAATCACAGCCATCTCCTCCACCTTCGCCAGAAAAGAATCAGGTAAAGTCGCAGAAAAGTTCGTCAACCACAAACCTTAAAGTCCACGATACGATGTCCAAGAAAACAGTTGTTTCCTCGTCACTGTGTTCAAGTCACAAGAAGAGTACTAAACTCAAGAAAGAGATAAGGAACAAAGGATTCAGAACCTTGAAATCCAAATTAAGTCACTCAACACGACATGGGAATAAAAATGTTGGGGATAGTAGGTCAACAGAACAAAACAGAATACGTGACCAGATAAGGACAATACTTTTGGATGCAGGATGGAAAATTGAGCATAGGCAGAGAAATAACAGAGACTACCAGGATTCTATATACATCAGGCCTAACGGAGGAGGTGGACTCTGGTCTATTGTCAAGGCGTATAATGCTTTTATTACGGAATGGAAAAATGAGGGTGGTGAGAGTAGTAAGTCGTTTACACCCATACCAGAGGAGCTCATCAGTCAATTAACCAGGCAAAGACGCAGCAAGGAAGAAAGGATGGCGGATATGGCGAAGAAAAAGGCTGGTAAAGGAAGTAACATCTCGAAGAAAACTGGACAAAAAGGGTCAAAGAAAGACAAGGCTCTGTGCAAGCCAGAGCAGAAGAAGGAAAAGGCACTTAGGAAGCCAGAGTCAAAGAAGGAAAGTGCACTAAGAAAGACGGAGCTAAAGAAGGAAAAAGCACTGAGAAAGACGGGCAAAACTCAGAAGTCAGCCCTAGGCCTAGCATCTGATGTTAATTTGCAACAAGGAAAAAAGAAGAGAAAGCAAAAGAGAGGTGCTTTGTTAGTTCGTAGCTCTAATCAGAAGAAGAATTCAGATGATGGTTTCACTCCATTCACTGGGAAAAGAAGTGTTTTATCCTGGTTGATTGACATGGGTGCTGTGCCTCTCAATGGAAAAGTTCAGTATATGAATCGGAGAGGTACAAGAGCAATGCAAGAGGGCCAGATTACAAGGGATGGCATTCATTGTGATTGCTGTGGTAAAATCGTTACAGTTTCAGAATTTGAGATCCATGCGGGAAGCAATCTGCAGCAGCCTCTCCAAAATATCTATGTAGATTCTGGGGTTTCCCTCCTTCAGTGCCAGCTAGATGCATGGAACAAGCAAGAGGAATCTGATCGCACTGGGTTCCATTTAATGGAATATGACCCTAATGACCCAAACGATGATACATGTGGCATCTGTGCAGATGGGGGGAATTTGATCTGCTGCGATGGTTGTCCTTCCACATTTCACCAAAGGTGCTTAGGCATAGAGGTACGAGTTGTCTGTGTTAATTATTTATCATACATATTGATTACTATACAAACTAGTGACTGCTATATGTTTTTCAAATTTCCCGTGTCCCATTCAGTCTTTGTAAGTTTTTTGACTAACATAGTTGATTTACCAAAGTAGCATCAGTACCCACCAAAAATGCTTCATTTACAAGTGGAAGTTAATTTTGTTTTATTTCACAACGCAGATGTTTCCTCCTGGTGATTGGCACTGTCCAAATTGTATTTGCAAAGTTTGTAAGTTAGTTGGTAGAAGAAGAGGTCAAGGGGATGATACAGCTGTTTCCGTCTTGCTTACCTGTGGTCTGTGCGAGGAAAAATGTATGTTTCTTAGTTTTCTTATGATGCTCTTCACCTAGATTGTTTTTCTTTCATAATGGGCTGATTTTGTAATGGTTGTTGAACTTTATCTACAACTCTTGCCTATTGCAGATCATAAATCATGTGGTCTGGATCCGGATGCTAGACCTATAAAACGTAATAAATCATACATTTCCTTTTGCGGGGTGAAATGCAGCAAGGTATTGTATACGATTTCGAATTTGCCCAACTTCTCACTTATATTTTCGTGTTCCCTTTTCTTTTCTCTTCATTTTTTCTTCCCCCTCACCATGTGTCTGTTATCCTTTTTCTTCTTCTTCTTGCTAGTTTAAATGTACTTGCCGTTTTCTGTACATACGAAAAAGACATAAAGTAAGTTCTGTAATGCATATTTCTTCTCCAGATCTATAATCAACTGCAAAAGCTCCTTGGAGCTAAAAATGAACTCGAAGAAGGGTTTTCATGGTCTCTGATTAGGCGTACTGAATTAGACTTGGACACATCTTCTCGTGTATCACCTCAAAAAGCAGAGTGCAATTCCAAACTTGCTGTAGCCTTGACTGTGATGAATGAATGCTTTTTTCCTATTGTTGATCAGAGGACTGGGATCAGTTTGATCCGTAATGTGGTTTACAATTGCGGGTAAGCCCTCATTACCCATATGCTCACGAGTTGGAACATTTACATCACTGTATGTCTGCCATGTGTTCTAATATGCTTTAATATGTTACAATATTTGTGAAATTAATTCTTGGTGAGTTCAAGGCTTTAAAAGCAACTCATTTATGGTCATTAATTAGTTTTCACTTATTAACCTCTTCATATGTCATGTAGGATTCCAGTAAGGCAATGGTTCAATGATTTCTTTATATCTGATTAATCCTCTACCTTTTGTAGGTCGAACTTTAATCGGGTCAATTATGGTGGCTTCTACACTGTTATTCTGGAAAGGAGTGATGAGATCATCTCTGCGGCAACTATCAGGTGCTCTTCCTCCTAAACCGTCTATGCCCAATTTGTTGCTCTATAATTACAGTTAAGTAAATATCTTTGAGATTGCAGGATGGAACAACAGAACTGTGGTTAACACAGTAAAAAAATGATCTTTTTAACCTCCCAAAATTAAGATTGCTTGAAGAAATTACAAAATGGTGCTTGAAGGCCACTGATAACTTAATTTTTCCTTTCCCTATTAATTTATTTAGGCCACGATAAATAGTCTTTTGAAACAGAAGGAAAAGAAGAAACAGCAGCTTCTTCTGACATCCTCAATAGTTTTCTAAGGGCAAGAGCGCTTTCACCTAAGCAAGCGATTAGTTCTTTGATCTTATAAAGCGTCCTCACTGTTTCCATTTGGTCAGCTTGATAAGACTCCGCCTTGTTCTATATACATGCTGTTATGTGTTATTGTTACTTTATTAAAATAGTCATTCCTGTCATGTTCTGCATTTTGTGTAATATAGTTCGTTTGTAGAATGCTATTTATTGCTATCTTTTTTTCAATTTGCAGTTACCGTAAACTAATTATTAAATTTTACAGGATCCATGGGACCAGGTTGGCAGAGATGCCATTTATTGGTACCCGCTTCAATTATAGGCGTCAAGGGATGTGCCGCCGGCTTCTATCTGCAATTGAATCCGTAAGTTAATAAGAGTCCCTCGTACTTAGGAGTTTGATGACCAAGTCTTTTCTATCTGTTCTAGTGTTTGGACTTTGTTTCTAATTGATCTGTTGTTAGGAGAGAGCAAACTACTGGTGTACTCTTTCACTTGAATGCTTTTGAACATTTAGTGAATTTTATCACAGCATTAATCTTGTTAGGAACTAGTGCTGGATCTCCATTACCTTGTCTTACTTTATCCGTACCTTATATGTTGGTTGGTAATTTGTTATCTAATTCCTATGCTGCTCATGTTTTCAGGCTCTTTATTCTCTCAATGTTGGAAGGTTGGTTATTCCTGCTATCCCCGAGCTCCTGCACACATGGACTGAAGTCTTCGACTTCAAGCCCCTTGACGAATCACAGAAGCAAGAAAAGAGGTCCATGAATATGTTAGTGTTTCCTGGTACAGGGCTACTACAGAAAGAAATATTGCTGCAGAATTTAACCAAACAAAAGGAAACTGATGGGTTAGGTACTGATTAATCTTAACCAATTTATTGAACAGATGCCTAACTTTTATTTATTATCACGTGCTTATTAATCTTCTATAGTTGTTTCTGCAGTTGTAAATGCCATTGGACTTAGAAGCACCGATCAGAGTATGTCCGAGGTGAACATTAAATGTGATATTGACGAGGTGAATGATAAATGTGATATCAACTCCACTGAGCCTGATCCCAGTGTTTCTGACAAGGGTGCTATCATTGATGAACATGGATTGGACGATAAAGTTATTGGTGTTGTATCTGGCTCAACAGTGAACAGTGATATCGACGAGGTGAACAATAAATGTGATAGCGGCTCCACTGAGCCTGATCCCAGTGCTTCTGACAAGGGTGCTATCGTTGATGAACACGGATTGGACGGTAAATGTGATATTGGTTCAATTGTTGAGCATGATCCCAGTGCCTCTGACACGCTTGCTGTCGGTAATGAACACGGAATGAACGATGAAATCATTGGTGTTGTATCTGGCTCAACAGTGAACAATAAATGTGATATTGGTTCGATTGTTGAGCATGATCCCAGTGCTTCTGACACGGTTGCTGTCGATAATGAACACGGAATGAACGATGAAATCATTGGTGTTGTATCTGGCTCAACAGTGAACAATAAATGTGATATTGGTTCGATTGTTGAGCATGATCCCAGTGCTTCTGACACGGTTGCTGTCGATAATGAACATGGAATGAACGATGAAATCATTGATGTTGTATCTGGCTCCGTAACTTGTAGGGATATCACATGTGATACGTCTGATGTGAGTAATAAGTTGGGTGATTCTTGTCTACAAGAGGATTCTGCTACTGACAAAGAAATTTTAAATTCTAGTGCGACTGTTATCAACAATGAACATGAGATTGACGATGCAGTTACCGACACCGTAATTGTTACCTTAGTTCCTGCTGATTTGGTGTGTGATACTACTGATGTGGCTAGTCATATAAGCGCTGCTTCTCCGGGAGAAGTTATTACTTCTGATTCGAACGTAATCGATAATGCAGATAATTTTGCTTGTAAAGTTGGTGAAGCCATATCTGGTACACTTGCTTCTGGTGATTCAGCATTTGATACTTGTGCCTTAAGTAATCACTTATGTTCTGCATCTGTAGAAGAGGAATCGGCAGTGGATCAACCTAATATCAAGGAAAATGGCCATATATCATGTTCTCCCACGAAATCCAAGCTTCAACATTCTTCAGAGGATGCAAGTGATCTTCTGTGTTGAACGATAGCAACATTGTATATGGTTTACGAGGTGGTCCCGTAACTGCCACAGAAGACAGAAGAAAACACTTCACACGCAGATAAGAAACTAATGAGTTCGATCAAGATAACGGTATTCCTTCTGTCTTGCTCAGCAGCTTCCCAAGACACCCAAGATTCAGTAGGTATTTCTATTTCAGAGCTGGCATTTGGCAGCATGTTGCAGTTATAACAAAAGTAGCAGTTGATTTGACGGATACAACTTAGTACTCAGTACTCACCAATGATATTCGAGCTTCTCATGGATGTTGTTATTCTTATTCTGATTGTAATTTTGTTCAAATTCAATTCTGAGTAATAGTGATTTTTTTGCTATTGCTCCAGTAGACCACAGATTTGTCGATGGATAATGAATATTAGGGAAAAGAACATTTTTTGTGGTAAAGACTTCACCTAATCAATCGTCTCTGTTGTGTCGGGACATACTAGTAACAGGATCGGTGTATCATGCCATAT
Organism: Papaver somniferum; assembly: GCF_003573695.1. Taxonomy (NCBI): domain Eukaryota; kingdom Viridiplantae; phylum Streptophyta; class Magnoliopsida; order Ranunculales; family Papaveraceae; genus Papaver; species Papaver somniferum. The sequence continues at coordinate 80,566,446 of NC_039367.1, read as the reverse complement.
ATGTAATTTGATCAATGTTTATGACTTGCACAATTATATATTAGAGGATTACCATTCTTTACTGCATAAATCTACAGTTTCCAACATCAAATTCCGTACAAGCAGTGATTAATTTTTTCTAACGTTGTGGCTGCCATCGGCAACTTCTAAATACTTCAATCAAAGACTCAACATCTGACTAGCGTTGACTTATTCCGAATGGTCAAAACCCTTGTGGTTTCTTCCTTTTGTATGAGTTTTGACAAGTCAAAAACAAACTAACTCAACAGGGAATCATGGAGCTCTCTATTCCTTCTCATCTCGGCACACTGCCTTCTCCTTCTTCTCAAGCATTAAAAGCTAAGGTTAGGGTCTTTTCTAATAAGTGCAACCTCCAATTCGTGAACTCAAATCGTTTTCAAAAGCTTACAAAAATGGAATCAAAACATATAGCGACGATTTGTTCTGCTGCTTCTCAAGCCGGAGAAAATGGTTCCTCAATTCCAGCTTCTACATTTGGTAAACGAAAATCAAACTTCTTTTTCATTTTTTTCTTTGTGCCCTAATTTTATTTAATTATGATCCTATCAGTTTCAAATTCTTAATCTAGGGAAGTGAAAAAGGCTTAACTAATAGTGTATCCCTTTGGCTTTGCTATAGAATGATAGTTCAAACCATTATAAAAATAATCCAAACTTTATGTTTTCTTTCCTTTGAGGTTTTGGAAGTATGGGTTCTGGTTCATTTTGTTAGGAAACTGTTTGTTTTTAGTTTATCTGTATTTATATTTATGGAGTATACTGATGTTTTAGCATGGATTAGGTTTTTGGTGAGTGTGTTTAAAAGAATTTTGGGATAGATTCAGAGTAATGTTTCAAACTACTAGAATCTTCATTTTTTTATTTTTTTTCCAAGTAGGTGCAAATAATGTAAACATGACTACAACTTTGTAGATAAGGTTAGCAAGATTTGATGAAATTATGTTCGAGTAAATTGGCTAGGTATGACAGAAGCTAGTCAGTGTGTAGAAGAATTGGGAGTTTTTACCTTGCATGATTTATCAGTTTGCATGTGGTTTTGGAGACATCAAAATGAGGTGATGGTAGATATTTAAAGTGACAGCTAATTCCTTCTCGGATTTTTAATATTGATTCAGATGACAAGTAGTTATTTCTTTTTCACATTTTCAGCAAGTAGAGTTGGAGAAGTCAAAAGGGTGACAAAGGAAACGAATGTACAAGTGAAAATAAATTTGGATGGTACAGGAATTACTGATAGTGATACTGGTATTCCATTCCTAGATCATATGTTGGATGTAAGTATATTTTTCCTTTTCCATATCTTAACTTATACTCCAAATTTAAGGGTTTAGAATTCATTGTCGAGCTGAACTGCAGCATGAAGCAATTTGTTTTTGTGAGGAGTCCTTGCTTAACTATTCCCCTGTAAATTACTTTAGCTGTTTTTCTTTTTTATCATGTTGAAACCCTATAGTTATAGCTTTATAATTATATAGCTAGAATTGATTGTCATCATTTAATATGGGTTTGAGCCTAAGAGGCTTGATTTGAGCGTAAGAGTGAGGTTTTGGGGATAGATTGGAGAATAGTCTTATTTGATAAGTTCTTGATTAGGTTGTTAATATGGCAATGACAAATAATGTAAACAGCTAACAAGTTGGTAAAGTTTGCTTACACCAAACTAAAGAAATTATACTTTAATCTTTTAGTTGCATACTAGGGATGTTTGTCCATCAATTAACAATTGGTGTTGTGTGGCACATGTGTATTTTAAGTGATTTTAAGGGAAGAACGATAACTCAGAGTGAGATAGTAATGACATAGGGAGTCTAAGACAGTAGCTATCCTTTTCTTGAATTACTGGTATACTTTTTCTTCAGGTGAATCCTTCATGCTCCAATCTAGATGATTCTTTTCTTGAGTAGCTGAATTTCTTATTATGAGGATGTGTTTATGTTTGCAGCAACTTGCATCACACGGGTTATTTGATGTACATGTAAAAGCTACTGGTGATATTCATATCGACGATCATCATACAAATGAAGATGTGGCACTCGCTATCGGAACGGTGATACATCTCTAGAATAATTTAATGAGTTCATCTAGTTACTTCTCCAATTCCGTTTGAGATTCTGTTTATGCTTCTGCTTTCTTACGAATTTTGTTTGTTTTTTGCCTCATCGGGTTAATGTGTATTGAGTTCTCATGACATTTCATTTTTGTGATGTGGCAGAGCTTACTTCAGGCACTTGGGGATAGAGAAGGAATTAACAGATTCGGAGACTTTACAGCTCCTCTTGATGAATCTCTTGTACATGTTTCACTGGTATACCACTGATTCTAAATTCCCCTTATATAGCTTTAGTCATCAAGAAAGAAGACCGCCACTGTAGACAGAAAATTGGTAGCTTTAATAGAATTTCTTGTGATCGATGTGAAAGATCATAAATCAGACTGACTCAACATGCGGGTCTACCTCTTATTTATCATTACACTCTCAGTTTCGGTGTTACTTTCTGGTTGATTTTTGTGGGATAGAGGGAGCGAGCAAGGGTGGAAGCTTTCCTCTTAAGCGGCAGTCAAGTAGCTGTGTGTTAGTTTGTAAATTAAGCATTGTCTTTGGCATTAGCTTGCACGGATGGCACAAATAGCATGTCACAAATTGAGTAGACAAGTAGGAATGAGAAGGTTTTACTGTCATCATCTGATTGTCAGTTGTCTGAAATTCATTCTCTTAGTTGAGCCTAAGTGTCACTTTAAATGGTAGCAACTCTGCAGACCGTTGAAAATTATTATTTTTTTGAATATCTTTATCTGTTAAGTATATTTAGCTCATATTACAGGTTCATTGTTTTCCCTTTTCCTTTTCTCTTTGTTTCCAGTCGGCATAATTCCATGATAGTTATCTCATTTATCAGAAAGTTACCTGCTTCAGCAAACAGAAAAAAAGTTAGACAAATAATATTTATTTGATGCAGACAGACACAGAATTATCTATCAATATTTCATGCTTCAACAGTGTGACTAAGGAGTACATGTTACATTAGCTTAATAGGTATTAGAGTAGGACTGTAAGATCTGATGTTGAGAAGTAGTTTTCTTTGGTGCAGGTGCATCTGATAAACATTGAAAAACAATTGCATTTCTAGTACTTGATCTTCCACGGAATCTTAATTTAGTCCATATTTAATATCTATTTGTACAGTAATTGATTGCTCTGTAGATTGTTTTTTTGAGGTTGGTCAAGCGGGTCTGAACCTCCTATTGATAGAGTAGGGCTGTAGGATCATGTGGCAAAGTAGTCGTCTTCATCGAATTTCAAAGCCATTGATGTTTTAACAATCTTATCCAGCACTTGGTTTTCCACTAGCACCTGCATATTTGATATTTACACACTTCTTTTCAGGATTTATCTGGGAGACCTTATTTGGGCTATGATTTATCCATACCCACTCAAAGAGTTGGAACGTATGACACCCAGGTAGTTTCTAAACTTCACTTCTTCTTCCTCACTTTTACAAATGGTATCTGATGCCAATCTTCTGAATTGTTTCTCTAGTTGGTGGAGCATTTTTTTCAGTCCTTGGTGAATACCTCTGGAATGACCCTTCATATCCGACAGGTAATGCCTTCGAATGGCAGTGTTAAATGTTAGTGCTGTTAAAAATATCAAACTTATAGATTATTTAGTCGAATTAATTATTCCAATGATATTGCCTCTCGCCTCTTGGATCAAGGTATCATAGTTTCTGCACGCTTTATTAACTCTGGAAATTTTTCTTGTTCCCCCCTGAACATTCAAATTTTCGGTGAGTGCAGCTTGCTGGAAAAAATTCTCACCATATTATTGAGGCAACATTTAAGGCTTTTGCAAGAGCTCTTCGACAGGCTACCGAGTACGATCCACGCCGTCAAGGAAAAGTGCCAAGGTCTGACTCTGGTCTTGTAACTGCACTATTGTTCTATTTTGTTTTTGTTTGTTTGTTTATCTTATTTTAAAAGCAAACCTACAGAGTGGCCATTGTTGATAAAAGAAATAAAAACAGGGGGGGTAAAAACCCTGATTCCCAGAAGATAAAAAAAGCATTGAACCAAATCTATAAGTGGCTTTGGGAATGCTTGTATACCTGTTTATCTCAACTTCACTGAGATAAACAGCTGAACGAACATTCCCAGTGTACTTTAAATAAAATTTTCTCCTTAATGCTGTTTTTGCTTTTCTTGCGAGTGAACAGCTCCAAAGGGGTTTTGTCGCGCTCCTAAACCATGAAGCTAATGCTTGGAAGTTCGAGAATCTTTGAGGTAATCTGTTAAGTTCCTCCTTTAATTCGACATTGAAACTATATGGACTCGAGTCATTTTGCATCGCTACAGGAAAGTCCAGTTTTAGTGAAGGCCAGAAAACGTGGCTTAAGACTGTTTTTTTTGTCACTAAGTCGATTTAGTGAGGGTCATGGGCAACCCGTCAGTCAGGTCACTGAAGGATGTGCGGCTAAAAGTATGACTGGTGTTTTCCGATCCTTACTAAATCATTGAACGTGTTTCACACCATTGACCATAGTTAATACAAAAAGGGTTTAGTCATCTTTTTTGGTGACTAAGCCTTATCTTGTGACCACGGTGTTGTCCTCCCTAAATCTTTTCACTGACCTTATTATGGTGTGCTAAACCATCATTTTTTGAGGATCAAAGTGCCATCAGTTAATCTTTCTAGTGCCGCCGCTGCTAAATCATAGATTATAATATTCATTTATTAGCATGCTTAATGACCTGATATTCTGGCCGCTAAACTCTTTAACGTCTGTGCTGAACGGTCGTATCTCTTGATAGATTTAAGTCATACAATTAAATTGAGTAGACTGCAATAAACATCTTTTTATATCATTTAAGATAAAAATGGTTTATAACTGTTCTTATCATATCTACAAAGAGCTATTTGGTATACTTGATATGAACGAAGGATAAGCAAACACAGATAAATTTCATGTCCATCAACAAAATGTTGCTGTAGTTTCATTCTCTGCAAACCAACAAAAAGCTCTTGCTGAGTTGTTTCTCCATGGTTCAAAACAAAAAAAAAGAAAATATTCTTTCACGGTTCTCATTTCCCATTGTGATCCTTTCAAAAACCTGCTTTAATTATTAAACCTGTAAGAATATAAATAATTAAGCCAACCAAGTATATGAACGTTTATTAATCCTACACATCGCAATGCTGGCTCTCAATTGAAATATATATATACTCAACTAGCTATTCATTTGTTTCATTATATATACCTGATGAGAAAATATTATGCCTGTGTTGCGGTAAAAAAGCTACATAACTGAAACCGCCAACTTCAGTTCTCGTCTCATTAATCCCATCTTTTGTTGCAGGAATCTGAACAGATAATCTGAACTCCAAAGTATGTACGGACATTAGTAGTTGTCAACAGAATCATGTTAAAATTATGTATTCATGTCTAAACCATTTGTGCTTGAACCTGAGTTGTTAATTTTGTAATGGTAGTTTTCAAATTGCTTCTTTTTGCTTATGTAATATGGGTGGAAAGTGATCTGATTGAAAAGAATGGAAATGTAGACTACTGTATGTTGCTTGTATGATTCAATTTCTTGCTTAAGAGCATTCAAAGGTTGTGCATAGCAGCAGGTAAGGTGTTTTTTCTCTTCCTGTAATTGTATCAACCAAGTTGCGAAGATGCAGTAGAGATTAAGTTTAATCCCAAACTTGGACATAAGACTCTAGTCCTCCTCTCTCAAGCATAGTAGGCGGGAGTCCAAAATTTACGACTCAGTCTTGGTTAGAACAATTCAGAGCGACTTTTGCTTTTTTCAATTTTTTATCCATCCCCTTTCACTATTTAAAATCGTCTTTGGTATCATGTAGTAGTATCCCCTGAAAAATGTCCTTTAAATGTGATTCCGTAAAGGTACCTATACATGTTCGTCGTTCATTTAACCAAGATGCATCCAGCTAGCCAGACACAATTTCATTCAAGAGCTATAGGATGTCTGGAGGGGTACCCTAACACGACTGATTGATTAATTCGTTCGCGGGTTCTACAGTTGCTATTGTAGGCATGTACCGTACCCAAACGCAATACTAAACAAACGCCCATTTATCGTACCCATTACTGGTCGTAAATCTGGTTTACCAAATTCAAAACAAACCCTTGTGGACTTTGATTCCTATTTGGCTCGTCTTTCGAACAGTATGATTCCTATTTGGCTTTCTTTCGAACAGTAATTAGCAGATTATGCATAAAACATGAAGGTTATTATTGGGGCGTCACATTCGATTAGAGGGGCGTCACCTAATAGGACAAAAATGGGTCACCCAGAAATAATATTAAAAACCCTTTATGTCAAATAATTTTGTAATGACCGAACAACCTTTTAGTTAATTTTAATTTAATTCAATTTTATTAGATAATAATTAATTTTTACGGTTGGAATCAATCCAAACCTGGACGTAAAACCAATTTCTACTGTTGGAATTAACCTAAACCTGGACGTAAAATCAATTTCTACGGTTGGAATTAAAAGGAACCTGGACGTAAAATTGAAATTTACGGCTAGGTTGACGAAAGGAAAATTCAGTAAACTAAACCTAGACGTAAAATTGAAAATTACGGTTGGAATTCAACTAAACCTAGACGTAAAATTGAAAATTACGGTTGGAATTCAACTAAACCTAGACGTAATACAACATGCAAATCAAAGTTTACGGTTGAATTGAACTAAACCTAGACGTAAGTTCTTCAAAAACTAAATTACGGTTGAAAAATCTAGTAACGTACCCAGACGTAACACTAGCAAAAAGTAACTAAAACCCTAATTTTACTTCGATTGCATTCAATCTAACCTATTTTAAGCACAAAAACAAGTAAACAAAGATGGGTATGTTCGATTATTACCTTACATACACCATGAGTTTGTTCGATGAAATGAATTCAAATGGATTTACGGTGAAAAGGATGAAGAGAAAGAGGAGAGGAAGAAGAAGAGCAATTGAAATGTGAAAAATGAAGAATAGAAATTAGGTTTTGTTTCTGTTTTTAAGTTTTAATTTTAATTGAAGGGTAGTTTGGACAGTTGCTATTGAATCAAAAGTACCCCATAACCAAATTTTTGGTCACTAAATATCCAAGTGAAGTCCCTCTATTGGATGGTGACGCCCCAATTATAACCTTCTAAAACATAACACACTATTTTTTTTTGTGGATTATTGTCGGTTCTTTGGAGCTTTTTCTTTATATTCACTTTCTAGTTTGAATATTAATTTTCTCTTTGCAAACCAATATGTATATGTATATGCTTTAGGTTTTTTCTTTTGCTTATATTACATTAAACTAAGCGATGTTGTATAGGAACTAATACCCTATAATCAGATTCTTGTTTGTCTCTGGATAACTTTGACGCATCCTAAACCCTCCCTTTTCCATCCTCACTTTGCAGGACATTTTTTTACATTAAATATTGTGGGAATGTTAAAAAAAACCTCCATTTTTTGTTGACCTTGCAGTTGCACAAATACTCCGGTGGAGTAAAAAATAATTTTTTTGGTGTCAATTTAAGAAAGTTGCTTCCACTTTTTGGAAGCAACTTGTATAAAGTTGCGTCCATTCTAGAAGCAACTTGTGCTAGTTACGTCCACTTCTGAAAGCAATTTGTGCTAGTTGCTTCCATTTTTCCGAAGGTGGGGGTGTTTTTAAAAATTGAATAAGGGTATATTTTAATGGGCGAATTTGAAGGGTATTTAAATAATGTTCCCTTAAATATTAAGATAAAATTATTCTCCTTAATTATTAAAATTGGGAATTTCTGGTATTCATATAATTTTAAGAATTTTTTCTTTTAGTATTTTTATGTGTTAAAATTTAAATTGGTGTGTTTTTGCAGGTTTTTTTTTGCTCGTGTGAGTATTTATGATCTAGCAGCACCACAACAAACCATTTTATATATAGTTGATTGTGATAATACTTGTAAGAACATTTGTTAAATGAAAGATTTGTCAACTTCAGTAGATTAATTGATTACTTCGCTTGCAAACTCAAAGAATAGAAAATCGTAAACGTTATGTGTAATGACCCGTCTCTCCACCGATACTGTTCCGACTTAGCCACTGCGGTTATCTGACAGTGTGGGGTTTTCAAGGGGCTCTGCTACGGGAAAAATTTTGATCGCGCGCTGCGAGATCAAAATAGAATTCGCGGCTTCACAACTGTTAGATTTTGGAGATATGACATCAGCAAACGGGGAGTTAACCGGAGTTAAACACGCGAGTTTTAGACTGCTGTATCTTTCAGGATATATTTACCCGATTTTATATCTTACTGTTTACCCAAATGTTTCATATTCTTCCTCTATATCTCTATTTTTTAGGAGACCTAGATTTATATTTTATCCATCAGAAATAAAACATTCGCTTGTAGAACTGATTCACAATAACACAGCTACTCAAGAAAAATTTCGTACACACAGACACAGTACTGTAGGTATCATCTCGTATTGATATATTTCATTACAATCTTTTCTAGTAGTACATCGATCTCGAATCAGTTTCTCTTTTTGTTGCAAACTAGTGACTCCCAACATGCTTCATGGTCCATATTTAACAACGTTCAAAACTCTTATAGCATAAAGGATCCAAGTATCATTTCCATCATGGTATGCTTTCATATACATTTGCAATTAAATAAAACTATATCCCAACTAAAAGAAGCCTAACATGTGTGGTTCATAATCGAATGGTATATTTACGTAGGATCCAACTATGATGGAAGGTAAAGCAGCCTATAATGTGCAATCAAATGAGGTAAACATAGTTCACTGTGTCTCTTATATATATTCCTGAATTTGTAATCCTCTTTGATGCCTATATTTACTTAGAATTGTTCTTGTCTATTTCAATTTGTTCTCTTATTGTGTGCCTGCCGTTGTATTGGTGCAGAGCTTTTAGCACTTTTGTCGCACTTACTGATTTAAGGTGTTTTTAGTTATTTTTACTAACTTGAATCTCTAATACTAACAAAAATTTACTACTTGCAGGTGATTACTTGCTTGGAATGAACAACATTTCTAGTGTTTTTGTCGGGGAAGTTGCAAAATTGAGAATTTAGCACACTGAGTTTAATTTCAAATTCTATTATTCTTACCATCTGTACAGTAAGGCAAAGAAGGTGGTGGTAATAGTTATAGTAGTGACTCGACATTGCCATAATTGATTGACCTTCGAAGTAGAAATGGAAGGGTTAAGATGCCAGCCGAAAGGTGAGAGAACTTTTTAAATTGTTGGAAATAATAATCTTTGTGTGATACCATGGTCTTCCAAAATAAAAGGATTGAGACCTCGTTGGCGCCAAGAAATAAGGAATAATGCGAAAGATTTGGGTAAATAGAAAAAGAAGATACATGAAAAGATACGGCAGTCTGAGAAAGTCGGTTTGTTTAACTCCAATTTGCTGATGTCACATCTCCAAAATCTAACAGTTTGAGAAGCCGCGCGTTCAATTTAGATTGCGCAGTGCGATCAAATTTTTTTCCCTCTGCTGCGATAATTCAGCAACAATTTTCCAGGAGGTCACCCATCTCTGGATTATTCCTGGATTACTCCCGCCCAAGCACGATTAACTGCAGAGTTTTCTGCCAATTCTGGAGCCAATTGTGCTGAAAAGGCCTCGGTGGCAGGAAATGACAAACCATTACTTATATTCCATTCGGCCAACCACTGCCGAATAACGAGATATTACATTATGTCATTAGAAATCTTTTAAAAGACTTGCACAACAAATATAAACTTGACTAGCAAATTCTTTACCGGCTTTTAGAGAGAATTTTAACAATACTGATTGTTATTAAGGATTTGCTTGGACATATCATAGAAAAATAAAAGTATCACATGCTTTGGGGAAAGAACAAAATAGAAAACAACAAAAAGCATCAATAATGGGGAGTATTACTGATGCAGATTCAAAGATGCAGTAGTTTCTTGAAAACGGGCGGACAACTCAATATCATTGCTTTAATAATTAACTTTCTTCAACAACGAGCTTTTCTCAAGGATAGAATTATTCATGAGCAAGGTAGTCAATATCGGTTGTACATGCCGATATTACATGTTTTTATCGGGTATCGGAAAATACCTATACAATATTGAAAATATCGGCGATACAAACATGGAACGATATTATCGGTTGTACATGCCGATACAGACCGATATATCGGTTTTACTTGTACACCGATAATATCAGTTTCTGTGAATAAATTTTCCATCAATATGCATTTAGTCTTTCCACACAAGTACAACGTAAATTGCAGAAGGTAAAAAGCCCTAATTTATTTATAGTATAAAATTAATGACTTTATGGTAGGATATAAGATGGAAACCATATTTCGATTACAAGGCAGGGAAATATAAAAGATAAATATGAAGGATAATAAAAAAGATTACCGACATAATGGGACAACAATCACACTGTTGGCTAATAAACCACCTTGTATTTTGGAAGTTTGAGATATGTGTATAATTCTTATTATTTTTCATATATGTGTATGATTCTTATCGTTTTTTACTATGGTTTTATAAATATTTAAATTCTAGTTCTAATCATGTATCACCGATAAAAACCGATATAATCTTTTGTATAGGTGTATCGGACCCGGCCGATACGAGACCGATACGCGATATTAACTACCTTGCTCATGAGTGCATTGGAGTTACTTCTGAAGCTATCAATCCTGTAGACAATAGAGTTCATAGAGGACACATGTCCTTCAAATGTGATATCCGAAAGGCTTTTGATTCCATTAATTGGGTTTTGTCCTCAACACTCTGTCAGCAATTGGATTTAGTCTACGATTTGTAATATGGGTATAGGCTATTCCCAACTTGACGAAGCTTTTGCCAGTGGTAAATTGCAAGGTTATTGGTTGTTTCGGTTGCACTAAAGGTCTGAGACAGAGGGATCCACTTTCTCTTATCTAGAGTTGCGCATGAATCGAATTGAACCAGCCAAGTCGGCCCAAAACCGTTGATCATGGTTCGTTAACGGTTTCAAAAGCTAATAACCGTTGATCACGGGCCAGACGGTTGTTTGAGTGTCAATCTGACCAAACCGATTGGTTATAAACCGGTAAATGTGAGACATTGATCACTACCTATATGACATTAAGTTTAATCTAAACCCTATACAATTAAATCACTTCAGCTGTTCAGCGCCTCTTATCCTTTTACTCAATGTCACCACCACTACTCACAACGACCACCAACTCCAACATCCATCACCACGACCTAATCGACATCATCTTCTTTTCTTCACTATTTAAACTTAGAAAAAGAAAAACGGTACTGTTATTATAGGTTTTACTTTGATTTTATTGGGTTTAATGTGCTGCATATATATGATTGCAGAAAGAAGATAAAAATGAACGAATAACCAAAAGAAGAAAGGAAACTAGCATTAGTTTGTGTGAATGATATCATGTGCATGGATTTATAAGCGATTTGATTTGAATCTTCTTTTTGTTCTAAGTCTTTGATTACATTAATTAGTAATATGCTTATTAAATCTTATGGATTTTAATATAAGAAATTTGTATACTAAAAAAAAGTGAAATGTAATATAAAAATTAAAACTACAACTCGTGTATGGTTGGATAAAACTACATCACTTATACTTTAATTAAAACACTTGGTTTGATCCTTATATTTAGGTTTGGTTCCAGACTTGTGATATATATCAAGTGATTAGAGATCATCTAGAGGAACTAAACAATCTATTCTCCTCGATAAAAAGCTTTGAAGAATCATTAAGGAATTCTGGTGTATATTACAGGTAAACAAAGCTAGTCTCCGAAAGCAGTTTCCCATTAGAATAATCCTTTTAGGACCAATACAAACACAGACTTATTAGGTCTAAAGGTGTTTGTCTTCTCTGATACCAATTGAAAAGGAGGGGGTACCAAGTGTACGACCAACTTTTTCGTTCGGAAACCTGTTGTAGATGGTGGATTTTCGACAAGGGTAAAATTGTAAAACCCTAACTATGCATACTCCGGATCCGGCACTCGGATGAGTATTGAGACTCATGTCTCTCAATAAAGCATGAAAGCTCATGCCATAAAACCTCTGACTGAGAAGGATGTCTCTCAGAGTATATGTAGATGTGTAGTCTCCCGGCTGAGGCCACGACACATCTCATGAATACTGAGCAATTTCAGTAATTATTTATACTCCAAATTCGGCAATCGGATGAGTACCGAGACTCATGTCTCTCATGAAAGCTCATGCCATAAAATCTCTAACTGAGAAAGTTGTCTCTCAGAATATATGTAGATGTGTAGTCTCCCAGCTGAGGCCACGACACATCTCATGAATACTGAGCAATTTCAGTAATCATTTCTATATAGAATCGAAAGATTGGACGGTTCCTAGACAGCATGCCTGCTAGTATAGAGCGACAACGTCTTCAGGATGCAACCAAGTTTTCCCTGACTATATAGGAGAAATATGATACTCCAGCAAGTTCATATTGCTCAACTCTCAGATAATTAATGATCCTAGATAGGAAACCCTGCTAGTATAGAGCCATCAGTTAATTATCTCTAATCGTTTGAATATCCAACAATATTCTACAATTCTTCGTTATATTTCGTCACTTCAATTCGTGGTTCATCCCAGCATAATTCCATGGATTAGTGATAAATATTCAATGAAACAGGCATCTGAGCATCGAATAAGCCCTGATTAAAATGGTGCAAGTGTACTTAGCAATAATGCACAGACCAACATTTGAATACGCAAACGAGCATTTCAAAAATACGAATGAACGATGAACCTATGCAAAATAGGAAGGAAAAATAATAATGATAAAAATATTAGCAAAGGCGTCAGGGACTGGGCTCACCAGCCTTCCGGTCATGCCGTGACTAGTCCCACGCCCAATTTTATATTTTTATCATATATTATTATTTTTCCCGATCTCATGAAAATCCTCTCGTTCGAGCAAATCTCCTTCGATTCAAGGAAATTCTCTAATCTCATGATATTTCTTTATGTCAAGAAAATAATAAAATTAGGGAAAGGTGTCGCGGGACCGAGCACCAACCGGCCGGCCATGCCCTAGCCGTGGCCGGTCCCGCACCTCACGTCCCCATTATTTTATTATTTCTCTCAAACCATGAAAATTCCCTGATTTCATGAATTTTCCCTAAAACCATGAAAATTCCCTGATTTCATGAATTTTCCCTAAAACCATGAAAAATATTATAAAATTAAGAAAACTTGTGGGACCGGGCCCTAGTCGGCAGGTCATGCCTTACCGGTCCCACACGCCTATTATTTTATTATTATTATTTGCTTTGTTTTCCTCATTCCATGAAAAACTCCCTGATTTCAACAAAATACCTTGGTTTCAACAAATCTCTTTGATTTTATGAAGATTCCCTAAATTAATGAAAAAATTACATAAAATTGGGAAGAGTGCTGGGACCGTGCCCCTTGGCCGGCCGGCCGGCCATGCCTTGGCCATTTCCGGTCCCACACTCCATCATTCCCTGTTTTATTATTATTTTATTTCCCTTATCTCATGGAAGTTCTCTAATTTCATAAAACTCTCCAGTTTCATGGGATTTCCCTCAATTCAGAGAAAATACATAAAATTACATAAAACTGGGAAAATATTGTGGGACCGCTTGCTAGTCGGCCGGCCGTGTCCTAGCCCTGTCCGGTCACACACCTGCAATTCCCTGCTTTATTTATTATTTTTCATCATCTCATGTATTTTTCCTAGTTTCAGCAAAATCCTGGATTCTGCATATTTTCTCAAAATGTTGCTCAAACGCGCACTGGAAAATATCAAAACTCTCAGGACTGAGACATGAACAACAGGGTGACACGGGTGCATCCCCTTGACCGACCAAGGGTGGCCCTGAGGCTTGCAAGTGGCCGGTCCCACATGTTTTAACTATTTTTAACCTAATTTGCTCAACTGCTAAAACGACCATCTATTGGTCCCACGGCCACCAAGAGCCGGTCTCATGACCTCTTGGTCGGTCCCTAATCTTTCCATGGCCAGGTTTTATTATTTTCCGCTCACACGAGCGTTATTTTAATAAATGATTAAACCAGCATTTAATCATTCTTTCACCAACTGGTCCTCAAGAGACTTTGGTATTTTTCTCATTCGAGCATCTGGGCATTACATGGTGGAGTCATCATCCCTTGTATCCGGTCCCTGCTTTACTCTGCGGTTGATTTTCAATACATTTCATTAAAATTAGGGTTTTTGAATCCAGGGATCTGCAAAAACATGATTCTGAGCAGATTAAAAAACTGACAATTTTATGTTGATTCCATGATCAACATTTTTATTTATTATACTTGACCCAGCAGTCAGTATCTTAAATTAATATTTTATTTGGTCCTGCTACCAACAATTCATCAAACGAGCAATATTTGCTCAAACCGGCAATATTTGCTCGAACTGGCAATATTCGCTCAAACCAACAATATTTCTCGGATTAGCAATATTTGTTCGGATTAAAGAATATTGGTTCAATTATCAATATTCAACAATTAAGAAACACAGTTTGCTCGTCTTAGCTAATCAACATAATAATACCTCGTCTCAGCAGACATATTTAATTCATGAGTTTCAGAACATTTGCAAATAATGTTCAACTCAGCAATACATGGACTCATCGTCCTATAAAGTCAGCAACTGACTCCATAATCACGAGATATCAATCGTGTCACATGGGGGGATATCAACTAGGGTTTTGGTCTGGCGGTCTACGGCACGTGTGTTCACCCACGATGAGAATGTGAGCAAGTCGTGCAATCAGTTGGAAGAGTCATCAAAGTAGTGGGTGGAAAATTAACCAAGTCTCCGCACGATGAGCAACTGGTTTTAACACGATTTCCCACTTCCCCACTCTCTGATTCCAACAACTGTCACACTTCATGGGATCATGGTGTTTTCAACTCCAGCATTATAAAATATCTCTGAATCCTGATTGAAAGGACAAGATTCGAATACTCGAACATTCGTCTAAATAAGGAATTTCTCGGCAAGTTCATAGAGACAATCTTTCGTCTACACGAACTTATCGTCTGAGCAATTACTTTCAATTGAGCGATATTTAATCATTCAGAGCGTTCTTACGCTGAATTCACAACACACCTACAATCTCAGATCACCATTGATCCCACACATTTCTCAGCTTCCCTCCTACAGATCAACCCATCCTCTCTTGTGACCGAAATGACTCTGGAACGACCATTGTTCTTGGTTTAGGCCGGAGTCCTACAAATTGATCTATCGAACTTAAAAACACTCCCTTCTTGCAGTACATCTGTGTGAGGTTCAACATTTCGATCGGTTCAAGGAGTCTCCACACGGACGTCTCCTCAATTCCGTAAAAACCAGCAAATCGTTTTTCCCCATCTACAGATTGGAGACCACAGTGGGAGATTAATCTCTCGGTTGCAATCTCACAATTTCACAAGATGGCTGGCCTTAGTTCTGGGTTAGTTACAGGTTCCAATACAAACGACGCTAGCACTAGCAACAACAACAATGAGGATATCCCGGAAACAATTCCGGCCTCTAAAACTGGCGGTGATGATGTTACTCCTCCTCACACTAACACGGAAGGTCATCCTATGTTCGGCCGACAACTTGAAGAAGTTAGAGGAAACCCACCACCTACCATTGATGATCTCATCAAAGTACAAGAGACTCTTGCAAAGAATCAAACAAATATGGCTACTACACAGAAAGAGTTGTTTAATTATCTGAAGACTCTCACTGACAAGATGTCAGAGAAAACTCAAGAAAAAGGAAAGGAAAAGGAGAAATCCTCAAATGCTGATCCTGAGGTGGTTCCAATTCATACGGTGGATGACGACGAAGTCCGCAAAGCCGCAGACGATCCATCAACAAAGGAGCCATCAAATTTCATTGCTCGGGAAGATTTGGAATGCCTTTTGGAGAATCGTGGAAAGGATAAGACATCACATGTCCATCGTCACAGCCTCCATATCCTGCTGCTACGCAAAGGATCCCTCTTACGAAAGGTTACACTTCTCCGACTTTCTCTCTGTATGATGGAACTGGCAATGCTCGAGAACATGTCTCTCGTTTCCTGGAATCCTTGGGAGACATGAACACAACCATGTCGTTCGCCTCAAGGAGTTTTCAAAATCTTTGAAAGGCAGGGCATACACCTGGTACAACAACATCGCACCAGGGACTATCAACAATTGGGGAGAAATTATTAACACCTTCTACATGAAGTACTTCTTTGTGTCAGAACAAGTTACTCTCTCTGATCTTGGGAGAATGTTTCAGAGGGTTACTGAAAATCCCAATGACTACGTGAAAATATTCAGAGTCCAGGCCATGGACTTCCATGATCCAAATGTCACGGAACAACAGCTGGTAGACTTATGCATCAATGGCATGATCCCGGTCTACAAAGCTTTACTGGAAAATCTTCGTTTCCATACTTTCTCAGAGCTTCACGAGGCTGCGAAGAGATCGACGACTACTGCACCTGCTCTGTTGGAAAGGGCAAAGCCTATAAAGACTAAAGAATCGCGAGACACTCGAGGAAGCAGACGACTGATCAACAAGCAGTACAACCTTCAGCCCTCTGCAAACGCTGTTATAGAAGGGAGCAAACGCAAGGCCGAACCTCTGAGTAAGCATACCTCATCTCCTCCAAAGACACAAAAGAAGGACAAACCAGAGGCACAAGCCCCTGGTCAACGTACAGAGACTCCTGATCAAGATGCACCTGACTTTCCTCTCCCCATTGGAGAAGTGCTCGAACTACTGGATGCCTGGATCCAAGATGGTGCAATAAAATTGCGATATGTCAGGAGAGAGCCAAAAGAGGAAGACATGGAAAATCCTCGTTACTGTCGCTTCCACAGGTTCGTCAATCACCCCACAAGTAGCTGCAAAGTTTTGAAATGCATATTCAGGGAAAAGGTCGAATCAGGAGAACTTAATCTGGGGGATGAAGGAGTGCACAGAGATCCCCTCCCAATCAGGACTTTCTCCATCTCTGAAGAACCAGTCAAGGAAGCAGTCCAGTCATTGATAGAGCACGTCTGCGAATTAATCTATATATCAAAGGCGCAAAGGGGAGACATGTTCACGGCTTTGAACCACATAGTATCTAGAAAACGCCTGCTGATTCTAGAAGTACCTCCTGAACCTTCAGCCACTGACAAAGAAATGTACGACTGGGGACTGCTCACCACAATGCATATTAAAGGAAACGAATTCAAGAGAGCATTTGTTGATGTCGGCACTGCCTTCAACATCATTCCTTTGAAAACTCTCAGAGCCTCTGGCATTACTCGACAAGAGGCTACTCACGCTCCCATGGCAATCATAGATCACGAAGGGATTTCCAGAGACGCGTATGGCTATATCATCCTCAAAGTCAAAGAAATTTTTTTCTGCACTGAGACCAAGTTTTACATAATCCGAGAAGACCCAAGATATGACATGATCCTTGGACGAGTTTGGATTCACGCTGGAAAGAGGTCTCCAACGCCTTCAACACGTCCTGTTGTTGAAGAGGGATCTGATTATGAAGAAATGGAGGATACTCCCCCGTTCGAGCATCTGGAGGAAGTTAAATCCTTGACATAATTCACACAGAAGCCTGGAGAAAATGCCCATTCTTTCATCAAGAGGTTCCATACTCGGGCAAGTCTCATTCCTCTTCATGCGCCAATAATACCTATGTTGAAATATATTACTCTAGTCAGGGGACTTCTCCCTACTAACAACTTAGCAATTACCAATACCTACGAATAGATAGTATCACCTCAGCAATATTACACCAAATGGTTGCGCTCAGAGCCCCTTCAAATTGGTCACTCTATTGAGAGGTTTATTGCTGAAGACCTGACTAAGCATGACCGACAGTATGCTGGATACTCCCCTATGCACGAGTGTCCATATGTACCACTACCATGGAATCAACAAAAAATATTTAAGGCGCGAACTACTAAACCGAACAAATTCGAGGAAGGAGATTTGGTTCTCATGGCAACTAAACGTGATCTCTACTCTGCAAGGAGCTCCAATTGGGAAGGACCATTTATGGTTGCTAAATCCATAACCGGAGGATACTACAAATTGATCAACACAGATGGCAGAACCCTACCAGTAATTCACGAGAATTGGCTTAAGGCATTTGTCTGAAATTATTGGCCATTTGAGGTACTGTACGTTTGAGCATTCATGACGTCTGGATTTGGCATTTAGGATTTTCTTTCATTGTATTTCAATTCCTACAAAACGTTTGCAATACTTGCAATCAGTATTTGAATTCAACAATTTATCAAAATTCAGTTCATATTTCTTAAAAGAAAATCTCTATCAAATCCAAAAGAAAATCCTCAATCATCCACCAATCCAAAACCAGCTAATATCAAAACCCAAATAAAAACCTCACATCTCTCAGAAGTTCATAAATTCAAGAGATTATGAAGAGTAAATCAAAGAAAATCAGCAAAACAGGATTTTTGCTCCTCTGCATCCTTCAAGACCTGCAAAGCCGCCTTCTCCTTGTTCAGCTCTTCAGTCAGCCTGGCAATCTTGTCTTCTTTTTCCATCACAACATCATTGGGAAAGGGTATGTTGTTCTCACATGAGTCCTTGATAGCGTTCATTTGCTTACGAATCCCCTTTACATTGAAGCCAAGTCTTTCTGAATTCTCCAAGTTAAACTTCCAATCAAAGAGTACATCTGAAGTCACAATATTTCTGGCCCTAGTGCATATATCACTTACAACATGCAAGATAACACTTACTTGCATTGTTAAAGCATAAGCACGTCCAGGATTTCTGTCAACAATTATGTGGCCAAATTTCTTCCATATTTTCTCGTACAAGTATGCATATCCAACGGGAACGCTGAACCCACCAACTAGTTCATGATACGGGAGTGATGCATCAAATGGAGGATAAAAATCAACTCCTGCACTTGGATATTCATGCACCACTATACGGTTCTCAGTTACTGGGGCAGCTTCTACAATCAGGGCAACAGTTTCTTCAGTACTCTCTACTGGTGGCTCGGTTTCTTTTATCATGAACCAGAAACAATCGGAATTTCCATAACTTCAGTGACAAACTTCTCATGGAATTGAAGTGCAGGGATGTTTGTCTCTTCATCAATAACTCCAGGGCAGCTCGAGTTATCCTTATTGGTTTCAGTATCCTCAACTTCGGTATTTGACACCTAAACATGAAACCAAATGAGATCATAAAATACAATATACAAGCAGTATAAAATCATCAAGCTTCATCATTATACACTCAAGGCACGAGAAAATAGCATGAAAGTCATGAAAATACGTTTTGCGGCAAGCTCGTCTGAAGAGACTGTACTATGCCCTGTACTAGATGACGAACTGGGACCAATATACAAAGAATCTGAGGATGAGTTATATACCATTCTCTTTGTATGGATGTCCTCTACCACATGTCAAAATTTCATGACAATCCGATGAACGATCAAGGAGATGTAGTCAAAACATTGAGCAACATACCGTCTGAAAAAGTTCTGAAAGTCTCCTGGAAGTTTACTGTTTCGCCTTTTTCAGGCCCTGAACGTGCTCAAAACTTAAAAATATTCTATTATAAAGCTTGGAAATTTTTCGGGCTCAAAGATGCATATGCATATCATGAAAATCCGACTCCATATGAAGGTTTTACGGTGTTTTTGCTAAAAACTTGGTTCTAAATTTTCTGACGACGAATTTCGACAAATTTTTTCGTATATGCACATGGATTCTCATTCATTCATTCACAAATAAACAATTTCATACTTCTATGAAAAGTTTACAAGATATGTGCTTACTTGGGGAGCTCCGAAGCGTTCAAAGAGTTGGGGTTGTCCTTGTCAACATCAAGAGGCTCATTGCTCTCATTTGGTTCCGAGTCTTTGGAATTTCCTCCTTCTATATTCTCAGAGGATGACCGAGTATCAGAACTCTCCACCTCCATGGAGACATCCTCCTGGACACATTCTCAAACAATTAGCATTTTACATATGAAGAATTATATTTGGCTACGAGGAAGAGTACTCACAACATTTTCTTCTTCAACGCTCGAATCAGAGATTTTCTGCCCAGCAGTAGAGAATTGAAGACCATCAATACTAGACGGAGCAAAATTCTGTAACCAAATAACAAATATTGGTTTTACGATCCTAGTAATATGGATAAAAGAAGTCACGGCAGAAAAAATGTCGACAACTCACCAAAGAAACAACCAGGGACTTTATGGTGTTAGGAAGCAACTTACAATTCTTAATCCTACCTTCTCCACCATGAATGACTGTTTCAGCTTCTGAGAAATTCACTTCAAGACGAGGTCTCACAGAACGACCGTCCTGCAAAAGAAATTGAGGTGATAATCAAAGGAAATTATTTCAATTTTACGAAGAATGTGCAAAAGATACATACTGGTGAACATCCTGGAGATGTCTTTCGCTTATCGCCGCCGGAGATGTGTTTCAATCTGGGTCGAGAAGCAATCATATCAGCGGAAGGAGGCTCTTTCACCAAAGGTTGACTAACCCTTACGAAATCATGTAAGCGTTCAAATTGTTGGTTCCAGAAATCTATATAACCTGGAGTTACATACGTAACTCGGTC
Source organism: Papaver somniferum (assembly GCF_003573695.1). Taxonomy (NCBI): domain Eukaryota; kingdom Viridiplantae; phylum Streptophyta; class Magnoliopsida; order Ranunculales; family Papaveraceae; genus Papaver; species Papaver somniferum. The sequence goes on along the minus strand of NC_039367.1, from coordinate 80,545,755 downwards.
AGCACAAGGGAACCAATAAGAGATTCCTTCGACATGTGTACGGTCTAAACAAGTCTTAATCTGTTCCACCGATGGTTTGTTCCTCCGAAAAGTTGGAACGCACTGATCCATACCCATCTGACGGGCTGCTCTGTCAATGTTGTATTCCTCCACCGAAAAGTCTCCATATGTTGCTGCTATTAAATAACCTGGAGTGCAACTCAACATGAAGGATCTTTCACTATCGCTCAAGTCAGCACCAGATTTCAAAGCCATGCTTTCTCCAGCATTGAAAGTTGTCATTTGAGGAGGACCCAGGGACGGAAGTTAAACTCAGACTCATCGTCTACAACATCAATGAAACGCGTCTTGGATTGAGGCTGTTTTGTTGACCAGCGCATAATCCTAGCGTTATCCTTCTCGGGGAAAATACATCGAGGATCAGCAACATTCAACCCTTGCAAGATACTACGGGGAATATGTGCGTACTTCGCAAAGCGTTCCCACATCAAGGCCTGGAGAAACATCGTATTGGCGTAGCATTCAATCTTCATAAAGCCGTTCGAAACACTGGAGTCTATAACCAAGGAGTCCAGGTTAGAGTACAAAGAACCCAATAATAAGCTACCTATGGGAAGTTGTTCACCTTGAGCCATATTAATGGCAAAAGGGATTACAGACGGCTTTAGCAAAGTTTCGGCGTCTTCAAACACGTCCCTGGACAGCCATAAAAACAAGAAAGCAGCAATAGACAACATACCGTCAGGTTCGTCGAGAGGACATCTCGTGGCCACCAGTGTGTTAACCAGTGAGCATAACAGCCTTTGCCAGAAGCCTTGTTAATTCTCCCCATCTCAACTGTTAAGGTGTTAGAAATTGCTTTCTCCTCCGTTGAAAGCTCTTCAGGAAAGTTACCTGTGATTGGAAGATGCAATAAAGCAACTACATCTTCCAAGGTAATAGTAAACTCTCCCCAGCTGCATATAAAGGTATGGGTTGGAATGCACCAGCGAGCTAGAAGGGCCACAATACCTCGTGCATCATGAAAGATATAAAAATCTCTGGATGATTGAATAGCTCTGGTAACCTGTGCTCTATCCAACATAGTTCTAACACGAGGAAAACCCAGCATGTGTCTCACCCATCCAGAAAATTTCTCTAAAGGTCGTCGAGACAGTTTGAACTCTATAATTGAGGAAAGAAAAAGTCCTCGTTCAAGGCAAAACCGAATAGTTGCTCGAGGAGTCACCAACTTCTTTTGAATAACCGTTCTGGGATTTATCAAAAGACGGAATGCTGGAGTTCTGAGACGTCTTTCAGTGTCTTGCTGAACCGCGAAGAATGCATCATCTATATTGGGAACATTTTTGATTCCAGTTGCTTCTTCTTCTTCATCGCCAATAATAGAAGTCTCGTCCATACACGTATCACTGGAAGTGTCATTTTCCTGTGAATCAGACATCCTTGCAAAGTAGCTGTAATGTGCACAAAGCATTCTACTTCAGTATATCGTCATACTAGGTGCAAACTTCGAAAACATGATGGGGTCATATAATCTGACAACATGATACTTATGGAGACATCTAAAAAAATGGTAATTCTTAACTCTTACCTCCTTTATGATTCCACTAACAGTAGTGATTGTGCTGTAAGAGTTAACACCCAGAAATTAGTTCGTTCCTTGAAACCTACAAATAACGAACAAAACTTTTTAAAACTGATTTTTCATAAAATCATAGACATAATTTTCATAGTATAAACATTCACAACTGAACTATGAAATTTACACCAAGACAATATTTCATCATAAATAAATTGTCTAAATTCGAGGGTTACTCAAAACCCATGTTTTGATTTTACGAAACAATAAAAACCATGATTAACTCACGTAAGAAAAATTGTTGGCGTGAGCTCAGGCTCACGTGAGTTTATCAAAAACAAAAGGAGTAATTCCCTTTTATACCAAATTTTATTTCCAAAACCTAATTCCATAAGGATTTCCTTATCGGGCCCGACCCGTGAATCTTAAACCGACCAAGGTTCCACCATCGAGTCAGCGGTTCTACACCAATTTGTGCTCACCGGATGAAGCTCTATTATCCCACTGGGGTTTTCGCTCAAACCATGGTTTGCTCATTCATTCAAAATCCGGTAACGTCTTATTTTATGACTAAGTTCACTTACTTACTTCTGTCTGTACCTGGAAAATCACCTTTCAATGCTGACTGAGGAACATGACTGTTTCTCACTAAGAAGAAGACTTAATGTAGATGGTGGATTTTCGACAAGGGTAAAATTTTAAAACCCTAACTATGCATACTCCAGATCCGGCAATCGGATGAGTATTGAGACTCATGTCTCTCAATAAAGCATGAAAGCTCATGCCATAAAACCTCTGACTGAGAAGGCTGTCTATTAGAGTATATGTAGATGTGTAGTCTCCCAGCTGAGGCCACGACACATCTCATGAATACTGAGCAATTTCAGTAATTATTTATACTCCGGATCCGGAAATCGGATGAGTACTGAGACTCATGTCTCGCATGAAAGCTCATGCCATAAAACCTCTGACTGAGAAAGCCGTCTCTCAGAGTATATGTAGATGTGTAGTATCCCAGCTGAGACCACGGCACATCTCATGAATACTGAGCAATTTCAGTAATCATTTCTATATATAATCGAAAGATTGGACGGCTCCTAGACAGCATGCCTGCTAGTATAGAGCGACAACGTCTTCAGGATGCAACCAAGTTTTCCCTGACTATATAGGAGAAATATGATACTCCAGCAAGTTCATATTGCTCAACTCTCAGATAATTAATGCTCCTAGATAGGAAACCCTGCTAGTACAGAGCCATCAGTTAATTATCTCTAATCGTCTGAATATCCAGCAATATTCTACGGTTCTTCGTTATATTTCGTCACTTCAATTCGTGGTTCATCCCAGCAGAATTCCACGAGTTAGTGATAAATATTCAATAAAACAGGCATCTGAGCATCGAATAAGCCCTGATTAAAATGGTGCAAGTGTACTTAGCAATAATGCACATACCAGCATTTGAATGCGCAAACGAGCATTTCAAAAATACGAATGAACGATGAACCTATGCAAAATAGGAAGGAAAAATAATAATGATAAAAATATTAGCAAAGGCGTCAGGGACTGGGCTCACCAGCCGGCTGGTCATGCCGTGACCAGTCCCACGCCCAATTTTAGATTTTTATCATATTTTATTATTTTTCCTGATCTCATGAAAATCCTCTCGTTCGAGCAAATCTCATTCGATTCAAGGAAATTCTCTAATCTCATGATATTTCTTTATGTCAAGAAAATAATAAAATTAGGGAAAGGTGTCATGGGACCGAGCACCAACCGGCCGTCCATGCCCTAGACGTGGCCGGTCCCGCATACTTGAAATACCCGGACCAAGATTGGGTTTCGCCAGTACGCAAACGGGTACGCGTACTTCCAATCCCAGCTGAAATGTCCGGACATGAACCTTACGCCAGTATGCAAACGGGTACGCATACCTAGGTTCCCGGATTTCTCAAGCCAACCGGTACGAGTACGGGTATGCATACTATGGTTCCCGGACATAGATTACATATGTGCAAGAGTACACAACATGTCATATCCAATAATGGTTAAGTGTTCTAAACTCTTATTTCAATCATCGAAACTTTCTTAGAGGATGACAATAGCCGTTTTCACACACTATTAGCATCAAAGAAATTTTCAAGTTATTGGAATAATCATAACGAAACATTCAAGTCTACACCAAATGATCGTATCACACAAGTCATGTAAGATGTTACTCGGAAATTTTCACATGATCATCTTTTCACTTGCATCAAGAATATAAGATGAACTTGGTCGAAGCGAAATCTTGCAAACACATATTCCGAGAAATATGTAAGCGAGTTATACTCAGATCGAAATCTCAAATGTGTATAATAGAAAACTAAATCGTAACACGACTTATGTCTCAATATAGGAGATAGAGTAGAAATAGACTTTCCAAGTGATAGATGAGTTTCAGTCTCCACATACCTTTTGTTGATGAAGTTCCACAAGCTCTCCTTAGTAGTTCTTCGTCTTCAAATGATGAACTCCGTGAAGTCTAAGGTTCAACTATACAATCTATGTCCTAGTCCGAGACATCTATAAGTAGACTAGAAATCAAGACTTAGAGTTTTGATCACTAACATTAACAAACATACTTGAGATAGCAACACATGCGTGTTCGACCGAGCAGTGCTCTAACAATCTCCCCCTTTGTCAATTTTAGTAACAAAAATACCAATACATATGGATTACAAAATAAATAAAACTTTGTAGCTTCTCATCCAAATGCTTGATCTCCTTGGCATCTTCAATACGACTCGAAATCTTCGTCACTTCCAAGTACACCATGATTCTAAATGTGTTCAACTCATCATCATAGTTGTTGAAGTTCCGTAGCAATAACAATGAGAAAACAAATGATATCAATCATTGTTATACAGTGTCATAGTATCATTATATAACATCAAAGTTTAATTGTATCATAACTTTGAAAACAATACTATGGTGATATGTATCACTCCCCCTTAGTCAATACTTCATCTCGACATGAAAACCGCTCCCCCTTACATAATGATCCGTAAACCATATGTATTTGTAGTATGAAACTACACATTAATTCTCCCCTTTTTTGTCAATATAAATTGGCAAAGGTACGAAAACTAGTGGGATCCTCATTAAATTTTCATAGAGATACTTCATGACCAAAAGAGAATAACATACCAACTTATTTAGATGGAATCATATAGCCGAAGCTAAATGCATTCATCAAGGAGTTTATAAAGATACAAGATAACTCCTACAATATTCCACAGCCGCACTCCCCACAAAGATTTGTCAATTAAGCACAAGTTCAAAAAAGAACTCTCCCCCATAAAATGTTACTCCCGAAGCAACAACAAGAGAGACCTTACTTTTAAAAGAAAAGAAAGATTTCTTTGGACATAATCAAATCACATGAGAACATGAATTTGTATCCAAAAATCGCAATTGAATTAGCCACAAAATGATCAATTCAATTAGCCATGTTCAACATAAGCGAACTTACGGAGCAATACAATATATGCACAAAGATGTGGACCAGGGAAAGACCAATATTGCGGAATAAACAAAGATTCATTCTATTTTTCATCACTATTTACACAATGACATATAATAGACTTAATCTTTGTAAACAAAAGTTCATCATTTCTTCCATCAATATTTGCATAATGACATAAAAGGCTTAACTTTTGTATTCAAAAGTTCATTCTATCTTTTATCAATACTTTCATACCAACATAATAAAGATAACTTTTGAACAAGTATGGGATAGTCAAGGTTCACGGATGTAAACAACATATCCCATAACAATTTGCAATATATGAAAACATAAGGATTAATACTGCAAAAATTATCTTCCAAATAACTTAGAATTTAAATAAATAAATCTAAAACATTGAAGATGAAAATGTTGGACATAGCTATGTGTACTCACAATAATGGCTATTCCAAACCCTAGTTATCCTTCTTGAAAACACAAGAATAAAATTCTCATAAGAAGTTTCCTAGACAAAATCAAAGTTCTTTGAGAACCTCATACCTTTCAATAAATCCATCATAGAAGGTATCACTGATTTCCTCTATTCTCTTGACCGTAGAGACTCCATGTTCGTGAGTTAGAACATAAACTTTACGATCAACAACCCGAGCAAGTTGTCTAGCTTTGACACAGTCCACGATGAGCTTTTTCTGATTCCGTATCAGAATATTTTTGATTTGCAAGGATTCTGGCCTGACCATCTAAGAGTTGGTTTATTTGCAGTTGAAGATTTGCAAACTCGACCTTTGAATCGTTCTGAAAACGAGTTAAATCCTTGAATGATTCACCAATCCAGGAGTTGTGTTCTTTCCTTGTAAGCATCTTCTTTAGAACTATCTCTTGAATCGAATCACGTCCTTGAGTGTCTTCCTCCATATCAAGATGCACAATCTCTTGAGATTTTGCAGAGTTCTCCATATAATTTTTTGTTAGGGATGGATCAATACAATATAGAACATATATATGTAATTGAGTAAAGAGAAGAAACTTCTCATTAAGGAAACCCTATGAACTCGCAGGAGAGGGACACATACGTACGTGGACCGGTCACAAGAGAAAGATGGATTAAGAAAAAATCCAATAAGAGGAAACACCATGTTTGTTAACATAGCTCAATAATCACTTTAAATTAGATCCTGAGTCATGATAGTAGGAATGCAATACTCAGATTGATTAACAAGAAAACGCCTAACAAAAGATATACAACTAATCTTGAGACCCCTATAATCATCATCCTTGCACCTCTCAAGATAGATTCAAGAATGAGATTACCTAGAGTCAGGTAAAGGAGTGAGAAGTGATCTCACTAAAAATCATGGGAGAAGAGTTGTACAAGTTTTTTGAGCGTTTTAACTGTGTATTTACTTCTTTCCATTGATTATAACTTATTCCAGAGGAATTTGTCATAAACCATTTCAAAAATCCATCAAAAGGATTTTTCTGAGGACTAAGTCTAGGACCTCTAGAAATTGGTTCCAGAAGAGAGGATTTGGAGGATTTCCATCTTCTTGATCTAGACTTACCAGACTTGTTCTTATAAGCACAGGGAAAATGTTCATTAGTGGCACAAGAGTTTATACCATAATGGGTAACATGTAACCTGTGATGATTTCTTGAAGAGAGATCATTTTTATAAGATTTCTGGTTTTCTGCAGGCAAGAAATTCACTGTAGATGTCTTCAGACGATTTACTCCATTGACAGTAGAAAGAAGCAAATTATGGAGATCAGAAATTTGTTTCTTTCTGGCAAAACAATGAAAAGCATAGTGATTCTTTTGCTAATGATTCACAGTAGGTAATTCCTTGGAGGAACTTTTTTCACGCCAGGTAAAGTCTTGTGAGTATCAGAAGAAGGTGCAGAAGATGACTTATTCATCAAAGCAGAGTTTTCTTTTTTCAAGGTGTTACACTGTTCTCGGGCATATCGAAGAGATGCAACAAGTTTCTCTTTTTCAACGCGATAACTGTTAATTTCTAATGAATGAGTCTTGACAAAATGTTCTTCTCTAATTGAATCTTCTTTAACATTATCTTCAAGCATACTAATCTTTTCTCGTTGTAGAGTAGTTTCTTGAACCAATTTTTCGATATTGTTAGAGAGAGATTCAATGAAGCTGTAGAGTTCACGTTCCCTTTCAAGAGATTTCTCAAATTCATCAAAAAGCTGATCATTCTTTTCTTCAAGAGTCTTGATTTTAGAAACTTGAAAGTCAATGATTTCAGCAGATTTTTTTAACGATCTGGTGAGTTCCATTTCAGATTATGACACGAACTCACAAATCTTGTTTTTCCCTCGGGATTCGGAAGAATCTACTAAGGAGTTATCCTTTGAGGAAAACCCATACTTCTTAGGTCCTCAGAACACAAATTGCTACAAACACAGACTTATAAGGTCTTTAATGTGTTTGCCTGCTCTGATACCAATTGAAGATGCGGGGGTATAACAACCACACCCAACAATTCATTTGGAAATCTGAGAGGACTTACTCCAGTATACTTTCTAGAGAATCAACTAGACAGTGAGACTCAATATAGAGAAAGTATACACAAGACTTTATATCTCTATCTCTCAATTCAATCTGCAATCAGCAAATAGAAATTTGTGAGTCTGATTGAATATAAGAGAAGTAACTTGAACGGTACCAAAGACCAATGTTCAAGGATCAATCAATCTCAATCAACAACCAAAGGTTGGATTTCCTAATTGATCGATACAACGCACAACCTGTGATATTTCAATTATATAACAAAATATAATGCGGAAAAGAAATAACACAGACACTAGAATTTTGTCAACGAGGAAAACTGAAAATGCAGAAAAACCCCGAGACCTAATCCAGCTTTGAACGCCACACTGTATTAAGCCACTACAGACACTAGCCTACTACCAATGAACTTCAGACTGGACTGTAGTTGAACCCTAATCAATCTCACACTGATTCAAGGTACATTTGCGTTCCTTACGTCTCTGATCCCAGCATGATACTACGCACTTGATTCCCTTAGCCGATCTCACGCACAACCAAGAGTTGCTACTGTTAGAGCATTGCTCGGTTGAACCCACTAGCGTTGGTATGTCAAGTTAGTTGTCAATTTTAGTTGCCAAAATGCATTCTTGATTTAGCATACTAAAGATATTTACAGACTAGATTAGGTCTAAGAAGTTGAATCGAATCTATCCTTAAAGGATGAAGATTGAAGACTACAAGAAGACATCAACAAGTACTTCATCAACAAAGGCATTTGATTGATTTCATTTGGATTCTTGTTCAATTCTACCTTTCTAATATATCGAGATAAATGCTCACTCTATAGAACAATTCCTATGACGGTAAATGTACATTTATGTATATATACTTGAGGTTATTTGAATCATGACCTTTGTGACAATAACCTTTATCCCTGTAAAGGCTCTCATGTTATAGTGAATGAGCTTACGAATTCAACGAGCCAAGAATCACTCAATTCCGAGTTATAACGATGAAATTATGAGTGATTTATTAAAGTAACAGTTATAAGTGTTGTTGTAACTGTTACAGTTTGTTAGTAGGAAACAATCCATGGACTGTTTGTAACGCTTCACGGACTTGGGCCCAATTACGTGACTAGAAGTCCTTTTTTAGTCAAATTGGTGATGTTTCCTTATCTAGGCAAGATGGCTATTAATCCAAACATATTTGATTACCATATTAAAGTGTTTGTGATAACTTTTAATTCCTGCCTAAGTTAAAATGTGATTTATTCACATAAATACAATATTTGTTAATTATTTATTTATTTAATTATTTGGCAAGAGTTTGTAACTTAGGAAAGACTCCCTGATGTGACTCAATAATGTTGTAGTAAAAAGGTTCGTTGAGGCTTGTGAAAGCAATGGATTTTTAGACTTATAAAACTTAAAAGTAAAGAAAACTTATTACAAAATTGACTTCAAGATATTAGAAAACAACCAAGACACTGATTTCACTATTACACATGAATAAATTATGGTAAACAATCCAAAACTCTAATTATCTTATAAGACTCTTATTTCTTAATTCACAAATAATCTGGAAAATTCTCAAAAATTAATTGTATCCCTAAGCATAGATTATCTAAACAAAGCATAACCTATCTAATTGAATCACAACTAATGAAGAAATTTTTTGCAAACAATTAAAAACTCTGCAAAAGCAGTGATTGAGTGAATTATAAATTATAAATTAGAGGAAATAAATGATTACCAATTATTCATGCGTAAATAGCTTCCTCGTTGCCTTGGTTGTGGGAGAAATTAGCCTCTCATCATGTTGGAAACACGCTCAAAATTTGATTTCATTTATGCTCAAAGATGGGTTTACAAATGATAAAAGTGTGAAAATAATTAAAGTTACAGAGAACGATATCTGTTGACTGTCGCTGTCACTGTAACAAATAAGACTGTCCTGCGATAATCGCTGAAACTGTAGCTTTTAAGACTGTTCTGTAACAGTCGCAATCACTGTAGCATAAACGACACAAGGGTGTGCGTCTTATGTTCTTCGTGTTCTTCAGCAGCAGCAGAAAAATGACAGCTCTATAACTTGATTTTTTTCGACTTTCTGGTGCTCTAAAACTCTCCCAAACTATCATTTTCCCTTACTGATATCCCATCACCTATTTATAACCCAGAAACAACAAAATCTCACGTAATAACTTCACATAATCCTCCATTACTCGGCAGTGAAGAAAAATATTCTCGGGAATATTTTCTTCCCTGATTTGCTTTCTCATGCGCCTGTTGTACACAGAATTGCTCCAGCACGTTTCTACCTAATACCAGTAGCAGTTATACATGCAACACCCTCACGAAATCTCCTCAACATGGCACAAAAATCCCGAGTATCTTTCCCATACGTGGCTTGCCCTGTTTTCTTCTTGCGAGTTATCCAACCAAATTCGATCAAAACAAACACCAATACCAGCTTTGTTATGACATATCACGTCTACCCACTAAGTTTCAGGGATTGAATCTCACTAAATCACGTCCGAAATTCGATCGAAAATTCTGCCAGCAACTGTGACTATTTTCCCGCCAATTTCAATTTTCAAAAGATGAAGAAGAAGTGCCTTGAATCCATTTTTCGGATGCCTTTAACACCGGGTGCTCTGGGGGTGCCCTTATCCAAAATGAGGGTGCCTTTAGTACTTTTCTCCAGCGGTCCCAATATCACTTTTTGAGCAACTTTTTCCACACAAGTGTATTTCTCCAAAAACACCTACAAACACACAAAGCATCAAAATTAGTACAAAAATCGAGCACTAACAATAGAGACATTGAGTACAATTTAGACACAAAAATGTGTCTATCACTCCCAAAATTAGGAGAGTCTTGAAAAAGGAAAATAACTTTGCATAGGTTTCAATTTATTGTTCACTATAAATAAAGGGTTCATGAATGCTACACGTTTTCATCCCCTTTGGAAAATTGGTGTAAGCTTCATAAGGTTGTTTTCCATGTCTTCTGTTCTTCGTGAACAAGAGTGAGATAAAAGTCTTTGTATTGGGGATCACAAAGCCGAGTTGGATTAATCTTCGTGATTGATTATATAACTTGTAATCTAGGTTTTTCACCTCTTGTCTATTCTAAGGTTTTCTCTTCTGATATAAAACCATTCAAGAGTTGTTGATCATAAACACTAGGTTTTGATAGATTTCAGTTTCCGATCGTATACCAACATTTGTTAGACGAAATCGGAAGCTAGAAAGAAAACTTTGATTAAGGTATCTCGTAAAAATCCTTAAGAAGTTTTAAATAAGATATCTCTAGATTTATTCTAGTTGTTCTTGTTGTAGAATTATTAGGGTTTGTTAACTTGGAAATTGACCTTTGGAATCTCCCAAGTTCACTTACGAAAATCAGGTTCACGGACTCCTTGTGTGTACAGATACTGATTGTAAGTTAAAACCCTAATCTACAAGTTTGTTTTTGATATTACTTTTACCTAGTAATTGTTTTTCTCAATACAAACACAAGATTTCCAAAACTTTGATTTTCATCTAAAGGGAAATCGATTCGGTATTTTGTGAAAACAAAAGAATTCCTAAAGAGAGCCTTGGGTTCTGCTAGAAGATTTATGAGAAGAATTCCTAATGAGAATCGGTGTTCTGCTAGGAGTTCTATAAGTTCTTGAATACATATGAAGCAGGTATTACATCTAGTCCGAATAGGTAGTAGAAAATTGGTGTAACTGATTTTAATCAGTGTGCGTTTATTTTGGACTAGGTCCCGGGATTTTTATGCATTTGCGGTTTCCTCGTTAACAAAATTTCTGGTGTCTGTGTTATTTCTTTTTCGCATTATATTTGTTTATATAATTGAAATATCACAGGTTGTACGTAAGTTCAATCAATCGTGAATCCGACCTTTGGTTTGTTGATTAAATTGATTGACACTTGGATATTGGTTTTTTATACCGTCCAAGTTATTTCTTATATTCAACCTGGTTCGCAAATTCCTATTTGTTTGATTACGGATTGAATTGAGAAATTGTGATATAACTCTTTGATATACTTTTCTTAAGATTGAGTCTGACTGTCTAGTTGAATCTCTTGAAAGTATATTGGAGTTAGTCCATACAGATTTCCAAACGAATTATTGGGTGTGGTTGTTAGACCCCTACTTTTTCAATTGGTATTAGAGCAGGCAAACACGCTAAGACCTCATAAGTCTGTGTTTGTAGCAATCTGATTCTATGGACAAAAGTGTTATCTCTATACACGTACCGCCAGTCTTCGATGGCACAAACTACTTATGGTGGAAAATTGCTATGCGTGCTTTTATTCAAGCGCGAGATTTTCAATAATGGGTTCGTATTGTTAATGGCTATAATCCCCCATTAGTTACAGTAGACGTTGTAACTGTTGCAAAGGATATTGGTGATTATAATGATCTTGAGATTCTTGCTGCAAAGCAAAATTCTGAAGGATTAAATGCTATCATCCATGCCATTACCCCAGATCTTTAGCACCATGTTACTACGTGTAATAAGTCTATATATGCTTGGGATATCTTAGAAACCGTATTCCAAGGGAATGCCGCAGAGAAAGAAGCAAGGCTTAAAAATCTAGCTTCTGACTGGGAAAACATTCGCATGTCTGATGATGAAACCTTTGATGAGTTTAACCAAAGACTTTCTCAAATAGTTAACTCCTCATATCCATTAGGAGTCTAAGAAACATGTCATTTAAGAAGCAAACGATCTTTCTACACTCTCCAGAAACACTCTTGATGGAAAACTTAAAGATATTTGATAATGAACACGCATATAGAAAAGAGGTGTTTTATCTTAAAGCTGCAAACAATTCTGAATCCTCTAAGGATAAATCTGGTTCGCCAGATACTAAGGATGTTACTCCACACAATTTACAAAACTCTTGAGAGAGAGAAAAAAAGTTTTTCTAAAGTTACAACATCTCCTAATGATGATGTACAATGCTATAACTGTCGTGGTTTCAGGCACCTTTCTTCAGTATGTCCTAGATGGAGCCGTAGACAATCGGCATATGCAGCAGCTTTGCCTACTCTTGATTGAAAAAGCGGGGGTCTAACAACACCACCCAATATTTCGCTTAGCAATCTGTATGGACTAACTCCGAAATACTTTGCTAGAGAATCAACTAGACAGTCAGACTCAATCTAGATTAAAGTATCTCAAGGAGTTAATATCTCTCACTTGATTTGATTTTTACTCAAGCTAAAAATAATAGCAAGTCTTTATCAAATACAAGGAATAACTTGGACGGTACCAAAGACCGATGTCCAAGGATCAATCAATATCAACCAAAGGTTGGATTTTCAATTGATGATCTTATCGCACAACCTGTATTACTTCAATTATATAAAATATAATGCGAAAAAGAAACAACACAGACACCAGAAGTTTTGTTAATGAGGAAACCACAAATGCAGAAAAACCTCGGGACCTAGTCCAGATTGTATACACACTGTATTAAGCCGCTACAGACACTAGCCTACTACAAGCTAACTTCGGACTGGACTATAGTTGAACCCCAATCAGTCTCCCACTAATTCAAGGTACAGTTGTACTCCTACGCCTCTGATCCCAGCAGAATACTGCGCACTTGATTCCCTTAGCTGATCTCACCCACAACTAAGAGTTGCTGCAACCCAAAATCGCATACTTGATAATAAACAAATCTATCCCACATAGAAAAGTCTATCAAAGGATAAATATGTCTCCCACAGAAAAACCCTAGGTTTTTTGTTCCATCTTAAGATATAAAATCAAGGTGAACAGGAACCAATTGATAATCCGGTCTTATATTCCCGAAGAACAACCTAGATTAATCAATCACCTCTCAACAATCCTTCTTGACTACACAAGCGGTTTGTCGAGGAATCACAAACAGTGATACGAAGATGTTTGTGACTTCTTATCTTGCCTATCGGGGAACTCTCACGATCTCAAGCCAATCAATATATTGTACTCGTACGATAGAAGATGCAAGATCAGATCACACAACTACGATAAAAGTAGTATCGGTCTGGCTTCACAATCCCAATGAAGTCTTTAAGTCGTTAACCTGGTTTTAGAGAAGAAAACCAAAGGTTAAAGGAGAATCGACTCTAGCGAGCGCACTAGTATCACACAGACGTGTGGGGATTAGTTTTCACAATGCTAGATGTCTCCTTTATATAGCCTTCAAATCAGGGTTTTGCCTTAGTTACAAAGCAATCCATATTCACCGTTAGATGAAAACCTGATTTAGATTCAAGCTAATATTTCTCAACCGTTAGATCGAAAACTTAGCTTGTCACACACACTTGGGTAGACGTTTACTGGGTTTGTGAAAACCATGCCCAAACGTGTACGTGTATGTTGGTTCAACATAGTAACCCAAAAGGTTAACCATATGAGCAATTCATATTAACCTAGTTCTTCTTCACCATAACTAGTTCAATTGACTCAAATGAACTAGTTAGAGAGTTGTTCAATTGCTATGAGATCTTATGTAACAACACAAGACACAATTGAAACAAAGATGATTCGATTCGATTGAATCGGCTCATGAACTTTATAACCACGGTTTGCATAAATAATTCCTTAGTAATTTAAGTTTCATGTTCAGAGCACATCTTTAGATCATAATCATTTAAGCTCACAAACAAGTTCGCGGACTTAAGGCAACCAACAGAGTTTTCTAAACTCAGCAGAAAATCTCGGCAAAGAGACTTCGCCAGTTCGCGGACTAGGTTCGCGGACTGAGTTCGCAGACTAAACACGCAAACGAGTTTTTGGAAAATCCCAGCAGAAGTTCTCGGGAAGAGAACTTCCGTCAGTTCGCGGACTTGGCAAAGCCAATTCCTACGGTTTCTCTCAATCATCAAAGTTCGAAAACTTCGGATTAAGGAATACATGGTTATGTAATCTAAACTCTCATTCCAATCATTGAGACATTCTCAGAGGACGTTATATAGCCGTTATTCACAGACCGTTTCACGTCAGAGCAATTCTCAAAGTAATTAAAACTTTTCATGACTTTCGTCACTAGGTGAAGATAAACTTGATCAAAGCGAAACGCTTTACCAACACACGATTTCGAGAAAAATAATAGTGAATACTCAGCTCGAAATGTCAAATGTGTATGATCCAGTCTATATAGCATACGACTTTTTGTCTCATAAGAAGTAGGAGATATAGATAGACTTTTGAGTGATAGATAAGTTCAAGTCTCCACATACCTTTTTGTTGATGAAGTTCCACGGTTCCTTGAGTAGATCTTCGTCGTTGTATGATGAATCGCCATGAAGTCCTTGAGCTCAACTACACTTTTCTATCCTAGTCCGAGACTTAGCTATAATAGACTAGAAATCAAGACTCATAGTTTTGATCACTAACATTGACAAACATGCTTGATAGCAACGCATGCGAGGTCGACCGAGCTATGCTCTAACAATCTCCCCCTTTGTCAATTTTAGTGACAAAACTATTAATACATATGGAATACAAAAAATAAACTTTAGTGGCTCCTATTCCATAGTCTAATCTTCAACGTTCCTTGAAATCTTCGTCCTTCCAAGTACTCCAATGATCCCAAAGGTTGTAAGTTTAGCACCACCGTTGTTGAAGATCCGTAGCTATAACAATGAGAGAAATCGAGATTCTCGATCATTATTATACATGTCATAGTATCATTATGTAACATCAAAGTCCAATTGCATCACGACTTTAACAACAATACTATGGTGATATGTATCACTCCCCTTAGTCAATACTCCATCTCGATCATGGAAACCACTCCCCCTTACACAATGATCCGAAAACCATATGTATTTGTAGTGTGAACTACATTATTTCTCCCCCTTTTTGTCAATAAAATTGGCAAAGGTAAAAGAACGGGATCATAATGAAATTTCCACAAGAGACATTTCATAGACTAAAAGAAAAATACATACCAACTTAATTTAGATGCAATCATAAAGCCGAAGCTAAGCATTCATCAAGGAGTTTTAAGATACAAGATAACCCCTATAAAATTCCACAGCCGCACACCCCGCAAGATATTACCATTAAGCACAAGTTCAAAAGAACTCTCCCCCATTTGATGTCATTCCCGAAAAACAACAAGAGCGACCTTAATTTCGAAAGAAAAGAAGGATTTTTTAATTGGACACCAAAAACCATGGAAATGATTTTCTATATCCAAAACTCAACCAAATTAATCACAAGTAAACCCATGATTAATTTAATCGGAATACGCAACTAAATCAAACCACAAAAGTGATCAATTTAATTGATTGTGCTCAACATAAGAAAATCACGGAGCTACGACTAAGATAACCACACGGAGATGACTACCTTAATCGTTCAAATACTCAACATAAGGAAAACCTTACGGAATATACGACTACATCAACCAATAGAACATGATTAGTATAGCCGTTCATATACTCAACACAAGAACTTGTGGAATATATGAAAACTCAACTAGATTAATTACAAGAGAACCTATAATTAATCTAATTGGAATACACAACCAAACTAATCACCGAAGCAATCAATTTAATTGTCAAAAGATTTTGCTCGACAAAAGAAGACTTTCGGAGCAAATAACTAAATAACCAATCAAGATGATTAATTTAGTTCAAGAATGCTCAACATATAGCATCTCATGGAACAACCAACAAGGCCAATAATCGACATAGTTGTAAGGTGCTCAACATAAGATACACAATGGAGCCTTCACGGTAAAACATAACAAAATGGATCAATGAAGATCAATACCGTGGATAACATACAAGGATCTATTCTATTTTCCATCACTATTTGCATAACGACATAATAGACTTTATCCTTGTCAAACAAAAGATTTCATCCTATTTTCCATCAAATAAATGACTGCATAGGCATAACTTTTGTAATTGTCAAAAGTCCATTCGTCCTTTCATCAATACGAATATCAATTTATGAACGACTTTACTTTTGACACAATATGGGACCTTCAAGTTCACGGACGCAAACAATACATATCCCATAAAAATATTGCAATACTTCAAAACAGATTAATACTGCAATAAATCATCCTCCAAATATTTTTAGAATTTAAAACAATAAACCTAAAAAATAACAAGAAGATGAAAACAAAAATAGCTATGTGTAGTCACAATCTTCGCTATTCAAAGCACTAGTTATTCTTCCAACTAATCCAAAAAGAATACATACTAGGCAACAATTCCTTTGAGAAATTCCTTATCATTCCCGAACTCCTTGTTATCGACAACCATCGGGACATAAGGTTCACGGAGATAAGTGTCAATTCCCACGAACTGTCTTGGCTGAAGAGGTCGAATTAGGGTCCTTTGAATTTCCAAAGATTTAGACACGAACGTCTTTATTTCATAAATATCCCTTCTTATTTACTTTAACTCATCAAGAACATCGGAAAACTTCTGAGAGTTAGAAGGAACATCCCTGGGTTTTCTTGTATTCCTTGTTTTCTTTTCAGGGACTTAGAAACAAGAGATTTCTCTTTTTCCTTGATTGAAGACTTAACAATCATGTTGACATCCTTTACATCTGACGACATAGTGCTTTGAGAACAGTTATAAACAACTGGATTTGTGTGATGGAATCACTTAACTCAATAAACGGTCTTATAAAGGATGTCAAAAGAAAAAAGGAATGTAGGGTTTGAAACCTATTGACAGGTTCATATACGCCCAACTCTAAAACCCTATAAAGAGTAGAATTATCGATAATAACCCTTTCTTTTATTTGATAGACAAAAAATAACAAATCTAAGAAAAGAAGGAAAAACTTTTCTGAATCCTGGATCAGCACTCAATCTTGTCTCTTTTCGAACGGGCACATGATACAAGATTTTCCCAACAACACAATCAAGTTGTGTTGCGATGAACAACGATTTGTTCATCTTTTTCCTCATGGGAGGAATCCTCTGAACTCTGTTTATCAAAACGATTTGACCATATTTTCTTTTCAAATGGTCTTATTCTATCCTTGGAAACCAACTTCTTAGAGGAAGATAAGATCCTACATACCTCGGCGGTCTTCTGAGCAAGTTTCAGCTTCCTTGCTAATCAATCTTCTCTTCGCTGAAGTTTGCTGGCGCGCCTTATTTGATGCTTGTATTTGTAACACCTTGATAGTTCGTGTCCCTTCATCGAACAAAACTAGCACGTCAATCTTGGATAGTATTCAGGCATCTAAGATGTGCAAGCAGCTAGACATACCGTTGATCCTGAAACATCACTGATAGGGTTTCCAGTTTATCGGATTCAGTGAATCTTCCAGCTTGATTGGGTTTCCCTCTTCTCCAAACCCATTGAGGTTGATATATGTATTGCTACAAGTATCAAAATCAATGTTTTCATAAAGAAGCCCTACACTTGATTTCCTATCTTCATCGGAATCATAGGTTTCAGACATTTCATCAAGTGTTACAGCTAGACCTTTGTTCCCAGTATATTTTCTATGATTTGGGCATTCGTTAGCAAAATGGCCAAAACCCTTACACTTAAAGCACTGAGGCATGTCCTCGTCATCAGCCTCATCAGCATCCCTGTTTTTAGGAGGTACGCGACCGTGAGGTTTGTCTGATGACTTAGGTTTGTCACTTGACAACCGTTTACTTCTCTTCAACAGAAGATCCCTAAACTGTCTTGTGATCAAGGATACTGATTTGTCAAGATCTTCATCCGAAAAATCATCCTCAGACTGATCATCCTCAGAGACATGAACACTCTTACCTTTGAAAAGTAATTTAGTGTTCTTTTGTGCTTTAAAGGCAACATCCTTACCGACTTTGGATGTATGCTCATGGACAAAGATCTTAAGCTTTCCAACCAAGGTGTTTCTGGAAAGATTATCGAGGTTATTCCCCTCAACGATGGCATGCTTCTTAGACTCGTATCTAGATGGAAGCGATCTGAGGATTTTCATCACAATGTCCTTTTCAGGAATAGTCTTACCCAATGCAAAAGATGCATTAACAATTTCAGACACTTTGTGATTAAACTCATCAAATGTTTCTTCATCTGCCATACGAAGGTTCACCCAATTGGAATTAAGGTTTTGAAGCCTAGCATCCTTTTCACTGGAATTTCCTTCAAATACGGTTTCTAAGATATCCCACGCATCTTTAGATCTAGTGCAGTTTGTAACATGATGCTGAAGAATTGGGGTAATGGCATGTATGATAGCATTCAAACCGTCGGAATTTTTCTTTGCAGCAGTTATCTCAACAGCGGTGTGTTCACCAATAGGTTTGAGAACGTTTATATCACCAACTGTCACAACGGGAGCATCATAGCCATTAACCACATGTACCCATGATTGAAAATCACGCGATTTAAGAAAAGCTCGCATATCAATTTTCCACCATAAGTAATTGGAGCCATCAAAGACTGGTGGTATGTTAATAGAGATAACACCTCTGTCCATAGAGTCAGATCACTACAAACACGGACTTGTTAGGTCTTAAACGTGTTTGCCTGCTCTGATACCAATTGAAAAAGCGGGGGTCTAACAACACCACCCAATATTTCGCTTAGCAATCTGTATGGACTAACTCCGAAATACTTTGCTAGAGAATCAAATAGACAATCAGATTCAATCTAGATTAAAGTATCTCAAGGAGTTAATATCTCTCACTTGATTTGATTTTTACTCAAGCTAAAAACAATAGCGAGTCTTTATCAAATACAAGGAATAACTTGGACGGTACCAAAGACCAATATCCAAGGATCAATAAATATCAATCAACAACCAAAGGTTGGATTTCCAATTGATGATCTTAACGCACAACCTGTATTATTTAAATTATATAAAATATAATGCGGAAAAGAAATAACACAGACACCAGAAGTTTTGTTAACGAGGAAACCGCAAATGCAGAAAAACCCCGGGACCTAGTCCAGATTGAATACACACTGTATTAAGCCACTACAGACATTATCCTACTACAAGCTAACTTCGG
Source organism: Papaver somniferum (assembly GCF_003573695.1). Lineage (NCBI taxonomy): Eukaryota > Viridiplantae > Streptophyta > Magnoliopsida > Ranunculales > Papaveraceae > Papaver > Papaver somniferum. The sequence continues at coordinate 80,526,153 of NC_039367.1, read as the reverse complement.
ACTGGACTATAGTTGAACCCCAATCAGTCTCCCACTAATTCAAGGTATAATTGTACTCCTACGCCTCTGATACCAGCAGGATACTGCGCACTTGATTCCCTTAGCCGATCTCACCCACAACTAAGAGTTGCTGCAACCCAAAATCGCAGACTTGATAATAAACAAATCTGTCTCACAAAGAAAAGTCTATCAAAGGATAAATCTGTCTCCCACAGGAAAACCCTAGGTTTTTTGTTCCGTCTTAAGATATAAAATCAAGATGAACAGGAACAAGTTGATAATCCGGTCTTATATTCCCAAAGAACAGCCTAGTTTAATCAATCACCTCTCAAAAATCCTTCTTGACTACAAAAGCGGTTTGTCGAGGAATCACAAATAGTGAGACGAAGATGTTTGTGACTTCTTTATCTTGCCTATCAGAGAACTCTCACGATCTCAAGCCAATCAATAAATTGTACTCGTACGATAGAATATGCAAGATCAGATCACATAACTACAATAAAAGTAGTATCGGTCTGGCTTCACAATCCCAATGAAGTCTTTAAGTCGTTAACCTGGTTTTAGAGAAGAAAATCAAAGGTTAAAAGAGAATCGACTCTAGCGAGCGCACTAGTATCACACAAATGTGTGGGGATTAGTTTTGCGCAATGCTAGATGTCTCCTTTATATAACCTTCAAATCAGGGTTTTTCCTTAGTTATAAAACAATCCATATTCACCGTTAGATGAAAACCTGATTTAGATTCAAGCTAATATTTCTCAATCGTTAGATCGAAAACTTAGCTTGTCACACACACTTGGGTAGACGTGTACTGGGTTTCTGAAAACCATACCCAAACGTGTACGTGTATGTTGGTTCAACATAGTAACCCAAAAGGTTAACCATATGAGCAATTCATATTAACCTAGTTCTTCCTCACTGTAACTAGTTCAATTGACTCAAATGAGCTAGTTAGAAAGTTGTTCAATTGCTATGAGATCTTATGTAACTACACAAGACACAATTGAAACAAAGATGATTCGATTCGATTGAATCGGCTCATGAACTTTATAGCCAGGGTTTGCATAAAGCATTCCTTAGTAATTTAAGTTTCATGTTCAAAACACATCTTTAGATCATAACCACTTAAGCTCACAAACAAGTTCGCGGAATTAAGGCAACCGGCAGAGTTTTCCAAACTCAGCAGAAAATCTCGGCAAAGAGACTTTCGCCAGTTCGCGGACTAAACACGCAAACGAGTTTTTGGAAAATCCCATCAGAAGTTCTTGGCAAGAGAACTTCCGTCAGTTCGCGGACTTGGCAAAGCCAATTCCTCCGGTTTCTCTCAATCAACAAAGTTCGAAAACTTCGGATTAAGGAATACATGGTTATGTAATCTAAACTCTCATTCCAATCATTGAGACATTCTCAGAGTACGTTATATAGCCATTATTCACAGACCGTTTCATAGAAATTCTCAAAGTAATTGAAACTTTTCATGACTTTCATCACTAGGTGAAGATAAGCTTGATCAAAGCGAAACGCTTTACCAACACACGATTTCTAGAAAAAGATAAGTAGTGAATACTCATCTCGAAATGTCAAATGTGTATGATCCAGTCTATATAGCATACGACTTTTTGTCTCATAAGAAGTAGGAGATAGAATAGATATACTTTTGAGTGATAGATAAGTTCAAGTCTCCACGTACCTTTTTGTTGATGAAGTTCCACGGTTCCTTGAGTAGATCTTCGTCGTTGTATGATGAATCGCCATGAAGTCCTTGAGCTCAACTACACTTTTCTATCCTAGTCCGAGACTTAGCTATAATAGACTAGAAATCAAGACTCATAGTTTTGATCACTAACATTGACAAACATGCTTGATATAGCAACGCATGCTAGGTCGACCGAGCTATGCTCGAATATTGATGATGGACCCAAATATTATGATCACCAAGAGTACGCAGGCGAAGTTGCATTAGCTTCTGGAAAAATCCTTTCGGATACTGAGTCTGATTCTGACGAAGAAGTGTTCCATGAAGATCCAGTTGCTAATAATATTCTTCAAGAATGTCATCAGAAACTCTCGGAGGCTGAAAGCACCATTTTCAGTGAGAAAGTTAAATATGACAGACTTCGTAATTGGAATAAATACTTTCAAGACCAACTTGATTCTATTGGTGCAAGAGATTATCTCAATGAAATACGAATGCTTAAAGAAGAAATTGCCGGAAGTGAGATGAACTTGTTATTTGATTATGAATAAGAAGATCTCAAAGTTCAATGTGAATCATCCAAGAAAGATCTAGTTATTGCACTTGAAAAGGTCAAAAGGTTGGAAGAAGAAAACTCGAGCTTAAAAGAGAGTTTGTCTAGAAATAGCAGCTCAGAAGAATTAACCTCAACATTGGGGGCATGTAGAATTCATCGTGATACATGAGGATTGGGCTATGAAGGAATAGACGCTCCTAGTATTTGCAAAGAGGTAAAATTTGTCAAAGCTAAAGATTCTTCTCAACCAAAACCTTCAACGGTTGAAAAAAGTAAAGTATCTCTAAAAACTGTCGATGACGAAAAGAGGAAATTCTGTCAAGCTCCAAAGAAAGCACATACACATTCAGGTAATACTAAACATAACTTTTTCCATTCTACTAAACATTGTTTTTATTGTGGAAAACCAGGTCACTTGCAAAGGAATTGCAGATTTCTTAAACGAGATAAAACCAGATCTGATTCTGTTAAGATGACAATATCTGATGTTCCAAACTGGAGAAAAACTAAGTCTCATAATTTCAGTTCTTCTAGTATTCCCTCAAAGAAGTTTCATAATTATATTGGGGTGAAAAAGAAATACGTTGCTCCAAAAGCTACACAGAAATGGGTACCAAAGAAGATTAATAAAGCAACGAGTACTGAAAAGTAGGGGTACAACAACCACACCCAATATTTCACTTAGCAATCTGTATGGACGAACTCCAATATACTTTCAAGAGAATCAACTAGACTCAATCTTAAAAAAGTATATCAAAGAGTTATATCTCTCTTTCTTGATTCAATTCTTTCTCAAGCAAATAGAAATCTGCGAGTCTAATTGAATACAAGAGAAATCACTTGAATGGTACCAAAGACCATGTTCAAGTATCAATCAATTTCAATCAACAACCGAAGGTCGGATTTCAAATTGATTGATTCAAACGCACAACCTGTGATATTTCAATTATATAACAAAATATAATGCGGAATAGAAATAACACACACACAAGAATTTTGTTAACTAGGAAACCGCAAATGCATAAAAACCCCGGGACCTAGTCCAGATTGAACACACACTGTATTAAGCTGCTACAGACACTAGCTTACTACAAACTAACTTCAGTCTGGACTGTAGTTGAACCCCAATCAATCTCACACTGATCCAAGGTACAGTTATGCTCCTACGTCTCTGATCCCAGCAGGATACTACGCACTTGATTCCCTTAGCTGATCTCATCCACAACTAAGAGTTGCTACGACACAAAGTCGAAGACTTTAATAAATAAATATGTATCACACAGAAAAGTCTACAGGAATAGATAAATTTGTCTCCCACAGAAATACCTACAAGTTTTTGTTTTGTCTTTTGATAAATCAAGGTGAACAAGAACCAATTGATAAACCAGACTTATATTCCCGAAGAACATCCTAGTATTATCAATCACCTCACAATAATCTTAATCGACGCGGCAAAAGAAGATATTGTGGAATCACAAACGATGAGGCGAAGATGTTTGTGATTACTTTTATATCTTGCCTATCGGAGATATAAATCTCAAGCCAATCGTTACGATTGTACTCAAAACGATAGAAGATGCAAGATCATATCACACAACTACGAGAAAGTAGTATCGATCTGGCTTCACAATCCCAATGAAGTCTTTAAGTCGTTAACCTGGTTTACAAGAAGAAACCTAAGGTTAAAGGAGAATCGACTCTATCTAATACAACTAGTATCACACAGGAGATGTGGGGATTAGATTTCCCAGTTGCTAGAGTTCTCCCTTATATAGTCTTTCAAATCAGGGTTTGCAATCAATGTTAGCTTGGTAACAAAGCATTCAATATTCACCGTTAGATGAAAACTTGATTAGATTCAAGCTAATATTTTTCAAACGTTGGATCGAAAACTTAGCTTGTTACACACAAATGAAATGCACGATTTTAGGTTTGTGTAACCGTACCCAAACATGTACATTTGTTGGTTCAACAATAGTTAACCAAATGGTTAGCCATATGAGAACTTTCATATCAACCATATTCCTCTTCACCATAACTAGTCCAAATGACTCAAATGAACTAGTTAGAGAGTTGTTCAATTGCAAGGAAATCTTATGTAACTACACAAGACACAATCGAAGCAAAAACGATTTAACTCAATCGAATCGGTTCATGAACTTTATAGCCACGTTTTATATTTAACATTCCTTCGTTAATATAAATAAGTTCACAAACAATCGTCTTTAGATATAACCAGCTTAAGTTCGCAGACTTAGTTCGTGGACTTAAGTTACCGGAAGGAGTTCTCAAACTCCAGCAGATATTCTCGTGTCGAGAACTTCCGCCAGTTCGCGGATTGGGTTCACGGACTGAGTTCGCCGACTGAGTTCATAGCTCTTGTTCTGGTTCTCTTGATTAACAAAGTTCGCAAACTTCGGTTCAAGGAAAAATGACTTATACATATATGTGTTTCCACACAATGCTTATATCCAACATTGGTTATATAATCTAAACTCTCATTTCAATCATTGAAACATTCTTAGAGGACGTTATATAGTTGTTATTCACAAACTATTTCTCGTCAAAGTAATTTTCAAAGTGATTTATACATATCATGACTTTCGTCACTAGGTAAAGATGAACTTTGCCAAAGCGAAAGCTTACCAACACATATTTCGAGAAATAGATATGCGAGATAAACTAGGATCGAAATAGCAAATGTGTATAATCAAAGTCTATATAGCAAAATGACTTTTGTCTCAAGATAGGAGATAGAGTAGATAAACTTTTGAGTGATAGATAAGTTCAAGTCTCTACATACCTTTTAGTCGATGAAGTTCCACCAGTTACTTGAGTAGTCCTTCGTCTTGTATGATGATTTTTGTTGAGTTCTTGAGCTCAACTACACTTTCTATCCTAGTCCGATACTTAGCTATAGTAGACTAGAAATCAAGAATTATAGTTTTGATCACTAACATTGACAAACATGCTTGAGATAGCAACGCATGCGAGTTCGACCGAGCAATGCTCTAACAAGTACTATTAAGAAGGATCTCCCAGACAAGAGTTCGACAAGGGATAACATCTTAAAGAGGTATGGAACAGTTATTGATAGTTTCAAGGAAGTTGTTAAATTCCTAGAGTCCATGCATGATTTTGTTTCGAATACCTGTGGTGAGCAAAATTTTGTTCACCTCAACACAACCTGATTGTGTTGGAAGTGCATCCTCACCAAGAAGCCCTTGTAAATGCGGTGAGGATTGCAAAAGAATCGGGGCGCACATATTATGTTGGGTAATTTTTGAATATGTGTAACATTTTATTGTTTCGAGCTGATTTTAACTCGCTTACATATTTCTCGAAATATATGTCGGTAAGCTTTCGCTTTGGCCAAGTTCATCTTTTCTCGTGACGAAAGTCATATTAGTTTCAATTACTTAAAAATCGCTTTGACGAAAAATAGCTTGTGAACAACAACTATATAACGTCCTCTAAGAATATTTCAATGATTGAAATGAGAGTTTAAAATATAACCTTGAAAGGATAAAAACATTATATGATAACTCATACGTGTGTAAGTCCTTATTCCTTGAACCAAAGTATGCGTACTTTGCTGCTCAGGAAAACCAGAACTGAAGTCCGCGTACTGTCGGAAGTTCACATCCCGTGAATTTCTGCTGGAGTTTGTGAACTGAAAAAAAAACTTATTACGGGTACTTAAATCCGCGTACCAGTATGCGTACTTAAGTGGTTTAGTTTCTAAAAACGATTATTCGTGAACTTAAACTTATATAAGCTAAGGAATGCATACTTGCAAACCGTGGCTATAAAGTTCATGAAGTGATTCGAGTGAATCAAATCGTTTTTGCTTCAATCGTGTCTTGTATACTTCTATGAGTTCTAAGCAATTGAACAACTCTCTAACTAGTTCTCTTGAGTCATTTGAACTGGTTATGATTAAGATGAATATGGCTAAATACCACGTGTATGATTCTTAATTACCTAACTTGATTTGTGATTAAAATTCTTAAGTATAACAGATTAGAAGCAATAATCAAATCCATTGGATTTTGGTTTTTATTGTCAAAAAAACTTTTTCATACACCATTCTTGGTGTAAATCCTTGTGGAAAAGGTTTTCTTCCTTCTAAGCATATCAATTCTTGTTTATACGAGTTTGTATCTTAGAAAAGATGATCACAATACTTGATCTTCATGATTATATATTGTGTATTGTTACCATGAGATAGTTCTAAACTTTTTAGTAACACGATCTCATGAGAGACTTTCAGTGATTGGTTCTTAAATCGCATCTCCTTGTAGGATTTTTGAAATCCAATATATAAATCCTTCTCCCTTGAGAAAGGTCACTCTTGTTGTTCTTTCGGGAATGACAGTTTATGTGGGAGAGTTCTTAATTAAACTTGTGCTTAATTGCTATATCTTTGAGGGGAGAAGCGGTTGTGGAACATGTAGGGGTTAACTTGTATCTTAATAAACTCATTGATGAAGTCACTACGTTTCGACTCTGTGATATCGTCTAAACAAAGTTGATATGTTTTCTTCTTTTGGTCATGAAGTATCTCCGTGAAAATTTCATGAGGATCCCACTAGTTTTCGTACCTTTGCCAATTTATATTGACAAAACGGGGGAGAATTAATGTGTAGTTCACAGTACAAATACATATGGTTTACGGATCATTATGTAAGGGTGGGTGCTTTGCATGTTGAGATGGAGTATTGACTAAAGGGGAGTGACACATATCACCGTAGTATTATTGTCAAATTTGTGATACAATGAAACTTTGATGCTGTGTAATAATACTATGATGGATCTTCAACAAGTACAGAATTGGTAAAAGAATTATTGGGTGTGGTTGTTAGACCCCCGCTTTTTCAGCTACGACCTGTTAGAGCACAACTCGGCCGACCTCGCATGCGTTGCTATCTCAAGCATGTTTGTCAATGTTAGTGATCAAAACTATGAGTCTTGATTTCTAGCCTACATAGCTAAGTCTCGGACTAGGATAGAACAGTGTAGTTGAGCTCAAGGACTTCATGGCGATTCATCATACAACGACAAATATCTACTCAAGGAACCTTGGAACTTCATCAACAAAAAGGTATATGGACACTTGAACTTATCTATCACTCAAAAGTCTATCTATTCTATCTCATACTTCTTATGAGATAAAAAGTCGTATGTTATATAGACTAGATCATACACATTTGACATTTCGATCTGAGCATTCATTGCTTATCTTTTATCTCGAAATCTTGTGTTGGTAAAGCGTTTCGCTTTGATCAAGTTTATCTTCACCTAGTAACGAAAGTTATGAAAAGTTTCAATCACTTTTAGAATTGCTCTGACGTGAATCGGTCAGTGAATAACGGCTACATAGCGTCCTCTGAGAATGTATCAATGATTGAAATGAGAGTTTAGATTACATAACCATGCATTCCTTGAATCGAAGTTTTCGAACTTTGTTAATCAAGAGAAATCGGGAGGATTGTGGAATTGGCTTGCCAAGTCCGCGAACTGGCGGAAGTTCTCGACTGAGAAGTTCTGCTGGATTTTCCGAAACTCGTTTGTGTGATAAGTCCACGAACTCAGTCCGAGAACCCAGTCCGTGAACTGGCGGAAGTTCTCTTTCCGAGAATTTCTGCTGATTTTGGAAAACTCAACCGATTAACTTAAGTCCGCGAACTTGTTTGTGAACTTAAGAGGTTATGATCTAAAGATGTGCTCTGAACATGAAACATTAAATAACTAAGGAATGCTTTATGCAAACCGTGGCTATAATGTTCATGAGCCGATTAAATCGAATCAAGTCATATTTGTTTCAATTGTGTCTTGTGTACTTATATAAGATCTCATAGCAATTGAACAACTCTTTAACTAGTTCATTTGAGTCAATTGAACTAGTTATGGTGAAGAAGAACAAGGTTAATATGAAATGCTTATATGGTTAACCTTTTGGGTTACTATGTTGAACCAACATACACGTACACTTTTGGGCATGGTTTTCACAAACCCAGTAAACGTCTACCCAAGTGTGTGTGACAAGCTAAGTTTTCGATCTAACGGTTGAGAAATATTAGCTTGAATCTAAATCAGGTTTTCATCTAACGGTGAATAAGGATTGCTTTGTACCTAAGGCAAAACCTTGAATTGAAGGCTATATAAAGGAGACATCTAGCATTATGCAAAACTAATCCCCACACGTATGTGTGATACTAGTGCGCTCGCTAGAGTCGATTCTCCTTTAACCTTTGGTTTTCTTCTCTAAAACCAGGTTAACGACTTAAAGACTTCACTGGGATTGTGAAGCCAGACCGATACTAATTTTATCATAGTTGTGTGATCTGATCTTGCATCTTCTATCGTACGAGTACAATCGATTGATTGGCTTGAGATCGTGAGAGTTCTCCGATAGGCAAGATAAAGAAGTCACAAACATCTTCGTCTCACTGTTTGTGATTCCTCGACAAACCGCCTGTGTAGTCAGGAAGGATTGTAGAGAGGTGATTGATTAATCTAGGCTGTTCTTCGGGAATATAAGACCGGATTATCAATTGGTTCATGTTCACCTTGATTTTATATCTTAAGACGGAACAAAACCTAGGGTTTATTTGTGGGAGACAAATTTATCCTTTGATAGACTTTCCTGTGTGAGACAGATCTGTATATTATCAAGTCTGTGATTTTGGGTTGCAACAACTCTTGGTTGTGGGTGAGATCAGCTAAGGGAATCAAGTGCGTAGTATCCTGCTGGGATCAGAGGCGTAGAAGTACAACTGTTCCTTGGATCGGTGGGAGACTGATTGGGGTTCAACTATAGTCTAATCTGAATTTAGCTTGTAGTAGGCTAGTGTCTGTAGCGGCTTAATACAATGTGTATTCAATCTGGACTAGGTCCCGAGGTTTTTCTGCATTTGTGGTTTCCTCATTAACAAAACTTCTGGTGTCTGTGTTGTTTCTTTTCCGCATTATATTTTATATAATTGAAATAATACAGGTTGTGCGTTAAAGGTTAATCGATTGGAGATCCTGCCTTGTGGTTGTCGATTTCATTGATTAACACTTGGACATTGGTCTTTGGTAACGTTCAAGTTATTCCTTGTATTTGATAAAGACTCACTATTTTTTTTAGCTTGAGTAAAAATCAAATCAAGAGAGAGATATTAACTTCTTGAGATACTTTTAACTAGATTGAGTCTGACTGTCTAGTTGATTCTCTAGCAAATTATTTCGGAGTTAGTCCATACAGACTTGTAGATGGGGAAAAACGATTTGCTGGTTTTAACGGAATTGAAGAGTCGACCATGTGGAGACTCCTTGAACCGAGCGAAATGTTGAACCTCACACAGATGCACTGCAAGAAGGGAGTGCTTTAAGTTCGAGAGATCAATATGTAAGACCCCGGCCTAAACCAAGAACAATGGTCGTTCCAGAGTCAATTCGGTCACAAGAGAGGATGGGTTGATCTGTAGGAGGGAAGCTGAGAAATGTGTGAGATCAATGGTGATCTGAGATTGTAGGTGTGTTGTGAATTCAGCGTAAGAACGCTCTGAATGATTGAATTTCGCTCAATTGAGAGTGATTTCTCAGACGATGAGTTCGTGTAGACGAAAGATTGTTTGTATGAACTTGCCGAGAAATTGCTTTAGACGAATGTTTGAGTATTCGAATCCTGTTCTTTCAATCATGATTCAGAGGTCTTTTTATATTAGTAAATTAAAAACACCATGATCCCATGAAGTGTGACAGTTGCTGGAATCAAAGAGTGGGAAAGTGGGAAATCGTTTTAAAACTAGTTGCTCATCGTGCGGAGACTTGGTTAATTTTCCACCCACTACTTTGCTGACTCTTCCAACTGATTGCACGACTTGCTCACATTCTCGTCGTGGGTGAACACATGTGTCGTAGATCGCCAGACCAAAATCCTAGTTAATATCCCCCCATGTGACACGATGGATATCTCGTGATTGTGGAGTCAGTTGCTGACTTTATGGGACGAAGTGTCCATGTATTGTTGAGTTGAACATGATTTGCAAATTTTCTGAGACTCGTGAATTAAATATGTCTGCTGAGATGAGGTATTATTATGTTGACTACCTAAGATGAGCAAGTTGTGTTTCTGAGTTATTGAATATTGATAGTTGAACCAATATTCTTGAATCTGAGCAAATATTGCTGGTTCGAGCAAATATTGTCGGTTTGAGCAAATGCCGCTCATTTGATGAATTTTTGGTAGCAGGACTAAATAAAATATTAATTTAAGATACTGACTGCTAGGTCGAGTAAAATAAATAAAAATTTTGATCATAGAATTAACATAAAATTATCAGAGTATTTGAATCTGCTCAGAATCATGTTTCTGCGGAGCTCTGAATTCAAAACCCTAATTTTACTGAAGTGATGATTTATTGCAAATCAACCGTAGAGTGATTCAGGGACCGGTTACATGGGCTGATGAGTTCACCATGTGACGCCCAGATGCTCGAATGAGTAAAATACCAAAGTCTCTTGAGAACCAGTTGGTGAAAGAATGATTAAATGCTGGTTTAATCATTTATTAAAATAATGCTCGTGTGAGCCACAGATAACACAACCTAGCCATGAAAAGATGAGGGACCAACCAAGAGGTCATCGGACCGGCTCTTGGTGACCGTGGGACCAATTGATGGTTGTTTGAGCAAACCCCCAATTGTTTGGAAATAGTTTGAACCTAATATGAGCAATTGAGCAAATTAGATTAAAATCATTAAACGTGTGGGACCGGATGTTGGCAAGCCTTAGGGTCACCCTTGGTCGGTCAAGGGTATGTGCCCGTGTCACCATAGTGTCCGTGTCTCAGTCCTGAGAGTTTCAATATTTTCCGATGCGCGTTTGAGCAACATTTTGAGAAAATATGCAGAATCCAGGGTTTTGCTGAAACTAGGAAAAATACATAAGATGATGAAAAATAATAAATAAAATAGAGAGTTACAAGGTGCGGGACCGGCCACGGCTAGGACATGGCCGGCCGGCTGACAAGCACGGTTCCACACTTTCCCAGTTTTATGTGATTTTGCGTATTTTCTCTGAATTGAGGGAAATCCCATGAAACCGGAGAGTTTTATGAAATTAGGGAACTTCCATGAGATGAGAGAAATAAAATAATAATAAAATAGGGAATGATGGAGTGTGGGACCTGCAATGGCCAAGGTATGGCCGGCCGGCCAACGACACGGTCCCAGGGCACTCTTCCCAATTTTATGTAGTTTTCATGATTTTAGGGAATTTTCATAAAATCAAAGAGTTTTGTTGAAACCAAGGTATTTTGTTGAAATCATGGAGTTTTCATGGAACGAGGAAAACAAAACCAATAATAATAAAATAATAGGCGTGCAGGACCGACTAGGGATGACCGGCCGGCTAGGGCCCGGTCCCACAAGTTTTCTTAATTTTATAATATTTTCATGGGTTTAGGGAAAATTCATAAGATCGGGGAATTTTCATGGTTTTAGTGAAAATTCATGAAATCAAGGAATTTTCATGGATTGAGAGAAATAATAAAATAATGGGGACGTGAAGTGTGGGAAGGCCACGGCTGGAGCATGACCGGCCGGATGGTGCTCGGTCCTGCGAAACCTTTCCCTAATTTTATTATTTTCCTCGACAAAATATCATGAGATTAGAGAATTTCCTTGAAACGAAGGAGATTTGCTCGAACGAGAGAATTTTCATGAGATCAGGGAAAAATAATAAAATATAATATTGGACGCGAGATTGGTCACGGCATGACTGGCCGGCTGGTGAGCCCAGTCCCCTGACGCCTTTGCTAATATTTTATTATTATTACTTTTCTTTCCTATTTTGCATAGGTTCATCGTTCATTCGTATTTTTGAAATGCTCGTTTGCGCATTCAAATACTGGTCTGTGCATTATTGCTAAGTACACTTGCACCATTTTAGTCAGGGATTATTCGATGCTCAGATGCCTGTTTCGTTGAATATTTATCACTAACCCGTGGAATTCTGCTGGGAAGAACCACGAATTGAAGTAACGAAATATAACGAAGAATCGTAGAATATTGATGGATATTCAGGCGATTAGAGATAATTAACTGATGGCTCTATACTAGCAGGGCTTCCTATCTAGGAGCATTAATTATCTGAGAGTTAAGCAATATGAACTTGATGGAGTATCATATTTCTCCTATATAGTCATGGAAAACCTGGTTGCATCCTGAAGACGTTGTCACTCTATACTAGCAGGCATGCTGTCTACGAGCCGTCCAATCTTTCGATTCTATATAGAAATAATTACTGAAATTGCTCAGTATTCATGATATGTGCCGTGGTATCATCTAGGAGACTACACATCTACAGATACTCTGAGAGACAGCCTTCTCAGTCAGAGGTTTTATGGCTTGAGCTTTCATGCTTTATTAAGAGACATGAGTCTCAATACTCATCTGATTGCCGGATCCGGAGTATAAATAATTACTGAAATTTCTCAGTATTCATGAGATGTGTCGTGGCCTCAGCTGGGAGACTACACATGTACATATACTCTCTGAGAGACAGACTTCTCAGTCAGAGGTTTTATGGTATGAGCTTTCATGCGAGACATGAGTCTCAATACTCATCCAATTGCCGGATCCGGAGTATAAATAGTTAGGGTTTTACAATTTTACCCTTGTCGAAAATCCACCGTCTACATTAAGTCCCCTGCTTAGTGAGGAACAGTCATGTTCCTCAGTCAACATTGAATGGTGATTTTCCAGGTACAGACGAGAATAAGTAATTGAACTTAGTCATAAGATAAGACATTACCGGATTTCGACCGAATGAGCAAACCATGGTTTGAGAAAAAACCCAGTGGAATAATAGAGATTCATCCGGTGAGCACAAATTGATGTAGAACCGCTGATTCGATGGTGGAACCTTGGTCGGTTTAGGATTCACGGGTCGGTCCCGATAAGGAAATCCTTATGAAATTAGGTTTTGGAAATAAAATTTGGTATAAAAGGGAATTACTCTTTTTTTTTTTTAATTCCTCCCACGACCGACCACCATCTTCACCTTCTCTTCATCTTCATGCCTGAGTACCAGCAGGAGCAGAGGGGAAAGTTGCCGGAGCACCGCTGCCGTCCGACCGGAGCCATCACCGTCCGACCAACTTCCGGCCGGCGCCGACAGGTGCGTAATTATTATTTTTTTCAAAACTTGTTGTTTATTCATGAGTTGTTCATTATGAAATAATATGGGTATGCACATATTTTGGACGTAAGTTTTATGAAAAACCCTTGTTTTCGGAAAGTATGTTCGTTCGATCGTTAGTTTAAGAAACTAGCAAAAATCCCTAACTTTTTTTCTTTGGAAATAAACCTGTGTCTAGTGATAAAATTTTGTTTATGAGCTTTCATGGAAACCAAAACTTTATCTTTAAAAGATGTGAGCTTTCACAAAACCAAAATAAACCCTCGTTTTAAAGAAAAACGCTCGTACGAAGGAAAATAGATTTTTTTTTATCATGAAACCGTGGAGCTCCACAAGCACATTTTTTTTTGATAAACTCACGTGAGCCTGATCTCACGTCAATTTTTTTTTTTACGTGAGTTAATCACGGTTTTTATTGTTTCGTGAAATCAAAACATGGGTTTTGAGTAACCCTCGAATTTAGACAATTTATTTATGATGAAATATTGTCTTGGTGTAAATTTCATAATTCAGTTGCGAATGTTTATACTATGAAAATTATGTCTATGATTTTATGAAAAATCAGTTTTAAAAAGTTTCTTTCGTTATTCGTAGGTTTCAAGGAACGAACTAACTTCGGGGTGTTAACTCTTACAGCACAATCACTACTGTTAGTGGAATCGTAGAGAGATAAGAGTTAAGAATTACCATTTTTGTAGATGTCTCCATAAGTATCCTGTTGTCAGATTATATGACCCCATCATGTTGTCAAAGTTTGCACCTGGTATGACGATATACTGAAGTAGAATGCTTTATGCACATTACAACTACTTCGCAAGGATGTCTGATTCTCAGAAAAATGACACTTCCAGTGATACGTGTATGAACGAGACTTCTATTATTGGTGATGAAGAAGAAGAAGCACCTGGAATAAAAAATGTTCCCAATATAGATGATGCATTCTTCGCGGTTCAGCAAGACACTGAAAGACGTCTCAGAACTCCAGCATTCCGCCCTATGATAAATCCCAGAACGGTTATTCAAAAGAAGTTGGTGACTCCTCGAGCAGTTATTCGGTTTTTCCTTGAACGAGGACTTTTTCTTGCCTCAATTATAGAGTTCAAACTGTCTCGACGACCTTTAGAGAAATTTTCTGGATGGGGGAGACACATGCTGGGTTTTCCTCGTGTTAGAGCTATGCTGGATAGAGCACAGGTTACCAGAGCTATGCAATCATCCAGAGATTTGTATATCTTTCATGATGCACGAGGTATTGTGGCCCTTCTAGCTCGCTGGTGCATTCCAACCCATACCTTTATATGCAGCTGGGGAGAGTTTACTATTACCTTGGAACATGTAGTTTCTTTATTGCATCTTCCAATCACAGGTAACTTTACTGAAAAGCTTTCAACGGAGGAGAAAGCAATTTCTAACACCTTAACAGTTGAGATGGAGAGAATTAACAAGGTTTCTGACAAAGGTTGTTATGCTCACTGGTTAACACATTGGTGGCCACGAGATGTCCCTCTCGACGAACCTGACGGTATGTTGTTTATTGCTTCTTTCTTGTGTTTATGGTTGTCCAAGGACGTGTTTGAAGACGCCGGAACTTTGCTAAAGCCGTTTGTAATCTCTTTTTCCATTAAGATAACTCAAGATGACAACTTCCAATAGGTAGCTTATTCTTGGGTTCTTTGTACTCTAACCTGGACTCCTTGGTTATAGACTCCAGTGTTTCGAATTGCTTTATGAAGATTGAATGCTATGCCAATACGATGTTTCTCCAAGCCTTGATGTGGGAACGTTTTGCGAAGTATGCACATATTCCCCGTAGTATCTTGCAAGGGTTGAATGCTGCTGATTCTCGGCGTATTTTCCCCGATAAGGATAACGCTAGGATTATGCGCTGGTCAACAAAACAACCTCAATCCAAGACGCGCTTCATTGATGTTGTAGACGATGAGTCTGAGTTTAACTTCAGTCCCTGGTGCTGATTCCTCCTCACGTTTTCCAATTGACAACTTTCAAAGCTGGAGAAAGCATGACTTTGAAATCTGATGTTGACTTGAGCGATGGTGAAAGATCCTTCATGTTGAGCTGCACTCCAGGTTATTTAATAGCAGCAACATATGGAGATTTTTCAGTGGAAGAATATAACATTGACAGAGTAGCCCGTCAGATGGGTATGGATCAGTGTATTCCAACTTTTCGGAGGAGCAAGCCGTCGGTGGAACAGATTAAGACTTGTTTAGACCGTACACATGTCGAAGGAAGCTCTTATTGGTTCCCTTGTGCTGACCGAGTTACGTATGTAACTCCAGGTTATATAGATTTCTGGAACCAACAATTTGAACGCTTACATGATTTCGTAAGGGTTAGTCAACCTTTGGTGAAAGAGCCTCCTTCCGCTGATATGATTGCTTCTCGACCCAGGTTGAAACACATCTCCGGCGGCGATAAGCAAAAGACATCTCCAGGATGTTCACCAGTATGTATCTTCTGCACATTCTTCGTAAAATTGAAATAATTGCCTTTGATTATCACCTCAATTTCTTTTGCAAGACGGTCGTGCTGTGAGACCTCGTCTTGAAGTGAATTTCTCAGAAGCTGAAACAATCATTCATGGTGGAGAAGGTAGGAATAAGAATTGTAAGCTGCTGCCTAACACCATAAAGTCCCCGGTTGTTTCTTTGGTGAGTTGTCGATACTTTTTCCGCTGTGACTTATTCTATCCGTATTACTAGGATCGTAAAACCAATATTTGTTATTTGGTTACAGAATTTTTGCTCCGTCTAGTATTGATGGTCTTCAATTCTCTACTGCTGGGCAGACAATTTCTGATTCGAGCGTTGAAGAAGAAAATGCTGTGAGCACTCTTCCTCGTAGCCAAATATAATGCTTCATATGTAAAATGATAATTGTTTGATAATGTGTCCAGGAGGATGTCGCCATGGAGGTGGATAGTGCTGATACTCGGTCATCCTCTGAGAATAGAGATGGAGGAAATTCCAAAGGCTCGGAACCGAATGAAAGCAATGAGCCTCTTGATGTTGACACGGACAACCCCAACTCTTTGAATGCTTCGGAGAATCCCCAAGTAAGCACATATCTTGTGAACTCTTCATAGAAGTATGAAATTTTTTATTTGTGAATGAATGAATGAGAATCCATGTGCATATATGAAAACTTTGTCGAAATTCGTCAGAAAATTCAGAACCCAGTTTTTAGCAAAAACACCGTAAAACCTTCATCTGGAGTCGGATTTTCATGATCTGCAAATGCATCTTTAAGCCCGGAAAATTTCCAAGATTTAGCAAAGAAGATTTTTAAGTTTTGAGCATGTTCAGGGCCTGAAAAAGGCGAAACAGTAAACTTCCAGGAGACTTTCAGAACTTTTTCAGACGGTATGTTGCTCAATGTTTTGACTACATCTCCTTGCTCGTTCATCGGATTGTCATGAAATTTTGACATGTGGTAGAGGACATCCATAAAAAGAGAATGGTATATAACTCATCCTAATATTCCTTGTATATTTCTCTCAGTTCGTCATCTAGTACAGCGCAGAGTACAGTCTCTTCAGACGAGCTTGCCGCAAAACGTATTTTCATGACTTTCATGCTATTTGCTCGTGCCTTGAGTGTATAATGACGAACCTTGATGATGTTATACTGCTCGTATATTGTATTTTATTATCTCATTTGGTTTCATGTATAGATTGCTCTAACCTCATGTAATCTTCGCATTAGGTGTCAAATACCGAAGTTGAGGATACTGAAACCAATAAGGATAACTCGAGCTTCCCTAGAGTTATTGATGAAGAGACAAACATACCTGCAATTAAAGGCCATGAGAAGGTTGTCACTGAAGTTATGGAAATCCCGATTGTTGCTGGTTCAGTGATAGAAGAAACCGAGCCACCAGTAGAGAGTACTGAAGAAAATGTTGCCCTGATTGTAGAAGCTGCCCCAGTAACTGAGAACCGTATAGTGGTGCATGAATATCCAAGTGCAGGATTTGCTTTTGATCCTCCATTTGATTCATCACTCCCGTATCATGAACTAGTTGGTGGGTTCAGCGTTCCCGTTGGATATGCAGGCTTGTACGAGAAAATATGGAAGAAATTTGGCCACATAATTGTTGACAGGAATCCTGGACGTGCTTATGCTTTAACAATGCAAGTAAGTGTTATCTTGCGTGTTGTAAGTGATATATGTACTAGGGCCAGAAATACTGTGACTTCAGATGTACTCTTTGATTGGGAGTTTAACTTGGAGAATTCAGAAAGACTTGGCTTCAATGTAAAGTGGCCTCGTAAGCAAATGAACGCTATCAAGGACTCATATGAGAACAACATACCTTTCCCAATGATGCTGTGATGGAAAAGAAGACAAGATTTCCAGGCTGACTGAAGAGCTGAACAAGGAGAAGACGGCTTTGCAGGTCTTGAAGGATGCAGAGGAGCAAAAATCCTTTTTTGCTGATTTTCTTTGATTTCCTCTTCATAATCTCTTGAATTTCTGAACTTCTGAGAGATTTGAGGTTTTTATTTGGGTTTTGATATTATCTGGTTTTGGATTGGTAGATGATTGAGGATTTTCTTTTGGATTTGATAGAGATTTTCTTTTAAGAAATATGAACTGAATTTTGATAAATTTTTGAATTCAAATACTGATTGCAAGTATTGCAAACGTTTTGGAGGAATTGAAATACAATGAAAGAAAATGACTATTTTAAGAGCGCCCATGCTACACAAGAGGTAATTTAAATTTAATTTTATACTCCCTCTGTCTTTTTTATGTGTCCTCTATTATATTTTGATTTGTCTTTTTTTATTTGTCCGCTCTGTTTATAAACATATTTTCTCATTAAACTATCAAATAAACTCTTATTTTTTTATAATTATGAAATCATATTTAATGTAAATCCAATCCAAATCTTAAATAGTGTCTTCGTACATAAATAAACAAATCTATTAATATCTTTCCTATTAATCTTTATTCCCCTTTTTTTAATAAAAATATTTATGGCTATAAGATTCCTGATTAATATATAAGATTACATATTCCAATTATAAGATTGATATATTTCATTTTATTTCATTTTAAACTTTTCCAAATAATAAAATTATCTCGTATATATGTTATCTTTAATTTTAGTAATAGCCTAGCATTTTACTGGGTTAGTCATGACATTTTTTTCGGTCTCCTTAATATATTCGCTTAGTCATATAGGTCAGTTAATAAAAGACGTAGGGAGTATTATATTTGTAGGTTTTTTTTTTTTGCTCGACAAAGATAGATTATATTAATCACAAAGGACAACTCTGCAAAAACACAGAGGCCAAGAAAAATTACAATAAAAGGGAGAGCCCAGAAGTCTGAAGGAGACAGACAAAACAGAAAGTGGGAACTATGGAGGATCAAAAAATTGCAGTCTCCAGTTTACAATGATGTCGTCTATTGTTCAATCAGAAAAGCAACTAAGTGATTTCATGAGAAAATTCTTATTTTTGCATCAATAATAATGTTTTCAGGAGAGTGTTTTTTGTGCTTAAAAGTTCTTTCATTTCTTTCGAGCCATATGGACCATAAAATACCTCGTGTTTTTAGGGGCCACTCAAAAGGATTTAGGGGCCATCAATTTATACCCATCCAAAGACTCTAGTTAAGGGGTACCCTATATGATATTGAAGTTACATAAATGCCTTCTGGTAAAACCGTATAAAAACCAAATCAAAAAAAATTCTACTCATTTCAACTCTTCTTCTTCCAGTTTCATATCTTCCGATTGTGGAAGAAAAAAAACTTTCCTCGTTCAACCGAAACATCGCCGCGAATCGTAAAATCAAAACATCGTCGATTCGTTTATAAAACAATGGATAAGGGAAATGAAACCCACATACCTAGAACCAAAAATGTTGCTCGGGGTATCGATCCAAAGATTGGGATTTTAGCAAGAAATAAAGAAATTCTTGCTGCAAATGAAGAAGAACGCGAAGAACAAGTACCCGGCAATGTAGTCGGTGGTGGCGATTCCGATAGTCAAACACTTCGTCAACTTCAAATGGCCCCAATTAGGTAAGAATCTATCATTTTTGGTGTTTATTTCGCTTTAATTCGTCGAATCGAGAAAAAAAAATTCTAGGGTTTTCGGTTATTTATCCAGATTCGGACGATATTCATGCTCATTTACTTCCGAATGTAGTCGTGTTCTTCATTTCTCAAGAACATCGACAGTATTCAGGAGAAAGATTTGATGATTATCTGCCGAATATTGGTGGCCATATCTTCCTGGATACAAACTACTAATAATCGGTAGTTTAATGAATTTTCTGGCTACCGAATATATTTAAGTAGACACAGAGTATTCGGAAGAACACTCACTACCGAATGTATATATTGAAAAAATCTCAAAATTTCTGATATAGGAAAAATCCCATTTTGGGGCCAGTATTTATTCGGAAGACAATATAATGTTTTATACCTCCGATTGTGTAGGATAAAATTTTAGAGTTTCTGAACTCCAGTTGATGAATATTCGGTTGTAAACATGTTTAGTTATATTCCGATTGTTTTTCAATCGGAAAAAATATGTGTCTTCTTACTTCCGAATTTGTACATTCGGGTTATAGATGTGCACTTTGTCTTCCGATTATGTAGGATGAAAAATTTACAGCTTCTGAACTCCAATTGATGCATATTCGGTTGTAAACATGTTTAGTTATATTTCCATTGTTTTGTATTCGGGAACAGGATGTGTCTTTTTACTTACGAATGTGTTCATTCGGGTTATATTTCCATACTTTGTCTTCCGATTGTATAGTTTGTAAATATTGTTCCTTTCTTTGTTGTTTAGACAAAGTCGAGAAAGGAGGAAGAAAGTGACAGCTAGTGCTAGGAGGGAAAGGAGCGCCAAAGATAATTCAAGTGCTCAACAAAGCTTACAAGAACAAAGCAGTCAACAAGGAGTGCAACCAAGTGTTGAACAAAGTGTAGAACAACAAGGAAGTGAACAAGGGGTGCAACCAAGTGTTGAACAAGCCGCTCAACAAAGTGCAGAACCAACTGCTCCACAAGTTACACCCCACCATGAAATTGAACCAGTTGATCCAGTGCCAAGAGTAGAATAAGAAGGACAACCAAGTGGTACCCAAAAAACCAAAAAAGGAAAAGATGGTGTAAAGAAGGATATTACTAAGAAAGCATCACATCTTGTCCCTCAGCACTTGAAGAAGAAGGGTATTCTAGCAGGCATAATCATTGGGCTACCGGCGGATGGAGGAAAATTGCTATTTGGATACAAAGACTCATGGGCCAGAGAAATATACGAAACCGAGGTAATAAAATTACTATTTTTTATTAATGTATTGTCTATGTGTTATATCGTAATATTTGTATTAAGTATTTTTTTATGTACTTTAATAGGATCATCAAGATGCGGTCCGTCTACTCAAACCTACCGCCGCACCAACAAAAATGCTTGCGTGGCCTTTATCCGGTGAATGTGAAAGGTTCAAGTCAATTGTTGCCGACTCGGGGTTAGCTAATGCCGCCGAGAATTCATTGTTGGAACATGATCGTGTGGCCATATCGGCGTTCGTGGAGAGAATGTATCCTGAGACCGATACTTTCCATATGCCGTTTGGGGAGATGACGATTACTCCGGATGATGTTGTGCAGATTCTTAACCTTCCCGACCAAGGCACAACTGTGAAGTTTAACTACACAAAGCAGTTAAGTTGGGCACAACTTTATGCTCTAACTAAAAAGTGCTTAGGTTGGGATGAAGAGACAACAACAGCAGAGTTTAGGAGGCATGCAACTTACAGAAAAAGACAGATCAACATTATAGCTTTGATGAATATGTTTCGAGGCACCTTGGAGAAGGAAAAGAATGGAACGTTAACTGATGAGCAAGTGAACCACGCTGCCACCGCATATCTCCTTTGTGTATTGGGATGTGTCATATTCCCCAATACTTCTGGCAACCGGATCGACGCCAACCTTATACAACTTTTGGATCCTCTCCATGAAGTCGGTGACTATTCTTGGGGCACGGCATGCCTAGCATTCTTGATGGAAGAGTTGAGAAAGGCTTCGAGGCTAGGAACCTGCCAAGTTGCCGAGAATGTGGCTCTATTGCAGGTTTTTTCTTTAACTCTATAACTCACTCTATAGTTATTCAGTAGACAATACATATGATGCATATCCATAACTCCAAATGACGCATATTCGGTAGGAAATTATCCATCTCTTTTCCCGAATGTTGGTTATTCGGTGGTTAGGTACTTACTTTGTTTTCCGATTATATACAATCGAAAATATTCTTTTGATATTAGAACCGAATATACAGGACAGAAAAGTTATAGGTTACTGAACTCCAAATGACGCATATTCGGTAGGGAATTATCCATCTCTATTTCCGAATGTTTGGTATTCGGTAGTTAGGTACTTACTTTGTTTTCCGATTATATACAATCGGAAATATTCTTTTGATATTAGAACCGAATATACAGGCCAGAAAAACTATAGGTTACTGAACTCCAAATGACGCATATTCGTTAGGAAATGATCCACCTCTATTTCCGAATGTTTGGTATTCGGTGGATAGGTATTCAGTTTTAGTTCCGATTATACATAATCGGAAATAAAGTTTGGAAATTACTACCGAATATACAGGCCACAAAAACTATAGGTTACTGAACTCCAAATGACGCATATTCGGTAGGAAATGATCCATCTCTATTTCCGAATGTTTGGTATTCGGCGGATAGGTATTCAGTTTTATTTCCGATTATATATAATCGGAAATAAAGTTTGGAAATTACTACCGAATATACACAATCTATTTACTAAAACTTGGTTTCTTATGTATATAGGCATGGATCTATGACCACTTCCCTATCCTGAAGTTGGCCGGAGAGAACCCGGGGTGGTGCAAAGGTACTCCTAGAGGAACAAAGTATATATTTGAAGACAACCGTTCTAGGACAAAAGAGCAGCAGTTGATTCGCATGAGGGAGATTTTGGACCAATTGAAGGCCTCGGACGTATGCTTTGATCCATACAAGGAAGATCGATCCAGTGGCCATATAAATGTTCGGTCGGACTTGTCCTTTTATTTTGGACCGTTGTGGCACCCCACAGGATATGTGATGTATAACCCCTCTAGGGTGATGCGACAACATGGGTATATACAACAGCAACCTGTGGAGAAAATGGGGGATTACTACAAATTGGAGTTGGAGTTGTGCTCTTCTAGTAGTGATAATCTCACGATTGTTCACACAGGCCCACCTACTGTTCTTGATAACTGGGATAAGAGGAATGACTTCATTATCGACACTGGTAAACGAACCACCCGAGGTGATGAAAATTCTCCAGACTATATGAGTTGGTATAACAAGGTATCACATCCTTTGGTTATCCGTGAAATCAAATCCAACACTACTGCGGCGGGTTCAAGTTATAATTGTATCATCAAAGACAAACCAGCTGGTTATGATAGACTGGTGCGTGTTCTTATATTTTTGTTCATTTTATATTATTCCTATAAATTTTAGGTAATTAACGTTTGATGTTATGTCATTACGTATAAAAAACAGGTGAATAGGTTCAAGCGTGTTTCCAAAATGTTAATTGCATGCCTGAAGAGCGGAGATCCCATGCCAGCTGAGAAGATCAAAGAGGCTAGAGATCTAGTTGATAATATGGATAACGAAGATTATGCTGCCCAGTTTGGGGAGAAAGTCACGAAGAGGCATCATCCCAAGGTGGCAGTATCAAAGACGGGTAAAGAACGAGCTTCATCGAGCTGAAGCTGCTCCAACTGAAGCTTGCTCCACTGAAGGTGCTCAAACCCGTGGTGTGCAGGATGGGAGGTAGTCCACGGTGTAAAAGTAAAGAAGAGCAGATAAATGACAATGATTTTTTTGTACATTCGGAAATTGTTTGGGTAACTAAGTTAGACAAGTTCAAATGACAATGATTTGGTGGTATATTCGGAAGTTTTGGTAAACTAATTTAACTTCTGATTTCAAGACAAAATTGAAAAGTATAAGTTTTTCCAATTCTGATTTTGGGCCATCGTACATTCGGACTTTACAAAAACCATCCTCCGAATATCACAAGTTCAAAAACAAACCACGCCATGGCTCCAGGTGGTTCCAAGGGCCAATATTGAAGGTTAACAGCCCTATTCGGAAGTTTTGGTAACTAAATTTACTTCCGATTTTTCAAAGATAAAATTTGAAAAGTATAAGTTTTTCCAAATTCTGATTTTTGGGCCATCGTACATTCGGAACTTTACAAAAAAACCTATCCTCCGAATATTACAAGTTCAAAACAACCACGCCATGGCTCCAGGTGGTTCCAAGGGCCAATATTGAAGGTTAGACAGCCCATATTCGGAAGTTTTGGTAACTCTTTAACTTCCGATTTCAAAGACAAAATTTGAAAAGTATAAGTTTTTCCAAATTCTGATTTTTGGGCCATCGTACATTCGTAACTTTATAAAAAACCTATCCTCCGAATATTACAAGTTCAAAACAAACCACGCCATGGCTCCAGGTGGTTCCAAGGGACAATATTGAAGGTTAGACAACCCATATTCGGAAGTTTTGGTAACTATTTAACTTCCGATTATTTCAAAGACAAAATTTGAAAAGTATAAGTTTTTCCAAATTCTGATTTTTGGGCCATCGTACATTCGGAACTTTACAAAAAAATTATCCTCCGAATATTACAAGTTCAAAACAAACCACGCCATGGCTCCAGGTGGTTCCAAGGGCCAATATTGAAGGTTAGACAGCCCATATTCAGAAGTTTTGGTAACTAATTTAACTTCCGATTATTTCAAAGACAAAATTTGAAAAGTATAAGTTTTTCCAAATTCTGATTTTTGGGCCATCGTACATTCGGAACTTTACAAAAAAATTATCCTTCGAATATTACAAGTTCAAACAAACCACGCCATGGCTCCAGGTGGTTCCAAGGGCCAATATTGAAGGTTAGAAAACCCATATTCGGAAGTTTTGGTAACTAATTTAACTTCCGATTATTTTAAAGACAAAATTTGAAAAGTATAAGTTTTTCCAAATTCTGATTTTTGGGCCATCGTACATTCAGAACTTTACAAAAAAATTATCCTCCGAATATTACAAGTTCAAAACAAACCACGCCATGGCTCCAGGTGGTTCCAAGGGCCAATATTGAAGGTTAGACAGCCCATATTCGGAAGTTTTGGTAACTAATTTAACTTCCGATTATTTCAAAGACAAAATTTGAAAAGTATAAGTTTTTCCAAATTCTGATTTTTGGGCCATCGTACATTCGGAACTTTACAAAAAAATTATCCTCCGAATATTACAAGTACAAAAAAAACTGTTTCCTGGAACCAAACAACACCATAATCGGAAAGAAAGTTGACTCATAACATAACCGAATATTACAATCGGTAGGTTGTTTAACAAAATAATCTACCGATTTCGTATAATCGGCTAGTTTTTATATTAATAATACCCCGATTACATCCATTACATAAAGTTCAAACGGCCTTAACCTTACAATTTCGTCAAAAGCACCTAAATCCATACTCCTAATTGACCATAAAAGTATTAAAACAGATCATAACTTCCAGTGACCATAGAAATTGTCCCTCTTGATTTTGTAGCATCCTTCATGTTCAAATCGTTTCCCGTAGAGGTCCACATACCGGCGATCCGCAAGATTTCTCTGAAATTACGAATGAGTAACAAGTTAGTACTAACTTTTGTTAATGTGAGTTGGAGTTACAGAGATACTTACTCGTTTTTCATACGTCCACCAAGGAAAAGCGTTCCTAACAAACCGTTCCTCATCTTCAAGTTTGTCAATCTCCTTATCGAGCGCATTCTTTCTCATCTTAATGTCATTGGATGATCTTCGAATTCGATTACCATCTAAGGCCTCAAATACCATTAAGATACGGTTCCATATCTGCTCTTCGGATTCCGATTTGTGGAGCTTGTGAACACGATCATGAGCAGTTACCACAACCCACGCTCTATAAATAGCACAATCTTCTTCTTCGGCAAAAGCAATATCCATGTTTTTTGTTATGAAAATTAAAACTGAAGAGAGGAAAGAGTTTGGTGCAATTGGGGTGATAGATATGAGTTTCTTCATATAGGTTTAGGGTCCAACGACTCTTTTTGTTTTTCCCAAAAACTCCAACGGCTAATTTCACGAAAGTTGAATGTGGAGAAACCAATAATCGATAGGTATTGTATTTAGCATATCTACCGATTATGGTAGCTTTCAAAATTTGAATTTGGGGCAACTTATAATCGGTAGGTTTTGTAATATATTTAACTCCCGATTAACGCTGCATCCAAAACACGAACCAAGTGGTTATGGCTGGCTGTGTACACTCCCGATTAATGAACACAAATCATTCTAATAATGCACCGACTACAATCGGAAGTCTGGGAAATATTTTGGCTTCCGATTGCAATCGGAGGATAACAATGTTATCATATCCTCCAAATATATAAGGGTAATTTCGCCATTACGAATTACGCGAGATAAGGGTTGGCTACATTTTCCATTTGGGTGACCTTTTTTGTTTTATTATTGGCCCCTAAATCCTTTCGAATGGCCCCTAAAAACACGAGGATAAAATACCAGCATAAAGACGTATCCAAATTTCTTTAGCAGCACCCTGAAATTGATTTGAGTTCCACGAAGAAATCAGTGCGGCTACAGAGGAGGGTGGGTTGTAGGTCTGATCGGCAGCAGAGAAGATATAACACCAATTTTTTTGGGTAAAGCTGCAACTAAGGAATAAGTGACTGCTGGATTCTTCGAGCACACCGCAAGTACGCAAGAGTTGATTAGAGGAGTACCAGTTGAAGTAGAGATGGCACAGTTCCTTTTATGAAGATTATCAAGAGTAGGCAGCTTATCAAGATATAATTTCCAAAGGAAAAAGCCTGGCCAAGCCTATATTATTTTTGTAGGTGTAAAGAGAGAACTGACACGCACCACAATAACGATAATAAGAGAATAAAACGATTCCACCTTGAAAAAAGTACAATGTTAGAAAAAGGTTAAATCTATTTAAAATGTTAGAAATTGGAATCTATTTAAAGAAAGAATAGAAGAGTGGTTAAAATTGTTTGCAGTGCTTGCTAAGTTTAAATTTAATTTTCATGCATCTTGTGCCCATTTGCTCTACAGAACTCCAGCATCGCCATTAAAAGAGACTACAAATATATGGCTCATTGTATTGAGGTAATTCAGCTCTAACAAGTTCGTAAACAAAGACAAACTTTATAGCTAGCTAAGAGTTAAGTGTTTGTGATGGGTGAGATGATGAAGTGGCTGAATGAATGGCATCCAACTTTTCCTATGGTAGCCATTAATGTTGGTTTAGCTATTGTAAATATATTACACAAGAAAGTCATTGATGACGGAATAGACCATATCATTCTTATTACTTATCAACTTTATATTTCGGTACTTCTCTTAGCTCCCATGGCCTACTTTTTGGAGAGGTAAACATTCTCTTATGGACGATCCGTCTTGTTTTAATGTTTATCTTGGTATACATATGAAGATCGCTTGATGGTGTATATATGATTTGGTTGCAGGAGGACTAGACCTAAACTGACATTTGGAATATTATGTCTCTTATTTGTCAGCGCCGTACTAGGGTACGTAAATTGATATTTAACAGAGAACTTGTATATAGCCTTACAACATTATTTGGAAACCGTCAACTATATAGCTATATTTCATAGGGCGACACTTTCAACATACCTTTTCCTCGTTGGTCTTCAAAATACAACGACAACATTTATTTGTGTCTTCGTCAACATGGTACCCGTGATCACAATTCTAATGGCATTACCTTTTGGGGTACTTAATTAGATTCATTTCTTGTATTCTGTGTTTGCGACTTAAACAAAGCAATTCTAGTTGTAAGAAGTTATACATCCCTGCATCTAACATTCAAGATGAAGAGATGGAAAAATAAGCAAGTAAGAGACTCATAAGAACACAAGATGTACGTGGTGTTCACGGGGTGAAAGGATGATCTTATTATTTCTTTCAAGTTATAATGGTGATAGCTCTCAACAATATTTAGTCTCTCTCCTTACTCACTTACAAAACACTTGCCCCTTCTCTCATCACAAGGGTCTATATTAGGCTAAGATGTTCATACAACGATATTACAGTGTTAATCATATCCTATCTTTCTTGATGGTCTCGTCGGGGTGATCACTGATATCTCATTCCGATAATCCGTTTCCGACTTTGTGCTCCTGTGGAGGATAGGTCTCCCGATTTATATCTTCTCAGCTCAAGTTCGCCTTCGCCTAATAGTAATGGTCCCGATATCCATTAATTCGATATTGCTATTCTGCTCGATCCGAGCTTAACATCCTCTATACCCGAGCCTGTCATGACGTGACCCTTCTGTTCTTACGCGTGCTCTGTCAGTGCATTTAATGCCTTGTCCCTCGATTCAGACCCGATCGTTGAGTATGACTTTTACTTTACACGTGTTTATTTCTCACCCACATGCGGTAGATTCTCTCTTTTATTGTACCCGATCTGATAGAGTGATTCCATGCTTCGCGTTGCTCTCTTTCTCGATGTATCATAGTCTAGGATTGCTCCACCTCTGCTTGCCAACTAATTGCTACTATATTTATGACCCTTCTTTCCACTCGTGTGCTTGAGATGATAAGAAGAAAACGACTTCGTCTCTTCAACCGCTGCCATGCC
Source organism: Papaver somniferum (assembly GCF_003573695.1). Taxonomy (NCBI): domain Eukaryota; kingdom Viridiplantae; phylum Streptophyta; class Magnoliopsida; order Ranunculales; family Papaveraceae; genus Papaver; species Papaver somniferum. The sequence goes on along the minus strand of NC_039367.1, from coordinate 80,497,958 downwards.
GTTTTTTCCGCTGACGCGTCCCCCACGATCTCGACTTTATTACCCTCTACCTCCTCGACCGGTTATAACCGCTTAGGTTTTAAAAGCAACTCTTGTACCCTTGGATTTTTTGTTTCACAGTTTATTCCTCTCTCTTCATTCAAAATCCAACATTCTCTGTTGCTCCATCTCTGCAACACTACTTCTTCCTTAATCTTTCTTCCAGCCTCCCAGTTCTTCGTCACTTCTTTAGTTTCTTTTCCGTCTTCGTTTTACTACTGCTATCATTTATGTTTTTCTCCGCTTTCATCATCATCAACACTGCCTTTTTTGTGATCATCTTCAATGGCTTCTCCATCTCCATCCATGACAGAGAAAAGGTGTGTAAGTTACAAATTTTTTGATGAAGATAGTATTCCTAGTGGATTTACTATTTTCTATTGATCATCACGCTCTCGATACGATTTTGTTTAATAATCCTTCTGTATCTGCATGTCGGACCGAGAAGAAGACTTATAAGTACACTAATCTTACTAATGCTCAGTGTATCAACCAGTTGAAGGATGAGTATGATCTCCATGATTTTGAGCTTCAACTGTTATCGGGTCAAAAAGGTTTTTTGAAGAAGGAGAAGGTTGATGATTTCGCCCATTCTCCCGAAGCGACAACTTGAACTCGGGTTACATCTTCCTCTGTATGATTTGAACTGACCCTTTTTTTATGAGGTTCTGTATCAATTCCGGCCTCCTCGGGCCTTGGCCCAATGGAATGGAAATATATTTCTTCTTATGGATGAATGGGAGAGGCGAGGGAGGGGTGAATGCTCTAAAACACCTTGGTTGACATATGATCCTTCTCACGCGAATAAGTACACCTCAGCCAGCTTCCTGGGTAACTCTCGAAGTGGAACTTCCTCTCTTGGTGACCTTGTTGGTTTTGCTGCTAGTCCTCATAGCAATAAGGTTCCAACTGGTGGTTTCGAGAAATTGATGTTGGATGAAGATCCAAAAGGTGGTAATAATACCAACAAGCATGCTCGCCATACTAGTGACTCTGTTTGGGATCAATTCCCTTTGGCTATCCACGACCCTATCTTGAGTGGAAAGTTCCCTCCCCCGGATTTTCCTGCTGAGCGCTACCAGTTCTGGGTAGTTAATGTTGATCAGGTATAGTTTTCTTCGCATTTAATTGGTCTAATCGCTTCGAGTCTTTTTTGGATTTTTGCATCGGGTGACCAATATTTTCAAATGTTTCACTTTTTTGTAGCCTAAATCTCAAAGTACTCAACCCAAAGGGGTTCTAGCAACATGCCTGAGGAAGATCCAGTGAAGGTAATAAATATAACTGCTCCTCTCTCAGTACGCGTACTTGCCCCAATTTGTTGTCTTTAATGGGTCTGACGATGTTGCTTCTACAGAAATCGAAAACTAGTGAAGATGTTGCAGAAGGCTCTGTCGGGAAAGGTGGTGAGGATTCTGACGATATGCTTCTACTATCTCAATTTGTGCCAAAAAAGGTGGTCAAAAAGAAGAATTCTGACGTCTCCTTTGCCGTTGTAGGTGATCAAGCCGAAAAAAGTGGTAAAGGAGCTAAGGGTGGTAAGGTTGCCCCAGGGAAGAATGTGCCTCTGCCCCTATCGTCTAAGATATATTCTTCGGGAAAGGAGACTGATCTTCCAAATACCAACGTGGTTGTGGTAATGTCGGATGATGACAGTGAAAACGACGAGCTCTTCGGTTCGGACACTGAGCTTGAAGGATCGGGTAGAGAAGAACGACAGAAGGAACCTGAGATTCCTCCAAACGAAGGGAATGATCAATCTTCTCGGAGAGATGAGCTGATGGAAAATATCAAGAGGAATTCTCCAAACATGGGTGTAGTTGGAGGCTCCGTTTTCACATTCTCTGGTGTTGGTTGCGGCTCACTAGGTGCTCTCGCCATTTCCATCTGCAGTTATATTTATGTTGCTGAGATGTTGAAGGCCATGACCCTGTATGGTCCTTCTATGAGGGAGTCCCATAATCTTGTTGTAAGTAATTCTGCCCCGACTAATTGCTCATTTTATTTCTTCCCGATTTGTCGCCTGAACCGATGTGCTTTCTAGGCCGAGAAACAGAGACTTCTCGAGGCTGCTATTCGTCAGAAAGAGCTGGAAGAAATGGCACGTCTTCGGACCCAGCTGCAAGGAAATCAAGAGCGTGATCGGAAACTCGAGAGGCGGCTAAATGAATCCAAAGGTATTTTGTCTCACCCTTTTGTTGTTGATTGATGTTGTAGTGCCAATATCCTGAGTCTAGTGTTGTCTTCTAGCCGAAATATCTAGCTTTGAAAGGGATTCTGCCTCCGAATACCATCGTATGTCCATGAAATTGAAGGATGACGAAGGTCATGTTGCTACGATTCAGCAGAAGATTTATAACAAAGATGATAAAATCGATCGCCAGTCTTCTGAAATCGAGGAGATCTGAGCCGAGCTATCTCGCTATCAAATATTCGAGTATGTACCCGAAGAGATAGACAACCTCCACGCTGAGTTATCCCGATTGCAAAGGGTTTCTGCTGATAGACTTCTTCTGGCTTAGAATTTAGAGAGTCAGTGTAATTCGTTACGCCTTCAAAATAGGGATCTTCATTTCGATCGGAAACGTCTCTCCCAATTGAAAGATGAGGCCGAGGTGGATTCCCAACAATTAGGGGATAAAGTTCGCGAATTTGATCAGATTAGCCGAGATTTAGAATGGACTATGAAAAAGCAGGGGTCTAACAACCACACCCAATATTTTCGATTAGCAATCTGTATGGACTAACTCCAATATACTTTCTAGAGAATCAACTAGACAGTCAGACTCAATCTAGAGAAAAGTATATCGAGGAGTTAATATCTCTCACTTGATTTAATTTTACTCAAGCAAATAGAAATATGTGAGTCTTTATCAAATAAAAGGATAATAAACTTGGATGGTACCAAAGACCAATATCCAAGGATCAATCAATTTCCAATCAACAACCAAAGGTTGGATTTCACAATTGATCGATACAAACACACAACCTGTGATATTTCAATTATATAACAAAATATAATGCAGAATAGAAAAAACACAGACACCAGAAATTTTGTTAACGAGGAAACCGCAAATGCAGAAAAACCCCGGGACCTAGTCCAGATTGAACACCACACTGTATTAAGCCGCTACAGACACTAGCCTACTACAAACTAACTTCGGTCTGGATTGTAGTTGAACCCTAATCAATATCACACTGATTCAAGGTACAGTTGTGCTCCTTACGTCTCTGATCCCAGCAGGATACTACGCACTTGATTCCCTTAGCTGATCCCACCCACAACCAAGAGTTGCTGCAATCCAAAGTCGAAGACTTTAATAAACAAATCTGTATCACACAGAAAAGTCTACGATGATAGATAAATCTGTCTCCCACAGATAAACCTAAAATTTTTGTTCCGTCTTTTGATAAAATCAAGGTGAACATGAACCAATCGATAACCCGGACTTATATTCCCGAAGAACAGCCTAGAATTATCAATCACCTCACAATAATCTAAATCATATGGTAGCGAAACTAGATATTGCGGAATCACAAACGATGAGACGAAGATGTTTGTGACTTCTTTTTATCTTTCCCTATCGGAGATATAATCTCAAGCCAATCTTACAATTGAACTCGTACGATATAAAATGGCAAGATCAGATCGCTCAACTACAAGAGAAGTAGTTTCGTCTGGCTTCACAATCCCAATGAAGTCTTCAAGTCGTTAACCGACAGGGTCTCGAGAAGAAACCTACGGTTAAAGGAGAATCGACTCTAGCAAACCAACTAGTATCACACAGGAGGTGTGGGGATTATTTTTTCCAATTTTTAGATGTATCCTTTATATAGTTTTCAAATCAAGGTTTTCAATCCAAGTTACTTTGGTAACAAAACATTCAATATTCACCGTTAGATGAAAAACCTGATTTATCCAAGCTAATATCTTTCAACCGTTAGATCGAAACTTAGCTTGTCACACATAAATGAAATGTATTCACTTAGGTTTGAGTGACCGTATCTAAACGTGTACACTTAGTTGGTTCACAAATAGTTAACCAATGGTTATCCATATGAACACTTTCATATTAACCGTATTCATCTTTTTCATAACTAGTTCAAATGACTCATAAGAACTAGTTCAAGAGTTGTTCAATTGCTTAGATCTTTATACATAGACACAATTGAAAAAAAATTGCTTTGATTCATTTGAATCAATTCATGAACAATATAGCCACGATTTGCAAAGATTGCATTCTTTATTGATTTATTGTTTAAGTTCATGAAACTATCGATTTGAGAAATATAACCAGCTTGGGTACGCGTACGGGTATGCATACCTTAGCTACCGGATTTGAGTTGGCATTTGGTTTCCAAACTCAGCAGAATTTTTCGGGTAGAAAAGTTCCACCAGTACGCGTACCTAAGGTGACTGGTTCATGAGTTCGTAAACTCCAAACTCAGCAGAATTTCCGGGAGGAAAAGTTCCGCCAGTACGCGTACCTAACCCGTATCCTTCACCAATACCGTATGCACACATATGCACGCACTTGGTTTCTGGTACATGGATTTATACACTAATGTGCGAACACGCTATATATGCTTATATCCATAGTTGGTTACGTAATCTCAACTCTACATTTCAATCATTGAAACATTCTTCTATAATGTTATAATAGTCGCTATACATAAAGAATCGACTATCGTCATCATGACTTTCGTCACGGGTAAATATGAAAATGGTTAAAGCAAAAGATTACCAACACTTATTTCGAAAAAAATATAGGCGAGTAAACTCGGCTCGAAATAGCAAATGTGTATGTATGAAAACTATCATACTTATACGACTTTTGTCTCAAGAGTAGGAGATAGAGTATATAGACTTTTGAGTGACAGATGAGTTCAAGTCTCCACATACCTTTTGGTCGGATGAAGTTCCACTGGTTCCTTGAGTAGTTCTTCGTCTTCGTAAGATAATCGCCATGGAGTCTGGAGATCAACTATTCCTAACTATGCTAGACCGGGACTTAGTCATAAGTATACTAGAATTCAAGACATATAGTTTTAATCACTAACATTGACAAACATGCTTGAGATAGTAATGCACGCGATTTCGACCGAGCAATGCTCTAACAATCTCCCCTTTTGTCAATTTTAGTAACACAACTATCAATACATATGGATTACAAAAAAGATAAAAACTTTGTAGCTTCTCATCCACATGCTTGATCTCCTTGGTGCTTCAACATTATTCGAAAACTTCGTCTTTTCCCAGTACTATCATGATTCCATAGATGTTCAATTCAACATCATAGTTGTTGAAGTTCCGTAGCCATAACAATGAGAAAACAAAAGCTCTCGACAAAAGCTCTCGATCATTTTTGTACAGTGTCATAGTATTATTACACAACATCAAAGTTCTTATATCACAACTTCGACAACAATACTATGGTGATATGTATCACTCCCCCTTAGTCAATACTTTCGTCCCAGCATGAAAACCACCACCCTTACATAATGACCCGTAAAACACGTAAATCATATGTATTGTAGTGTGAACTACATATTAATTCTCCCCCTTTTTGTCAATAAAATTGGCAAAGGTACGAAAACGGGATCCTAATGAAATTTCCATGAAGACGCTTCAAGACCAAAGAAAAGTACATATCAACTTATTTAGATGCAATCATAAAGCCGAAGTTAAATGCATTCATCAAGGAGTTTATAAAGATACAAGATAACCCCTAAATAATTCCATAGCCGCACTCCCCACAAAGATATATAAATTAAGCGCAAGTTCAAAAGAACTCTCCTCCATTTGATGTCATTCCCGAGAGAACAACAAGAGCGACCTTACTTTTACAAGAAAAGAAGGATTTTGTTGGACACCAAAAAACCATAATGAAATGATTTTCTATATCCAAAATTCTCAATTAAACTAACCACAAGTAAACCCGTGATCAATTTAATCGGAATACACAATCAAATTAAACACAAAAGTGATCAATTTAATTGAACATGCTCGACATAAGAGAACTTAGGGAGCTACGACTATGTTAACCATAAAAGAATGATTAACTCAATCGTTTTATGCTCAACACAAGAAAACCTTATGAAGCATTGCAGTATACACATAAGATATGGATCAGGGAAAGATCAATATTGCGGCATATACAAAGATTCATTCTGTCTCCATCGCTATTTGCACAATGACATATAATAGACATAATCCTTGTAAAAAAAAAAGATTTTAACCTATCTTCCATCAAAGAATTGACATAATAGGCTTAACTTTTGTTTGTCAAAGTTCATCGATCTTGCATCAATACTTGCATATCAATATATAAAAGAGATAACTTTTGACATCGTATGGGACATTAATAGTTCACGGACCCAAACACACATATCCCATAACATATTATAATATATAAAACCATACAGATTAAAATTGCAATCATCATCTTCCAAAACAACCTTTAGAATTTAAATAAATAAATAAATCTAAAAGATGAAGATGAAAACGTTGGACATACCTACGTGTACTCACAATAATGGTTATTCCAAACTCTAGTTATCCTTCTTAAACAAAAACAAGAATAAAAATTCTCTTAAGAAGTTTCCTAGAAAAATCTATTGGCTAAAAAGAAAAACAAGGTGAAGATACTGTGTCAACCGAACACGAACTATCATCAGTTAGCCAATTTGGGATCCTCATGAGTTTTGAGATCCTTGAGATTGTGATCAACAATATCCTCTGTATCTTCAGAGAGAATATCCTTGTTTGGAAGATCCTTTGCATGATTTTTCATGAGAACAAGGTCAGGATTAACCTTTTTCAACTCAGATCTTACCATATCAAGACACTTCTTTGCATTAACAAGTTGTTGAACGTCAAGAACTACATCAGCTGGAACCTTCTCCCCAATATCTAAGTAGGAATCAGGAGATTGAGGAAAAGATCCTTCACCTTCAACAAAGGTTCCTTTCTTTTTATCGAACTCGAAATACACCTTATTATCAACGATGTCTTCTGGTAAATCCCAAGAACATGAAGAAGAAGTCGTTGATAATAGGAAGCCTAGAGTGAGATATCTCAACTCAATAGGAAGGGTATATAAACGATTTCGAAAGGACTTAGGTTTTACAAGATTGGTTTGTGAGGACCCAAAAACAAACGTGAACTTATTGAAAAGAGGTCCACAGAACCCTAAGTAAAAAGGCTATATGTGAAGATAGACTACACAATACCTAAAAAGTGTTGCCAAGATGCAGTGCACAGTTTGTTGATGATTCCTTTAGGTTGTCATCCATCTGTTCAAATCTGCAATCTTCACTTAAAACAGGATTCTCATCATTCAAACTTCCAGAAGAACATACTGGAAACAAATGATTCAAGAAGAAAAAGAAGTAGTAGGAGAATACTACGAAACTTTTACTGAAATAGGTTATAGATTACCCTGAATACACATCATACCAACACATTGCTTGCCCCATTTCAAGTTATATACACATTGGGAGGAGCCATCCTTTTATCAAGTGGCAGGATATGCAGAGAAATTCTCATGCATTTTTCCGGGTTGATATTTATGCCATGTACCAGATATATAATCATAGTAATGATGATACTCAGGGTTACTATAATTATTTCGAATCCTTTTCTTAAGGAATGACTTTTTATGACACTTAGAGTCTACATTTAACTCATTGGAAGTCTTGTTATCAACTTCTAATGAGTTGGTAGAGGAGCAAGTTCGTACATCATGTGAACATGATTTGAAGGGTACAAAACTTTTGTCATAACAATTCCTTTCCTCAATCGAATGAAGTTTTTTTAAGAGTTTAAAAACACTTTCAAACGCTCTAGATAGATCTTTGTCAATTGATCCATTCTGGAAATATTCCTCAAAAAGATTAAGAGTAAATCTAGTGAGGGTCCATACCTTTGAGCGTTGATCATGTTTTCTTTGACGATTCTCATTAGAAAAATTTTTAGTTTTTCCTTTAGACTGTTTCTTCACATCTAGATTTTCCGATGATCCAGATGGCATAAGATTATCATGAGAGACGGTTGGTCTGAACAATAATCTCTGAGCAGTCTTTAAGGAGCTGTGGTGTGCATTACAGATGCCATGAGCAAGTCTCCCAAAAAGATTTCCCATAGGGATAGACTTTTGAGGATCGGACAAACACAAATTTATAAGGTTTCACGTGTTTGCCTGCTCTGATACCAATTGAAAAAGCGGGGGTCTAACAACCACACCCAATATTTTCGATTAACAATCTGTATGGACTAACTCCAATATACTTTCTAGAGAATCAACTAGACAGTCAGACTCAATCTAGAGAAAAGTATATCGAGGAGTTAATATCTTTCTCTTGATTTGATTTTACTCAAGCAAATAGAAATCTCCGAGTCTTTATCAAATACAAGGATAATAAACTTGGATGTTACCAAAGACCAATATCCAAGGATTAATCAATTTCCAATCAACAACCAAAGGTTGGATTTCACAATTGATCGATACAAACACACAACCTGTGATATTTCAATTATATAACATAATATAATGCGGAATAGAAATAACACAGACACCAGAAATTTTGTTAACGAGGGAACCGCAAATGCAGAAAAACCCCGGGACCTAGTCCAGATTGAACACCACACTGTATTAAGCCGCTACAGAACTAGCCTACTACAAACTAACTTCGGTCTGGATTGTTGTTGAACCCTAATCAATATCACATTGATTCAAGGTATAGTTGCGCTCCTTACGTCTCTGATCCCAGCAGGATACTACGCACTTAATTCCCTTAGATGATCTCACCCACAACCAAGAGTTGCTACGATCCAAAGTCGAAGACTTTAATAAACAAATCTGTATCACACAGAAAAGTCTACGATGATAGATAAATCTGTCTCCCACAGATAAACCTAAAAGTTTTGTTCCGTCTTTTGATAAAATCAAGGTGAACATGAACCAATCGATAACCCGTATTTATATTCCCGAAGAACAGCCTAGAATTATCAATCACCTCACAATAATCTAAATCGTACGGTAGCGAAACTAAATATTGTGGAATCACAAACGATGAGACGAAGATGTTTGTGACTTCTTTTTATCTTGCCCTATCGGAGATATAATCTCAAGCCAATCTTACAATTGAACTCGTACGATAGAAAATGGCAAGATCAGATCGCTCAACTACAAGAGAAGTAGTTTCGTCTGGCTTCACAATCCCAACGAAGTAATCAAGTCGTTAACCGATAGGGTCTCGAGAAGGAACCTACGGTTAAAGGAGAATAGACTCTAGCAAACCAACTAGTATCACACAGGAGGTGTGGGGATTAGTTTTTCCAATTGCTAGACGTATCCTTTATATAGTTTTCAAATCAGGGTTTGCAATCCAAGTTACCTTGGTAACAAAGCATTTAATATTCACCGTTAGATGAAAAACCTGATTTATCCAAGCTAATATCTTTCAACCGTTAGATCGAAACTTAGCTTGTCACACGCAAATGAAATGTATTCACTTAGGTTTGAGTGACCGTACGTAAACGTGTACACTTAGTTGGTTCACAAATAGTTAACCAATGGTTAGCCATATGAGCACTTTCATATTAACCGTATTCATCTTTTTCATAACTAGTTTAAATGACTCATAAGAACTAGTTCAAGAGTTGTTCAATTGCTTAGATCTTTATACATAGACACAACTGAAACAAAATCGCTTTGATTCATTTGAATCAATTCATGAATAATATAGCCACGGTTTGCAAAGATTGCATTCCTTATTGATTTATTGTTTAAGTTCATGAAACTACCTATTTGAGAAATATAACCAGCTTGGGTATGCGTACGGGTATGCATACCTTAGCTACCGGATTTGAGTTGGCTTTTGGTTTCCAAACTCAACAGAATTTTTCGGGTAGAAAAGTTCCACTAGTACGCGTACCTAAGGTGACTGGTTCATGAGTTCGTAAACTCCAAACTCAGCAGAATTTTTCGGGAAGAAAAGTTCCGCCAGTACGCGTATGGGTACGCGTACCTAACCCGTCTCCTTCACCAATATCGTATGCACACATATGCACGCACTTGGTTTCCGGTACATGGATTTATACACTAATGTGCGAACACACTATATATGCTTATATCCATAGTTGGTTACGTAATCTCAACTCTACATCTCAATTATTGAAACATTCTTCTATAATGTTATAATAGTTGTTAGACATAAAGAATCGACTATCGTTATCAAAGATATTTTCAAGATTGAAACGTCATCATGACTTTCGTCACGGGTAAAGATGAAAATGGTTAAAGCAAAAGCTTACCAACACTTATTTCGAGAAAAAGATAGGCGAGTAAACTCGGCTCGAAATAGCAAATGTGTATGTATGAAAACTATCATACTTATACGACTTTTGTCTCAAGAGTAGGAGATAGAGTAGATAGACTTGTGAGTGACAGATGAGTTCAAGTCTCCACATACATTTTGGTCGGATGAAGTTCCATTGGATCCTTGAGTAGTTCTTCGTCTTCGTAAGATAATCGCCATGGAGTCTGGAGCTCAATTATTCCTAACTATCCTAGACCGAGACTTAGTCATAAGTATACTAGAAATCAAGAAATATAGTTTTGATCATTAACATTGAAAAACATGATTGAGATAGCAATGCATGCGAGTTCGACCGAGCAATGCTCTAACAGACTCGGATTCAATTATCGGGTCTTCAAATAGCCCATAATCGCCAAAAGGCGTCGTCGAGTGAACATAAGAAGAATTGCCCCTCAAATGAATTTAATGAACAAAAGTATGATGAGATGGTTCTCAAGATATGTGAGCTTGAGACTGCCCTTTTGAGATCATATGAGACTTTAAAATTAGTTTTATCCACGCCTTCAGGTTCTCTAGCATGCTTTACCTTGTGTTTGCGTCATTCTGTCATATTGTTTTCTCGGCTTATAATTGCTTTGTGTTTTCGTTTTGTGCAGCCGATCAAGGAAAGGTCCAAGCTTTGGAGGAGCAAGTTATCCAGCTAAAGCAAAATGAAGTTCTCCTGAATGCCAAGCTGAGTGATGCCGCTACTAAGTTAACTCTCCAACTAGATGAGGAGAAGAAGAAGCATTTGAAGGAGCTTGTAGATAAAGTCAAGGAAGGTGTGAAGGAGTTCATAAACATGAAGAAGGCCAAGCTTCCCGCGTTCCGACTCGGGCTCGACCAATCCCAAAGAATAGTTCCTTCCTTTTGTAGTGTTGCGCCACTTTTTTGCCCCTTCTATCGGGTTGTAATTTTCGTTTCGTTTGAACACCTTTTAAATTTTGGATCGTTTATTTTTTGGGGTGCTGCGTCACTAACTAGGCCCTCTTCATCGGGACCTATACTTTTCGACAATATTTCTTTTTTTTCTTTTTATGCATGGCCGTTCGTAACCTTTGGCACTTCAATTTTCCTGCAATCATAGTTTCAGTTACATGTTAGTATAAATTTCGTGTCTCTCGAACACACTCAATGGGGAGGGTCATCGGGCCCAATGCCATGTCCCGATTGAGGTATCTCATCATTGGTATTTTCTTCTAATGGGAGTGTATCAAATATTTTCTAAGTCCTATGCATCGATCATCCTTGGCATGCCATTGATTGGCAACCTTGGATCAAGTGAATCTGGTCACTTGCGATGGGGGCGACCTGTAGATGTGTCTAGGTTGCTCGGTTACTAGGGACTCATGCCTTGGTAACCTTTGGTTACTGGTTTCCAACCACCAGAACCCTTAGACTACCTCAGCACTTGCACACTGCCATCGCCCTGAGATCGAATAGTTCGTCGAATGTAAGTCGCCTCGGCACTTGCACATTTTCATCGCCCCGAGTTCGAAACGACCATTCGAGTGTAAGTCACCTCGGCACTTTCACATTTCCATCGCCCCGAGTTTGAATGACCATTAGTCGCTTATGTCATCTTTCCTTATCTATCTGTCGTGGATGATACAAGGATTTCAATGACTAGGTACCATACCTGCGCTTCCACCTCTCATGGGTGGTATAACTTCAAATGTCGCGCATTTCATAGTCACTCTTCCAGAGTGCCGTCAGGTTTTAGTATCTTGTACGCTCCCTCTCCGACTTTTGATAGACTTTTGATACAATAGTGTATGGCCCGCTCCATTTGGCTACTAGTTTCCCGCCTTTCTTATCTCGCTCATACTTAGGAAATTCTTTCAACACAAATTGCCCCGGGTGAAATTATCTCGGACGAACTTTCTTGTTGTATTCACGTTGTAGTCGCCTTTGGTAATTTTTCATCTTTTGTGGAGCCATTTCTCTTATTTCTTCCAAGTCATCAAGCTTAGCTTGGATCAGATTCGATGATAGATTTTGTCTCCATGCTTCAGTTCTGATAGTGGGTATCATCGCCTCAGTCGGGAGAATTGCTTCGGTTCCATATGTAAGCATGAAGGGTGAGAGACTTGTTGCCTCTCTTCGGGTTGTGTGATAGGCCCATAGGACGTTGTGTAGTTCCTCACACCACTCTCCATACTTTTCATCCAGCTTCTTTTTCAGGTTGTTAGCTATCATTTTGTTGGTGATCTCGGCTTGCCCATTACTCTGTATGTAAATGGGCGTAGCTTTACTCTTCCTGATTTGGTAAGTGTCGAACATCAAGTCAATATTTTTTCCTTGCAGTTGTTTCCCGTTGTCTGATACGATAGCTGCGGGGATTCCGAAGCGACAAATAATGCGCTCGAAGATAAACCGAAATACATCCCGATCCCGAATATGCCGTAATGATGCAGCTTTAAACCATTTGGTGAATTAGTTTGTTGCTAATATTAGATATTTTCTTTGTCCCGACCCGACATGTAGTGGTCCTACAATGTCAATGCCCCATTTAGCAAAGGGCCACGGGCTTACCACTGAGTTCAAGGATACAGATGGGGCATGTATTTTCTTCCCGAACTTTTGATATTCATCACATATCTTTGTCATGTGCTTAGCATCTTCATTCATGTAGGGCCAGAAATATCCCATCGTTTTTTCTCTTGCCAATAGACTTCGTCCCGAGCTATGATTACCAGCGCCACCATAATGTAGATCGTTCAAGATCGAATGTCCTTCCTCTTTGCTCAAACACCTTAACAGTGGACCCAATTATGATTTTTTGTACAATATGCCTTCCCGAAGCTCATAGCCTACTGCTTTGCTTTTAATTTTGTTAGCTTGGGGTCGACCTTTTGGTAATATTCCCGACTTCATATATTGGTAAATTGGTTTTCTCTAATCTCCCACTTCATATCTATCGGCTGTAGCAGTCACCATTTGTACCTCCATATCCCCTTCTTCGGGTAGTGATGGAGCTAACACCCTCCAGATTTGTATAAATTCTACACTCGGGTCTGTTATCATAGATGCGATGTATGCTAAGGCATCCGCGTGACAATTGTCTCTTCTACAAATATGTCGAAACTTGATATTGGGAATCTGGTCGATGTAGAATTTCTCCAATTTCCAGTATTTCTGAAATATCGGGTCATGACCGATGTATTCTCCAATGATTTTCCGAACTACCAGCTGTGAGTCATAAGTAAGTCTTACTTCTTCAAGTCCCAATTTTATAATTAGTCGCAGAGCATGTATTACCACTTCATATTCGGTGACATTGTTAGTTGCTTCGAAATCGAGTCTAAAAGAATGGACTATTTTCTTCCCTTTCGGCGTTGTAAAGACCAACCCTAATCCCGAGCCATCTTTGTTCGCTGATCCATCAGTAAACACCTCTCATTGTGTCGGGCAGCAGGTCTCGAGAAGGTCAGAGGCGTCGTCCCTATTTTCTTCCATACCGGGAATATCCTCTACTTCCTCCTCCTCACCTAGGGGAAAATCAGCAAGAAAATCCGCTACCGCCTGTTATTTGATTGTTGTTCTCATCTCATAGAAGACGTCAAACTGCTTGATTTGAGCACTCCATTTGGATATCCGACTCGATCTAGCAGAGCTGTCTAGCACCGGTTCGATAGAGGACTTTGTTAGCACCCTAATTTTGTGTGTCTGAAAGTGTGTCCGCAATTTCTGTGTTGCAAATACTAACGCCAGTATCAATTGTTCGACTTTAATATAATTCTTCTCTGCTGGACTCATGGTCTTACTAATGAAGTATACAAGTTTTTTTTCCATTCCCACATTCTTGACTAATACCGCACTGATAGCACAGGTTGTAGCCCCGAGATAGAGTGTGAGTACTTCCTCCGGTTCGGGTCTTTGCAGCACAGGCAGACTCGCGAGGTGCTATTTATTTCTTTGAAATGCTTCCTCACACTCCTCGCTCCATTTGAACTTCTCCCCTTTTCGCAAGGTGTCGAAGAAGTCTTTACACTTGTCCGATGATCGTGAGATAAAACGCCCTAAGGATGCCAAACAAGCGTTTAATTTTTGCACATCTTTGACTATTACTAGTGATGCCATTTCCAACATAGATATGACCTTATCGGGATTTGCCTCGATTCCTTGGTCTGTGACGATGTATCCCAGAAACTTACCGGAGGTTTCCCAGAAAGTACATTTAGTTGGGTTCACCCTCATTTTATATTTTCCCATAGTTTGAAAGATGTTTCGAAGGTCTTCGACATGATTAGTTGCAACTTTTCTTTTGACTAACATGTCATCTACATACACCTCAATCGTGTCGTGGATTTTATCTTCAAACGTGTCTTCCACCAGTCTCTGATACGTTGCACCAGCATTCTTTAGTCTGAATGGCATCTTGGTATAACAATAGATCCCTCTTGGAGTGAAGACAGACGTGTTTTCTTGATCCTCGGGAGCCAAAGGGATTTGGTTGTATCCCGAGTATCCATTCATTAACGATGTCGCTTTATGTCCCACGATTGAGTCTGCAAGATGATCGATATTCGGGAGGGGGAAGCTATCCTTCGGACATGCCTTGTTCAAATCACTGAAGTCGATGCATATTCGGACTCCTCCAGTATTCTTAGGTACTATTACCATGTCTGAGATCCATAACGGGTATTGTGTCTTTCGTATGATCCCTGATGATTGTAACTTCTTCAATTCCACTTATACTGCCGCTTGTAGCTCGGGTGCAATCCTACGCATCTTCTGTCGGACTGGTTTAAACTTTGGATCGATTCTTAGGTGGTGACAACAAACATCGGGATCGATACCTTCCATATCATGCATTTTACAGGAAAATGCATCCATGTGTTCCTTCAGTAGAGTTATTAACCGATTCGATTCTTCCTCCGATAACAACGACCCAATCTTTACAAGCTTAGGCTCTTCCTCCGTTCCCCAGTTAATCTCTCGTGTAGGCTCTAGAGTTGTGAAGTTCGATTTTGTATCTCTGACCGGCGTTGCGACCTTTGATTGCTATGCGATCTTATCCTCTCCTGCCTCATATAACATAACTGCTTTTGAGATCATATTCTCTAACTCCTGGACGGCTTTGATTTTCTTAGCTTTGTTCTTGTTTCGACGTAATCTTGCTCGCCTATCTTCGTTTTGCTGAATATCCAACTGAATACAATGTCTAGCGGCTTGCGGATCTCCTACAACCTCAACCACACCCTTGTAAGTCGGGAATCTTAACCTTTGATGATACGCGGAAACGACTTTTTTGATGCCTGCGATCCAGGGTCTCCCGATGATCGCTTCGTATGGTGACACGACATATACTACACAAAAAGTGGTAAGAGTATCTAGGTAATCAGCTCCGTCTGAGACTCTCAATGTAACCTCTCCTTTTGGTATAGTCACGGTTCCATTAAAGCCATAAATGGTATAGGTTGATGGGATCAACATATCATCGGATAGTTGCATTCTCTTGAAAGTGTCATAGAAAAGAACTTCTACATAGCTTCCACTATCGACAAGGATCCTCTTCACTTCCCATTCTTCTATCATTAAGGTGATAACTAGCGGATCCCCATGTGTTTGACCATTCATCGGGACATCTTTGGCTGAGAATGTGATCGGCTGTATCATTCACTCCTCTATGGGAAATGTCTTGGCCACACTAAAGATTTCATTTCCTAATCGATTCCTTTTGTGAATCCTTGTCATAGTCCCTGAACCGAGGTCTAGACCTTGTGGTGATGAATGTGAGATGGTGTTGCATAAAAACTGAGTACCCCGATCAATCCTGACTTGATGTACCGGAGCATAGGGTGCTGGCACTACTTGCTTGACAAACTGCCTTAAATAACCGTCCTAAATCAAGTGTTGAACTATATCTTTCACTTCTCGGCAGTCATTGGTTGAATGCCCCCTGAAATGATGATAATGGCAGAACTCCGGATGGTTCTTTGTCTCGTCAAATTGTATTCCTCGGGTCTTTGGGTACCGGATATTATTTATTTTCTCCACCTCCTTGAAGATTTATTCTAAGGATGTGTTCAATGGTTTGCATACTTTTGGTTTGTAACGAGGCTTTTTTCCTTTCTCAACCCACTCCTTCTTTCCTGGACCTTTATTTTGTGTCCCCGATCTCTTCTCGGGTCGCTTCGTAACTTCTTTTGGAACCGTTTCTACTGCTTTGGTTGCCTCCTGAACGCTCTTATCTTGTGTTCCCTCTTGAATTTCTTCTAGGGAAATGTAATGTTCTTGCATATTTCGAATATCTTTTAGGGTTTGTGGCTTTTCAGTGTGCATTCCCACCCAGATAGGGTCCATTTTCCCCAGTGAGTTTTCGAACCCAAATATTTGCTTGTCCACGGGTACTTTCCCGATCTCGGTACACAACTTCCTCCATCTATCGGTTAAAGACCTCAATGGTTCTCTAAATCTTCGTCCTAATGTGAATAGTTTGTTAACTCTTGGCCTGGAGATACTGTCGCGCATGTAGGTGATAGGTCGGAAAACCGAAAAAAATAATACTGCAAGTGCACAGTGTCTAACTAGTAGACAATGGCAAGTACAGGTCGTTCCCACGAGGAGTGTGAAAATACTACTACTAACTAATACCAAAAGCTAACCAATCAAATTATATACTTCAGAAGTTTTAAGAATTTGTAACTAAGATTACGGAAACAAGTAATGGAATATGTAACCAAAGATGTGAGAGCGTTAAGGATCCGGGAATCCGTTGTAGGTGAGTTACTCGCATTCAATCACAAAAGGTCTCAATTTTACTCATGTAGAATCGCAAACCTAGCTACTCATACATGGAAGATATTTCGTTAAAGAATCGTTGACAAGAATTATCAAAACAATTGTTTGCTCTCACCTTAAAGTAGAATTTCTAAGCACTAATCATACATGGCATGAAGAGTCAAGGAACATTCATAAATCAATTGTCGCTAAGGTTCAATGAAGTTCTTCTACTAATCTAACTATGGACTATACATGGCATAGAACATGAAAAATATAGCTAGAAGGTAAAACATTGATAGAGAGACAAAACATTAGCATTAAGATCAAAACCCTTGTTCATGAACACAAATAAATTGACCTACAAATTCATCCTTTCACCCTAATATGGATCTAGCCGGCCATGGCTTTCTTAAAAGCCATAAACTGATTAAATAAAACCTCTAGCTGATCAAAATGAAGAATCAAAAACGAATCTCAAAATCCTACTCTCTGTAAAGCAGCTGTGTAGCCGCCGCTCCGGCCTCCTGTCTGAAATCTCCAGTTGTTTTTATACATGCTGCGAGGAATTTGAGTAAAACCTATCGGATTGCTAAAGCCCACTAACTCAACACCCAAATTCAGGCCCTAAAGTCTGGCCACAACTCCAATTCCTAATCTCCGTCCGTTCAGCCACAGGCACTAACCCCACAGAAACTTCGCTTAACTTTGGTTACTGCCAATCTTTTCATTTCTTGCTTACACCATCGGGTCAGACCCATTGTATGTATCAGAGAAAAACCTCAACTGTCGCATGCAATTGTTCAGCGAACAAGACCAGTCCATCGACTTTGAATCCAGCAGCAACTCCAAGTAATGATCCAGGACATACCACCAAACACCATCATTTCCTTTGTAACCAGCTGACCACTTTCCAGACCACCAAATTCCGTTGTCGCTGCTGTTCATGACCACCAGCTCCATTACAAATTGTTGCTTATCTCCCGAGTTCCATTGATATTGTTAACCATCACCAGCATTCAAACTCATTCGCGTACCAGAAACACCACCACTGCCTTCTATTCTCTTCTTTCTCACAAACATCTACAGCACCTTCGAGTTCTTCTCAAAATCCGTCCAATACGGCCAAGAGTCAATGGCAGCAACACTCATATCAAAACTGAACCCATGAAATCCATGGATGTCGCTGTCACCACTACCACCAACAGTTCACTCTTCTCTTCTTTTGCACTTCTTATTTTCCCCATCCGACTCGAGCCAATCTCTGCTGGCTTCAGAACCCTCTCCATTGCCTTCTGTAAATACGTGATTTTCACCAGAAGCCGAAGACAGCAATGAGGGCTCCGGATACGAGTCGAAGCCGCCGTTGGTAGAGCCGGGGTTGCCACGGACGGTTTTGTAACACAAGCAAGCTGCCTCAGGAGTAGGTTGCCTCGAGAATAATGATCATGGGGTGCCTAAATAATCATAACTGTAATAGTACATGTGTACGGCTGAGAATAGAAGACTTACTAGAAAAGGTATTAGGGTACACGTGTACGGTACTGACATGTAAGGCTTTGCCTATAAAAGGAGAGAATCCTCCCAACGAAAGATAAGGTTCTCCAGATAATTGTATTATGTGTTGGGACTAGTCTCCATTACCCTATAATAATATTTGGGTGTTTACATTTGGCGACTTCACTGGGGACTAGTCCTCGACACCAATATAGTTTTGATGGAGTCCCCGCCTACAAATAATTTGAACGATATAAACCCGGAACCTCTCGCTATAGAAACGGGAGGACCGGCAATAGTATCGGGTACACATGGAACGTCGAGTCGACAAATAAATCCTGAATTTGGAATGCCGCTGGCGGGAGAGTCAGGGGGTCAAGATCAAGGTCTCTTAATATGGGGGAGCCAAACAAATATACTCGGGACCGTATCTAGGCGTGTTGAAGAAATCCAACAAGTGCCAACCGGGGCAGACAAACCAAATACACCAGCTCACGAACAACCACCACTCGACCCGCGTCAGCTTGAGATACAACAGATGCGTCAAGAGTTGGCTACCTCAGACAAGATTAGGTTGGTCTTGATGGAAAAATTATCCTCTCTACAGCCTGGGGGCGACGACGAAGATTCTGACCCTTTCGAGGTTCCTCAGCACCCACTCCTACTACAAAGCAGAATTCAACGGAATCCTCTTAGGAGATGACTTTCATCTGTGAGGTTGAACCCTCAGCGGAGCGAGACGCCGGGGTCTGTCCAAATGCCGAAAGAGGGCTCCCGAAACTTAGAAGGAAAACCCAGCAGGGAAACGGATCAAGCCGCTATGACGGAAGAACATATTTCCAAATATCTCGAGGAGCACTATGGACTTACCCAAGCCACGACAAATTTCAATATGCAATCCCCTTTTACCCGGGGATTATTGGACAAGTCGATGCCAGTAGCGTACAAACAACCTAAATTTCAACTATTTGATGGTTCGGGGAATGCAACGGAACATGTATTTCGCTTCCTTATGAGTCTGAATGAGCATGCCACAAACGATTCTATTTGTCTCAGAGAATTTGGAAAATCACTCACCGGGGCAGCCTTCTCCTGGTTCGTGGGACTCGAAAAAAACAGTATCTCGTCATGAGATGAAATGCGAGTTCAATTCATGAAAAAGTTCTACTCTCGACAAAAACAGCTAACTATCTCAGATAATTTGTAACCATAAGTTTAAGCCGGGAGCAAAATATTTAGATTTTTCTAAGAGTTTCTGGGGGGAGTGTCTGCATAGCAACGTGAAAATTCCTGAGAGAGAACTCGTCAAGATAGGCATCAGTCGACTACCAGCAGAACTCAGCTTTATCCTGTCAGCTGTTAGATTAGAAACTTTTGCTGACTTCGAAGATGCATGTTCCCGGGCAGATGATGCAGCAGAATTCAAAGAGTCTGAAGTCAAGCAGTGGGGGCACTCAGAGGCATACGCGAAGGACGAAAGAGCTAATGGTCAGTGAAAGAAGCCAGCTAATTTCAGAGACGGGAAAGGTTATAGGAGGAACAGCGACTCGGGTGAGACAGTTGAACCTCCAGACTTCCCATTCCCTTTAGAGGTCGCGATCGAACTTTTGTAAGAATGGCGTAAAGATGGGTATAAAACCCTTCCATCCCCGGCAAAAGAGCCAACAGAACAAGATAGACGTCACCCAAGGTACTGCCATTTTCACCAAAAGGTAGAGCACGCAACCAAAAATTGCATAACTTTCAAGTGGAAGATCCACAACAGACAAAGAAGTGGGGAACTCGACTTCGGCCCGGAAACTCACATCCAAAAGGATCCATTACCACGGCAAGCTTTCATGATCACGCATGAAGAACATGTAACAACATCAGAGGAAGTATGTGTTGTGTCTGAAGCGGACAATTATGAATACATTGCGGCCGCGGTCGCCAAGAAACCGTTGTTTGCAGCATTCTTTGACACTTTAAATTTCACCACTGAGCAACGACTTATATTAACTAAGTTAGCCGCGAATGAAGAAATACACCAATACCTAGATCGCTGATACCCACTTCCCACTGACATCATCACCTGTTCAGAAAAAGACCGAACAGCGGATTGTGATCATACTAGGACTTTATATGTTACGGTGGGAATCCGGAAGAACACATTCAAAAGAGATTTCATCGACACGGGAGCGTCACTCAACCTAATCCATTTACATATTGCTGAGAGTATTGGAGTCAAGGAAGAAGATATCAACAAATTCGCCACTAACATTCAAGGTTTTGGAGGACTCACGCAACAAACAATAGGGACTATCAAATTGAGCATCCAAGTAGGTCCTATCCAAGCTAGTGAACCCTTTTATGTCATGGATGTGCACCCAGCTTACCATCTACTCTTGGGGAGGCCGTGGTTGCACAAACACGGGGTTGTGCCGTCTACCTATCATCAGTGCATTAAGTTGATTCTGAAAGGGAATCAGAAGCGAGTCCCAGCTTCGGTCAACCCATTTACGACTGAGGAGGCACACCTAGCAGAGGCGGCCTTTTACAACGGATTAAGTGAACCAAGCGAGGTAGTTACATACATATACTCAACCCCGATCCCGGATTGGGAAACTACCTATGCCAACCCGGTCGCGGATACTTCTGTCAAACGCACACAAGTTCATAAGGATGAAAGCAGGCAGTTTCAAAAAACAACCCGCCCAGACGGCGGACATGTCTACAAACGTTAAGGAAACTGAACGTACATTAAAAAATCTTTCAATAAGACTCCCTACGAGAAACACCTAAAAGCAAAGGGGGGAATATGCATGGGGCTCACGGAAAATTAATGATTCTAATCCTTGTAAGCAACAATGCCACTTAATAAAAGGATTCATCCACTTATTCTACAGTCTTTCTCTATTCTTTACCTCTTTTAGAAGGGTGATTAGAATCACCAAAAGAGAGTAATGCAACCACCTTATGGATAATTTCATCCTGCACGACTAAATCCGAGAAAGGATCCAAAATCTAATCGCAATATCTTCGTATAAAAGAAAATTTAAAAAAAATAAAATAATAATGACTAAAGGGTTTAAACCATCCCCGCCAACAATCTTAGACTACCCATTTGGTTTATAACTATCCAGGCTCATAACCCCGGCTTACAATTCAACGGTCTAAGTTGACCCCGACAACTTAAACTAATCTTTTGGTTCATAACCATCTGAACTCGTAAGTCTGACTTACCGCCTTAAAAAAATGCCCACAACACAAGGCATGAGTAAGCATAAAAAAAAGAGAAAATTACAAGTGTCAAATAAGACCAGCTAATTCACTACGAGCTTGAGACAAAGCAATCTTCGAATGACACAAGGCAACCTCCATATCCTGGACAAGGAAAGAGAACGCGACCCGTTTTGCCTTCTGAGCAAGACGAGCATCATCTTTAACCATATTCACCAAATATCTTGTTCGCAATGACTTGGTTAGGTTGTGTTCCGCTACTGCAATTTGAATATTGATCCTTCGCTGATACACACCTGAAATATCCAATGACTAAATCCAACACATTAACCAAACGAGTTAGCAAAGACACTTATAGAACGAGTCCAATGCGATCTGACATTTCCAAACAATATCACCAAACGCAAGTTACCATAATACATAATCAAAATGTTGCATCTACTTATAAACCCACTCGTACACAGTAACCAAGGTAAATTGTAAAATTATCCCAAAATCAACAAACACACATGCATGTTGAGAATGTTTTAACGATGAGAAAGCAAATGAATACGACCCAAGATCCGGAAACAATTACACATAACAAGGTCACTCAAAACTAGCTAATTCAGCTTCCTTTTCAGCTATCTCTTTCCACTTCAACTCCAGTCGTGATAAGGTGGAAGCAACCTCGGCAGCAATCCTGGGCGCCTCAGCAGTTATCCGCATTTTCTCCTTCTGTTGCTCTTTCAAAGTCTGGGATTCCGCCTTCACATCCGCTTTCAGGCTTGTGATCTCACCAGGAAGCACCAACTGACGACCTGCCCTTCTATCCTCCAATCCTTTGAACAACTCCTCAATCCAATCCATGTTGAAGTGTAGCAACTGCGGTAAACCGAAACTACTTCTCCATGCCTCTAAGGCGGTAACAGAGGGACATGTATCACCAAACTCAACCATTTCCTTCGCAGAAGCAATTAAGGTGGACACACTGGATATTAGAGTATTCCGATCTGACAACATTTTTGTGCTTGCCATGTGACCACGGCTTTCCACTACCTCCTTGTAGTACTCTTTCAACTCGGGGGGACACCGGAAAGTTGTAGACCGAAACGTAATGAGAGTAAGTATTGGCCACAGTAGCTGCGTTTCCCTTGAAATCAAACCAAGTAGCTCGGCCAACCAATGAGCCGGGGATGACAATCGCCGGGAGAGGGGCTGGGTCAGGATATCTTGATCCATACATCATCTGACCACCTTGTTGTTTCCTTTTCTTGGAACTATTTTGTTCCGCCGACTGCTCAGTATGACCCATGGCTGCACCCTGATAAACTAGATCGACGATGTAATGAATCATTCTCCAGTGGAACAATTCGAAGATGAAAACTGAAGTGTACGATATCTTACCTGAACACTTGAACTGGAAAAAGAATGTCGGGGACTCAACGCCTCACCAATCTGTAAACCTACAGCAAAAAAAAAGAGAGAGAAGTTTTCAATGATAAACTAACAATCCTTTCTCTTTCAACATATTTATAAGACGGAGGAATATGGATGACGTGGATAATACGTCGAGTGAATCTTAACAAACTTTATGACAATCACGTGGAGCCATAATACCTAAACAAGCTATGCAAAACCAGTCTTACCTCCTTGACCCTCGGAAGACGCCGTTGACTCTCCTCTATTTCGAATTCTAATCCGGGGTCGCAATAAAGGCTTCAACAATAAACAACCACGCCTCAGTCTTTTAGAACAAACTAACCCTTATGCATATTGAGAAGTGGAAAAGAGCTCGGACTTAAGAACTTAAAGACTCACCTGAGAAACAGTAGCAGTTGTATTCTTCTCTTTCTGAGCAACCCCGCTACTTTTCCCTCTTGACCCGGACTTTATACCGCCAGCAGCAACAACCTCCGGATCAAGCTTGATACGCCCCCGGGCATTCAGTTCATGAGGGATAACTGTTCCCACAGGATTGGAAACATCACACAAGAACTCCATTATCCGTGTCAGTTGATTATACCATTTCGTACACCAAGTTTGTGTAAACTTCGGGGGGACCTTATTCGAAGGTACTGACAGAACAAAGGGACGATCGCGACAATACCGGGAGCCGTTAGGTTTGAAGACAAACCTCTGATAGCAATTCTTCACCAACTCAATGTCATCATCCGGGGTAAACATCGGATCCTGTGTAGACGCCAGGCCTTGATCATAACCTAATTGCCTAGCAACCCTGTCAACATTATAACCTACAGCACAAAATCTCCTCTCGAAATAACCTGGGATGAGACCCGGGGTAGCCATCGCCACAAAATACCATTCCTCATCATCAAGTTTTGAATCTTCTGAATCCAATGTGTCACCAAAAAAGAGGAATGAAGGACCAATGAATAAAGCTGACCGAGGAACGTCATCATACGGACGTGCTCGGAATGATTGAAAGTCATCCACTATCCACACAAAATCATCAGTTTTCTTCTTTATATGCTGCTTCTCATATAGCGCAGTTCGGGGATGCCGAATCTGAGGGATGGGACGGGTTCTCTCGGAAGTGCTGACAACTCCTTCACTCCTTATGGCCAAAGTATTAACTCCAGACCTACTGGCGGGGAAACGATCCCAAAACCACATCTGCAAGAAACTTGTGGGCACAAAGGTTTCAATCACATGCTGAGAATTGTTGGCGGCTTTTATGTCCGCTATAAGTGTATCCAAATGACGATACACGCCGCCCAGAAACATGGGGGCTAACGGATAAGTGACCCGGCGAACCATTTTGACAGCTAATCGAAAGACATCTTCTCGGATGATATCCTTAGAAGAACACTCAAAGAAATCATGAATCAACCAATATGTTAAGAACGCGGCCAACTCGACATCGTCTTTACGACCATGAGAAGGAGGATCGTAGGATTTCATAAGGGAAAGGAAATCTTTCCTATTTGAAGGATAAGTGACGCGGGGTGCCCAGTAACTCATCCATCCCGAAGTAGAGGCACGTTTCTCTCCCCGGACAGACCCCTCAGCACCCCCGGGGCCGCCTTTGCGTCCTGTGAGTTTACGGACTTCCACCAATTCATTAAACAAATCCGCATCTTCCGTAGACAGGTTGTCGGGGTTGGCTTCGTCAAAATCATGAGAACTATGGATAGGCAACCCCGTCAGAGCAACGACATCTTCTAAAGTAGGAGAAGCTTCCCCCCACGCAAAAACTAAGGTATGAAATCCAGCAACCCAGCGAAGACAGGCGTAAGGAATAGCTTTATTAGATCGGAAAATACTACGATGGGCGGATATCTCCAAAGCCTGCTCAATACCAAGAGCCTTAATACGCTCAGCATGATACGGTTTTGACATCATATAATGCTTCCATGATGACCACTCATAACTAACAAGGGTTGTAGAAGAAAATTCCATAGTTGTGTCCCGGTAGTCTTCGCGTTCAATGCAAAGCCTGGGTAAGCTCTCAAGGGGAAGATCATCAGGTAAGGAAGCCTCGGGGACCATTAGGGTTCTACTATTATCAATAGAATGAAACCTTGTGAGACCCAATTTAGAAATAAATCTATCTTCAAAGACAGACCCGGAATTGTCGGTTTTGTCAGCACCGGGGCCGAATAACCCGTCTTTTCTCATTTCAGCGGAAGTCCCGGCTGATACAGATTTACCTGCACCGGATGTGGGTTTCTCCATCTTTTCACTCGGGGTAAACTATACTATCGGGAAAGGCACGTAGCAAGCGAGAAAGGGAAGGAGAGAGAAGGAAGAAAATGCCAAAAACTAAAAAATAAAGAAAAGGAAAGAGAGAGTGGTTTCTTATATATCCAGGGGGAAGTTGGAAGACGAAGAGTCGGGGATCACACGTGGCACGTTTTCAGTGGACGATGAAACGGCAGGAGAAAGTTGAAGCGCCACGATCAAATGGAACCTATCTCCTATTGAGTTTCATTTTAATTCCTATGTTACAGTGAGGTATAAATCTGGGTTGAAAAGAAAAATCTCAATCATACTAGGGAGTCCAAACCTAAGGTCATAACCGACCGGGGGCTTCAAGAATTTACAAAGAGGAAGCATCAAGAAGACATGACTGATTGCCAAAGCTATTAGCTTCGACAATACAGTCAGGGGACTAATGTAAATACGTGATTTTCACCAGAAGCCGAAGACAGCAATGAGGGCTCCGGATACGAGTCGAAGCCGCCATTGGTAGAGCCGGGGTTGCCACAGACGGTTTTGTAACACAAGCTAGCTGCCTCAGGAGTAGGTTGCCTCGAGAATAATGACCATGGGGTGCCTAAATAATCATAACTGTAATAGTACATGTGTACGGCTGAGAATAGAAAACTTACTAGAAAAGGTATTAGGGTACACGTGTACGGTACTGACATGTAAGGCTTTGCCTATAAAAAAAAAGAATCCTCCCAAAGAAAGATAAGGTTCTCCAAATAATTGTATTGTGTGTTGGGATTAGTCTCCATTATCCTATAATAATATTCGGGTGTTTACACCTTTGATCACATGTAGTACACAAAGTCCATCTCAACTTGTTGGAACACCAGATTCTTCATCACCCATTACCAACTCCAGTACCTATATCCGGCCACAGAAACAGCTTCGATTCACTTAACACACAGCCTCAATATGGATCCATCTCAGTCAACACACAGAATCTTTTCTTTTCTTCTTTCAGGCCTTTTCACGAACAGTTTTTAGGCAGTTTCAGGTGCCTGAGCAGCCCCTTCGTTGCTGGTTTTTGGCTCCCTTAAACAGCTTCATTTCACCTGCAAACACGAGATTCATCCACACCACACATTCGTAACCATTTATAACCTCTAACAACGCCTTAATCTCAGTAGTACATCACCCCAAAACCACCAGCAAAGTGAGTTCCCAGTGTTGTTTTCTCAGCACTTAATCCAGTTTACAACGAATCCATTTCTTCACTGTCAACTGCCCATTTCAAATCACCGTACAGAACCCATCTCAGCCTCAGCTTGTAGCACCAACAGCAGGCATCTTGAACAATCAAATCCATGTTCCCATCACATGCAGTCTTCAATCTCAGCTTGAATCCAACAGCACTGTCAAGTACCGACACGGCTGATTTGGGAAGGAGAAACTGAAATCCATCCTCTCTACTTCTCGGCGTCATTTTATCTGTATCACCAACATCCCCTGAAGATTCCATCTCGCATAAAGTAACAGCAGATGCTTGAAAAAGAAACAGAACTTCCTTTTGATAAGAAATGTACACCACAGATTGTGGTTGTAGAAGTTGACACGTCCCACTTGCACAAAGACAATTCTTTGTATTCACCATACTCTCTACCATTTGTCCGTGAAATGGTTTTAGTGGTGCCACAAAAATAAGCAGTTGATTGTCCACGATCACAACAAAGAAGCTCGATTTCCGGCGTCGGTAACCATATCTGTGTCGCAAACGCCAATTAGCCTCCAATTTAATCATATTTCTTGTAATGATCGGATTCATTCGTATTTTCTACAAAAACACTAAAATAGTGTTATTAGTCAAAATATGAGTCCTAGACTCCTAGCTAATATAAATATGGGTATAAAATGTAGTATTTACGTGCTTATCAACACCCCCATACTTACATTTTGCTAGTCCTCGAGCAAAACAAAAGCGAAATATATCCGCTAAACAGCTAGATATGGAGAGATGTCTGCTAAACAGCGAGACAGATCGTCTGCTAAACAGCTAGACGTAACCATTAAACAGTGGTATAGAGATGTCTGCTAAACAACTCAGTAAACAGTGGATAGAGATGTCTGCTAAACAGCGAGACGAATCCACTAAACAGTGGATAGAGATGTCTGCTAAACAGCTAGACAGAAAGACCCGCTAAACAGCTGATCAAATCACGCAAGTTTTTTTTTTTAAAAAAAAACCCGCTAAACAGCTGGTCATATCATGCAATCTTTTTTTTTCTTTTTCTTTTTCTAAATTTCTAGTGAAAGTGCCACTCCCCCACACTTAAACATTACATTGTCCTCAGTGTAATTGACTCATCCAACGTAGAAATTAAGGTGGGAAATTCTAAAATGCGATATCCAAAAGGTAATCAAATAAAAATAAAAGATAGAGAAAGGGAAACAAATCTGATGGGTTGACTCCCATGAAGCGAAAGGTATTTGTTTCCCTGCTTGCCAATAAAGAATCTCAGACAAGGTGCTGATACACCAAAGTAAGCTTCCAAGCATATATATAAAGTCTGAAAAGTTGGGGATCAATCCAACAAGTCAGGTCAGCTGCAAATATGAACCTGCAAACACTATAAAACTCCAAAAAGATATCTAAATTCATTGACAAAAGAAAATTGTAACTGATACTCAAATAATGCATGGGATACATAACTAAATCATTCCCATAAGCAACAAATTCAGATTGTTTGACAGTTTCAATTCGCGGAGTACGCTCTAAATTAGGTTCTAAATCAGCTGAAATAACTTCCACGGCTGATATTGGTTCAAATTCAGCAAAATATGACACACGAACGTATATTGGCTCAAATTCACTCGCTGAACAATGGCTCAATGGAGCAATAATATCTTGACTCATAAACCCATTATCATCTATAACGGTTTCATTATTAAGGGTCAAGGTTGGAGCTTTCTCGACTGATGGAACTAGTCGAGACTCGGGCAGAACTAGAGGTTCTAGCTTGGGATTCCATTTATTAGTGTCTAGCAGCGGTGTGGAGTCTAACAAGGCATTGACTTCACAAATAACACTATCATCATCAAAATCATACCCAAAATGATCTAAGCAAACCTCTAATGGATCTTCCGAGTGGCTCTTGCAAAACCCTTGCGAATGCATACTTTCTTTTTGTCCGTAGCACTTCAGGCTAAGGTACCTAACAAAAAATCAAACAAACTGCATAAAAAGAACTAAAAGAAATCTAAAAGGAAAATAAAAACAAATTATGTACAGAAGAAAAAAAATTATTAAAATAAACTATGTACAAGATATCAATCAGAGAGTATTATGCAACCACTCCCCGGCAGTGGCGCCAAAAATTGATGTGTTTTCAAATTTGTAGTAATAAAAGGTTCGTTGAGACTTGTGAAGGTTCAATTTTTAAATTAAATTTCTAAGTTAAACAAAGATAAACTCAAATAAAGTGATATCAAGATTTTAAAACTAAACCAAGACTCCGGTTTCCACTATAACTGATTGGTTGATAAAGATTATTTCAAGAATTATTATTAAGACCTTTTTTTTACATTAACTCACTAATATCTGTAAGGTTTCCTAACATTAAATTGTAATCCCTAAGCATGAATTATCAAAGAAATATTTGAGCATAAGACATCAAATTGATTCACAACTAATTAAGAAAATCATTTTTATCTCATAAAACACACAATTATAATGATCGTAGTGGATTAAATTAACTTAATAATAATTGAAATTATAAAAAGAAATTACCAATCAAGCAGTGAATAGTTTCCTCCGTCGCCTTGGTCATGGGAGAATTAGCTCATCATCATGTTGGAAACACGGTCAAAATTCATTTTTATTGCTCAAAGTGTTGACAAATGATGAAAAATGGGAGAAAAACAATAAAATCGGGTTTGTAACAGCTATAAGTGTTACAAACTGAACTGTTACAGAGAACGATAATTGTAAACTGTCACTGACACTGTAGCATAAACGACTGGCTCTGTGCGTCTTATGGTCTTCGTGTTCTTCACTACATCAGCAGAAACAATTTTCCTGATACTCGATTTTACGCCTCTGTGAGGCTATAAACTCTCCCAATTCTCTCTGTAACCTCTCACTGATATCCCATCACCTATTTATAACCCAGCAGCAGCAAAATCTCACTAATAACTTCATATAATTCTCCATTACTCGGAATTTTTCTTCACGACCAGTTTTAGGAAATAATTCAGATTTTAGATCTCTACACGCGTTCTGAAGCTTCCAAATTGCCATATTTAACTCCTTCACACTCCAAATAGTTGTTAGGATCTTCCAAACACGTGCAAACTCCTCTGCTGCTCGCGCAATCTTGTGAATATCTTCTCCGATGAGTATCTCCCTGATTTCTTCGAATCTTGGTATTCATCCCAACTGGATCGAAACCAACACATACATCATCCCTGTCTAGCCCATAGGAGTAGACCCAATTAATTCCAGCCCTTTAGTCTCACTGAAACAAGCTCAAATACCACACCCTAATTCCGGCAGTTGAAACTTGGTTTTCCCGCCATTTTTCAGAAGTCAAACGAAGAGGAAAGGTTTCCCCCTATCCAGAGCAGGGGTGCGAATAGTAGCTTCCTTGAGGGGTGTCCTGAGGGTGCCCCTTATCCAAACTATAGGAGTCTGAATATCAAATGTCCTCCGGGGGTGCTCCGCGCAACTTTTCGAGCCGATTTTTCCAAAAATATTTATTTCCAAAAATACCTAAAAATACATAAAAAAAACACAATATTAGTACAAAAATCAAGTTCCAACAATACAAACATTGAGGACAATTCAGACATAAAAATGTGTCTATCAGTAGGTCTCGAGGAAAGTCTCTACTAACACACCATAGTTTCCAATGGAGTCTTCGGGTAGGGTGTAGAACCAATTCTTAGCTTCTCCTTCCAAACTTGTCGGAAAGAACTTGCACATGACTATGTCGTTGCTCTTCCATTGTAAAAGTGACATTATGTACATCTTGATGTGTTCCATAGCATCTTCGGTGCCATAAACCGTGATGGGAAAGTTGGAAGAGTACACTTTGGGGGAAATGGTGCTTGCTCCAACTCTCGAGTAAAGGGTGTATTCTCTGCTTAATTGATTACTTCCTCTAACTTTCCATCTTCTCCTTTTCCAGCCAGTTTCATAACCATTTACTCGAGTTGTCAGAGTTTAGCTTCGGTCGCGGTATCGGGTCTCTTAATTTGTTGGGTAATTTCCTCTTCGGTTGATGAATCTTCGAGAGGACCATATCCCATTCTCGGGATAGTGGGCTCGGGCACGGGTCCTTGGTGCTGGGGTGGTTCATGGAAGTACCCAGATCGGGACCGGTGAGATCCCTTGATGCTCCTCGACTGGATGACCCTCGCGACCTCGACCTTTGATTCCTAAGCTGGCGGTTCTCTTGCTCAAGTGTTATATTTATTCTTTGTAACTCCCTCATGAACTGCTCATGTCTTCTTTGATTTGCCAAAATTTCCAACAAGGTTGGGCCTGTGCTCTCATGACTAGATGGATCATGGTGGTGATTGCCTGATACCGATGGTGGTACCACTGGTGGTATTACCGGTGGTGCTCGTGCCTCATTCCTTTTTCCCAGCAGAATTTGTCGTAGTTGCTCTTATTCCCGATCTATAGTTTTCTGATGTTCGGCATGCATCCTGGCTCGTCATCGTTCTTCCTGTGCTAGTAGTACTTCTTCATCATCCTCAGTGTCAGATGCGATGAGTCCATATCTTATGTTTTCTGATCTCTTATGACTCGGCTCGATGCGTCCTAGGAAAGTGTTGTCATCATCCTGACCCAGGTTAACTTCCTCGTTGATTGTTGTCATTCTTGTAGCTGGTGCTAAGATCTCCTCGGGTCGCAGCTGATGGTTGCTCTCCTGTCGTGAGTCACTAACTCCTTCTTACATGCTAGTCTCTGCTACGGTTCGGTTCCTCAGAATCCTGACAGTTCCCGAAGCACTGGTCAACGGGTTGTGTTTGCTTTCTCCTCCGAGAATTACACCTACGATATCAAACAGACAACATCTCACTTTGAACTGTTTTCAAAAAGGTTATAAAAAGAGTATGGTAAAAGGTTCTGTCATCCTGACAGTACTTAGACACAAGTATGATTCTCCTACTTTTATCATGCTGAACTCAGCAAACTGGTTTGTTTGACTACCATGATACTTTGTAAAATGGGTTATTGATCCGTCGTTATCTGTACTTTCCATATGCATTAATCATTATTTTTCCTAACATTCCCTTTTCCAGGTGATGTTTCTCAACTGTACAGGTGGTTGGAAAGCAACTTTAACCGAGTTTCGATATAGTGAACTCCTTCCTTAAAATTCGATGGAATATAGTGAACTCCTTCCTTAAAATTCGATGGAATCACTATTCTCAAGTTGTGAATATTTGAGGTGTAACTTACATACAATTCGCCTCTCTCTAGGGTTTCCTTAAAGTTCATCAAGGATAATCTTACCTTGAAACTTTTCCGGCTTTACATTCGACTCAACACTTTCAAGAACTTAAAACAAATGTTGATGGTGGATTTTCAACAAAGGTCAAAACCGTAAAATCATGATACTGCATGTTTCTGACACGGCTTCAGGCATGTGATGATTCATATTTTATGAGCCATGATGAATATGTTTCTCGAAAGGCCTCCACTAGCTGAGCGTTCGATACCTCGTATTTCATCATAACCTCTATGTAGAATAACATAATTTGGCGGTTCTCGGTATGATTGAGGACTTAACGCCTTCAGGACGTCGGTGATACTCATTGTTCCCTGACTACATGAGAGAGACCCACCTATACATAGAAGAATGATTGGGAGGTTCTCCGTAAGATTGAGAGCAATAACGTCTTCAGGACGTCGGTGACACTCATTGTTCCCTGACTATGTAGAGAGACAGTGTATAGATCCAGGCGGTTCTCCGTAAGATTGAGAGCAATAACGCCTTCAGGACTTCGGAAACACTCGTTGTTTCCTGACTATGCACCTTTCAGAACGGATATGACGCTTTAACTGGCCAATATCCCTTCTGAAATAGATTAATTCTACCGTGACATTCACCACTGAATTCCTAGAAGATAATCTATTTTATCTCATTACTCTGATTTCATGATCGAATCCACACTGATCTCATGGAATGGTAATAGATAATCTCATTACTCCGATTTCATGATCGAATCCACGGCTGATCTCATGGAATGGTAATAGTTAATTACTCCGATTCTATGGTCGAATCCACGATCCCATAGGATGGTAATGCTCATTTTATTATTCTGAACCCATGGTCGAATTCACGGCTGATCCTATGGATTGATAATAAACAACTTCTCATTTTTATTACTCAGTTTCATGAATCATTCTCCACTGAATTTCATAAATTAGTAATAAATACTCAACAATCGGGCATCTGGAATATCACTGAGTAAGCCCTATAAAATGGTGTAAGTGTACTAAACAATGATGCACGAACGAGCACCCAAATGCACGAACGAGCATTCAAAAATATGGACAAACGAGGAATCCTACACAAAACAGGAGAAAGAAAATAATAACATTAAAATAATAAAGAGGCGCCCATGGGCCGGGCCCACCAGCCGGTCGGTCGTGCCTTAGCCGTGGCCGGTCCCATGCTTCTTCCATTATTTTCCCTTATTTTTGTTGTTTTCATGAACTCATGAAAACTCCTTCATTCTAGCAACTTTCCTTGTTTGAGCAAAACTCACGGTTTCTCCATATTTTCATGGTTTCATGAGAAAAAATAATATAAAATAGGGAAAGGTGTCGCGGGACCGGGAAACCTAGCCGGCAGACCATGCCCTGGCCGTGACCAGTCCCACACCTTGCAATCCTTTGTCCTTTCATAATTATTATTTCCCTAATCTCATGAAACTTCTCTGTTTCAACAAAACTCATGGTTTCTCCATAGTTTCATGAAAAATAATAATATAAAATAGGGAAAGGTGTTGTGGGACCGGGCTACCTGGTCAGCCGTCCATGCCCTAGCCGTGGTCGGTCCCACACCTTATAATCCCTAATTTTTCATAATTATTATTTCTCTCATCTCATGAAACTCCTCAGTTTGAGAAAAAATCATGGTTTCCTCATATTTTCTCAAATATTGCTCAAACCATGAAAAAGCCAAAAAGTCAAATGGTCACATGATCGACTAGGCTACTCACGCAAATATTAAAATATTATTATTTTAATATTTTCTGAATTTTGATCAAACGAGCAAAGTTCCACTTGCTTATTCGAGCAAAATCAAGAATTTCAGTCAAAGATCGAACTCTTCTGAAAATCCGAGATATTGCTCAAACGCACATCAGAAAATGCCGAAACTCTCAAGACTGAAACACGGACATTATGGTGACATGGGAATGCTTCCTTGACCGACCAAGGCCGTCCCTAAGGCTTGCAAGGAGTCGGTCCCACACTTTTTCATAATTTTGACCTAATTTGCTCAATTGCTCATATTTGGTCCAAACTTTTTCCAACCGACTTGGAATTTGCTCAAACGACCATCTACTAGTCCCACGACCACCAAGGGACGGTTTTATGTCCTCTTGGTCGGTCCCTCACTTTTCCATAATTAGGTTTTATCACCTAATGCTCAATCGAGCATTATTTCAATAAATGATGAAATTGACATTTAATCATCATTCTTTCACCAACTGGTCAACTCAGGACCCTGGCGCATGCTCACTTGGACACCACATGGACGTCCATCATCCCATATGGTCGGTCCATCTATCACTCATGAACTGTTTTCAGCAATTCATCAATTGACGAACGATTGATCAAAAATTAGGGTTTCGAACAAACGCTTCACGAACTCATCATTCTGAGCAAATAAATTTATGTTGATCCAGCAATCAACATCTGGATTAATTATATAATATTCGGTAATCTACCAATATTTTAATTAATATTTTATTGGGTCACGACACCAATAAATAATTCGTCGAATTGATCAATACTTGCTCAGTTGCTCGAATATTGATACAACTATCAATATTCAGTAATTTATCAGTAATTCATCGAATTGAGCAATACTTGCTCAGTTGCTCGAATATTGATCTTTCGTCGAATTGAGCGATACTTGCTTAATTTCCCAACTATCAATATTCAGTAATTCGTCGAATTGAGCAATACTTGCTCAATTGCTCGAATATTGATCCAACTATCAATATCCAGTAATAATTCGTCGACCAATACTTGCTCAGTTGATCGAATTTACAATATTCGTCTAACATGTTCCATTGAGCATTCGATCACTCATGCTCGATTCAACAAAACCTAGACTCATTGTCTAAACAGTCAACAACTGACTAATTAAATACACGTCTGTCATGAAGACTCCACGATTCGTGAGACATCAATCACGTCACATGGGGGGATATCAATTAGGGTTTTGGTCTGGCGGCCTACGGCACGTGGATTCATCCACGATGAGAAATATGAGTAAGTCGTGCAAACGGTTGAAGGAGTTAGCAAAGTAGTGGGTGAACGGTTAACCAAGTCCAGGGGCGGAGCCAAGGGTTGACTAACCCTGGCTCTAGCCCCCCCCCCCCCACACCCCCCCCCCCCCCCCTAAAATCTCCAAAACCATAAAAATACCCTTGATTTTATAATATATTTTACATTTACCCCCCCTGATTTTTATATTTAGTCCCCTTGTGTGTGTAGAATTTTTTTTTAGTCCCCCTCATTCTCAAAGTCTGGCTCTGCCACTGACCAAGTCTCCGCATGACCTGGACCTGGAACTGGTTTCACCATGATTTCCCACTTCCCCACTCTTTCACTCAAGAAACCGTCACACTTACAGGGATCAAAGTTTTACCATTCTGACAATATAAATAAGTCTCTGAATCCGTGATTGACAACGACAGTCGTCTACATAGAATTTCTCGAGCAATTACTCTCAAGAATTCTTCAATCTCCCAGAACTTACTTTGAACTCAACAGTTCACAGAAACTTGCATAAACCTTTAACACATCCACAATCCTTGATCATCATTGATCCCACACAATTCTCAGTTTCCTTCTACAGATCAACCCATTTCCCTCTTTGCGACCGAATTGACTCTGGAACGGCCATTGACTTGGTTTAGGCCGGAGTCCTACAGATTGATCTCTCGAATCTAAGTACTCCCTTTGCAGTGCATCTGTGTGAGGTTGAGCAGTTTGCTCGGTTGAGGAGTCTCGACAACACGCTCGTCTCCTCAATTCCCTAAAAAACCAGCGAACCGTTTTTCCCCATCTACAACAGAGATGGTATTTTTCGACATGACATTTAAGGAATCACAGTAGTTATTGCTCTCAGCACTCTAACTCATCGATTTTGAGTCGAGTTACCGATGATGGTGGTACGATCCGATAACGTCGCTTTCTCAGATCCAAAGACTTTGACATAAAACGTAAATCCTCTTCATTTTCTGTTAGCTAGTGAGATGAAGTTTATTGTAACTTCAACCAAGCATCATAGATGTTATTTTGGGAGCTTACGAATCTTTCTAACAACTCAAATAGCTTGAGGGACTTAAAAATCAACACCTTATTTTTTTAGCTTAAGTATGAACTTAAAACCCGAAATCAAGATAACTTAAAACTTTAAACAATTTGAAACAACGATTTTTCAAGAGTAAACAAAAAAGGGCCCATGATTTCAGCAAACCCATGGTTGGAACTATAACGCGTCTATGAACATAATCTTTAAAACTATCTACAAGAGTTCTTCTTTTAGCTTCAACTATCATCATAGATGATTAGGAGATTTAGATTCTACTCTTTTAACCACTTTTAAGGGATTTAAAGATGTTACTCGTCCCCTTAGTCGGCGCAAAAATGTAGTTGTAAGAAGTTATATATCCTACATATAACATTCAAGATGTAGAGATAGAAAGATAAGCAAGTAAGAGACTCATAAGAACACAAGATGTACGTGGTTCGGCATGATTACCTACGTCCACAGGGGTGAAAGGAGGATCTTATTACTTTTTTCAAGTTACAATGGTGATAGCTCTCAACAATATTTAATCGCTCTCCTTACTCAGTTACAAATCAATTGCCCATTCTCTCATCACAAGGGTCTATATTTATAGGCTAAGATGTTCATACAACGATATTACAGTGTTAATCATATCCTATCTTTCTTGATGATCTCGTCGGGTGATCACTGATATCTGATGTTTTCAAATAGTGATTGTAGTAGTGGTAAAAACTGAGTCTTTTCAGACTTGTGAAGAAAACAATTTTTATAGATTTAAATTAAACAGGCAACTAAATAAAATATTTCAAAGTTTTGGAGAAAAATACCAAGACTAGGATTCCACCATTGACCAAATAAATAGTAAACTCTAAATAATATTCATGCAATTTTATCTTTAAAAATAATTCTAATATTTGCCTCAAGTATATTCTTGAAGTAATAGTTGTAATCAAAGAGTATAAAACATCAAAAGTATTTAAAACCCAGCATGCTTCATCAAATTAATTCACAACTATTCAATAAGAACTAATATTTCAATTCAATCCCATGCAAATAATCAAATAATAATATTGCAAATAAATAATAAAATTAGAATTATACCAATTAATGTGGAACAATGGCTTCCTCCGTCGCCTTGGCTAATGGGTTTAGCTCTTCATGGTAAAAACACACACAAAATAATCACTCATGGCTGAATAGGTGTTTTTATTGAAGAAATAAGATGAAACATAAATTCGCAACGCTGTAGAAGTGTTACAGCGTCGCTGTTACAAAACAGATGATGCTGTTTATATACGATAATAATGATATGCTGTAGAGAAACGACAGTTTGATTTCGCTGTAAGCACTGTGGAAAAACGACTGACTCTGCGAGTCCGTTCTTCCTTCTTCGTCTTCCTCCTCGAGCAGCAGCAGCAGCAGGTATGATTTCTGTTCTTCGTCTCGGCTCTGAACTCTCTCCTAATTCTCTCCTCAGGGTTTCTAACCCTTCTATGACAAAAACCCAACTATATATAGCCTTCAGATTCCCTAGAAACTCGATCAAATTCGAGAATAAATCTCTTATTCTTCACGTGCAGTTTTAACAATAATTCCATCTGTCGATCTTTGTATGCGTCTGTTAGCTATTCTATTGCTCCCAAAATCTTCTCTGACTTGAACTCAACTGTTTTGAAGTATATCCCACGCAAGAAT
Source organism: Papaver somniferum (assembly GCF_003573695.1). Classification (NCBI taxonomy): domain Eukaryota; kingdom Viridiplantae; phylum Streptophyta; class Magnoliopsida; order Ranunculales; family Papaveraceae; genus Papaver; species Papaver somniferum. The sequence continues at coordinate 80,460,222 of NC_039367.1, read as the reverse complement.
CTCTCCCAAATCTTTCAAAACCCTAAACAGGGACCGTGTGCACTGTCTTGACTTTGTGTGGATTTTCTGACTTATCCAGCCCAATTAGATGGGTCTAATCGCTTCTAACAGGTCCCTTATGTCTTGTAGAGTCCGTGGGTACCAAGTTTTCCCATTGAATCGCCTGCTAAGTCGCTCAAATCCTTGATCCAAAACTGTTGACGCTGCTGCCTTTTTTCCCGCCAAAATCCAGTTTTGAAACTTTGAAGATGACCTCCCCCTATCCAGTTCCGGTCTCCCTTTAGCAGATGCCTGGAAATGGGTCACCCCTTAGTAATTAGGTTACCCCTTATCCAAAATGAGAGTCCGTATAGTAATTTTCTCCCATGGGCGCAAAAACCATTTTTTAGCCAATTTCGCCGCAAAAGCTTTATTCTTCCAAAAACACCTACAAATACATAAAATAACCGAATAAGTACAATATCGAGTACTAACAATATATACAAATGAGCTATATTAGACACATAAATGCGTCTATCAAATACCCCCAAACTTATTATTTGCTAGTCCCGAGCAAATCAAAACTACAAAATAAAATCCTAACTCACTGTCGCAGGCATCGTCGATTGCATTTAGCGTATGCAATAAGCCTTTAAACCCCTAGGTGGCCCTAGTGGCCGAGTTATAGTCTCGGGAGGGCTTACCAGAGATATACCCACAAAACATGTACTCCAGACCTTAGCTATCTACGCAGAACCTTGGAAGGCACTAAAGAATCTCCTTGGTTGGCATACTTATTGACTACAGGAAGAAGTACCCTGATGCGAAATTCCAATTGATGTACACGAGTTTGCACTCAAGCATACTAAAATTCATATAAAGTGACAGAGCTCTACTCAGATAGTTGCACTATGGACATCATATTCGGAGTCAAAACTAATCACATGGATAGATCAAGAAGATGGATATAGAAAAACATGTATGGTTTTGATGTTTACCAAGTGAACGGCGTTTCCCATATCTGTCTGAAGGCCTCCGCCAAAATGAACCTATCCTAATGGATTGAGATATCAGTCTGACTAATATCAACACACTGGCATATACAAGGGTATCAGTGGTCGATAACCTAACTCTAGGTCAACACAACTGGCATATACAAGGGTACCAGTGGTCGACTTTATTGAATTTATTCCTTTTGGTCAAATGGTCTGGTCTCAATATTCTCTTCTTCTTTTTTTTTTTTTTTTAACTCATTTTTTTTTTTTTTTTTTTTTTTTTTATGGTATCTCAATCACTCTAATTCACCCTAGCATTGGTAACAACTTGAATCGTGGGCCCCACCTATCACTTAGAGAAACATAGTTTAAAAACAAAATAAAATAAAAATAGAAGTGAAAAGGACTCAACGAGATATGGTGAAACTATCATGTTATTTCTAACACCTGAGCTCTGTGCTTTTATGAATAGACTCTTTAGATGTTTCCATCTAATCAGATTGGTTCTCAACTCCTACAATCAAAATGCTTCCATCCACTTAGATTAGTTAGTGCAATCCTCAATAGGCATAAATTTCTAGGCTCTGGAGTTTATTTATTGCAACTAAAAGCTAACAAAAAGTTTCTTCCCCACCCCCAAACTTAAATCTAACATTGTCCTCAATGTTTCTCATGAAAGAACAGTACCAAGAATATAAGTAACATGAGGAAATAGTAAAGAGAGAGTTCGGAAAGATAGTACCTGAGTGAAGTGAAACCAAAAACTGAATACAAAAATTATACAACATACAAATCGCCTCGATGGTCAATCAAGGGTAAACAGGGTCCTCCAGAGGGACCTCCTCAACATCACCTGTAGGAAAAGGCTCTAAAAAGGGCTTCAATCGCTGACCGTTAACCTTTGAAGAACTACTACCATCCAGTGTCTCGATCTTAACAGCTCCATGAGGAAAAACAGTACGGACCACAAAAGGACCGGTCCACCGAGAGCGCAGTTTCCCGGGGAATAGATGCAAACGAGTGTCATACAGAAGAACTTTTTGACCTGGAGAAAATGACTTCCGTAATATGTTTCTATCATGCACAAGTTTCATTTTGTTCTTATACTCCTTCGCACTATCGTAAGCATCTATACGAATCTCGTCCAACTCATTGAGCTGGAGTTTCCTATGGGCTCCTGCCTTGTCAAGTGAAAAATTTAGCTGCTTAACAGCCCAATAAGCTCTGTGTTCTAACTCAACAGGTAAGTGACATGCCTTGCCATAAACAAGCCGATAAGGCGACATTCCAATGGGGGTCTTAAACGCAGTACGGTAAGCCCATAAGGCATCAGTAAGCCTAGACGACCAGTCTTTCCGATTAGGATTAACTGTTTTCTCTAATATACGTTTTATCTCCCTATTGGAAACCTCTACCTGACCACTAGTCTGTGGATGATACGGGGTAGCTACCTTATGTGTAATACCATATTTCTTCATCAGAAGTCTAAAAGTCCCATTACAAAAGTGCGACCCTCCATCACTAATTATAGCGCGCGGTGTACCAAAACGTGTAAGTATATTATTTTTCAAGAACTCAATCACAACCCTATGGTCATTGGTTTTACACGCAACCGCCTCAATCCACTTAGAGACATAGTCTACGGCGACAAGGATGTATAGGTTACCAAAAGAATTAGGAAACGGACCCATAAAGTCAATACCCCACACATCAAAGACCTCAACAATTAAAATAGGGTTCAAGGGCATCATGTTCCTACGGGAAATGGTTCCTAATTTCTGGCATCGTTCACAAGTAACGCAGTAACTGTGGGAGTCTTTAAACAACGAAGGCCAATAGAATCCACACTGCAATATCTTAGCAGCAGTTTTCTTAGCACTAAAGTGACCCCCACAAGCATGATCATGACAAAAGGAAATAATACTGGACTGGTCACTCTCAGGTATACATCTCCTAATAATCTGGTCTGGGCAATACTTAAACAAATAAGGATCATCCCAAAAAAGTGCTTAACCTCAGCTAAAAATCTAGAACGATCTTGTTTACCCCAATGTTGGGGCATTCGACCAGTAACAAGATAGTTCACTATATTCGCATACCAAGGTAATTGGGTAACAAAGAACAATTGTTCATCAGGAAAGCTATCCCTTATAGGAAGGGAATCATCTGGGGAACTAACAACTAGCCTAGACAAGTGATCTGCTACAACATTTTCGGCACCCTTTTTGTCTCTAATGTCTGGAGAAAACTCTTGCAACAACAGAATCCACCTAATCAATCTAGGTTTAGTATCCTTCTTAGACAAAAGATATTTTAAAGCAGCATGATCAGTATATATGATGATCTTAGAACCTAAGAGATAGGGTCTAAACTTGTCTAAGGCAAACACAATGGCTAATAGTTCCTTCTCGGTAGTGGTATAGTTCAACTGGGCATCATTCAGAGTTTTGCTAGCATAGTAAATCACATGAAGTAACTTATTTTCTCGCTGACCTAGCACAACACCAATAGCATAATCTGAAGCATCACACATGATCTCAAAGGGTAGGTTCCAGTTGGGTGCCTGGACTATGGGGGCGGTAGTGAGTAATGACTTAAGCTTCTCAAAAGCCTCTAAACAAGCATCATCAAAAACAAACTTAACATCTTTTGCAAGCAAATTGCAAAGAGGTCTAGACATCAAGCTAAAATCCTTAATGAAACGACGATAAAAACCAGCATGTCCTAAGAATGACCTAATATCTCTTACGGTTTTTGGGACCGGTAAAGTTTTAATAAGGTCAACTTTTGCTTATCCACCTCTATACCCTTTGAAGATACAATATGCCCTAGAACAATTCCTGAACGAACCATAAAGTGACATTTCTCCCAATTAAGCACTAAATTCTTTTCCTTACACCTAGTCAAAACTAATGACAAATGATGCAAGCACTCATCGAAAGACGAACCAAACACTGAAAAATCATCCATAAAGACCTCTAAGAACCGTTCTACCATGTCAGAAAATATGCTCATCATGCAACGCTGAAAAGTCGCAGGGGCATTACATAGCCCGAAAGGCATGCGTCTATACGCAAAGGTACCAAAGGGACAGGTAAAAGTGGTTTTCTCCTGGTCTTCTGGGGCAATAACGATCTGATTATATCCAGAGTAGCCATCTAAAAAGCAGTAGTGACTATGTCCAGCTAATCTCTCTAGCATCTGGTCGATGAAGGGAAGGGGAAAGTGGTCCTTCCTAGTGACCTTGTTCAATTTCCTATAGTCAATAAAACACGCCAACCCGTGGTCATTCGGGTCGGGATTAACTCATTGTTATTATTCTGGACTACAGTAATACCAGATTTCTTGGGAACAACCTGAACGGGGCTGACCCACTTACTGTCTGAAATAGGGTAGATAATTCCTGCATCTAATAGCTTAAGAACCTCAGTTCGAACTACTTCTTTCATATTGGGGTTTAGTCGACGTTGCATCTCCCTAGAAGGTTTGGTGTCTTCCTCTAAATAGATCTGATGCATACAAACAGTAGGACTTATACCCTTAATGTCTGCTATGGTCCACCCTAAAGCTTCCTTGTTGTTTTGAATGACGGTTACTAGCCTACTTTCCTGATCTATATCCAAGTGGAAGAAACAATCACAGGTAAAGTCTCAGACGGGCCTAAAAACACATACTTCAGGGTATCTGGCAATGGTTTTAGGTCCAACTTAGGAGGCTCTTCTAAAGAAGGAACTAGGGTAGACTTAGAAACTGGTAGTGGTTCGAACTTAGGTTTCCATCCATTACTAGTATCTAACAAAGGGGTTGAATCTAACAAAGCATTCACCTCATTAATTACATTATCATCATCAAAATCAATCCCAAAGTGAGCTAGGCATTTTTCTAATGGATCTTCTAACAAAGTGTTTGGTAATGACTCCTCGACTAATGTTCCTATCATGTTCACCTCTTCTATATTCGAGTCATCTAGTTCAGAGGGTAGCTTACTAATATTAAAAATATTCAGCTCAATAGTCATATTACCAAAAGACAAATTCATAATACCATTTCGACAGTTAATGATCGCATTGGATGTAGCTAAAAACGGGCGACCTAAAATCACTGGTATTTGGTTCTCTGGGTCAGGGACAGGTTGGGTATCTAGGATAACAAAATCCACTGGATAAATAAACTTGTCAACCTCTATGAGAACATCCTCGATCACACCACGAGGAATTTTAACGGACCTATCAGCTAACTGAAGTGTCATCTGGGTAGGTTTCATCTCACCAAGTCCTAGCTTAAGGTACACATGATATGGAAGTAAATTCACACTGGCTCCTAAGTCAAGCAAAGCTTTCTCAACACGGTACTTACCTATTGTACAAGCAATGGTAGGGGACCCTGGGTCTTTATACTTAGGAGTAGTGGTATTCTGAATAATAGAACTCACATGACTAGCTATGAAGGCTTTCTTCTGGACACTGAGCTTACGCTTTCGCGTACACAAGTCCTTAAGGAACTTGGCATAAGAGGGAATCTGCCTAATTGCATCTAATAATGGAAGGTTGATATTAACCTGCTTAAAAACCTCCAATATATCATTAAAGTTGGACTCCCTCTTAGTCGGAACTAGCAGCTGTGGAATGGGGCTCTGGGAACAAAGCCGGGCTCAACAGGACCCTCATTGGTCTCTTGGAGACTCTATCAGTCTCCTCATTTTCTGGCTCAGCAGGGTGAACTACAGCATGTTCACTATCAGGCATGGCAACCTTGTTGTCAACTTTCTTTCCACTCCTAAGGGTTGTGACAGCATTCACATGATTGTACGATTTCTCTCCTTTTGGGTTGGGATCAGTACGACTAGGGAACCTTCCATCTTCTCTCTCACTTATGAACTTAGCTATTTGTCCTACTTGAAGTTCTAATTTGGCAAGACTCTGGGAATTATTCTTCAATTCTTGCCTAGTTTCTTGTTGAAAGCTCATGTGGTTCTTTGTTAGCATTTCATGGTTATTTGCTAACATAGTGAGAGTATCCTTCTAAGGTAGAGATCTTTTTCTCGGAAGTGTTCTGAAACTGGGTTTGACCTGAAGAGTTCTTAAAACCAAAACCTGGGGGAGGCTGAGAATTGCTAGACTGGCCTTGACTCTGGCCCTTAGACCAAGAGAAATTAGGATGGTTTCTCCAACCAGGGTTGTAGGTTTCTGAGTATGGGTCAAACTTCTGACGGTTCTCAAACCTAGCATTGTTATAGACAGCATGGGCTTGCTCTTCACTAACCTGACCTTCCCAAAATGAATTATCGGGCTCTATTCCACAACTAGAGACTTGAGAGGCTCTATTAGGTTCAACAAGGGACCTATTTTTAGACTGGCCCATTTCCAAAGCTTCTAACCTCCTAGATAAAGCAGCAAACTTAGCATCTGAACCAAAACTTGTATCTACCACATTGGTGCTGCTTCTATTGACTAAGAGTCTTTTAGGGGGTTCAATACAAGATTCCCACTGTTGGGATTTTTCAGCGATAGCTCCTAAGAAGGTAAAAGCATCATCAGCATTTTTACTAGTGAACTCACCAGCGCACATAGACTCAACCATGGCTTTGGTCGAATAGTCTAAACCATCATAAATAATTTGTACGAGTTTCATATTATCAAATCCATGGTGAGGACACTGTGATAGGAGATCATTGAATCGCTCTAAAAACCTATAAAGAGACTCTCCCTCTTGTTGCACACTAGCACTAATTTTCTGCCTAACAGCTGCAGTTTTATGCTTAGGGTAGAATTTCATATAGAAGCAGCATAAGTTCCTGCCATGTTTCATGGATTCAGATGGTAGGTTGTTCAGCCAGGTCTTGGCTTTATCTCTCAAGGAAAAGGAAACATTTTAAGTTTCAAGACTTCATCAGTAAGGTCTTTTATTCTAATTGTCCCACAATTTCCTCAAAGTCCCTAATATGAAAATAAGGGTTCTCATCATCCTTTCCTAAGAATATAGGGATCATCTGAAGAATACTAGGTTTTATCTCAAATTAGCCGTAGTGGCTGGCAATTTAATGCATGAAGCTCGGTTGGTCCTAGTTGGGAACATGTAATCTTTCAAAGTTGCCATCGCTGGCACAACAGTACTAGGGGTACTTTCCTCACGAAGAGACAGATTCTCAAAACTGAAGTTTCCAAAAACAGGGCTCTCCAAAGAAGAGTCTTCGAGCTCCCTGCTTAAATCAGAAGAACTACTAGGTTTTTCGCTAATCAATCGACCTAGAGTATCTCTTTTCCAAGCCCTATTAACAAAATCGGGCATACACTAAAAAGATTCAAAAAGAAATAAAAATCCTAACAAAGGTTCTAGCAATCACACAGCAGGCTGACTCGACTTTACCACAGCAAACCTAAAGATTTCTAGCAAACAACAAGCATGATGGCTCCACTTAGATTGTTTCTAGACCAGCTTCTAATCCTTCGAAAGGGAATTCGTTACAATTTAAGCAAACCCCTCTGGAATCAATCCGAGTTAAAGCAAGTTGAATCGAGGCGAGGGAAGCTCAGTGGAGCTTTGATACCCAAAACCTCACCGATCCAATGCGGCGCAGTCACGCATTCAACTCGCAGAAACCGTCAAGAACTTCGAGGCTGTGCAAAAGAGTAACCAATATTTTTCGAATGATTGTCCTGTTAAGCTCGATACCCTATAGGTCTCTTTCTAGTCCAAATTTTAGGCTTAGGTTCGCTTTAGGTTTCGTTTTCCTAAGGCGGGCAAGAAGGGAGCGGTGATGAAATCCGAACCCTTATCTTATATGGTCCAGTCCTTGCCCTTTACTAGGAATTTAAAAACAGTCCATATTCAAGTCCTCAGCATATATTCACCTTAAGGAGTCCAGTAACCCGCTTGCAGGAGATTCGCGGGTGTTTAGAATTTTACCTCCCGTACCAGACGGGCGAAGAACCGCTGAAGTCGACTCGGGCCACGACTCCTATGCTGTGCGAACCCGAGGGGCCGAGATATGTAATCACGTCCTTCCCTGCACAGTTTTATTTAAGGATACCCTTCCGTAGGGTTTAAAAATAAAAATAAAAATGTCCCAAAATTAATGTCCAAAGTCCATAAAAAAAAAACAAAAAAAGAAAGTCTGAAAAAAAAATTACAAAAAAAAAATGTCTCTCTTTTTTTTTCTCTTTTTTAAAAAATAAAAAAATTCTTCTTCTTTCGTTCCTATAGCTTTGCTTTTCGCTCCCAAACTTTAAGTAAATCACCACAAGCTTTGGCAAAATTGTCTTTCGCTCCAATCTTCAAAAATCTGCAAGGAAACAAGAAAAACCCAAAAACGTAAAGAAGAACAAAAATAATAAAAAAAAATCTAAAAAAATGCTAACTAAACACAGGTCCGCGTCGGCGGCGCCAAAAATTTGATGGTTTTCAAATAGTGATTGTAGTAGTGGTAAAAACTGGGTCTTTTCAGACTTGTGAAGAAAACAATTTTTATAGATTTAAATTAAACAACTAAATAAAATAATTCAAAGTTTTGGAGAAAAATACCAAGACTAGGATTCCACCATTGACCAAATAAATAGTAAACTCTAAATAATATTCATGCAATTTTATCTTTAAAAATAATTCTAATATTTGCCTCAAGTATATTCTTGAAGTAATAGTTGTAATCAAAGAGTATAAAACATCAAAAGTATTTAAAACCCAGCATGCTTCATCAAATTAATTCACAACTATTCAATAAGAACTAATATTTCAATTCAATCCCATGCAAATAATCAAATAATAATATTGCAAATAAATAATAAAATTAGAATTATACCAATTAATGTGGAACAATGGCTTCCTCCGTCGCCTTGGCTAATGGGTTTAGCTCTTCATGGTAAAAACACACACAAAATAATCACTCATGGCTGAATAGGTGTTTTTATTGAAGAAATAAGATGAAACAGAAATTCGCAACGCTGTAGAAGTGTTACAGCGTCGCTGTTACAAAACAGATGATGTTGTTTATATACGATAATAATGATATGATGTAAGACGACAGTTTGATTTCGCTGTAAGCACTGTGGAAAAACGACTGACTCTGCGAGTCCGTTCTTCCTTCTTCGTCTTCCTCCTCGAGCAGCAGCAGCAGCAGGTATGATTTCTGTTCTTCGTTCGGCTCTGAACTCTCTCCTAATTCTCTCCTCAGGGTTTCTAACCCTTCTATGACAAAAACCCAACTATATAGCCTTCAGATTCCCTAGAAACTCGATCAAATTCGAGAATAAATCTCTTATTCTTCACGTGCAGTTTTAACAATAATTCCATCTGTCGATCTTTGTATGCGTCTGTTAGCTATTCTATTGCTCCCAAAATCTTCTCTGACTTGAACTCAACTGTTTTGAAGTATATCCCACGCAAGAATCTCTCCCAAATCTTTCAAACCAATTCAAAACCCTAAACAGGGACCGTGTGCACTGTCTTGACTTTGTGTGGATTTTCTGACTTATCCAGCCCAATTAGATGGGTCTAATCGCTTCTAACAGGTCCCTTATGTCTTGTAGAGTCCGTGGGTACCAAATTTGCCCATTGAATCGCCTGCTAGGTCGCTCAAATCCTTGATCCAAAACTGTTGACGCTGCTGCCTTTTTTCCCGCCAAAATCCAGTTTTGAAACTTTGAAGATGACCTCCCCCTATCCAGTTCCGGTCTCCCTTTAGCAGATGCCTGGAAATGGGTCACCCCTTAGTAATTAGGTTACCCCTTATCCAAAATGAGAGTCTGTATAGTAATTTTCTCCCACGGGCGCAAAAACCATTTTTTAGCCAATTTCGCCGCAAAAGCTTTATTCTTCCAAAAACACCTACAAATACATAAAATAACCGAATAAGTACAATATCGAGTACTAACAATATATACAAATGAGCTATATTAGACACATAAATGTGTCTATCAATATCTCCTTCCGATACTCCGTTTCCGACTTTGTGCTCCCCTGGAGGATAGGTCTCCCGATTTATATCTTCTCAGCTCAAGTTCGTCTTCGCCTAATAGTAATGGTCCCGATATCCATTAATCCGATATTGCAACTCTGCCCGATCCGAGTCTACCATCCTCAATACCCGAGCCTGTCAAGACGTGACCCTTCTTCTCTTACGCGTGCTTTGTCAGTGCATTTAATGCCTTGTCTCTCGATTCAGACCCGACCGTTGAATATAACTTTTACTTTACACGTGTTTACCTCTCACCCACATGCGGTAGATTCTCTCTTTTACTGGACCAGATCCGATAGAGTGATTCCATGCTTCGCCTTGCTCTCTTTCTCGATGTACCATAGTCTAGGATTGCTCCACCTTTGCTTGCCAACTAAGTGCTACTACAGCAGTGTTACTAAGGCCGGTTCCTATGGGGGGTGGCTAACCCACCCATATGCCATGCCATCTGGCCTGGAAAACTGGCCACGCTATTATGGTAAAAATGTTAAACGATCGAGTCTCCACCATTCGGTTGATTTTAAACCTCCAGCGGCTCTTTCTCCGCCGCTATAAAAATGTGACATTCACACACAAAAATTACACCAAATTTTTTACACAAAAAATTTCTATCTTTATCTTTCTTATCTTTCAAAGTGGCAAAGTTTGAATCCCAACTTGACTTGGCTACCCAACTTGATTTTTCCGGAGTGGTGCTTGAAGCCGCCGTTAGTAAGATATGTGAAGGTTATTAAGAAATAGGTAAAAACCAAAGAAGTCCACAAGTTTTGGATATTAACCAAATCAAACCTCCAACTAAGAAAAGACAAAGAAAAGTTCAAAGGAAGGAAAATTTGAAGGCAAATAAGAAGATAAACAAAGGAAACTCCGTTCATGAGCGCATTGATTGGAAGTTTAGTGAAATGAAGAAGATAAACAAGATGAAGAACATTGTCCCAAATTTTTACTTTTAAAGTATTTATTTTAAGTTATGTCGTTATCTAGATGAATGAAAGAGGCATTAATGTAAATTAAAATTCTAAACTTTTAATGAAAGATGCACTAGTTTTATATTAATAATATCTTAAAAATAAAATTTGATACAAATGAAAGATGCATCATATTGGGGCTAATAATCTAAAGTCCGCATATTGGGGCAACACCCTCAAGATAAGATAACAACCATTGAATTGAAAATCTTTTCCCACTCTATTGCGTTGTTTGTGCCGACACATTTGCTCCACATCAAATGCGTTTTGGCCATTTTGTCGGTTTCGATAGCCTTCAGTAAGTGCAGCAACAAACAAATTCACATCATTCCTGATTATTCCGAAGCGATGACACAACCCATTTGCATCTCGATTATTGAGGTTCAATGTTTCTTCTTGAAATCTCTGAAATATGCGACTCCATAAAAGAACTCTTTGTTGTTGTTGTCCAGCATTGACCATATCTTGTATAACAAAAACATAATGCCTGCAAATGGATTCATCTTCAGCTATGCTAAATCTGCGACCTCGAACTGACATGTTGGATTTGTGGAGTGAAAGAATGGAGATTGAAGAAATGGTGTGAGTTGAAATGAAATTTAATATTGTATTTATAGGATGATGAAAGTTAGATGAAATGATATAACCGGTCGAGTCTAGACCGTTGGCGGTTGAAAGTAGACCTACCGGTTTTTGCTACACCGAGCAGTCTCGACTGTCGGTGGAAACTTGACCTGGCCTGGCTAAGTGGAAAGTTTACCACTTAACCATGCCAGTTTGCTTGTTTTCCATCTCCATAGTGGGTGCAAAACTGGAAAATCTATTGATTTGCCACACCCATAGGAATCGGCCTAAAACCCTTTTATTCTTGTTAAAAAAATCAGGTCAGAAACTGTTGATATGAGAAGCATGAGCGGTGGCGCAAAGGTTTTAGGTACAGTTGTAACAGTAGGCGGCGCAATGGTATTGACCCTTTATAAAGGAGTGTCGTTAACAAACCTTTCTGATCCAGGAAAAACAGCGACAATTCATCACAATACAACTAGTTACATAAGTTGGTTATATCCAAATAACAGAACTGGGCGTTAGACGATTGGAAAAATAGCTCTGGTTGTTGCTACACTATTATGGTCTTTGTGGTTTCTTGTTCAAGCCAAGAGGCAAGATAAGTAAGATTGACCCTTGTCAGTACACAAGTACTACTATAATGTGCTTTTTGGGTGACATTCAATCAACTTCATTCAGCCTGGTTGCAAATCATCAAGATTTTTCTTTATGGGTTTTTAAAGGGAAAATTTTATTCTCGGTAAGTATGCATCTACTACTGCACTTTTAATTAGAAACCTATTATAGGGGATCCAAGAAAAGAGTTTTGAGGGCTCTTAAGGATTCAAATATCCTACAATGAAGATAAGCGGACCTAATTCATAAGAAAAATTCTAAAATACCCTTAACCTGTTAAATATTGAAACCTAAAACTAATTTGTATTCATTCGTCTCCTTTTAACTCTTTCATTTTATTCTTCCCCATCACCTCCATCGCCTATTTCTTCAATTAATCGTCAATTCTCAAAATAATTCATTATCGATTAACATCACATAATCCACCCGCAATGACTTTAGTAAGGGAAAAATCAAAAAACCCATCTCATTTCATTGGTTTTAATGCATGGATAGGCGGAATCGATCGAATTAGATTTTTGAAAAAACAGTTTCAGAACTGTCTACGGTTTGGAAGTATGAATTTTCCCAACCGTAGACAATGCCTACGGTTTGGTTTCCCAACCGTAGACAACACCTACGGTTTTGTTTCCCAACCGTAAGTCATCTAAGGTTTGGAGTTCTTAACTTCCAAACTGTATATTCTGGGTTCGAAAATCCTACAATTTGAAAAAATCATACTTCCATATCGTAACTTCTACCTACGGTTAGTTCGATTGAAGTTTCCTCACCGTAGGTTAGCTTGTGGTTCGAATTTGGGGGTTTTCAAAAGCAAAAATAAGTAATGGGTTTTCTTAGTTTTTTCTTTTTGTGATCGTCATCTTCATCGCGACGGAGGAGAAGAAGAAGAGAGAAAGAAGAATGATAGGGATTTTTATGATCATCATCTTCATCATGATTTATGAATGAAAAGAGAAGGAGAAGATAATAGATTTAGTTTTTTGTATATGATCATCATCTTCATCATGATGAAATTATGATCATCATCTTCATCATAATTTATGAATGAAAAGAGAAGGAGAAGATAATAAATTAATTTTATAATTCATCGAGGGTATTTTAGCCATTACAAAAAATAGTTGGATATGGGGTTTTGTTGATTACTATTTCATAACCCGATTTTGTCTTGTGAGCCCTCAAAACCCAATGTTTGGAGCCCTATAATAGTTTTCTTTAATTAGAACGGTTTTTTGGGGACCAACCTTTTTTTGGGGGGACCATTGTTTTATTTTGGGTAAGACATTAGAAGTAATTCTAGGTCACCCCTTATCTAAATATTTATATTAATACCAAAATTACCCTCCTGATTATTTTTGTATAATGATTAGTTAGTGTGATTAATCATTGATTAAAGTTAAATTAATAGATTGTTTTTTTTAAAGTAGAATTATTGAGTGACTAAAGTGATAGAAGAAGAAAAAGATGGAGTAAAAAATTATTTTGAGATGGGTGAATATGGAGAAAAAACATCCTCTGGGTACCGAAGTATGCTTGTAACTTAGTGAATGTTGTTATAAATGGCCTAAAATATCTTTAAAATCAAAATTGTAACAAAAAAATTTCAACCAGGTCAATAAAGTTCGGTTAGATTATATGAAGAACATGTAACCGAACTTTCTGCAAATGCAATTCGGTTAATAAATCCAAAATCACGGGCAACCGAACCAGAGCTTTAATGGAGTTTTTGTTTGTTCGGCTAGCTGATGAAAAATCAAATGTAACCGAACTACTATGCTTGAGTTTACAGAGTTTGTTCGGTTCAGTCGACTCGACCACGTTGTAACCGAACTTTAAACAACAGAGTTCGGTAAGTTCGCAAAAAAAAAATAATTGCGATTAAACCGAACTCAACATTTGGCTATACAGAGAAGAGTTCGGTTTTGAAATTATTTTTGCGAGTTAACCGAACTCATTATATAGATTTTCTGAGTAAAGTTCGGTTAGGATTTTTTTCTGCGATTAAACCGAACTCAACATTTGGCTATATAGAGAAGAGTTCGGTTTTGAAATTATTTTTGCGACTCAACCGAACTCAGATGTTCGGTTAGGCAAAAAAAAAATTCTTAGCCGAACTGTTCTTCGTGTTCTTCATTTTTAAAAGTTCGGTTGTAAAACTAGGGTTTTTTTCAAAATTATCCTAACCGAACTTACTACTGTAACCTCCAAATTCAACATATTTTGATGACTATGGCTCAAAATTTCAATCAAAAACGAATTAGAAGTAATGGGTTTGTGGGAAAATATTTATGGATAGGTTTGTTTATAAAAGATTGATTAATCGACGATGAAAACTTAATGAATCGACGACGATGAAAATTTGATGATTTTGATTAGATTTGTATACGATCAGGTTTAGATGATCATATATTGATGAAGAAGAGAAGAAGAGAAATTGTAGAATAGAGGAAGAAGAAGTTCTAGATTAGTTATAATTTTAATTAGGTAAAAGGGTAAACTAGTCATCTCCACCTTTTAGGACACCCCTTATAATTATAGGGAAGGTGGCCCTAATCAAATCATGGACCCCTCAAAAAAACCATGATCCCAAAAAAAACCGTTCTTTAATTAAGAACATTTTTTCATGTGGGCAGGGGATTGTAGGGTCAGGTTTGACCTTCCTGGGCATGTCATATTGTGTGAAGAAATGTGGTCCTGTTTTTACTGCAGCATTTAGTGCTCTTATTCAAATCGTAGGAGCCATGATTGGTTTTTCAATTATGGATGAACAACTTCATCTTGGAAGGTGGTACTCGTAGTTATCAAATAAGAAAAGTAATATGCAATTACTACTTTCATTCTCATTATTCGACATTTTCAAACTCCTTATCTCAATGCTAAGGCTCCTGACCTCAACCAGAAGCTAACTAGTGAAGGATTACGGCCACGGGAAGTGGCTTGGGATTCATAAACAGGGTTCCCATGATAACGCTTCCATCTGCTCCACCTTTTTAGTGAAAATTTAAGGTTCTTGTGAGGATACAAAGAGTACGTGCAAGGAGCAGTGAAGGTTTAGCTACAGTCGCAACTTGTAAGTGTAGGCGCTGAGATCGTGCTAGTTGTATCCAAACAGCAAGAAATGAATGTTGGACAATTAGTAGGATAACACTTGTAGCCGGTACGCAAGGCAGTCATAACTCGCAAGTAAAAGTATTTGGTGAGACCGGGCAGGGTACACAGGCGGTCGTAACTCATGGCAGGATCTGACTCTCAGCAACTAACAAAATCTGGAAACTAATAATAATCTCGCTTAACAAATTAATAGTAGCTAACCTTGTTCTAGTCATTTGGGAAACAGAATAAGAAAACTCGACAAAATTGAGATTTTTTACAGACCGTCTTTACCTTGTAATATCTCTTCAAAATTCTATAGGGCATCTTTCCATGTTGCCTCCCCTAAGCAATCTCTCTTCAAAATTCTTCCAACAAGACCTTCACTTATACCTATCATACAACCCTCCATCGCAGATGCAAAACCAGAATGTAAAAAAATATATCTACTGGTTAGCATCTGAGGGTCTAGCTTGGTATACCCTTCTTACTTGCTTCTCTTGTAGTAATGCTACACCAGGCGGCACAGCATTTTGCTGTCTCATGTACATTCCAGTGTTTCCATA
This sequence comes from Papaver somniferum, assembly GCF_003573695.1. Classification (NCBI taxonomy): domain Eukaryota; kingdom Viridiplantae; phylum Streptophyta; class Magnoliopsida; order Ranunculales; family Papaveraceae; genus Papaver; species Papaver somniferum. Next base: position 80,444,495 of record NC_039367.1, on the reverse strand, counting down.
AGCTTGCTTATCAATCCAATTAGTAGGTGGCTTTGGTGGTTGGCTCACATTCTGATAGAACTGCTGATGCTGGTTTGACATATGCCCAGGCATCAGCATCCTAGGTGAGACCCCAGCATGTGGGATTGGTGCTGTATGCAAGATATGGTCTTGTTGCTCTACATATGCAAATTGATCTTGTGTTCTAAAATTATGTCCTCTTGGCAGTTCCATGAAAGCAGGAGGAGCTGATCTAGAGCTACTAATGATATTACCTCTAGGATTACTGTTGTGCTGTCCATATAAATAATTAGGATCTTGGGTATATCCTCTTTCATGCCCTGAAGGTCCAGATGGTCTATGCCTGCTTGCTGTTTGGTTGTTTGGGGGATACCGTTGAGGTGGATGATCCAATAATCCAGGGGAAGAGGGGTTGGATTTAATATTCAGTGTATTCTTCAACAACCTATGTGCTGCTTCTCCCAAATAAGAGCCTGATATTGCCCGCGGCACCGGCTGCCTACAAACAGATCAACAGATATGGAACTCATGTATATATGCAAAATGACAGGTCCTGCTAGGTATTTGTTAAATTAAATAATTGACGGTGGGGAGAAGGACCTATTTCTCACCTCTCTCTCCCTTGTTGACGCCTGCTATTATCTTCGTGCCATAGCACAGGAAAAGGTTTTACGTCATATGGTCCCACAACCTGTAATTATCAAAAGACTATCAACATACTTAATAGATATCTACTTTCAACATACTAATAGTATGACACATGTGTCGTGCACATCTAGAACACTTAAATGTGCCACAAGCCAAGTATGGCAGCCACATGCAAATCCCAGGTTCAAACTGACAGATTTTTCATTCTTAAAAAAAAATTAAGCAAAAGGCACTTGGAGAGTATCCTTCTGTTACCGAAACAGAAAGCTAACAAACTAGACATTTCTGACATACCTTTACGGGCATGACTACACCTTTGGGAGGTTCTGGAATGTGTCTATGGGGTTCAGGGTTCAGATAAGATGCATTTCTGCAACCAAAAAAGTAGCCTCTTAATAAAGCAAGTAGAATTTGAATCTCCAATTCAACTAGAGTGATAGAGAGGAAACTCACAAGACTAGGTTATTGACAATATTTCCCAACCCCCGAATTGGGGATGGAATTGTACCCCTGTGGCCATTCCTCTCACCTATCCAAAGGTAACCATTCATTCCACCACTGCAACAATCAACAGCACCTCAAGTTATATATGTGGCAACTGAACTATCATGAACTCAAATTGGACTACGCGAGTTGCATCTATGTTACCGACCTAGCATTTGTATCAATCTCACGAGCATATCTTATTTCTTTAGGTGGCATGGACGAAAGGTAGTAGTAGTACGAGGATATTTGGGGAGCCAAGGGGTGATTTACAGAAACATAAAGCAAATCCAGCATCAGACTATTTCGAGCTTTTTCTTCCACCTGGGTACCAAATAACCTTAGCAGATATCAGCATCCAAAACACAAAAACAGAACATTTTAAAGGTGGTGGTTTTGATTCTCAAAAATAAAAATCCAAGGTGGTGGTTTTGATTCCCAAAAATAAAAATACAGAAGGATAAAATAATTCTCATCTAAAACAGCTTTCAAGGTCTTGATAAGAAATAACTTTAATACAGTGAAGCTTTTCATTCACAACTGTGGTACACTACGATTACAGATACCTGATGGAAGAAAACAGGGAAGCATTCTCACCGTTAGAGTTTCCTCAAGCTTATCTGTTTGGGCTAGCAGTTCGGTTTCATTGATGAATGGCAACTTCACAACACCCTGAGCTCAAGATAAGAACATTCTAGTTAAATTACCATTACTCTTTGCAAAATTAAATCTGAAAAGAGAAACACTCAAAAACAACAGAACAACGTTACCTGCCAAGCGAATCTTTTACCATTCATGTCAACCTCAAAATCTGTTCACAGAGAAAAGGCCTACTATTAAAAATAACAGTCAAACATTATCTTCTATTTATTACTTTTTTTGGCAGAAAAGGAACAAAATCATTGGGCATAAAACTGTTTGCTAAAGAGAACCAACATACCATCAGGATAAAAGTGACTTATTGGAGATGATGGATCGATGATTAACGCCCTGTAGTGCTTAGGCAAAGCATTCGAGCTACACATAGAAGAGGTAAAAACATGTCAGTCCACACGACCTAAAGAGGAGGCCTATGTCAGAATTGCAATACATATGGAAACATGTACGATTTATTTGATCATTACAGATGCACACAAATTTATATATACATAGGCATGTGTATATCTATATGTACATGAGTGTCTAACCAGAAAAGGATATAACCTGGCAGCCGGTAGGGTTCCCATTAACTGATCGAAGGGTTTGAATGGCCGTCCCAAAAAGAAAGTAATTTCTAACTCAACCAACTCTTTCAGATCAGAAGCAAAAGGAGCATAATGGTATGGATAATACCTGATTCAAAAACAAAGATAGCTTAATTGCCAAGCATCGTAATAAATGTATGTTCCAAGGATTAGACAAAAAAAAACATCCTGACTATACAATACTCATGGCACACAAGCAAAAAAAAGAAACAGAAAATTGGTTGGTCTTTTTTTAATATCTCCTCCCCCCAGAATGGATGATGATTCTATCAATAAAAAAAGTCCATATTTTCCGAATCTAGTTCGGTGACTGAGTGAGAAGAATCATGATGTCAGTAATATCAGGGCTGATCCTCCAGTCTAGTCCACCACCTGGAGAATTCAGCGATATATGTACTACAAAGGAAGGTTAACCTTCCCTTGTACCAGCATCCTCCTTCAACCACGTTTGAATTTGGGTCATACTTATGTGGTTTGTGCTGGAATGGTTGGAAAACAAGATATAAAAAGAACCCATAAATATAATTGCAGAAGTACTATAAAGACGGATAAACTAAATATCTCTGAAGTTGAGCATCACTTTTTGGTACTATACTGACCATTGCCACGAGCAAACGCCATGATAGTAATACCGCATCACCCAGCAAAGACCTTCCACATACTTCAAAACCTACAAATGAATATGCCATGCGGTGGGTTGTTTTCCAAGTGACAAAGAATCAGGTATTTTTATAGAATGATAGTCATCTGATCTATGACCTGGTAATATATAAAATAACAACATCAGCCAACAAAGTGAAAAGCATTTCGCCGAAGTGACCTATGGACCCTTCATCAGTTGTGTTGCCCAGGCCACATCAGTGACTTTTAGTAAAAGAAAACAACTGTAAATAACACCAACATGCAAATGAAAAATATCGGAGATAAAGTACTTACAACGTCATCTTTGACTTTATCAATCTCCTCTGCGCTTGACAGGTCAAATTTCTCTATGTAGTACCTTTCTTTGTATCCCGGCTCCCCTAATTTTACCTGAGAAGAATAGCATATTGCAGTTATATTCGGAGATAAAGCAAATGGAATGCCTAGCGTTAGTACTTATTAGAATATGAATCCTGCATGCAGATAAATGTCCTCAAAGCTCAGAGCATTCACGGCTGGTTGAAAGCATGTACAGTGACATTCACGGGCCACATACAAAATTAGGAACAGCAAGTCTCACTATTAGTATAGCTACTACCATATAGGCCCAGCTTGAAACATGATACTGTCGATAAGGTTTACCTTTCTTGTTTCAATCAAGTTATGATTTTGCAGTTTGGCACATCAATTTTAGAAAGAATACAGTATCATCTCAAACACTTGACAAGCTTCCCGTGCATTTTCCAACTTCATATGAGAAGATCTCAAACTAAAAGATATTAAACAGAGTTACACATTCATGCTACGTCAACATTAACCAACATTTCATTTCAGATTAATGAGTCATTTTCATCTTGTTTATTTGTATCATTTAAGATGTCTTCCATAAATGAAGGGTTCAAAAGCAAAATCCTTACAATGATTAAGGGTTTAAGAGGCTGAAAATAAACATTTTGCCCAGCAATTCAATTATATTAGTTGTACATAAGGAGGATTTTTTATTTCATTGATAGTAAGCAAATACACCAGAATTAATCAATTCATATTCGACCTATATCATCCCAATGAAGCAAAACGAGCTGATATCCATGCATCCAGGTATATATCCATACAAGACTTGCTGAACTGTACCGAGAAAGTAAGAAGACAAACCTTGTCTACTAGCAGCGTTTGGGGTTCATCAGAATTTGCTCTCCTATTTTCTTGTGCCTGAAATAAATGAAAGATGAATTATGATGATTGCTTATTAAAGAACCCAGAAAAGTAGCTAAAAATTCTTTTTTATGCACAGAAAAGTCCGCAAGCACGGATAGAAGACCAAGACATCTTTAGACTTAGAATTAAGAATAGCGAGATAGTAGAGGTCTGTCAACCACCAGTATAAGTGATCTGAAGATAACAAGGCATTACTATTATGACGCAGTAAGCAAATCACCTGTTGAATACGAGCACGCTTCTGAAAGATTTGATCTTCGTGTACTGCAACCGACTGAACAAAATGTTCTACCCTATCCAGTAAGACCTGAACATGTGAATCCAAGCATTAAAACTAATAACATATTCGACTAGCGGTAGCATAGCTATTGTGAAACTTCACCATTAGGTAGTCTACAAAAAGCTCTTAAAGTTCAGATTATAAAGGAAATCTGTTTTCTAGGTATAATCAATCCGCAAAGGATATGAGCAATATGTTTAGTGCTTTTAACGAAGAAAAAGAAAAAGAAAAAAAAAAGTGATGGCTATACGTGGCTTTGGTCAGATATCGTTCCACAAAGCCCAGAGAAGAATTCTGACATCAAAACTACCCAAGCTGTAAATACAGCGCTACCTTGCCAATATTTTACCAGTCAGTGACTAATGGTAATGACAACCCAAATAATCAGTAGTCAGGCAAGAGAGTATCTGAGGCTTATAATCGGAAACAAATTACACTACATACAAGCTATTAAAGGAATGAAAAACAAAATACAATTACCTCGCCAGCATCTGTAAGATAACCACCCATAGCAGTAAACTCTTTTTTATATACATGCATGAGTAGAGTAATAGCACCCTGAGTGTGAAAAGGCAAATGTTAGGAAAAGCATAAAAGCCACCACAGTTGTATGACTGTAAAAATGCTTGGACACTAAGATTCTAAAATCAACGACAAATATGAAGAACTAGATTGAGATTTCAACATCCACAAAATAGATGTGTGATTCAAATACCTCACGTATTTCCAGTGTTGGCATGTGAGGAAGGAAATCATTGCCGACAAAAAAACACAGGAAAACAAAATCGTCGATTATTCTTTCAAAGTTTATCACAAACGGGGGATTGGGAATGTCCATGTCATACTGTAAATACTCTCGCAACACCCAGATGTTGAGAAACTGCAAATTGAACAAGTCAGAAGCAGGTCAAAAGCATGGCCAAAATTTAACAAGATAAAATTTAAGATGGTTTCTCTGATATAAAGCTGTCCAATGATATGTCACCTGATATTTCTTCTTGTGAATCGGTGTTTCATCTTTTTCAGTGGGCTTGCCGTAGCACTCGGCTGCAAGATGACCAACTTGGCCACATGCATAACATTTTTCTTGTTGCCCTGGGTACGTGATAACCTGCAAATAACAAAATCTCCTTGTTTAGTTATCAATGACCAAGTAATAGAATGACTAGGCGTTCAAAGATCCAATTTGACGAACCTCTCTTAATATGGAAAAGTGAACCTCGTGAGTAGCCAGTGACAACATAATTAGATCAGCATCCTATAGATAAAAAGCAAACAGTTTATCCCAAAATTGTAATTAGAAGAAAAATGAAGATATGGAAGTTTAAGGAAATAAAAAGAGTAAAGTTTTGGAGTTGAAACTCACCAGGCCATAAAGACAATGCACTGTGTTTGGATTGTAACCGGGAAGATTCCTCTGTAAGCGAATGTAGGACATGACCTTGTGCTCACCCTCACCAGGAACATTTGAATCAGAAAGAATAACCTTCAAATAATCACCCAATGCAGCCCCATGAATAAATTAGAGAGATACACAGAGAAGTATCCTGAAAACAAGGTATTCAGGGAAAGAGACTAAGACAGATTACTATGCAGGCATAGAACTAATCATCCTTGAGGGAAACAAGACTTTGTTCCGTAATTAGGACTCACTAGTCCCTACCTTAGTGTAACACCACCCAGGATGGTGGTTCAGCCTAGAGTGTATGTAATACTGAAGGGCGGTGGACAACACAGCCATGAATGGAGTTCCTGGAGTAATGACATTTGAATCAGCCGTTTCCGGCTTCTTTTTAAGCTCCAATCCTCTTCTTCCTTTCTCAAACTCCTCCTTCAATCTTTCTTCTTCAGCTGCCTTAAATATAAAGATACAGAAACAAGAGAATCTCAATTGTTAACCGACTTTCCACTAGCAACAGTTCAGCACACAAACAGAAGTCCCAAGAAAACTTACTACCTCAGAAGCATCTTTTGCAGCTCTGAAACGCCGTGTCCTCTGCTGGTTCATTTTCGCCCTTGGAGCAACCCCATCTAATAACAAATCTCACATTAATACGAACTTTTTGCCCCAACAAGATCATGGCACTCAAAATGTAATAAGCAGCGGGTGCGCGTGTTTACCAATTGCCATATAGAGAAGCTTTCTTGGGCGAACCAACGTAAATAAATGATCGATATAATCAAATATCGATTTAAAGACATCATCGTATGTGGCAGGTGAAGGCTGCGGACATAGTAAAACCAGCAAAACAGAATAAGAAAAAAAAACACACACACACACACAAATTATAAAATGTTACAAGGTCAAGAACCATTGCTTAAAATGCTAAGATTCTCTTTAAAAATCAGTACAGATACACATAATGTAAGTACTTTTATGCCGGTATTCTCAACTTATACATCCCCTTACTCTCTCCTAGAATCTGACAAAATAAGAACAAATTTCAGTTTGCTACTAAGCAGTTGATATGAAATCATCAGAAGTACTACTTCATCTCAATGCATTCACGCCCGTATTATCGTCTTGTTTAAAACACCCTAAACTTTGGCTAAGATTGTCCTGTGTAGCTAGGTTGGCTTTACTTGGTTCCCATTGGTCTTGTAGCGGTTGGTCAGCCTTTCACGATGCATTCGTTTCTAAACTACACTGATTACCAAAATCAAAGCATTTGTTCCTGCTAGTAGAATTGAAGTGAATTTCTAATCTTAACCTATCTTAAAAAACACTAAACCTAAATCTTTCAGCAAGTAACTCAAATAAACTGTGGGTTTCATATTGGTGCAAACCTACGAAACTAAAATCTAAAATTTCCTACTAATATAAAAATTACATACTATAAGTATAAAAAGAATTTAGAGATCTAAAAAGAGTCATACCTTTCCTTCAGGATGAAAACAAGGATGAATAATTCCGTTCATATCCAGATATAGATTATCAAATTCGATATTGTTAGGGTTTGGTTTGGTTACATCAACAACAGTTGAAGATTCATCTTCAATAACATCAGAGATCGATAAGGGATATCTATCCGCTAACCATTTATAAAACGCGGGAACTCCCATAATTAATTAATAATTAGGTCACTATTACTATCTTCTTCTGCTGCTGCTGTTACTTCAAATCTTCAATAACTCATTAATGGAAACATAAATAAATTAAAATCGAAAACAAAAGTTTTCTAGTGAAATTGCGAGCGTCTTATTTTGTGCTTCTACAGAGACACAGAAAGTGCTGTGGGTAGGTTTTGTTAATTCTAAATCGTTGGATGATTGGTCGGCAGTGAAGTTCTTATCTATGACCGTCGGATGTTCGTGCAGATCTCGAAGTTTGCTTAACGTGTTGTGGTTAACCTTTATGGGGCTCTTTCGGAGGTTATATCGTATCCATTACTAAGGGGTAGTAAAAAAAAAGGAACGCGCGCACTGGGATACTAAAACTAATTGGAACTAATTGGGGATATAAATTACTTCCCCCAACCAATAGTGTCTGCTAAGAGGTGATTTTTGAATATGAAAATACTAAAATACCATTTGGTTAATTAAAAAACATTATAAAAAGACTATGTTACTCTTTTCCCCTAAAACTTAAAATCTAAAAACCAAATTCATATCCCTCATTCTCTTAATCAGTTCCGGCACTCATCTAGGTTTAGGGTTTCGAAAAAGAAAAAAAATCTTTATCTTCTTCATCGTTCTTCATCTGTTCTTCATCGACGATTGATCCCGATTCAAAAATTTCTTCGTCGATTTACCTACCCAAATCCATAACCATGCCTCCATGAAAGAAATCAGATGCCCAATCGAAGTCAAAATCGATTGTTCAACAAAAATTAAACCAAAGGCTTGATTTGATTGCTCAAGAGCAAGAAGAAGAAGAACAAGAGAACTCGGACAATCAACCTCTCGTAAAAATGGCTTATGTGAGAAGGTAAGTGATTTTGAACTAGTTTATAAGTGTTTGAATCGATCTACATCAGTGGGTTTAGGTTAAAATCGCGAATCCTAACTCAAACAGATGAGTTTCAGTTAGTTCCGGCGTTCAAATTTGTATGAATACAATGTCGGTACTTAAGTACGGCATTGAATTTAGGTTGAAGGCAATGTCGGTATAGGGTTACAGCATTGATTTTAGTATGAATGTTATGCCGGTATTGAGTTACCGAAACACCTGAAATTGAATGTTTTTTTCCCGGCATTGATTTTGGTTGAATACAATGCCGGTAGTTTGTCACGGCATTGATATAAATTTATTCGATTATGCCGGCAGTCCACTTTTAGTATACAGGAAACCCTAGGATTTTGTCATCAGTACCGGCATAGAATTTAGGTTGAATACAATGTCGGGACTGGGTTATGGCATGGATATTAATTTTTACCTATGTGCCGGAAGTGTTCATTTGGTATCCAGGAACTTCTTTTGAATTACCTAAGACTACCGGCATTGTCTACAATTATTCGATAATGCCGGCATCTTGTCCCGGTACAGTTATTTTGTTAAATTACTATGTCGTTTATTGGTCCCGGCATTGTAAAATAATTGTAGACAATGCCGGTACTGATGATTCTAAGCCTTTTGCAATATATTTATGCCGGCATAGAATATGAAAGTGAGTTGTCCTATATTCATTTCGTGTGTCTTTTGTTGTAGGGCTAGAGCCAAGGAAGCTACCAAAGGAAAAACTAAAGATGCTAGGATTAAGAAAAGAAAGAAGGACGTGGTACTCCTCAATCTCTACCTCCTCGAGAGAAAGAACAAGGTCGCAACAAGCGTTTGAGGGTAGGCTCTAATAGAGGGAAAAAATGGGAGAGTGGTGACTGTAGTCGACTCGTAATTCGTGAACCTAGTGGAACAGTTGAGCACAATGAGCCAGATGATGAGCAAGATGGAGAGGAAAGTGGGTAGGAAGATAATGAGGTTCATGCAAGTCAATTAGCAACCCAAAGCCAAGTTTTAGAGGAAGATGGTGGGCCAAGTCAAAAACCAACACAAGGCAAGGGCAAAGACAAAGTAAAAGTTAGAGGTTCGCACCTTCCTCATACTAATGACATGATACCTGACCTTGATCGTGGTAGAATTTGGGGTGAAGCACACGATCCGAGAAAGTTATTTGGATACAAGGACACGTGGGCTCGTACTATCTATCAAACCTACGTAAGAATTTTTTTATCTTGTGCATATGTATTGTTTTGTATTTATGTAAAATCTCTTAATCGTTTTGTCTCCTAATTGTAGGATCATAAGAAGGTTGTGCGTGTTTGCCGAAACCAAGCCGCGTCTCATTGGGATTTGTCTACGGAATGTGAAGAGGTCCAAACATTAGTAAGGGAGTCTGGTGTATATTGTTTAAAAATTATGTGAAGTGTGATTCTGTGACAGTCAATTGCTTCCTCGAAAGGTATCATAGTGAAACTGATACCATGCACTTCCCGTTTGGGGAGATGACCTTGATCCCTAATGATGCTCAGAACATTCTAGGCTTGAGTGTTACCAGCAAATCAATTGCGGAAGAAGATAATTGTCCAGACCTAGAATGGTCGAAGTTGCACGCTCTGACTAACAAGTTGTTGGGTTGGGAATATAAAACGTCCGTGGAAAGCTTCTATGTACCTAAGAATAGTAAGACAAAGGCCATCAAGTTGACGCTGCTTAAGAAGACCTTTGAAAGCACGCAGGAAAGAAGTTTGAATGATGGATGGAACCCTGCACAAATTCGTTATACAGCCGTTGTGTACCTGTTATTCATCTTGGGCACTAAGGTATTCCCTGACGCTAGTGGCAACAGGGTTAGTGCAAACCACCTTCAATACTTGGATCTGTTGGAAGATGTCTTTGTGTATTCTTGGGGCACCGTGGTAATGGCACATTTGATGGCGAAGATGTGAAGGGCCTCCAAGGCTGTTACAGACCAATTTATCGGGAATTTAACCCTACTCCAGGAAATTTTGTTTTTAAACTTATGTTCTTATGTATATTGTTCACATGTACCCTTATTATGAACTTAGAAACAAATTTTACTGCTTCTTATATGTATTATTCCACATTGGTATAGGTGTGGGCTTATGAACACTTCCCAACATTGTTCAAGGACTACCCCTTCTTGAAGATCAAAAACATTTCTGAACCCGAGGAGCATAGAGCTAAGAGATACGAGTTCAACAATATTTTGAAGCCCGGTAACAATCATCGACTGACAGATATGAGATTGCCTCTGGACGCGATGACTACCAAAGAGGTTGTGTTCGACCCTTACAAGGAGGCTAGAGCGAACCACCAAATTTTAAGGTATAATAACGTTGCATTTTACAATGGACCCTTGTTCCACCCAAAGGGATACGTTATGGCTGATCCCCGACGTGTTATGCGCCAACTTGGATATAAGCAATTACCTAGATTCATGACAGCCTCTGTTGAAAGGTATGGTGTTGACTATTCTCAGAGATTTTCAACTTTCTCAAAGTTGAAGGTAGAGTATGATCCAATTCCAGAACCAACACATTGGAGGGATAGGGAACCACATCGTTTGGTAGATATTAGTAACTGGGAGCTTGTGAACAACGGTGATGAAAACGATCCCACCTATATTGATAATTACCTGGAATGGTCGCATCCATTTGTCGTGCGTCCGGATGACGTCCAAGTTCCACCTCAGAAAAACCCTCTCGTTCCAACTCCTACAGAGGCACCACCTACAATGGCCCAACTTAATAAGACTGTTGGATTGCTAGTGAGTATTGTTAATTGCTTAGTCGTTTAATGTACACATAATAATATATTAGTATATATTTACTAATTATGTGTTTGATGTATGAAACTAGCGGTGTCGGCTTGGCAAGTTGAAGAAGATGTTTGGTTGCAGGTACGAGGAATGAGAGGTGTTATCCCTTGAAGAAATGAAGAAAGTCGAGGAAAAGCTTGATAGAATTGAAGACCCAAGTGCAAAAGCTTTGTTCGGGGAAACGAGGAAGGTGGACGTCCACAAGAAGCAAAAGACCAAGTGATTAACTTTTTAGTTGTGTTCCTTCATTAAGATGGTGGTTGTTACGTTTTGCACAATTCTGAACTTGTTTTTGGATGAACTCTTTAGTTGTTTTAGTTTATGATACCTTGATTAAGAACATTTAAGAACAATTTAGTTGTTTGGTTTATGTTGAACATGTTTAGATTTCTAGTAAAATGTTGTTTTTCTTGTAAGTTTTATTCCCACCAAGGTGCCTACATTGAAATGTTTAGGTTGCATAGATCCGGCACTGTTTCCGGTGCGGCATCGAAAGTTTTTCTAAAACCATGCCGTAAATTGGAGATGAATGGTCCAGGTTCATGTATAGTTTTTGAACTGTGCCGACATTCCAATATATATTGATATCCATGCCGGAAATCTGTTTTTTTAACTTGGATAGTTTAGTAGAAACTCGACATGGTAAATTAGATATCTTTATATGTCGGCACTCTGAAAACCCTTCAGAAATTAAAACTACAACGCCGGGATTGATTATAGATTTGTTACGAATGCTCTTTTTATTTCGTTCCTAGGTTAATCTATTACATTACATTTGAAACTTTAAATTAAAACATACTAAAAAACATGGAATTGAGTAATTTTGGTTAAAGATGATCTCATTATCTATTTCCATCCCTTTTCAACAATTTCGGAACCTTTGAGCCTTTCGCGAATATCATCAAAGACAGCGTCTGGAATCTCGGTGTCAAGGACCATCTTCATTGGTTCATCTTCTCTTTAAACATATTCCTTTCCCTTCATATAACACCCATCACACCCATCAATAGGCTTGCATTGGCCTTTGTGTTTTTCTCTTGATTCCGATAGTTCAACAGCTTTGTCTAGCCATTGAAACTCTTCGCATTTTGGGTGATTCAAACACCTTAGAAATATTCTTCCATTTTCAGCATCATCAGTTTTTGCAATCCAAAATCGGCGTGTCCGATCACAGTTTCTACTCTTCGAATAAATAAAAGTACGTGAGAAGGTGACTTGCAAATTTGATAGGTGCAATGATGACTCTATAAGAGAAGATTATATTAGTGATACTTTATAGTAGAGAAGATTTTAACTATCCATATATTCTTAGTAATGTTGAATATGTTTACTTTGCAGGTAGAGCTTGATGGTGGTTTGGAAATAGAGCTTGTTGATGAATCTCCCATCGCTTGTGAAGCTTGAACTGTGCTCGCTTGATTTATTTTTTGAGGCTTGCTTTCTTGAGAGAAGGATTTTTGTTATTTGGTGGGTGCTTTGTGTACATTTTTCCAAAGGATTCCAAAGGAATGGGGGTGTTTTACATAGAATGAAGCTCCAACGGTCTTATTTTTCAAAAAACTAGCTGTTTTTTTTATAAAAATTCATAGGTATCGGCATGGTCGCATAAGTATAATCATTGCCGGTAGTAAATTCCGGATGTATATTGTTGTTGGATCGATGCCGGCATTAGCTGCAGATTTGGCTCAGTCTCTGTAAAAAGGGTAGTCAAGTACCGGCATGGATATTTAACAGTAATCAATACCGGAAACCGGTACCGGCGTCATAGTTCATATTTGCGTCAATGCCGGCACATGTGATTTCTAAAAAACTAGCCGTTGAGGGGTTTTTTCTATATAAAGAGAGCTAATACTTGGACCCAATTGCCCAAAACTTGTGTGTTCTTATGAAACCCTAATCCCTAGAAGAGTCATTTATAAATACCTTAGTATAAAACCTACTCCCACATATAACAAATGGCATCGTTTGACTCCGAGGAAGATTTAGCTATCACCCAAGCATGGTACGCCGAAACTTGTCCTTCAACTATGGATAACAGTATGCGGGGTTCCATGTGGTTGAAGATTGTTAACAAATTTACTCATTATTTTGGAAACCCGAAAGGAAGAACTGCTCAACAAATCGAGCAACGGCACGATATCATCCTAGATGCGGTGGTTGAGTATTTAAAAATCAAACACCGGATCGCGCACGCTACCCACAATAGATTGTCCCCTCAACAACTCGTAAGTATCGTTATGATTAATTCGACACAATCCACTCTTTTCAATTTTTATGTAACAAACTAAGTTTGTGTATTGTTTTTGTAACATGAAGCCGTGAAAGCGCATTACTTACAGGAAAAGGGGGAAGCATTCATGTTTGATGAAAACGTCAACCACATGGTAACCAAAGTCATGGAGTACCACCATCTGGGTGAATCGGAGATAGATTATTCTTAAGAAGATTGATAGTATTAGTGGTTTTTTGTTAGGTTTTTGGTTAGGTTTTTAGGGTAGTTTTTGGTAAGGTTTTGTGGGTAGATCTCTATGTAAACCCTCACGAGACTATAACTCGTTCACTTGGGTCACTAAGTGGTTTAAAGGCTTGATGCACGTGCTAAGTGCATCCGTGCTTCCTGCGACAAGGATTACATTTGAAATAAATTATATTTTCGGCTTACTATGCTAACATAATTCAATGTTGTTATAATGCCGACATAGATATTATATATAATCCTATGCCAGAATTGACTGTCAAAATGTTAGGGTTTCTGTGTATAATAAACCATATTCCGGCATAGAATGTACATACGTCTGCATGCCGGCACCAACTACTGGCATTTTGTTTGTCCTCCGTTCGATGTCGGCATTAAACATTCAATGCCCAACGGCTATTTTTTTAAACATTATACCTGTAAAGGGAACTTCCGGCGTGGATGTTAGTGAAAAGTGGGGGTCTAACAACCACACCCAATATTTTGCTTAGCAATCTGTATGGACAAACTCCAATATACTTTCTAGAGAATCAACTAGACAGTCAGACTCAATCTAGATAAAAAGTATATCAAAGAGTTTATATCTCAATCTCTCGATTTTATATATACTCAAGCAAATAGAAATTTGCGAGTCTTTATCAGATACTAGAGAGATAACTTGGATGGTACCAAAGACCAATATCCAAGTGTCAATCAATTTAAATCAACAACCAAAAGGTCGGATATTCTAATTGATTGAACAACGCACAACCTGTATTATTTCAATTATATAAACAAATATAATGTGGAATAGAAATAACACAGACACCAGAATTTTGTAAACGAGGAAACCGCAAATGCAGAAAAATCTCGGGACCTAGTCCAGATTGAACACACACTGTATTAAGCCGCTACAGACACTAGCCTACTCCAAACTAACTTCGGTCTGGACTATAGTTGAACCCCAATCAATCTCACACTGATCCAAGGTACAGTTATGCTCCTACGCCTCTGATCCCAGCAATATAATGCGCACTTGATTCCCTTAGCTAATCTCACCCACAACTAAGAGTTGCTACGACCCAAAGTCGAAGACTTTAATAAACAAATTTGTATCACATAGAAAAATCTACGATAATAGATAAATCCGTCTCCCACGAATATACCTACGAGTTTTGTTCCGTCTTTTGATAAATCAAGGTGAACATGAACCAATCAATAATACCAGTCTTATATTCCCGAAGAACAACTTAGTATTATCAATCACCTCACAATAATCTTAATCGACGCCGCGAAAAAACATATTGCGGAATCACAAACGATGAGACGAAGTTTGTTTGTAATTACTTTTTATCTTGCCTATCGGAGATAGAAATCTCAAGCCAATTATTACAATTGTACTCGTACGATAGAAACAACAAGATCGGATCACACAACTACGATAAAGGTAGTATCGGTCTGGCTTCACAATCCCAATGAAGTCTTTAAGTCGTTAACCTGGTTTAGAAGAAGAAACCAAAGGTTAAAGGAGAATCGACTTTAACTTAGCACAACTAGTATTACACAGAATGTGTGGGGATTAGGTTTCCCAGTTGCTAGAGTTCTCCCTTATATACACTTTCGAATCAGGGTTTGCAATCAATGTTAGCTTAGTAACAAAGCATTCAATATTCACCGTTAGATTAAAATATGATTAGATTCAAGCTAATATTTCTCAACCGTTAGATCGAAAACTTAGTTTGTCACACACAAATGAAATGTCTAATTTTGGGTTTATAAACCGTACCCAAACATTAACATTTGTTGGTTCAATAAGTCAACCAAATAGTTAGCCATATGACTACACTCATATCAACCTTATTCTTCTTCACCATAACTAGTTCAAATGACTCAAATGAACTAGTTAGAGAGTTGTTCAATTGCAAGGAAATTTTATGTAAATACACAAGACACAATTGAAGCAAAATCGGTTTGATTCACTCGAATCGGTTCTGAACTTTATATCCATGGTTTGCAAAAGCATTACTTAATTTATTTAAACATTAGTTCAAGAACAACCGACTTTAGATATAACCTGCTCAAGTTCGCGGACTGGGTTCACGGACTTAAGCTCATGGAAGGAGTACACAAACTCCAGCATAAAATCTTGGGCCGAGAAGTTCCGCAAGTTCGCGGACTGAGTTCGCGTACTTGGCTCACGCCACTTCCATTTCTCTTGATCAACAAAGTTCGCAAACTTTGGTTCAAGGAATAAGGACTTAACATATATGTATTTTCACAACAATGCTTATATCCTACCAATGGTTATGTAATCTAAACTCTCATTTCAATCATTGAAATATTCTCAGAGAACGTTATATAGCCGTTATTCACAGACCATTTTTCGTTAGAGCAATTTTCAAAGTGATTGAAACATAACATGACTTTCGTCACTTGGTAAATATGAATTCGGCTAAAGAGAAAGCTTACCAACACACATTTCGAGAAATAGATAGGCGAGATAAACTCGGCTCGAAATAGCAAATGTGTATAATGAAAATCTATATATCAAAACGACTTTTTTCTCAAGAGTAAGAGATAGAGTAAATAGATTTTTGAGTGATAGATAAGTTTAAGTCTCCACATACCTTTTAGTTGATGAATATACACCAGTTCCTTGAGTAGTCCTTCGTCTTGTATGATGATTTTCATGGAGTCTTGATCTCAACTACACTTTCTATCCTAATCCAAGACCTTAGCTCTAATAGGCTAGTAATCAAGACTTATAGTTTTGATCACTAATATTGACAAACATGCTTGAGATAGCAACGCATGCGAGTTCGACCGAGAATTGCTCTAACAGTTAGGTCACTGACAATACCGACATGATAAAGTGGAAAAAGAGCGTTGTGTCCTTATCTATTTAAATAAATGGATAAACCCATTGCACCACCTCCAAATAAAAAAAAATAAAATAAGCTCCAACACATATTTCTAATGGAAAATCCAACACCAACTATCGATTTCATCATTGCTATGGAAAAAGAAAAACTTAAGAAGAACAAATTATCCACTCCGATAGGATATCAATCATCATCCACCACCAACTCAATTGCCATTATACAAGAAAAACTTAGAAGGAAGTAAGAAACCACCAAGTCAATTGCCGCAATGGAAGAAGAGATTCTTAAAAGGAAAAGAGAAGAAGAAAAAGCAGCAATAGAAGCAAAATTTCGCAAAAAAAACTAAGGAAATATACGAATGTGTAAAACAAGAGAAGATAGAAGCGGATGTTGAGGAAGAAACCGAATGGATTAAAAATTTCTTCATAGTATCGGATATGCCGGAAGATCACCGCCCTTTAAACCTTTTTGGGGGTCTTGTTATGGATGGTCCTTATATGCCGAAGTTTGAGGAAGGTAAGTGCAAGAAACGGAAAATGTATTACGGGGATGAGTTTGTAGCGAATCGAACAATTGCCCTCATAAAATTATGTCGCAAATATAACGAGTTTCTCGCAAGATACATAGGGAATAGGTTTCAAGCTCAGGACGCATATACCAAGTGGAGAAAAGAGCCTTTTAGGCATTTCGAAGTTGCTTTGTTTGTTGAATCTCGTTACAAGAAATGATGTTAGTTGCAATTAGCTTAGGATCTTTCACTTTATGTGGAACGTTGTTTATGTGTTTAATGTTTTTAAGTTTATTTCTGTAATATTAATATGAAGGCCAGTTTGAGTCAGTTTGCTTGCTTAAACCTTTGGACTCAATTTAAATTGATCGTCAGAATGCCGACATCGTATAATAACGAAGGACAATTCCGGCACAGATGCCGGCGTTGATTGTGATCAATATACAATGCCGGTATCCTGGACTCAATTTAAACTTTTTGTCAGAATGTCGGCATTGAAGTTTACCATATTTCTATGCTGGCATTATGACGGTTACAAACTCAAGTTTTGTGGCAGTTACAAACTCCTTAATTCCACTTATGTGACGGTTACAAACTCCTTTATCCCACTTATGTGATGGTTAAAAATTCCTTAATTCTATTTAAGTGACGGTTATAGAAAGGAAAGTATTCAATCTCTCTTTGTATTCAATCTCTCTTTTTGTTTCATCTTCTATACCAAAGACAATGGGTCATCGCAAATTTCAAGAACAACCGACTTTAGATACAACCTGCTCAAGTTCGCGGACTGGGTTCGCGGACTTAATCTCATGGAAGGAGTACACAAACTCCAGCCGAAAATCTCGGGCCGAGAAGTTCCGCAAGTTCGCAGACTTGGCTCATGCCACTTCCATTTCTCTTGATCAACAAAGTTCGCAAACTTTGGTTCAAGGAATAAGGACTTATACATATATGTGTTTACACAACAATGCTTATATCCTACCAATGGTTATGTAATCTAAACTCTCATTTCAATCATTGAAACATTCTCAGAGAACGTTATATAGCCGTTATTCACATACCATTTTTCGTCAGAGCAATTTTCAAAGTAATTGAAAGATAACATGACTTTCATCACTTGGTAAAGATGAATTCGGCTAAAGCGAAATCATACCAACACACATTTCGAGAAATAGATAGGCGAGATAAACTCGGCTCGAAATAGCAAATGTGTATAATGAAAGTCTATATATCAAAACGACTTTTGTCTCAAGAGTAGGAGATAGAGTAAATAGACTTTTGAGTGACAGATAAGTTCAAGTCTCCACATACGTTTTAGTCGATGAAGATCCACCAGTTCCTTGAGTAGTCCTTCGTCTTGTATGATGATTTCCATGGAGTCTTGATCTCAACTACACTTTCTATCCTAATCCAAGACCTTAGCTCTAATAGGCTAGTAATCAAGACTTATAGTTTTGATCACTAATATTGACAAACATGCTTGAGATAGCAACGCATGCGATTTCAATGCTCTAAAAATCTCCCCATTTTTCAATTTTAGTGGCAAAACTATTAATACATATGGAATACAAAAATAAATAAATAAACTTTTGCAGCTCCTATTCCACATGCCTAATCTTCAACATTACTCGAAATCTTCGTCACTTCCAAGTACTCCAATAATCCCAAAGGTTGTAAGTTTAGCATCATCGTTGTTGAATATCCGTAGATATAACAACAAGAAAACAATAGTTCTCAATCATTATTATACAGTGTCATAGTATCATTACACAACGTCAAAGTTCAATTGTATCACAACTTCAAAACAACAATACTATGATGATATGTATCACTCCCCCTTAGTCAATACTTCATCTCACATGGAAAACACTCCCCCTTACATAATGATTCGAAAACCATATGTATTTGTAGCGTGAACTACATATTAATTCTCCCCATTTTTGTCAATAAAATTGGCAAAGGTACAAGAACGGGATCCTAATGAAGTTTCCGAAAGAGACATTTCATGACCAAAAGAAAGAACAGACATCATCTTATTTAGATGCAATCATAAAGCCGAAGCTAAATGCATTCATCAAGGAGTTTAAAGATACAAGATAACCCCTATAATATTTCACATCCGCACTCCCCACAAAGATTTGGCAATTAAGCGCAAGTTCAAAAAGAACTCTCCCCCATAAAAATGTCATTTCCAAGGGAACAACAAGAACGACCTTAATTTCGAAAGAAAGGAAGGATTTATTTGGACATAATAAATCACATACAAGTATGAATTTGAATCCAAAATATTAAATTAACCACAAGAAGTTCATGATTAATTTAACCAAAAATGCTCAACACAAGTAAACTTATGGAGACTTAAGAGCTCAATTAGATTAATCACAAGCAAACCCATAATTAATCTAATCGAAATACACGACCAAATTAACCACAAAAGTAATCAATTTAATTGGTCATAATCACATAAGAGAGTCTATGGAGCAATGACTAAGTTAAACAATCAACCCAGTCATGAACGCTAAAACATAAGAAGACTTATGGAGTCATAACTAAATAACCAAACAAGATGATTAATTTAGTTCAAAATGCTCAACATAAAGTACCTTACGGAACAACAACAAGGCTAATCATAAAAAATAATCAACTTGGTTTTTTCGTGCTCAACATAAGACACATTACGGAGTCACACAGTAATACATAAAATATGGATCAGGGAAGATCAATTACTACGGAATATACAAGGATTCATTATATTTCCCATCACTATTTGCATAACGACTTTTAATAGACATAATCCTTGCAAACAAAAGATTTTAACCTATCTTCCATCAATAATTGACAATATAGGCTTAACTTTTGTATTTGTCAAAAGTCCATTCATTCTTTCATCAATACATGCATATCAATTCATGAACGACTTTATTTTTGACAAGATATGGGACAATCAAGTTCACGGACGCAAACACACATATCCCATAACAATATTGCAACATATAAAACCATAAAGATTAATACTGCAAAAATCATCTTCCAAACAATTTTAGAATTTAAACCAATAAATCTAAAAACATGAAGATGAGAACGTTGGACATAGCTATGTGTAATCACAAAAAAAAAGCTATTCCAACCTCTAGTTATTCTTCTAAACAAAACAATAAAAATAGAAGATTTACTAGGCAAAGAAACTCCTATAGAGAACATGATCTGAAAAACACTAGATCCGGTAAACAACCAGAGATTGAACATGGACGAGCTCATCAGATGCTTTCTTCAGTTCGTTTTTCAAAAATTCAAGATTCCTTGTTGCAATTCCGAGTTGTTCACGTACGACTTCAAAAACTTGAAGAAGATTTCCTACTAGTTGTGATGATATTTGAACTGGTAGTTTGTTTTCATGATCAATGGCATGAAGGCATGTTATGAAAACAAGATTCTCATGAAACTCGATAGTCTTCCCTTTCTTGACTTCATCATCTTCGTTTCCTCCATTCATTGTGCACACCAAATTGGTAAAACCCTTTGACCTTTCAGAACAGTGTAACACGGGATAACACCCAAGTATATAAATACGTTCCATGGAAAACCCTAGGAAACTTATACACATTCGTGTGGGCCAGGAGTTCGTGCACTGGTGGTCACGGACTTAAGATGTGACCAAAAGAAGAATGGAGTTCAAAGGCCATGACAAATAGTTGAGAACTTTATTTAGAGGAAGTACACGCAAACAAAAAAAATCTCAAGGACAAAAGATCATGATTATATACAAGAGAGAAACTGGAGCGAAGCTCAACAGAATTTAAAGATAAAAAAAAACTAGAAGAGAAAAAATACAACCTGTACAACACTTCTCAAGACAAACTTCTTGAGAACAATGAGCATCCTTCTTAAATTAAAAGAGGGATGCTGAATTGGGAAGTGATGGTGTATTAGGATGAACATTTTGCTCATCAATTTTGACTTCTTCTTTTTCTCCTTTAGAAGGATTTAGAGACAAATCACATGACATAGTTGAAGGAGTTTTACTAAGAGAGGAACTAGGAGTACCTGAGTCAATCGCTTTCCATGATTTTTTGATGCCCCGTTTGAGTTTGTTTATGCTTACCTTTAGTTCCGAGACTCGATTATTGATACATAAGCAATCTGGAGCCGAATTCTTGGAATTACGGACTTCTCCAGGGAGAGACAGAAACCTGACTTTTCTTTCTTTCTCCTATGTCTTTTCCTCTTTTCAGAGTTATTTAAGAAGTCAGTTACTCTTTGACCATTCTTCCTTCTACCATTTTACGTTTCAAAAGCACAATTAAGAAAAGACTTATCATAGTAGTTTTCTTGATTGTCGAAAGTACCTTTTACTCCAATAATGTGAGAGAGCGGTTTGATAACTTCTTTAGACATCCATGCAAGCATGTTGTGAAGTTTTTCATTCCTTTAACGAAACCGACATCTTCGCTCAGAATGTCCTTTCTTTCCGCAGAAATAGCAGTTAAAGGATTTATTCTTAACCGTTCTCGTGTGAGTAGATTTGGAAGAAGTAGACTCCTTGTTTTTAGGTGCATTACCAGTTGCGAAAGTTTTTTCACATGAAAAATTATCAATGGCCTTAACAAAGTTGATCTTACCAGTTTTTGGAGCGTCTATTCCTTTATAGCCCAGACCACATGTATCACGATGTTCTTTACATGCTCCAATCATGGAAGACAATTTTGTAGAGCTAGAATTGAATCTTCTCAGACTCTCTTCAAGTGATTTCACTTTATCAAGAGAAGCTGCAAGGTCAGTCTCCAAGGATTTTTTTTTGGCAAGAAGACTAAGTTCTTTGTCATCAAAACATTTTTGTTGAGAGTCATATCTTGCTTCGATTCTGCAAGTTTCTCTTCCAACAAGAAGTATTTTTGATAAAGATTATCACATTCAAGTGACTTCATACGTAGGTTTTCCTCAGAATCCTTGAGGATTGATTCGTTAGAACGATTCGAAAAATAAACACCTGCGTAACATCTTCTCAACTTCTTGTTTTCTCGACAGAGAGGAGTCAAAAGAGGTGAGACATGAGAAGTTGTAATCTTCTTTATATTCCACGAATCCATAAACTTAACATACTCTGAGACTTCCTCATCAACATCTCTATCAATATCTGAATCACCTTCATCAGAAAGTTCATCCAACTGTTCTTCTAGGAGAGTTTCCCAATCAACATTTTTTACATCAAGAGAATGTTTAGATATTGACTTAGATGTGACATTTCTCTCAGGTGAATCCAAGCTTTTAGGAACATCTGGTAATTTCTGAACTGGTACGTTATTAGAGAAAGATTCGTCCATAATTAGATCGCTACAAACACAGACTTGTGAGGTCTTGAACGTGTTTGCCTGCTCTGATACCAATTGAAAAAGCGGGGGTCTAACAACCACACCCAATATTTCGTTTAACAACATGTATGGACAAGCTCCAATATACTTTATAGAGAATCAACTAGACAGTCAGACTCAATCTAGATAAAAAGTATATCAAAGAGTTTATATCTCAATCTCTCGATCTGATATATACTCAAGCAAATAGAAATTTGCGAGTCTTTATCAGATACTAGAGAGATAACTTGGATGGTACCAAAGACCAATATCCAAGTGTCAATCAATTCAAATCAACAACCAAAAGGTCGGATATTCTAATTGATTGAACAACGCACAACTTGTATTATTTCAATTATATAAACAAATATAATGCGGAATAGAAATAACACATACACCAGAATTTTGTTAACGAGGAAACCGCAAACGCAGAAAAACCCCGGGACCTAGTCCAGATTGAACACATATTGTATTAAGCCGCTACAGACACTAGCCTACTCCAAACTAACTTCGGTCTGGACTGTAGTTGAACCCCAATCAATCTCACACTGATCCAAGGTACAATTATGCTCCTACGCCTCTGATCCCAGCAGGATACTGCACATTTGATTCCCTTAGCTTATCTCACCCACAACTAAGAGTTGCTACGACCCAAAGTCGAAAACTTTAATAAACAAATCTGTATCACACAGAAAAGTCTATGATAATAGATAAATCCGTCTCCCACGAATATACCTACGAGTTTTTTTTCCGTCTTTTGATAAATCAAGGTGAACAGGAACCAATCAATAATACCAGTCTTATATTCCCGAAGAACGGCTTAGTATTATCAATCACCTCACAATAATCTTAATCGACGCAGCGAAAAAAGATATTGCAGAATCACAAACGATGAGACGAAGTTTGTTTGTGATTACTTTTTATCTTGCCTATCGGAGATAAAAATCTCAAGCCAATTATTACAATTGTACTCGTACTATAGAAACAACAAGATCAGATCACACAACTACGATAAAGGTAGTATCGGTCTGGCTTCACAATCCCAATGAAGTCTTTAAGTCGTTAACCTGGTTTATAAGAAGAAACCAAAGGTTAAATGAGAATCAACTCTAGCTTAGCACAACTAGTATCACACAGAATGTGTGAGGATTAGGTTTCCCAGTTGCAAGAGTTCTCCCTTATATAACACTTTCAAATCAGGGTTTGCAATCAATGTTAGCTTAGTAACAAAGCATTCAATATTCACCGTTAGATGAAAACCTGATTAGATTCAAGATAATATTTATCAACCGTGAGATCGAAAACTTAGCTTGTCACACACAAATGAAATGTCCAATTTTGGGTTTATGAACCGTACCCAAACATTAACATTTGTTGGTTCAACAAGTCAACCAAATAGTTAGCCATATGATTACTCTCATATCAAACTTATTCTTCTTCACCATAACTAGTTCAAATGACTCAAATGAACTAGTTAGAGAGTTGTTCAATTGCAAGGAAATCTTATGTAACTACACAAGACACAATTGAAGCAAAATCGGTTTGATTCACTCGAATCGGTTCTGAACTTTATAGCCACGGTTTGCAAAAGCATTACTTAATTTATTTAAACATTAGTTCAAGAACAACCGACTTTAGATATAACCTGCTCAAGTTCGCGGACTGGGTTCGCGGACTTAAGCTCATGGAAGGAGTACACAAACTCCAGCAGAAAATCTCGGGCCGAGAAGTTCCGAAAGTTTGCGGACTGATTTCGCGGACTTGGCTCACGCCACTTCCATTTCTCTTAATCAACAAAGTTCGCAAACTTTGGTCCAAGGAATAAGGACTTATACATATATGTGTTTCCACGACAATGCTTATATCCTACCAATGGTTATGTAATCTAAACTCTCATTTCAATCATTGAAACATTCTCAGAGAACGTTATATAGCCGTTATTGACAGACCATTTTTCGTCAGAGCAATTTTCAAAGTGATTGAAACATAACATGACTTTCGTCACTTGGTAAAGATGAATTCGGCTAAAGCGAAAGCTTACCAACACACACATTTCGAGAAATAGATAGGCGAGATAAACTCGGCTCGAAATAGCAAATGTGTATAATGAAAGTCTATATATCAAAAAGACTTTTTTCTCAAGAGTAGGAGATAGAGTAAATAGATTTTTGAGTGATAGATAAGTTCAAGTCTCCACATACCTTTTAGTTGATGAAGATACACCAGTTCCTTGAGTAGTCCTTCGTCTTGTATGATGATTTTCATGGAGTCTTGATCTCAACTACACTTTCTATCCTAATCCAAGACCTTAGCTCTAATAGGCTAGTAATCAAGACTTATAGTTTTGATCACTAATATTGACAAACATGCTTGAGATAGCAATGCATGCGAGTTCGACCGAGAATTTCTCTAACAATTAGGTCACTGACAATACCGACATGATAAAGTGGAAAAAGAGCGTTGTGTCCTTATCTATTTAAAGCAATGGATAAACCCATTGCACTTCACACCTCCAAATAAAAAAAATAAAATAAGCTCCAACACATATTTCTAATGGAAAATCCAACACCAACTATCGATTTCATCATTGCTATGGAAAAAGAAAAACTTAAGAAGAACAAATTATCCACTCCGATAGGATATCAATCATCATCCACCACCAACTCAATTGCCATTATACAAGAAAAACTTAGAAGGAAGTAAGAAACCACCAAGTCAATTTCCGCAATGGAAGAAGAGATTCTTAAAAGGAAAAGAGAAGAAGAAAAAGCAGCAATATAAGCAAAATTTCGCAAAAAAAACTAAGGAAATATACGAATGTGTAAAACAAGCGAAGATAGAAGCGGATGTTGAGGAAGAAACCAAATGGATTAAAAATTTCTTCATAGTATCGGATCTGCCGGAAGATCACCGCCCTTTAAACCTTTTTGGGGGTCTTGTTATGGATGGTCCTTATATGCCGAAGTTTGAGGAAGGTAAGTGCAAGAAACGGAAAATGGATTACGGGGATGAGTTTGTAGCGAATCGAACAATTTCCCTCATAAAATTATGTCGCAAATATAACGAGTTTCTCGCAAGATACAGAGGGAATAGGTTTCAAGCTCAGGACGCATATACCAAGTGGAGAAAAGAGCCTTTTAGGCATTTCGAAGTTGCTTTGTTTGTTGAATCTCGTTACAAGAAATGATGTTAGTTGCAATTAGCTTAAGATCTTTCACTTTATGTGGAACGTTGTTTATGTGTTTAATGTTTTTAAGTTTATTTCCGTAATATTAATATGAAGGCCAGTTTGAGTCAGTTTGCTTGCTTAAACCTTTGGACTCAATTTAAATTGATCGTCAGAATGCCGACATCGTATAATAACGAAGGACAATTCCGGCACAGATGCCGGCGTTGATTGTGATCAATATACAATGCCGGTATCCTGGACTCAATTTAAACTTTTTGTCAGAATGTCGGCATTGAAGTTTACCATATTTCTTTGCTGGCATTATGACGGTTACAAACTCAAGTTTTGTGGCAGTTACAAACTCCTTAATTCCACTTATGTGACGGTTACAAACTCCTTTATCCCACTTATGTGACGGTTACAAATTCCTTAATTCTATTTAAGTGACGGTTATAGAAAGGAAAGTATTCAATCTCTCTTTGTATTCAATCTCTCTTTTTGTTTCATCTTCTATACCAAAGACAATGGGTCATCGCAAATTTCAAGAACAACCGACTTTAGATATAACCTGCTCAAGTTCGCGGACTGGGTTTGTGGACTTAAGCTCATGGAAGGAGTACACAAACTCCAGTCGAAAATCTCGGGCCGAGAAGTTCCGCAAGTTCGCAGACTTGGCTCATGCCACTTCCATTTCTCTTGATCAACAAAGTTCGCAAACTTTGGTTCAAGGAATAAGGACTTATACATATATGTGTTTACACAACAATGCTTATATCCTACCAATGGTTATGTAATCTAAACTCTCATTTCAATCATTGAAACATTCTCAGAGAACGTTATATAGCCGTTATTCACATACCATTTTTCGTCAGAGCAATTTTCAAAGTAATTGAAAGATAACATGACTTTCATCACTTGGTAAAGATGAATTCGGCTAAAGCGAAAGCATACCAACACACATTTCGAGAAATAGATAGGCGAGATAAACTCGGCTCGAAATAGCAAATGTGTATAATGAAAGTCTATATATCAAAACGACTTTTGTCTCAAGAGTAGGAGATAGAGTAAATAGACTGTTGAGTGACAGATAAGTTCAAGTATCCACATACCTTTTAGTCGATGAAGATCCACCAGTACCTTGAGTAGTCCTTCGTCTTGTATGATGATTGCCATGGAGTCTTGAGCTCAACTACACTTTCTATCATAATCCAAGACCTTAGATCTAATAGGCTAGTAATCAAGACTTATAGTTTTGATCACTAATATTGACAAACATGCTTGAGATAGCAACGCATGCGAGTTCAATGCTCTAAAAATCTCCCCATTTGTCAATTTTAGTGGCAAAACTATTAATGCATATGGAATACAAAAAATAAATAAATTAACTTTTGCAGCTCCTATTCCACATGCCTAATCTTCAACATTACTCGAAATCTTCGTCACTTCCAAGTACTCCAATAATCCCAAAGGTTGTAAGTTTAGCATCATCGTTGTTGAAGATCCGTAGCTATAACAACAAGAAAACAATAGTTCTCAATCATTATTATACAGTGTCATAGTATCATTACACAACGTCAAAGTTCAATTGTATCACAACTTCAACAACAATACTATGATGATATGTATCACTCCCCCTTAGTCAATACTTCATCTCACATGGAAAACACTCCCCCTTACATAATGATCCGAAAACCATATGCATTTGTAGCATGAACTACATATTAATTCTCCCCATTTTTGTCAATAAAATTGGCAAAGGTACAAGAACGGGATCCTAATGAAGTTTCCGAAAGAGACATTTCATGACCAAAAGAAAGAACAAACATCATCTTATTTAGATGCAATCATAAAGCCGAAGCTAAATGCATTCATCAAGGAGTTTAAAGATACAAGATAACCCCTATAATATTTCACATCCGCACTCCCCACAAAGATTTGGCAATTAAGCGCAAGTTCAAAAAGAACTCTCCCCCATAAAAATGTCATTTCCAAGGGAACAACAAGAACGACCTTAATTTCGAAAGAAAGGAAGGATTTATTTGGACATAACAAATCACATACAAGTATGAATTTGAATCCAAAATATTAAATTAACCACAAGAAGTTCATGATTAATTTAACCAAAAATGCTCAACACAAGTAAACTTATGGAGACTTAAGAGCTCAATTAGATTAATCACAAGCAAACCCATAATTAATCTAATCGAAATACACGACCAAATTAACCACAAAAGTAATCAATTTAATTGGTCATAATCACATAAGAGAGTCTATGGAGCAATGACTAAGTTAAACAATCAACCCAGTCATGAACGCTAAAACATAAGAAGACTTATGGAGTCATAACTAAACTTTTGAGTGACAGATAAGTTCAAGTCTCAACATACCTTTTAGTCGATGAAGATCCACCAGTTCCTTGAGTAGTCCTTCGTCTTGTATGATGATTTCCATGGAGTCTTGAGCTCAACTACACTTTCTATCCTAATCCAAGACCTTAGCTCTAATAGGCTAGTAATCAAGACTTATAGTTTTGATCACTAATATTGACAAACATGCTTGAGATAGCAACGCATGCGAGTTCGACCGAACAATGCTCTAACAGTTAGGTCACTGACAATACCGGCATGATAAAGTGGAAAAAGAGCGTTGTGTCCTTATTTATTTAAAGCAATGGATAAACCCATTGCACTTCACACCTCCAAATAAATAAATAAAAGTAAGCTCCAACACATATTTCCAATGGCAAATCCAACACCAACTATCGATTTAATCACTGCTATGGAAAAAGAAAAACTTAAGAAGAACAAATTATCCACTCTGATAGGATATCAATCATCATCCACCACCAACTCAATTGCCATTATACAAGAAAAACTTAGAAGGAAGGAAGAAACCACCAAGTCAATTTCCGCAATGGAAGAAGAGATTCTTAAAAGGAAAAGAGAAGAAGAAAAAGCAGCAATAGAAGCAAAATATCGCAAAAAAAACTAAGGAAATATACGAATGTGTAAAACAAGCGAAGATAGAAGCGGATGTTGAGGAAGAAACCGAATGGATTAAAAATTTCTTCATAGTATCGGATCTGCCGGAAGATCACCGCCCTTTAAACCTTTTTTGGGGTCTTGTTATGGATGGTCCTTATATGCCGAAGTTTGAGGAAGGCAAGTGCAAGAAACGAAAAATGGATTACGGGGATGAGTTTGTAGCGAATCGAACAATTGCCCTCATAAAATTATGTCGCAAATACAACGAGTTTCTCGCAAGATACATAGGGGATAGGTTTCAAGCTCAGGACGCATATACCAAGTGGAGAAAAGAGCCTTTTAGGCATTTCGAAGTTGCTTTGTTTGTTGAATCTCGTTACAAGAAATGATGTTAGTTGCAATTAGCTTAAGATCTTTCACTTTATGTGGAACGTTGTTTATGTGTTTAATGTTTTTAAGTTTATTTCCGTAATATTAATATGAAGTCCAGTTTGGGTCAGTTTGCTTGCTTAAACCTTTGGACTCAATTTAAACTGATCGTCAGAATGCCGACATCGTATAATAACGAAGGACAATTTCGGCACAGATGCCGGCGTTGATTGTGATCAACATACAATTCCGGTATCCTGGACTCAATTTAAACTTTTTGTCAGAATGCCGGCATTGAAGTTTACCATATTTCTATGCTGGCATTATGACGGTTACAAACTCAAGTTTTGTGGAAGTTACAAACTCATTAATTCCACTTATGTGACGGTTACAAACTACTTTATCCCACTTATGTGACGGTTACAAATTCCTTAATTCTATTTAAGTGACGGTTATAGAAAGGAAAGTATTCAATCTCTCTTTGTATTAAATCTCCCTTTTTGTTTCATCTTCTATACCAAAGACAATGGGTCATCGCAAACCCAATCCTGAATAATCTGTTGATGATGGTGATAAATCGAAATCAAAAGCGCAACAAGTGCCTGAAGAGTCTGTTGGTGAGGAGGAAATAACAAATTTGATGCGGTAAGTGATGTATATGTTGGATTGAAGTATTTTTTGGGTTTATCCCATACTAGAAAACACAAATTGAAACTTGATTGATTAGTCTTTCTACTACACTAAAATAAAATTTTGAAATTGCAATTAAGTCAATTGAAACTGAGTTACATGTTTGTTTCGTAGTAGAATTCAATTTGAAAACCATGCCGGATTATATGTCTTGTATCTCTCTTTTGTTGCATGAAATTGCTGGCATATAACTTTAATTGCATACTATGTCGGTTTTCTGTGCCAGTTTTGTATATTTAATCAATGCCATGACGTCTTAATTTGCTTTTTCTGTTAAAAG
The DNA here is from genome assembly GCF_003573695.1 of Papaver somniferum. NCBI lineage: Eukaryota > Viridiplantae > Streptophyta > Magnoliopsida > Ranunculales > Papaveraceae > Papaver > Papaver somniferum. Next base: position 80,414,522 of record NC_039367.1, on the reverse strand, counting down.
CTCGGTACAAAATTCAACCACTTCCGGCATAGGATATCTCTATTTATCCTTACCGGCACCACTGCCGGCAGTGTCGATATGTTTACTAACCATGCCATTTTTCATTCCCGTAATTTGTTAATTCTCTGTATAAAATTCAAGAAAACCAACATTAAATTTTAATCATTTAGTACGCCGACACTGATTGTATGTTTAATATACATGGTGGCTTCCTGTTTATAACTCAGTTTACATATTGGGATGTAGGTCTAGAGCAGCACAAATGAAGAAAGGAAAGGGAAAAGCTATTGAAGAAGTAAAACCTAAGTCTTCTCGGGCTCGACGTAGTCGTTCTGATCCAGATCGTGCTAAGGTCATCATTCGGGAGCGTACGGGGGACACAAGCAGTGATGATGATGATGAGTGGCAAAAATTTCCTAAACCGGACCGAGCAGGTGGTTCATCCTCACAAGCAGGTGGCTTAGGACAACCTGATGTCGGAGATGAAGCCCCTAAGAAAAAGGAAAAGGGATCCCCAGCCCACCTTCATACAAGATATGACATGATTCCAGACCGCGATGATGGAAAACACTGGGGTCAACCGATAAACCCGCAACTCTTGTTTGACTACAAGACCAGAAAACACATAAAACTTTTAGTTTAGACGATTTCACCAAGAAAACTCAGGGTTTTCATAAGGATGTATAGGTACATGCATCTCATACAATTCCAGATCCGCTCTCTCCACAAAGATATGACATTTAAGCATAAGTTCAAAAGAACTCTCCACCATTTGATGTCATTCCCGAAAGAACAACATGAATGACCTTTACTATTATCATAAGAGAAGGATTTTTTTGTACATTAACAAATTTACTCGCCAGTTACGAACAAAGTAGATTTGTATCCCAATATTTTTACCTCTTCACGCCAGTTACGAACAAAGAAGTTAAAAATAACGATCTTAATGTTAGAGGCACTAAGACACAAAATTTTCATAAGAAAAATAATCATTGTCAAAAATTATTCTCTAGGCCAGTTACGAACAAAGAGAGCAATTAACGCGATATGACTCAACGTAAGAATTATATCTTCTCTATCCATGTAGGCATATAGAGGCTAAGGTTCACTACTTATTTCCTGTCGGTTATGCAATCAAGGTGATAAACAGATTCCTAGAAAATATCTTTCAAAATCCGGTAGCAGTATATTCACAGAGTGTATCGTGGAGAGATCAATACTGCAAATGTCAAAATAGTTTACTCCTCTTTTAACAAGAGTTAAGAGCTTAACCTATGAGAATATATAAGATATTTGTTCTAATCACAAAAACATGTTAACAAAGAACGAATCTCATAAAATAAGTAATACACATATATAATTCATGAATATTAGGTATTACGAGTCATCTTCCAAAATAAATTTAATTAAATAAACTTTAAACATGCAAGAGGATAGTATTTGGAATAACTAATGTAACACATAAAAACTAGTCCAAAAGCCAATGTTCCCCCTCAAACAATAAGAACAAAATTCAGACAAAGAGTTAACTAGTAAAATATCAATTCATTCCTGAGAGCTTGTGCAGAGAAATCCTTCTCATTGTTGAAGAATACATTGATGATTGGATCATTCAATTCTCTCACATCTTCAAAGATGTATGTTAACTCACTAAGTTGTGTTTCACGACTGCCCAAGGTATTCTTACACATGTTAAGCTTCTGTTCATAGTGAGTTACCTCTTTCAAAGAGTTGTTGATCTTGAGCACCGTATCATTTCTCCTTGTAATGAACTCCTCCACCTTTGCTCTAAAATAATTGTCACGGTAACAGGTTGATAACAAGCACGTAGCTGAGGAAGATTCTGTATCTCCTGAAGATTTTTCCTTCTTGGTTCTTGAAAATTTGATTCCTTCACAAAGAAAAACATTGACTGCTTCTACTGCGTCCTTCTTTGTAACATCTCTAGTTATTGGAGCCATTATTCTATACCTTCTTTCAGGGAGTTTGGATGACATATATCATTCTGAAAGTTGGACCTATACCTGTTTTCTAGATTGTCTTTCTCTCCGTCTCTTGAGAAGATCTCTGACATGTTGTGTGATTATAGACATGGTAGTGTCTAATTCGTTGTGATCACCACATCATTCATCGAGCCAAGATAAGTTAACCTTTGGAGGAGAAGATTAAGATTTGGTCACACATTCTAGCGAAAGTCTTGTCTTTAGCTGTGAGTTTCTCATGATTAAAAAAAAATCTTTAACTTTCCAACGAGGGTGCTTCTGGAAAGTGTAAAGAGGTCATTTTCTTCTGTGATGGCATGTATTTTAGACTCTTATCAAGCTGGTAAAGATCTCAGAAACTTTACCACGATATCCTTTTCAGGAATATATAATCCTTCCTAATGCATAACAAGCATTCACTATTTCAGACAACTTATGATTAAATTCCTCAAACGAATCTTCATAAACCATACAAAGGTTTTCCCAGTCGGAAGTTAGGTTTTAAAGGCTTGCTTCCTTATCTACGGAATTCCCTTCAAATACGGTTTCTAATATATCCCAAGCATTATCCTTGGATCTAGTGCACGTAGATACACGATGTTGTAGATCTTCGCTTATGGCACGTATAATAACATTCAGACCATCAAAGTTGTTTTTAACATTACTGATTTCATTATCACTAGAGCTATATGTAGATGTATCTTTTGGAACAATAGATGCTCATTCTCCATCCGTTGGAAGATTGTATCCTCTTACAACAATAACCCATGTTTTGAAATCATGAGCTTGTAAGAAGGATCGCATATATATTTTCCACCGTAAGTAATTTGTGTCGTCGAAGGATGGTGGTACATTAATCGAGATTTTACCTTTTTTCATAATTCATACCGCATGGTATGCCAGTTATCTTTCACAAGAAATGTTGCCTTAAAATTAGAGATGAAGTTACTTCTCCTGCACAACAATGGTGCGTCTTAATCTTTCCCGAAAGTTATGAATCATACTCACATTACTCTTATTCATAAAGTTGAACAACCTTCAAGTCACTTGAAATTTAGACATGTATCTTTATGTAACATTCCGTACAAGGTTGTAGCTAAAATCTTAGCTCAGATACTAAAACCATTCTTAGATACGCTAGTGGATGATGCTCAATATGCTTTCCTCCATGTCAGAAACATTATGGATAACACGGTCACTGACAATGAGCTAATTCACTTTCTAAATTTATCTGATTCTCTCTTAGGTTCTTTTGCTTTAAAGATTGACATTTGTAAAGCTTATGATAGAGATTCATGGAGACTTCTTATCCAATGTCTAAGAATTTATGGAATTGTTGGAGAGGCTCATGCTTTAATCGTGTATTGTATTTTTATTTCTTATTTTTTTGTTATGGTCATTAATGGCACTCCTGAGAGCACTTCAAAATTGAGGGAGGTTTGAGACAAGGCTTCCCCCTGTGGCCTTACTTGTTCATCTTGTGCTCGCAAGATGGAGAATAATTGAGGGAGAAGATCTTTATATTTGATTCAGAGTAAATAGGTGAGAACCCGCTGTAATGATGAAGGTACCAAGTATACCATAATTTTCTCGATATCGACCTATGCAAGACACACCCTGTGTAATCTAATACATAGAAAAACTGTCGAGGAGACTACAACAACAAGATGTACACTTGGTAGATAGCGTAAGTTCAAAACCGAACCAAACTATGTGATCAAACCAAGTGTTTGACTAACGTGCCAGTGTATTTATTTTAATTATAAAGACAAAGCAATATAAAGCGCAAGTAAAGTAAATCAAACGATACACAAGATTTTGTTAACAAGGAAAACTGCAAGGCAGAAAAACCTGGGACTTAGTCCAGTTTTGGATATTCTCAGAATTAAGCCGCTATACAAAGACTACTATAACTTCGTATAATTGAGACAAAGTAAATTAACTCCAAGTTACTCAGTTCCTTTAGTATCCATACACCTATAACCAATCTGGTGTATGCATGTGAATCCTAATATAGAGTCCACTATCTGAAGTTGCTTCACCTGCTGTGAAGACTTCAACAACTCAACTCATTTGGATCGTAATCCGAAACAGTAAAGGATTAATCTGTTTCAGTAGTCGCTCTATGAATCTTCTAGATCAACAAGTTAATCAAAGATACAGTTGAGTACAAAGGTTCTTTCATTTAATCAGTATAAACTCCTTTGTATTGGTTAGATCAACTAAGATCGAGATTACGAAGATAATCAATTTTAGTTACAATTTATCAAAGGAGATCTCAGGGAGAAACATAACGATAATTTTAGTTATAATCATATTGATCTATACAACAAGCTTAAAAGTCTATTCGAGATAAACAAGCTTGTCAAATACCAATCAATCAAGTGTGCATCAAGATATCAAAAAGATCAGAATACCAAAAAGTAAATATTCTAGTCTTCAAAGTACTTGCATAAACAACTCGATTCCACTAATGATCGATCATTTACAGAACGAAGTTTAACAATGGATGATCGAAAGTCATATCTTCAAATCTAGATGCAATAAAGTAGATCTGAAATCATCGATCCTTGAGCTAGTTCGAGTGACCTTATATCATAAGAAAGGGATCACAAAATAAATAAACTACATCTGTCAAGGTTCAACACACTGTTAGTCAAACATATCATTAATTAGGATACTCTGCTCTCGAACGAGTATTACAATAATACTCTGGTGGGATTCTCACACAATCGGTTAGATCAGTGTGTCCAAGAGATAAATTTGTAAGAATGACAAACTTCACTATTTACAATGACCAAGGTAGTTTGGACAACAAGGAATTTTCAAATCGGAAAATACTAAAGATATGCAATAAATTTTTATTTTTCGGTTTTGTAATTCAACTAGTATACCAAAATCTCTCTTGGATGACAACTAATATTAGCTAGCATATAACATATACTTCACTAATATAACAACCGGAATATGCTTATCCATTGGGATATGAATAACATATTAATCCCGAATATCAAAAAGATATTTAAAATATTACGGTTTGGGATCTCACCTTGAGCATCAAGTATAAGAGTTTAACAAATTTTCAAATACTATACCGACATCTTATGACTTAACATATGAAAATAAAACTTGACATACCAACGTTTGGTGAGTCCAATCGAGCAACCTGCGGTGTCACACCTAATGTTTGCTAATAATATACTCCTTTTTGGAGTCTTGGACAACCAAAATGTTGACACGCTACAATAAATTTTGCAAAAATATGCTCAGTGGTCCAGCCGGCAATCTAACTTGAACGAGTCTACCGTTTTATTCACTAAGAGGTTAAAGAAGATACAAGAGCTGAAGTTGCTTCCAGTTTGAGTGTGAAACAAATAGAGGCTGACATTGATTCCACCATACTATATAAAAACTTTCATTATTCTAAAAGGGACTATCCAAAAACTATCTAGAATTACGAGGAACTTCTGGTATGGTCATACCTAAAATATGAAGAAATTTTATTTCATCAAATAAGAGAAGTTCTGCAAAGAAAAAGACAAGTGATAATTGGGGATAAAAGATCTAAAAAACATCAACAAAGCCAAAATTGCCAGGCTCATCTGGAAATTTCAAGAGCAATCTGATTATTTACAGGTGCAAATAATGAGATATAAATATTGCAGAGACACTAGTTTTCGGGAGGCCAAGTATAAAGGGAGAAGTATGTCTACCTGGAAAGCAATATTAGATGACACGTACAATGCTCTCCCCTCTCTCCTTATATGCAGAATTGTAAAAAATTATGTAAAAAATGCTCTCCCCTCTCTTCTCACCACCCTTCACCTGAAATTTTCTCCCTCTTCCCTCTAACGGCTAGTTCTGGCCGGTTTTTTCTGTCTTTTTCTCTCAACGTCTCTTGAAACGGCTAGTTCTCACCGCTGGCAACCTGATATCCACCGGTGTATTCATCTCTAAACTGTTTAATGGTCTCTACTCTTGATTTTAATACTCAATTATGAACACCACTCACAGAAATCACGACTGCAACTGCAATTGCATTACTCAAATCACATGAATCACTCAAACCACACAAATTACAAGACTCTCCCATCTCACTCAAATCACAAAACTCACCCATGTCATTCAAATCACATTTTCAAGAAGTAACACTCAAATCAATATAACCTCACCTGATTTATCATCTTCTGCTACTGAAAACATCACCACAATCTACTTTTCAATTAAAAATTTCCCTCCCCCTGGGATAATGTTTCTCTCTGAGTACTTTTATCATACTAAACTAGCTCCATGTCATTCTGTCAATTTGAGGAAGTTTACCTACATTTTAAGCTCCCTCAAACTACCAATCAAAAGATTCAATCTAGGCTTCTCAATCTCAAGATCAAGCTCAATATTGGACTACTTCTTTCAAAATCAGAGGCTGAGGTATCCATCCTTCTATGACCCTTTGAGCATCTGCTGGAAACTTGCTAGCTTGAATTATGGTATGTATATTTTCTCTAATTTGGCTGCTCTGCCTGAAGGTAAGATTTTAACTCTAATCTCCTTTAGTCCTTTAATCATATATCTCTCCCACCCTAGTCATTTGTTTTTCATTTCACTAAATTCCATATGCTTACTTACCACAAGGTATACTAGTCCTGCTCTTACTTCTAGCCTTGATTATAATCTGAACCTGGTTATCTCTCAGGTCTTGCCCTTATGGGGAACTACACTGACTATATCAATTCTATTCTTATAAATGATATGCACTGCACATTGATTTCAAGCATTAAAATTAATAACATACATTTTGATTTAACCACAATTAAACAAATTCTAAGACCCATTCTTTCATTGGTTCCCATTCTTAAAGCTTGGTCTCAAACAAAAAATGAAACTTCCTGTCTGTTTGTTACTACTAATTTCACTATGTGCAGCATTTTGAAAACTACCTGGATAGATCTCTTTTTATTCTAAAATTGCACTGGCAGCATCCCTTATAGCTCGAGCCATTACATTTCTGTGCACCTGTGCTATAGCCCTTGCATCAGCTCCTGGTGGCAATGTATCTTCAGCTGGCAATTCAGGAAGTTGAGGCTCTTCTCCACGTATTGCACTGGCTTTTGCAGATCTGTATATCTGTCCCACAATTCTAGAATCAATACCAGGGATCACATGCTCGTCTCTAGGAACTTCAAGTGGATATGTAACTTCTCCAATTACATTCTGGGATACTTCGACCACATCCTGATCCATCTTCCTAAGTGTGGGTGCAAGCATGAACAAATTTGGGAAAAAGGTCTTGCCAGGAGTAGGAAGACGAGTAGCATTAATTCGAATTTGATCCTTGGCTGCGTCAGGAAGTGGGGAAGCAAAGAATCCCTGCTGAGTTCCACCACATACGATCCTCTCATCATCCACCAGTACAATCCCCTCCGTTACCACTCGCCGGCCCTTCGTGGGATGAACAGCAAACAGAACCCATCCATTTTTAACACTCACAAGCTCCCCATTCTCAATTCGGCCTTTCTCAAGCCTCTGTGGTGGTCTCCCAATTCTGGTGGATGCATGCACAACCCTTTCTTCAGCGCATCCTCTTCCACCTCCAGTGCATGCTCTTTCACCCCCAAAACCCGCTCTTCCATGCATTGCACCAGAAAAAGGGTGCAATTGACTCTCATTATATCTAGAAAAACCTTCACATACTCTTGCAGTAGCAACCTACAGTTTTCAATTGCCAAGTCTCAAAACATTCCCAAATTGATCACATATTTTAAAATTCAAATCACTCTCAACATTAATTTGAATTACAAAAAAACTAACATGTTCCAAGGATTCCCTGACTCAGGCCTTCTTTTGTTGTTCGCCTTCCACACCTTCTTGGGAATTCTAACCACCTTTCATAACTTGAATTATCAAAAAAAGTTTTCTTCTGGGGATTTCTTTAGACAGGGGGATTTTTTAGTGATAATTGTCTCTTCTCAAAGGAAAATGTTTGAGAAACTGAAAAGATTTACTCACTCAGCGGTTATAATCGGGCAAAGAAGAGTAACAGTTACACAATCTCAACCGTCAAAATCTTCTGGGGGCAACCAGATTCACAGTATTAAAGATTGGTCCTGCAACTTGATGTGTAAAATTAAGCCTACTGGCATCTTTATTTGGTCTAGTACAAGAAATGAGCCACCATTGGCTCATGAGAAGCGGCAAACAACACTTGGCAACAAATCTTTTTCCCTGCATCGGGTCAGATCATGAGTGAAAGACTACAGAGCATACCCATCAAGACCGACCCGACTACATCTCTCAGTCAATCAGAGCTGAATCATTTAGTCAATCTGACTCAGATAAAATCTACCACCCATATGCAAACAGAGTCAGACTCCAAAAGACCAACTAAGGTCTGATGGATATCAGCTTTCTTTTTTATACGATTTCATAAAATACAAAGGGCATACCGGGGATCTGAACCCAAGCCAACAATCCAAGGTAAGGTTTTTCTGGTTTGGCTTGTTATGTACAGGTCTTGGCTGACTATACTCCAAAAACTGTTGGCAAGATTCAACAACTCTATCTCAATCCTCCACAACTGCAAGTATAAGGACCACTTCAAAACCAACTCATTCCTCAATGACAAAAATCAAAACCAACCCGTGCCAAACATTCAAATTAAAGTTAGTCACATCAATTTCAGTCTCTCTGAAGATTATGAAATTATCTCCTACTACCGCCAATGGGAAGGATAAGGTAAGACTCTCAACATTTTAGATAACAATATAACTTTTTCTGGGTGCAGGTACTTGAGCCAGATCCCATTAGTTATCTATATCAACAACAACTATCACAAGTATAATTACAATGAGAGTTCCTCATCCTTAGATCAGCACCTCCAAAAACCATATTAGACTAGCTTGAGGCCAACCCACAACTACTTACAAAAACCCTGCATTACTGACACTGTCAAGAATCCTTTTCAAATTAAAGTTTGGTTTGATTCCCCTCAACATCATTACTGGCCTTATCCCACCATAATACACATTGTTCAATACACTTACTGGTTGATCTCTGTTTACTACCCCCTTTTCTACCCACAAATGGCTTCTTCCTCAAATTCCCCCAACCCATCCATTAAAAACCTTATTGCTCAGATGAACAAAACTCTCAAAATGCCTGAAGCAGACTTATATCCCAAGGTTTTCTTAAACCCTGAAAACATCAGAACCAAGCAAGCTTTAGATTAGAAATGATGTGTTTTTGAAAAAATCTGCAACAACATCTGCTTTGAAACATCCAGAGTCAACAACTTCATCAACAACAATTGGGAATTCAATGGCAGAGTTGAGATGGATATATGGAACAGGAGAAGGAACTACTTTATTCTCAAGCTCACGCATGAAGAAGATTATTCAACTCTCAGGAATGGAGGAACTAGAGGAGTATTTGATAAACTTATGGTTCTAGTTGGTGTACCCTTGGGAGGTCCAGACTTAATTGATGAAGAACAATTCTCAAAGGTTATGATTTGGCTGCTCATCAAAAGAATCCCAACCCATATCATACCAGATATCAACAGCATTCTACAACCTGTTGGAGATTATCAAACTGCCAAAAAACCTTATGGAAGGGACAATTTTGAGAAAAACTTAGAAGTCAAGCTCACCATTGATGTTACTAATCCCTTAAAGTTTGGTATTAAAGCCTTTGAAACCTCAACTATCTCTCATTGGCTTGAGTTTGCTTATGCTCTCAATGGCATCAAATTCTGTAAAGTTTGTAGAATACTAGATCACCCATCCCCACCTTGCCACATCCCACCTACTCCCTCAAAATCCCACTACTCTAACTACAAAAGCCTGCCAACACCTCAACCACTACCACCACCACAAACGGCTTATCAAAAATCTGTTCAAGAAGGAAGAAACGTCATTCACAAAGGTTACACTGATGCTGATGCAGCCCAAGTCTTTGAAATCAAAATGAGAAATGCAAGACAGAAAGAACTTGAAAAGACAATATAAAAAATTGTCCTTCATCCTCTAAACACCTCACTTTTGGAGCTTCTTTCAGAGCTGATCCCAACTCTCCACACCCAGATGTCATTGCTAACCAAATAAGGAACGGGAAACTTGATCTTTCAAAGAAAATCTCCACCAACTACAAGAACCATCAAGCTAAATTAAAGATCAAGGAAGCATCTAGAACCAAACACCCTACCCCATCAAACACCAATGTCAACCGTGATCTAGACACTACTGGTATCTTCCCAGCTATCGCCTCTCAAATCTTACCAACCCTTTCTCAAATCAAAGAAAGGATGGATGCTGAATCTGAACAATTCAAAAAGAAGGCTTGGAGGGCTAGAAAGACACTTCATGTTTTTGCTGAAGCAACCTCACCTTCTAATCTTGCTTCTCCTAAGGAATCTGACAAGCAAAAAGCCATGCCAAAGAGGAAACAATCAACACATGCTGCAGTACCTATGGAAACTAGTGTAACTGATAACATCAAAAGATTCAAGGATTATTCTGAAAACTATGCTGAACCTCTGGACTCAAGCATTCCCCAAATGACTAATGGTGCATCTGGCTCATCAACATCAGCCTCTGAGGTACATCTCTTTATTCTTTATCTTAGTCTAAATTACATGCACCATTACCATGTTCACTTATATTGTTGCATTATATTCTATAATGATCCTATACCTAGGAGACCAACCTCAAAATATCCCCTTGTATCATACTTTTGGCAATTTTTTATCTCAATAGCCTGGAACTGTCAAGGGCTAGGGAAAAGAAATACCAAGAAATACCTAAATGATATGTTGACCAAATTCAATCCTGACATCTGTTTCATTTCTGAAACAAAGCAAAAACATGGAAAACTCTTAAATTCCATGCAACAACTTAATATTCAGAACTATTGGCATGTCAATCCTGGAGGGGCTAGTGGTACTGCTGGAGGACTAGTAATGATATGGAAGAACAATCTTGATGTCGAAATTATGGACTATTCCATTCACCATATCAATGCTACAATCAAGCCTACTAGTGGCCCTTCTTGGCTTTTTACTGGTTTTATGGCAGCCCATATGATACTCCAAGTAAACTTCACTCTTGGAAAGCCTTGGAGACAACAACTACCAATCACTCACTCCCTTGGTTGGTCATTGGAGATTTCAATTTCATCTTGCATGATAATGAAAAGTACAGTACTCAACCATTGGATAGTGTTGAAGCTAATATTTTTAGTAACAAAATTGTGGACTTGGATCTAAATGACTTAGGCAGTACAGGCTGCCCTTTCACTTGGTCTAATAAAAGAAGTGGTCCTGCTCTCACTAAGCAGAGGTTGGATAGAGGACTTGCCACTGAATCCTGGCTTCTCTTATACCCAAACTCCACTATCACTAATCTTCTAGCAATTGGATCTGATCACCACCCCATTATTCTTAACACTAATCAACATTGGTGTAATGGTAAAATTCCTTTCAAGTTCTTTGGTCCTTGGTTGGACCATAAGGACTGTAAGGAGATTGTTCTTGAATGCTGGCAGAGAAATCTGTCTGGTTCTAGTGTTTTCCTCATTGCCAGAAATCTCAAAGACATTAAGCTGAAACTTAAAGCTTGGAACAAAGAAGTGTATGGCAACATAAAGTCAAATATTTAAGAAAGTAAGCAACATCTACATTGGTTATGAGAAAACTACTTCAAACATAACAGAGGTGAAGCTATAAAAACTGCTAATCAAGTTCTCAGAGAATGGCAAGACATTGAGGAAAAATTCTGGAAGACCAAAAGTAGAGATCAATTCATCAAATTGGGGGATAAGAATACAAGTTATTTCCGTAGAACTACAAAATGTAGATTAAGAAGAAACAAGATAGATTTTATACAAGATAGAGCTGGAAATTGGATTGAGGATTACCAAGAAATAAAGCAATGTTTCACCAACCATTTTTCTAAGATGGCTATTTCTGAATCACCTGATATGAATCCTGAAATCATTGACCTCATCCCTACAATTATAACCAATGTTGATAACAACTTTCTCAACAGAATTCCTGAAGATCATGAGGTCAAGGTTATTCTTTTTAGCATGGCCAAAGATAAAGCACCAGGTCCAGATGGTTTTCCACCAAATTTCTTCCAAGCCAACTGGGATATTGTAGGAGAAGACTTAGTTAAAATGGTCCAGCATTTCTTCAAGTCTGGGCATCTCCTCAAAGAAATGAATTCCACTTTTATATCCCTGATACCCAAAATTGAAAACCCAACTTTCCCCAGCCACTTCAGACCCATTAGTCTCTGCAACACCACCTACAAAATAATATCCAAACTTTTAGCTCAAAGAATGAAACCTCTCCTTAACAAAATCATATCACCCTACCAGTCTGCCTTCACACCTGGAAGAAAAATTGTTGATAATATAGCCATTGCCCATGAAATTATTCACTACATGAGAACCAGAAGAGGTCTCAAAGGAAATAAAGGAAGCATGGGGATCAAGATTGATATGGCTAAAACATTTGATATAGTGGATTGGAAATTTCTTCATACCATTATGACAAAAATTGGCTTTGATTCTGAATGGTGTAACAAGATTATGCAGTGCATCTCCACTACTTCTTCAGCTGTCCTAATAAATGGCTCCCCTGATAAATTCTTTAATCCTTCTAAAGGTCTCAGACAAGGGGATCCTCTATCTCCATACTTATTTCTTTTCTGCATGGAAGCTCTGTTCAGAACTTTATCTCATGCTGAAGACTTGGGCATTATCTCTGGAGTAAAAATCTGCAAGAATGCTCCATCTATAAACCATCTTATTTTTGTTGATGATTGTATGGTCTTCTGCAAATCCAATCCTACTGAAGTCCAAAACCTCAAGTAAATCCTCAACATCTTTGGAGATACTTCTGGTCAACTGATCAACTTCAGCAAATCTGGTATTTTCTTCAACAAGGACACTGACCCAGCTCTAAAGCCTCATATCTGCAATCTGCTAGGAGTTCAAGTTCTACCTCTAAATGACAAGTACTTAGGCTCTCCTCTATTTACTCACAGAAGCAAAATTCAATCTTTCAAACCAGGAGTGGATAAGATGAAGAGAAATCTGTCAAGTTGGAAGAATTCCCCTCTAAATCCATCTGGAAGAGAAGTTATAATAAAATATGTCACTTCCACAGCCAGCATTTATCAAATGAACTGCTTCAGAATACCAAAGCAAACCTGTCAAGATATGAACAACTTACAAAGAGATTTCTTTTGGGGAAAAAATCTGGAACACCCCACTGGGTATTACCCAAAAGCTTGGACAGCTATATGCAAACCAAAGGACCTTGGTGGATTAGGGTTCATGAATATGGAACTTTTCAATAGTGTCATGATAACAAAAATAGGATGGAGGCTGGAACAGGATAAGGACTCTCTCTGGTACCAATTGATGGATGCCAAATACTTATTGGGGAGAAATGTTCTAAACATGAATACCAAAGCCAAAGATGGAGACTCCTGGATTTGGAAAGGAGTTCTAGAAGGAATTCAGAATATTAAACAACACTGTATCTGGAGAATAGGCAATGGTAACAAAATCAAAATCTGGGAGGACTTATGGATACCTGACTCAACTGACAAGCTCACAAAACCTGCAAACTTCCCCAATGATATTCAGCTGCTAGCTCACGTAATGACAGATCAAAAGGAATGAAACCTCCAACTCATTCAGCAAATCTTCAGTTCTGATACTGCTCAAGTCATCACTGATCTTGTTATTCATCCCAGAGAAGAAGACAACATGCACTGGAATCTTAACAGCATAGGAAAATTCTCTGTTAAAGCTTTGTACAAAGCCAAAATAGAGAACCTGTATAGAAATGATCATACAACAAGAGACTTGGGAGCTATATGGAACTTGGAAGTGGCACTAGCCATTAAAATCTTTCTCTGGAAATGTGCTCATGAAATTCTCCCAACTAATGCTAAAACTGCAAGTATTCTCCACTATATTGACCTCATATGCAAAATATGCAATAGCGGGGAGGAGACAATGACACATATGTTCCTCAACCGTCCTGCTGCCACTGAGGTTTGGAAGCACATGTTAGGTGGAAATCATGGTCTTTTTGACCATCAAACTCTTTTCATGGATTGGTTCAATAGTTGGTTTCACAATGCAAGCAGCAGTGACAATACCTGCACTTATGCAACCACTTGTTGGTTCATATAAAAGGCTAGATGTGATCTAGTATTCCAAAACATTACTTCAAATGCTAAGAATACAACTCTCAGCATACAACAACATCTATGTGATCATAACAGAATCCACAATTTGCCCCACCATGTTCTGAATACTCAGGGACATACTTATGATACTGATCCCCATATAACAACAACAAGAATTCATGTTGGGATCCCTCCTCAAAAGCAGACTTTTGGTTTCTTAATCAAAATCTGCACTATTCAGGATCCTAACACTTATCAATTCTTCTCGGCACTAACTATCACTGATTTTGCAGGCAACTATGTTGATAGCAAGGACACACATGTCAATGGGGAGCAGAAGGAGCCTTAGGAGGAGCAAATTTAGCGTTTGGGTGGGCAGAGGAAAAACAACACATGAACATTGAAATAAATTATGAAACCAATGCAATTCTGGAACACTTCAATGCTCTTTATATCAAAACCATAAAGGGAAGATTCAACAGGAACTATCACAGGGAAAAACAAACATTGAGTGAAGAAACTGTCTTAAATGTTAAACATATAACTTTTGTTTTAATGGGTCTTAAACTTCTACATAAAACCCAAAATCTCCAAGTTCTAAACTTGGCTATTACTTGTAAAAACCTTATCAGTGGGTCTGATGTTTTTCTAAACAATGACACCACTAGCACTTCTATCAATCTATTCCCTTAGGCTCTGCCTAAGTTTTCTTTAAAAAAAATAGGAAAGAAATATTATAATGTGTAAAGATAGGAGGGGATGTACATTTGGGCGGTGGAAAATAGGGAGACTGTAATCACTTTTAAAGACCCATGGATATCAGATTCCAACTCCCCAATTCTACATAAGCAAAAGTCATCTATCAACATATCAAAGGTGAAAGAACTGTGGTTTCAAAATTACTGGAGCTAAGATATTCTTTATATACATCCCTAGTGAGGACAAAGACATCAAAGATAAGCTTCTATGGATCCCACATCCTTGTGGGGATTTCTCTACAACTTCTTTCATAAAGAATTTACAAGGCAATAAACCCTCCACCGTTGGCATCAATAGCGAAACTATCTGTTGGAATCTATTTTGGAAAGTCAAAATCTAGCACCAAAAGTCCAAATGTTTATTTGGATGACATTTTAGTCCTCAAAAACATGGGCAAATTTGTTATAAGGTTGACCAAGAGTGTAGATTATCCAATAATATTGTTGAATCAAGTGATTATCTTTTCCTCCACTGTGATGTGGCGAGAGTTGTCTTGTTTGGATCTAATATGGGATTACGAGTTAATGAAAATGCCTTTGCCACGAAAATGATGCATAACTGTTTCTATATATAAAAAAAAAAAGACTATACTGCATTTAGATTAGAGAGTTGTGCCATGCAGACCATTTGGAAGGCCAAAAATGATAATATTTTCAATAACATTAACCATTATATTCGGAGGATCATTCTTGTGAGACACAGTTCTGGTAGAACTACAGCATACCTGACTGTGAAGATATACCGGATATTCAAAACTCATCATCTACTGGTCACAAGAAGAAATTCTGAGTTAGATAAATGGGTTCCTCTTGAGAATCCTTAGATGAAATTGAATAATGACGATGTTTTTACTTATATTACGGGTGCTTATGTCATGGTAGCAAGAAATTCTGATGCAAAGTCTGAAGATGACGATACTTGTAAGCAAAACGTTTACCCCCCATTGGAGGATGAAACCAAAGCTATTACTTAAACCTTTGAATTAGCTGAGAAAATAGAGTGGAAGGACATAATCATTGAAAGTGACAAGGAAAAGGTGATTTAAGTGCTTAGCAATGAGGTTGATTCGTATATTTGGAGACTGGTGTTAGGAATCCCCGGGCTAACTAACCTCGAAAACCGGCTTGCAAGGTTAGGATTGCCCAAGGCTTATTAAGCATGGAACCTAGGTTGCCCTAGGCGATGTGGTATTATTTAACACCCCCCTCAACGACTAGGGCTACACTGAACACGCCGCTGACTGGGATACACTGGGTATGACACGCCGCTGACTGGGCTACACTGACTGATGAGTGGTACGGAAACCACGGGAACACTGACTGATGATGGACATGGATAGGGTTGAGAGGGGTCTGGCTCTGACACCATGATGGAACATGCACATCAGAGGAAAACTAGATGGGTTGTGAAGAATAATCTTTCAATATGTATTCCTCAATGCGCAAACGCCTCATATATACAAGTTGTACAACTACAAATAAGGAAAGGAAAAGATACACAATATATGATCTTATACGATCTTACAACACATAGAAACAGAATATACATAGCATAACTGCCAAGATATCACAATATCCTGACAATCTTAACAACCGGGACATATGATACCACAAATAAAACACACTTGAAGCTCTTTAACATGGTCTACTTCAAATTTACCTATAAAAGTGCAAATGAGGTTAAACATCCTCTAATAAGTTTTGCTTATAAAAACCAAGTCTTTAACTGGTGGCTGAACTCTATACCTCCTTGTGTTCCCCCCACCCCCTTGCCTCCTTGTAATGTCCCTCTTTGCGATAGAGCCGGCATTACTTTTACTTTTTTTTTTGTGTGTTGGAAAAAGAAGAAAAATGCTAATAATTTGAAAGAAAAGAGTTATTTGTTGTTTGGTAATTAGGTTTTGACCTATCTTAGTGTCTGGTCTAACATTTGTCCAACTTTGCCATTGGTACATGGAAATGACCCTAGTTGACTATCACGAATGATGCCGGATAATTACTTTCTGTTAACTGAATAGTTAATTACAAAAATATATCTAACTTTCCTAACACATCTTACACGTGGACGATATTCACTCATCCAAGAAGTTAATAGCTAAGATTAAAGAAACTTTTTGCGTTTTGTTCTTCCCCAAATTGAAACTAAAAAACCGTAGAAATTAGCAGTTCCCTTCTTTAGCATTTTTTTCTTTTTCTTTTTCCTTTTACTAAAAAGCTAAGTAATTGATTTATCATCATAAATGAATTGAGGGGCTTGTATATGAAACTAGGATCATCAAAATGGTGAACAAACTAACCATAATCATCAACCCTCTGAATCCCAGTCTCCCCTTGATTCCACCTCAATTAAGACATCCCCAACACTAACACCACTATTATAACCAAAATTGGAAGAAACTTCTCAAACTAAAATATCAACTACATCAAAAATCCTATTCAGATGCAGAAAATTAAGAAACAAAAAACAAGAACACCTCAGATTCCTCTAATTCCAAACCCTTTCAAGTAAACAACAACATAATAAAACCACCCAAAATCTCTATTGAGAAAATACGTTCTTTACCACCAAGAATTGTTACAAAACATTATCATATGAAGGAGAAATATTATCTTGCAATAATTACTATCTTTGGTAGGGCTGAACATGGTTTCGGTTTTCCGCTGGAACCGGACCAAACCAGACCAATTAGGAAGAAACCAAACCGAACCATTTACTAATGGATTGGTTACGGTGTAGAAAGTGGAAAACCGATAGTGTTGGTTTTGGTTTGGTTTGACCTCTAAAACCGAACCAAAAGCCATTGGAAAACCTATTAATTTTTAAACTTAGTTTCTACCGAGTATTAGATTCTACCCATTGATTTAGAGGATAAATAGAAACCCTAAATCTAATATGTCATTATGATACACTCCCTCTTTATCTTTCTCCTTCTCTCAGTCGCCTCCTTTCTCCACCCCCAACTACAGCTGCTGTTACTCGA
The DNA here is from genome assembly GCF_003573695.1 of Papaver somniferum. Taxonomy (NCBI): domain Eukaryota; kingdom Viridiplantae; phylum Streptophyta; class Magnoliopsida; order Ranunculales; family Papaveraceae; genus Papaver; species Papaver somniferum. The sequence continues at coordinate 80,396,598 of NC_039367.1, read as the reverse complement.
CTTTTTTCTTCCCGCCTTCCTTCTTTTTTATTTGTCAATAACTAAATTAAGATATATTATATATATTTTTTTGATCTCTAGAATTAGAGTAAGCTTTAACTATTCTTGATATTTTTTTTATTTATTGTTTTTGTCTGTAAATTTGTGTAAACCAATACTATCGGCAATTACGATTTTTTTATCTGTAAATTTGTGTTTTTTTTTTTTTTGGTTTGACATAATTATTGGTTAACCAAAAACCATTGGGACAAACCGAAACGAATTGGAACCATTTGAAAACCGAACCAATGATTAATGGATTGGTTTGGTTTAGATTTTTAGAAACCAATAGTATTGGTTTCGGTTTTGGTTTCGCTAGAAACCGAACCAAAACCGACCATGAACAGCCCTAATCTTTGGCGAGTTAGGTAAGGGCATGAGTAGCCCATTATAGAAGATGCTTGTTGAGATCGATTCCATGAGAAAGTTAATTCTTTTAATCGCGAGTATATAAAGTTGATTAGTAGAATCTGAACATGGAAGAGGATAAGAGATTTCTCTCACTTTTAGTTTTTCCTCTTTATCTCCTTCTTCTAATTCTCTCTTGAATCCTTTTTGTTTTATGGATCCGATGTTCTTTGATCCATCAGATGGAGAATTCAAGTGAGAGAGAAAGTAGTGCAAACAGATGAAAAGCATGATAACAACCATCTAAACGGTGTTAGATAACTAGAATTTATTTAAAATTATTAGTAATTAACGAAAGGAAGTTATGTTTGACATAGTCAACGTGGGTTAACGTCATTTCCTAGTACCAAACGCAAAGCTGGACAAATGTTAGACCAAGCACTAAAAAAGGTCAAAACTTAAGTACCTAACAACAATAACCCGAAAGAAAAATCAATATAATGTAACTTCACTAAAACCATCTGGTTTGCTATGTATTTTAACTGTTTCTTAAACTATAATCAGGATAATGATATCAAAAAATGGTTCATTTGTTGAATGAATGAAAATAGACTTACTGAACTCAGGCAAAGAGACTTAATGAAAAAATGGTGCATTATTTAACAATGAGATTTGTTGTTATCATTATGGATTCTACAGGTTGTCGAAGATCCATCAGAGCGGGGTTAGGCTTGGCTTCCATCCCCTTAGACGCAGAAGCAAAAGCTTGTTCAGTAGCTCTCAACTGGATCAAGAAGTTGAGACTAAGTCACTGCAGTATTCAGTCAGGATGTCAGGCGTTGATTACAACAGTTAATGAAGATAAATCCAACTCTAAAGATTTCTTGGGATGCACAGAACAATACTATCTATTGTAGTAGCGTGTTTAAATTTCTGAACCATAGTGTGTCTAAGTTTGTTAATAGGAAGTGCTTGTTTGTAGTCGATAAAATAACAAATGAAAGTAGGAAAAATCGAGTTGTCGCCTTATCTTCTGAGAGTTTATCTGAGGATGTAAAATCCTCCTTTTTAGCTAGGATAGATTAAGGCAAGTTTTTTTTTTTTTTTAATGACACTTAATAGATTAACCCCTCTTCTATCTCCTCTCTAGCTCTTTTTCAAAATCAAAAAAACCTCCCACCACCATTAAAGCTTACTGCTCAGTTCTAGTCCATTTTGGGCTAGATTTGAGCAGGTTTCTTTACCTTTTCTTGTTTTCTTATATAGCTAATAGTTTATGTTAGATTTGTTTAAGTTTTTGCTTCAATCTCTATTGTTTTTAGGAGATTTTTATGACGTTCTTGTGGGTTCTTGCCCTTTTTGTTTATGGAGATTCTCTATGCGCTCTCATGGCGTTTCTTTGTGATTGCAATGGAGATTTTGGGTGGAAGTTCAAGTGTTGTGATCAAGATTCAAGACTTTGGGAAAATTATTCTCATATTTTTATGAGAAAATCTCTTTTTCAAGAAGAAAAAACCATATTAAAATGGTTGGATTATAATCCCAAAACCATTCTTTCAATCTTCGGATTGCTTGGTACTCTTGTTGGTAGTTCGTTACTTCTCTTCACGGATTACTCTATGTTAATACCTTTTAATTGTATTTCAATCTTTGATCTTGATGTTCTTGAAGTTCATGTAATCTCTATTTTATCATGAATGAAATTGTATGAGATTTATCACAAAAAAAAAAGATCACAAAAAAAAAGTACTTTTATATCACAAAAAAAATAATTAAAAAAAATATATATACAGTAAAAACTCCATATATTAATAAACTCTATATATTAATAGAAAATCATAGTCCCAACTTGGGCCAGTTATAAATACTAATAACCTCCACATTTTAATATTAATAGATTTTTTTAGTCCGGCCCGCTATAAGGAATTTACTCCATATATTAATATATAATTGACATTATATTGGAAACTTATAAGTCTTGTTCCATCAAAATATAAAGTAAAATAAATACTTGTCTATAGTTGTTTTAGACAAGGATGTAACTATAGAATTGTCATCGCATCTTTTAATCGGAGGATGTGTAAGATCTTATTACTATTGACACCTTTTTGTTGAAGCCAAAACATTCCCAACTTTTTGAGTATGTTTAAAGTTTTTTGGCGTGAAGCTTTTAGTATCTCCGTACTATCATCATCAGGATTATCTTCCTCCACTTCTTATCTAATTCCATCGATGACTTATTCATCGGTTAAAACAACTTCATTTACGATTCCATTACGAACAAATATCTTTGATGTTCCCAAAACATGCTCTTCAATTCATTTCAAAATATCTTTTACATACATTGAATTGGTTAGAAAAGTATCACAAAAATTCTTAAAGGTCTTATAAGTTCATACGTAGATATATGTATTTGTGTATTCAGTCTGCAAATATGTATACACATTATCCAATATTATTTACATACTTTGAATTAACAATTTTTTTTTTGGTATACCTTCCTATATTAATAAGTAACATGTTATAGGGGCTGACGAAACCAATAGAGGGGCTGATATAATAGGATAAAAAGGATCACCAGTTAGTAATTTCAAAAACCTCTCTCATCTATATAATTTTTATAATGGCTAAAAAGCCCTTATTTAGTTAGTGTTGTTAATTTAATTAGCTAATCATTAGGTTAATGAACTATTTTTTATACTTAATGAAAAATTAAATCAGATTAAGAGTTAGGTTTGGTGGAGAGAGAAAATAGAGAGTTTTTTTTTTAGAGATTTATTTCAAAAACGTAGATTTTGATTTACTCAAACAAAATGAATGATTTCAGTGGCAAATTAAAGGTGGATGAATCTCTATATGATAGAGAAAGTGAGAAACCATATTTTACAGATACCCCACGATGGAGATCCTACTATGGTTGATCTCTTAGCTCCAATGTCCATTTCAGGGCAATTTACGGTTGAAATTAACTAAAGAAGCCAACTTTAGGAGCCATTTACTGTTGGAATTAACCATAAAAGCCAACCGTAGGTGCTATTTACGGTTAGTATTTGATGAACATCCAACCGTAACTGTTTAAAATTGGGAAAACCCAATCATAAACCAATTACGGTTTGATTGTTCTCTTACGATACGAACCGTAAATAGGTTATGGTTCGTTTGTCGATGGCTAGTATCCAACCGTAACTATTTACGGTTGATAACATTCAAGTCAAAGCCAACCGTAATCAAACTCAAAAACTTAACTTATTTTCACTCAGAAATTTTACGGTTGGTACTGTTAAAATCGAAACCAACCGTAAATATTTTTATGGTTATAAAATAAACCGTAACTGGATATTCCAAATAGTTTTTTAGGATTTATGGTTGGTAGTTCTTCAATAACCAACCGTAACACCTTTAGAAATCATAGTTACGGTAACCAACCGTAACACCTTTAGAAATCATAGTTACGGTTGGTTAATTAAGAATAACCAACTGTATTTTTTTGATTTTAGGTTTTTTTTTTAGGTTTAAATATATTTGATGATGATTATTAAAGAAAAACTGATTTTGATTTCAGTTTTTTTTTCTTTATGATTAGGTTTGAATGAATAGGATGGTAATTTAGTTCTTTTTAAAATGGAAGGATAATCTAGACCTTTAACATGACACCCCCTTGGTAGACATTATTATCATGGTTCAACCCCTCCAATGAAATCATCAACCCCTATAAGCTATAACAGGTTACATTAATAAACTCTATATATTAATAATTTGGTGAAGTCCCAAGGCTATTAATATATTGAGTTTTTACTGTATTAGACATAACTTAACTCATAGTTTGGCTTTTAACTTATCTAAAATTCCCAGTGGCCTTTCTTGGAGCATAAAACGACTTGACAAACATAACAACTAAAAACATAAGAGAATACTAAATATAGAGATAGTTTACTGCTTAACCACACTGTAAGCAATACTTTTAGCCTAGTATGCAATTTCTCCTCTTGCATCCGCCTCATTTGCAGCCTCATAATTCCCCTTGCCTTTGTTCCAATTATATCTTGTCTCCATCTTGAGTACGTATCCATATTCAAATCCAGGAGGCATCTCACTATATAATATAGTGGCATCGATTGGTAGCTGTTGATGGTGGCTTTTAGGTTAGGGTTAAATTTGTAATCACATTTAATATGTTGTCACTCTCAAAGAGACAGAGCCATGTAAAAGTGATGAGTTTTCAACCTCTTCACTGGCGCATTTATTGAGCAACTCAATATATTCACGTGAGATTTATTCAGAATGGCGCATGTAGCAACAATCCCAGATACTCTGTAAATTTTGGCACCTTGCCTGTATTATTCAGTTAATATAAGTTTCTTTGAATGCTTTATGTGCGATGTTCCCCGGCTGAACCCTTAATATTGGTATGGCATGACAATTTGTGTTCACTCACAACAGAGTAGCACGAATTTCCAAGTATCAAGGTTAAGGTCCTTGCAAAAAAGTATTCAATCGGAAAGCATACTTCTCTCTGGCAATAAACTTAAAGAACTCTGTGTCAACACATATAATTCAATCAATTTTGTGATAATTCACAAGATTCAGATATTACCCTAACTAATTTACAAAATTAGGATTTTGCGCCCTGCGCAGTATATTAGACCTCGCCTGTCGAAACTAAGCCTAGGCGAACTAGGAAATTAATCCGCCATGGATTGGTAGGTGCAAAATCCTTCCCACAATCAGAAAACATGGAATAAAAGGAGCCGAGGAATAGGAGCAGCAACAAAGAGAGGTGTGGCCATGCCATAGGCCAACCGACGCCACTTGCAAATGGCCACACCCTATGCTGCTCGAACCGGCCCCTATTTCTCGTCGACCAATCAGGTCGCCTTAAACCCGCCACACGCACATGAGTTGTGGCTGGGCCCATACTTGCCGACCATATTTCCCATCGACCAATCAGGTCGCTTTAAATCCGCCACACGCACATTAGAAGTGTTGCCACACCCATTCTTGGCCGACCCCTCTTTTTAATCGACCAGTCAGGTCGCTCTAAACCTACCACAGTATCAAAAGAGGCAAAGTTACGCCAGATGGTCAAAATGCCAAATTGGTTTTCCATAAGTCGCGCCAACATGCTAATTAGCATGCCAAACATGCCAAACGTGCATGCCAAATGTGCCATTCCGCTCCGGCATGCTAGTGACATGCCAAACGTGCCACTTTGCCGCAATAACATGCCAAACATGCCAAACGTGCCACTTTTCCGCAGTAGCATGCTGATCGTTTCAACATGCCATAAAAAGCGCGCCAACGTGCTAACCCACTTCTTGTTCGTGGCCAAACGCCATAACTTATTCCAATTAGGGTATTCCAAACATGGCTCTCCTTAATGGCATTAGTCGAAACCCTAATTTCCAGTCGTGGCCCAATTACGCCGCTTTGGCCCTACAACATGCCACGAGCCATGTGGGACTCGCCAAACCCTAAAAACGGCGCCATTCTATAATCACTCGTGGCCATCCTTGCGCATGTGGTTATTCCCATGTTATGGCCTGCCATAATTCCTTTAATGTGGCCATGGCACCGATTGCATAAAGTGCCACAGTACCGCGGCTATGCCACACACACTAATTAGGGTTTCGACATGCCATACCCTAATTTAGTTAAAGTTGTCACGCCAACTAAGTCAAGTAATTATTCTAAGGCCTTAATTTTGATATAGCAACAGGGCCAATGTTGCCAGAGCCATATTTGGGTCTGACACCAATATGTCAAAATAGCTGCCATGGTTACGCCAGGCGCCACTATGCCACGACTACGCTAGGCGCCACTCTGCCACTGGAATGCTGTTATATGCCATTACACCATTGGCATGTGACAATGACGCCGCCGTGCTACCATCAGGCGCCAACAGAATGTGGCCATAATCAGTGGCCACCCTTTCTCATGAGTTACGATCTCAGCCGTCCAAATTCGCCACAGAATTGACAGGCCTATGGAAAGTTTTGGGCGACCAACTAAGACAAGACAAATAGCATCACGTGTTATTCTTCTTCGACAAGTCTCTTGACTTTGACTTGACGCACATAACAACCTGCTACATGTTTTCCATGAAAACACTCGAGACATCATACATGCAAACTGGGGGATGCTCATCAGGGTATTGGTCTAGCGGTTTACAACGTGCGACGTGCAACACCCCCATTATAAGAAAGTGTCAGAAAGCAGGGTAGTTAGTGACGGCAAGAAGTAGTGGGTGTAAATTAACCAGTTTCCTCCATAGTGGGAACATGGTTTCTGACAGTTACGGATAACCCCACTTCTCCATCACTCAATCACTCTTATTTCTACAAGATCGGGGTGCGTTCAATATGACTTGTATAAATAATTTTTACCTATTTTCGACCAAACAACAAGTTTTGGTGAGAACAACAACAAAGTATCCAGAAAAATACCAAAGAACTGATAGCTTTCATTCCGCAAGCCAGTTCCAAATTCTGATACAAGTCATAAAATAACCACACCTTCAGAATTAACCATTCTGGTCTCAACACCTTCTTCGCTTCCCTCCCTAAGACCAACCCTTCTCCTTCACTTTGTGACCGAAGCAAAACTAGAACGACCATTTCTTGGTTTAGTCCAGGATTGTACAGATCGATCTCTCGAATCTAAAGTACTCCCGTGCAGTGCATTTGTTTTAGGTTTAGATTTGTTTCTCATCCACACACCCAAATTTACTAAAACCAGCAGAAAAAGTTTTTACCCATAAACAATTGGCGACCACAGTGGGAGATTAAATCTCTCGGCTGCAAATTCAATTCTCAATTTCATTTCTATCCCAATTGGTCTTAGGCCTAATTCAATCATTAACTAAAGCATGTTTCAATCAAAGGTTCCAACTTCCAGATGTATTCAGGTCATTCAAAACCTTTTAAGAGCAGTGAATAGCCGGAAGCCATTCACCATGGAGGGCATAATAAAAATGCTAGAGGATATGGCTACAAACCAAGTTGATATTATCAGTCGGCAAAATGAAACACTTCGTATTCTGAAAAATATGATAAGTCAATTGTGGAAAGAATCAGCGAGTACCTGTCAGAAAGATCTCACCAATTTTAAGAATAATACGAAGGACGTTCAATTTTTGTCCAAGGCCTGTACTTCTACCAATGAAGATACTGACAGATCACGTAGCCATGTTATACAGGAGCAGAAGAGGAACAACCAATTGGATTTTTCCAACGACAGAGAGCCAAGACAGTTTCATAAGACCAAGGAAGGAGACTTGCCAGGTATGCCGCAGTGTCTACAGGACAAGGGTAAAAAGCCGTCTTACGAAGCTTTGTTGGAAAACATTTATCTCCAAACCCTCTCGGAGGTTCAAAGAGTTGTCCAACAGTCCGCGGCCACGACTGCTTTACTTAATAGAGAAGCACCTGAAGAGGGGGGAATCTGCCAAGATTCCTATGGAAACGAACAATATTCAGCCCAACCACCCCGTGTTGTTGCCACTGACGCGAATCTCTCAAGAGAAATCACCCTTCAGCAATATGGTAGAAGTAAACAGTCTGCTCATGAATCAATAATTTCCCAATCGCCAACTCCTCCCTCGAAAAGAGCTTTACACCAAAGCATGCAAGAACTTCCACCACAACCGCTGATGCGAGAGAAGCCGGACCCAGAATATCCACGCTTCCCATTGCCTATCAGAAAGGTCCTGGAGTTACTGGAAATTTGGGTACGAGAGAGGGTGGTCCAACTACCCTCGGTATGGCATCCACCAACTAATCAAGAGATGCTAGATTCAAGATATTGCCATTATCACAGATTCATCCATCATCCTACCGGCGAATTCAATGCTCTGAAGTGCATCGTCCAAGAAAAGATAGATTCAGGGGAATTGCGCCTGGGGAATGGAGATTCTCCGCCTTGCCGCAGATCGGCATAAAGATGTTACACAGACAATAAAGGACGACTGGGGACTTCTCGCGGCCAGGATGAGGTCACACAATAAACTCGGGTTTTCTCTTGAAGATCCAGTTTTTTGAAGGACCCTTAAGCGGGTAAGATTTGTTGAATATTGTTTGCACAACTCACGTTTTGAATGTACTGGGAATCTGTCAATAACCCGATTGTTCTATTCATATCATTCCCATATCTCCCTTTTTCATGCAATACTTGCTATTCTCCCAAATGGTTGCATTACTTGCATTCAGAATTTGGATTCTAACATATTAGTTAATTCAAGTACCATTGCTTTCAGAAAAGTTACTCACAAAACCATCCCAAAAAATAAACCAATTCAAAATTCTTATAAAACAGTCGTCTACCAATCCAAAAACCAGAAAATCAAACCATAAAACAGGCGTCTCTTTCCTTTCAAAAAAAAAAAACCTAAAAGAGGAGGTTCAGAAAAATAAAAGCATTCAAGGGAAATTTTCCAACAACAACCCATTCTTCTTGGAGAAAGCATCCTTCATGTTTTGAATAGCATACTGTACGAGAGAGGGTGGTCCAACTACCCTCGGTATGGCGTCCACCAACTAATCAAGAGATGCTAGATTCAAGATATTTCCATTATCACAGATTCATCCATCATCCTACCAGCAAATGCAATGCTCTGAAGTGCATCGTCCAAGAAAGATTCAGGGGAATTGCGCCTGGGGAATGGAGATTCTCCGCCTTGACGCAGATCGGCATAAAGATGTTACACAGACAAAAAAGGACGACTGGGGACTTCTCACGGCCAGGATGGGGTCACACAATAAACTCGGGTTTTCTCTTGAAGATCCAGTTTGTTGAAGGACCCTTAAGCGGGTAAGATTTGTTGAATATTGTTTGCACAACTCACATTTTGAATGTACTGGGAATCTGTCAATAACCCGATTGTTCTATTCATATCATTCCCATATCTCCCTTTTTCATGCAATACTTGTTATTCTCCAAAATGGTTGCACTACTTGCATTCAGAATTTGGATTCTAACATATTAGTTAATTCAAGTACCATTGCTTTCAGAAAAGTTACTCACAAAACCATCCCAAAAAATAAACCAATTCAAAATTCTTATAAAACAGTCGTCTACCAATCCAAAAACCAGAAAATCAAACCATAAAACAAGCGTCTCTTGCCTTTCAAAAAAAAAAAAAACTAAAAGAGGAGGTTCAGAAAAATAAAAGCATTCAAGGGAAATTTTCCAACAACAACCCATTCTTCTTGGAGAAAGTATCCTTCATGTTTTGAAGAGCATACTGTACGAGAGAGGGTGGTCCAACTACCCTCGGTATGGCGTCCACCAACTAATCAAGAGATGCTAGATTCAAGATATTGCCATTATCACAGATTCATCCATCATCCTACCAGCGAATGCAATGCTCTGAAGTGCATCGTCCAAGAAAAGATAGATTCAGGAGAATTGCGCCTGGGGAATGAAGATTCTCCGCCTTGCCGCAGATCGGCATAAAGATGTTACACAGACAATAAAGGACGACTGGGGACTTCTCGCGGCCAGGATGAGGTCACACAATAAACTCGGGTTTTCTCTTGAAGATCCAGTTTTTTGAAGGACCCTTAAGCGGGTAAGATTTGTTGAATATTGTTTGCACAACTCACGTTTTGAATGTACTGGGAATCTGTCAATAACCCGATTGTTCTATTCATATCATTCCCATATCTCCCTTTTTCATGCAATACTTGCTATTCTCCAAAATGGTTGCATTACTTGCATTCAGAATTTGGATTCTAACATATTAGTTAATTCAAGTACCATTGCTTTCAGAAAAGTTACTCACAAAACCATCCCAAAAAATAAACCAATTCAAAATTCTTATAAAACAGTCGTCTACCAATCCAAAAACCAGAAAATCAAACCATAAAACAGGCGTCTCTTGCCTTTCAAAAAAAGAAACCTAAAAGAGGAGGTTCAGAAAAATAAAAGCATTCAAGGGAAATTTTCCAACAACAACCCATTCTTCTTGGAGAAAGCATCCTTCATGTTTTGAAGAGCATACTGCTTCAACTTCAACTCCTGGGATAACCTCTCGATTTTCGCCTCCTGCTGGTTAATAAAATCCTCGGAAGGAAATCCATCCATCTCAGTTTGCAGCTTATGGATTTTGGAAAATCCTTCACAAAACCAGGAGGCGTTAAACTCGAAGTTCACACACATGTCCCGATGGAATTCCCATCTTTTGATGACATCTCCAGAAACAGTGTGTCCAGTCACACTGGACATGTCATGGATTGAAGATAAGGTTTCCTCCACACGCTTTACCAATGCAAAGCGACTATCAACCTTCTTGGTCGTGCCAATGTGCCCATATTTTTTCCATATCTTGGTATATAGCTCCGCATACTTCACTGGCACACTGAATCCTCCAATCAACACGTGACCCTCAAAAGGAGCCTCAAATGGGATCGAAAACGACACCTGCAGCTGGATGTGCGACTAGCAAAGATTCTTTGGGAACAATCACACCCGTTGCCATGACAACATTTTCAGCCATTAAAGACACATCAACATCTTCATGACGATCAACCTCCATCTCCATATTATCAGCGGATACGGCTTCCATGATTGGAGACACAGTTACATCTTCATTGCCATGAATCCCCATCTCCATGTTATTTTTAAAAGCAGATTCTTCCTGTAAATATCACCGGTTGAATATTTATTCCTTATAAATAAATAGTCCAAGAGGAAAACGTGTGGGAGACTCACCGACTCATATGCGGGTCCACTGGGACTGGAAGAAGACTCGCTGCTACACCCTGAAGTGCTTTTTCCGTCACCATCGGATCCTGAGCTCCCTTCTTCTTCGCTTTCCTCTTCGTTGTCGAGTGGCTCAGTATCACCAGAATTTTCTTCAGAAGTTGTCGTTTTCTGTTTACGTGCAAGTCTGGCGAAGGAATTCATGTTGTCAAGACCCCGAGTTAAAAGAAAGAGATGCTCAGTGGCAACAATTTAGAATATTTACGCAATTCAGCCAAATCAAGAAGAAAATTATACATACTTTCATGTTGGAATAACTGAAAGTCACAAGGGCCGTCGAAGCCGATCGGATGCCGCCCGCACGATTTTTCGACCTTCGCTCTTTGTTCCTGGGGACTGTCAGATTTCCGCTTACCCGAAGAAACCAACCTCAACAATCCTTGTTTTGCCAGAAATTTATGAGAGGGATTGCCGCGTGGAACTATCACAACATCCTGCACGAATTGATGAATAACGAGGAACTCTTCCTGCCAGAAAACATTATATTTGGGAGTTGTCACCGGTTTTTGTTCTGGGAGCATAAAGGGCAGGCTTTTACGGGGTGCAAAGATATGGCTATCGAAAACGGCTGGCAACAGTTCTTTTGGATTCGTGAATGGACGGTGAAACGAAATCCCCTGATCAAAACCCATATGACGAGTGGCCTGTCAATGTTATAAGGAACCACTTCACAAGATCCTCTGAAAAAAATGGCACATATCCAGGTATGCAGCTTCGCATGAACACAGTTTCTCCCGCGCTCATATTCTCTTCGGCAGAATGCAATGTCATGTTCGAGGCAGACGCAAAAGTATTTGGCTGAACTATAGACGCGTGAACTGGAGCCCAAGGAAGAAAGTAAACTGCATGTGCGTTGTCAAGAAAATCAATGAGTTTTGAGCCAGGTTCGAGGCAGACGCAAAAGTATTTGTTCATAGTGAATTATATTTTCCAAAGATGAAACGATTTGAGATTTTAAATCATTTATCTTTTTAATGAATTCTTTCACCATGCCTCTAAAATCATTATCAAAATGACGGATAGATAGAGGAAGAACTTTCTCCATCGATTGTCGACTTCACTTTCTTTATTCTTGAGGAAGAGATTCTTTCACAAAGATACACATTAACTGCTTCAACTACATTTCTTTTTGTGATCCCTCTGGTTACAGGAGACATGAGACTGTGTCTTTTGATAAGAAAAGAGAAAGGGAGGACAAAAAAATATAAACGGATTTATGAACACAAAACCCTAGAAGTCATTGAGTGAGTCTTTCAGGATTTGTTATCCGCCTTCCATCATCTTAGGAGAATATTTTCTTAACAAATATAAGAAAAAGATTTACAAAAAACAAAGACTTGAGCCAATTTTAGTGCAAAACCTCGTGTGTTTTTCCCAAGCTAAAAATGAGGATGCAAACATCACCAGCATTAGTTGTTGACTGAGTGAGCCATATGCTCACACTTCTTATTTTTTCGTGGCTTATCACTGTTTGATGTGTAAACAAATTTCTTACCTCGTCTAGATCTGGATTTTTTTTAAAAAGCTTGGTTATTCGGACCCAGATTCATTTTCTGCATGTTCTCTTGAAGTTTGGTGATTCTCTTATTGCTCTTTCTGAATCTCCAGCAAGTGTTCTGATCATGCTTCGAATGTCCACAAAAGGAACAAATCAATGGGGATTTTTCGTCTTTATGTGGCTCTTCCTGTTTAACACAACAATCAAAAATTATTGTTCCTTGATTAGTTGGAACTGACAACTTTGAGCTTTGAGTTTTGCTTTTGAACCCTAAACCATTAGTGTTTCCAAAGGATCTCTGACCAAATAACATTGCTGCAATTTTGTCAGAGCTTCCAGATAACCTTTGCAGGTCATACTTGAGAGTATTAATCTCTTCTTCCTTTAGAGACATGGTTCTGACGAATTTATCATTAAGATGCTCTATCTCAATATTCTTCGCCTGGAGTGATGATTCAACTCTCTTCAAGGAGGCCTTTAAGTGAAGGTTTTCTTGAAGAATCTCTTTATTCAAGAGATCAAGAAACTCTGTGTCATACTCAAGTTTTGAATCGGAAGTTGAAGGGGAAAGAGAATCTATAATAGACTCATCCGAGACATCCAGAGTAGTTCTGTCTTCTATTGAATCATCAGAAGCATTAACTGAAGATGGATATTCATCACATCTATTTTTCCTCTTTATCAAATCCTCGACCTTTCTGATTATCAGTGATTTATCAAGATCAACATGACTGGAGCAACATTCATCAACCCAAGTGAGAGGATACACCTGTTTTGGTCACAACATTGAGCGCGAACGTTCTGCCTGTTTTGGAAGAGTATCAAGGGTATTTCCCTCAATAATGGCACGCTTCTTAGAGTCGTATCTAGATGAAAGTGATCTGAGAATTTTCATCACAATATCTTTTTCAGGAATAGTCTTACCCAATGCAAAAGATGCATTAACAATTTCAGATACTTTGTGATTAAACTCATCAAATGAATCTTCATATGCCATACGAAGGTTTTCCCAATTGGAATTAAGGTTTTGAAGCCTAGCTTCCTTTTCACTGGTATTACCTTCGAATACGGTTTCTAAGATATCCCACGCATCTTTAGACCTAATGCAGTTTGACACATGGTGTTGAAGACTTGGGGTAATGGCATGTATGATGGCATTCAAACCGTCGGAGTTTTGCTTTGCGGAAAATATCTCAGCAGCATCGTATTCGCCGATATATTTTGGAACATTAACGTTAACTACTGCAACAACAGGAGCATCATAGACATTAACAATATACACCCATGATTGAAAATCATGCGCTTGAAGAAAAGCTCGCATATCAATTTTCCACCATAAGTAATTATAGTTATCGAAGACTGTTGGTACGTTAATAGAGATAACACCTTTGTCCATAGAGTCAGATCGCTACAAACACAGACTTTTGAGGTCTTAAATGTGTTTGCCTGCTCTGATACCAATTGAAAAAGCGGGGGTATAACAACCACACCCAATATTTCGATTAGCAATCTGTATGGACTAACTCCAATTTACTTTCTAGAGAATCAACTAGACAGTCATACTCAATCTAGAGAAAAGTATATCGAGGAGTTAATATCTCTCTCACTTGATTTGATCTTTACTCAAGCAAATAGAAATCTGCGAGTCTTTATCAAATACAAGGATAATAACTTGGATTGTACCAAAGACCAATATCCAAGTGTCAATCAATTTAAATCAACAACCAAAGGTTAGATATTCTAATTGATGGATCTTAACGCACAACCTGTGATATTTCAATTATATAATGAAATATAATGCGAAATAGAAATAACACAGACACAAGAAATTTTGTTAACGAGGAAACCGCAAATGCAGAAAAACCTCGGGACCTAGTCCAGATTGAACACCACACTGTATTAAGCCGCTACAGACACTAGCCTACTACAAACTAACTTCGGTCTGGACTGTAGTTGAACCCTAATCAATCTCACACTGATTCAAGGTACAGTTGAGCTCCTTACGTCTCTGATCCCAGCAGGATACTAGGCACTTGATTCCCTTAGGTGATCTCACCCACAACCAATATTTGCTACGACCCAAAGTCGAAGACTTTAATAAACAAATTTGTATCACACAGAAAAGTCTATGATGATAGATAAATCTGTCTCCCATAGATAAACCTATGAGTTTTGTTCCGTCTTTTGATAAATCAAGGTGAACATGAACTAATTGATAATCCAGACTTATATTCCCGTAGAACAACCTAGTATTATCAATCACCTAACAACAATCTTAATCGTATGGTAGCGAAACAAGATGTTGCGGAATCACAAAAGATGAGACGAAGATGTTTGTGATTTCTTTTTATCTTGCCCTATCAGAGATATAATCTCAAGTCAATTATTCAATTGAACTCGTACGATAGAAAATGGCAAGATCAGATCGCTTAACTACAAGAGAAGTAGTTTTGTCTGGCTTCACAATCCCAATGAAGTATTTCAGTCGTTAACCTGCAGGGTCTCAGGAAGAAACCTAAGGTTAAAGGAGAACCGACTCTAGCAAACTAACTAGTATCACACAGGAGGTGTCTCTTTTATATAGTTTTCAAATCAGGGTTTGCAATCCAAGTTACCTTGGTAACAAAGCATTCAATATTCACCGTTAGATGAAAAACCTGATTTCTCCAAGCTGATATCTTTCAACCGTTAGATCGAAACTTAGCTTGTCATACACAAATGAAATGTGTTTCATTTAGGTTTGAGTAACCGTACCTAAACGTGTACACTTGGTTGGTTCACAAATAGTTAACCGAGGTTAGCCATATGAGTACTTTCATATCAACCATATTCATCTTTCTCATAACTAATTCAAATGACTCATAAGAACTAGTTGATAGAGTTTTTCAATTGCTTAAGTCTTTATTTATAGACACAATTGAAAAAAAATCGGTTTGATTCACTTGAATCAATTCATGAACAATATAGCCATGGTTTGCAAAGATTGCATTCCTTATTGTTTTAAGTTTTTAGTTCATGAACTTCCAATTTGAGAAATAGCCAGCTTGGGTACGCGTACCTTAGCTACCGGATTTGAGTTTGGAAACTCAACAGAAAATTTCGGTTCTAAAATTTCCGTGAGTACGCGTACGGCTACGCGTACCTAAGGTGACTGGTTTTCCAGTTTGTAAACTACAAACTCCAGCAGAAGTTTTCGGTCAGAAAACTTCCGCCAGTACGCGTACCCAACCTGTCTCCTTTACCAATGTCGCATGCACAAGTGCACACAATTGGTTTCCAGCACATGGACTTATACACTAATGTGCGAACACACTATATATGCTTATATCCATAGTTGGTTACATAATCTCAACTCTACATTTCAATCATTGAAACATTCTTCTACGGTGTTATAACAATCGTTATTCACGATTATCGCCATCAAAGCTATTTTCAAGATTGAAACTTCATCATGACTTTCGTCACGGATAAAGATGAAAAGTGGTTAAAGCGAAAGCTTACCAACACGTATTTTGAGAAAAAGATAGGCGAGTAAACTCGGCTCGAAATAGCAAATGTGTATGTATGAAAACTATCATACTTATACGACTTTGTCTCAAGAGTAGGAGATAGAGAGATAGACTTTTGAGTGATAGATAAGTTCAAGTCTCCACATACCTTTTAGTCGGATGAAGTTCCACTAGTTCCTCGAGTAGTTCTTCGTCTTCGTAAGATGATCGCCTTGGAGTCTGGAGCTCAACTACACTAATCTTTCATAAACCGAGACTTAGCTATAAGTAGTCTAGAAATCAAGACATATAGTTTTGACAACTAAATTTGACAAACATGCTTGAGATAGCAACGCATGCGAGTTCGACAAAGCAGTGCTCTAACACACTGGATATCATCAAATGGACCATGGTATCCCTTCGACAATGTGCTTGCAGCTACAACTGCCTTTCGAGGAATGAGAATCTCTACTGATTTGGTAAAAGAAATCCCGATATGGGCTTCTATCTCAAATGCAAAATGTGAGCATCGAAGTGAGGAAATGCTAGGTTTGATAGCAAGCAAAATAGGACATGTTTCTAGAGTATGTAAAGGATCCGAGACGCCTGATTGTAAGCCAAGAGTTCTTATTTGGATGAATATTGAGAAACCCATTATCCATCATACGCTGCTTAAAGTAGGAAGGTACACTGTTACTTCTATTTACTTCAACTACATTAACCTACCATCGAAATTCTGTTCTCATTGTCTGCGGTTAGGACACAAAGTAGCTAACTGTGCAGTATTTCATGGAAGACCTCTTGAAGATATTTATGACATCACAGTTAATTTTCGTTATCCAAGTGACGATATGATTTGGCTGAATAACGTCTTAGTTCAAGTTTGGAATCCTAAAGACAACTTCGATCACACTGGTGTGCCTGTTCCTGTGCAAGAGTATTTAAATCAGCCTGGAGTAAGAGAAACATTCCATGATATTTTCAGAACCTATGTTGATGAGGAACCTGCACTTCAAAGTGACAGGCATGAAAACCAAAGTAGAGCTAAAACATCACCTTTTAATTCCTATGATGTATTAGGACCTTTTGTCATTACTGAATCTGTGTCTTCTGACGAGGACATGCCGCTTGCATCATCTACTGTTCTGGGTAAACAAACATTCCCGTTTAACTTGCCAGAAAACTTTATTCCGTTACCTTCTTCTGATGATGACTCGTTCTGATCTGCTAACTCGGAAACATTCCGAGTTTTGGCCGAGTCAGACCCGGATTCTACTGCCCTTCTTGAAGCTGGTTTTGGACAAGATATTTCTAACCCGGTTCAAGTTTCTAGTTCTCCTATTAGGTCTACCAATAGCAACCTAATTGGGGTGAATAAAATGATTTCTTTTTCTTCTCCTGATTTGGGGAGGGACTATTTCTAATTTCCCCTGCTTTGCCTGTGGGTTCTTCAATCAGCTCTGCTCTTATTAATGATCACAACATTTGCATTGCATCTTCTTTTCAAACACCTTTAACTCAGCCAAAAGCTGCATTCAAAAGTTCAGTTTCTGTTTCCTTTCATCTTCATTTTCTGAGCATTTTTGTTCCATTCCCTCACAAGATGGAAAAGTTTTTAAAATTAATCAATACAGGTCAAACATTGCTGATCATTTGGAAAGCTCAAGCAATTATCAGCCAATTCCTTTCCCTTAATTAGTCTCTCCAATGCAACATGAAGAGACACATGTACTTTTCTTTTAAATTCCTTAAAATTCATTTTATCATTGATTCTATTAGCTTTAAAGACACTTAATTCTGCTTGTTTACCCCTTAGATATTTTGTGTGTGAATTTTCTTTGAAACATTAGTATTGAATATTTTCTTGATTGCTTTTTGACTATTTGGGCATTCTTGTTTTCCTAGCACTATGAAAATTTTAGCCTGGAATGTACAAGGATGTAGAAACCCCTTAACTCAAAATCACTTAATAAATCTTCTCAATAAAGAAAAACCGGAAATTATCTTTTTATCTGACACCAAAAACCAAAGATCCCTTGTTAAAAAATTAGTATCTTCCTTTCCCAATTACCATATAGTTGACCTTATAGGATCTGCAGGAGAATTAGTCAAAGCTTGGATAGATGGATTTCATTTTGAAATTGTTCAATGGAACATTAACATGATAAATATCATTGTCAAATCCTCTTTTGACACCAAAAAGTGGGTTTTAACATGTTTCTATGGCACCCCTTACCCAACTAATAGAAATATAGCATGGGATTTCCTATAAGAAATTAGTAAACAAGTATCCCAAAGACTGATGCCATGGATAGTAATAAGAGACTTCAATATGATTTTTAACCAATCTGAAAAATTAAGAGGACTACCTTTCAATAAAACTAATAGTGAACATTATGCAAACATCCTAAGATCAGGACTTTATAACTTAGGCTATATAGGTAATGATTACACTTGGGACAACCATAGGAAAGGGAAGCAAAATATTCAGGAAAGACTAGATAAAGCTGTGATTAATGCAAAATGGCATACTCAATTCCCGAACGCTTCTCTTTCTCACCTGGTTGCAGTAGGCTCTGATCATTGCCCCATCTTGCTCACTTTAAATTCT
Source organism: Papaver somniferum (assembly GCF_003573695.1). Lineage (NCBI taxonomy): Eukaryota > Viridiplantae > Streptophyta > Magnoliopsida > Ranunculales > Papaveraceae > Papaver > Papaver somniferum. Next base: position 80,377,856 of record NC_039367.1, on the reverse strand, counting down.
CAAATAACTAAATATGATTGGGTCTTTAAATTTTATGATACTTGGTTGAAAGACCTATCTTGCTTACAAGTAATTCAAGGTTCTTGGAACGATTCCACTGAGTTAGAGGCATCAACTAGTCTTGTACATAATCTTAAACAGGTTGGGAAGAATCTTGCTGGCTGGAAAAAGAACATTTTTGGTCTCCTATTAAAAAAAATCAATAAACTGCTTAAAGAAATAGAAAGATTACAATCTCAGAGAGTAACTTTACATCAACAGAATAAAATTAAAGGTAAGTTACAGAAACTAGAAATCCTTTATGACACCCAAGAGGCCATAACTAAACAACAATCAAGAGACAACATAATAAATTTAGGAGAAAGGAATACCAAATACTTTCACACCATTACTTTGAGAAGAAGAAAGTGTAACACAATTCAAAGTATAACTACTAAACAAAACCAAGTAACTAAAGATAGAAAGAAAATTCACAATTCTCTAACTTCTTACTTTAAAACTTTTTTTTGTGAAATTTCCTCAGAAGTGGAATTATCAAATCCAATTTTTAGAGATATCCCAGCCACTATTTCTACTTCTGATAATGATAGAATCCTAGCTATCCCCACTAAGGAGGAAATCTTTTTGATTCTAAAGAACATGAAACCTAATAAATCTCCGGGATCAGATGACTTCCCAGTTAGCTTCTTTATTCATAACTGGAATTTGGTAGGTACACAAGTTACTGATACAATCCAAAACTTCTTTAAAGAAAAAATCATGAACCCAGACCTAAAATAACTCATCTTTTTCTTATTCTTAAACTAAAACACTCTAAGAATCCTAGTCATTTCAGGCCCATTGGACTATGTAATACCATTTACAAAGTCATTGCCAAGCTATTAACAAACAGAATCGAACCAACTTTAGAAAAACTCATATCTCCCTTCCAATCTGCATTCTTATCCTCTAGGCAAATCTCAGATAATATCATAGTAGCTCATGAGATCATACATTCTTTCAAAAAAAAAAGTTAAAACATGAGGTCTAGGAATCAAAATAGATATGTCCAAAGCCTTTGATAGGGTTAATTGGAGTTTTCTTTTAAAGGCATTAAAAACTTTTGGTTTCAATGATGATGTGTGCAAACTAATAGAACAATGCATTTCAACTACTTCTATTGATGTGCTTTTAAAGGGAAGCCCTGGAGAATTTTTCAAACCTACTAGAGGGTTACGGCAGGGTGACCCTCTTTCTCCTTATCTGTTTATCATTTGTATGGAATTTTTCTCCTGACTCCTGCTTATGCAAGAGCAGAAAAAGGTCCTTCATGGAGTTAAAATAACTCCTAAAAGTGAGCCTATCTCTCACACTTTTTTTTGCTGACGATTACTTGCTCTTTGTGAAAGCTGACTTATTGGAATGTAGGAATCTTTTAGACATAATAACAACCTTTAGTAAGGTCTCAGGACAAGTAATAAATTTTGAAAAATCAGAAGTTTTCTTTAACAAGAAAGTGGAACCTAAACATCAAAGGATGATGTCCAAATTACTAAAAATAAAACATATCAACCTTAAAAACCCATATTCAGGAGCACCTTTGTTTATGGAGAAATCAAAAATAAAAACCTTCACTCCTATTTTGGAAAGAATGGAATCTAAATCCAAAGGGTGGAAAAGTCTAGTTCTTGCTCAACCCTGTAGATTTGTCCTCAATAAAACTGTCCTTTCTAGTATTCCATCTTACTTAATGGGATGCTTTTTGTTACCAAAAACTATAACTAGTAAAATAAATGCCATATACAGAGACTTTTGGTGGGGGGAGGATAATGGAGGGAGAGGTTTTTATCCTAAAGCATGGCCAAACCTTTGTAAACCTATTCTTAAAGGAGGTTTGGGCTTTAGAGATGCTCGTAAATTCAACCTTGCTATGATAGCTAAAGTAGCTTGGAGATTGTTAAAGGAATCTAATGCTTTATGGGTCAAAACATTGGGTCCAAAATATTTCAGAAATAAATCTCCTCTTAGGTCAAAGTTACTGCTAGAAGTCTTGGACTTGGAAATGCATAAAACATGGGCTAGATTTAGTGCAAAAATATAGTATTTGGGAAGTAGGAAATGGCCAAGATATCAATAACTGGGAAGATAACTGGATTCCTGGATTAACTCAAAATATGCTAAGCCTAAAAAATTCTAGTAACAACAATCTAGTTTTGGTATCTGATTTGATTGATTATGAAACTGCATCTTGGAACATCCCCCTTATCTGCTCTACATTCCCTAGTAACATTGCTAGCAAAATTAAGAAACTACACCTTTTTAAGGATACTAATCATAATCTTAGGAAAGACCAATTAAGGTGGACACTAACCAAATCAGGATATTTTACTGTTAAATCTATGTATGAAAAACTGAATGAAAATGGTTTGGATATAATCAGTCTTTCTCTACCTGAATATTTCTGGAAATCCCTCTGGAGACTTAATATCTCTTAAAGAATTAAACTTTTCTTGTGGAAATGCTTACAAGATGCCCTTCCTACTAATGCTAAACTTTATGGTAAAGTTAAAGATGTATCTCCTATTTGTACTATGTGTAAGAATGAAATTGAAACAACATAACACCTTCTTTTTTATTGCACTTATGCTACTTCTATTTGGAACTCTGCTTCTAATCCTGTCTCTTTGAACATAGATCATTCTAGCACAATTTTAGATCTCTGTAAAATTAGGATGATAAACCCTAAGAAGGATATTTCCTTAGAAATCTTTCTCACAAAAATGTGGTTCATTTGGAAGGAAAGATGTGACAGAATTTTTGAAAATAAAATAAGGATAATACTGCTTTAAACCTGGAAATTCTAAGACATGTTGAGTTTTGGTCTACAAAAAAAGGCAACACTTCTAAAATTAAACAGAAAAGGAAAAACAGTTCCACATGGAAAGCTCCAAGTTTTGAAAACTTGAAATTTAATGTGGATGCTACTTGGATATCTGATTCTTTACCATCTACTTAGAGCAAGTCTTTTGGTGGAAGAGTTCCATCTTCCATCTTCCACGCCACCTCAGCATTTGGAATTGTGGATGAAAGTGCAAGTGTAGTGGTGGAATAGTGAAAACGCTATTCTTAATAGCACAAAAAAACGCTATTAAGAATAGCACAAAAAAACGCTATTAAGAATAGCACTCAGTGCTATTAAGAATAGCGTTTTTTTCTCAACCGTTAGATTTCAACAACTCATTTTAAATCTACGGATAAGAAAAAAAACGCTATTCTTGTCTTCTACTGCGCTATTCTGATTAGCTTTTCCATGGATTCCATGGACTCTTCCATCAATTCATGGAACCCTGCTTGGATTTTCTGTGGAAGACCCCAACTTGGAAGCCACTAGACTTGACATTCCATGGTTTTTCCACACTTGGAATAGGTTGGATTCCACCATACGACTTGCTCTTATGCTTTTATCTTCAGAAATGAAACAAGAGATTGTGAAGGAGGAAAGGCAAGACATGCAGCAGGTCTCGACCCACAAGAAGCAGAAGCTATAGGAGTTTGGCAAACAACTGTTTGAGCTCAAGAGAAGCAGATTAAGAACTTCAGTATTGAGGGAAATTGCGAAAGTCTTTTTAACTTTATCAACGGTCAAAATGCAGATATATCTTGGAGAGCGAAAGCTTACATGCAAGAAGCACACAAATTGACTCATCTTTGCAACAACTTGTTGGGTTTTGTCTTTTTTTTCGAGACTAGGAAATCAAGTGACATATAACTTAGTCAAATTTATTAAAAATGTTAACAATTCCATTGAATGGGATATGATCCCCCGCTTGTAGTAGAAAACAACTCTTAATAGATGAATTTAATATTGGGAATACCTCAAATCCCATATTAGATGGCTCTACTTTCTTTGTAACTTTGGCTCATTCTGAGTCCTAGTTTTTATACAATACTCCCTCCGTCCCACCATTAAGTGACCTAGTTCAAGTTTGCACAATTTTTAAGGTAAGCAAGTGGAAATGTATTTTTAAGCACTTTTTACAATTATACCCTTATGGAAATAAATAGTGAAATTTTGAAATGATTTATCTCTCAAACTACACCGCGGATGTTCGCAAACTTCGTACCATTGGAAAACATTTTAAAACACCTACGTAACGAATATAAACATGACTATTAAATTATGCACATTTCTTATATTTTTTATAATCAATTAAAAGGATAATTTTAGAAATATCTCATTATTTAGTGATATATGTCACTTAATGGTGGAACAAACTCTAAAAGTAACTAGGTCACTTATTAGTGGGATGGAGGGAGTAAAAAAAAATATGGGACGGAGGGAGTAAAAAAAAAAAGAAAAAAAAGACTTTTGGGGTGGAAAATCGGAAGCTTGAACTCGCAAGAGATTCCTCTATCGTGTGGACTTAAAAAATTTCTGAGACGAGCTTATAGCCTTATACGCCAATGCCTCACCTTCTTCCCCAAACACACACCCATCAATAAGCAACCTAATTTCCACAGTCCTCATTCTCATCTCAACCTCCAGATACTGAAGATATAACAAACCCTAATTTATGAATAACCAGAATAAGATGGCAGTAGGTGGAAACCCCAATAACCATAACAATAACCATAAAGGGTCATCATCAACATCTTCATCCCAATTCCAGAAGTCCTCTTTCCGGAAATCAAGATGGGATAATAATCACGATAATTTTCAATCTGATCATAAACCTAATTCTTCGTCTAAAGATTCTAAACCTTCTTACCCTAAAAAAGATGAGTCAACAACAGCCACAAAATTAAGTTCATCATCCAAACCTCAACCTGATCAAGCTTATACCCCTTCAGGTGGGTCTGGAATGTTTAATGGTGGTGGTGGTTCTCCATTTACAGATCCTGTTAATTTTGGTCCACCACCGCCGCCTCCGTCTTATGGTTTTCACATGTTGGAGAGACGAACAATTGTAATGGCTGATGGAAATGTAAGAACATATTTAGCTCTTCCACCAGATTATCAAGATTTGCCAGGAGGACGTCATATGGATGAGAGAGGTATTATCCTTTCGGACCAGGTGGTGGTGGTTGTGAGCCTGAATTTGGGTTTGATAAGCATTTTCCTCATGATGGATTTCATCGTGAACACTGTGGTGATATGTATGGGCGTAATGGGCAGGGTGATTATTGGAATTCCGTAGGGTTGGATGGACGTGGTTCATTGCTGCCACCTGAAGGTGGTTCCTTGAAGAGGAAATATGGAGACGGAGACGAACGAGACCCGAGAGATCTAAGAGACCCAAGGGATGAATTTTCTAGGCAAAGACAGCAGCTTTTACAGTATGGAAATCCTAATGGGTTTCCTTTGGGACATGCTGACAGAGGTGGTGGTGATTATTTAGCTGGAACAAGTAGTCCATTTGGTAGGGATCCAATGTTGTCCGCTAGAGGAATGGATGATCATAGGTCTCAAAAGCATTTGAGAGTTGGAGGAGATTATGGTAGTTCACATTCTCGGCATGTTGGACATGGGAATGATTCAAATTCTAAGTTTTCTGATGTTGATACACATGCATTGAAGAAATCGTTTCTCCACTATGTGCAATTACTAAATGAAAATCCTGCTCAAAGGAAGGAATTTTTGGAGGATGGAAAGCATGGGCGTTTGAAATGCCTCGCGTGTGGCAGGTTTGATAACATTGTGATGTACTTGATTCTATGCTTCATCGTCTTTAGCATGTTTTGGATGTTGTTGATATTAATCTTAACAAAGGCTCAAGTTTTATGCTGATATGTTAGTTTAAGACTTTAGAGGATCTAAAAGGTGGGCCTCTAGCGCTAAGAGTTTGCTGATATAATTGGTTATAGGGTTTTTCCAGGATGTACCAATGTCCGTATTTAGCTTAAGTGAACTAGGTCTGCTGATATGTAGAGTTATATAAATTCTAACAGATGCTTAGTTTGTTTTCTGTTAGGATTGTTTGTGTTGGTTATTGTTTGTAGTTTGCTACTTAAGGATTATGGAACTCTCATCAAGGCACTTGCTTTGTCCTGGATATTAGCGAAGGAGAAACAGATTAGGTAGGAACGGATTGTTTTCTAGTAGCTAATGTGATCCGTCTGTAGTTGTTCTAGTCAAATCTAGATTCAAATATGTCTTTCTATTGCAAACTAAGGCTGTTGATAGAATCTGATAAGGTTATGTTTGCTGTCAACTGACTGTAGTCTCAGGGGAATAATATGTCTGAGTAGCAATGTGGTTCTTCGTTAAGATTAGGGTAAGTAGGCCAGGATAATTAATTCTACCTACTGCGATTGAATTCTAGAATGTGGTCGTCAGTTAAATTTGGATAAGAGTCAGATGATATAGACATATAGTTGCTAGTGACTGTAGTCAATGATGAAGGAACTGGTTTTCCTTCAGGATTCGATGCCAAAACAATAGGTTTTTCGTTTGTGCATAGAAGTATACTAATATGTGTAGTAGTGGTATTTTACTGCACATCGTATTTGGTTTCAGGGATAAGGACCCTTTATATTAATTTGTATTTGAAGCATAAGAAGTTAATTTATCTAATGGGATAATGCTGAAGTTAGCTTATATAGAAACATATATTACTTATGGAGGAAGAATAGGAAGAGTAGGCCTTACACGTAATATGGGGCTGCATGTTATTCCATCGTTTAATTCGTGTGCAACTTGTTATTCGTGTTGTAGTTAACCAAATGAGATGAGCTATAATAATTTATAGTTTAGAGGATGTATCAATGTGGGAATTCTGCTCTGATGAAGTAGGCTGTGCAGTAAAATCTGGCGCCTAGGCTTGGCTGAATTTTAGGCATTTTGTGCATAGACTGATGAGGCAAATATGCGCTGGACTTGAACTGAATTTCAGTTATTCTTATGAAATGTTTACCAATTCATGATGTTGAATACTATTTTTGTGTATCTACAACTAGTGAAAAAAAAATGTAAACATATGTTCGAAATATTTAATGTATCTGCATAGTTTCTGATTAAGTGATTAGTCACTCCAGCCGCTAGGCCCCCTCAGCCGCCTGATGATCGCCTAACGAGTTCTGCTACTCAGGAAGTAGGTATGCTGATATGGTGAGTTTTAAATTCTAGGATATTATATACGGGCATATAACTCAAGTGTATCGCCTCTGCTCGTACAACAAGTTCTGCAACTTAAAAGGAAGCTTTTGAAATGGCTGTGTTGATTAGAAGTTGTGGTTGGTTATACAGTACTAAAACTGTTATCAATCTCATACATTTCTCAATCACCACAAAAGTTGTGTGAGATTTTGTTCTCTTTCTAGTTAGAGCGGACATCAGGTTGCATACAGTTTAATCTGAAGAAAGATGATTGTTTTGTTTGATTTCATTTCTATTTTCATCATTGGTTAGCTAGTTCATCTTTTGGAGCAGATCCTATTCATCGAACTTTTTTTTTTCTGTTCCGTCTCCCATTCTCCCGCCTGTTGAGTCGCTTGTTAATCAAGCTGGATTTAGGTTTCAATGTGGAAGATAGTGTTGGATGTTTGTGTTATGCAGTTGATTTGATGTTGTCTCTGTTATTTGTGAATTCTTGTTGCCTCGGTAACTTTCATTAGAGTTGCCTTTTTAGTAGGCTTATACATGAACCGTTTCAAATGTGCTTGTTTATAAGGCAATTACACAGAAAGGGGCACTAGTTATGCCCAATAACTGTCTGAAAATGTATCATTTGGTTTGTTGTAAGTGCATGTTTTTGCTAGGACATCTGCTCCGCCTTTTACTGTTAGTATATTTTGTCACATGTGGATGTAGTTACTTTGTTCAACTGTGTTGTTCCTCATGATGTTGGATGGTGATCAATTTTTTTTTATTTGATAGAGATTCTTGTTTCCATCTATTCGGTTCCTTACGCTAGTGCCAATCTGTCAATGTGTTTATCACGATCCAACTCCAAAGCTCCTGTCTGTTGAGTTGGCTGTTAATCAGGCTGGATTTATGTACCAACGTGGGAGCAGCATTTTATTTTTGAATACCGATTGTGCTGTGGGTTTGTGTTATGCAGTTGATTTGTCGTTGTCTTGGTTACTTGTAAAGTGTTGTTGCCTCGGTAACATTGTTGAACTTTCCCTTATTATTAGGCATATACACGAGCTGGATAAAATGTGCTTGTTCATAAAGCACTCACACGAAAAAAGGCACAAATTATGCTGAGTAATTGTCTGATTATTTTGTATTGTTGCAAGTATTGTTCAATTTCTATAAGGAAGTATAGATGCCAGTCTTTGATCAGGTTGGCCATTGTTTCTGGTGATTGTGTTATCGGCTTAGTCTTTCATTACATGCATAGTTTTTCATAGGTCAGGTTTTTTTTACCAGTTTTTTTAATCATTATCTGTTTTGCTCACTAGCTTCTGTTGTCACAAACCCGTGATGTTATTGTTGTAGTAGGTTATTACTTTATTGATTGACTGAAATTAGAGGGAAAACGCTGAATATGTTACTCTTCCTCCATGCTCTTGGTGGGAAAAACAGGGCATCTAAAGAATTTTCGGATGTGCATGGTCTAATTATGCACACATACAACTCAGTTGACTTGCGAGTAGATCATCTGGGCCTACACAAGGCTTTGTGTGTTTCAATGGGTTGGAATTATGCAAAAGCTCCTGAAAACTCCAAGAGTTACCAGTCATTATCTGCGGATGAAGCAGCAGCAAGGAGGGATGATCTTATAATGTGGCCACCTTTGGTGATCATTCATAACACAAATTCAGGCCGGGGTAAAGATGGCCACGTGGAGGGTATGGGAAACAAGACGATGGATAATAAACTTAGAGGTATAATATGTTGCTAAGCCTTTTATCTTATCTGGAATGGGTGTATACATACAAATATTATTATTATCGATGTCGCAAAGCCATAGTTAAAAAAGAGTGGATTGAGGCCAGAAAGTCATTTAGTTGGTGCAGTGCTTCATTTGTCTTTTTGCTGCATTAGCTGACCTTAAGTTTTCAGGTTCTTGGCCATGAAAGAATTTTGATGGAACAACAATTGGTTTAGTGTTGAGTTTGTTTTGGGGATATTTTAGGAAGTAAATCCAATAGGCCTGCTAGTTCCTCCTAGACAAAAAGGTGGAAATTGGTACGGACTACGGAGCATTATGACAATAGCAGCAACTTCATGCTCTGCCATTAGATATTTCTACGTGCTAAATCCTGTTGTAATTGGATTTTTGGAAATTTTCCCTGTTAATCTTATTTTTGGACTGACTGATAGTATTCATAAGAGAAGTACTGTTTTATCGAGCTCTGATTTGTTACCCACCACTTACTGTATTAGTAGAAAAACTTGGCCATCTCATCCATTTGCTTCTTGATGGTCACATTCCATTTTCGATGAAGTGACTCCACGCTCGACTTTTCTTCCAATTTTAATTGCCTGGTTGAGTCCTTGTAAAACATTCGTGTTCCGCACCTGAACTCGCTATTAATCATTCATTTAACGCTTGTCTTTATATTGTATCTGCTGAAGGTATTTTGTAGGTTTGTGGGGAGGTGCTTCATTGAGTGCCTTTTTACCCTTTTGCATGTTCTCAATTGCCCTCTTTTCCAATGAGATCTTATGCAGCACTACACCGTGATGAGTTTTCTTTGCTTCTGTTAAGGTTTGGCTACTTGTACTATTTGTTAGATTGCCTCGTGGATATCCATATCAATCTTTTTACCCGTCTCCTGATGCTAGTAGCAAAAATCTAGGAAGATCTATCTTGTAGAAATGAGATGGATCATTGCGTACCAACACGTGATATTCTTTGGATGATGTATTCGCGACCTGATTTTCCTGGTCTCTCTATGTTGTTCTTGCCTTTCAGATCTCGGTTTTATCGGTGGCAAGGCAAAGTCCTTGTTTGGTAAGGATGGTCATTTGGGCATTACGTTGGTGAAATTTGGAGCTGATCAACCAGCCTTGAAGGAGGCCATGCGCCTGGCAGAATACTTTGAGAAGGATAATCATGGGCGTGGTGGCTGGGCCCGTGCTCAATCTCTACAGCCAGGTAGGAATGATGAAAATAACCCTAACTTGGTCAGGGTGGATCCGAAGACAGGCGAGAAAACTAGAATCCTATTTGGGTATTTGGGAACTGCATCAGATCTTGACAAAGTTGATTATGATACGAGGAAGAAGACCGTAATAGAGAGCAGAAGAGAATGCAGGCTTTAGAATTAGTTGTCAGATCATATGAGGTACAAGTATGCCTCTTATAAGCTATAAGTTTATGGTGAGGATTAAACTCTTCTGTTTGCTCCTTTTCTTTTCTATTAGTATTGGAAAGGAGGTTCAGAATATGTTTACTGCATTCAATTAATTCAGAAGCTCAATATGCTTGATGACTGTTTTCTGGCAAACACTTGCACAAGCACTGCCTCAATGGGGTTGGCATTTTCGGGTTAACTGGTGCGACCCCAAACTAACCTTCAACCATAACATTGCTGGGTAGCCGCATGAGCCATGCTAATTTTGTGTTTTTGTTTTCGTCTCTTGGGTAGCATAGTATGCACAGTAAAGATATTAGCTTTGGTTGGCGTGACATTTCTGTTGAATTTTATATTTCGATTGTACAGTTGGCTATGGCAGTGGTGTTCCTTCAATTTTCATGGCAGTAGGATACTATGCACAGTAAATAAAGATATTAGCTTTGGTTAGGTGAGAATTCAGTAGAGTTTTAGATTTCCTTTGCACAGTTGGATATGGTGATGTTCCTTGTTCAATTTTCATGCCTGCCAGAAAAATATTAGACTGTAATCTTCAAGTCTTGACCGGCTAAAGCAAACCACTTGTCAATCTTATGGTTGGCAGTGCACTAAAGGCTTATTTGGCTAATGACTAGTGTTGGTGGTGCTGATTGCTAAGCCTAAGCAAATTTCCCTTCCGGTTGTCTTTTCTGAGTTTTATTTCTGATTTGTATTCTGCCGTGTTGATGCTTGGTATCTAACATTCAGTCTGTCAACTACGTAGCGGGATCTGGATATGATTTTGATATTGCATCTGACTCGATTCAAATTAAAAGTTGTTAATTTATGAATCAAAGTCTGACTCGGCTAACATTTCAGGCTCGGAGGTATTCAAGTCGTGTATAATTTTATCCCCGACTCGGTAAGCTCATACCTGACAGGATTTAGAAGTTTTATATGACGCTGCTATTTCATAGATTGAGTTAAATGCATTAACCCAGAATTAGATATGTTTTCTTTTGAGGTGAACTCATGCCCAAACGAGTTAAATTTAGACGAGCAAGTTAAGTCAGAAAAAATCAGCACCTACTGGATTCTTGACTCTTATTTGAGAATGATTTTACTTGGATGAAACACTTAAACCGTGTCGGCACTCACCATTTCTGCTTTCAAATACCATGGGCATTGATGCGTGGTGTTGTAACTTTGTTTTTGGGTAAACAAAAGTGTCACTGTCCAGAAAAGTAAGTTGATGTTCTTTTTTTTCTTAACAAAGAAACCATCGTATTAATCTTACATCATTATCTTTGTGAGAAATTAAGATCCAGGTGGATGTAACCACCATTTTCCAGAAAGATTATGTTTTCTAGCAGTTTTTGCCAAGGTATCAACGGTTTTGTTACACACTTTTTTTTTGTGAATTGGTTATATATTAAAAGAGAGAAAAAAGAAAACTAGGAATCAACAGACTGACCCCTAAAAAGAAATTATGTGTTAAAATTGCTCCCATCAAGGCGGCTGACGCCCTATTACACACTCTATGAACAAACTCACAAGGGCAAACAAAGTTAATGTTACATTTATTTACACATTTCATAAGGATAGGAGCATTCTCCCAAGAAGAACGAGAAAAACTATGATTCAGATAAGAACTAATGTTAAGGTTGTCAGTTTCAAAAATAACGCGAGTCCAACCATAGGTAGTCGTCATTTCCATAGTTTCTAACGAAGCCCAGGCTTCAGCTTGATAAACATTGATTGCCCTTTTTACTGCTCCTTTTCCCACCATATTTTGTCCCGCATGATTTCTTCTTATAATGCCAATTCCATCTAATAAAAAATGAGGACAGAAGTAAACATCAATGTTAACTTTATAAGCATTCATAGGAGGAGGTTGCCAAGTATTGTTCATAGTATTTCTAACTGCTATGGAATGATGCAAAACATGACTGTTATCAGAAACAATATTTAAATAATACAAACAAATGTAATATAACTTATTTGATGAATGCATATGTCTGGGTTATGATTTAAGTTACTAAAGATAACTCTACATCTATGTTTCTAGATACAATGCATAATGCAGACAATGATATGAATAGAGTTAGAGTTACTATATATGTTTAATGACAAAAGAGTCGAATGTGCATCAAAAGAAAAATGTTGAGGCGAAAACTTTCTCTAGACAGCTTGAGTAAATGAACTATAAAGAAGCATATGATCTACATCCCCAAAATGACCAGTATTACAGAGAACACATTGTGGATAAGAATTATCCACATGTTGAAACAACCGAGCTTTAGCTGTCAAAGCATTATGAAGATTTTCTCATAATTTTTTTTTTGAAATTTATATGGTATCTTTAATTTCCAAAATTTAATCCAAAATTGTTGTGTGACAAGTTTAGAGACACATTGCTGGGAGAATTCATAGCACAAAGCATTTTATAAGTTAAAGTAGTTGTAGAGATACATGTTGTTGTGAAAGGCAAAATAAGAGTGTCTGGTTGATCTAATTGAAGAGGAATAGTTAAGACTGAATGTAAAAAGTTGTCGCAGATGATTAATATTCCATTGAATAACATGTAATTCCATCAATTGAGATACCCATTGTAAGTCATTAAGATGTAGTTCATCCCAATCTTGAAGAGCAGTAGACATATATGGAATCCAGTTTGAAGTCCAAATGTTTATAGTTGAAACATCACCAACTTGACACTTAGCATATTTCATTACAATCTGAGTTCTCGAGCCGAGTAGGGTTAGCGAACTCGGTTCACGAACTATATCACCCTGACTCGTGAACTAGCCTTACGGTTCACAAACCGGTTCACCAACGGTCCCGGAAGAATTTAGCAGATGCTCAAAGATTTATTTTTTTAAATATGTTTAGCATTGCTATGACTCTCTTAAACACTTCTAAAACATCATTGATCACTTAGATACTTATGTGTGTGCATATCATGATTAAACTCTTAGGTGGTTAAAGGAACACCAATTTGCTTATAGTTCGAAAGGCATATTTGCCAAAACAGAATGGTCATTAGACATGGTTCTATAACCGGATCATAGTGTATATTCTTTTATTGCATTTTCAAGATAATTTCTCACATGATTACTTGAATCCCTAATTACAGTTTCATCGAAACATAGAAAGTGTTTGCTTGATTATCAAGTTATCTTAGATTGGCTTCTAGGCATCCCTTAGTCTTGAAAAACTATAAATAATTCACCTGGAAAATTCAATCCCTAAAACTTTGTGTCTTAGTTGATAGCTAGAGTCGTCCTCTATTTACCTAACTTTTCTATACGTTATTAGGTTTACGACTAAAATACTTCGCTTTAGGGATTCGTAAAGCCAAGTTCGACTATCTTTTATCTTGAAAGTTCGTGTATCCTGATCTTGCTTTTCTGTTATCGAGGTTTTTGTAATCATTTTCAGGAAAGATAGATAGTAATCGCAAAGTTCTTTTCGTCCCAGACTTTGTGATTCCTCAAGATAGATATATGAAGCCTATTCTTCATTAGTACAAACAAAGCTAGTCTAAGTTTGCATGTATTAGTGGTGGTCAGGATTTGTCCAGAAAAAGATAAATCAAGGGTTGTGGTTCTCCTGACCACCCCCTACAACTCGCACGCGTGACATTAATTCCAATATTATGAATGCAAAATGAATAATCAAGTCAAGATATGGATTTTCAAAAATTATAACGGAGAGGTTCGAACTCATAACCTATTGTGTCATAAGAGTGGCCTCTAACCAGTGTTCTACCTTGGTTGGAATTAATAGAAAAGATAAATCAACAGTGGTGGTTTGTTAAACTTAAATATCATAATTACTTTATTAATTAGTGTTTCACTAATTGCACATAATAAATATTCTATTCATTATAAAGTGTTCTTTAATTAGTGTTTCACTAATTGCTCATAATAAATGACTAATCATTTTTTTAATTATAAATGTTTTCTTAATTAATTATAATATTTATTTCTATTAATAAGTAATTTTGATAAATAATATCAATAGACATTTTTGGAGACAATGAGTAGTAGAAGAGGTGGAGGCCGAAAGATTAGTGGTGGTTAAGGGAGGAACTAAGCACAATTATATTTATTTTTGTTCTTTTATCGTAAAATGGGATACAAAGTCCATTTCACATGTATCCAACTTTCCAAGAATTTTTTTCTCCCTCTTTCCTTAAAATCCTTGCTCTGCCCCTGATTTGTGGTGGAAGAAGTAGTGACGGTGAGTGCTGGTGAGTAGTGATGGGCAATATTAATTTTATGTTGTCGTTACAACATCGATAACATCGTAGTGTAGAAGATATGGTTGGTTGTTTTTAACACTTTTGATAAATGAAGGTACCATATATTTCATGGATGATATCATGCAAGACAATATTTTCATGATCATAGTTGGATCACCCATATGGTACCCCTATTATCTTTGGTACTATATCGTATAAATCATGATTTTTTAATGTTAAAATAAAATTGATTGCAATACAAAAAAGAATATATACACGGAAAAAAAATAATGAAACTAATCAATTGACGACATTTTGTTCAATCTAAACCTCATACATAGTATTTGTGATTGAAAATTAGAATTGCGTCCAACAACCTACACAAGGTGGGCGGCAGTGATGGTGGCAGCGGTGGAGTCAAAAATTGACATTGAGGAGGCCTATTTTTAAAAAAAAAAAATAAACATGTAAACTTTGGTGGACTAAACCATAAATATATATGGACAAAGTACTATTTATAAAATAAACTAAAAAATTTATGTAGTTATTAAAAATTTAAGGGGTTAGAGCCAGATTAGTCAACCCTTGGCTCTGTCACTAGGTGGTGGTGGATAAAAAAATGGATTCATATGGTTTTATGGTGGTGGCGGGTATTGGTGAACAAAAACATATTATGTTAATTTCGTAACGCCAATATGTAACGTTATATTATAAAGTATAACACGTGGTTGATCATTCTAATGTTAAAATATACTTGATAAAACACATGTCCATTTTAAAAAATTGGTGCAATCAATTGCCATGTTATGTAATAAATAAACCAACGACCCGAATCAAGATTAGAACATATGAAATTATTTATTATCGATTTGTCTATGTAAAGAGTGGTCAGGATTTGTCCTTGGCAAAGATAAATTTACCGCTGGGGTTTGTTCGACTTAACCATTTTTAAATGTTTTATTAATTAGTGTCTCATTGATTGTTCACAATGATTAATTAAAATTCTATTATAAATGTCCCTTTAATAATCTAACATAAATACATAATTTTATTAATAAATAATTTTACTAAAAAAATATATCAATTCTAACGGTGACGGGTGTTTGTGAATGGTGGAGGCGATAACATTACTATTGGTGGAAGAAATAATGGCGGCGGATGGTTTTTATGGTGGTGGGTGTTGATAATAGTAGTGGATAATAATAGTTTTTCCTTTTAAGTGAGTTTTATTGACCGAGTAAAAAAAAAATCTTCACAAAACATGGAACATTGTATTGTGAAAGATGTAATTGGTTGTTTTTAGCACGATTGATAAGGACAAAAACCAAATATTTCGAGGATGATACCGGAACATATAAGACAATATGATCATGACTGTTGGATCACCGAAACGGTATCCGTATTATATAAAGGCAATTGGTGTAGCCGCGTAAGAGAACATTATCACTTTCTCAAGTACTATTACATTCTTTTTCCTGAAAGACCATAATGTCGAGTTGTTTCGCGACAACTACCTACAAAGACAACAACGTACTTTCATTAGTGTTTTCACTAATGAAAGTGTTTTCGTACTAATTAAAGTGTTCTTTAATTAGTGCTTCACTAATTGCTCATAATAAATGAATAATTATTTTTTAATTATAAATGTTTTCTTAATTAATTATAATATTTATTTCTATTAATAAGTAATTTTGATAAATAATATCAATAGACATTTTTGGCGACAATGAGTAGTAGAAGAGGTGGAGGACGAAAGATTAGTGGTGGTTAAGGGCGGAGCCAAGCACAATTATACTTATTTTTGTTCTTTTATCATAAAATGGGATACAAAGTCCATTTTTCACATGTATCCAACTTGCCAATAATTTTTTTCTCCCTCTTTCCTCAAAATCCTGGCTCCGCCCCTGATTTGTGGTGGAAGAAGTAGTGACGGTGAGTGCTGGTGAGTAGTGATGGACAATATTAATTTTATGTTGTCGTTACAACATCGATAACATCGCAGTGTGGAATATGTGGTTGGTAGTTTTTAACACTTTTGATAAATGAAGGTACCATATATTTCAGGGATGATATCATACAAGACAATATTTTCATGATTGTAGTTGGATCACCCAAATGGTACCCTTGTTATCTTTGGTACTATATCGTATAAATCATGATTTTTTAATGTTAAAATACAATTGATTGCAATACAAAAAAAGAATATATACACGGAAAAAAATAATGAAACTAACCAACTGACGACATTTTGTTCAATCTAAACCTCATACATGGCATTTATGATTGAAAATTAGAATTGCGTCCAACAACCTACATGGGGTGGGCGGCAGTGGTGGTGGCAATGGTGGAGTCAAAAATTGACATTGAGGAGGCCTACTTTTTTTTTTAAAAAAAAGAAACATGTAAACTTTGGTAGACTAAACCATAAATATATATGGACAAAGTACTATTTATAAAATAAACTAAAAAATTTATGTAGTTATTAAAAATTTAAGGGGTTAGAGCCAGGTTAGTCAACCCTTGGATCTGCCACTAGGTGGCGGTGGATAAAAAAAATGGATTCATATGGTTTTATGGTGGTGGCGAGTATTGGTGAACAAAAACATACTATGCTAATTTCGTAACGCCAATATGTAACGTTATATTATAAAGTATAACATGTGGTTGATCATTCTAATGTTAAAATAAACTCGATAAAACACATGTCCATTTTAAAAAATTGGTGCAATCAATTGTCATGTTATGTAATAACTAAACGAACGACACGAATCAAGATCAGAACATATGAAATTATTTATTATCGATTTGTTTATGTAAAGAGTGGTCAGGATTTGTCCTTAGCAAAGATAAATTTACCGCTGGGGTCTGTTCAACTTAACCATTTTTAAATATTTTATTAATTAGTGTCTCATTGATTGTTCATAATGATTAATTAAATTTCTATTATAAACGTCCCTTTAATAATCTAACATAAATACATAATTTTATTAATAAATAATTTTACTAAAAAACTATATTAATTCTAACGGCAGCGGGTGTTTGTGAATGCTGGAGGCGATAACATTACTATTGGTGGAAGAAATAGTGGCGGCGGATGGTTTTTATGGTGGTGGGTGTTGGTAATAGTAGTGGATAATAATAGTTTTTTCTTTTTAGTGAGTTTTATTGACCGAGTAAAAAAATCTTCACAAAACATGGAACATTGTATTGTGAAAGATGTAATTGGTTGTTTTTAGCACGATTGATAAGGACATAAACCAAATATTTCGAGGATGATACCGGAACGTATAAGACAATATGATCATGACTGTTGGATCACCGAAACGGTATCCGTATTATATAAAGGCAATTGGTGTAGCCGCGTAAGGGAGCATTATCGCTTTCTCAAGTACTATTACATTCTTTTTCCTGAAAGACCATAATGTCGAGTTGTTTCGCGACAACTACCTACAAAGACAACAACGTACTTTCACTTAAGTCCCGATATAAAACCTTATTGACCGGGAAAATGTATTTACATTATAAAATATTTATTTGAAAATTATGTTTATTCATCAAAATCATCATAAAAAACTCTAAATCATAAATCTAAATTTTGCCTCCGATGTTTATAGAATATTTTTTATATTTTACATTCTCAAATCATGCGACCTCTTGATTACAAATCAACAATATAAAATTATGGATCAATATGTATAGGTTTCATTCACTGGGTTAGAATGTATAGTAGATACATATGGGTAGATCACGCAAAGCAGAACATGACTGAGAATAGTTCAATAATTTGGTCAAGAAATAAGGTCAAAAATTTAAGATTAACTTTCTATAGGACTAATTAGATCGGATTCGATAGGAGCCGATTAAAATATGGATTAATAATAATTTCCACGTAAGACAATTGCAAAACATAGTTTGCCTAACTCTGCCTATGTAAAGAGTGGTCAAGATTTGTCCTTCCTCAATTGCTATGTTATGTGAGAAGAAGGTGATATCTAAGATTGAGGTACAATTCAAATCTATTAGATTCATACCATTTACAACTGGACGCCTTGAAAAAAACTGACGTGTTGTTATTATTATTACAGCTAAGGGATACATTGACCACACTTGCGCAAATAGCTCACTTCGCAAATGATTGGTGTTGCATGTACTGTCAAATTAATTAAGGAAATAAATATAGTTTCCTTAGTTACAACACATTTCCCATATTCTATTATAATTTTAAAACCCTTATCATCTAAAACACCACAAGAAACAATATTTTTTGCAGATGTCAGGAACATAAAGAACTTCATTCAAAGTGAGAGTCTTGCCAGAAGTGAGCTTGAGCCCAACTTTGCTTTTTCCTACCCGAAGCTGCAGATGAGTTACCCATATAGAGTTTCTCGCCTTCCTCTACCTTATTATGAGAGGTAAACATATCTCTGTTTCCACAGACATGTTTGGTAGCACCAGAGTCTACCCACCAATCTCTCACATTTGTTACCAAATTTACTTCAGACACCATGCCAGAAAATTCACCTTTGTTGTTTTCAACCAAATTAACATTATTTTTGTTTTTAAGGTCCTTACGGTTCTATAGTGAACCGCCGTATGTCCAGGATTTCCGCAAGCATAGAAATCACCCTTAAGGCCAGAAGCAGTGTCTGAAGTATTTTGGATATAGTAACTTAGACGCGATCTAAGACTTATGTTTTTTTTTTTTTAGTTTTTCCACAATCTATTTATTTAAGAAAAATGAACATTGCAAATACATAACATCAACAAAAATTGGATAGATTGCATTTGACAATAATGGCTACTTATGGTCCGAAAACGGCAAAAGAAAGGAATTGCTGCAGAAGAATTGTTGGGATATACAACGGATTACTTGATACGAATGAAAGAGGTATAACTATTTCGATTCTGAAATCACATAAAGTTCACAGTAGAAGATGACATCAAGTTTAAAGTTAGTAACAAACATAATATGACTAACTAAAATGTTAAAAACAAACAGGATATATAAACTTAGAAAGTCGTGGGACTTGAAGAGGCAAAGTTTGAAAACTACAATCTTAGAAAGCAATGATCCACAATACCATAATTTTTTTTTATAAACATTCAACATAGAAGATGTCAACTTTTGGTAAAGGATCTATTGACAACCTATTAATTTGAAATAGGATCAGGGAGTACAATATGTGTTCAAGGTTCTTTATGAGGTAATGTGTCGCCATATTGTATTCCAAGTGAAGGTAGGAACATATAGAAGTGACAAAATGTCCAAGACTTTTGAAGCTACCAAAGCCTTCGTTAAGACGAACTGCTGGGCACAGTACTTTGTTGAAGATTTAATGGCAGAGGTTCGCATATATACAATCCCTTAGAAAAGGTAATGGGTACACATTTTAAACATTGTCATATAATGGATGTTGAAAAATTACAGGAAAATCATGTCACATTGGAGAGTTTGTATAATCCATTCGATGCAAAAAAATACTACTCTTTGCATATTTGGAGGATCGACAACATTACCATGATAGATGAGTCAGCTGGAGCGAAATAAGAGCATGAGGAGACTTTTATGGACGATATTAATTTGTTGATTTCACTGAGATGAGCGCTGCTGACGACATATTTCTAGAAAATATTTAAACTTCCATGTTCATGTAGAGCATTATCTCATTATAAGCAATGAACCTAAATAAAAAAAGTGTCTGGAAGTTAAGATTATATTTCTTTCGTTTGAGAAAATCTCCGGCGGTAAAATATTAAAGGAAAAAAACAAGAAAAAAAGAGAGGAAAATCCCAACTATTTTTATGATAAACCAATATTAAATCATAAGGAGTTAATAAGTATCCGGGACACAAATTATACAATATATTAAAAATGAACCAACATCATGGCCCGTGCCGTAAGTAATTAATAAGTTGAAGATTGTTCTTGAGAGGTGCTAAAGAGTCCAGGCTTCTCATCTAAGTGAGTGTAAGTATTCCGGATTTGTGAAGTTTGCTTGCTTTGTCATTGCAAATAGAGATCTAAAGGGAAATCAAATAAGCTTATATGTTAGAAGTAGATTTGTATAAAAAGTATTCACTGAGGTTGAAGCAACTTTTAGGTTGTAAAGGACGTCAGCTAAGGGAATCAATTGAGTAGAGCCTTGCGAGGTTCAAGAGACGTAAAGAGCGCGACTGTAACTTAATTGCTTGAAGGGTGGATTCGATCTCAACTAAATTCCAGTTCGAAGTCTGATGGTAGACTAGTATCTGTAGCGGCTTAATACAGTTTAATGTTCAAATCTGGACGAGTTTTTCTGCTATTGCGGTTTCCTCATTAACGAAACTTCTGATGTCTTGTGTTTTTCCCTTTCCGCATTATATTGTTTATCTTTATAACATGATTTACACAAGTAGTATGTATTCAGTCTTAGTAGATACGTCCATATAATTGTGATCGATTACGAGACTTGTTTCTTGTAGAATTTGTATCTTGAAAGATAGATAAAAAGTTTATTACTTGGCAGAATTCCGATTTGATAATTGGGATACAAATAGATTGATCTAGGATATTGATTTTTGAGATCATCCAAGTACTTTTCTTAACAATCAGGTTCACATACTCCATAATTTGTACATACTGATTGAGAAGAATAAATATATAAACTCTACACACATATTGTCAAGGATCATTAAGTTGGTCTACTCTTAATTGTCTTATGTTTTGTCCATACAGGTTGCCGAACAAAAAAGTTGGTGGTGTACTTGGTACTCTCTCATTTTCAATTGGTATTAGAGCATGCAAACACCTTCAGATTTAACAAGTATGTGTCTGTGGCGATCTAAATAATGCACAAGAGTGCAATCTCGATTAACATACTGCCAACCTTCGATGGCACAAATTACTTATGGTGAAAATTAGTTATGTGATCCTTCTTATAAGCTCATGATATCAAAACATGGGTTCTTATTGTGAATGGATATAATGGTCCAATGTTTGGAGAAGGAGTAGCTGCTCTTCCAAAAGATATAGATACATATAGCGATGACGAAATCAGTAATGCTAAACAAAAAATTGATGGTCTAAACGCTATTATCCATGCCATAAGCTAATATCTTCAACAACATGTGTCTACATGTACTAGATCAAAGGATGCTTGGGATGTCTTAGAACCCGTGTTTGAAGGGAATACCGCGGAGAGGCTTCAAAACCCGACTTCTGACTGGGAAAACCTTCATATGGATGATGAAGATTCGTTTGAAGAATTTAGTCACAAATTGTCTGAAGTAGTGAATGCTAGCTATGCACTAGGATGAAAATTCTTGGATCCTTGTCAGGCCGATATGAGTCTAAGAAACTTGCTATCACAGAAGGAAATGATATTTTCGCACTTTCTAGAAGTACCCTGGTTGGAAAGTTAAAGGTATTTGATCATGAACAACAAACTAAAGTTGATAAAAAATATTTCCTTCAAATCACTTAAGAACACCGAAGTACTTGATAAAAGTACTTGGCAACTCTGAGAAAGATCTTGTTAACGAATTATCAGATGAAGATCTTGAAAATTCATTTCCCCTCATTACAAGACAGTTTGGAGATCATCTTAAGAAGAGGAATATAAACGGTTCTCAAGAGAACGTTCCTCATCATCAGTCAAACCACATGATCGTATTCCCTTATAAAGGTGAATGATTATAATGATGATGAGGATATGCCTCGGTATTTCAAGTGTAGAGATTCGGCCACTTTGCTAATGAGTGTCCAAATCGAAGAACATACATTGGTAACAAGAGTCTCGCTACAACTCTAGATGAAAATACTCATCACTATGATTCAGAAGAAGAGGATAGTTCAAGCATAGCACTTTTGGCTGAAGTAGCTAATCTTGATGATAATAACAATCTTTACAAGCTTTTTGAAAATTCCTCATCCATAAGTTTTAAGGATATAATGGATTTTTCTCCTTCTAATGAAAATCATATATATGATGTTTCAGGAATATCTCAAGTGTGTCTATCAGCTGAAGCTGTATGTACTCCAGAACTTCTTCTCGACCAAACATACCCTTATGGTACCACTGAAGGTCACAAGCTCAAGTAGTGCTTCAAGTACAAACAAAAAGTAAGGTATGTCAACAAACTGCAACAGAGGGCTAGTCGATAGACAAATATTCTTAAACTCTTCCAAAAGTAAAACCCCTATAAGGTGTATAACTCCATTCCTTTTTCATCCTCTCAAAGTGTGATCGATTCTAAAAGAAAGTGAAAAGACGAGGGTACCCAAATACACAACAATCTTTTTATTTTGATCACAACCTATACAATATCCGTTGTGTATAAACCTCTTGGAGATACAATCACTCAAGGAATATTTCAACACAGTGTCCACTTGATATAAGGTTAGTCCGAACTAGCCTAACTCGTGAATTAAATATCAAAGACAAGTGGAGAAAACCAATACACTTTGTGTGATTCTCTATGGATATGGAATCGGGAGAATACAACAACAAAGTGATCACTTGATAAAAGTACGAAAATAACTGAAACCAATGGGATCAATATCAAGTGCCCTGTTAACGTACAAAGTGCAATTTACTTTAATTATAATAAAACAATTATAATGCGGAAATTAAAAGTAAATGGCACAACAAGATTTTGTTAACGAGGAAACCGCAAATGCAGAAAAACCTCGGGACCTTGTCCAGAACTGAATACTCTCAGGATTAAGCCGCTATACAAAATCTAAACCAACTTTGTATAGTTGAGACCAAGCAACTAAACCTATAGTTCACCTAGTTCCGTCTGTATCCCTGCGCCTCCAACTTGTAATAAGTCACACACTTGGAACAATTCCTTTGGTTCGTATTCCAAACAGTAAAGGAACAACAAATCTGTTCGGTAACAACTCTTTTCAAACAAGTGATATGAGTTTGATAAAAGGCTCTTCCGTTTATCCCAATAAACTCCTTTGTCAGGTTCTTAGATCTATCTCAATACAACTACCAAATTAATTGTCTAGATTTTGCAATCAATACTCTTAGTCACAAAGATAATATATTGATGCCTACTCAACTAATCAATCAAGGTTATCACAAATTTTGTGCATCCCAAAGATTATGAACTCAAACAAGCAGTCTTCTTTGTCTTCAAATCTTCTTAGATCTTCAATAAACACCTGCACACAATCAACTTGAATCTCTTGTGATCAATCACACGCAGAACAGAGTCTGTTAACAATGGATTATCACAAGACATCTTTAGATCTACAAACAGTCTAAAGATCCCCGTCGAAACTTCGATCTAGTTTGAGTGAATTTTATATCAGAAGAGAAGATTCTCAAGCATAAACAAACTAGGTGAAATCAAAGTTCAACCACCGTTAGTCAATCAAATCAATCGAAAACTAATAATAAACTGCAATTATCTAGTTTCCCACCAACGGTACTCGTAGAGCTTCCCAATCCCAAAGAAGACTTTCAAACGAGCGGTCGTAAGAGATTTCGCCTAATTAGGTTACTTTGCTCTCCGAATAGACGGCTCCACCAATAACAACACAACTAGGTAGTTTTTCTGGCTCTAAGGATTAGTTTGCTTGAAATGCAAACTTCAATATTCATATACCAAGGAAGTTTGGACACCAAGGAATTTCCAAAACCGAAAATGTTCACAAGATATGCAATATATTTCCAAATTCGGTTTTCATAATTCCTGGAAATGTTCTGTCCAAGTAATGACCGAAATATCAGTAGAAAATCTCCAATTAGTAAATGCACATTACAAATTTTAATTTTCTAAAGATATGCATTTTAATTGTTGGAAATTAAAAGCATATAAAACTAAAAACCTTAATTAAAAGATTCTCAATTTTTTTCGATCCAGGATTCTTTCCTTTAGCTATTAAGGAATATCTTTGGACAATAAAAGATAAGAGTTACTGCACATGTTCAAAGTATGTCGACATCTTTACTTTGTAAATCCTTTTTCATATTTACAATCTTGGAACCGATTTTCCACACTTCCGAACAAGTTTAGAATTAGTTCATCTGATTTCCAAGAACTATGTGATCGATCAAAAACATTCAATCACCATTCACGGGTTTAACGATTCTACCAAAACAAGTTTCGGTTCTACCTCCATGTGGGTACTAGGATTAGTCACACTAGTTAGTTGTTTGACTAGGTACTAGGATCGGTTACCACACATATATATATATATATATATATATATATATATATATATGGTATAAACTTGTATTCGGTTGCACAAATTATGGGATCGGTCACACCAATTACTAAAACTGGTTAACCTACTACAAGGATCGATTACCATCTTGTGATTAGTCCCAACCAAGTTCTAGGATCGGTCACCCAATGACTAGGAATGGTCACACCAATTACAAATATCGATCATAACATCTCAGGTGATTACTTAAGATCGGTTTCACTAATAAAAGTCATACCAATACAAAAGTCAGGCCTTGTGAATAGTTTTACCAAGATACATAAACAAGTTATGAGCGATTATACTAAACACACATATTGGTAATCCAAAGATTTGCAATGAATAACAATATCAATAAGCCTAGCGATTTCCCTTTCGATTCATAAAACAAGTTTACGAATTGTACTTTCTTTAAACGAATGTAAAACATTGTTTCCTTGGACAAAATCTTCACCCATACCCATACACATAATCACAATAGCATTCATACAAGTGTCAATCAATTTAAAACATTGTTTCCTAGGACAAAATCTTTGACACTTGGATGGTACCAAAGACCAATATCCAAGTGTCGATCAATTTAAATCAACAACCAAAAGGTCGGATATTCTAATTGATTGAACAACGCACAACCTGTGATATTTCAATTATATAACAAAATATAATGCGGAAAAGAAATAACACAGACACCAGAATTTTGTTAACGAGGAAACCGCAAATGCAGAAAAACCCCGGGACCTAGTCCAGATTGAACAAACACATTGTATTAAGCCGCTACAGACACTAGCCTACTCCAAAGTAACTTCGGTCTGGACTGTAGTTGAACCCAATAAATCTCATACTGATCCAAGGTACAATTATGCTCCTATATCTATGATCCCAGCAGGATGCTACGTACTTGATTCCCTTAGCTGATCTCACCCACAACTAAGAGTTGCTACGACCCAAAGTCGAAGACTTTAATAAACAAATATTTATCACACAGAAAAGTTTACGGTAATAGATAAATCTGTCTCCCACGAATGTACCTACGAGTTTTGTTCCGTCTTTTAATAAATCAAGGTGAACATGAACCAATTGATAAACCTGACTTATATTCTCGAAGAACAAACTAGTATTATCAATCACCTCACAATAATCCTAATCAACGCAGCGAAAAAAGATATTGTGGAATCACAAACGATGAGACGAAGTGTTTGTGATTACTTTTCTATCTTTCCTATCGGAGATATAAATCTCGAGCCAATTATTACAATTGTACTCGTAACGATAGAAGATGCAAGATCAGATCACACAACTACAAGAAAAGTAGTATGGGTCTGGCTTCACAATCCTAATGAAGTCTTTAAGTGGTTAACCTGGTTTTAGAAGAAGAAACCAAAGGTTAAAGGAGAATCGACTCTAGCTATGCAACTAGTATCACACATAAGATGTGGGGATTGGGTTTCCTAGTTGGTAGAGTTCTCCTTTATATAGTCTCTCAAATCAGGGTTTGCAATCAATGTTAGCTTGGTAAAAAAGCATTCAATATTCACCGTTAGATGAAAACCTGATTAGATTCAAGCTAATATTTCTCAATCGTTGGATCGAAAACTTAGCTTGTTACACACAAATGAAATGTCCAATTTTGGGTTTATGTAGCCGATCCCAAACATTAACATTTGTTGGTTCAACAATAGTTAACCAAATGGTTAGCCATATGATCACTTTCATATCCACCTTATTCTTCTTCCCCATAACTAGTTCAAATGACTCAAAGGAACTAGTTAGAGAGTTGTTCAATTGCTTAGATATTATGTAACTACACAAGACACAATCGAAGCAAAAACGGTTTGATTCACTCATATCGGTTCATTAACTTTATAGCCACGGTTTGCAAAAGCATTCCTTAGTTTATATAAACATGAGTTCAAGAACAACCGATATTAGATATAACCTGCTCAAGTTCGCGAACTGGGTTCTGAATGATTGAATCTCTGTTGAGAATGATTACTCAGATGTTGAGTTGTTAATCTCGTGTTGTCTGATGTGAGATTATTTTATATTCAATCATGATTCAGAGACTTATTTATATTGCTGGAATTGTAGACACCATGATCCCATGAAGTGTGACAGTTGATGGAATCAAAGAGTGGGGAAATGGAAATCGTGTTTGAAACCAGTTGCTCATCGTGCGGAGACTTGGTCGATTTTCCATCCACTACTTTGGTAACTCCTTCAACTGATTGCACGACTTGCTCACATTCGATCGTGTGTATGAACACACGTGCCGTAGACCGCCAGACCAAAACCCTAGTTAATATCCCCCCATGTGACACGATTGACGTCTCGTGGTTAATTAGTCAGTTGTTGACTTCATGACTTTATGTGACGATAAGTCCATGTATTTGTTGAGTTGAACATGATCTTGCAAAATGTCCTGAGACTCATGAATTGAACGTGCCTATTGGGACAGAGGTACGATTCTTAAGTAAACGTTGATAGTTTAGGTGAGCAAGTATTGCTCCTTCGATGAATTGTTGAATATTAATAGTTGAACCAATATTCCTTGGTTTGAGCAAATATTGCTCATCTGAGCAAATGTTGCTCATTTGATGAATTATTGGTAGCGTGACCAAGATAAAATATTAATTTAAAATACTGGTAATTGAACCGAGAATAATTAATAAAAATAAGGATCATGAGATCGTCATAAAGTTATTGGTGTTTGAATCTGGAATTATGATCCTTGGACTCAGAAACCCTAATTCGATCAATTGATGACCATTTGATGGTTTATTTGAAAATTAACCATGGAATAAAGGAGGGACCGGCTACATAGGATCATGTATCGGCCATGTAGCTCCCATATGCTCGAGTGAGCAAATACCAAGGTTTCTTGAAGAGTTGGTGATTTGTTGATGGAAGAATGATTAAATGCTGGTTTAATCATTTATCAGAAAAATGCTCGTCTGAGCCTTAAGTGATAAAACCTAATTCATTATGGAGAGATGAGGGACCGACCAAGGGTTCATGAAACCGGCCCTGGATGGTCACGTGATCGAATGACGATCGCTCTATGAAAATTCCAAAATTATTTGGAAGAGTTTTGGACCTAATACGTGCAATTGCGCAAATTAGGTCAATCCATGAAAATATGTGGGACCGGCTCCGTGCGAGCCAAAGAGCCAACCTTGGTCGGTCAAGGTAACATGCTCACGTCGTCAAAACGTCCGTATCTCAGTCCTGAGAATTTTGGTATTTTTTGGCGTGCGTTTGAGCAACCATTTGAGAAAATATGACAAAATCAGGGTTTTGCTGAAACTGAGGAAACTTCATGAGATGAAGGAAAATAATTATAAAATAAAGGAATGATGAAGCGTGGGACCGCTGAGGCCAAGGCATGGTCTGCCGGTCAGTGACCACGGTCCCATGGTGCCTTTCCTAATTTTATATTATTTTTCATTTTTTATAAAAATATCATAAAATCAAGGAGTTTGTTGAAATTAAGGAGTTTCCTTGAAGTGAAGGAGTTTCCATGGGATCAAGGAAACAAATAATATTAAATAATAAAATAAGGGAGTGTGGGACCGGCTTTGAGCATGGTCGGCCGGCTGGGGCCCGGTCCCTTGCGTTTCCCTAATTTTATGTAATTTTTGTGTATTATTTCCATGATTTGAAGGAATTTTCATAATTTGAGAGAAATACCATGAAATCAAGGAATTTCATGGGATCAAGGAAACTTAAAATCATAATAATAAAATAAAGGGACGCGTGGGAACGACCAGGGCATGGCCGGCAGGCTGGGGCCCGGTCCCACGAGTTTTCCTAATTTTATATTATATTTTTCATGGTTTTGTGAAAATACCATGAGATTAAGGAGTTTTTATGAGATTAGGGAAATATTAATAAAATAATAAGGAACCATGAGGTGCGGGGCCGGTCGGGATCAAGGCATGGACGGTTGGTCAATAAACACGGCCCCACGACATTTTTCCCAATTTTATATTATTTCTTTGGTGCGAAGGAAACACCATGAAACTGAGGAGTTTCCTCAAAACGAAGGATATTTGTTCAAATGAAAGGATTTTCATAAGATCAAGGAAAATAACAAAAATATAATAAAATATAAAACTGGCGTGGGACTAGCCACGGCACGACCGGCCGGCTAGTGGGCACATTCCCCCAGCGCCTTGGTCAATATTTTATTATTTATTATTTTCTTTGCTATTTTGCATAGGTTCATCGTTTCGTCGTATTTTGAAATACTCGTTCGTGCGTTCAGGTGATTGTTAGTGCATCATCGTCGAATACACTTGCACCTTTTGAGTCGGGGGTTACTCGAAGGTAACTCAGACGCCCGTACGTTGAATATTTATTACTAACCCATGGAATTCTGCTGGGAAGAACCATAGATTGAAGTAACGAAATATTACGAAAATATTTGAATATTTTCAGAAATTCAGTGGATGAATCCAAGAATTTAGGAATAATTAATTGATGGATCTATACTAGTACGATCGTCTAGGAGCATTAATTATTCTGAGCGACATGATCTAGTTGAGCGTCATATCCTTTATATAGTCAGGGAAAACTGTTGTTTGTATCCTGAAGACGTTATTGCTCTATACTAGCAGGCAAGCTGTCTAGGAGCCGTCAAATCTCGTGATTCTATAAATAAGTAATCACTAAAGTGTTCAGTATTCATGAGATATGCCGTTGCCAAGCCGAGAGACTACATATCTGCATGTACTCTGAGAGACAGTATTCTCAGTCAGAGATTCGATGAGAGACCCGTGTCTCGATACTCGCGTCTGATTGCTGGATCAGAAGTTCGTATAATTATGGGTTTACGATTTTAGCCTTTGTCGAAAATCTACCATCTACATTAAGTCCCCTGGTTAGTGAGGAACAGTCGTGTTCCTCAGCCAGCACTAAATGGTGATTTTCCGATTATAACAATATAAGTAATTGAACTTAATCGTAAGTTAAGACGTTACAGGATTTCTGATAGTACGAGCAAACCACGACTTGAATGAAGACCCCAGTGGCATGATAGAGCATCGTCGAATGAGCATAAATTGGTGTTGAACCGCTGATTTGGACGACGGGACCTTGGTCGTTTAGAATTCGCGGGGTCGGGCCCAATAAGGAAATCCTTGTGAAATTAGGTTTTAGCGCGGACGTTCATTCGTTCGTTCGTTAGTTTAAGAAACAAACAAAATAGACCTGAGTATAATGATAAAAATTTTATCTGTGAGCTTTCACGAAAAACAAAAATTTATTTTTTAAATATGTGAGATTTCACAAAGTGGAATAAACTCTCGTTTCAAAGGTGGATGCTCGTACGAGAGGATTTTTTTTTGAACAAACATGCGTCTCTTAGTAATAAAATTTTATTTATGAGCTTTCATGAAATTTTTTATCTTCGAGCTATCAGAAACTTTTGAAAATATACTTTCTCTTCAAAGACAAATGCTCGCGCGAGGGAGCAAATATATATATATATATATATATATTCAAACTTACGTGAGTTTCACGTTAAATATATATATTTTGTAAAACCAATGTTTTGATTTTGGAAACCTGTTGAAGGTAGACAATTATACATGGTGAAATAATGTATGTATGTAAGTTTTCACAATTGTAGAATGGACGTCTGTCCAATTTTTGAAAAACCAGTAGATGTTAAAATTCATGTGAGTTGTTCACGGTTTTATGAACATCAAGTCATGATTTTGAATAATGAATTTTGCTCGTCTTTGCAGGTTTGAAGGAACGAGCAAGTTTTCGAAATTCTAACGTTATAATCACTACAACTAGTGAAATCGTAAATAGGTAAGAGTTGGATTGTTACCATTTTGTTACACGTTTTTTATTGGTATATCCATGACTCCATGTCTTTGGCCTCAGATAGTGGTGACTTCTGGTTACAACCACTCTTCTGGCCCTTCCGGGGAACGCTCCAAAATTATCAAGTCAAAGATGAAGACTTCTGCAGATGTTTATGCCGAGGTGAATCAACCTTTCAGATACACTGGAAAGATGATGCATTGTATGTCTTTCGATCATCTGGGATTAGTCCTTGGTTGAATCAACGCTTTCTTAGCGGATGCAGAAGAGAAGCAGGGATGAGATGAGTTATTACTGAAAAGCAAAGCTGAAGATGAAAGGCTTGCAGCTTATCAGCAAAACGCCGCCGACTTCAGCAAAAGAGACTAACGGATGAAGATGAAGTATGATCTCGCGCGGAAGGTGTAGCTTATGATTCAGATGTAGATGAATGAAGAATTTCGTCATAATTCGTCATCTGAAAATTCAGAAGTCAGGTCTTCATTGAAAATGCTGTAGAATCTTCGTCCGATGTCGGATTTTCGTGATCTACCCATGTTTCTTCATCCTCAGAAAATTTCCAAGCTTGATGAACGACTTAGCGGAATGACCTGGTGGACACCGATCGACTGTGGAAGTTATGAATTTCGTCTAAGAATTGTTGCTTGCATGTTGTATGCTCTGGAAACTGTGGGAACCTCATACGACGTCGGAATTCGATGCTTGACCCCAAGTTTTGAAGCTAAGAGACTGAGTTATGACACGAGAAAAGAATCACTCAATCTGGAGTTGTATAGATCAGCCAACGAAGCATGCACATTTGTAATTTGTAATCCCGTACAAATATTTCAGATTTCGTAGACCTGACGGTAAAGGACATATCTTTCAGCTCGTATGTACGATTGATGCGCCCTTTTGGTATGTTGTAGCAGAGACATAAACAAACATCTTTTGTTGAGGAAGCATTGTCCCATTCCTCACCCATTGGTACGTTTTTGTAAACCCATGAAGCATGTTGTATCTCATTTGTAGAGGTGATGAGAACATCTTGTAGAAGACTTTGGCTTGTGCCTGTCCGTCGTGCAAGATTTGGGAAGACTTTGATGCTAACATGTTTTCATGTCCACACGTCTCTATATGAGTCGTTAGTTCTTGGAGAAGTATGATCCATCGAGTAACACTTCCATACTTAGGTTGTAGAGAATGGACAGTTGCTGGAGCTTTGTCATGAGGATGCTGCTCTTGAGACCGTTGTTAATGCTGAGATCTTGATTGAATTTTCTCTAGACCTTCTTGTTGATGCTGAGACCATGGACATAGTTCCTCCAAATATCCTTGTTGATGCCGATACCATGGTTGGAGTTGCTCCAAAGACCGAGAAGGCTAGAACCATGATTATCAACATAGTGTTGCTCCTCCATCCAGTGAGCCGCGAAGTGGCTTTGTCAGGGAATTGATGTTGTTGCGGAAAATAGCAGCAGCATACTTTATTCAATAAGTTCAAGTCCCCAGCGTGTTGAAGGAGTTTGTGCCAACGTTGCATCTGCTCCAAAAGTATTCTCACGGGATAATGAAGACCTATCGATTGGACTTTGATCGTGTCGGTGTTGAATCAGTGTGTCACCGTAGAGATATTGTGCTAAAGATAGAGGAGCTATTATCTAAGGTGTACTCTTTGATTGGGAGTACGGTTTGAAGGCTTCTGAAGAATGTAGCATTCAAAGATGATAGGTTTTTGACTTTCAGTTGGCCTTGGAGAAGTAGGTGATTGACAACTGTTGTAAGGATTTTCTTAGATTCTCGAGTGTTGAGGCTTCACACCCTTTAAGCGTCCGAAGTCGTAGGTTTGATCGTCTCGTCCTCGAGTATCCTCTTTTGATTCAGCATTCCTTTCGTTGCGGTAGTGGGATTCAACACTTGTGCGGACATCAAAGCTTTCTGATTTTGTGGTACGCAAGGACACTTGTACAAGTCTATGGAGAAATGCCCAAATTGTTTTTTTTTTCCGTGCTTGATCACCATCTCAGTAATGTATGTCTCCGTGAGATGCTCGATTCGGAGAAATGTCAGATTCAACCACTTGGTAAAATATTGTTGAAGTGAGATTACCCACTTATAGCGTCCTGCAATAACAGAGATGCTAGCAGAATTGAGTCCCCATGCTATAATAGCATGTGAGGAAATAAATAACATAAACATGAGAGGAATGAGACTTTCCTGAGTGCACAAACTTTGGATGAATGTCTATGCACCTTTTGCAGGTTCTTGTTTCAAGCTCGCCAAAGTTCGAAATTCCTCCAAGTGCTCTGATGATGGAACGTCCGCCAAATCTTCTGGATCAGAACTTTCTTCTTTGGAGAGATGTGTAACCAAAGGCGCCTTGTAAGTACCCATCTTTTCAGCGCGGATCCACGCTCGTCTGAAGGACATGTCATATTCTGGATTTTCCTGACTATGTGAAACTTGGCTTCTGTCTAGGAACTTATGTTCACTTTGAGAGTGATGTAGAGCGTTCCTTCAAGGTCTCTGAGATGGGAGCATGAACAGCTCCTTGTCGAGTGATACCCATTAGGGCTGCACATGGGTCGGTTTGGGTCGGGTTTGGCCTCACCCACCACCCAACCCACTGATGGTGGGTAGCAGAAGTTGTCACCCACAACCAACCCAACATAACAATGGGTCGGTTTTCACCCGACCCACATTACAATGGGTCGGGTCGGGTGGGTGGTGGGTTACCCACCATAAAATACACATTACAGTTACATTGCATCAAAAAAAAAAGTTACAGACTAACCTAAGACTCTTACAGATGACAATTAAAGAACTGACCCCAAGTCAAGTGTAAACAAATGATAATTATAATCCAGAGAAGTAAGAAGTTGGTGCAAAGTTGCAAAGTGCATACAAATTACAAGAAATGAGTTCAATTGTTCGAAGCTCAAAAGATAAAAGACTATTCAAGGAAGTGATTGAAGAAGTGAAGACTGAAGTAAAGTTAGCGATTTAGGTTTAGGCATTATATATCACTACTTCAACGGCTGTGATTCATCTAGGATAGGTAATTTAAGGGTTGATATTAACTAAGAAATATTTAGGTGGGTGGGTGGGTTGGGTCGGGTGAGGGAAGCTTTGACACATAGTCAACCCACAATACTATGGGTTTTGATGTTGTGACCCATAGTCGACCCGCTCCTAGGTGGGTTGGGTCGGATGTGGGTAATTTCAGGCGGGTGTGGGTTGGGTCGGTGGGTTGAGTCGGGTTTGTGCAGCCCTAATACCCATGGATCCGATGGTTTTCAGTGGAATATTGTTGATGGTGGTGCCAGTATCGATTAACGTTCTTACAAATTCGTTTCTTCTGAGATTGACCATGGTACGCAGTCCCCAGTCGTACATCTCTTGGTCTGTGGCTGGAGGCTCAAGAAGTATTTCCGGAATGTACTTCTTGATACGATGTAGTTCAGTGCTGTGAACATGTCTCTCCTTTGTGCCTTCGACAGATAGAGCAATCCATGTTCGACCAAGGATTGAACTGCCTCTTTGATAGGCTGTTCAGAAAGTGTAAAGGTTATGATTGAGAGAGGATTCTTGTGTACTCCTTAAGTACCCAGTTGAAGCTATTGTGGATCAACCGTCTCTTCAAAATGTTGCAGCCACCTGTTAGATGGTAGGTGAACTTATGAAGGCAACAATACCTGGGATTCTTCATTTCTTCTTCAGTCAGATGCCTCCTGATGAATGTCGGTTTGCTTGCACCAACCTGAATAGAAACTTCCAGTAACTCGATCACTTGTTTAATGAAAAGAGGGAGCTTAGAATTTGTATTATCATTTCCCCGTTTGTTGAGGTAGGGTTCAGGTTCGTGCATTTCAAGATTGGTTATCTTTTCTTTGTGCTTCCGGAAGAGCTGGAGAAGCAGGCTCGTCTTTCCGTTTGCTCCCTTATGCAACAAAATTTGTGGAAGCTTGGAGGTTTTATTGCTTGTTAATCAAATTCCTGCTACCTTGAGTGTCTCGCGGCTCTTCAGCCTTTGTAGCTTTTGTTCTTTCCAGTAAAACGGGTGCAGTAGTTTCCGATCTCTTTGCCGCTTCATGAAGCTCTGAGAAGGTATGGAAACGAAGATTTTCCAATAAAGCTTTGTAGACCGGGATCATGCCGTTGATACACAAGTCTACCAGTTGTTGCTCCGTGACGTTTGGATTATGACAGTCTAGGGCCTGGACTCTGAATCTTTTCACGTAGTCATTGGGATGTTCATTGCTCCTCTGAAACATTCTTCCAAGATCGGAGAAAGTAACTTGCTCTGACAAAGAAGTACTTTCTGTAGAAGGCGTTAGTCATTTCTCTCCAATTGTTGATAGTTCATGGTGCGATGTTGTTGTACCAGGTGTATGCCCT
The DNA here is from genome assembly GCF_003573695.1 of Papaver somniferum. Taxonomy (NCBI): domain Eukaryota; kingdom Viridiplantae; phylum Streptophyta; class Magnoliopsida; order Ranunculales; family Papaveraceae; genus Papaver; species Papaver somniferum. The sequence goes on along the minus strand of NC_039367.1, from coordinate 80,342,994 downwards.
GCCTTTCAAGGATTTTGAAAATTCTTTGAGGCGACCAACATGGTTATGCTCATGTTTACCCAAGGCTTCCAGGAACCGAGAAACATGCTCCCGAGAATTGCCTGTTCCATCATACAAAGTGAAGGTCGGAGAGGTATAACCTTTTGGAAGAGGAATCCTTTGCGTAGCAGCAGGGTATGGAGGCTGGTGACGATGGATATGTGATGTCTTGTCTTTTCCATGGTTTTCCAAGAGGAGTTCCAAATCTTCCAGAGTAATGAAACTTGATGATTCCTTCGCTGATGGATCGTCTGTAGCTTTGAGGACTTCGCGTCATCCACTGTATGAATTGGAACTACTTCAGGATCAACATCTGAGGATGTTTCCTTTTATTTTTCTTTTCCTTGAGTCTTCTCTGACATCTTGTCAGTGAGAGTCTTGAGATAATTGAATAGCTCTTTCTGTGTAGTAGCCATATCGGTTTGATTCTGTGCAAGGGTCTCTTGCAATTTGATGAGATCAATAATGGTAGGTGGTGGTTTTCCTCTGACTTCCTCAGGGTGTCGACCGAACATAGGATGACCTCCTGTGTTAGCATGAGGAGGAGTAATATCATCACTGCCAGTGTTAGAGGCCTGAATTGTTTCCGAGATATCCTCATTGTCGTTGTTGTTGTTGTTGCTAGCGTCGTTTGTGTTGGAACCTGTAACTAACCCAGACCTAAGACCAGCCATCTTGTGGAGTTGTGAGATTGCAACCGAGAGAATGATCTCCCACAATGGTCACCAATCTGTAGATGGGGCAAAACAATTTGCTGGTTTTTACGGAATTAAGGAGACGACCGTACGGAGGAGACTCCTTGAACCGAGCGAAATGTTCAACCTTACACAGATGCACTGCAAGAAGGGAGTGCTTTGAATTCGAGAGATCAATCTGTAGTACTCCGTCCTAAACCAAGACAATGGTCGTTCCAGAGTAAATTCGGTCACAAGAGAGGATGGGTCCATCTGTAGGAGGGAAGCTGAGAAATGTGTGGAATCAATGGTAATCAAAGATTGTAGGTGTGTTATGTATTTTGAATAAGATAAGTTCTTAATGATTGAATCTCTGTTGAGAGTGATTACTCAGATGTTGAGTTGTTAATCTCGTGTTGTCTGTTTGACGTGAGATTCTTCTATATTCAATCATGATTCAGAGACTTATTTATATTGCTGGAATTGTAGACACCATGATCCCATGAAGCGTGACAGTTTATGGAATCGAAGAGTGGGGAAATGGAAATCATTTTTGAAACCAGTTGCTCATCGTGCGGAGACTTGGTCGATTTTCCATCCACTACTTTGTTAACTCCTTCAACTGATTTCACGACTTGCTCACATTCCATCGTGTGTATGAACACACGTGCCGTAGACCGCCAGACCAATACTCTAGTTAATATCCCCCATGTGACACGATTGACGTCTCGTGGTTAATTAATCAGTTGTTAACTTCATGACTTTATGGGACGATGAGTCCATGTATTTGCTGAGTTGAACATGATCTTGCAAAATTTCCTGAGACTCATGAATTGAACGTGCCTGTTGAGACAGAGGTATGATTCTTAAGTAAACGTTGATAGTTAAGGTGAGCAAGTATTTCTCATTCGATGAATTGTTGAATGTTGATAGTTGAACCAATATTCCTTGGTTTGAGCAAATATTGCTCATCTGAGCAAATGTTGCTCATTTGATGAATTATTGGTAGCGTGACCAAGATAAAATATTAATTTAAAATACTAGTAATTGAACCGAGCATAATTAATAAAAATACTGATCATGAGATCGTCGTAAAGTTATTGGTGTTTGAATCTGGAATTATGATCCTTGGACTCAGAAACCCTAATTCGATCAATTGATGACCAATTGATGGTTTATTTGAAAATTAAACATGGAATGAAGGAGGGACTGGCTACATGGGATCATGTATCGGCCATGTAGCTCCCATATGCTCGAGTGAGCAAATACCAAGGTCTCTTGAAGAGTTGGTGATTTGTTGATGAAAGAATGATTAAATGCTGGTTTAATCATTTATTAGAAAAATGCTCGTCTGAGCCTTAGGTGATAAAACCTAATTCATTATGAAGAGATGAGGGACCGTCCAAGGGGTCATGAAACTGGCCCTGGATGGTCACGGGATCGAATGACGATCGCTCTATGAAAATTCCAAAATTATTTGGAAGAGTTTTGGACCTAATACGTCCAATTGCGCAAATTAGGTCAATTCATGAAAATATGTGGTACCGGATCCGTGCGAGCCAAAGAGCCAACCTTGGTTGGTCAAGTTAACATGCTCACGTCGTTAAAACATCTGTATCTCAGTCCTGAGAATTTTGGTATTTTCTGGCGTGCGTTTGAGCAACCATTTGAGAAAATATGACAAAATCAGGGTTTTTCTAAAACTGAGGAAACTTCATGAGATGAAGGAAAATAATTATAAAATGAAGGAATGATGAAGTGTGGGACTGCTGAGGCCAAGGCATGGCCGGACGGTCAGTGGCCACGGTCCCATGGTTCCTTTCCTAATTTTATATTATTTTTCATGATTTTATGAAAATATCATGAAATCAAGGAGTTTGTTGAAATTAAGGAGTTTCCTGTAAGTGAATGAGTTTCCATGGGATCAAGGAAACAAATAATATTAAAATAATAAAATAAGGGCGTGTGGGACCGACTTTGAGCATGGTCGTCCGGCTGGGGCCCGGTCCCGTGCGTTTCCCTAATTTTATGTAATATGTGTGTATTATTTCCATGATTTGAAGGAATTTTCATAATTTGAGAGAAATACCATGAAATCAAGGAATTTCATGGGATCAAGGAAACTTAAAATAATAATAATAAAATAAAGGGACGTGTGGCACCGGCTAGGGCATGGCCGGCCGGCTGGGGCCCGGTCCCACGAGTTTCCCTAATTTTATATTATATCTTTCATGGTTTTGTGAAAATACCATGAGATTAAGGAGTTTTCATGAGATTAAGAAAATATTAATAAAATAATAAGGAACCATGAGCTATGGGGCCGACCGGGATCAAGGCATGGTCGGTTGGCCAATAAACACGACCCCATGCCATTTTTCCTAATTTTATATTATTTCCTTGATGTGAAGGAAACACCATGAAACTGAGGAGTTTCCCCAAAACGAAGGATATTTGTTCAAATGAAAGGATTTTCATAAGATCAAGGAAAATAACAAAAATATGATAAAATATAAAACTGGCGTGGGACTGGCCACGGCACGGCCGGCCGGCTAGTGGGCCCAGTCCCCCAGCGCCTTGGTCAATATTTTATTATTTATTGTTTTCTTTCCTATTTTGCATAAGTTCATCGTTTCGTCGTATTTTGAAATACTCGTTCGTGCATTCAGGTGATTGTTAGTGCATCATCGTCGAATACACTTGCACCTTTTGAGTCGGGGCTTACTCGAAGGTAACTCAGACGCCCGTACGTTGAACATTTATTACTAACCCATGGAATTCTGCTGGGAAGAACCATAGATTGAAGTAACGAAATATTACGAAAATATTTGAATATTTTCAGAAATTCAGTGGATGAATCCAATAATTTAGGAATAATTAATTGATGGCTCTATACTAGTACGATCGCCTAGCATTAATTATTCTGAGCGACATGAGCTAGTTGAAGTGTCATATCCTTTACATAGTCAGGGAAAACTGTTGTTTGTATCTTGAAGACGTTATTGCTCTATACTAGCGGGAAAGCTGTCTAGGACCCATCCAATCTCGTGATTCTATATAGAAGTAATTACTGAAGTGTTCAGTATTCATGAGATATGTCGTTGCCTAGCCGAGAGACTACATATTTGCATGTACTCTGAGAGACAGTATTCTCAGTCAGAGATTCGACGAGAGACCCGTGTCTCGATACTCGCATCTGATTGTTGGGTCAGAAGTTCGTATAATTATGGGTTTACGATTTTAGCCTTTGTCGAAAATCCACCATCTACATTAAGTCCCCTTCTTAGTGAGGAACAGTCGTGTTCCTCATTCAACACTCAATGGTGATTTTCCGATTATAACAATATAAGTAATTGAACTTAATCGTAGGTTAAGACGTTACCGAATTTCTGATAGTACGAGCAAACCACGACTTGAATGAAGACCCCAGTGGCATGATAGAGCATCGTCTAATGAGCATAAATTGGTGTTGAACCACTGATTTGGACGACGGGACCTTGGTCGTTTAGAATTCGCGGGGTCGGGCCCAATAAGGAAATCCTTGTGAAATTAGGTTTTAGGGCGGACGTTCGTTCGTTAGTTTAAGAAACAAACAAAATAGACCTGAGTCTAATGATAAAAATTTTGTCTGTGAGCTTTCACGAAAAACAAAAATTTATTTTTTAAATATGTGAGATTTCACAAAGTGGAATAAACTCTCGTTTCAAAGGTGGATGCTCGTACGAGAGGATTTTTTTTTGAACAAACGTGCGTCTGTTAGTAATAAAATCTTATGTATGAGCTTTCAGGAAATTTTTTATCTTCGAGCTATCAGAAACTCTTTAAAATATACTCTCGCTTCAAAGACGAATGCTCGCGCGAGGGAGCAAATATATATATTTTTTCAAACTTTCGTGAGTTTCACGTTAAATATATATATTTTGTAAAACCAATGTTTTGATTTTGGAAAACTGTTGAAAGTAGAGAATTATACATGGTAAAATATTGTCTGTTTGTAAGTTTTCACGGTTTTATGAACATCAAGTCATGATTTTGAATAATGAATTTTGCTCGTCTTTGCAGGTTTGAAGGAACGAGCAAGTTTTCGAAATTCTGACGTTATAATCACTACAGCTAATGAAATCGTAAATAGGTAAGAGTTGGATTGTTACCATTTTGTTACGCGTTTGTTATTGGTATATCCATGACTCCATGTCTTTCGTCTCAGATAGTGGTGACTTCTGGTTACAACCACTCTTCTGGCCCTTCCAGGGAACGCTCCAGAAATATCAAGTCAAAGATGAAGACTTCTGCAGATGTTCATTCCGAGGTGAATCAACATTTCTGAGACACTATAAAGATGATGCATTGTATGTCTTTCGATCATCTGGCAGTCGTCTGTGGTAGAATCAACGCTTTCTTAGCGGATGCAGAAGAGAAGCAGGGACGAGATGAGTTATTACTGAAAAGCAAAGCTGAAGATGAAAGGCTTGCATCTTATCATCAAAACATCGTCGGCTTCAGCAAATGAGACTAGCGGCTGAAGATGAAGTCTGATCTCGCGCGGAAAGCGTAGCTTCTGATTCAGATGTAGATGAATGAATAATTTCGTCATAATTCGTCATCAGAAAATTCAGAAGTCAGGTCTTCATTGAAAATGTTGTAGAATCTTCGTCCGATGTCGGATTTTCGTGATCTACCCATGTTTCTTCATCCTCAGAAAATTTCCAAGTTTGATGAAGGAATTAGCGGAATGACCTGGTGGACACCGATCGACTGTGGAAGTTATGAATCCCGTCTAAGAATTGTTGCTTGCATGTTGTATGCTCTGGAAACTGTAGGAACCTTATACGACGTCGGAATTCGATGCTTGACCCCAAGTTTTGAAGCTAAGAGACTGAGTTATGACACGAGAAAAGAATCACTCAATTTGGAGTTGTAGAGGTCAGCCAACGAAGCGTGCACATTTGTAATTTGTAATCCCGTACAAATATTTCAGATTTCGTAGACCTGACGGTAAAGGCCATATCTTTCAGCTTGTATGTACGATTGATGCGCCCTTTTGGTATGTTGTAGCAGAGACATAAACGAACATCTTTTGTTGAGGAAGCATTATCCCATTCCTCACCCATTGGTACGTTTTTGTAAACCCATGAAGCATGTTGTATCTCATTTGTAGAGGTGATGAGAACATCTTGTAGAAGGCTTTGGCTTGTGCCTGTCCGCCGTGCAAGCTTTGGGAAGACTTTGATGCTAACATGGTTTCATGTACACACGTCTCGATATGAGTCGTTAGTGCTTGGACAAGTATGATCCATCGAGTAACACTTCCAGACTTGGGTTGTAGAGAATGGACAGTTGATGGAGCTTTGTCATGAGGATGTTGCTCTTGAGACCGTTGTTAATGCTGAGATCTTGATTGAATTTTCTCCAGACATTCTTGTTGATGCTGAGACCATGGACATAGTTCCTCCAAATATCCTTGTTGATGCCGATACCATGGTTGGAGTTGCTCCAGAGACCGAGAAGGCTAGAACCATGATTATCAACATAGTGTTGCTCCTCCATCCAGTGAGCCGCGAAGTGGCTTTGTCAGGGAATTGATGTTGTTGCGGCAAATAGCAGCAGCGTACTTTATTCAATAAGGTCAAGTCCCCAACGTGTTGAAGGAGTTTGTGGAAACGTTGCATCTGCTCCAGAAGTATTATCACGGGATAATGAAGACCTATCGATTGAACTTTGATCGTGTCGGTGTTGAATCAGTGTGTCACCATAGAGATATTGTGTTGAAGATAGAGGAGCTATTATCGAAGGTGTACTATTTGATTGGGAGTACAGTTTTAAGGCTTCTGAAGAATGTAGCATTCAGAGATGAGAGGTTTTCCACTTTCAGTTGGCCTTGGAGAAGTAGGTGATTGACAACTGTTGTAAGGATTTTCTTAGATGCTCGAGTGTTGAGGCTTCACACCCTTTAAGCGTCCGATGTCGTAGGTTTTATCGTCTCGTCCTCGAGTATCCTCTGTTGATTCAACATTCCTTCCATTGCGGTAGTGGGATTCAACACTTGTGCGAACATCAAATCTTTCTGATTTTGTGGTACGCAAGGACACTTGTACAAGGCTATGGAGAAATGCCCAAATTGTTTTTTTTTTCCGTGCTTGAACACCATCTCAGTAATGTATGTCTCAGTGAGATGCTCGGTTCGGAGAAATGTCAGATTCAACCACTTGGTAAAATATTGTTGAAGTGAGATTACCCACTTATAGCGTCCTGCAATAGCGGAGATGCTAGCAAAATTGAGTCCCCATGCTAGAATAGCATGTGAGGAAATAAATGACATAGACATGGGAGGAATGAGACTTGCCTGAGTGCAGAACCTTTGGATGAATGTCTATGCAGCTTTTGCAGGTTCTTGTTTCAACCTCGCCAAAGTTCAAAATTCCTCCAAGTGCTCTGACGATGGAACGTCCGCCAAATCTTCTGGATCAGAACTTTCTTCTTTGGAGAGATGTGTAACCATAGGCGCTTTGTAAGTACCCATCAGTTCAGCGCGGATCCACGCTCGTCTGAAGGACATGTCATATCCTGGATTTTCCTGACTATGTGAAACTTGGCTTCTGTCCAGGTTGAACTTATGTTCACTTTGAGAGTGATGTAGCCATAAGTATTTCCGAGCGTTCCTTCATGGTCTCTGAGATGGAAGCATGAATAGCTCTTTGTCGAGTGATACCTGTGGATCCGATGGTTTTCAGTGGAATATTGTTGATGGCGGTGCCAGCATCGATCAACGTTCTTCCAAATTCGTTTCTTCTGAGATTGACCATGGTACGCAGTCCCCAGTCGTACATCTCTTGGTCTGTGGCTGGAGGGTCAAGAAGTATTTCCGGAATATACTTCTTGACACGATGTAGTTCAGTTCTGTGAACATGTCTCTCCTTTGTGCCTGCGATATATAGAGCAATCCACGTTCGACCAAGGATTGAACTGCCTCTTTGATAGGTTGTTCAGAAAGTGTAAAGGTTATGATTGGGAGAGGATTCTTGTGTACTGCTTCAGTCCCCAGTTGAAGCTATTGTGGATCAACCGTCTCTTCAAAATGTTGCAGCCACCTGTTAGATGATAGGTGAACTTATGAAGGCAACAATACCTGGGATTCTTCATTTCTTCTTCAGTACGATCGTCTAGGAGCATTAATTATTCTGAGCGACATGAGCTAGTTGAAGCGTCATATCCTTTATATAGTCAGGGAAAACTGTTGTTTGTATCCTGAAGACGTTATTGCTCTATACTAGCAGGCAAGCTGTCTAGGAGCCGTCCAATCTCGTGATTCTATATAGAAGTAATTACTGAAGTGTTCAGTTTCATGAGATATGTCGTTTCCTAGCCGAGAGACTACATATCTGCATGTACTCTGAGAGACAGTATTCTCAGTCAGAGATTCGATGAGATACCCGTGTCTCGATACTCGCGTCTGATTGCTGGATCAGAAATTCGTATAATTATGGGTTTACAATTTTAGCCTTTGTCGAAAATCCACCATCTACAGCTTATATCCTATCAATGGTTATGTAATCTAAACTCTCATTTCAATCATTGAAACATTCTCAAAGGACGTTATATAGACGTTATTCACATACCATTTTTCGTCAGAGTACTTTCCAAAGTGATTGAAACATAACATGACATTCTTCACTAGGTAAAGATGAATTTGGCAAAAGTGAAAGCTTACCAACACATATTTCGAGAAATAGATAGGCGAGTTACACTCGTCTCGAAATACCAAATGTGTATAATGAAAGTTTATATATCAAAACGACTTTTGTCTCAAGAGTAGGAGATAGAGTAGATAGACTTTTGAGTGACAGATAAGTTCAAGTCTCCACATACCTTTTAGTCGATGAAGATTCACCAGTTCCTTGAGTAGTCCTTCGTCTTGTATGATGATTTCCATTGAGTCTTGAGCTCAACTACACTTTCTATCCTAGTCCGAGACCTTTAGCTATATAGGCTAGAAATCAAGACTTATAGTTTTGATCACTAACATTGACAAACATGCTTGAGATAACAACGCATGCGAGTTCTACCGAGAAATGCTCTAACAACTAGCAATACTGGTGGTACTCCAGTAACTGCTCCGGCTCCCAACAACGACACTAGCGGTACCACTCCTCCTCAAACCAACATCGGGAACAATCCTCTCTTCGGCCGGTCTCCTGAGGAAGTCAGAGAAAAACCGCCTTCCATAGGTGATCTCATGAAGGTGCAAGAGACTCTTGCCAAGAATCAGATTGACATGGCTGCCACTCAGAAAGAGTTATGCAATTATCTCAAAACTCTCACAGACAAGATGTCAAAGAAAACTCAGGAGAAAGGAAAAGCTAAAAAAACATCTTCGGACGCTGATCCTGAAGTCACTCCAATCCATGTTGTAGATGATGAAGAAGTCCGCAAAGCTGCAAACGATCCACCAATGAAGGAACCTGCAGGCCTCATCACTCGTGAAGACCTGGAACGCTTTATGGAGGATCGAGGAAAAGACCAAACATCATCTATTCACCGTCATCAACCTCCATATCCTGCTGCTATGCAAAGAATTCCTCTCCGGAAGGGCTACACTTCCCCAACGTTCACACTGTACAACGGAACAGGGAACGCTCGAGAACATGTTTCTCGATTCTTAGAAGCACTAGGAGAACACGAACACAATCATGTCTTCCATTTGAAGGAGTTCTCAAAGTCTCTGGCAGGCCGAGCATACACATGGTACAACAACATTGCACCAGGGAGCATCGCTAGTTGGGGAGAGATGGTTAACGCTTTCTACAGGAAATACTCCTTCATCTCAGAGCAGATTACTTTTTCTGACTTAGGAAGAATGTCTCAGAAGAACAATGAACATCCGAACGACTATGTGAAGAGGTTCAGAGTCCAAGCTTTGGATTGTCATGACCCGAATGTCACTGAAAAACAACTGGTGGACTTGTGCATCAACGGGAATGATCCCGGTCTACAGAGCCTTGCTGGAAAATATCTAGTTCCAAACTTTCTCAGAATTTCATGAAGCAGCCAAACGATCAGCAACTACTGTACATGCTTTACTGGAAAGGTGATAAGTGCATATTTCACTTATATTTGATGTCAATTCCATGCTAGTAATTACTTGTATTCTTGCAAATTATTGTATATTACGCTTGTTTTCTCTTATTTGTGTTTTATTAGGTGAGTCATCCAAAAAGAAGTGAATTTGTGCTTAATTGTGCAATAAAAGAAGCTAGCTACAAATGGAGAAGGGCCAAAGACCAAGTGGAACTCCTTCAAGTACAAGATTTCTACTTTTCATTTTGTAGAGGACGAGAAGGCAAAGGAAATGGCGAAAGAACGGAGTCATTCGGAGTTCGTATGAAGAAGTTATGATCAAAACAAGAACTGAGAAGACTAAAAGGGCAAAATGGTCATTTTCAAAGGGAAGTGCTATTGGCTACCCAACCGAATGTTAAGGGACACCTTCCTGTTAAGGGGCAGGTTGTTTCATGGGAACTGCTAAGGGAAGTTCGGTCTTTTACAAAGGGGAAGGCAGGAATTCAAATAATACTAAAGGCACCTGATCTCTTACTCAGGGCACTTCGTCTTCCCTATTTCTAAACCGAACACAGGCTATGGCAGTCGGAACTTGATGATCATGATGATCACGACGGTGATGGATCCTGATTAACAGTTATATGCGAATTCAAATATATCATTAGGTTCTTGAGGATGATAGAAAGCTTGGGTAGGAGCCTGATTTCAAAATAAATGAGCTCGAGCTGCTGGATGCTTTGATGAACGGAGATGATAATGATGCTGTTGATGAAGAGAAGTCGCTGTAATGGAGTTCTATGTCAGCGATGGTGTTATGGGACAATGATGGCATTTGAAGCTGCAATTGGTGATCGATTGCTGCTGACGGAAGATGCAGTGATGCTCGGGCTTTGCTGTGACGGATAAGAAATGGAGGTGCTGTTGATGTTGACCAACGGTGAAGGAGCAGACAGTTGAGATGGGTGATGATCATCATCGGTGGAAGAATGTAGAGATGAAACCGAGCTTGGCAGTGATGGTGGACGACGGCAGTAATGGAGAAGTTCAGGGAGACGCTGCTACCATTGGAGCTCGAGTCTGCAGTGGTGATCATTCTGCTGTGTTTCGATGAATACGTAGCTCGACAGTTAAGCTCGAGTGTTGTTCGCTGCCTAATCATGGTTCGATGATCTAACGGTGATTAAGGCTGATGGCATTGGTTGTGATGATGGGATGAAGAAGGTCACGATACAGTTGAGCTGGGATTATCGCGGGTGATGGTCAGCAATGGATAAAGAAGCTCGACGAATAATGGAGTTGTTGTTGTTATGGAGCTCGATATGAACAAGCTTAGGGTGATGGATCTCGGGTTGATGATCATGGCAGGGAAGACAGTTTGCTGTTGTTGACGAGGGAAAGAGTGGGAAGAAGTGTGGTGGAGCCGACCGGAAGAGACAAGCCCTGACTTGTCTCAGTTGACAGCTTTTGGAAGTGATAATCTGGCGCAGTGAGGATCATCAAGTTGGATGTATAGCTAGCACCAGAAGAAGACACTTCAATCTACACGGGTCCTGCTATATTTTGGTCCAATAAGAAAGCATTTACATCTTATTAAGCTACTCCATATCACATCGTAGCAGAAGTATTTACTTCAACACAGAGAACTAGGGCTGTTCATGATCGGTTTTGGTTCGGTTTCTACCCAAACCGAAACCAATATTATCGGTTTCTAAAAATCTAAACCAAACCAATCCATTAACCATTGGTTCGGTTTCTAAATGGTTCCAACCGGTTTCGGTTTGTCCCAGTGGTTTTTGGTTAACCAATAGTTATGTCAAACGATTTAAACAAAAAAAAAGATACCCAAATTTACAGATAAAATAATCGTAGCTGCCGATAGTATTGGTTTACACAAATTTACAGACAAAAAAAATAAATAAAAAAATATCAAGAATAGTTAAAGTTTACTCTAAATCTAGAGATCAAAAGAAGATATATAATATATCTTAATTTAGTTATTGATACACAAAAAAGAATGAAGAAAGGAAGAAGAAAGTCGAGTAGCAGCAGTGACTGCTGTAGTTAGGAGTGGAGAAGGGAGGCGACTGAGAAAAGGAGAAAGAGAAAGAGGGAAAATATCATACTGAAATATTAGATTTAGGGTTTCTATATATCCTCTAAATCAATGGGTAGAATCTAATACTTGTTAATCAAGGTAGAAACTAAGTTTAAAAATTAATCGGTTTTCCAATGGTTTTTGGTTCGGTTTTAGAGGTCAAACCAAACCAAAACCAACACTATCGGTTTTCCACTTTCTACACCATAACCAATCCATTAGTAAATGGTTCGGTTTGGTTTCTTCATAATTGGTCTGGTTCGGTCCGGTTCCAGTGGAAAACCGAAACCATGTTCAGCCCTACAGAAAACTTATGTCCACTGACTTCGTACCGTTCTCAATTGCGGGATTTTCGTGAAGTGGTCTGCACGCGAAGGAAGAAAGAGGCAGCTAGGATTTTTAATCCTTTCACATTACGAATTTGTGGATCAGTGGAGGGATTCAGAGCCTATAAATAGCAAGGAGAGTTTCATTCAAAGACACTTCTCTTTTTATACTTCTTCTTTCATTACCTAATCCATCCTTTACCATTGTAGCGAGAAACAGAGAGCTCGTGGCTTTTTGTCGCGAGCTTCTGTTTTTAGTTTCACTTTAACTCCTTCTTCTCTATTTATTTGCTAGTATTTTTTAATTATGAGTAGCTAATCTTTTAATTGATTAGGGATGATTTCAAAGTCCTGAACCATGAAGCATTATTTTCTTTAACCACGTTTATTTCAAGTTTTATTTTATTGTTGATTATCTTTATTACTTTTATTGTCTAAGAATATTGAGGGGTTATTTAAAATGATCAATTAAATTCACCAATCAATATTTCTTCTACTAGTTTAGGGTTGTGTGATACGTGTAATGGTCACGTCAACTCTTTACACAAGTAGTAAATCGCAAGAGCTGACAGAGGTATTTTGTTAAGCAATTGTGTGTAAAGATAACACTAGTAAGCAGGCCGAGCCTATGTGTCTGATGCTGGGATCAACCTGATTCACAGAGTGTAAAGCGTTCGACTAATTTACACCTTGAGAGTTTATTGTTGGTGGGTTGGTTGGATAGAATCTGGTAGTCGATCGCTTCCGTATCCAGTGAAAGTAGGAATCCAGAGATAGCAGAGCTTATTGCTATTCTACGGTTGGTAACAATATAAGTTCAACAAGAAATAAATTTGCATTTAATTAGGCTTCGTTTCAGTGAGGGCGAATGATTCCCTAATCGTCTTTCTCCTTATTAATTTAAACCAATATTAATTATTTTCGTTTTATTAGTTACTTTGATTAAAATCTAAAAAACCCCATTTAGTTACTTTTTAACAGCTAAAATCTCCCTGCTTTTCGTGGGAACGAACTCCTTGCGATTATATTACCAGTTAATTATGTGGAAAGGTGTAATTAATTTGTTGCGTAAACGACGTGCACCAAAAGGCAAAGGTTGAGGAACCTCGAAGCAGTCGACGCCTAGTCAACAATCAGTACAATCTCCAACCTTCAACAAACGTTGTTGCTGAAAGTAATGAAAGGACATCCAAGACACAACATCAACGCTTCTCCAACATCCCAGGCTCTTTCGAGTGTCTTGGTTTTCTTCCATTTGGAAAGTAAAGGGTTGTCCACTCCAAAGCCAGCCCCCTTGACACGTCCACCCTTCTCTGGGCCGATCGCAACTGTTAGGGCATCCTCGTTATGACCAACCGTTAGAGTTCCCTCTCGAATCAACTTCCGCTTCTCTTCCTGTTCAAATAATGTGTTAAATTCTGATTTAAACCTTGCGCAATTATTGTGCACTTACTTTGTTTAAAAACATGAGGAATGTAAAGTTTCTGTTTTCTCACAACTTCAGATGTCTTCTTCCTGACAAACTCGTCTGGAACAATTCCGTCTTTGTTTTCGCGTGCTCTTGCCCATATGAAACACCGGTCTTCAAGATTTTCTTCGGCAACATTTCCGCTTTGGACCTAGTAGTTACCAGAAACAAGTAAGGATTTACATCCGCACAGATATTAACTGTGTAAAACAGATAACCTATTCCAAAGCGTCTAATGTGACAAAATTACAGATTGGTGTAAGAGGACACATCCCTATACCGTTTTAAGTTTCTGCATATATGAGACACGCAACACGACATACAAAACAGAAGTATCTATATGGCCGGTTTTACTGTGCAGTGTATAATAAATAAGACAACAGACTTGCTAATTTTAGTTTTAATCCCAAGTATCCTCGTCGTCCCGTCCGATGTGGGAACTTGGATTGTGATATTTCCTTTTTTCCCCTCTCCGAATTTTTCTTGCAGAGGAAATAAAAATAATTTCACTAGTATGTTGGGATAGACAATAAGAACGAAACACAAAATCAGAAAAAGCAATGTATATTCCATACCTTAAATATAGCCGATTTTAGTACATGATTAAGGTAATTGTCCCAGTTCTCTTGGTCCATTACCGTTTCGTACTTTTTGGGGAAAGTTCTTAGTTTGTGCGGCATTTCCAGGAAGGGTTTTACATGATTGTTGTACAATTTCCTTCTGAAGTCCCGCAGCTGAACAGGTAGACGCTTCATGACCGCTTGCTTATATTCATGGGGCACCTCATAATGAAACTGCAATAACAACTGATTTATGTTCATCACAGACTCACAGTTCGACAAAAAAAATGACGAATTGATAACCACATATGCATACCAGAATTTTTTCCCACATATTTTCTTTTGTTGTTGAAGGGACTTCCTTCCAACATAAATGTTTTATGCCAACCATATCACGGACCAAATAGCCTAGGTAACTACTGAATTCAATTCTATGGTTACCAATAGGCCGAAACATTTTAGCAAATTCAATATCCCTTCTTTTGGCATCTTTTATCGAGAAGTCTCCATGCAGCTTCAACATTCTTGTCATTCCCATTTCTTTTATGATCACTTCTGTAGAGTCTTCTTGTTGTGGCTGCTTTTCTGCTTCTGGAGCATTTTCCAATTCTTTTTCTTCTAACACCTCTAAATCATCATTTTCAGAATCTTCTGACTCTGGAAATAACCGAGGCAACATATGAAACAATGTGATGTTTAAGTAGAAACAAGTAAGTACAAGGTTTCGCACATTACCTGTTAAGTCTTCAAATCTAGCAGTGTGGAGCATATCTCCACCATCATCATCATATGATTGTACAATGTCATCATGACTCTCATATAAATCCACCGTTTCTTCATCAGAATCCCCCTCAACATCTGATTCCCTCCATTGGTCGTAATCATCATCTTCTGCCATGACAAAAATTGTGTAGGTACGTGCATCTCAGTTAGGAATTTGAGCTTATTTTGGAAAATATTAGCTAAACCTAACAAGATAGGCAACATGTGTTACACCTATTTTCAATTATATGAAAAGAAAACAAACATGAACTCAGTGATGCATGTAACTTGAGGCTAAAACATCACTGCAATACACAAAATCTCCTCATGATTATTGTGTTATCCACAAAGCGAAAGGTACCGGTTAAACGGTCTTATATAACTTTTTGTTACAAAAGCCAAGAGAACTAAAGCACCAGATAATGATTATCCATTTTTAGCTTGAAGATATAGTCAAATTGGCCAACCAGCAACATGGTATTATTAAAAGTGGCAACTTAAAATACAGACGTTACAGGCTCGCCAAGTAACAGAGACTCAAATGATTAAATCTTGAGAAACCTTGTATATAAGTATGATTGACACAACATCGTCGATCAAAGTATAGTTATTAACTCTCAATCAAAATCCAACCCAAACAATAACAAAAACCCTAGAAAAAAATTAGCATCGTTAAGTTTTTTTTTTTTTTTTTTTTTGTAAAACCTAACTAACTAGTAAAGCCTAACTAAGTAACATGAAAGAAAGATCCTTACCTAAATCTTATAATAGTTCATGCATGTAACTTAAGCCTGATATATTATTGTTGTAACAAAATGAAATATCATCTCATCGTACAACCCGTGATTGTCATTAACTTGTTTTTTGATACAGCCGAATAAAAACCCTAATCATGATTTAACAAGTAAACCTATAAGATATTACATCTGATTCCATGAGATCAAACAAAAAATCTAACATAAATTTAATATTCATTTGATAATGGGTTGTAGAAATATTACCAACAACAAAGATCGAGTTTAAAGAGGTAGATTCCTTGTAAAGATTAGAGATAGTAATAGAATAAAAAACCCTACTCATGCTTTAACTAGTAAACCTATAAGAAGTGATAGAATAAAAACCCTAATCATGCTTTAACTAGTAAACCTATAAGATCTAACATCTGATTCCATGAGACCGAACAAAAAATCTAACATCAATTTAATATTCATTCGATAATGGGTTGTAGAAATAATACCAACGACAAAGATCGAGTCTGAAGAGGTAGGTTCCTTGTAAAGATTAGAGACGGTAGTAGTAGAATTATGATTTCATAGAGAAAATGAATCGAGTAATAAAAATTGAAAAAGTAGATCGAACTCATCTTTCTTTTTCTTTTTGGAATTTAACCAAACCATCAGGCGGAAATTGATTTTCCTTTTGAAATCATCCCGCCCAGTAAAATCCATTTTCATCACCCGCCAAAAAAAAAGATTTTTGGTGTTTTTCTTTTTTTATTTCCAAATTTTTGATGTGTAACCAATATGGTTAGTTTCCTTATTTTATGAGAGAATATATCGTAGACAGTTATGATAAAATTGTTTCCCAAAATTTTCGAAATTTTGTTTCCTATCTCTAACCAACTCGTGAAGAGGCTATAGAAAAAAAGTACTTTCCTATTTCAAATAATATTTACCTTAATAATTTTAAGCTGGGTTGTCTCCTGTATTATTCTTGGTTTAGGGAGGAAACGTATGAATTATTAGTGGCACCTATGTAGGAAATGTATTATTCTAATCATACAGTAAGATAATAAAGATAAATAAACTAAACCCATCCATTTTCATGTTCATCATTTGCAGAAAACATAAAGTTCAACGTGAATCATTCATCACATAAATGTCAACCTATCTATCAGCGTAAAAAGCCTCCATCTAGTGCAGTACTTAAAAAATAAATAAAACCACCACTGAAAACAAAATGGTAATCAAAAACCCTGTTTAAAAAGCAAAGAACTTGTTAGATGAGTCTGGTTTTTTGTCAGATTAGTCTGGTTCCTCATTCTAATCCAATTCCACGCAAAGATCATTATCATTAATATCGTCGTATAGCAGTACTTTACTTGTTCAAACTCGTATTTTTGTTAAAAGTATTGGAAAGGAGATAATAAGATCAGGCCTAAAGTGATAAATTGATTCTTATTGTTTACAGGGGGGGAAACTGTATTTTTCTACATTTCCTCCGTTCTTTCAGCTAATTATATTTATTTTTCCAAAAGAATGCACACCTCATAAATAAATAAATTTGCAAGAGTATATTGCATTCTGTAAACTCTATGAACTTGTAAATAATTATCTGATTTATTTCATGATTCCAATACCTAAATAATAAAAGAATTCATAAACATCACCTTCTTCTAAATGACAAAATTAGCAAACGAAACAATAAACGAAAACAACTTTCAAAGCGTCCACAAAATGAAATCGATAAATCAAACCATATCATCAAAAAAAAAACATATCAAATGAACCATCCCCCATCTTCAAACAATTCTTCTTGCAATGCTGAGGTGAACCTGATCACTCCAACCAGCAGGCTTGGGCGCCTTGTCATCCTCAGATTTGTCATTTTCTGCTTCATCAGGCTCCACATGCTTGTTAAGATCATGCTTGTTAACTTTTGAATTATCTGCCATATCCAGAACATCGGGACGATCTTCATCAATAATTTCAATAATAGAAGCAGGAGCATCATCATTTACAGTAGGAACATCAGCATAAGCAGGAACATCAGCATCCTCAACGCTACTGATTACAGCGTCCAGAGGAACACCAGGAATAACATCAGCATAAATAGGAACATCATCATTGTCAACACTACTGACAACAAAACTAATTACGGCGTCGAGAGGAACACCAGGAACAGTAGTTATTCCGTCCACATTAATGATAATCCTCAATTTATGAGGACCAGCCATCAGTCGAGGACATTTTTGGATCCTCTCTTCAGTTTCATCTCTACAGTCCCTCTTAGCAGAACTCATTTTTTCCTCTTAATACTCTATGTTAATTTTTTCTATACTTGGTGTAATTTATATATATTTCTAAGGAAAATCCTAATTTCTTAGGTTTTCCTTCATTATCTTAAATCACCTATTCTTTGGTATTTACATCGAATATTCTATCAATATAAGGGGATATGGAATGAATATTTTCATGTTTATCTAATTTCCTTTTTAATCTAATATACATAACGAACATAACAAACTAAAATAAATTATGATCTCATGAGATATATGGAATGAATATTTATATATTTATCTAATTTCCTTTTTAATTTAATTACCTAGGTCGGTTGGGGTGGCCCGGCCGGCTGGACCATAGGTGTAACGCAAAAAAAGGAAAAAACCAAATGTTGGCTAGTTAAACAATGACCCAAAACTAAGTTGTACATTTCAACATAGAAAATAATCCAA